>NC_072433.2:41467500-42667500 GCF_028878055.3 Symphalangus syndactylus
GGATAAGGATGTGTGATTTTGTCAATGTTTTTTGCATGTTTAAGATGATTATATACTTTTGTTATTAATATAATGAATTATATTGACTGATTTTTAAGTGGTAAACCAATCTTGCATTCCTGGAATAAATCTCACATAGTCATGAGGTATTATCATTTTTATATGTTATTTGAGTCAATGTGCTAAAATTTAGAGAATTTTTACATCTATATTCATGAGAAATTTTTCTCTGTAGTTCTCTCATCTCATAATATCTTTGTCTGGATTTAGTATCAGGGCAATGTTAGCCTCATAAAAGAAGTTGGGAAGAATTCTGTCTTCTTACAATTTCTCAAAGAATTTGTGTAGAATTGATGTTATTTTTTCATTATAGACTTTGGTAAAATTTTCCAGTAAAGTCATCTGGGCCTGGAGTGTTTTTTGTTTGAAGGTTTTTAGCTATAAACTTAATTTCATTTATAAATATAGGCCTATTCAGGATATCTATTTCTTCTTTGTGAGCTTTGTTTGTTTAGGTCTTTCAAGGAATTTGTCTATTTCATGTAAGTTGTTAAAAGAATCGGCATACAATTATTTATAATATCATTATAGTATCCCCTTATAGTTCTCTTAATGTCTGTAGACTAAATAGTGATACGATATGTAGACTCTTTTATACCTGCTACTAGTAATTTGTGTGTTCTTTTTTTCCTGATTAATTGGGCTAGAGATTTATCAATTTTATTGATCTTCCCAAAGAACTAGCTTTTGGTTTCATTAATTTTTCTCTTTTTAAAAATTAAATTGATTTCCACTCTAATCTTTATTGTTTTCTTTTTTTTTTCCTTTACTTTGGGTTTCATTTGTAATTCTCTTTCTGGTTTCATAGAGTGAAAGGTAAGGACATTGATTTGAGACCTTTTTTCTTCTCTAATATAGCCATTTGGGGCTATAAATTTCTTTCTAAGTAATGCTTTAGTAGTATCCCATGAAAATGATAATATGCATGCTTTTATTTTCATTAGTTTCAAAATACTTTGTAATACACCTTTCAATTTTTTTTAATCCATGAATTTTTTAAAAATGAATTTGTTTCCAAATGTTTGGGGGTTTTCTACATATCGTTGTGTTATTAATGTTTTATTTCACTGTATCAGAGTCTGGGAACATACTTTGTATGACTTAAATCCTTTAAAATTTATTTATTTGTTTTATGGCTCACAATATGATCTGTCTTGGTAAGTGTTCTGTGTGAAGTTGAAAAGAACGTGTGTATTCTTAAAAATCAGCCATTATTTCTTCAAATTTATTTTCTCTCTCTGTAATCCTTCACGCACTCCAATCACACATACATTACACTGCTTGAAGTTGTCCTACAGCTCACTGATGCTCTGTTCATCTTTCTCTTATTCCCTGTTTCTTTCTCTTTTCCATTTTGGGTAGTTTCTGTTTTTATGTCTTTAAATTTACTAATCTTTTCTTTTGCAATGTCTAATCTTATTCAGTGTATTTTTCCTCTTATACATAGTAGTTTTTATTTCTCTAAATTCAATATGGATGCTTTTTTATCTCCTCCGTGTTTCTACTTAGCATGTATAATCTTTCCTCTAGTTCTTGTTTTATATCTAGAATACAATTATAATAATTTTAATGTACCTTTCCGTTAGGGTCAATTCTGTGTTGGCTTCAATGGACTGATTTTCTCCTTCTTCTGGAATCTATTTTCCAATTTATTTGCAAGCCTGGTAAGTTTTGATTGGATGCCAGATATTTGCCAGGTACTATGCTGAATACTCCAGGGGAATTCTCTGCAGATGTACTGAATCTCTCTCTATGTGACTCTTTCTTCTCTGGTGCTCTCTCCTATGAACTCTAGCTGTCTTGCTCTTTTTGGACTCTCGTGTCTTTATCCTCAATCAGTGACTCTACCCAGCTCTACCTGGGCTTCTCTTCCTGTGCTCTGGGCTGGAAACTCTCTCAATGGAGTAAGCTTGGATAACTTTCATGCTCCCCTCATTTATTTCTTCCTCCCAGGAACCACTGTCCTTTGTTGACCAATGGCCAATGTCTTGAAAACCATTGTTTTACATATTTGGTGTGAATTTTCTCTGTTTAGGAAGCAAGGGTCTCTGTTACTGCATCTTGGCTGGAAATAAAACCTTCAAAGTTATTTTTAAATGATAACTATAATAACAGGAAGGGTTACTAATTTGTGTGATCCCTTTGGGGTTCAGATATTTCTTGGGATGACTTAGCAGAGTAGGGGAGGGCATATTCGTTACATATTTTTTACAAAAGATAGAGAGCATTTCATGGTGAGAATGTTCTAACTTCAAAGTGCAAGGTATGTGAGTACAGCAGTAAAGTGTTTGAACACTGATCAAGGAATCTTTCAGAAATCTGAGTTAGACTTGACACAATGTCAGTGAAAGTATTCACAGTACACTGGGCAATTATTGATGACAGCCCATTTGTTGGGCTGATGGAACAAATAATGATTCTGTAAAGTTTCAGAACAGATGGACAGTTATTTCTGTTTCTACAAAGTCAATGCGCAAGATAAGAGTAAACTCATTTTCTCCTAACCAGGGGATTTTGTTAATGATATGGGAAAACTCACTCTTTATAAAGAACAGGAGTTTGCCTCTTATTAACTTTGAGGGCCTAGAAAATTCCCAGGCAAACAGTAGTCATTTTAATATATATTTGTCAAATAAATGAGTATTTTCTATCAATTACAGAAATAGCAGACTGGTAGCTTGTGATTCGTAGTCTTTCCTATCCACAAAGCGTTTTAGAAAACCAGGTGAGTTCACATAAAACCCAGATTTCCCATTTCTCTTTGATGAGGAAAGATCCTTGCTAACATACTTGGCCCCTCTCATTCATTTACATTAGCTGCATGGCCTGTGTATGACTTTGAGTTTGCAAGCCGCTCCTCAATACTTGATTCTTCCTATTTTTTTACATTGAAATTTCCTCCTTCATAAAGATAATACTTAGAATATTTTGAGTAACAATACATCATTAAAGCAGAATTGCTCTAAGAGGCACTTTAGTTTTTATTTATTTGTATCTTGTGGTGGTTTGAAATAATGGCCACCGAATCTTTGACACTCCTTCCAGTGAAAGAGAGTATCTATGTCCCTTCCAGTTCTTCCTCCCTCCCTTTGAATCTCGGAAGGTTTGTGAGTCAATTAGACTAAATAGAATGTGGCAGAAGTAACATTGTGTGACTTTGTAGTCCAGGTAACAAAAGGTAATGGAGCTTCTATCTTGTTTGCTGAGATGCCCACTTTTGGAATCTAGAGCTATTATTTATTTATTTATTTGAGACAGACTCTATCTCTGTTGCCCAGGCTGGAGTGCAGTGACGCGATCTTGGCTCACTGTAACCTCCACCTCCCTGGTTCAAGCGATTCTCCTGCCTCAGCCTCTTGAGAAGCTGGGACTACAGGCATGTGCCACCATGTCTGGCTAATTTTCCTATTTTTAGTAGAGATAGGGTTTCTGCATGTTGGCCAGGTTGGTCTCGAACTCCTGACCTCAGGTGATCCTCCTGTCTCAGCCTCCCAAAGTGCTGGGAGTGCAGTCGTGGGCCACTGTGCCCAGCCTAGAGCTACCATTTAACCTGAGGCTGCCAAATATATGTAGGGGAAGCCCAAGCCACATGGAGTGGAGACCATGGTCAACAGCACCACCTGAGGCTCCAGCCAGCAGCCATTATGAATTTTCAGAAAGGAGTAAAGATGCCCTGAGATTATTTCAGTCTGCAGCCATCACATCATCCTCAGACATCAAGAACTCCAAGCAGAGGCCCCAGACATTTTGGAACAGAAACAAACCATTCCCTCTGTGCTCTGTCTGGATATCAACCTGCAGAATATGTAAATATGTTTTAAAAATTGCTTTAGGCTGATAAGTTTTAGGGTAGCTCTTCAGATAGTGATAGTAACTTGAACATAACTGTATTAGTCAGGGTTCTCTAGAGGGACGGACCCAGTAGGATAGATTTGTATATAAAGGGGAGTTTATTAAGCAGAATTGACTCACATGATCACAAGGTGAAGTCCCACAATAGGCCTTCTGCAAGCTGAGGAGCAAGGAAGCCAGTGTGAGTCCCGAAACCTCAAAAGAAGGAAGCCAACAGTGCAGCCTTCAGTCTGTGGTGGAAGGTTCAAGAGTCCAAAAGCTGAAGAACTTGGAATTTGATGTTCCAGGGCAGGAAGCATTCAGGAAGGGAGAAAGATGAAGGCTGGAAGACTCACCCAGTCTAGTCCTTCCACATTCCTCTGCCTGCGTTTATCCTAGTCACGCTGGCAGCTAATTAGATGGTGCCCACTCAGATTGAGGGGGGGTCTGCCTCTTCCAGTCCACTGACTCAAATGTTAATCTCCTTTGGCACTCACAGACCCTCCCAGGGACAACACTTTGCATCCTTCAATCCAATCAAGTTGACACTCAGTTTTAGCCATCACAATAACTATTTATTTCAATTATTATTTGAAGTAGCCCTGTACTAAAGAACACATAAACTGCTTGAACCCGAGTATCTATCTGTAAAACGGGAATGATAGTTTCTCTGAGATTAAAGGAACAAAAGTATGTTATATGCCAATCACACAGGTAGGTTCTTGCTTTTAAAGACACATAGTTAGTTAGGCTAGGCGTGGTGGCTCACGCCTGTAATCCCAACACTTTGGGAGGCTGAGGCGGGTGGATGATCTGAGGTCAGGAGTTCAAGACCAGCTTGGCCAATGTGGCGAAACTCCATCTCTACTGAAAATACAAAACTTAGCTGGGCGTGGTGGCATGCGCATGTAGTCCCAGCTACTCGGGAGGCAGAGATAGGAGAATCGCTTGAACTCAGGAGGCAGAGGCTGCAGTGAGCCAAGATTGCACCACTGCACTGCAGCCTGGGCGACAGAGCAACAGAGCAAGATTCTGTCTTTAAAAAAAAAAAAAAAGACCAAAGAAAGAAACAAACAATAAAACATACTGTTAAAACAAGAATAATTTATCTCTGTGTAAGGCTGCTACTACAACACAAATTTAGAAGGATTACTAGTACTAAAATGATTTTATTTTGTCCTGTGTATCTTCCTCCACCCCCAAATTCTAACCATTTGTTGCCAGATGGAACTGATGTTGGAGAAATTATTTGGATTCTGGATGAAGAACCTGATTACATGGAAGGCTCACTAAATAAAGGCAACTTTCTTGAAAATGACGGAAAAAAACATGATTTTTTTTTTTTGATCCTTTCATCAGCTGCAACAGAGACTTCTAGGTTTTTCAGATACTTGAAAAAGTCAGTTAATTCTGGGAATCACAAATCTTTTGATACCTTAGATGCCTTAAAGTCTTTATTTTACCTAAATCCACCCACAACACACATGCATATGTAAATTACATTTATCTTTCTTCCTCTCTAGGGCCAAGTCCTTTCCTTTAGGTATGAGTTCCCTAATTGGGGTTTCGTATTACCTTTCTTGCATTAAACCATACTTACGGTATATTGGCTATGATTTTTATTTCAGCTTCTTTAAGACGAGTGAGAACTAAATGGAACTCAAGCAATTGAGTGCAGACCCCTTTTATATTTCTGCAGCCTTTTACGGTCATCTTACTGATTCCTAATCAGATGGCCACTTTTAAAGTTACTCACCATGTATTGATTCTTTCTGAAGTATCTGCCTTAGTTTTGAACATCTATTCTCTTTTTATGCATATTAGCTATAACTATGAATTGGTCATGGTAGCTCCCTCAAGGCCCTTACATTATAGTATATATATTATAGTTAAATGCCATAAAAGGGTTATAGATAGTATTCAGTGGGAAGAAGGAAGGAGTTAGAACTTTCCACTCTAGAGCTGAAAAGTTGTCAACAAACACATCTTGAGACAAAAGGTCCTTAGCACGACCTGGAAGGGTTGCAGAAAGGGAAAAAGGCTAGATACAGAGGTGGATACTCTTTGCAGATGGGTAATACTGTGTAAAGATGGAGGCAGCCAAGTTCAGGGCATGTTTAGCAAATGAGTATTCATGTTTCCTGGGGATAAGATGTATCTATAGAGAGGGTGATTCCTATATCCCAGTTTTCCTAAGACATTCTGTCTTTTGCCTGATGTTCAAGAATCCCACTTGGCTTGCATTTGTCCCAGATCAAAGTGTCCTGATCTGAGCAATAAATTATATAGACCCCCTACCTACAAGGAATAGAAGGTAAAGATAAAATGCCAGGTAAGGATTTTCAATGTTAGGAGGCAACCGAGAGTTATGGAAGATTTGGGTAGTTGAGAGAGTCAGGACTTAGTTTTAAGAAGATTACTTTGATGACACTGCAGATTATACAATGCGGGGAAGGAAAAAGGGGTAGAAGAGAAGAAATTGAAGATTCTGGTAATAAACAGTTCAGTAAAGCAGTCAGGAGAAAGGCAGGGATTGGGAAAATTCAAGTGAAGGCATGGAAAGGAGCAACAACAATTAGATTCTAATGTTGAAGCATCCACTCCATCCACAGGTGAGGTGGGCAAAAAATGGGCAGGAGACAGGATTTCCTGTTCTTCTCCTTGGGTCTCTTAGTGGCATGGTTTAATGGTAATTCAGATCACTCTTGGATAAAGGAAATAAGAAATCACTTTGGGTCTTATCACTCTTCTTACTTGGAGATGGACCTTGTAGGTATGCACCACTTTGCTGTTAAGAATTAATTTCCTGGCCAGGTGCAGTGGCTCACGCCTGTAATCCCAGCACTTTGGGAGGCTGAGGCGGGCAGATCATGAGGTCAGGAGTTTGAGACCAGCCTGCACAAAACGGTGAAACCCTGTCTCTACTAAAAATACAAAGATTAGCCAGGCATGGTGGCAGGCACCTGTAGTTCCAGCTACTCGAGAGGTTGAGGCAGAAGAATCCCTTGAACTCGGGAGACGGAGGTTGTAGTGAGCAGAGGTTGCACCACTGTACTCCAGCGGGGGCAACAGAGTGAGATTCCGTATCAAAATAAAAAATAAGAAAAAGGAAAAAAGAATAAATTTCCTTCAAGACTCTTTACCTCACTGGCATTGTGGAAGATGAAAACATGTGAAGTAGTCTTGAGGCCTCACCTGTATTCTGGATTTACTTCCTGTCTTTAATTCCTCAGTGGAAACTCAAGAAAAGGTGGGACTTTCCTGTCTGTGTTGGGGAAGGGAAGAGGAGGAGACCAGAAAAAAAAAAATGTGGTATATACCCACAATGGAATAGTATTCAGCCTTTAAAAAGAAGGAAATCTTGTCATTTGTGATAACATGGATGAACCTGGAGGACATTATGCTAAGTGAAATAAGTTAGTCATAGAAAGACAAATGCTATACTGCACAATCCCACCTATTTGTGAAATCTAAAAAAGAATCAAGCTCAGAAGTAGAGAATAAAAGGTGTTTCCCAGATAGTTGTACAGCGATTCTAGGTCCAATCCATCATAATCTCTACATTTATCCTGACTAGAGCATCTATGGATTCCCCTCTTCAGGGCAATGAAACACTGATACCAATGTGGTTAGTGTTGGATTCAGTTATTTTATCATTAGGCATGGTGACGACCGGCTGGAGTGGGGAAAAATTCAGGGGCTGTTTGTCAATGGGTACAAAATTTTAGTTAGATAAGAAGAATCAATTCAGGGGATCTATTGTACAACATGATGACTAGAGTTAACAGCTACCTATTATATACTTAAAAATTCCTAGGAGAGTAAATCTTAAATGTTCTCACCAAAAAATACATAAGTATGTGAGGTAATACATATGTTAATTAATTTGATTCAGTCACTCCACAATGTATCCAAATATCATGTTGTATACCATAAATATATATAGTTTTTGTTTGTCCATTAAAAATTATTAGAAAAATTGAGAGCGGGGGGCACTGAGCACTTGCAGATATAATTGCTTTTTATCTTTTTCCAAGGCAGAAAAATCACCTTTACTCCCAGTCCTCTCTTGCAAAAGCCTTTGAGGTTGTGTTTTCATCTTGGTATCTGGAAAACGTTTGGATAATGCTAAGTTTGCTATACAGATGTGGGGCACTTTGTGTAAAAGACACCTATGCAACCTCTCCCCTCCCTTAAGCCCTGCTTCTGCACCTTCAGCACACATTTTCGTTGGTGCTTTTCAACCTGTTAGAGAGACTCCGAAACGAAACAGAAACTTGTTGGTGAGTTGACAGGAAGCTCTTTCCCTTTTTCTCTCTAAGAAGCAGACTTTACAGAGGCTTTGCATTCATGTGGGTCTGGTTCCGGAGCCGGAGCTCGCTGACACAGGTGTGCACTTTCTCTTCATCTTCCTGCCAGATCACAACCAGCTGGCCTCAGGCTCTGCTTTAGCCAGCATCTTTCTCTTCTCAGCCTGAGCAACATTTTTCAGGTGGTCTTCAAGCAGGTAGAAATCTGTTTGGATGCAAGAAAGCATGTGCTGGGTACCATGTAAAACATTTTTCAGGTGGTCTTCAAGCAGGTAGAAATCTGTTTGGATGCAAGAAAGAATGTGCTGGGGTACACATGTAAAAGCATGTGCTGGGGTACCATGTTGGAAACCTGGTTCCCAACTGTAAAGATCAAAATGACTCTTAGTATCCACCTATGAGAACAGGATCATTAACTACTGTGAAACAGCCAAGAAGGCGCTCATTGTCCCAACAAATATTTGACCACCTCATCTGTGTCAAGGACTATTTCAGATCCTGGAGATATTGCTGCCTCATGGAGCTTACATTCTAATGGAGGGGGGGGGAGAGAGAGAGAGAGAGAGAATACACAATATAGTAAATACAAAATATAACATATTCAAGGGTGACAAGTGCTAATGAGGAAAAAAGAAGTGGGGGGGAGTAGGAGGAAATGATGGGAGTGAGGGAGTTTAAAATCTTAAATAAGGAAGCCAGGGATGACCTCAAGAGAAGGTGACATTCTAGGAATTATGAAAAAGAAGCCAGAGACCAAGCCATGTCTTGTGGAAGGATGTCCCAGTCAAAGGACACAGCAAGTGCAAAGGCTCTGAGATAATGTGTTCAAGGAACAGCCAATGGACCAGTGGACTGGAATTGACTATTCATCCATAGTTGCTGCTTTCCACATTTTCTCTACATAGTGGAGCATAGTGGAGTGCCCAAGGTCTGAACTAACACAGTACATAATAGTGGTTCCATATACTTGCTGTATTATCGCTAACCCTAGGGAGCATTTGAATAATATGAGTGCCTGAATTCTTCCCCAAGGTATTCCAGTTAAGTGGATCCGGGGCAAATGGTGGCCAGGCATCTGTCTTTGTAGACAGCTCCCAGGTTGTTTAGATAATCTGTAGGTCAGAAGACGATCTGTAGGGGATCCGCTATCTACATCCAATCCACCATAATCTCCACATTTACCCTTGTTAAAGCATCTGTGGATCCCCTCTTCAGGGCAATAAAACATTGAGACCAATGTGGTTAGTGTTGGATTCAGTTATTTTATCAGCAGGGAAAAGGTGTGATGATGATAGGCTAATGTTTTTGTGTCTTATGGCTTGTAATTGCAACACCATGTGGGCTTAACAATAATTTCCAACAGTCGTATAGATTTGTCCTTTGCACTCCTCCCATGAGGCCTAGCCTTTGTATTCAGCAGGTTCTAGCTACTCGATTCCATGTCTTTCTATATCCAAGGAAGGATTAGATAAGCTAACTGTTGGAATGGGTCGGGGGGGATTCACCAGGAACTTGAAATATTCTTGTTTTGCTGCTGTTTGTTAACCTTGCCCTCCATCATTTCCACAAAGTAGAAAACATGACCACTCATGACTCTTGAGTTTTGCTCCTGAGAGCTTGTGTCATGAGAGAGTCTGACATATTCTCTGACTCTCAAGTCTACAAAGTTCTCAGGGAGGAGACTCAGCCAGCTGTTCTTAGTGAGGTGCCTACTATTGAGTGGATCAAACATAGCCAGTGTCATGTAAGAACATGGCAGCTTCTTTGGGAGCCATCAATGGGGACCGATGACAGTTCCCAGAAGAAGGAAGGGATGGGGTGTGGATGAATATTTTCTTAGATGTTCAGTCCAGAGCTGAAACTTGCCTTGGAACTCTTCTTTTGAAATTGATTTAATTCAAGACCAAAGTCCTTAAAATTGAATAAATGGCTCTACCAGATCTAGTGAGTCCTTCCCTGTCTACCTTACTTAAAATTGTACTTCTTCCACCCCAGAGCTCCCCATGCCCCCTAGTAATTTTACCCACAGCACTCACTATCATATGACACACTATGCCTTACATATTTGTTGTCTTTTTTATTCACTATGGCATCAGCTCCATCAAACCACGGATTTTTGTCTGCTTTGTTCAGTGCTGTATTCCTAGTACCTGGAACAGTGCCCAACACATAGTAGGCACTCAGTAGTGACTGATGAGTAGCTTATGCATCTTTTTAGACACTAGTAGTTATTCCACAGCCATACTTTTCTATGACTCTCCCTGATTAGCCCACCTGAGCCTCCTTTGGAATGAATCCAATGATGATTCCAGAAAACAAACAGAAGGGCAGAGAGGCTGGTGTTGTCATAGCAGCTGCTGAGTTGAGAAGGGGGCAGAATCTGTATTACTCAAACACAGCAGCATCCCTGGGGAGAGGGTAACCCTGAGGCTTTGCAGGTCTTTTCAATATCTTGGATTAAATGAACTGTGAAATATTTGTTTTATTAGAATAGCTTGGGTTTGTTTCTGAGGCCTTAAATTGTGTCTGTTCTGGGCAGCTGATACATAGCAGAGTGGAGTATGCATGGTATTTAGAGAACTCATGGGAGCCTCCCCTATCATTTGGGGCCTGTCTTCAGGGGGCCCCTCTTATTTCCCCTCCAAGACTAGCAATCCCTTTGTTGGCACAAGGCGTGGGGGAAAGACGAGCTTACAGTCGGTAAAGGAATGTGGAGAGGAGCAGCCTCATGTAGCACTGAGTGCAGAGGAACTCAGGAAATTCTTTTTGACAGAATGGCTGCAGGCTATAGAATTTCAGACTGGGGCCAGTGCACTAAATGACGATTGGACTGGGGGTTCAGGAAAAGTCAGTTCTTAAAGTTAATAGAAATTAGAGAGCTTTTAGGAGACACGGAATAAAAGCCCCTCATGTGTACAGATATGCCAAATACAGTTCCAGAGCATCTCCTGTCAAATCTGTTCTTAAATCACATTTTCCACCTATGTCTAGGAAAGCTGAGGGCCGAGACCCTACTTTTAGAGTCAAGAATGATAAAGCTCAAATTCCATGGTGTGCTTCCATGGTGAATGCAGAGGGAACTTCTACATTCTTAGCTATGGACATTGAGCTCCTTTCTGCCTACTAGAGATTTATAATTATGTATGTATGTATGTGTGTGAATGTATGTGATTATATGCATGGATGTATGCATACGGAGGTGTGTGTGAATGCATGTGTGTACATATGTGTATAAATGCATGGGAGAAGTTTGGAAATACTGTGTATACTTTCCCAATGGTTAAGTATTTAGCTCTGAAGAGAAAAGAAAGAATGGGGTAGGCAGAAATAAAGAAAGAGAGGAGAGTAGGTTTTATATTTTGCCTTGTACAATACTAAAATGTTTGCATCATTTTACTGTCAAAATGTATTCATGTGCTGTGAGTTTTAAAACATTTCAGAAAATTGTAATTGACAAATGAACTCATGAACTGATGACAAATTGAATGTTTCGTTTTCTACTCTACTCTATTTTCTGTCCGTCCTGAATGACTACAATGATAAGAGGTTGGGGAGGGAATCTATCACTTCATGTAGGAGTCATTGTTTCTCTAAGGCCACTGACTTACCTTCCTAGGTATGTGCCATTTTTTTTCATGCTGTCCCTTATACCTAGAATACACATTTCCTCAGCCCTGACTGGGTTCAGTTACCAATTTTTCAAGACCTATCATGATTAAATCACCTCCATGAAACTTTTTCTCAGTTGTTCATCATGCATCTTATCCATCCATCCATCATATTGTGAGTGCCTACTCAATGCCAAATACTATGTGGAACTTTAGGTAATGCAGATATCATTCTTGCCCTCTTGATAATAATATTATAAAGAAAAGAGACAGAAAATATATAATCAAGCAAACGAATGAATATAAAACTTAAAATTGTAATAAATAGTACAGAGAAAATAAGCATGGTTTCCTGATAGAGAATAGTGAAATAATACTCAAATTAAGTAGGGTGATTGGAGATAGCATTAATTATAAGACACAGAATGGAAAAATGAGAGATATGTTTTGCAGGGTGAGAGAGTTATGGGATGATTTTAGGCAGAGTGAACAATACATATGGTTCCTTCTGCTTCTGAAATCCTATATTTGTTCATCACATTGTTCACTGTATTTATCATGTTATGCTTATATTTTTGATTTCAGGGTTTGTTAAAAAAGCTTGTAGTTGCCTGTCATGTAGTAGACTCGCAAAAAGCTAAATCAAGCATCCACAGACCCTACAGCAGGAAGAAGAAACTCCCTTATATTGTCATAAAGACAACTTACATTTCACTGATACCCTCTCTAGAGGGTCTCTAAAGATGCAGAGATAATTTCCAAAACTATCTTCAGGACTAAATACTAAAATGTTTCTTATTTTCCAAGTCACTTCTCTGCTAGATCTTTGCCCTGAAAGAAAGACCACCATTATCTACA
The DNA here is from genome assembly GCF_028878055.3 of Symphalangus syndactylus. Classification (NCBI taxonomy): domain Eukaryota; kingdom Metazoa; phylum Chordata; class Mammalia; order Primates; family Hylobatidae; genus Symphalangus; species Symphalangus syndactylus. Next base: position 41,480,168 of record NC_072433.2, read on the forward strand.
AATCCAGTTCTGGTTGGGTAGAGTCAAATCCTTATGCTGAAATGTCTTTTAAAATCATTTAAAAGGGGAATACTGTCAAAGGGGAATACTTTCTTCCTTTTGTGTTTCCTTGGGCCTTTGGTCATTTTTTATTTGTAGAAAAGAGAAAGTATATTTTTTGTGGACCAGAAACTATTTTCTTTATTGTTAATATATGAAATATAGACTATACCCAGTCTATAATCACCTCTCCATGCCTGTAAATTGAACTGGTGCTCTTTTCCCAGGTTAATGAGTTGCTTGTCAGTCATGTGATTTTTCTCTAAGGTCTGGCCTTGAGGCATGGAAAGGCTTTTATTTTCTAAATCAGTAACTAGGAAAGATCTTTGCTCTGTCCCTCAGAGATAGCATCTTTAAGATGGAGGTACTGGAAAGAACAACTCCCATTTTAGACACATTTTGTGGCCAGCACAAAGTGGAAAACACCTTGCCATATCTAGAAAGTCATAGAATCTCAGAGTTAGAAGAAACCAAAGAAATCATTTAGATCACTCTCTTACTCAGTGCTGGAATTTGTTTATAACGGCCCCCCAAAATAACCATATGACCCACTTATACATCAATACTTCCCTTTATGAACACCTTGTATCTTTAAGAAAGATTATTCTGCCTTTTAGTTACCTGTGCATCTTAGATATCCTTTCTTCATATGAGTTTCATCCTATAATGATGAGTCAGAAACCTACATTTCTAACCTCTCCCTCATAATCCTAATGATGCTCACAAAGGGTAAAGAACATGTCTTATCTATGGCCTGATTAAAACTAAATTGGGCTTTGAATCAGAAGATTCAAATTATGGCTCCATAAATTAATTGACTTTAGACAGATTTTTAATTTCTGTGTCTCAATTCTCTTCTCTCTAAAATGTAGACAGCATTATATCACTGAGTAATTGTGAGGATTAAATAGGAAAATGTGAGTAAACATGCCTAACCTATGCTCAATACATATTAGGTACTCAAAATTTTTTCTTTTCTGTCCATTTTTTCTCATTTCATGATTACTTAAAGAGCTTGAGAACAGCTAGCTATACAGATAAAGAGTACATTTGGCTACAAGTAACAGGAAATCAAAATAGCATTGGCTTAAATCATGAGGATGTTTATTGTTTATTTAGAAGGAAGCTCAAAGATAGATAGCCCTGGGCTTGAGCTGGTAGCTCACTGTTTCATCATGGACCCAAGCTCCATCTCTCTGCTCTACTCTTCTTAGTGTTGTTGACTTTTCTTCTTGTGTTCTGCAGTGTAGCTGTAAGATGACTGCTATTGTTCCAAGTATCATGGATGAAGTCAAGGCAGGAAAAAAGAGAGACAAATGGCATCTGTAAGCTCTTCTTTCACTCCCTTCCCCTTTCTGAGGAAGTGAAAGCCTCCCTGAAGCCTCCCTGTAGACATTTCCTCATCTTTCATTGGTGAAACTGAGTGAAATGGCTGTCTCCCACTGCCAGGTGAGCTGGGAAGGGATATAGGTAAGACGGAAGGAGGTTGGGGATGGCCATGCGTTAACCAATTGACTGTGACTGCCTTAGAAGATCTCAGATCTCCCCTGATTGTTACTTCTCCAGGGTTATTACTCCCTGTGCCCTCAGCAGCCCTAAACATGACTTGGATTTGCACACTTATTTGCCCCTTTGATCTCTTCCTTTGGATAAATTAAGGTCAGAACCAAGCAATGGCTGAATCACTTGGGGTTCAACCAGGGAGCAGAACCCACTCTAATTATTATGGGCTATAGGATTTATTGTGGGATTAGATCTTACAAATGTTGGGGGAGTTGGACAAATAAGGTCTGGAAAGGGGAGTTGTTGGATCAGAGAAAAAAATCACTAACCAGCTCTCTCAAATAATGGGCACAGAGCAATAATTTAGAACTTGAAGGAAAATCTGGGAAGCCAGGCATGTCCAGCTGCAAAAGTGGGACTGCAAAAGGGATATGGTGAAGAAGTTTCTGGAAGGCTGTTGCCTCCATGTCTAGAGATAAACTAGGATCATTGTTGGGCAGTTGGACCAGCAGTCAGTAAGAAGAGAAAACTAGGCCAGCTGGAGCCTGTTGATGCCTCTTTTACTCTTTCACTTCATCTAACCTCAGTGATCTTCACAGAATAAGGTCACGCAGTGATTTGAACAGGCTCAGTGTGTCTTCTCCAAACATGGAATGTATCAAAGGGTAAGAGAATGACACTGGGCTCCCAAATGCAGTTTCACTATCATGCCTTTTTGCACATTTTCATCGCAATGAGAAGCACTGTTAGGGAGATTCTGAGGGTGTATTCGATGATGGAAATAGGGTCTGTTCCAAAGGCAAAAATAGGATTATCATGGGATATGGACACAGGTTGCTTTTAGGAATCCACAAGGGAAAGGAAAAGCAGGAACGAAGATTGTTAGGATAAAGGAAGAATGAAATGTTGAAGTAGAAACTATGCCCCTACAATCGTGTTCCTACATAAGCTCTTCAAATCTTCTTTATTAATTTTTATCTCTTAACTTCTGTTTGAAAACCCCATGACAGCAATTATTCCTTTGGACAGTGTATTTTTCCTTTGAAATTAAATCTTTTTTCTTTGTCTTGACTTCTATATCAGTAAATGTTTAGCAGTATGTTAACTGTTATCTTTTGTGTACTACAGCACAAGATTGTTTAGAATAATTAAATCATGAAATGTTTTCTATGCCCATCTTAGCACTGATACTCTTTTCATCTAGGTGATAAAAGCCAGCCATACATTAATCCACATCAAATTGTCTCATAATAACTTGAAAAACTATGAGAGGATGTTCTTTAGTAGGGAAAATAAATTAAATTCCTCATTTTGTATAACAAAGAATTTTTCTCTATTTATGAAGTAGGCAGAGGATCAGTGAGTAGGGCCAATTTTTTTATTCCATTATGGAACACATATGATATATTTATCATTTCTAAGATCTATTCTTTGGGGTCAATTTGTCAAAAGGACAGATTGACCTATGTCTTCTCTGTATGGCAAGATGAATGCCAAACAAATGTTCTTCTTCATTCCAAAGGCACCATTCTGCTCTGTTAAGGCAGACAATGATGCTGTCTTAACTTAGCAGCAGGAAATTGATTGACCAGAGTACCTTTTGATGATAAACTAATTTCACAGACCTTTGTAGAGAAGGTAGTTTTGATGTCAGTTCCAGTTAAAGCAATAGATCCAACCTAATTTTCAATCATTAAAGCAATAGATTCAACCTAATTTTCAATCATTATTGTCCAAATGAGAATATTCAAGTGCTGGGATATTTTATAAAACTTGTAAGCCTAGAAAAGTCCTTCTTTTTTTTTTTTCTTTTTTAGATGGAGTCTCACTCTGTCACCCAGGATGGAGTGCAGTGGCATAATCTCTGCTCACTGCAACCTCCACCTCCTGGGTTCAAGCTATTCTCCTGCCTCAGCCTCCCAAGTAGCTAGGATTACAGGCACCTGCCACCATGCCTGGCTAATTTTTGTATTTTTAGTAGAGACGGGGTTTCACCACGTTGGCCAGGCTGGTCTCTAACTTCTGACCTCAGGTGATCTGCCTGCCTTGGCCTCCCAAAGTGCTGGGATTATAGGCATGAGCCACTGCACCTGGCCAAAAAGCCACATAAAAATAAATAAATAAATAAATAACATGACTTAAGGGTATATACAAAAGCCAGCACTGTGAATTCCATATTGCTCTCAAAGTGGAGAAATAAGCAGATGGAATATATTGGAAGGGCTGAGGGCACAGATGTCTTCTTGGCTTGAGTTCAGAGTGAAAGAAGAAGCCCATTTTGTAGCTGAGTCTGTGATAGGAAATATCTAGATAGACAGAGGGCTGAAAAATCAAGTGCACAAGGTTTGATAAACTGTTTTTCAAGACAATTATTACAACATTTAAGCAACAGGTTATTGTTTGGAAGCATGCTCTTCTAACTAATTCAAGCATGTGTTTTGAGTGGAAAAAGCTTTTCAATTGTGGTTGAGGTACATAAAGTGTCCTTAGATCTCCCATTTACAGTAGCATTATTGCTCTAGCCAAAAAAAAAAAAAAAAAGACAAAAAAAACCCCTTCTTCTACTGAAGCCGTGAGCCCTTTGTTCATTACAAATATTGTCTCCATGATGTTTAATAAACTGAGAATGGGTATTTACTGTGCAAGCCTTTCCATAAAAAAGTTAAAAATAAAATCAACTGCCATACTCAGTGCAGAGGCCATATTCCTTAATGGCCTAAATAAAAAATACCATCTATTATTTAGTTCTACAAAAATTATAGAAAGTGTAAGAAGATACAGACAAAAAGTTAAATCATGAGAAATCTTTCTATTGGGAAATAATCACAATTAACATTTTATAATAAAACTTTTCAGTCATATAAAATCACTGTTTTCTTTTTCATATTCCTGTTCTCTTTTCTTCCAGAAATGTGTTATAGAGGTGGCTCTTTGTCAATAAATGCAGATAAAAGTTGCCAATTTTATTGGGTGCCTATATTTTGTCTAATCGATAATTTACTTGACCTATCCAACCATCATCCATCGATCTAATCTATGTACCCATTCATTTATTTACTTTCAACAACATAGCAACAACTGTCTTTGCACATACTTCTCTCTGTGCTTGCCTGATTATTTCCTTGGGTTGAATTCCCAGAAGTAGAATTGCTGGATCAACGGGTCTGCACAAGTTTAACTTTTGATAGATATTGCCAAATTGCCTGCCAAAATTTCATACCCATTATCCTCCCTTCAACAGGGTATGAGAGTGTCTTTTCTCCATATGTTCCTTAACACTGGGCAATATCAATCCAATTAATCTTTGCCAAGCTGAAAGGCTAATACAACCATAGTAGCAATACTTTTTCTTGTCTATTTAAGGTTATTATTGAGTTTGCACAGCCTGTTAATGTTATTTAGCCCTTTGCACAGAACACTATACATTTTCAGACTATGAACTTCCATTTATTGCATTTGCACTTTCCTTGTATTTTGAAGAGATTATGTGAACCTGGAAGTTAGTAGGCTTGACATTTAATCTTTCCTGACAGTAGCTAAGGGATTAATTACTACTTCTTTCTCTAGATGCACCAGTAAAATGGGTGCAGTTGTAACCCAAGCACAGCCAAAAGTACTACTCTGTACTACTATGTAATTGAAAAGGAGATGTTTTGTGTTTGGTGTTTTTGTTTGTTTGTTTGGGAAAGGATCTCACTCTGTCCCCAGGCTGGAGTGCAGTGGTGTGATCACAGCTCACTGCAATCTTGAATTCCCGGGCTCAAGCCATCTTCCCACCTTGGCTTCCTGAGTAGTTGGGACTACAGGCACACACCATCATGGCTGGATAATTTAATTTTTTTGTAGAGACATCTTGCTATGTTGCTTAGGCTGGTCCTGAACTCTGGGTCTCAAGTGATCTTTCTATTTCAGTCTCCCAAAGTGCTGGGATTACAAACATGAGCCATTGCATTTAGCATTTGCTTGTTTTTAAAATTTTTGCCCACTCCTGTGGCAGGCAGCCTATAAAATACCCCTGCTGACAGTCCCCACTTCCTGGTAATCACACCCTGTGTAATCTCCCTTTCTGTGTGAGCTGGAGCTAGTGACTGTCTTCCAAGGAATAGAATTCAGCAAAAGTGAAGGGATGCCACTTCTAAGATTAGGTTACAAAAAGACTCTGGCTTCCATCTTGCCCAACTTCTCCTACCCTGTTTCACTCCCTGTCACTCTCTTGGAGTCCTTGCTCTGGAAGAACAAGTGCCATATTATGAATACTCTATGGAGGGTCCATATAGCAAGAAATCGATGTATTTGATGTCTTTGGTCAACAACCAGCAAGGACCTCCGGCTTGCCAACAGCAATGTGAGTGAGCTTGGAAGTCCATCTTGTCCCATCAGACCTGAAGATGACTGCAGCCCCAGCCTGCCACACTTTGATGCAGTCCTATGAAAGGCCCTGAGACAAAGACATCCAATTAAGTTGTGCCCAGATCCTAGTGCCTAAGAAACTCTGAGAAAATACATGTTTGCTGTTTTAAGCCACTAAGTTTTGGGGCACTGTCCCACAGTGATAGATAACTAATATGACTCCTGATTTACCTTCTGGGCAGTTACTACCACACCTTGTGTGCTCCAGCCTCCTGCTCCTGGTTCAGCCATGCATCGCCTCTCTGTCATCACTGGTCACCACTAGAACTCTGAGGTTCTCAACTCCATGTACTTAGCTTATCCTCAGCAGAGTGATTGGAGAAAAGCTACCCTCATGCATTAACCATGTCCTTAATTTTCCGTATATTGACGCTTTGACATCTGGGGCTGAAGGGACTGCCATCCCAAGGTTAGTCAATTTCTAAAGATAATAAACAGCTCATCCACGAGCACGCTTTTCAAATGCAAACCAACCAATCCAGAGTCCATGCCCTCAACCACCTCCCTGATGGGGTTTTCACATTCCAGGCCAGAATCCACTTGTCCTAATCATCCCAGCGCCAGGTACCAGACAACTAGGACAGCGCCTGTGCCCCAGAGCCCACTGAAATTATTCAAGCTATACAATCCTCTGTCTGTTTACCTTGCCTTGCTCATTTCTTCCTGAGAAAACCACAATTGTGGCACTTGTCAGAGTTTCCCCTCTCTCCCTCTGTCTTCTGGCTGACCCCACTGTTTCTCCATGTGGCCCCCTCCCTCCGTGGCATGCCCCTTCTTCCTGAAATCTGTGAACATAACAAGCCATCTATTCAATGGCAATCATTTCCTGATCTGTTGGTCTTACCATACCTGACTAATAATAAAACCTATATTAAGGCAACTCCCCTTAACACCTGCTTACCTTATTTCCTATACTCCCTCCTCTCAATACGTTATTGAATTGTTCAAGTAAGTTAAAGTCTATGACCACACACAACAAAAGGCAAATACTATTACACAGAGACCCACATTAGCTAAAACACAATAAGAAGAGAACCACTTTTGAAAGTGCACTTGATCTGGACAGATTCACTTGCCTATTAATATGCAAATCAGCATCAGTTTTTCTTTGTTTATTACAACTTTCAGATTCTGCCTTAGGCTCGCCCAATTTAAGAAACGGGCTTGTTAGAGAGCAGGCTACCCCGTGATCGTTACCCTGAGTTACATAAAGACTGGTTTGGAAGTGGTACTTTAAAAAGTAAAATTATTTCCTCTCTACATCCTCCTGGCCTCTTCCCTCAGCAAGTAAAAAGGGGAAAAGAAAGAGGTTAGTTTTCCAATTACTGTATTTTATCCAAGGGGCTTGACCAGATGATCTTTCAAAGTTCCATTTAGCCCTTAAGGATGATTGCTTATTTGTGGATTGGTTCTGCAAATGGCAGAATGAAGGAGATCATGGATCCCTCCATTTACTCATTTGTTGTTATTGCTGTTTATTTTTTGTTCTTTTCCTCTTAAAGAAAAACCTCTCCAGCTTTCATGTCCCATAATCCTGTCTCAACTCCTTACTTTCTAATGAAGTAGGGAACACACATGAACATAATTCATGTAGACTGTTTTCCAGATTTTCCACACACTTGTTTTCCTGAGCAAGACGTTGTCTTTTGTATGTAAAGAGGATGGAACTTTAATGTTATTCCAGAGAGAAAGTGAAAGGTTGTGCTTTCCTAAGGTGCAATTGAATTTTGTCACAATTTGTGTTTAATGAGCATATTTGTCAACATTGCATTGTATCTAAAGATGCTTTTATCTACTTTTATTTGTCTTACGTTGAATTAAGTAGGATGTAATTTGCTAAATCACTAAAACATGAAAAAGAAAAGGGAAATGTTTCTTACTCTTTGTTCTGCATCTCAGCTGTGAGGAGCAAAGAATCTTATACTTCAGGACTGTCAATCACTTCTGGTTCTAGAACTGTTTTAGTGAAAATTAAGATATTCTGACAGGTTAAATTCAGACTCTTTTTTTGTGACTCTTCTCTTTGTTTAACGAACTGCCTCTTAAATAATGGTTTGACTCTGTTGAGGAAGGGAACTATTGAATTGTAATGTATGTGTGTGTGTGTGCGTGTGTGTGTTGACTAGCAAACACATATAAGTGGGATGGTGGCTGGGCTTCTGTAACCAAGAGAAGTTTATGAAACATTAAATTGTTAAGGGAGTCACAGTGTTACAGAGATCGACCTTGAAGTTTTAAAAAAGTGAATTGATCCATTGGAACAAGTACAAAGCCAGCTTTGGTGCTAAATGTAAATTGTTAAAAATGGTACGGAATAACATCTGCCTTGTAGTATGCCTTAATCAGCACTGTGAAAAATGAAAGTTAAACGATCTACTATAGTGGCTTCTAAGTGAAGGATAAACAAAGGATGAAAGAGTTTCTTGCATGGTTTGTAACTGATGCCATGAAAAATGTCAAGAACCATCTGCCTCAAACTTATCCAAACTGTCATCAAGTATTCTAATCCAGTCAAACGAGATACAACTAGAACAACCTATGTAACTTGCTGAAGGCTTATCAAAAGAGTTGTAAATAAAGAAGAAAAAAACCCCATCAACTGTGTAGCTGCAGATTGCAGCCAGCTTGCCTGTGGCTTTGAAATTCAATCCCATTTCTCTAGTCTGACAAACTGTACTAAATAGCAAAATGGATTTTTATTGCTCTTAGTCATTTTCACTTTAGTTGCTATCAGGAGATAAATATGGTTTCCTCATAGAATCGAATCTTGGCTTATTTTTAAAAATGCACAAGTTGGTTTAGACCTTATCATTCAATCCGTAAGTATGTACTAAGTGTGTGCACAGGAGCTTAGCATTGCATTTTGGTCAGTAAGAGATCATTTACCCGTGTATGGGTTGATTTCCATGGCTTACAACCCCATAACTATTTTTTAATTAGAGTTTCTATTTATGCAATTTAATAAATCAATTTTTCATAATCTATTCATTAAGACTACAGAATTCAGATTCAGACAGATGAGCTTTAAATCCCAGCTCTACCACTTACTGGCTGAGTAACCCTAGGCAAGTTGCCTAAATTCTCTGAACTTATTTTCTTCATCTGGAAGACTGAGATAATGATAGCCACCTAGATCATAGATAGACATGAGTTGATGCTTGGGAAATTCCCCAAACACTGAAGCCAAGTATGGCAGAGGCAAGTAATGCTCACTGAATCTCAGTGTACTTGTCTCAGTTTCCTAGTCCCCTCTGCAATTGGGTTGGGGCCATGAGATCCCAGTGGGATCAATTCTGGCCAATGGACTGTGAATAGAAGAGATGCATGTCATTTCTGAGCTAAGATCTCTAACTGTCTGTGTACTTCCTTCATCCTTCTCCTTTCCTGCAAAGACAATTTTGGAATTGATGTATTCCATATGGAAGAATTGAAAGAGAAAGCCCACTGGTCCCATGTTGGACTTCCCATGAGAAGGAAATATATATTTGTTGGGTTTAGCTGCTGACATTTGGTGCTAATTTGTTCCTGCATATAGCAGAGCTAAGGCAAATACATCAATCAATGTGTTGATATTTATAAGTATATATACCTCCTTCAGTAGCAATAGATATACAATAAGTATGTATTTAAAATGGCATGTAATCTTCTGACTATTCTATTATCTTGTTTGGTATTTCTAAGAGAGTAGAAACTAAGGACTTTTTTTGTAGGGAAAAGAAAGATGATAAAACAAATAACTATAGAACAATGCAAAGGGTTGTTAAAGCCATGATAATAGCTGATACCAATAAAGGATTGATAAAAAATTATATAAGATATACATGGGAATATTGCATTAAATGAAAATGATACATATATAAACACTTTGACATAAAAAGATTTACAATATATAGCTAAAGAAAAGGATATGTCAAAACATTATGGACTATATGATCCCATTTGTACTTTATAAAATGACCTTTAAGAAGTTAGAGGAGAAAATCACTGATGGCTGAGGAGCTCTGGAAAAAACTTCATGAATGTGGAGGCCCTTTAGCTAGCATTAAAAGGGAATATTGAAAAAGCTAGGTCTAGAGGTATGGAGGGCATTCCTTGTCCCTGTTGCCAAAATACCAGTGGTTGGTCTAGGTCCTGCTGCTTGCCACACAGAAAGCCAATCATTGAGATGACACGTATTGCCAAGGAAGAAGGCTTTAATTGGGTGCCACAGCTGAGGAGATGGGAGTCCAGTTAAAACTGTGAGAGAGATATTCACAGGTAAAAGCTTATAGTATAAATTTTCAGTTGTTTTCAATCCATCTCCCTGACTGACTAAAACTAAGAGAAAAAAATATATATTCAGCAGGGAAAAATGTAACAATGTTTAAGAAAACAAGAACTAGGGTGGGGCAAGGAGGCATCTAGTGCATTGATCTGATGAGCTTCAGTACTTGATAGTTTTTTGAGAGGCCTGAAGGTCCTTTCCTGAGGAAGAAACTCAGATAAAACAAAAGTTTCAAGCTTTGACAGTGGAAGGGTCAATTTGTATGTTTTTCCAAAAATAATGGTCTATGGGACTACTGGGCCCATTGCATCCCCATCCCTACCTCTAAAGATGGAGAATAATGCATAAGTCTTTAGGCAAAAAGAAAAGACACACAAATGACCAGTTTATATATGGAAAGATATTAATCCTCACAAGCACTCAAAATAATCAAAGCAAAATAGATCAAAATAAAAGCAAGGTAGAGATATTATTTTTTCACCTATCACATTGGCTAGAACAAGAAGGCTGATAACCTCCAGTGCAGGTGATAAAGCCTACGGCACTTTCACTGCTTTCCAATGGGAAGGTAATTGGCTACACTCCTGAGGATTCTGGCAATTAATATTAAAAGTCTTAACAATGTGCTTGTCTTTCACCCAATGATTTCACATCTAGGATGATTTCATAAAGATATTGTGTGGAGATATTAGTCACAAAACAAAGTTTAAAGTGGTAAAACCAAACAAAACATCTCACAAAACAGGAAACAATCTAAATGTCCGTCAGTAGGAGATTGGTAACAAAAAATATACATATATGGCTGATGCAGATGCTCATGCCTGTAATCCCAGCACTTTGGGAGGCCAATGAAGGTGGATCACTTGAGGTCAGGAGTTCAAGACCAGCCTGGCCAACATGGTGAAACCCTATCTCTACTAATAATGCAAAAATTAGCTGGGCGTACTGGGATGTGCCTGTAATTCCAGCTACTCAGGAGACTGAGGTGGGAGAATCGCTTGAACCTGGGAGTAGGAGGTTGCGGTGAGATGAGATCACACCACTGCTGTCCAGCCTGGGCATCAGAGTGGGACTATATATGTGAGAGTATTATATTAAATAAAAAAATACCTATCTAAACCTTCTAACATGAAAAGATTCAGAATATATAGCCAAATAAAAAGATGTCTTAAAACATTATGGGCAGTATGATCCCATTTATATTTGTATTTATGAAGTTATCTATTGTCTATTTTATATTTTTAGAACTTGGAATTATAATTTATAAATACTTCATGTCTAATTATATTTGCATACTTATTATGTTGTATATATTTATACAGACTTAATTAGATTTAGATTTACACATACATGCATATCTTTTCTGAATTTTCATTCACCAAAATTTTAACAATGTTCATACTTGGTGATTTTAGGTAGAACTGTGAATAATATTTACTCTCACCCTCATTTTCTGAATTATTTTCCATATGTATGTGTTACTTTTCTAATAAGAAGAAAGCTATTATAATATTTGAAAAACAAAAAAAAAAATGGAAAAAGAAACATTGTTTGGGAATGGTCATCATTTTGTGACCTGGATAAGGATCTCTTCTAATGGCCTCTTCCATGTATGATGGATGCAATTTTTTTTTAACCTGGCTGTATCTACTCTGTGTAAGGAGATGAGCTACACCATCAAACGAGCCATTTCCTGCTTATATAAGTCATATTGGATTGAGGAATACTGCCTACCACCATAATTTTTCATCTTTTTAGTATTGTCTGCCATTTCTCTAAAAGTAACTATACTCTAATTTTATAACAAGTCTGCAGTGATTGGCAGGCCATAAAAGAAAAGAGAAAGGATGGATTGATATTTTAAGTATTAGAAGATTAGAAATCTCTTGCCTTGTATAGTCAAGGCAGAGAATTCTTAGTTTTGTTATATTTTAAAAAACAACAGCTACCATTTATTAAGTGCTTCCTATTTGACATGTGTGGGCTAAGCACTTCCTGTGCAATATCTCATTTCAAACCCTATGAGATCAGTTCAATGTTTATTTTAATTTTATCGTTGAGGAAGCTGATTAAGTGAATTATTGAAGTTCGATAGCTAAAAAGTAGCAGAGTCATTGTTTTGTCTGATAATTAGAGATGATCAGATTCCAGATGGTGGAACAGCTTGATAAATGGAAAGGGGTCAGATGTAGGGATTAGAAGATCTAGGTCATATTGCCACTAAATATTGGTAAGTTTCTTCCTCTTGGGTTGTAGCAAATATGGTAAATAGAACATATTTGCTACAACCATATGTGTATATTTATACTCTGTTACTCACATGAGAGTAAAGGAATACAAATTACATAACCATGTATCTAGATCTATACCCACAAAGACATAAAATGAGAGAGGAAGGGCTACAGATAAGAGATGTCAATGTGTTTTTGAAAGACTGAAAGCAGAAGAAAGAATAGTAATTAGCTTAGCAGGGCAGAGAGAGCTGAAATCTAAGTGCTTACAGTATAAGGAGATGATGCAAGGATATTTGCTTTGCATTTTGCATCATGTAAAGGTTCAGAGATTAAAGGCATCCCAAAGAATATGTATTTGTTTATCTATTTGGTTACTTTTCTCAGAATATTTTAATCCACTTCGTAGAATTCTTACTTTCCAATACATTATTTTATGGTTGCTCCCTTTTTCTTCCTTTTATTTTTTGTTTCAAATTAAAAAGGTCTGGGATTTTTAAATTATAAAAGTATTATGTTCATATTGAAAGAATTTCAAACAATACAGAAATGTAGAAAGTGATATAAAAAACTTTTGTACACCTCCATCTGATTCTCTAGCTGTGCTACCCTATATGGTATCTACTAGCTACATGTCACTTTTTCAATTTAAATTAATTAAAATGAATTACATTAAAAATAAGTTAGTTGCACTAGCTACATTTTAACTGCTCAAGCCACCTGTGGTTAGTGGCTACTATATTGAACAGTGCAGAAATAGAACATTTTTATTATCATAGAAAGTGTGTTAAAATATTATTCTAGAGATATTCACAGTTAAAAGTTTATTTTATAAATTTTCAATTTGTTTTCAATTGTACGGAGAAAATAAGGCATCATCATTAGAGATATGCAAATCAAAACCACAATGAGATACCATTTCACACCAGTCCGAATGGCTGTTATTTAAAAGTCAAAAACTAACAGATGCTGGTGAAGTTGCAGAGAAAAAGGAATTCTTATGCATTGTTGGTGGGAGCGTAAATTAGTTCAACCATTGTGTTAAGACAGTGTAGCGATTCCTCAAAGACCTGAAAAAAGAAATAACCATTCGACTCAGCAATCTCATTACTGGGTATATCCCCAAAGGAATACAAATCATTCTGTCATAAAGACACATGCACGAGTATGTTCATTGCAGCATTATTCACAATAGCAAAGACATAGAATCAACCTAAATGCTCATCAATACTAGACTGGATAAAGAAAATGTGGCACATAAACACTATGGAATACTATGCAGCTATAAAACAGAACAAGATCATGTCCTTCTTTGCAGGGACATGGACGGAGCTGGAGGCTATTATCCTTAGCAAACTAATGCAGGAACAAAAAACCAAAAACCACATGTTCTCACTTATAAATGGGAGCTAAATGATGAGAACACATGGACACCCAGAGAGAAGCAACAGACACTGGGGCCTCCTAGAGGGTGGAGGGTGGGAGGAGGGGGAAGATCAGGAAAAACAACTAATGGGTACTCGGCTTAATATCTGGGTGATGAAATAATCTGTACAACAAACCTCAGTGACATACATTTTTCTGTATCACAAACCTGCACATGTACCTCTGAACTTAAAATAAAAGTTAAATGAATAAAAAAAGAAAATGAGGCATCATGCTATACATGCTCATGGTTTTTCACAAATAGTCCAGCTGCTTTTAAGGAAAACCAGCATTGTCTTGTTCTGTCCCTGCCTGTTCTGACCTCAGCTTCCCAGGAGCACTCACTTACATTCTAAAAATCAAATTATAGTTGATGTATTATAACAAATTAAATAACATAGACACATAAGAAAATAACTCTTCATCACCTCCAGTTCTACGCTATAGAGGCAAAATCTACATAACATTTGTTTTTAGTTCTTCTGGTGGCTACTTTTACAACTCCATTGCTTGATTTATCACTCAGTCAATATCTATTAACTCCTTAATATGGAAGATGAGGATTCAGTGTGTTCGTGCTGAACTGTCCCCTTTATATCCTCCTCCTGTTTGAATTTTATATAATGACATTCTATTAGTTGCCTCTCTAACTCTAAATAACGTTATTTAACTTCTATTTCTTATTTCCTCCACTTTCTCTTGACTTGCAAAATTTTGATATTAGCCCCTAAACCTTCCTTCGTCACTTCTTCCCATTTCCAGGTCCCACCCTCTGCTGCCACACTTTGACTGGTACATTGTGCATTCTGTCTGCCCATCAACGCTGCCTTTCCTATGCTTTTCTCATAGGTTGACAGTAAAAGTCCAAAGCCAATTAGCACATTAATTTGAAATATGTGGCTTGAACTAAATGTATTCCAAGGTCCCTAAATTTGGATATTCTACAATCCATTTAGCTAGATTTGGTGTTACACCATCTGATGTACACCTGACTCATGGGTGGTGAAGAGAGTCTTTGTGTGTGTGTGTGTGTGAGTGTGTGTGCATGCACACATGCTCATGTTTGTGTGGGCAAATGCTCTTCCTACTCTAATCATGTGACATGGAAGGTGCATATATAGGAGCTTTGGAGGTCCCTGGGAGACAAGCTACAGCAGTGTGATTCTAATCCCTTTGATTGTATACAAGTTTCACATCCTCGATCTTTGTTCAGACACTGTCTCTCCGGCATGGCCTGAGGGCTGTGGATGTCATTTAGCTTTCTGATCTTCTAAAATGTAAAAGATTCTCTTGACTGAGGTAGAAGCACATGGACTAAAAGGTACAGAGTACAAGATTTCAATCTTAGAGATCTACATGTAATAGAGATTGAAGACATCTCTATTACATACACCATGAAAATTGACACAAGTTATTTATAATTTCAATGACCATATTGGATTGCCTTTAATAGACACTAGTTGAAAGAGGGTACTAACCAAAAGCTAATATTGGAGCTTGCTCTCAGGCTGCTGGGAGGCCCCCAAGAATTTCATTGGCAGTCTCTTTTGAGGATCAGTTCCCTACGTCCATTAAACTGAGATTAAATTAGTTTGTGGGAGCTGCTTTTAGCATTTGCACTATTACATTATGCATGATTCCTGACTGCACATCGCATGAACAGACTGCACTGAGCTCCATTAGTGATTTTTTAGGGCTGTGCTTAACTTGGAAATGGATTGATTTTGTGTAGGTTAATGTATAGCAGTGATGTTGCCATGGCCTTAAAAATACCCTCTTATGTTTGATATCAATAGGGAAGCACTCTTTGGGGATTATGGCTCATTTTAAAAGGATAAATTATGTAGATTGCATGATTAGAGAGCAGTAAACCCTGTAACAGTGTATTGTATATCAGGAAAAGCAGTACTCTCTTCCTCCTTGCCTTGGTGAGGTCAGGCTACCTTATTCAGTGTGTTTCCTACTGGGACCTCCCCATGAAGCTAAAATGATATTCCCAGGATTATTCAACAAGTCAGGGCAAAGCCAAGAATTGAATGCATATCTTTTAAATTTTGGTTATGAGAATCAGAAAACTGGATTTTAGGGGCCTTAGCTCATCCTCCTTACTAGAGGGCTGCACCCACTTTCTGTCCTTCCCAGAGTCAGACAAGGTGCCTGGGAGGGTATAGGTGTTGGTAAGTACCTGCTGAATTGAATTAATGATTCACCTCCCTCATTTTATAGAGAAGGTGACTGGAACACGCTTTAAATACTTAGCCAAAAAGTACCTTTGCTAAAGTGTACCCTAGGCCGGGCACAAAGGTAAATCAGTCATAGATGCTTGCCTTCTAGGAGCTGAGAGTTCAGGGATGAGGGTGGCATAAGGGGAGAGGCAGGTGGTGCACAGACAGTGGCCCTGCACAGTGGCAGAATGCAGCAGGTGCCCTGGGAAGCAAGAGGGTGGTCCTCAGCTTCTTTGGGGTGATGATATCTGTGGTTATTCAGGCAAATGACTGGCAGAAAGCATCCAGGCAGGAGTACAGGCTTGAGTCCAAGCACAAAGGGACAAAGCGACCTAGAATGAGCAAGGGTCCACAGGCCATGGTGGGTGGTGGGGAGAGAAATCAGTGTAGGGAGGTGACTGATCAGGGAGGAACCTCCTTGCCAGGTGAGCTTACCTTGCCCAGGGACACCTAATATTTCATGGCAGAAGCAGGACTCAAATTCACTTCTCTTGATTCCCAGAACTGTACTACTCTTTGATGTCATTCTACAAGGCTCCTTCCCCTGCCTCAAGCCTGGAGTGTCTCTTTTGCTGCTTTTACTGAGGGAACTTCTGCTGCAGCCCTTTCTTTTTATTGGTATTTTCTAATTAGAAAAATAATATGTGCTATTTTTTAAGGGGTGAAAGATGAAAAGAAAAAAAATTATCCACTTGTCTACTTTCCAATCCCAAACTACTAATAAATAATTTCTTTTAAATCCTTCCAGATACATTCTATGAATGTAAGAAGCATGGTAAACAAATGTCATCAGACAATACTTACTGATCAGCAACTTGCTTTGGTTTATTTAATAACAAAACTCACATATTTTCATGAATATATAGTTCTGCCTATAATTTTTTAAATTTCTATGTAATATTTCATAGTGTGGGTTGGCTTTAATTTATTTGAATAGTATCATGTTGTTAAGCATTTAAGTTTTTCTCTTATTTAGGTATTTTATATATGCACACACACGAACACATACATACACATAAATACATATATGTGCACACTGTATATATATACACTCTACTATACAATGTATATATGTACTCTACACACTTACTATTATACAAAAGGACTTCGAAAAGTTTGTGAAAAAATGGAATTAAAGGATTAAAATATAAAATACAAACTTTATTTCTCAAGATAAGCTGCATCAAAATCAATACAGTTTTGTAAGTAATGATACTGGACACTTAGTCCATCCTGAAAGAACTGAGGGTCCTGTGAATTTAACCGCATCAGTGCAGTCTTCTTTACAATATTAACTGAGAAAAAAATGGGGGACTTTTACGGTTTTTTTTAAGATTAGGAAACAAAAAGAAGTCAGAAGTTGCCAAATCAGGACTATAAGGTGGATGCCCAAAGATGTTCTGTGAAAACTCTTGCAAAATTGCCCTTGTCTGATGAGAGGAATGAGCAGGAACATCATCATGGTGGAGAAGGACCCTCTGGTGAAGCTTTCCTCGGTTTCTTTCTGCTAAAGCTTTGGCTGACTTTCCCTACACACTCTCATAATAAGCAGATGTTACTGCTCTTTGGGCCTCCAGAAGGTCAAAAAGCAAAATGCCTCAAGCATCCCAAAGAATGATTGCCATGACCTTTGCTCTTGACTTGTCTGCTTTGGCTTTGAATGGACCATGTCCACCTCTTGGTAGCCATTGCCATGATTGTGCTTTGTCTTCAGGATGGTACTGATAAAGCCATGTTTTGTCTCCTGCTACTGTTCTTCAGGGAAATCCTTCAGGATCTTAATCCCACTTGTTTAAAATTTCCATTGAAGGTTCTCTTTCTGTCTGTGGCTGACCTGGGTGCAACTGTTTTGTTACCCATTGAGGGAAACTGCTCAACTTTGATTTTTCAGTTGGAATTGTGTAAGTTGGACCAGGTGAGCTGCCTGTGATGTTGGCTGTTGTTTTCTGCTGTTAATAATCAGTCCTCTTCAATTAGGGCATGAACAAGATTAATTTTTTCCTTGCAAATTGGTGTGGATGGCCTGCTGCTGTGGGCTTCATCTGCAACATCATCTCACCCTTTCTTAAAATGACTTATCCATTTGTAAACTGCTGATTTCTTTGGGGCACTCTTCTCATGAACTTTTTGTAAAAGACCAGTGATTTCCCCAATTTTCCACTTCAGCTTTTTCTTCTTGCTTCAATTTTTGCAGAATTCTGTTGCTTTGATGGGGACTCTTTTCAAACTGATGTCTTATCCTTCTTAGTGCCTCATAGTAGATCCTATTCAGACATGTTATAACAAGTTAGCATGAGTTTCTTCTGTTGCTAAAAAATTTCAAAATCCATGCATGCATAGTTCATTTATAATATGCAGTTTCTTTGAAATTTTTGAAATCCTCTTGTATATATACACCTACTATATGTGTGTAGATATCTATACACAAACATAAACACATAATAGGAAATGAAACATGGACTATATACATTCAGACTCATGGGAACAGCTTCCTCAAAAGAAAGCATAGGGAGGAGAACATAAGAGACTTCATCTTTACCTGTCATGTTTTATTACTTTAAAATATATATTATCACAAAAAAGTTAGATACTTCAATAGTTCTGACATTATCCATTAGATACACTGATAATTATAACATCATCCTTTATAACTTTCTGAATTTTTCAATTCTACAGGTTTCATTTAAAAATACACACATATACAAAGCAGGGTGACATTTTCATCCTATAACACTCACCCTTTTATCTCCTGTAGGTGGTTGAAGAAACTGCCCTTGGGATCATAACAGAAGACCCAGTGATAGTCTTCTCAGATTGAACCACAGCACTAAGGGAGATTACCAAAATTTATAGGATAAGATTACTGAAATTTCTGTGTGGTTTTATCCCATTGAAATCAATGGAAAGCAAAGGACAGGAAAGAGCCATACAGACAATTTTCCCCTCTCATCTCTGTGATGTGGTCCCTCCTTAACACTTCTTCTGGAAAAGTCCAGAGTGCCAAGCAAATATACTGACTATGGGGTCCTGCTGTGCTGCATCGTGGCTCATTGTAAACCAGTGGTCAATCCAGGAGGCCATCTCCATAGATACTTTGCATCATTTCCTTTCCCTCCCCTTCACCACTGGGGGCTTACACTTCCCAAATAAAATATCAACAGTTCAATCCAAATCCCTGCATTCTAGATGCTTAGCACACTCCCATGACCCACATGCTGGTGAGGATGTTGAGTTCATGTGGAGCCTTGGTAATTTGGGTTGGAAACATGTTTCTAGAATCAAGGCAATGTGGTTTAGTCAAATTCAGATGAGATTGTGGAGCCACGTGTCCTAGATTCCAGCTTTGGCTCTAGACCTTATAAACCAACCCTGTGGCCTTTAATCTCTCTCATCAGTCTAATGGAAATCATATTACCTGCCTTCCTTATCTGGAAATGTCATCATCAGGATCAAGAGAGAGAAGGTTTGAGAAAGTAATGTGTAAGCCATTAAGTAGTACACAGATGATCATTACTGCTGTCAAACAGGAATTTGGTGCAATGAACCCTGTTGCCCTTTTCTGTCGATACAAATTCAGTGTTAAACATTTATACAGTTGTGAAAACTTCAAGTAGGTTTGTGTGTTTTTTGGCTTTTATACAAATGATATTTTACCAGAGCAGTGGTCAAAAAGCTATGACCCACAGGTGAAATTCTAAAGGCAGTCCTTTTTGTAAATAAAGTTTTATTGGAACTCAGCCACATGCATTTCTTTACATATTGCCACAGACACTTTCACACTACCAGGGCAGAGTTGAGTATTTTCAGTTGTGACAGAGACTGTCTGGCCCAAAAGCTGAAAATATTTACTATTTGGCCCTTCATAGAAAAAGTTTGCCAATGCCTCTGCTAGAGGAAATGCTAGATACTGGGTCCCTTTCAGTTAACACTATATATGAGAGCTATGGTCTTCAAATCTTATGTCTGCAGTGTAATGCACTGGGGTCAACAAGAAAATATTTTCATTTTTATTTTTTATCTCATTCTTTTTTATTTTCATCTAGTATATACTTTAGAAGGTATAAAATATATTAGTATGATTGAACATGTATATAATTTATAAATAAATACACACATAAATAATTATATTGCAGTACGTGTGTCACTAAATGTGTACAATTTAGCCATGTTACTCCATATGGATCTAGCTATTTTGCCTGAACGCTTTGCATGGAGCTGCATTATTTGAATTCACCACAGTGTAAGTATCAATTCCCCTTCCAGTAATATTTGGGCCACTCCCAGTCTTCACCATTGCAAACGATGATGCAGTGAACACACATGATTTGCTTTTGTCCAGACTCATGGCTACTTGATAAAGCCTGGTGATAGGAACTCATTCTGACCTTGTCCAGGTTGGAGAACTGCATACAGCTAGTCAAATGCAGACCCAGACACAATTGGGCCATCGCTACATTATTCTTGGCTGACTGCAGATGTGCTTTATCTGCCTTGATGATAAATGCATTACACTGAACATTTTCATGCGTTTCAGAAGACAAACGGGAAAAAGGTCTCAAAGATTTCAAACATACAAAAATCTATAGGAAGGAAAAACAAACTAATCTGAGGTGTCTCTGACTCTCCCTACTTCTTCCCTGTCTCTATTGTTCTCTGACATCAGCAAAACCTTCTCCCTGACACTTTGCAGGGGGAACTCCCCTCACCCCTTTCCACCCCACCCATGCTGGCTGACTTTTGTGCCCTCGAATTTGTCTGTACCTTTTCCTGCCTTGTGTATCTTAGATTTTAATGCAACATTCTGGAAGATCTTAGAACCTGTACTCTGATCTGAATTATTAAAGCAGGTGAGTGCTTGTGCATTTAGAAGTAATATTTTTTTCAAACATCCTCTATGATATGAAAAAAGGTAATATTGCAACCAAGAGTTGCTTGCATAGATGGACATTCCTTTCATTCCTTCTCTTGTTCATTTTTTGGCAGTTTCTTCATTCTCTCTTTCTCTCTCTCTGTCTGTCTCTCTCTAGTAATATTTACTGGGCTCTGAGACAAGGAGAAGTCTACGACCTGTAGGAATTGATTGAACTGATTCACATCAGATATATAAACATTGTTTTTTCCTTCTTGGCTTTTCAGTTTTAGATTGATTTGACCAAAGTCATTTCCATCCTTAGCATTGAAAGTGAAATGCTGGTTTGACCTGCAGGGCCAATGCTTTAGCCACCAAGAAACTGTAAGCTCTGTAAGGGCTTGTTTTAGTCATTATCGGAACCCCATACATAGCACGTAGATGTCCAACAATATTCACTAAATGGATGAATAAATGAATGACCAAGGACTGAGGTGCAAGGTAGCTATAACTCAGCACTTGGGGCCATTCAGATTCAGTGTATAGGAGAATTCCTAAGTGAGAGATTCCTCAACCAAAAATCTTGGGCACTAGAGTGTGAAGTGATTGGAGGATCATCCTTCACTGATCAGATTATATCTTTGATGTTGTTGAGTTGCTAAAATGATGGGACAGTTTTTACACACAGCGTTTACTTGAGAATTAAATTAAAAATAAGAAGAGCCGTCTTGGTGTTTTGATTCAAAACATGAGCATTAGAGTCCAAAGTTCTCCCATTTACGCTGAGTCTTTAGGCATCACCCTTTACTAGTTGAGCTTCAGTTTGCTCATCTATAAAACAAACAAAAACAATGTTTATAGGTTGTTTGTGATGATTAAATAAAATGGTTATTGTAATCTTGGATGATGAAACAGACTGTAAATGTAAAATAAAATGTGAATTCCTTTCTCCATTTTTTCCTCTTTTCCTTTTACCCAATATGATTTGGTTATTGGAATGTTGAAAAGTCTTTAAAGGATGGCACAGACTTAAATGACTGTTATAGAGCTAAGTTTTGATATATTTGGCTCAGGGGATATGGAACTAAAAACATGGCAGTTTTAGCATGGATGATGAGAAATTTCTTTTTATTTATTTTTTATTTTATTATTATTATACTTTACGTTTTAGGGTACATGTGCACAATGTGCAGGTTTGTTACATATGTATACGTGTGCCATGTTGGTGTGCTGCACCCATTAAATTGTCATTTAGCATTAGGTATATCTCCTAATGCTATCCGTCCCCCCTCCCCCCACCCCACAACAGTCCCCAGAGTGTGATGTTCCTGTTCCTGTGTCCATGTGTTCTCATTGTTCAATTCCCACCTATGAGTAAGAACATGCGGTATTTGGTTTTTTGTCCTGGCGATAGTTTGCTGAGAATGATGGTTTCCAGTTTCATCCATGTCCCTACAAAGGACATGAACTCGATGATGAGAAATTTCTAAGAGCGAGATTATTTTGCTTGTTAAAAAGAATGGAGCTTCTCTTCATGATGTTACCTTCATAGATCCATATGTTGAAGACCTAACCCCAGGTACCTGTGAATGTGACCTTATTTAGAAATGAGGCCTTTGCTGCTATAATCCAGTTACAATTAGGTCATACTGGATTAGGGTGGGCCCTAAATCCAAGGAGAAGTGTCCTTAGATTGAGACTTGGTGACACAGAGATGCCCAGGGAGATGACCAAGTGAAAACAGAGGCAGAACTGAAGTTACACTGCCACACCCAAGGAACACCTGGGGTTACTAAAAGCTGAAAAGGGGGAGACTCTAGTCTTTAGAGAAAGTATGGTCCTGCCACTACATTGAGTTTGGATTTGTAGCCAACAGAACCATCAGATAAAAAAATTCCTGTTGCTTCAAGCCACCCAGTGTGCTGTACTTTGTAACAGAAGCCCTAAGAAACTAATACAATGCAGTACATAAAGTTTTCATAATTTTATAAACATTTAACACTTGTGTTGAAAGAAAAGGGCAACAGGGTTCATTGCAGCAAATTCCTGTTTGACAGCAGTAATGATCATCTGTGTACTACTTAATGGCTTACACATTACCTTCTCAAACCTTCTCTCTCTTGATCCTGATGATGACATTTCCAGGTAGGAAAGGCTGGTAATATGATTTCCATTAGACTGATGAGAGAGATTAAAGGCCATAGGGTTGGTTTATAAGGTCTAGAGCCAAAGCTGGAATCTAGGACACATGGCTCCACAGTCTCATCTGAATTTGACTAAAATACATTGACTTGATTCTAGAAACACGCTTCCGACCAAAATTACCAAGGCTCCACATGAACTCAACATCCTCACCAGCGTGTGGGTCATGGGAGTGTGCTAAGGGCCTAGAAGGCAGGCATATGGATTGAAGTGCTGATATTTTATTTGCGAAGTGCAAGCTCCCAGTGGCGAAGGGGAAGGAAAGGAAATGATGCAAACCATTGACAAAGGGAGTCCCTGGATTGGTCACCAGTTCACAATGAGCCACCATGCAGCACAGCAGGACCCCAGAGTCAGTGTATTTGCTTGGCACTCCTGACTTTTCTAGAAGGACTGCGAGGAGGAACCACATCATGGAGAAGAGAGGGGGAAATTGTCTGTCTGACTCCTTCCTGGTCCTTGCTTCTAATTGGTTAATGTTCACTCCATGATGAGCTGACTCTTCTTCCATCTACTTCCTGGTGACCTCAGCTGCCCTCTGCAGCTATAAATATATCTTTCAGAGTGAGGAGAGAGGGTTGTATTGTTTATGTATGCTCCACTTGGTGACAGGTTTTTTTATTAGATGATTTTTCTTCTCCCTGTCCACTAAAATGGTTTTGCAGAAATGATAAGAAAACTGACCACAGTTCTCTGAGAGCCTCCCGTTCACAAGGAAGACGGAAAAAAAGAAATGTTTTTGAGTCTCTGACCAAAGCCAATGAACAATCAAGAGCCACTCACATGTTAAGAGTTTGTGGGCCCTCTGCTAAGTGTCCAACATGCATTCTGTCATTGTCATCACTATTATGAAATAGGCACCTGCATTTTCTAGATGAGTAACTGAGGCTTCGAGATGAGTAATTTGAGAAAATTAACTGAAGGAATAGGTTGTCAAGCTCAAAAGTTGTGCCCAGCTTATCTGCCATCAAAACCAGAGTTCATAAACACAGTGTTATACTACCTGATAATCATCATATTTCATTGTATCTAAGACCTCACTGATTAAAGGGAAACCATTATGTTTTGTAGGATTAAGACACTTAAAGAAAAAGACTGCCAATTGCATAGGCTCACTGCTTCCTTATCACTCAGAACTTTTACTTTTTGCCTCGTAAAAGATTTCTTTTAAACACATTTGGACACTCTTTTATTAGAAAGGTGAAATATAAATGAAGTAAATGTGTTGGGATATTCCTAAAACCTTGACTTTTTACCCATTAAAATTTAGTTAAAACTTGTTTAGACACATCTTTGTAGAAAAAGAAATAAAAGTGAAATTCATTTGTTGGGACATTCCTAAAACACCTGCACTTTTGAATAATGTTTCACCTAGGTTGTCAGTGTCTGCAAGCTTGATACCACTAAGCACCTTGGTGATGAACTGTAGGAGAATTTGCTATTGTCTCAGAATTTTTTTTTTGCAAGCCATTGCAAGCCATTCTGCACGTGTCGATGCCTATATGCAGACAATGACAACTCCCTCATGACTGACACCTGGCCAACAGTGATTATGATATGCATTCCAATTTCCGGGAGGTGAAAAGGTGAAAATACTCATTTTAGAATCTATGAAGTATAGAAATTTTATCCCTGGTCATAATGTCAATGTTAACTTCCATTTAGAATGAAATGTTTTCCTCTCATAACCTAGGGGATTTCTGCTGGCTGTATAGGAGGGAAATAATGTAGAACATTTTCCTATTGCTGGTTTCAGTAATCCGAGCCACAGCATTAATGAATTGGATTATTGTATAGGCAAACTCAACTCCCTCCATTCTTTGCAAACTATGAGATTTAACTGTGTTTGAGAAAGTTTCTGGTGAAAACTCCTGGGCTTTTAACTTATGTGGAGTTTTAAGTACAATTCATCATCTTATCTAATCTGATATCCAAGGATAGCTTTGTCAAAGCATAGTCAAGTATTGGCAATCCTTCAGAAATCTCTGAAGAATGAATAAAAGAAAAATGATTTAAAGCTGAACGATTTAAGTAGGAGTTTGAAATCTTTTTAAAAACTGAACAACGGACCCCTTCTTGAGTCTGCTAATGCCAGCTTTGGAATATGAATAGAAAACCAAACTCTGAGAGCAGAGATGGATTTTGGATATCATCATGTCTACTGTAAGAAGTGTATCCAGCTTCATCCTGGGCGGATAATAATAGAATGTGTTGATTCCATGGAAGATTTCACACAAGAACAAATTCTCTAACCTGTGGTAACCTGCTCAGTGCCTCCCTTCCTCCATAAAAAATGATCCCAGATTTTGGTTGGTATTATTTATATTTGACCTTGGAAGATATGGAGGAATACAACATTGTCCCACATGTAGCGAAGGCATTGCATAGTGTGAGGGTTAAAAGTATGGGTTCAGACCCAGGTTTGAATCCCAACTTTGGTGCTTATTAGCTGTTTGACCCTGGGGAAATTCTGTAACCTTTCTGTGCCTTTGTTTTCTCATATGTATAGTGGAGAAAATAGTTGTGTCAATTGAATGGTATAGTTTTGAGGACTGAATGTTAATGGTTGTTAAGCCCTACCTCATAGGAGGTGAACCTGATAGGTACTTTTTTCTTTTTCTTTTCTTTTTTTTTGAGACGAAATTTCGCTCTTGTTTCCCAGGCTGGAGTAGAGTGGTATGGTCTTAGCTCACTACAACCTCAGCTTCCTGCATTCAAGCCATTCTCCTGCCTCAGCCTCCTGAGTAGCTGGGATTATAGGCGCATGCCACCACACCTGGCTAATTTTTTATTTTTTTAGTAGAGACAGGGTTTCACCATGTTGGCCAGGCTGGTCTCGAACTCTTGACCTCGGGTGATCCACGATCCACCCACCTCAGCCTCCCAAAGTGCTGGATAGGTACTTTTTAAATAAAACAAAAGTAACAACTGCTCTTACTAATTCAAGTTCTATATAAACTAAATTGGGGTCCTTTATTATGTTACATACCCATTGCTTTCTTCAGTTTCTAAAGAACAGTGAATTGGCATCACTGGACTATTTTTCCTTCTCTTGGACTATTCTTCCTTCAGATGTTATCTACCTCAGAAGATATAATTACATGTTTTTCCTAAATTCTGATACATGGAAATGAGAATTTTTCTTCTTTAAAATAAGTCAGTACAATTATAGTGGCCATTCCAGTTGCCTAACCGGTATTTTAATTGAAAACATAAGTCACATCCAAGGAAACAACACATTCACTCAACTGAATATGGAACGAGGGTCCATCAATAAATAGACAACATGTATATGAATACACTATGTATATTTGATTTTCTTTTTGGTTGACTTTGAGTTTGTGCTTCTTACTCCATCAGGACAGAGAGAACTTACAGGGTCTTCTGGCAAAGGCAACTTGGACATTGCATTAAAAAAGAAAAAAATACCAAGCACCAAAGTCTGAGCTCTTTACCACAGGACTTAAAGCTCTTTCCTGCAATGCTCTGTTATTAGTGGGACTCAGCCCCACTCCAAGGGTCTCTTCCCTCTATCCTGTTATCTTTCGGCAAAGTCCTTTTTAGATTTGGATTTCTGATGGAGAGAATCTGCATGCCCAGAACGTTTTTCTTTCAGTCAAGCTGCTTAATAGGCCTTCAGCCAGCCTTGCCCCAACCATAGATAGCCCCTCATGGGAACCACACAGTGCTGGCCCCATGACCAGGGCATGAACAGAGGCCATGTATGCATTGATTGGAGCATAAAAGGCAAAATTTCCTATGGTAGCAAGCAGATTGACGTGTCTGTTGCAGACCCTCTGTGCCTCCTTTACTCGTTCATGTAGGCAAAATTGAGCAAATCATGATGAGCACATTTCTTTGTTCTAGAAGTTTCCTATTCTTAACTCAGAATTTTCAACCTAGATTTGCAGTAGAATATGGTCTCCATCAGAGCAAGGACATGGGACTGAGTCAGCCCTCTTTACCTCCATATCACCAGTGCCTTTCACATTGCCCATGAAGGATCCTCACTCCATATTTAATGAATGAATGTGTTGTTTCTCTGAATGTGATTTACGTTTTCAATAAAAATGTTGGTTATGGACCTGGAGTGGCCACCGTAATTGTACTGATTTAGTTTGTGGAAAGAAAGAATAAAAGGGAAGTGAAGGTTGCAGTGAGCCGAGGTCGCACCACTGCATTCCAGCCTGGGTGACAGAGTGAGACTTCGTCTCAAGAAAAAAAAAAAAAAAAAAAAAAAAAAAAAAAGGAAGTGAAATGGAGGAAGAAAAGGGAAAAGGAAGGGAAGAAATAAAGGCCCCAGTTTCTCTAGAGTTGGGAGTGACTTCCTACTTGTTTAAATGGTTGGCTGTGGTCTGGACCACACTTACGTGCTGAGTCGTCTAACACCTCATCCTACCTAGTAACTGCCAAGAAATTCATGCTAGTTGGAGAATCCATTGGATTATAAATGCAGATGAGTATCCAAAGTGTTCTTGTTTTTTTTCCTCTTTTAAAAAAGTTTAATGGTAATGATTGCCTATCAAAAATCTTTTACCTCAAACAATAAAAATTGCAACAAAATGCTTTTCTAGTTCTTTTAATTGTGATGTTAGGGTGTCAATTTTGGATCTTTCCTGCTTTCTCTTGTGGGCATTTAGTGCTATAAATTTCCCTCTACACACTGCTTTGAACGTGTTTCAAAAGCTAGCAGAAGGCTAGAAATAACTAAAATCAGAGCAGAACTGAAGGAAATAGAGACACAAAAAACCCTTCAAAAAATTAATGAATCCAGGAGCTGGTTTTTTGAAAAGATCAACAAAATTGATGGACCGCTAGCAAGACTAATAAAGAAGAAAAGACAGAAGAATCAAATAGATGCAATAAAAAACGAAAAAGGGGATATCACCACCGATCCCACAGAAATACAATCTACCATCAGAGAATACTACAAACACCTCTATGCAAATAAACTAGAAAATCTAGAAGAAATGGATAAATTCCTCGACAAATACACCCTCCCAAGACTAAACCAGGAAGAAGTTGAATCTCTGAATAGACCAATAACAGGTTCTGAAATTGTGGCAATAATCAATAGCTTACCAACCAAAAAGAGTCCAGGACCTGATGGATTCACAGCTGAATTCTACCAGAGGTACAAGGAGGAACTGGTACCATTCCTTCTGAAACTATTCCAATCGATAGAAAAAGAGGGAATCCTCCCTAACACATTTTACGAAGCCAGCATCGTCCTGATACCAAAACCTGGCAGAGACATAACCAAAAAAGAGAATTTCAGACCAATATCCTTGATGAACATTGATGCAAAAATCCTCAATAAAATACTGGCAAACCGAATCCAGCAGCACATCAAAAAGCTTATCCATCATGATCAAGTGGGCTTCATCCCTGGGATGCAAGGCTGGTTCAACATATGCAAATCAATAAATGTAATCCAGCATATAAACAGAACCAAAGACAAAAACCACATGATTATCTCAATAGATGCAGAAAAGGCCTTTGACAAAATTCAACAACCCTTCATGCTAAAAACTCTCAATAAATTAGGTATTGATGGGACGTATCTCAAAATAATAAGAGCTATCTACAACAAACCCACAGCCAATATCATACTGAATGGGCAAAAACTGGAAGCATTCCCTCTGAAAACTGGCACAAGACAGGGATGCCCTCTCTCACCGCTACTATTCAACATAGTGCTGGAAGTTCTGGCCAGAGCAATCAGGCAGGAGAAGGAAATAAAGGGTATTCAATTAGGAAAAGAGGAAGTCAAATTGTCCCTGTTTGCAGATGACATGATTGTATATCTAGAAAACCCCATTGTCTCAGCCCAAAATCTCCTTAAGCTGATTAGCAACTTCAGCAAAGTCTCAGGATACAAAATTAATGTACAAAAATCACAAGCATTCTTGTACACCAATAACAGACAAACAGAGAGCCAAATCATGAGTGAACTCCCATTCACAATTGCTTCAAAGAGAATAAAATACCTAGGAATCCAACTTACAAGGGATGTGAAGGACCTCTTCATGGAGAACTACAAACCACTGCTCAATGAAATAAAAGAGGATACAAACAAATGGAAGAACATTCCATGCTCATGGGTTGGAAGAATCAATATCGTGAAAATGGCCATACTGCCCAAGGTAATTTATAGATTCAATGCCATCCCCATCAAGCTACCAATGACTTTCTTCACAGAATTGGTAAAAACTACTTTAAAGTTCATATGGAACCAAAAAAGAGCCCGCATCGCCAAGTCAATCCTAAGCCAAAAGAACAAAGCTGGAGGCATCACACTACCTGACTTTAAACTATACTACAAGGCTACAGTAACCAAAACAGCATGGTACTGGTACCACAACAGAGACATAGATCAATGGAACAGAACAGAGCCCTCAGAAATGATGCTGCATCGCTACAACTATCTGATCTTTGACAAACCTGACAAAAACAAGCAATGGGGAAAGGATTCCCTATTTAATAAATGGTGCTGGGAAAACTGGCTAGCCATATGTAGAAAGCTGCAACTGGATCCCTTCCTTACACCTTATACAAAAATTAATTCAAGATGGATTAAAGACTTATATGTTAGACCTAAAACCATTAAAATCCTACAAGAAAACCTAGGCAATACCATTCAGGACATAGGCGTGGGCAAGGACTTCATGTCTAAAACACCAAAAGCAATGGCAACAAAAGCCAAAATCGACAAATGGGATCTCATTAAACTAAAGAGCTTCTGCACAGCAAAAGAAACTATCATCAGAGTGAACAGGCAACCTACACAATGGGAGAAAATTTTTGCAACCTACTCATCTGACAAAGGGCTAATATCCAGAATCTACAATGAACTCAAACAAATTTACAAGAAAAAAACAAACAACCCCATCAAAAAGTGGGCAGAGGACATGAACAGACACTTCTCAAAAGAAGACATTTATGCAGCCAAAAAACACATGAAGAAATGCTCCTCATCACTGGCCATCAGAGAAATGCAAATCAAAACCACAGTGAGATACCATCTCACACCAGTTAGAATGGCCATCATTAAAAAATCAGGAAACAACAGGTGCTGGAGAGGATGTGGAGAAATAGGAACACTTTTACACTGTTGGTGGGACTGTAAACTAGTTCAACCATTGTGGAAGTCAGTGTGGCGATTCCTCAGGGATCTAGAACTAGAAATACCATTTGACCCAGCCATCCCATTACTGGGTATATACCCAAAGGACTATAAATCATGCTGCTATAAAGACACATGCACACGTATGTTTATTGCGGCACTATTCACAATAGCAAAGAGTTGGAACCAACCCAAATGTCCAACAACGATAGACTGGATTAAGAAAATGTGGCACATATACACCATGGAATACTATGCAGCCATAAAAAATGATGAGTTCGTGTCCTTTGTAGGGACATGGATGAAACTGGAAAACATCATTCTCAGTAAACTATCGCAAGGACAAAAAAACCAAACACCGCATGTTCTCACTCATAGGTGGGAATTGAACAATGAGAACTCATGGACACAGGAAGGGGAACATCACGCTCCGGGGACTGTTGTGGGGTGGGGGGAGGGGGGAGGGACAGCATTAGGAGATACACCTAATGCTAAATGACGAGTTAATGGGTGCAGGAAATCAACATGGCACATGGATACATATGTAACAAACCTGCACATTGTGCACATGTACCCTAAAACCCTAAAGTATAATAAAAAAAAAAAAATTGCAACAAAATGAAAATCTCCTTTTTGCTTCTTGCCTCATACTGTCTCTCAATTCTTTAATGTAGCCTCTGTTAACAGGTTGGTATCTGTGGTTCCAGTATATTCTTCTAAAATAGAACACAAATATAGGGGTGTGTGTGTGTGCATTACACATTTACAAGAATCTGACATGTTTATTAAGCATAGATCTCAGAACACATACTCAAAGGATACATTTCTTTTTTTTCAATAAATGAACATGATTTGCCACTGAACAGGAACCTCAATCACTGAATATGGAGTGAGGGTCCATCATGAAATGTCCCCCAGCTCCCAAGAGTTCTACCAAGGCCAAAAGGTCTTATATAAGGCATTCATAAGATATTTTCCATGATGATTTACATCATGGAAACTCCTGGGGTCTTTTCTTTACCCAGGTTCCTACTGAGATGTCCGTGGTCTCTGTTTATACAGTCCTTTCCAGAAAGTCTTGGGAAAGCCTTTCTTGGTGGTGAGGACACATGGATGGGCAAAAGGAATGGTAATAAGTCATCTAAAAAGGCATTATATCCTGCATGTGTTTATATTGTTTCAGGAGAACCAGAAATGAGCATATCACAGCACATATCTGTATAAAAACTAATTATAGTGAACCTAGAAAACTATCCTCATACTAACTATGAAGTTACATTGGTCATTTTATCATTTCTTTTTGATAGTGAAGTAATAGATTTCAATAAGCAGAAGGAGAAAGCTGAATAAGCCTCCTATCTGGTTCAGGATCCATGTGTATGAAGCTCTTTGCTAATGAATCCTTTTTAGTGGTGCTCAGAACTAAGCTGCATAATTCAATATAGGCACAAAAATATCCAACGTGGAGTGAATCATTACTTGAATTGTGAGAAGGCACTGTCTGCCTTGTAAAGTGACCTATAGAGTCTCCTCATTATGCTTTCTCTCCCTTTCGTCATTACTTCACAGGTGTATTGATTAGGTTTGCACCTTTCTATTTTCTTTTCCTTCTGTTTGTTCCACTCTTTGTCCATATTTTCCTAACTGCAGCAGATGTTCAGTCCACTGCTTTGCAAGGGATGAAATTTCTTAATGAAACAATTGGTGATAAGGACCCGGGCTCTTCACACACTGTCAATAACTGTCTTTGAAATTTAAAGGAAAAGCATGAACCTTGTGAGCTTGGATGAGACAACTCGTTTTGCAATTTAAGCTGATTGGTTTGAACAATGTGTTTGAGGCACTGAAGGAGGGGGTAGCTTGATTCATTTCACATCACATACTCAACTCAAGTTCCATCCAATTTCTGGGTCTTCAGCTAAGTCAAGGAACTTTTAGAGATCCAGGACTTACAAAGTACACGTGCAGTCCAGGAACATTCATCATGTTATCTTATCTGATAGTGCTGCTTCCCCTTCTGTTCACCAAAATAGAAAAGTCAGTGCATGTGGGTGATGTGCCCTTGGTACTGCAGTATAAGGCATTTGGTCAAGTTGACATGCAGTGTTGGGTGTGAGAAGTCAGTTTTATCTTTCAGCTTCTAACATTTCTATCAGTTGAAAGTGCAGCTGCAATCTGAAATCTCAATATCCATTTAGGTAACATGTCCACCTCTAAAATTTGTATTACAGTAGCTAATAAATCTGGATATCAATTAAATTCTGTGCTAAGGGTCAAGGAGGAAAAGACAAGACATTGGAATGCTTCATCTCTTGAGTGTATCGTCCTAGTGGCTTTTTATAATTATCAACTCCAATCTTTTCCTTGATCATAGATGTAAGGTTATGGAATTCTGACACATTTGTAGCCTGTGGAACTCTTTCTTTGATGTATAAAACTCTCTATGTTTAATGTATACACCATAGCCAGTTTGGGGATAATTATATACCTATGAAACCTGTACTAGTCT
Source organism: Symphalangus syndactylus (assembly GCF_028878055.3). Lineage (NCBI taxonomy): Eukaryota > Metazoa > Chordata > Mammalia > Primates > Hylobatidae > Symphalangus > Symphalangus syndactylus. The sequence continues at coordinate 41,512,951 of NC_072433.2, forward strand.
GTTCTCGTGCTGCTAATAAAGACATACCCAATACTGTGTAAATACTGTATAATTACTGTGTAATTTATAAAGAAAAAGAGGTTTAATGTACTCACAGTTCCACATGGCTGGGGAGGCCTCATAATCATGGCAAAAAGCAAAGGAGGAGCAAAGGCAAGTCTCCATGGCGGCAGGCAAGAGAGCATGTGCAGGGAAGCTGCCCTTTTATAAAATCATCAGATCTCATGAGACTTTTTCACTATCATGGGAACAGCACAGGAAAAACCCACCCCCATGATTCAATTACCTCCCACAGGGTCCCTCCCATGACATGTGGGGATTATGGGAGCTATAATTCAAGGAGAGATTTGGGTGGGGGCACAGCCAAACCATATCAAATCCATCACCACCACTAAAGGCATAGGCATATCCATCACCTCTCAAAGTTTTCTACCACCTCAGCTTGTGGTGTTTTCTTTTTTCTTTTATAATTTCAACTTTTATTTTAGATTTGGGGGATAGAAGTGCAGGTTTGTTACATGGGCATATTTTGGGTATGAATGATCTTGTCACCCAGGTAGTGAGCATAGTATGCAATCAGTAGTTTTTTAACCCTTTCTCTCCTCCCCCCGTCCCCTCTAGTAGTTTCCAGCATATGTTGTTCTCATCTTTATGTCCATGTGTACCTAATGCTTAGCTCCCACTTATAAGCGAAGACATGTGGTATCTGGTTTTCTGTTCCTGCATTAATTCACTTAGGGTAATGGCCTCCAGCTGTATCTATGTTGCTGCAGTCAACACGATTTTATTACTTTTTGTGGCTACATAATATTCCATGGTGTATATGTACCACATTTTCTTTATCCAGACCACTGCTGATGGACACCTGGGCTGATTTCATCACTTTGCTATTGTAAATAGTGCTGCAATAAACATAGAAGTGCATGTGTCTTTTTGATAGAATGATTTCTTTTCTTTTGGATACATACCTAGTAATGAATTGCTGGATTGAATGGTAGTTCTGCTTTAAGTTCTTTGAGACATCTCCAAACTGCTTTCCACATTGGTCTGCTTCTCAAATGATGACTTTTCTTATTTTTTAATCTTGGACCAGAGCCTAGAGATAGAACATTTTCTTTTTTTTTCGTATTGCTTTTTCTAGACCATTTCCCCTTTCTTCTTCCCTAAATACCAGTTCCTTTGAGATGCATGCTGTCAGCACAACTTCTCTTTGATACAGTCGTCTATTAATGTTCGAGCCACTCCACATACCATTTTTTGACAGTTTAAACAGCTCAATAGGTCTTTCACATAGTCACGTTTATTAATTGGGGGATATTCTGTATCTACAAGAATGATCCATCCAACCTGTTGACATCTCACATTCTTTCTTCTCCCCCTTCCAAGGGTCATTTTCCTCCACAGTGCCTGTTTTACCATCTATTTCTGTGATACTACGCCAGATTTCTTAGCTCATTCCCATTCCTTTCATTGATCTGGGATATTTTCTCCAGACCTCTCATGACATATTCTTTCAGTTATTCAGGTCTCTATTAAAATGAAACTTCCTTAGAAAGCCTTTTGAAGTATCCTAAGATAACCATCCCATCCTACCTCTCTTTCCTCTCTTTCTCTCATACTGCTTCATTCTTCCCCTATACCTTTTATTACCGTCTTGACCATACATTATAGAGGAAAACATTTCCTGTCTCTTCCTATAATGTATATCCATAAGACAGGATTTTATCTGCTTGTTCACCACCATCTTCCTTGCACCGAAACACTGTCAATTCATATTAGACTCTACATAGGTATTGAGAATGAAATAATGAATAGATTATGTGTGTTTATAGCTATGTACCAATTTACCATGAACACTTTCAGGCCATTAATGAATTATCATACCGTCTCAATCCTCATATGGTAACTTTTCTATATTAAGAGTGTTCCTGGGAATAATTTCCATCAGAATTTTTATATTTCCCCACTTGAAATTTTTCTGATGTGTTCTAATTAATCCAGTAACATTCATAGCTTATCCTGAATTGCTGTGTAGATTCATCTTGGGGGAAATTTTGAAACAGGCAGGCCAGCTCTTTATAATATTTCTAGCATAAGTTTTGATAATTCTTTTGCTGCTGGATGAGTAAAATTGCATTGGTATCAAAGGTGAGGGAACACGGGTCATTCTTGTGAATGAGAAGATTTATTGCTTGCTTAATTTTCAGGGAAATACCTTTAGCTCCTTCTTAAACTATGGGTCTACGGGTCAGTAGCTTTTCCTGTGTTTATGTAGCAGCTTTATTCATGGGCCTGATGTTTGGCATCTTCTGGGGAGTTCTGAGATTCTGCATCAGAAAAACGCTCTGCTTTGTGTACAAAGATGCTCTGTTGACCTGCCACCACAAGGCTCTTGCTGGGCTGTTTCACCAAGGTGGGAATGTCTTACAATTGTTTTCTAAAGCATTAATAATCCTTTTCTGATCTTTCTTGTGATCAGTGGCCTGAATTTGTAATACGTCTGGCAGTACCCAAAGACACAGACCAATGCTGAAAAAAAAAAAAAAGACTTTGCCCTTCTGAAAACCTGATTAAACTTTATATAGACTTCAGCCTCATTAACTCCTTTTTTTTTTTTGTAAGCAATTCTGTAGTACACTCTTAAGATTAAGATTAAGATGCACCGAGTGCAGGAGTTTGAGACCAGGCTGGGTAACGTAGTGGGACATCATCTCTAAAACAAAAAAAAGCAAAAAACAAATCAATCAGGCGTGGTGGCATGTGCCTGTAGTCACAGCTACCTGGGAGGCTGAGATGGGAGGATCACTTGAGCCCTGGAGGTTGAGGATGCAGTGAGCCATGATCATGCTATTACACTTTAGCCTGGATGATGGAGTGAGATCATGTCTCAGAAGAAAAGATAAAACAATAAAAAATAAAAAGCTTCAATGAAGGCCTTCCCTAAGGTAACCTCCTCTGAAACTTAATTTTATATTTTCACAAAACCATAAGGTCTCTGAACTTGAGTAGGAAGGCTTCTTCCTATACTTTGTCATAGTTCATATTCAACAAGTGCTAAAGCATTGATTAAGTACATAATGAAAAAAATTTGAGGTGAAGAGAGAATGCATTGTTTTTTTTTTTTCACTTAGAGAGAATCTTTTTATGTTCTTTGGGAACTTCCTTGGTAGAAGTTTTAAAAGTTCCAACTGGGAACCTCTCTGCCTTAAACATGAATCACTGGCCTGGTGAGCCAGGTAAGATTTTGATAGCACAAATTCCCATGCAAAAGTGGAGGGGAAATGCATGCATATTAGCACCCCTCCATGATTATTCTGAAAAAAAGAGAGAATGACTCACCGAAGGGGAGAAAAGTGACCAGAGAGCAAAAAAGGGCTAAGTGGGTTATGTTTTGGTTAGAAACTGTTTGTTATTAAATATGAGAAATATAGAATATACAATTTATTAAAAACAATTCTTGTGAAGTCTGTATGGTTTTCTTCATTTTCCTAACAATATGTACTAATAATAGAAATTATTTTCAGACTTTTTTTGATTATTGTTATTTTACTGAATATATGTTTTTATCCTGTGGGGCTGTGTTTTACATGGCTTGCCTATTGTGACTCATCACTGATGTGATGGGAGCACCACCTAGGCTGGCTCTGGATGTTCTAGTGATCAGAGAAGGCTTCCTGGAAGGGACAGTATTTTACCCAGGCCTTGAAGGATGGGTGGACTGTGAATCAATAGAGATGACAGAGTTTCCAGATGGAACCAACGATTAAAGTGACCAAGATGGTATGCATCAGGGAGCAGGGAAGAGCTCAGTGTTGCTGGAATCTTTTGCCTGGAATGTGTCCTTTACACCTGATCATCATGCCAACACTCACACACACACACTACAACACCTTCACCTGGTGAACCTCACTCATCCTCAAAGTGTTAGTTTAGGCTCCACTCCCTCCAAGAAGCTTTCCCTGATTTCTCTCCACACAGTGCTATGTGAGAGGCTCGTGATGTAAACTCAGGGGGACCCAGGGCTTCTATTATCAGGACACTCATCACCTAATAATGCCAGTGCCCATTACCTCTCATTTCCAGGAGGACAGACAACTCTTGTTTATCCTTATATTTCCCCAGCATCTATCACAGTACCAGGAATATAATAAATCCTTAATAATTGTGTGTGTGTGTGTGTGTGTGTGTGTGTGTGTGTGTGTGTGTGAGAGAGAGAGAGAGAGAGAGAACAGAGTAGAGAATACTTCCAAAACAAATCCTGAGAGACACAGCATGGAAGACACTGGTCTTCTTACCTGCCAGGTGAGTCAACTGTTCAGTCATAAGCTCCTATTGTTGGAGGGAGTCTTTAGAAATATCTCAATCATCCCCTCATTGTAGCAGACATTAGAGAATTTAGGATAGAGGTAATGAGAAGGAAGGTATCTAAGAAAAGCACACAATTTGTGCCAGTTGGATCACTCTATTGGTTACCCCTCTGGTGCATTTCCCCTGTCCCATGTGATTACTTTGCAAATAAACAATGTAGCATTATTTTTATTTAAGAGCCAGAAATGTGCAATCCAAGATGCAAAAAAACTGAAGAAAAAAACCATGGCTAAAATGTCATGCCCTGAAGCATAGCTAAGTCTCACAGAAGTGACAGAATTCATTTGCTTGGAAATATTAAATATAGAATCCAGTCAGCAAACTTCCCTCGCTTCTTGCTCCACAGTCTATTGTCACTGTTGTCAATCACAGCTGCTCCATCCCTCGCCCACTCACATTTATATTGAGTGCACCTGTATGACTTTAAGGTACAAGGAGCCATAGTAATAAGGGATTTGGAGTAAAGTTTTTCTCGCACTGAATACATAAACCCAGTAAAATATTGGTTTAAAATAAGAGATTGATGGGTGATGAATACATTAATCGTATTGGTGAATAATATCAATCAGCTCTACAAAAAGACGTGTTCTTTTAATTTTCTTGTGAGTTATAAGAGCAAACAGATAATATGAACTTGTGACTTCACAGGATCTTCCATGTCTATTCATCCAACACTAATTTAACATGACAGTTCCTTGGGGTGTGGCAGTAAACAACAGACGTGGCCATTTACTCTAGGACATCACTGTGTGATGGGTGGATGGATGGTGAATACATAATCACAAATGGAACCATTTGTTCCTGCAGGTGCTGGAAGGAAACATGCATACATCCCAAGGACCTACGGTGGCAGAATCCATTTTCATGTTCAGGCAAGGGCACCCTCCTAAGGAAATTACTCTTAGGACAGTATATTTGTTAGGGTTCGCTAGAGAAACAGAACCAATAAGATGAGATAGATAGATGATAGATAGATAGATGATAGATAGATAGATAGATAGATAGATAGATAGATAGATAGAGTTAGATAATAGATATTTAAAGGTATTGGCTCATACAATTGTGGAGGCTTGGTAAGTTCAAAATCTAAAACTCTGTGTTAGTTTGCTAGGGTTGCCATAACAAAATATGACAGTCTGGGTGCCTTAAACAACAGAAATTTAGAAATTTATTTTCTCACATTTGTAGGGGCTAGAAGTCCAAGATCAAGCTGTCAGCAGGTTTTTTTTTTTCTTTTTTCCTGAGGACTCTTTCTTTGGTTTGCAGATATCTGTCTTCTCACTCTGTACTCACATGGGCTTTTCTCTCTGTGTGTGTATGTGTGCATGCGCGTGCGTGCGTGCATCCCTGGGCGTCTCTTTGTAGTCCAAATTTCCTCTTCTTGGATGAACAGCAGTAAGATTGAGTAAGGAACCATCCCAGTGGCTTCATTTTAACTTAATCACCTTTTAAAGACCTTGTTTTCAAATACAGTTTCATTCTAAACTACTGGGGTTTAGGGCTTCAGTGTACAGACTTTGGGGGGAACACAATGAAGCCCATAACAGATAGGACCTGATGGGTAAGTAGGGTTTGCACTGGTGTGTTCTGACAGTGAGACTCATCACAGGCACATTCTCTGTGGGCACTCAGGATGCATTCAGTCTGGTCAAAGTGCAGCATTCACTGTGATGATAAGCTCCTGGTGAATCTATCCAAGGTACGAAGGAAATGGGGAAAAATGGTCCCTTTTTCCCAGAGAGAACAAAATCTTAAAATGCCCTCCAGCCTCTGGCTAGTGCAAACCGGTTGAAATTATTTTAACCTATATATTTCTAAAATGAGCTTAGGAGGTAAGGATCATTATTGCCCCTGCCTTGGCAACGAGGCAAGTCTAATGGTTAAGTAACTCATCCAACATCATATAGCTAATCAGGTGGGGAGCCAGGATCTCTAACCACTACACAAGAAGGCTTGTCTCCAGGCCAGAGCTCAAGATCAGCAGAGTATGAGCAAGGAAGGGTGTGTGGTGAGAGATGAAGCTGGACAGGCGCCTTATAGGATTCTAGAAGGAAATTGGGCTCTACCTTGAGATCAGTGGGGAGACTCTGAGAGATTTAAGAGTGAGAACGATAGGATGAGAAAAGTCCTCTGACTGCTATTTGAAGAATAGATTATTTAAGGACAAGAATGCAAAGCAGGAGACCAAGGAAGAGGTTTCCACAGTTTTCTAATGAGAGAGGACATTGACTTGGACTAGGCTTAAGACAATAGAGATAGGAATAAGTAAAAATTCCAGATGTATTTTGAAGATGGAAGAAAGAGGACCCAGTAATTAATTAGATATTGAGAGATAAATCTTTAAAGAGCTATGATGATATGATTAATTACATATAATATTCAATTATATATTATCAAGCAAAATACTTTTAAATTAGAAAATATCATGATAATGACGAATAATTTAAGATAGGCTGAATATATTTCTTTTGTCTAAATAAAATGCTCTGCTGTCAGTTTGTCTCCTTTGCCTCCACTCCCCATCCCCCATTAAGAAAGACGTTGAAGAAAATGTGCTACACAAAAGTCAGATTACAGCAAAGTCTAGGGTAATTGGCTCATACTCCAGTTCAGTTCCCATAGTTTCTGTGCATGTACCTTTTTTTAAACATCTACAGTATGTGGAGATATAAAATGAGTCCATTTACAGTGACACATTTAGCTCTAAGATGTGTTATCCTATCCAATATGTTCATAGATGAACTGCCTTTTTGTAAAGTGTGTTTTCTTTATTACTGTGAAAAAGAGGTTTGGGGCCCAGCATGAGGAACTGGGATACAGTGAGATTCATCCTGGGCACATGCTCTGTGGGCATGGAGGATGCATTCTGTCCAGTCAAAGTGCAGCATTCCCTGTGGCTTTGAGCTCCTGGTGAATCTATCCTCGGTCCAGTTCCAGACTGCTTTGCAGCCAAGCTTCTTCTTTGGCAGGGTTTGCCAGTGCTTTGTCATGGGGGAAGGAGGGTGGGATGTGAGCTCTACATTGGGTCCTAGGTGAGAACCATGCCATTAGTGACAAAGATCTGTGCTGAGGAATGTTAACTGGAGTGAGAAGCAACTGATTAAAATAAAAGATTGAAGAGCCAACGGAATAGAGGCTCCCTGCTCCGCCCACTACACTGCATGAATACCCTGGCCCTGAGGACACTCCGACAAGACTGGGCACCACTCGTCCTTCAGGCAGACCTAACTGCGTGCCCGTTCCTGCCTGCATCCTTACCAAGTGGCATTTTCCACAGGACAGTCAAAACTATTCCAACCCTGTGAGGACAAGCTCAAGTGTTACTGCCTCCAGGAAGTCTTCACCAGTACCTCTTTCCTGGCTCATTGGTCCTGAATTCCTCTAGCCTGCTGCTTCCTCCAGCCTGGGATCATGGGTGGTGGTCTGGGATCTCTGTAGGTAGCACTTGAACAAGGGATTAAACAACGTCTTACCGTGAGGAAGTCACTGCCTTTCGATTCTCTTTCAATTCTTATCTTTAAGGCAAGGGAAAAAGTTCAAGTTTGGTGCTAATATGTCTTTACTAACTCTCTGATGCTTGCTAGTCATTTTTTCTTAATAAAGAGAGAGCAGGCCTTGGGCTTAGAGGCTTGGCAGCAGTATCTATCTGGAATTGAATAAGATTGTTTTATTTTTCAGATACTTTTTATTTATGGCAGAGATACCAGTGTTCCATTTATGTTTGTGACACAGATCTTCCTTCAAAAATAAGTGTACTTAAGTAAAAAGGGGAATTAAGGGGGAATGCTAAGTGATAGGAGAGGAGTTAGGAAAATAGAGCAAACATTGTGAATAACAAAAGTTTAATCACCACAGATCTAGATAGCTCTGATGCCCTGATGCACAGATAGTCAGGTCTCCACATTCATAGACAACCGAGTCCCCAAAGGTATGTGAGAGAAATACATGCAATAGGCAGACTTATTATGAAAGCTGACAGAATTACATTTCCAGAGTCCAGTATCTATTCTTTAATTGTCTTCTTTTATATTTGAACTCCTAGTCAACTGTGGTCCAAAGAACATTCAACTGAGGAGGGAGGCTTGCTAATTTTCCCTCACCTAGTGACGCCCATGCTTGAGCTTCATGAAATTTAAGAGAATTATTATTATATAGTTATATAATCATTTCATGTACTATCTTTTTCTTTTTCTTTTATTTTTTAAAAGCAGAAAACAATAAAATGGCCTTCAATTGCATGAACACTCCTCTAAAAAGATAACAGTAAGACCGAATCTGAACTGTTGGCTACTTGGCTGTGCCATATTAATAGCTTACAAGGATCAGATATAGAAATGTCAATCACAGGTGGTGTAGAGGTGTCCATGTGCAGAGCACAACATTGTATATTAAAAGGATGTTGAGCTTTTATAATTTTTGCTATAGATTTATACAGTGTAATAAGCCCATGATAAATAGGAGCTCATATTTGATCTTAATGAAGTGCTATTTTATATTACTTATTGATTTATGTTTTTCCCCCGACAAAGTTTTAACTTTCTGAGACTTAGAGACTCATCTAAATGCTTTGACCCCCAGACCCTCTTTGCAGGGTGCAGGAGGATGTGTATGCTCTTAACCTTTACAGCAAATCTCCTCTTTTGGATGGGGTATTGCAATTTTCTTTCAGAGGATCACACTTAGTCCAGTTCAATGTAGTTTAGAAGGGGCTGACTTCATCTCTGGTTCCACTTGATCCACTCTGGTTAAGCAAAATACTGCATCAGTGTAACTCATTTGTGAATGGGTACATGGTCCAAGCTGGACCAATAAGAGCCCTACCTAGAGTTTTGCTTGAATTGTTAGGATAAAGGAATTTTCTTTCCTGAAGCACCAGGGTTATTTTCTGGAGAAATCATGACCAAGAGTGAAGCCAATGCATAGAAAAGCAGAGCCGTGAGTAATAAAGCAAGCCTGGATAACTCTGTGCTCTAGTTCAAGCCGTTTCTGAAAGTATTACTCTAGAACTTTTCAGTCACATAAACCAACAAATTTCCCCTCCACCTTTTTAGGTTTAAGCTAGTTTCAGTTGAGTTTTTGCATTTTGCTCTGAAAGAGTCCTCACTAATACATCTCTTCTTCCCACAAGTACAGTGCCAGGCATGTGATGCGTACTTGGTAAATATGCGTACTTGGTTGACTTGAGTGCTGCCAGTTCCCCTATACTTAGAGAATAGGATGGTGTAATCTTTTTTTTAATATACTTTAAATTCTGGGATATGTGTGCAGAACATGCAGGTTTGTTACATAGGTATACACGTGCCATGGTGGTTTGCTGCACCCATCAACCTGTCATCTACATTAGGTATTTCTCCTAATGCTATCCTTCTCCTAGTCCCCAACCCCCAGACAGGCCCCATGCTGTGATATTCCCCTCCTTGTGTCCATGTGTCCTCATTGTTCAACTCCCACTTATGAGTGAGAATATGTGGTGTTTAGTTTCCTGTTCTTGTGTTAGTCTGCTGAGAATGATGGTTTCCAGCTTCATCCATGTCCCTGCAAAGGACACAGACTCACAGGATGGTGTAATCTAAATGGCACTGGAATATGAGTCTAAAGATTTAAATCGTCTCATTCAGCACACGTTTACTGAGTATTTCCTTAGTGCCAGGCACTGTTCTAGCTTCTGGGAATATTATTGTGAGCAAATAAAGTCCCATTTTAATGGAAAGAATATTCAAATAGAAGAATATATAATATGTCAGGTGGTGATATATTATATGCAGCTATGAACAAAGACTTGCTACCAAGTAGGTGTGGAGACTTTGAGTGAGCCACTTTATCATTCCAAGTTTCAGTTTTCTCATATATAAAAAGAAGAGTTGGAGTTGCAATTCTCTCTCTCTCTCTCTCTCTCTTTTCTTTTCCCCAGGAACACAACCACCACCCACACGAGCAATATTTCCATTTCTTAACACACTTTCATAAACCTTAATCCTGAAGCACACCTGAAAATATATTTGTTGGTGCTGATATTTCCAGGAAATTTTATTTTTTCCTGTGTTTATTAGTAAATTTCTCTTTGTACAATTTTGAGATCTATGAATCCGTTCTTTTTCAGGTTTCCCAGAAATGAGCTGGATTCCCAAGGGGTTTTGGGGCTGCCTCAACTAGCTGAATTCCCTCGGGGTCTTCACCTGAGATTGCTGTCTGAGTCTACCTGTTCTGTCTGCAAGTTATTCCTGAAATCAATGACAGTCGGTTGCTCAGTTGCCTTTCATTTGGTGAAAAGCTTCTGTTATCTCTGAACCTTGGCTAAGTTGAGACATCCTTTTCCCCCCACACAGCTCCTCAGTTAATCACTTTACTTATCACTATCTCTGGTCTTGCCTGCCTCTTCCTATAAGTTTTCAGAGTCTTCAGAACTTCTCTCCCAGTGGAAATGGTCTCAGTAGCACTACTGCTGCTGCCTTTTAAAGTGATACCATAAATAAAATTTGGCTCTGAAGAGTGAATCACATCCTGTTCTTCTCAAGTGATGTTTGTAGACCTTATTTCTATGTTTGTATATTATTTGAAAAAAAATTTATTGAGCATATACTGTGTGCCTGTGGATGCTGCATTGCTGTGTTTCCTCCAAATCCCTTGTTCTTCTCTCCAGTAGGAGTAGGACAGAATTAAATTTGCTTTTGGGCAACCACCTTCTTATTCTCATCACACTTACTGTTCTCTCCATTTTGCATACTACATGCACACTTAGCCCACCACTCCTTATTCCTATATCTCATCACAGCTAGAGGTCCAATGCCTCCTTTCCAGACAATTCCCAGGATGTCTTCCAGACCACTAAGACATCAGGCTCTTGGAAAAAATATCCTTTAGTTTTTTCTAAAAGCCTTTTGGAAGACGACTGTGAGTCCTTTGGGAGGGATTCCTCAAGAGTTGATTTTGATCTTGGGCATATGGTATACCCTTCATAAACCCTTCCTGGGCATTCTGCTCATAGTACTAGCTTATTTCAGTCTGAAAGCCCTTGAATGGTGCACTGAAGGGATTCATCCTCCACTTATCCCCCACCTTCCATGACATTGGTAGGCTGTAGTTTGGGAATCTCCAGCAGCGGCAGCATAGTTTGTATAATCCTAGGCAGCCCTATTTTAGTTCCATCCTGCTGATTAAGTCACATGGCCTCCACCATTTTTGTCTCTGAAATGCATGTCAGAATCACTGCTCTGGTTCCATGACCATGCTATTTTGTGCCATTTCTCCTAAGGAGGGAGACTGTATCTGATTTCTCTTAATCTTCTCAGCACCTTCTCACTGCTTTGCATGCAGAGAGTGCCCAGTGAATGTTTTCACAATTGGATTTTGAAACAGTTACTTGGATAGCTGTTGACAATATCCCAGCTTCTTGATAAAGTAAAACCTTATGTTAGTCATTGAATTTCTATCAAAGGCATTGCAAACTGGTTATTGATTTTCTTTTATAAAAAAGAGAAATAAATCTACCCTTTGATACTTATGCTGGCACTAAAATGTGAGCTAGGGCAGTCAGCTATAACTCAAAAGTCACATGAAGCACTTATTAAATTAAAAATAAAAATAAGAGAATAAACATCAGATAGGGATTTAGTTAACTTTAAACAATAGCTAAAAATAAGAGAATAAACATCAGATTGGGATTTAGTTAACTTTAAACAGTACCTAAGTGCACAATCTTGAGAAAATCTGGAGTCCCCTCCATAATTTGGAAGAGGTTTTTTTGTTTGTTTGTTTGTTTGAGATGGAGTCTCACTCTGTCATCCAGGCTGGAGTGCAGCAGTGCGACCTTGGCTCACTGCAACCTCTGCTTCTTGGGTTCAAGCAATTCTCCTGCCCCAGCCTCCCTAGTAGCTGGGATTACAGGCACCCATCCCCATGCCCAGCTAATCTTTGTATTTTAGTAGAGACAGGGGTTTTACCATGTTAGCCAGGCTGGTTTTGAACTCCTGGCCTCAAGTGATTCACCGGCCTCAGCCTCCCAAAGTGCTGGGATTACAGGCATGAGCCATCACCCATGGCCAATTTTTTGGGGTTAACTCCTTATGTTTTTCCCTCTTTCACCATTGCTCATTCACATAGGCTACCTTAGAACTGTCCTACTCTATGTCAATGTCAGCATGAATCTCAGTTTCTTCACTCTTTCCACCACAATTCATGTACAAGCAGTCATTCTGTGAATTTTGTAATATGAAAGAACTGGGATAGGTGAGAGAGGGAGTGCTTGGAGAGCATACATTCGTCAATCTCGCTGGATATACCCATCTTCTTTCCTTTTATTTTTTTCCTCCCTCCTTCAGTGGAGAAACCAGTTAATTCTCCCCCTTGTTTCACAACCAACTCTTCCACCTACATGTGCGCCCTCTTCAATACAAATCATTTTTCTGAACAGTCCACTTCCTAAGAGTACTGGTATCATAAAAATGTCCCCATCTTATGATGCAGAAAAAGAGTCTCCCATATTTAATATGGGCTTCAAGTGGAGTTGCTCCCATCTGAAACTCCACATCTCTAAAGGACAGTACACTAAAAATGGGGTGAAACTTGCAGATGGAGTGAAACATTAAAAAACCAAAAAGTTGGAGGAACTGATCTTCAGCACCCAAGCTCCGAAAAAAAAGCTACGCAACAGCTCCTTCCCTTGACTTCTGCTTCCTCAGAGCAGGACCTGAGAAACCTCTGGACACTTACGGCATGAAATCTAAAGAGCCACATGTCAACTGTGGGAGAGTTAAGTTCCTAGCCTGGGGCAAGTGCCTTATGATGGGGATATCCCTTTACATCCCACCTGTGCATTGAGAAAGAAGTCAGAAGCTTTCCACGAAATGTTATATAATGAGTCTCCATCAATGGCTCTATGGAATAGACTGTATTAAAACAAATGCAGTAACTGGAGGCCCCATCTTTAACCACCAGAAAGGTCTTTTCCCTCTCAAATGGTAGTGTCCCAGTTCAGAAGGCTAACTGCCAGAAGTTTATTGTGTGCAAGTGTAGCAATTTCTAGTTTCCACAGGATGAAAATTAGATGAAGGGTACTCGATAAATGCTTGCCAATTATGATGCTCTGGCAGCAGCAGTGCATATCCATGCTTGAGCCCAGTATGGTGCTGACTCGTGCTCTTCCAGTGGAAACCCAGCTACTCTGCCAACACTCCTTGCTGTGCAGCCTTCAAGGAGGGCTTCCTCTTAGCTGCAATGCAGCCTTGCAGTGGCTTGCTAGAAGTGTAGAGTGAGGCAGGCAAATAAATGGTGGAGAATCATCAACTTGGCCAAAGGAGTGTTGGGTCCATGTGTTCATAGGGTTCTAGATGAAACCAAAAAATATATTAGATCATGGAACCTCCAGGGCTATGGTTCTAGACCAGGGATCAACAAGCAATGTGACCTGTGGGCCAAATCTGGGTATGACCTGTTTTTGTACAGCTTGCAATCTAAGAATTATTTTTACATTTTTAAACAAACAAAGAATATGTGGCATAATATGTAGGTGGTCTGCAAAGCCTAAAATATTTACTAACTGGCCCTTTAAATGAAAAGTTTGCCAAGTCCAGCTCTAGGTCAATAATATTCAATCTTGGCTACACACTAGGATCACCCAGGGAATCTTTAAAAACAAAACAGCACAAATAAATAACTCTGCCTTTGAATAGGGGAGAGCAAACTTTTCTTCTGTCTATATGCGCACTCAACACAGAATACCTCTGTGACCAAATGGGTAGGGTCCACACCAATTTGCTATAGATGCCAACTGGGTTTTCTATGATTCAATTTGATTCTGACACTTACCAGAGTTAGCAGCAGACCCCACAGGTTAAGGGCTCAATCCCACAAGACTGCTCCAACTTCAAATGTTGGTGGAAAGTCCAGGTTGTCATGTGTGCTTCTTACCAATGGCTGTAAATCAGAGGTTCATAGCATTCCCTCCTTGGGTTTGACCATTTGCTAGAATGGCTCACAGAACTCAGAGAAAGTTCATTTACAACATTATTGCTTTAATATAAAGGATGCAACTTAGAAACAGCCAGATGGAAGAGATAAGTAGGGCAAGGTATGGAAAAGGGGTGTGGAGCTTTCACACCCTCTCTGGGCATGACCTCCATGTGGTCAGCAACCTGGAAGCGCTCTGAAGCTCTTCTGTTAAGATTTTTTTTTTGTGGAGACTTCATTACATAGACATAATTGATTAAATCATTGCCCATTGCAAATTAAGTCTACTTCCAGCCACTTTCCCTTCCCTGGAGGTCAGGGAGGTGGGTGGTGAAAGTTCCAACCCTCTAATCACACGGTTGGCTCCCCTGGCAACCAGTCCCCCATCCTTAGAGGTTTTCCAAAAGTCACCTCTTTAGCATAAACTCACCACTTAGGACATTCCAAAGACTTCAGGAGCTCTGTGCCAGGAATAGAGACCAAGAGCAAATATATATTTATTATAAATCACAATTTCACAGCTCTAAACCAACCTACGGAATTAGGCTTTCCAAAATGTCATTTGCATTTTTGTAAACCTCCTCTCCAAGTAATTCTGATGTTTATCAGTGTTGAGACTGATGTATATGCTTTACTTTTAAAAAGATCCTCATTACAGACCTTTGCACTGTGCCCCATTTAGTGGAGCGTCAGGTCTACAGTGAATTAATCACAGCTTGTTTCGGCAGAAGGGATGTTTGTGGCAGGACTGATTAAGAGAAAGGCTCCAAGAAAGCTTTTACCTTGCCCAGGGAAAATCTGAAGAGTTACAATAAAGCTGACATTTATTGAGCACTACTGTATTTGCTAAACACTTTATGTGCATTTTCACATTGATTCCTTCAGCAACTCTATAAAATAAATTATCACGAGGTAAATGAGGTTTAAGAAGGTTAAGTAATCTGTCCAAGATTACCTAGTTATTAAGTGGCAGATCTGGGATTTGAACCCGGGTGTGCTGTACCACCAGGCTGTCACTGAGTGGAACCTCCAATACCTGGAGATCTGATAGACCATCTTGGGAGTCACAGAGCGCAATGCATGAAATTCATCAGCAGATACTCCTGCTCTTACAAAGGGCCTCAGATCTGGGGATCTAGGGCCTCCTGTCTTGGAGAGGATCAATGGGGCAGGGGGCATCTGGATCTTAGCCCCTCACCCACCTGCAGTATTTCTCTGGTTTTGTAGACTCTCATCCTTTCCAGGCCTAAAATGCCACACACAGAACTCTACCCCTTTAGACCTCCAGACATTGTAGAAAGCAAGCACCTACCCACTGCAATGAAGGTTAGGCAAACATAAAACATAACCCCAATGGTGCCCTCTGGAGTTGTCCAGTGCAGAGGCCCTGATATTGCTTAATTCTATGGAGGAAACTGAGCCTTAGTGAGATTCATGAACTTGCTCAAAGTTGCAGGGACTCTAAAGGGTGATGTCTGTCTAAGGCCCATCCTCCTTCTGTGATGTCACCACTGCCCTGACTGCCACCAGTTTATGGACTCATCTGATTCTGAAGAGTATCTTTTCCCTTCTCTGTCCATTTCATTGGGAAGTCATTGGGGGCTTTCCCAATAAAGGAACCGTCCAGTGATTCCTGTAGCCTTCCCGTGAGGTTTGGGTATGAGCTATCCTTTCTTCCATCTCTCAGTGGCCTGGTTCCTGTTGAAGATTTTTCCCCTTCAAGGAGGCCCAACTGCAGCCACATTGTCAATTGCTCACTGGTTACCATGGAAACAGGTCTCAAGAGGGACTGCTTTTCTCCCTCCCTGAATGAGGCATATAGGGCTTTGTGAGGGGCAGCACTTCCCCTTTCGTGGCCAGAAGGACTGGCCTTGGGTGATGAGGTTTATACTATTTTACCTAGGGACTCCGCCTCTTTGTCAGCATGACATTGCCAATATCTCATTCTGGAGAACAACTGTTCTTACTTGGAGAACACATCCTCTCTTTTTAGATGGTTAAAAGGCCTTCTCTTTTACACAATGATTATGATAGTAGAAACAATGGTTTAAAAGATATCATCGCTTTAGTAAAGTAAAAAGTTTGTTGCCACACACAACAACATGGATATGTCTCAAAATTCTTATGATGGGTGAAAGAAGCTTTGCCAAAAAGGGCACATACTCTGTGATTCCATTTACACAAAATTTGAGAAAGTGCAAATTCATCTAGAGTGACAAAAATCAGATCAATAGTTGCACAGGCTAAGGTGGAGGGAAGGATGGATTATAAAGGGGCACAAGGAAATTTTTTGAGGGGTAAAATGTCTTGATTGTGGTGATGCTTTCACAGGTGTATGCTTATTTCATGGACACAGGGAGGGTAACAACACACACTGGGGCCTGTCGGGGGTTGTGGGGAGGAATCGCATCAGGATAAACAGCTAATGTATGTAGGGCTTAATACCTAGGTGATGAGTTGATAGATGCAGCAAACCACCGTGGCACACGTCTACTTATGTGACAAACCTGCATGTCCTGCACATGTATCCTGGGACTTAAAATTAAAGTAAAAATAAAACCCATCACATGGTGCATGTTGAGTAGATGCAGTTTAGTGTACTTCTGTTAGACCTCAATAAAGCTGAAACAAGGTAGCAATCTTTTGTTGGTTCTCAATTTTTATTTTTACTTTTTGCTTTTTAAAAAAGTTTTGTAGAGACAGGGTCTCACTATGTTGCCCAGGCTGGTTTCAAACTCCGGGCCTCAAGTTATCTTCCTGACTCAGCCTCTCAAAGTGCTGGGATTATAGGTGTGACCCACCAAGCCCAGGATACCAACGTCTAGCAAGCACAGGGCGCTGAGGTAAACGGTTCTGGATACAATGATGAAGGAGGTGAAGTTTGCTTCTGTCGTCTTCTCTAGACTCAACCCGACTCCCAGTATTCTCCATTACAGCAGAAGGAGATTCCATAACGAATTAGCGTTAAGATATCTGGAGACTTAATGGAGCCTGTCTCCTAAGAGTGTTTACATTTCACAAATAATTCATGTTCTATCTGGAACAGTCATGTTCTATCTGGAGTAGTCATGTTCTATCTGGAAGCAGCAATCTTCAGTGGTGGAATTTTAAGTTGCAAGTTACCTAGTCTAAGTAGTACTTTGAGACTCTTTATATTTGATCGTCTTTGTCAAACGTGGGGATTGATGATTCCTTCTGTATTCCTGGGGCCTTTTGTTGTGTTTTGGCCTATTTATTATACTTACCATTTCTGTTTCCATAATTATTATTCTGCCCAGAGTTTTTTATGTAAATATGATGCACTGTAGTCATAAACATAAATAAATATATAGGTAGTTATAAATATATGTATGTGTATCTGTATGTATGTGTATGTGTGTGTATACGTGTGTGTGTATATAAAATGGCATAGTATTTGAACATAATCTACATAAATTTTCCCCCATAATTTGAATCATCTCTGGATTAATAAGAATACCTAATACAATGTAAATGCTATATAAATAGATGTTATACTGTATTTTTTATTAGCTTGTATTTTTTACTGATTTTTAAAAATACTTTTTATCCACAGTTTGTTGAATCAGAGGATGTGAAATCCACAGATATGGAGGGCCAACTGATTGTATGCACACACATATATATGCATTTATACATTTATTTATATTTATAACTAGAGTTTTGACTCATGATGGCAAAATCTGAATGGATAACGCATTGAGTAAAAATATCTTTGAGGTTGTACATATTTGTTCAACATCAAAATAAACCTCATCACCTACTGTGCACTCAGAACTATTCTAGCAACTAGACATACAAACAAAAGTAAGACATAGTCGCTGACTTGGAGGCATTAATAATGTAGCATGGAATGTAACTCAGTAAGTGGGTCGTTGAAATGAAGTGGGATATACAGGCATCCTTGGAGATATTGTGGGTCCTAGTTTCAAGCTGCTGTAATGAAGCAAATATTGTGATAAAATAAGTCACACAAATATTTTTGGTTTCTCTGTGAGTATAAGTTATGTTTACACCACACTGTAGTCTACTACATGTGCAATAGTATATGTCTAAAAAATATAAACACTTTAAAATACTTTATTGTTCAAAAATGCTAACTGTCATCCGAGCCTTCAGTGAATCATGATCTTTTTGCGGGTGGAAAGGTCTTGCTTCGATATCGATGACTGACTATTTAGGGTGGTGGTTGCTGAAGATTGGGGTAGCTGTGGCAAGTTTTAAAAATACGACAATAATAAAGTTTACCATATCCATTGACTCTTCCTTTCACAAAAGATTTCTCTGTACCATGCAATGTTGTTTGAAAGCATTTTACCTACAGTAGAACTTCTTTTAAAATTCAAGTCAATCCTTTCAAACGCTGCTACTTATTAACTAATGATGTAATATTATAAATCCTTTATTGTCATTTCAACAATATTCATAGCAGCTTCTATTTTATCTCATGATAAAACTTCTCATTCTTCCAAGTTTTATCATGAGATTACAGCAATTCATTCCCATCTTTAGGTTCCACTTCTAGTTCTACTTCTCTTGCTATTGCCACCACATCTGCAGTTACTTTCTCCACTGGAGTCTTGAACCCTTCAAAGTCATCCATGAGGATTGGAATCAATCTCTTGCAAACACCTGCTAATGTTGATATTTTCACCTCCTTCCATGAATCATAACTGTTGTTAATGACATCTAGAATGGTGAATCCTTTCCAGGGAGTTTTCAATTTACTTTGCCCAGATCCTCAGAGGAATCACTATCTATGTATGGCAGCTGTAGCCTTATGAAACGTATTTCTAAAATATTAAAACTTGAAAGTCAAAATTGACTTGATGCATGGGCTCAGGGCATAGGGAAGCCTGAGAAGAGAGAGAGAGATGGGGAAATGGCTGGTCGGTAGAGTAGTCAGAACACACACAAAATGCATCAATTAAGTTCATTGTTTTATATGGGAGAGGTTTGTGGTGCCCCAAAACAATTATAATAGTAACATCAAAGATCACTCATCATAGATCACCATAACAGTTATAATAATAATGAAAAGGTTTGAAATATTGTGGTAATGAACAAGATGTGATATAGAGACATGTGTGAGCATGTGCTGTTGAAAATATGGCACTGATAGACAACACAGGAAAACAATAACCACAAGGTGCAATAAGGTGAAGTGCAATGAAATGACATGTGCTTGTCTGCTAAGATCTTAGTAAACACAGGAAAATAGGACTTAGGGCAGCCATCGGGGTGTCAGCAAACGGCTCCGGAAAGAGGTAATAGCTATGCTAAATTCCAAGGAGCTGCAGAGTTAGTCAGCAATGAGGTGAGAGAAGGACTCACCTGGAAGTGGTTCTTTTGCGAGCCTGAAAGAATGCATTATTTTGGAATGTCACCTGGGTCCTAGGAAGAGAACAATCTGAAGTGATATTCAGAAACTAGATTATGATTATGTGTTGTCATATGGCCAGTTGGCAGCCTTTGTGAGGTTTCAAGCAGGGTAGTGCAGAAATCAAAATTTAAATTTAGAAGGATGATTTTGGCTATTGTAAAGCTGTTTATGTGCAGACAAGGTAGCAGTTGAGAATCAGGTGAGGAGACTCCTGTGGCAGTCTAATGAAAGACAATGGTGCCCTGAACACTAGGATACTGGGATAGGGATGGAGGCCAAGGATATATTTGTAAGGTACTAAGAAGGTAGAATCAACAGGACTAGATTCAGTGGATTGATTGGATATAATTGCAGGAACCGTATAGAAGGGAAAGCTAGGAATGACACCCAATGCTTGGCCTCATGTAACTGCATGGTTAGTTAATGGAGGATGGGCTCAGGTTTATGTAAGGTTAGAGGAGATTATGAGTTCTACAAGGACTGTTGAGTTGGAGGCAGGAGAGACTCATCTAGAAATCAAGAAGGAGATCACATTTAGGCGTCTCGAACTCAGGAAGCAGGTTCAGCCTGTAAATTCAGATTTAGCGTATTGATGGAACTTGAAACCATCAGGAGAGGATGAAACAGTAAACACAAGTTGAATTAAATTATCAGTGATAGGTTATTTTAGTCAAGACTTTGTCATATATCACAGGTGATTTTTTGTTTGCACAGCAAAGAAAGAAGTCAGTAATTAGTGGCAGGTATAACTGAGAAATATTCTTCTTTGACTGTAAAGATGGGCATGGCTATTGGGGATTGAAATGTGGCGTTTGGATTAGAGTTGCAAAAGTCCCAATCCATGAGTTTTTGTCTGATTGTACACATTTAGGCTTTTAGAAAATGTTTCCTTGTCAATATTCCCACTGCATTTGAGACACACCTCTATGAGAGGAGTCAATAACCTTGGCTGATATCATATATTTACATGATGCCCTTGTGCATTAAGCCCCTTGAGGCCAGGTGCCAGCACGGCTTATTTAAGTTTTGGCATGCATTGAAAGATTGCTCTGCTAAACCGACTGCTTCCTCTCCACAGTTCCCATGTTGAGTTTCTTTGCAAATTACTGTTGACTCCCACATTGACTTTTGTGTATTCACGAGAGCAAATTTAAATGCAGAGGTATTTGTATTCAACTGAAAGAAGAATTCTACTTATTTTTTACTTAAAGAAAAAATAACAATGGATTTTGTATAACGTGTTGAATGCTGAATTTATACGTGTGTCTTTGTTGCTTATTATAATCTAAACTACTGGACAGATGTTCCTGTTGGTTTTTGTGCAAACGCTGAGGACATCCCTTTTAATTTGGTCCATGAACTCTGTGATTTTCCTTAGCTTGCCAGACCAAATATTCATTCTCCATAATCACCCAGAAAAGTAACCAAAGGTCTCTTTGTTTCTGTCAAATGCTAAGATACACCAATCATATCAGAACGGTGTCCGTTTGTGTTCACATCTTAATTTTCAGCCAACTGTTTCTGTGTTTACAGTCTGCATTAATTAATTTGGGGCATCATGAAAATGGTTTGTGTTTGATGGGTGAGTTTCATAATGAGCAGAATTTCTGCATGGATTTCTTACTCATTTAACAGTTGAGAACATGCCATTATTTTATAAGCACTACCGATAAATCATTTGGCAAATACTTCTCAGCTGTTTAAAATAATTTTTATTTCCTATGATTTCAATTGTCTCCGCATTTTTCCTTGTAAATAGTTGAAGAGTAAGCACATTTTCAAAGAGCTGTAGGGAGGCTGAGATGCCAGTTGCATTTTAACGATATAGGGCATTATCGTTCTTACTGTAGCCAATTCTCTTTTAAATCATTGCAGTTTCTGCTCTAGCCTCCAGCTATAGAATTCTTTTCAAGCTGGCAGTGAACTTGGCAGGTTGCCAGAAGAAATATAAAGGTGTTTTGGTCCACCAAAGTATTTTGAGTGGTTCTTAGTGATACAGTTTTCTTCAGTACATCTGCAAAACATTTTTCTGAAGTGAATTTTCATGTGAAAAGCCTCCTTAATCATCACCAGTATTGTTTGTTTCAATGCAGTTATTTAAGTGCCCCCCTGGGTGCCTACAAAATAAACAAGGGAATCTTCTAAAGAGTTTTAAAAGTGGCAGGTGCTGAGGCTGTGCCCTATTCACTTAGTTTGCAATGACATTTTTGTGCTAATCTATAGACAAACAAGAGACAGGTGACACACCAAATCAAGAACAATGCAAAAGAGAAGGAGGTTTTAGCCAATGGGGTCAGCTCTAGATAAGATGCTTTTGAGGCAAACACATACAAGAAGTAACTGCTTTTTAACCCCCTTGCTGTTTGCATTCTGGCTGTAAAAATCTGATATTGAAACGAGATGGTAACTAAACTTTTTGATTTTTAAATGAAAACAAAGGATTCAAGATTAAAATGTCTATGTGTCTGAATTTCACCTGTATGTATATGTTCACATATGTATATACACTCACATAGACATATATTTGTATTTTAAAAAAATGAATACTATTGTTAAACATTAAAACGTGAAAATAACCATTTGTTTGCTATTTTGGCCATGAATTCGATTCATGTATGTTATATTTTCACAACAAGCCATGGTATTTGCATGCCAAACACCAACACACATGATGAAATTTAAGAAATAAATGATTAAACACATCCGTATATTTTTGTCTTCTTTATTGATTGCCATTTATATGTAAAAAATTTGTTTGTAGTGAACTTGTGTTTAAAGTTGGATTAGTCATTAATTTACAGATACTTGATGGGAAGTTGATTTTGTTAAGCTTTAATGCAGGCACATTATTAACCACCAGCCTCCTATTTCTTTTTTAAAGTAATCCTACTCATAAGTTGGTGAGCAAGTTTTATGGAAGTTTTTTTATAGCTTTTTTTTTGGTAAAAATTGTAAATAATACTGAATGCAAAAAAAAAAAAAAAAAAAAAAAAACACTATAAAAGCATCAAAATATTCCACTATGCTGAAGGGTAGAATTTTGAGGACATTTATATACTGCTTAGGAAAAGCTGAAGATTTTGCATATTACCCTATAAAAAAAAGAATCAGACAATGGCATTTTATCCAGCCCTTTCTACTCTAAATTCTGCTCATTATGAAACTCACCCTTGTCTTGGCAAGGTTCGTTTTGATTATCATGATCAAGAACAAGAAGTTCTCACTGTGCTGATGGTTAGATCTTTAGTATCACTACATTTCAAGCTTTGTATCTATTGTTTGAGCTCAGTTGCTTCTATGGCAATCAGCCTTGTTTAACATAAATGTATTATTTACCAAATGAAAATAGAAGGCAATATATACCTTCTTATAGCAAATATGGCAAAAGGAAATTTAGATTTAGGAACAAAAGTAAATTTAGATAGCAATGTTGTGATATTGGGAGCATACAAATGTCATTAGAATTGAATTGAGAATCCATGAACCAAACAAAGCACTTCAACAGATTTGGGTTGAGATTTGTTTCTGATGTGGTGGAGTCCTCTGCTCAACTTAGAGATGACTACTGTTGATGCAGCAGCTGTGGAAGAGAGGGCCTGTTGCCATCACTGGAAGGGTTATTATGGTTTGAGAATTACCAGAGAACTCTCAACCAACTAGGTAATAAGGCAGTTGAGGGTGAGGTATTGTCCATTGGCCAGTCTGCATCAAGGCTGCAATGAAAGTCTTTAGCTTTAATATTTGTGGCCTGCTATTTTTCCTACTGAACACATTATGATCATTTTTCCTATCAAACAATGGCTCGGGATTTATCAAAACCACAAGCCTTCTGCTTGCCAGGTTTGCATCTTGGCCTTCAGAGTCAACCCTTAACCTTCATTGAAATACACTATTTCAATGCCTGCCAGAAATGGGAGTAAACAGAACAGAAATGTAAAGAAATGACAACCTTTGATTAAATAAATATGTTTAGGGAATACATTGTCTGAGAATAGGCTGCTCGTTTTAAACACGTTGCAGGCCATTTTTTCTTATAAAAATGGGAGGAATTACAATGAAATACAGATTATGTAGAGGATGTATAACTACCAAAAGGAGATGATGCTTTTCACGAAGAGAAGCATGGATTCCTTTGGTACTTTGATGAAACTCCGTGTGCACACGCACATTCACGCACACATACTGACCACATACACATATAAATAAACATATATATATATATGATAGAACTTTACGGGAAACAGAGACTCCATTGAAGTGAATCCACGGACTTCCCCAAGAACTGTGAACACACCTGGTTGAGGACTCTGTGTAAGAGCATGCAAAATATTACCAATCCAGAGTTTCTTTTGGAGGGGAGTGCTAAATATTGCTTTTGCGTTATGACTACTGCATTATTTTGGTGACCAGCACAGAGTGGAGGAAACCAAACGCTCTTGAATTGTCTGTCAGTGTAACCAAGATAACTTGCATTTCCACAGGGCTTTATATTTTTGAAACCCCATTCCCATCTATAGCCTTGTACAGCAAAGTGCAAATACTGTAGCATTATCTCCACTTTACAGGAGAATACACAAATGTGGGAGTTAAGTGCCTGCCTGCAGACCAGAGATCCCTAACCTTGTACTCCTACAGCTCCCTTGCTCTGGCAAGGGCTTTATTGGAACCTGAATCAAATCCTTGTCAATCTTGACTTTTCATTCTTGGTTTTTGAGCACTTAAAGTAGGCCTATGGTTTTGGTCTAACCCATCTGTGTTCTTTCCTATGATCTCTGAGTAGATGATATCAATTTTAGATCTTTTAGGCAGGCCAGTATTTGGAGAATTCATATTGCTAAAGAAAACACATCATTTTTACCCTGAATAAGACATGTGTCATTACCTAACCTTTATAGCATCCTTTATAAGTTGTCTTCAGAATCCCTCCAAAAATGAGCATGTAGTCCCTACCTACACTGGTTAATCATTTTATTTCAGAATGCCCAATAAAAAAATGAAATCGAGAATGGTGGCAATTTTCCAGGCAACTCACATGGAATTAAATAAGAAAAAACCATCACAATTTCTCCTTGAAATATCCAAATAATGGAGACAAATCTGCCCCACATGACGAGCCCTACAGTCATTTCCTTGACATTGTTGCTAAGAACTGATGTTTCTTTGTCTCTTTCATCAGCATATGACAGAAGGGTGCTGTCAGAATGCTCATAAAAGATAACCACACCTGATATTTGTCCCATCTTTTTAACTTTGCAATGTGATTTTGCAGCTATTTTCTCTTGCCCTTCTCATAATGCCTTTAAATGGTTACAACCATTTTATATGACAATCTTAGGCACTGAGAAGTCAGTTGTAGTTCAGTCTGTTGCTTTCACTGAGTCTAAGCCACCAATATGAAACATTCACCCAACTATCTGGAAGGTGACTGTATACATTTATGGTGTTGTGTCATCTACGGATATTTTCCCACTTGTAATTGCATTTCATCCTCATCTATGGAATCATTAAACAGGGAGCTGGAATCCAGTGTTACAGATCGAAAAATGAGGCTGAGAGACACAGTAAAAGAACTAAATGGGAATAGAACGCTTCTTAATCCCAACCTTTCCCATTGTGTTGGAATCACTGGTCTAGTTTATTGACATGATTGTTATGCTAGGGAAGGGCCAATGAAGTTGGTTCTTATTTTATACCTGTTTCTTCTGACCCTTCTGTGTCCTTGCAGGCAGCACCTCAATTTACTTTCAAGATTCAGGTAACCAATTTTCTTGCTGTTTGCTTAAGAGCACTCATTTTGAAGTACATGAAACTGGCTTAGACCTCTAGACAGATCCCCAGGGGATGACTTATGTGTGCAGTGGTGAAAGTCAATTTAACAAAACCATTAATTTGAGTTTCTGGGAATAAACAGTAGCTGTCACCCACCATCAGAAAATACACAGTGCTTTGTAATCCAAATTGCAAAGTGCCTGAGAAGATGACTGAATCAAGGAAAATAACTTTGGTGGTTGTTCAAGTCTGTGTATTGTTTTAACTTTCTGGCCAGGATGGTTCATTTCAGTGTGTTTTTCAGAAAACTAGATATTGGGTTGTGCCTGCCACATTTCATCAGTCATGCTGCATTATGTGCATTAGGAGGCCCTATGAATTCTTTTGGTCTCAGATTTACTGCAAGATGAGGCAGAAATCCATTTATGAATCCAAGGAAAGAGACTGTTAAAAACAGTCCCCCTTTACCAGGGGAGACAGCACTTGCTTTTCTCTCATCATTCTTTTGCAACAATCCTCCTGCCAAACCTGGTCCCTCCCCCACAGTAAAAAGACTTACAACTCAAGTAAACCTAAACTCGAATAGTGAAAAATATTTCTCAAAGACGCTTGGCTGATTTTAAAATTGTCTTTGTTTTTTTCTTAAACAATTCACTGTAGGCAGCATTACTATGATAAGCATAAAAAACAGCTTCAACACCAATGATCTGATGAGCCCACCAGGGAACACCTACTGATATTCTAAGATGCCTGGAGTGTATGCTTCTGTATGAGGCATGTTCATTGACTTTCTATTTTGAAATTATTTAAAAATATTTAATATAGAATGTTTCAAATGTACAGAAAAAAAGCACCATATCTGACACCATCAACCAGACAAATCTAACAATGTGAACATTTTGCCATATTTTCTTCAGATTGCTTGTTTTTTATATAAACAACACAATCGTGTGTATATATGTATATATACACATGTATACACGTATGTATATATAACACATATATGCACATATACATACATATTCATGTGCATATACACATATAGATATATGATTTTATTAAATATATGTAAATGTAATTGTCCAGAGATCACACTCAATAAAGTGATTATTATCAGACATACTGTATTGGGATGTGAAGCTTTCTGTTTATAATTGGAGCCCTAAATTTATAATATAGTATGTCTGCTAATAATACTTTACGAAAGAAAATCTCTTGTCAAACTCTCTAAATCTTTATATGTCTAAAAACATTTATTGTGGCCCCCTCTTTGAATAAAAATTTAGAGGCCGGTTGCGGTGGCTCATGCCTGTAATCCCAGTGCTTTGGGAGGCCAAGGCGGGCAGCTCACAAGGTCAGGAGATAGAGACCATCCTGGCTAACACAGTGAAACCCCATCTCTACTAAAAATCCACACACACACACAAATTAGACGGGTGTGGTGGCGGGTTCCTGTAGTCCTAGCTACTTGGGAGGCTGAGGCAGGAGAATGGTGTGAACCCAGGAGGCAGAGCTTGCAGTGAGCCGAGATCACGCCACTGCACTCCAGCCTGGGTGACAAAGCGAGACTCCGTCTCAAAACAAAACAAAACAAAACACAACACAACAAAACACACACACACACACACAAATTAGAGAACTCTAACATTCTAGGTTGACAGGAATTGTTTGTATTGCCTGTTGATTTTTTCCTTTTCAAAGTGAATCTATTGCTCCCTTCGGGTGTCCCTTGCTTTCTAACCATAGTCTGCCATCTTGTGTGGGTTACATTTAGATCCAAATACTCAGTGGGAGTCACGGTGTTAGCCCCTGCTGCAGGTTCTCAATTTCACCTTATTAGATGTTTTACATTTGTCTTCCATTTCTGCCAAGGAGATATAAATCTTGTTTTTGAATCTGATCATACTTTTTAATTTTTTTTCTTTTTATGCTCTACTGTTAGGTGAAATTAATCTCGTGAAGGAAACAAAAATTAAAAAATTTTAAACTACTAATCTCATAAATGTGCATACAATTTTTAAAAGAGCAGTAAGTGTTTTAAAAGAAAAGAGGTAGGTGGGGCGCGGTGTCTCACGCCTTGTAATCTCAGCACTTTGGGAGGCTGAGGCGGGTGGATCACGAGGTCAGGAGATCAAGACCATCTTGGCGAATACAGTGAAACCCCGTCTCTACTAAAAATACAAAAAATTAGCCAGGTGTGGTGGCGGGCGCCTGTAGTCCCAGCTACTTGGGAGGCTGAGGCAGGAGAATGGCGTGAACCCATGAGGCGGAGGTTGCAGTGAACCGAGATTGTGCCACTGCACTCTAGCCTGGGCAATACAGTGAGACTCTGTCTCAAAAAAACAAAAAACAGAAACCCCAAAAAATTAGCCAGGCGTGGTGGCGGGCACCTGTAGTCCCAGTTACTCTGGAGGCTGAGGCAGGAGAATGGTGTGAACCCGGGAGGCAGAGCTTGCAGTGAGCCGAGATCACGCCACTGCACTCCAGCCTGGGTGACAGAACGAGACTCTGTCTCAAAAAAAAAAAAAAAAAAAAAGAGATAATTGAAGGACAGAAAGAGTTCATAGAAAACAAATGTTTATCCAAATTAAAAATAGGATACAAACACTAAATAGCCAAACAGTGAAATAGTAAATTGATAACTTAATAAAAGACATTTTCTTAAAATACAGAGCAAAAAGCAGCAAAATTAAAATTATGGATGAAAGAGAAGATACACAGGATAAATCTACAAGATGGGATATCAAACGCGCATTACAGAAAGAATAAATATAGATGGGGGGAAGAGTTAAAAAAAAGTGATAATAGAACAAATGGATAAATCCCTCAAATGAAGAAACTCTTGAGTCTTTAGGTTAAAAGAGGACACTAAATGCCAGGCAGGGGCTTGGAAAAGAAACACACAGAGACATATACTAGTGCTATTTTTGAATTATTAAGATATGTAGAGAGAAACCTACACAATTTCAGAAGAAAGGGTGTAGTATTTATTAAAGAAGCAGAATCAGTCGGGCATTGTATTATATATAATATAAAAATGTATGTGTAATATACTTCCATAATATAAAATGTATAATATAATCATGTATAATATAAAAATACTACTAATAATAGAGTAGTAATTCCCAGTTCTAGAGGAAAATGATTCTGACTTCAGCATTTTGGGATCCTCTCAAACTATTCTTCATGTGTAAGAAGAAAAGAAAAGGATGATAATAGAATAATGATTATAAAAATGAAGTTCAAGGAACGATGTTTAATTAAAGGATAATTTTGTTTGAGGTTGCAGGCAGAAGTGTGTAGAGATGCTCTTTAATTCTTGAAGGAGAAATATAAACTTGTTTATATTTGGTAATGTTAGAGTAGGTATCATTGGTTGTATGGGACAGACATGTACTGAATCTAGCTCAAGGAGGGAAGGATTATTTTAAGGATTTGATGGGCAAACTCAGAGTCACAGCCAATGCCATAGGAACTAGAAATCAGAAGAAATGAAAACCCCACTCACAGTTTCAGGAGCTACTTGGTACTGTTTCTCTCTCTTAGCATCTGTGTTCTGCCATAGTCCTGTTTTCTTGGCAGCCTCTCTTTGAGCTGGCTGTATTTCTATGTGCACAGCCCAACAGTGCCATGAGTCATGAGTCTACCAACTGGACACATGTGACTGAATGACCTCAGTCTCTTTGGCTCTTAATTCAAGTTTTCAGGAAAGAGAGCCAATAATTACCTGGCCCTGGGTTATGGATCTGATCATGGATCAATTAGCTAGGATGGGGTGGGGTGGGATCATGAGGTACAACATGGCTAAGTGTGCCTGTCTCTGCACAGGGCATAAAGATAAGAGACGTTCGCACGAAAGAAGTGAGCTGATGGCAAAGCAACATGTTTAGCAAGGTGGAAAAATGTATGACTGGCCACTTGTAGCATAAAAATAGGATAGTTTGGTAATTCTTAAAGAAGATAGCATCTTACAGGAATACCCTACTTAGGAGAAAGTTCCTACAGATGTCAAATTAAAATACCTCTTGTAGATATTTAATCAGATAAGCTTTTTGAGCAATGCAGAGAAATACTATTTTACCTTCTCTGTGGTAACTCTTTGACTATCTGACGACAGCAATTGATATCCACAGCCTTTCCTATCATACTTCTCCAGGTTAAAGTTCTACCTATTGTTACCTTTAAGATTTTTGAGGGAGAAAGAGAAAATGGCACCACTGTTGCACCTGTAGGCACTTCTATCATTGCACTTGTCTCACTTGTCACAATTCATCTGCCTCACCTATGAGATCCATTGTGAGCTTTTCAAGGTATTTTGGCCAATTAACTTTTGAACCTCCAGCAACTTGGCCTGATGCCAGGAACATAGTAGGTGCATAAAGTAATGAATGCACTAGTCAAAATAACATTTATTTGGAATCCTATGGCATTTTGTTTTAAAATTCTAGACAACTCTTTCTTGTTACTGATGATTTCATTACAAAACAGAAGTACTAACTTAGAGAATCTCCTACTGCACAGAAACACTGTGCATTGAGTTAAATGTTCTCTTCCTTAGTGCCACTTTCTGGCAGATGCTTTCCAAGCTGATGTGCTTAGGAATCAATCACACGTTCTCCAAGGCATGCTGGAAGGGAAGTTAGCAAGAGTGCAGAGGGACAGGGCTAATTTTCTTGATCTTAGCTCACTGCAACCTCTGCTGCCCGGGTTCAAGCGATTCTAATGCCTCAGCTTCCCGAGTAGCTGGGACTACAGCCGTATGCCACCACACCCAGATAATTTTTGTATTTTTAGCAGAGACAGGGTTTTACCATGTTAGCCAGGCTCGTCTCGAACTCCCAGCCTCGAAGTTATCTGCCCTCCTAGGCCTCCCAAAGTGCTGGGATTACAGGCGTGAGCCACCGCGCCCGGCCTAGGGCTAATTTTATTAAAGTTGCTTTATCATTTGGGGGGAATGAGAAAAGGAAATGGGGTACCACAGTTAGCTTGTCCCACTGGGGCGCTGATTGACAGCCACTGATTTTAAATCATAATTAGCATGTCAAAAACAAAGACACAGTTCTACTTTCTCACAGTAACCCAGGGGTTCCAGGTAGCAAGGGACAGGGTTAGTCCATGAGATGTTCACCTCTGGAATCTGATGACCCAGGTAATAGATTATAGCAATCCACCGTTTGTTTAGAAAGATAAAGTAGCTTAAGGTTTGACAGTTGGGCTAAAGGATCAGAGGGCACTGTTCAAACTGAAACTAAAACGCATTACAAGAAAATTTTCATCCACATAAATATGAGGCAGCTAGGAAAAAACAATCCAATTCAAACTGAGTTGGCCATTTTCTGTTCTGTAGACACAGTTAAGGGGCCTAAGAAGAAATGAACACAAATGCCTTCAATGATGGGATTCAAAGAGTGCTCCTGCCCTCAAGCCTGCTTATTACAGCTTTACATTGTTCCTTATCTGACCCAGATTTTGAGTCACTACTCTGAACTTAATTTAAGGAGTGGTTCAGGGTAATGAGTTTCCAACTCTGTGCAGAAAACAAATTTGCATTTTTCCAACTGATTAGTTTCTCTACTGATTAACTAAGCAAGGTCAACTTTTGGTCACTGATGCTGCTGATAGGCACAGCTGATATTTTCCAGTTTTGGAGTAGGGAGAACTCACTTGAAGCTTTTGTTTTCACTACTGAAGAACAAATTATGGCATTCCAGAAGCAAAGAAAATGCTGGAATGCTCACGTTTACCTGGGTGTTTATTAGCTTCCGTCACTCAGGTTGTTTAGGGACATAGCAAAGGAGAAGCTCCCCTCTTCTCTTCTCTGTTCTTAGCTTCCACTACAGTCTTTTCATGAGAACTGCCTGAGATGACCAATGGTTGTCACCTCACAGTTTCACTGTAAACATAGTTGAAGTAGAAGATACGGACTTTGGATACACAGAAGGAACTGGATTGAAATCCCCAATTCAATTACTTTTAAAGCTATGTGACCTTGAGTTAGTCTGTGCCTTGGTTTGCTTATCTATAAAATGAGGATAATAACAGGTTCCTTATATTATTAGGATCGAAAGAGGGAATATGCGAAAACGCCTAGCTTAGTGTTTGGAACAGAGTAAGCTACTAGTAAATGTTAATTTGCCATCATTTTTGAAGTCCTAGGTCAGATATGATGGTCGATTAAGAAAGCAAGCTTAGCATCACTTGTATACTACTCCCATGTCTCAACTCTTCTCTCTAAATGCCCAAATCATTCCTGCCCCTGGGTCCAGTAGTTGGACAACCATGACTATGGATTCAAGCTCTACTCAAATCTTGCATCTTCCATGAAGCTTTAGCAGATCACCAGGCCCACAGATCGTTCTCTCTTCTGAATTCCTTTCACTGTTATTCTTAACTAATGTCTCCCTAAGTATGAGACACATACTACTGGTGGTACCATGATGACTTTGGGTGAAAGAAAACTGGTTTGAGATTTTACAGATGCATAGTAGTTCTCATCCCCTTTAGCAGGCAAAAATAGCTGAAACTTTAACATTATTTTGTTTTTATCAGAGTGGTGCAAAAAAAATTGCGGTTTTTGATGGCAAAAACCGCAATTACTTTTGCACCAACCTAATAGTATATTTGCTTTTATATTTTCTAATTCATGGCAAATAAGGCTGTTTCCATTTATGGTAGTTATCTAAAGTTTCCTTTGATTATGAGGTTATTTAAGGAAAAAAATAAATGATTTCACTTACATAAAAACACTGAGTAAATAATAATAATTTCAGTGGCATATGAAAGTAGCAAAAGAGAAACGGCATCAGATTATCAAGCACGCAACTGAAATTTAAGAAATATCAGTCTGTTCCACTTATGCAGAACTACACTCAAGTGGACTGCTGTCTTTTGAGGTTTTAAATTGATTTCTACCCTGAGTTCTGTCTTCCCCTCAAATGGATTATTAACTTCTTAGAAAAGAATGTCTAGTACTTTCTCCTTTCTATTCTGCCAAACAGTTCTATGGATTAATTTACACAATAACTACTCATTACTTAATTGAAGAAAAAAGTAAATTATTTCTTGACCCAGCTTTGTAAATTGGCAGACATTCACAAAGATATAATCCAAGGAAAAATAGTTAGGCTGTGAACAATTAAGAATTATCAGGAAAAGGAAAACCATGACTCACCTACTACTACTTTTCTTCCTTAGGGGTGTCTTTTAGTCCTTGCTGAAAATAGAATATTAGTACGAGCCACGTAATCATAGTAGAAGACTAGAACATATTCCTACTGGATATTAGATTAAAAATAAGTTCGTCTTTAAGGCTCTAGCAACAGGGACGGTTTACTCTGTCAATCAGTGATGATCAGCAGCTGGAGAGAGAATTTTGATATGGTGGCCCTTGTCAGACCCTATTCGTCATAGGAATTTTTCTGTACTTTGATTCTTGGGAGTAGCTCTGGTGTCAAAGAACATGAAAGAAATTCTTCCTTAAATGTATATTGCACATGCGCTCTCACAACTGGGAAATTGTTCTCACACCCTTCCAGCAAGCACTTTTATTTGGTTAAAATTAAGTCTCGGTCTGCTAGGAAGAATTACTGTTCATCAGTTATTCAAAGAGAGTACCTTATCTTAAATGATCATACTGCACTGGCAATATGGAAACTACCCAGTCACCACTAATGCAGCCAGTCACATCCATCTCTGTAAGATTCACAGAGTACCCCACTCTAAATTTAGAAGTGCCTGCCTCTTCCCCCTTCAATTTCTTTTTAAAAATGGTTCAGTTAGATCACTGAGATTAATTCTTTAATCAAACCTGGCCTGTAAGATGGCCCTCACTTTATGAACAGACAGCTGATCAACCTTTTCGTTTTCCAGCATTCAGATGTACTGAAAAGAGCAGTCATTCTTACGGTGTGGCACGTGCTTTTAGATTTAGCATTATGATTTTTTTTCTGTCTCAAGGTGGTTAACCTCCATGTCATGTGCTGAGTAGTCTAACAGAAATATACTTTTTTCTCTTATGATCTAGCTGCTGCTTTGAACTGATCATTTGGTGTAGCATGGCAGGAACAAAATTAGAGTAACATTTATGGATTGCGGCAACTTATGTTTAGCCCGGAAGAATAAAATCATACTTTAAAGAGTGAAATTTAATCATATATAAGAAATAGATCTAAAACTAGATATTATTTGATATTGGGTTTTCTAAATCGTTGATTGTTTGCTTCTTGATGCTTCTGGGGGAAAATACCACAAAAGCCTGGGTGTTTTAAGTACAATAGGACAGTGTTGCAATAATGAGGTTAATTTCCAGAGAGTATTAATCAGAAATCTTCTATTTGTTAATGACAGAAGCCAGCTCAAACTAGCCTATATCAAGACAATTTTTGGGGGGACTTAAATGACCTGTGAAATTTGGAGCTCTGGCTTAGGATAACTGGAGACAAGCATTGGGATTTGTCTTCTTCCTTTCCTTAAATCAGCCTCATTCTTTGCCACTGTAAGAAGTCCTTCACAAGCCAGGGAATCTATTTCAGAAGAGAGAAAGTGCCCATTCCCCAGGAAGATCCTAGGAAAGAACTGACTGTTCCTGCATGTGGCATGTGCCTATTTCTAAGGCAATCACTGTGATCATGGAGACAGGGTCACACAGATAGATGCATTTCACATTAGGAACACACGTTAAAATTCTGGGTGGGGATTAGTTACGGGATAGCAGCAACCCAAAAAAAGGGCGCAAATAAGGTCTTGAAAAATTAGGTTGCAACCCCAATTTGTATCTACTATAATGAACTGAGGAAGATGAGAATCAGAGTGGGTAGAATGGTGGTAAAGTTAAACAAATGACAGGAGGAAAAACGATCTCTTGAGACTGTCTATTAAAATTGAAAGTTAGGGTAAAGGCTATATTGCTATAAAAAATATACCCTCAGTACAGACTAATGGATAAACATTTATTTATCTCTCATCTTACAGTTTACAATTGGGCAGGAAGTACAGACTGATTACTTTGTTCCATGAGATTATTTAAGGACCCAGGTTACTTCTTTGTGTTGCTCTGCCATGCCCTACGTATAGCTTCACATGATTAAATCTGGCTCACACCATCACCTTCCCACTCCAGCTCACAAGAAGGGGTCCCCTTGTAAAAAGTATAATCTCAAGTTACAAACTTGGCTTCCACCAGCATCTCATTGGTCAAAAACAGTGTAATGGCCACACCTACCTATAAGCAAGGCTAGGAAAAGTAATCTTCAGATGAGTAATCTTGCACCCAGGTAAAGCTCAGGGGATTCTGCTATTATAGATTCTGGGAAACAATTCGCATTCCACCACACCCAAAATGTGGAAGATCTCTTAAAACCATGTACCTTCACTGATAGTGAAAGGAGTGTA
Source organism: Symphalangus syndactylus (assembly GCF_028878055.3). Taxonomy (NCBI): domain Eukaryota; kingdom Metazoa; phylum Chordata; class Mammalia; order Primates; family Hylobatidae; genus Symphalangus; species Symphalangus syndactylus. The sequence continues at coordinate 41,547,824 of NC_072433.2, forward strand.
ATCACTGTTTATGATGCTGATTAAAATACATGTAGCCAGGTGACTATAGACCCAAGCAACATGTAGAATTGGGTTTACATATCCCTATAGCTTGGTGAACATCCTTGGTAGAGAAAGCACCCTTTGCTTTGCCACTGAGGTTACATTTGCTTTGCTTTTTTCCTCCCTTGTGTCTGTTAAAACAAAAGGTAGGTAGATTGGGTCTACAGTGTGATGATATTTTTCCCAATTTAAGTCTGAACAATACGGGTGAAGGGTAGAGTGAGACTTCTTCAGCTTAGAAGAAACAACATGCATTGTGGCATTTGTAATGAATCCATTTGTACCATCATCATTGTTTGTCTCCCTTGTGTAATTTTTCCTACGCATTCTCTGGCAGTTTCCCATAGAAAATGCTGCCCCTTATAACATCTCTCCTGTCTTGGGCTAAACGAGCTTTCTCTTCCCAGGTCTCCAAGCAACAGAATCTTAAAAATGAAATATTCATTTTCTGAAACCTAATTTAATTTCAGCGATGACTGGGTTGCAGAGCTTATCAGATCACAGAATCTGAAAAATTCTCTAAATTAACAATTCTCTCCTAGTGATGGAGGTTTTTTAATTTTTTTTTTTTTTTTTTTGCATCTTGTTAAAATGTACACACACAGTTTTAACCTTGGTTTGTCTGACAGTGATTTACTCATTTGTGATCTGGGGGTAATGAGAAACATTGCAGGCAATCATCTTGCTGTCAATAAATGAAATACATAGTTATTTTTCTAAAGCACAGATTAGTGTTTCTCCCAAATGTAGCTTCTACCCCGAGTGAGAAATAAACTCTTCTTTAGTTTTATTTTTGGAGCAAATTCTAAAGTATGGTAGTAAGGAATTCATCTTTCATAACTTCTGGAGCTGATGAGTCATTACTGACATGTAACATCCAATTAAAGCGGTGACAAATGTAATTGTGTGTCATGCACCGTGGGGGTGATAAATTGTACCACATTCTAAAAGACATGTTTTGGTAAATGCTGTTTTTGCTGAAAGACTGCAATTATAGCCTGCTTTGAATGAGGTGCCTTTGTTTTAAACACAGGGTAATGGAGTTCTAAATAGAGAGATCAGGTTAACAAAAGACATTTCAGAGCAGAGTTTAACCAGTCTAACTAGCAGTTGAAGTTTTGCTATCACTATCATTTCGACCTGCAGCCAGAATTTATCTTAATTTTTTCAAAATACGGCTGTTCCTACAAAGTTTGGTCCCGATGACTTAATTTCTGTCTTAATGACATGGGATATTTTGGCAAATACTAACTGCTTGACCCTGTGGGCTCTCAAAACAAAACAGAAACTCAGAAAGCATTTAATGAAGTTGGCTTATATTTAGACAAATGGGAAGAGTTTACATCCGTTAAAATTTACCTTTATCTACAGTACTTAAACAAAGAGGGTGGACAAATTTGGTTAAATTTTGAATTTATCGGGTTATTTTTCATCTGTCTACATAAACTTCCCTTTGCTAGCATATGTATTTGATGACTGTTACACTGTTGTATATATGTGTCTAGTGTAAAACTTAATAATTCCTGATCTTAATAAGGAAATTAATATAAGTGGTGATAAGTATAGTCTGTTTTTTAGGTAAGAGAAGAATTAAGGACTTAGTTTTACACGATGATTGCTTTGTCCATTAAACTAGTTTGCCGAATTAGATAAATAGCTGTCAGTCTCAGCAGATTTTATTAGTGTAACAACTTTCTTTATTGTTTTACCGAGAATTACGTTGGAGAAATAGAATAATACACTTATAATAATAATGACAATAATAGACTACATTAATTGAGAACCTCTAATATGCTGAAAGTAATAATTCTAGTGTTTTTTGAATTGCATGAATAAGTATTCAGTAACTGGATTCAAATTTATTTCTCTATGCAGAGATACATGGTCTCTGTGTCTAAGGCGATTGCTATATAATAGAGGAGAAATAGAATGCAATATAACAATAATCAGTGTTTTTCCTACAAAAAATATTCATAACATTATTTTAATATGAGATAGATTAATTACAGCATGTAATTTACATTTATCAGTCAGATATTTATTTTAACCATATGGAGAGTATTTCCAATTTGAACTAACATGGATGAGTAGACCAATCCTCCTGATAAGAAAAACTAGCAATGCTGAATAAAACTGAAAAAGATATCTTTTTGAAGGCATAGGTAGGAAGACTTGAGGGGTCAAGATGCTGAAGAGAATCAAAGTGCAGAGAAGTTCCATAGTCTCAGTCACTTTTTCACTCAAAGCAATCTCCAATTAAAAAGTAGTTCAAGGCAAAGGGGAGAAAAAAAAGCATGTAGAAAGTAGCAGAAGGAGGATGAGAATCTAAGTAGAAACTTTTGATAATTAAGATAAAATGGATGTATTAATAAATTATAACTTATTAAAACTGACTTAGGAAGAGAGAGAAAATCTGAATGGTCTTCTATCTAGTAAAAAAAAAAAAAGAATCCTCAATAAAAACCTTCTAACAAAGAAACTCTGGCCTCAAATGGATTTACTATTGAATTGGTCCAAACAGTTAGGGAATATACACCAGTCTTATGCAAATAGACAGAAAATTTCTTGATTCGTTTAATAAAGTCACTATAACCTTGAAAGCAAAATCTGACAAAGCAGTACAATGAAGGAAACTTATAGACCCATATCTCAAAAACATAGACATAACAATTTTAATCCAAAATTCTGGCAAAAAAATTTTCAAAAGATGTGTAAAAGGAATAAAAAACTAAGTTGGGTTTATCCTAAGAATCTAAGTTGTGCGTGTGTGTGTGTGTATATATATATATATACACATGTATATATATTTCTATATAAAAACACTATAGTTATATACATATATTACTATATTTTATAGAACTATAATACATATATAGTTAAATATGTATTCTATACATATATAACTGTATTGTATATAACTATATATGACTATAATGTATATAACTATAACAATTATATATAACTATATATGTATTTTATACATATATAACTATATTGTAACTATAATACATAGTCGTATATATACATATATAACTATACTGTATGTAACTATAATACATAGTTGTATGTGTATCACATACATATATAACTATATTGTATATAAGTATATATAACTATAACATATATAACTGTAACATATATAACAATACGGTTACCTGTAACAATATAGTTATCTAGACAACTATAACAATATAGTTATCTAGACAACTATTAGAGACAATATAATTATGTATGTATAAAATACATATATAGTTATATATAATTGTTATAGTTATATACATTATAGTTATATATAGTTATATACAATAAAGTTATATATAGAGAGAATACTTATATAACTATGTATTATAGTTATATAAAATATAGTAATATAAGTATATAGCTATAGTGTTTTTTATATATAAATATAACTATGACAGTATAGCTATCTAGATAATTATTACAATATAATTATATTATTGTATATATTATTATATAATAATATATAACTATTATTGTTTATACATAATATAATAGGTATAAATAACAATAGTTTTAAGAGATCCTCTTGGTATTGATTTCTATTTCTGTTGCATCATGATCAGAGAGTGTGCTTGAGTATGATTTGATTTTTTTGAATTTATTGAGACTTGCTTTATGACTGAGCATGTGGTTGATCTTAGAATATGTTCTGCACACAGAGAAGAATGTATATTCTATGGTGGTTGGGTGGAATATTCCATAGATGTCTATTAGGTTCAATTTGTCAAGTGTTGAGTTTAAGTCCAGAATTTCTTTATTAGTTTTCCCCCTCGATGGTCTGTCTAACTCTCAGTGGGGTGTTGAAGTCTATCACTGTCATTGTGTGGCTGTCTAAGTCTTTTTGTAGGTTAAGAACTTATTTTATGAATCCGGATGCTCCAATGTTGGGTGCATATATATTCAGAATAGTTAAGTCTTATTGAATTGTACCCTTTATCATTATGCAATGTCCTTCTTTAAGGTCTGTTTATCTGATCTAAGAATAGCAACTCCCACTCTTTTTTGTTTTCTGTTTGCGTGGTAGGTCTTTATTCACACCTTTACTCTGAGCCTGTGTGGGTTTTGTTATATGAGATGGTTCTTTGGAAAACAGCAGACGGTTGGCTTGTCTTTTTATCCAGCTTGCCACTCTGTATTTTAAGTGGGGCATTTAGCCCATTTACATTCAGGGTTAGTATTGATATGTAAAATTTTGATCCAGTCATTGTGTTGTTAGCTGGTTGTTATGTAGACTTGATTGTGTAGTTGCTTTAGAGTGTCTGTGGGCTATGTGCTTAAGTGCGTTTTTGTGGTAGCAAGTGTCATTCTTTCAATTCCATGTCTTGTAAGGGTGGTCTAGTGGTAACAAATCCCCTCAGTGTTTGCTTCTCTGAGAAGGATTTTATTTCTCCTTTGCTTATGCAGCTTCATTTGGTGGGATATGAAATTCCTTGGTGGAATTTATTTTCTTTAAGGATACTGAAATTAGGCCTCTAATCTCTTCTGGCTTGTAAGTTTCTGATGAGAAGTCCACTGCTAGCCTAAAAGGATTTTCTTTTTATGTAACTTCTCCTTAGCTGCCTTTAAAATTTTTTCTTTTGTGTTGACCTTGGTGAATCTGATGACCATGTGCCTTGGAGATGGTTATATTGTATAGTATCTAGCCAAGATTCTCTGTATTTCTTGAATTTTTCTGTTAACCTCTCTAGTGAGATTAGGGAAATCTTAGTGGACTATATCTTCAAATATAGAGGTGCTTTCTTTTCTTCTAAGGAATGCAAATGAGCCATAGGTTTTTTTCTCTTTACATAATCCCATATTTCTCAGAGGTTTTGCTAATTTCTGTAGTTTTTAAAAAAAAATTTATCTGATGAGTTGATTTGAAGAACTGGTCTTTGAGTGCTGAGGTTCTTTCCTCAGCTTGGTCTATTCTTCTTTTAATATTTCAGATTGTATTATCAAATTATTGTAGTGAATTTTTCAGTTCCAGAAGCTCAGTTTGGTTATTTTTTAAAATGGCGATTTTATCATTCAACTTTTGGATTCTTTTACTGGATTTCTTGGATTCCTTGGGTTGGGTTTCAACTTTCTTCTAAATCTCAATAAGCTTCCTTGCCATCCAGATTCTGAATTCTACATCGACCAGTTCAGTGTGGTTAAGAACCATTGCCAGGGAACCAGTGGGTTCATTTGGAGGTAAGGGAACACGCTGGCCTTTCTAATTTCCAGGGTTCTTGCACTGATTCTTTCTTATCTGGGAAGGTTGGTGTTCTTTCAATTGTGGTGTAAGATGAGTATACTCAGTTGGCTTAGTTTCTGTATGCTTTCAGAGGGCCAAGTCTCTGTACAGGGTTTTTACATGTGGCTGGATTCTTACCCTTGGGTTCACAGCTGTTAGCAGAATATTTTTGGTGGTGTAGGCCGAACTGCTATCCAGTAGTTGGCACTTAAGAGTAATTGCCATTAGATAGGCTCTTAGCCATGTGTCTCTTTTGTATTTCCTCATATTTGCAGATGTGCTCTACAGTGGTAAGGAAGAGAGAATTGACCTCCTTATCAGGTCTGCCCCTGGACCTTGGGGGAGCCTCTCCAGTCACTGGCATCACACTGATGTTTCTCACATTAGGTATTCTTAGCTATGGGACTCATTGGGTAAAGGCTGAAGCATTGAGATAAGCCACACCATTTCTGGACTGGCCCTGTAAAGAAAGACACCCTGCTCCCACACCAGCTCACAAACCTGTATGTCTCACCCCTGTCAGTGCTCTGAGAGTTTGGGCTCTTCTCCAGCCTGAGTTCTGGCCACAGATCTCAGCTTAGCACTCTCTAGTGTTGACTGGCCCATGGCTTAGTGTTGGGCTCTGGCTGTAATGGGGGATCCGAAGTTCTCCCAGGTCACTGGAAAAGTACTCAGGTGGAGCAAAGCACCCAGGTTGGGAAGCAGAGACTGTACTGGGCACATGCTCCTGCAGGACAGCCAGGCAGAAGCATAGCAAGGGGCTGGTGAGCAGGATGGCCTGCAGAACACACATGCCCCATTCCCATGGAGAAGCTAGTTCTCTTCTCTCCTGGCCCAGCAGTCAGCTGGGGCTAGAGCTTCTCAGAGGGACATGTGGAGCTCTGGGGGATGGGTGCCTATGGTCTCACTCCACCGGAGCTGCTCCACACACAAAAGCCCCTGGACTCTGCACTGGCTGAAGGCCTGTCTCTGCTTATTCTCTCAGCAGATCCCCTTCCTAGCTCAAATGTTTATGGGCATCACAGGAACCTCTGTATCTAGGATCCCAGAGATTAGTGGTGAGAGTGGCCTGTGCCTCAGTCCCTTCACTCAACCCTTCCCCAGGAGCCTTTTGCTAGGAACTAGCCCTGGAATTTGAGTACACCATGCAGGGTTCCAAGATTCGCCCCGTTTCAGCCTCTGAGTCTGTGTCACCTCTCCATCCACTCTCGGTGTTTTCTCTCTGAAGACCTGCTCAAATTACATTGGTTTACCTGATATTTTGGTCCCTTTCCATGGGAGCAGTGTTTCCTGGTGTGTCTAGTCACCCATATTGTCCCCCATATCTCCAGTTTAGCATTTTAAAATTACTATAATTTGCCATGTGAATAGAATAAAAGAGAATAATCTGAATATATTATATAATTATCTCAACAGATACAGAAGATATATTTAATTAAATTCAATATTAGTTCCTTAAAAACTAGAAAGAGAAGGGAAATTAATACCTAATAAAAGGTATGGACAAAAATGCCTACAGCAAATATATTTATTAGTAAAATGTAAAAGGTTTCCTCCCTGAAACTAGGAATGAAACAAAAATGTTGACTATCATTACTTGTATTTGTCACCATATCAAAGGCTCAGTGCAATAAGAGGAGAGAAATAAGTATTTGGGTTGAAGTAAAAATAAAAATGCCAACTTATTCTTCTTTATTCTGTTCATGTAGTAAATTATACCACACTCTAAAAGGGGTTAAAATCTGAGGGCTCTCTGCAGGCAGCACTCCCCGCATTTTACAGCTGCCTCAGTTAAGGGAGTCACCTTGTACTAGGCCATACTCCCTTTTCAGAGCAGCCTTATTCAGTAACTGGTGGATGTGCATGTGCAAAATCCCAGCTCTGTCACTTGAATTTGAGGGTTGTAGCTGTAGAGTTCCATATACAGTTGACTGAGGACTTTGCTGAGATTGTATTACAGTCCAACTTTTCCTATTCAGTACCACTTTGTTCACATCCCTTCCGTAAGTGTTGATTCCCAAAGCTTCCTGTACACTAGTCTCCATTTCAAATTCTGCTTTCTGGGGAATCAAATCTGCAACAGTTGGTATTAGAAGTAGTTGGAGAAAGCAGATGCTGAGATGGGATTTTGGAGCTGGATCACTTGCTGCTGTCCAAGTGGCAAGGAGGACTCACTGTTGGTGGTAAGAATACAGATAGTTCCTGGCATGAGGTGGCAATGCAATTATTAGAGTTTTTACTGCTGGTTAACTAGGATAGCATACTAGCAGAAGGGAATTCATAAGCTGGTCAATAGCAGGCATTTGAGAAACAATGTGGTAACCATAAAAAGGGACAGTCATCTCGGATAGCTATTACTAAGCTCCACTGATGCTGTGGAAAAAGATCATGAAAGACTGAGAGTAATTAATTGGCAGTGAAAAGATAAAGAGGAAATGCAGAGGCCCTGCCTGATAGCAAATAAAGACACTTACGTTTCATACAGCATAAGGGCAGAGATAGCTGAGGACCAGGCCCAAAACGTCATCATAGGAGTGACATTGAAAGTTAAACTCTAAACCTAGGCACATCTATTATGTCTTTGATTAGGAAAGAGGAGAATTAAAGCAGACTAAAACCTTACATATCAAGGTTGCCCTGAGCCTCTGAACATATAGAAATGGTGCACAACTGCCTTAATGGCCTACCACTTTCCCTTATTTGAAGACTGCAGACATCTTTCCCCTGCAAGACACATGCCAACCACTCCTTCAGGATATGCCCCCATTTTCATCACGGCCAATAAGACTATAAATAACAAGGGTCAAGTCCAAAATAACCTGGGCAGGGATATAGTGGGCCTGATGAGGGAGAAAAGGGTCTAGACCTAAAGGAGATGCAAGAACTAGGTAATATGTATGAATATAAACTAGAAAATGTTCATGGGACTGTACTCTGAAGGTGCTTGATCTTGGGAGAGAATAGAACATTCAGTAAGACACAATTTATTGATCAGGAAACACTCTGTCAAATGCAGAGTTTAACATCCTGGCAAGGACTCTGGAAGATGGCACAAATACACTGTCAGAGTGGCTTCTACACACATGAAAATAGTGATGGCCTACACCAAATGAAGTAGAAATGCTAGGGAAGCCAGAAATGGCAGTAAAGAACCACCATGCCAGTCAGTGGGAGGAGAGAACAAAAGGATTAGATAATTGGGTGTATTAGGTGGATATATGATGCAAGTCCAATAACCCATCATATGTCTATGGTCCTGAGGCAAGGCCTGCTGGATACACCATTTACCAAACGAGGCAGATTACCACGTGCACTACAGTCCACTTCGTGTACCACTCCAATTCACCTCTTCATGGAGCTTCTGGGAACAGCCATCCCCACGCCAGAACTCCAATGAGCTTCTTTTCCCAAGGGAAATTCAAATGAAGGCTAATGGTATAATCTTCAGCTCCTGCCACTTGCAGCTGGTCTCAGAGCTATAACTAATAGTCACCATTTCCCTCTTCTCTGCCATTGTAGATTCTCCTCACTGTTAGCTAGCACCTCTGCTGAACTCGGTGGCTTACCTGATGCTGTGATCCACATCCTTACTTCTGAGCAGTATGAGCTTCTGTTCACTATGCCCTTCCCAAGCCATGGCTGCTGTACTTGGGTATTTACAGATATCATCTGTCAAGCAAGACCAACAGGTATCCAAGTGCTGGACACCAAACCTATTCCTCCCTGTTGTCACAGTGTATCCACAGCTCTATCACTTCATGAGATCTGGGTAGTTAATGATCTCTTCAAAGGTTTTTGAAGAGATTTTGTAAAACACTAACTCAAAGGTTTTGTAAAACACTAACTCAAAGGGAAAAACATATATATATATGCACGTATAGAGAAAAAAATGAAACATTGAATTAACTTAAGAATTTTTGTAGATCAAAAGCCAAATTTAAGGAAGTAAAAAAGCAGAGTGGGATAATTCATTTTCAAAACATATATCTAATAAATATTTGTGATACATAAAGAAATTCCACAAATTACATGGAAAGGAAAAATTAACCCAATAAAAAATAGGTGAAAGACAGTTTTTTCAGAAACAGGATATCTAAATGGCCAATAAACATATGAAAAGCAATATCTTATTAGTAAAGGAGATGAAAATTAAAGTCATAGTGGATATTATTGTGATTCTACTAGAAAAGCTAAATTGCAGAAGACAGAGAACATCAAGTGTTGGTGAAGATATGGAGTGACTGAACTTTTACTAACTGCTGGTTTAGAAGTGTAAGTTAGTTCAACCACTTTAGCAGCATCTACTAATGCTGGAAATACAAACACCCTATATAAGCAAATGCATACATACATATACCAAAGGCTTGTACAAAGACCTTCGTAATAGCAGTATTTTGAATAGTCAAAAACTAAAAATAACTCAAATGCCCATTAACAGTAGAATAGAGAAATAAATTATAGTACACTCAATAAGAGACTACCAAATAACACCTTAATTCCATTCATATACATTTAAAAACCAGGTAAACCTCATGTGTGGTGACAAAAAGGGGAGCTAGTCACTGAAAAGAAGGACAAGGGGCATTTTTGAGGATGGTCATGGCCAGTGATATACAGTTTTTTAATTTAAGTACATACACAGGTGTCTTCACTGAGAAAAAAAATTCATTGAGCTGTAAACTTAGGATTGTGTACTTTCCTATATGTATATTATAGTTCAGTTAAAATGTTGAAAAATAAAGTAAGGCAGTAAAGAGTCTAGAATCTAGCAACTTCTACTTAAGGGGAAAAATAAAACACTTGTACTTGTGACGAAACCTTTTAGTTTGAGTGGCTTTGTGTGTTGCCTTTGTTCCATCAACACACCAACTTTGTTTCTTCACTCACAGGCTCAGGTATTCTAGCCTGTCAACCTGGTTTTCCTCATGGTAGTAATTGCTGTTTGAAATTGTTTGCTTGTTCTAATGTAATGTCAAATGAGTGACAGCATAAATCTTGCCTCTTGTTTACAGCTGTATCCCTTGCACCTAGATCAGTGCCTGACACACAGTTGGTGCTCAATAAGTTTTGCTGAATGAATGAGAGAGAAAAAGATATCAAGAATACGCATGATAAAAAGACAAAGGCCATTGCCTCAGCAGAAGTCAAATGTATTCCAACACTGGATTTATTCAGTGATATTTACATTTTATAGCTATGCACAGGATCTATTAATCTTAAAATTAGTGAAGACAATATAACAACTTTTGTTACTGTGAATCTGTAGATCTCTGTCTCCTGATTCTTATTTCATCCTTCAAAATACAATTTTAAAAACAGTATTCTTTATAATAATAATTATGAAGATTTATTAGGGATGCAACTACACATTAACGCAAGAAAGACTAAATGTAATAAAGTAGCAAAGTGGAAGGATTAGATTATAAGCACTACAAAAGTTTTGAAATGGAAGAGGTCTTCTGTAACTGAAGCAACCAGGACACTTTACTGAAGATGGAGTTTGAGCTTCTGTGAAGGATGAATAGGATGGAAGAGGGACAGAGTGTACAGGGAGAGGAAGCAACATAGGAACATGGACACCTGTGTCCATGTTGCTCTGGCTAGGGTTCAGGGCAAAGTGATAGGATGGGGATCAGTCATGGAAGCTTGGAGGAAGAAGGAGGAGGAAATGTATTACAAGAGCCCAGTATAAATGTTTAAGCATCTGGGGAAGCATCTAGTTCAAGTTCATTGCTTAGTACTTCTGTTCTCAGAACTACATTCATTATTATCGGTGATTATAAAGAACCTTGGCCTTATCTTTCCTAATGAGTCAACCATAGGATTTGGTTGTGTGATGACGATATTGTTAGGGGTGTGGTGCCTGTGTCTGTATGTATCTGTGTATGTGTATGTATATGTATGTATACACACATCACAGTAGGGTTTATTCACTTTTCCAAATCACTAAAATTGTTCCTTTTATAAATAGCTGTACAAAGCTTTCTATGCTCATTAAGTAAAAATTGAGGTCCATTGTGGACTAGCAGCTGGGGAAAGAAAGATGAAAAAGAAACAGTTTCAGCTTTTAAGGAGCTATCTAATAGGAGAGAAATATCTACATAGACAATTACCATTCAGTGGGATATATATGGTATCAGAATTATATTTAAGTTATGAAAGAAACAGATAGAGATGGTAATCAAAACTGTTTGGTGCAGGAGGTACTCAGGCACAAGAAAAGATAATTTGAAATGACTGACCATTTGGTTCTCCCGCAACATACTGATTTGGCTGTTTTGAGTGAGTGATGTTGTCATTGCCAATCCGGAACTAATCAAAATAGAAAAATGAGGAATGAGCAGGAGACACAAATAACAGTGTACAGGTTGAATCCAGCTGGAATAAAATGACTGATGTGGCCTATAGAGTTAGAAAGAGACACAGTAAAAAAAGATTAGTTATAATGTAAAGATAGAGATATTACATCAGGATCTTGAATAAAAGCTTCTCTTGAGAAAGTGAAAGATCTGGCAACACTTGGACCTTGTTTTTTCATGGCAGTAAGTGGCTTGTGTTCTCCATACCTTGTTATGAAACTACTCTTTCTTCCTTGTCGCTGTGTGCATTTGGACTTGATCCTTAGTTCATGGGATGGTAGGGTCAAAGAACAGCTGAGGGTGACTGTAGCACATGATACTGGATAATAAAAATTGGTGCTTTTGGGTTATATCAAAATGTTATGTACCTGTCTTAGTTCATTTTCTCTTTTTATAACTGAATTCCCCCAAATTGGGTAATTTATAAAAAATAGAAATTTGTTTGACTCACATTTCTGGAGGTTGGGAAGTCCAAAAGCATGGCACTGTCATCTGGTGAGGGTCATCCCATGGCAGAAAGCAGAAAGTGGAAGTGAGCACATGAAAGAGAGAAAATCAGGCCAAACTCATCCTTTTATGAAGTGCCAACTGCCATGATAACTAACTCACTCTCCCGATAATGGCATTAATCCATCTGTGAGTGTGGGGCTCTCATTGCCTAATCACCTCTTGAAGGCCCCACCTCTTAATACTGTTAAAATAGCAATTAAGTTTCCAACACATAAACTTTGAGGGACATATTCAAACTATAGCAGCACCCATCAGGGAAAGCCATTAACCTGCAGTCATGCCAAAGCATTTGAAAAGTTTGCTGTGAAACTGTGCATTCACTGACTAATTAAGATATAAACTTAAAGAGTGGAATCATTAACAGCATTAGTGTCCTTAACATATTTCATTATTCCAGGGTGGCTGTGAGGATGGAAATATGATAACAAATATAAAAGTGTTCTGTAAAATGGATGTGGTTTACAAATACAAGAGAGGATGTAAAGAACAAAAAAAATGAATGCAATAAACTTTCATGATGAGTACATTTCAGAATAAATCTGACCATGTGAAAGTAATAGAAAAGAGTGGCATCTGAGGGGGTCCTTTAAATCTTAATAAGTCATATAAAAATTTTTGTACTGGGTAGACTGAGGTAGGGGTGGGGGTAGAGGCTGTGTTTTAGTACCACTTGGCTGTGTTTTAGTACTGCCTTCAATATCAACAGATGGCTACTGTGTGTGAATATAATAGTAACCCACACTGGTGATGACCCAAGACACATCACAGGCATTCTTAACTTTCTGCTTGCAAACCTATTACAGGCCCACTCTTCATGAATTTAAGCCTTTCCTGAGCCTGTTAAACAGTAAAAAAAAAAACACCTTAAAAAAAAAAACAGGAAAGCTAGTATGCATAAGCAGACTAGTGAATCAAAGCAGATTAGAAACCCAGTATTGAATGCATCTTTTCTTGACATTTAATCCAGCAAGTGGAGACGGTCAGCAGTTAATATGCAGGGTGGTTATTTTCACTTCCTCATTAGAAACTTGGCTTCTTGAATGGCAACTCTTTCATTGTAATGAGTAAAAGAACCCATACAAACATTGAATGGGGGTGTCCTTCCAATCTGGAAAAAAAAAAAAAAAAGGAATCCTCTTTTCTCCGGAGAAAGGAGACAGAAATGAAACTGGTGGACAGAGAGAGTAAGGGCAGGAGAATAATTTCCCCCTGTAAGCACATTTCCCAGAAGTTCCACCTTTTCATCAATTTCTTTTGTAAGCTTATATGATGACATCATGGCTGTTGAGAGCAGTGTAAAAGCATATTAGAGGAAGCAGTGCGAAAACAAAATAGTGAGAAGATAAAGCATGGTGCCTTTTAATTTACTTATTTTCTCATCATCCAACAGAGCAACCCCCCATTCTCTTCCCAAGTGCCCCTAGCATAATTCCCCTAATCTTAGAATGTGCCCTGGAGTGTGGAAAATTAGTATGGCTAACCAGGATGAGGATTCTCGGGAGTTTGGTAATATTTCCCCCTTCTGTGAGGAAGTTTGCTAAAGAATACAGGCAGATGCCCTAGGATGGTAGTTCTCAGTCATGGCTGAAAAGAATCACCTGGGGAAGCTTTTTAAAAATATCTGCACCTAACCTCTTCCCATCCCCTCTCCAACAGTTAAATCAATCTCTGGGGGTGGAATTCAGGCATAGAGATGTTTGAAAAGCTCCTCGGGTAATTTTAATGCACAGCCAATGTGAGAATCACAGCCTTCGAGATTTAGGTCAGTTTCTGAAGCCCTGTGTGCCACAGCAGGGGCTTTCAGGTTGTCCCTGTCAGCTCAGCGGTCAGCAACAGTCTTCAGAAGGACACCTAGGGAGAAAACGCCTGTCATGTTGCTTTCCCCATAAGCCCCAGCCCGCTGCTCCATGGCCTCCTCCTTTCTCCGTTCTACGGAACGTCTGCCATTTTACTGGGCCAGCATCCAGTCATGCTACTTCTAGTAACAGCACCTCTGCTCTCGCCTGCATAACCAGCTCGCCTGCTGTCTCCAACTCTGAGCCCTGAGTCACACGGTTTTGGCACCACCCATGGGGCCTGAAATACCCTGGAACCACCCCACCTACCCCCGACCTGGCCAATTAGAATATCAGCTCCTCTAACCCAGCGTCAATGGGTCAGGAATAGCACGTGACTGGATTCCAACCAATGAGGGGCAAGTTTCTCTGGAGACTTGAGAGCTTCAGAGGTGCTTTAGTGCACTGGAGGTGCTGCCCTTCTTCTGGTCACTATGGAGCACTAGGCAGCCTTGTGCAACAAGGATCTGCTGGGAGAGAGAAGGCAGCCTGAAGACGCCCAGGGCCCTGGAGCCTGGAAGTGCCCAGGGCCCTGGAGGTGCCATGTTGTGTTCAGAGTTGGAGCCATCCCCAGCAATTCCTGGTTTTGCAAGCTCTTGGCCTTCCTGCCTGAGCCAAGTGGTGCTGGCCTTTCTGTCATTTGCAGCTGCCCATTCTGTCCTTCGGGAAGTGTCAGGAAGGCCCCTGTGCAGGCAACTGAGGCTGCACCGAAAGGAGATGTCCAGAGGTCCCCTCCATTGGAAGACCCTGTCAGGCATAGCTACCTCAAATGCATGCAGAGTGGACTGGGCCACGGTCTCAATTTCAGCCTCCGTTCCTTCTCTGGGTGCTCTTGTGCAGTGGGCAGCGTGGATAACCGTCTCAAAGGCTGCCCCAGCGAGGTGTGCTTGGCTTTAGGCAGAAGCCTCTTGCTGGGATCCCACTGGAGAGCCATAGAAGTGCCTCAAAACAGGCCACCTTGATTTCATTTCCCCACTGACTCAGTTCGAACCAATTCAAGCTCACACCCCTCTCTCATGATACAGCATCACAAAGGGCAACCCGCCAAGAGTATTTAGTTACTGAGTCTCCATTTGACATTCTGATTTGAATAAAATATACGTATTATATTATACATATACTGTGTAAGACTTTGGCAGCTATTAACAGCTAACAGATATTGAGGACTTTCTATGAACCAGACTCTCTCTCTCTCTCTCTCTCTCTCTCTCTCTATATATATATATATATATATATATATATATGTGTGTGTATATGTGTGTGTGTGTTTGTGCGTGTGTATATACATAATGTGTGTGTGTGTATATATATAATGTGTGTATATATAAATATATGTGGGTGTGTGTATCTCAGACTATATATAATACTTTCATTTAATTCTCATAACAACTGTAGGAGTCTTATTACTGTTATTCTTGTGCCTTTATAGACATAAAGGCAAGGCACAGAAGATTTAAGTAATTTGCTGACAGTCACACAGCCATAAGGTTGCAAACATGGAATTCCAACCCCAGAATGTGTATTCCAGAGCCTGGGTTATTAAGCAGAATGCTTTACCCCAGTTTCTACAAGGCCACGTGCTCAACCCAGAACAAATAGTCATTTATGGCAGAAAACAAGAAAAGGTTGCAGGATCTAGGATTATACGCAGATGCCTTTGGCAAGTTGGTCATTTTTTTCAGGTGCCTTATAGTCACTTCTCTCCCTCTCCTGAATGGAATGTTTGCTCTGCTAGATGTGGGCTAGGCTATATAAATACATGTTAATTTGTAGGGGTTTTTCTGGGGGGGGGGTGGGTGAGGAGCAAAGTAACTCAAAAATCAAACTGGCGTGACCATATTCCATGTCCAGATACAGTACCTGATCAGTAAAACCATAAAGGATACTTTCTTGACAAAAGGAGATATTTAGCAAGATTTTCCCTTTTCAATTTAATATGCAAGTAGCATTCGATTCCCGGGGCATTTTTATTTCTAACTAGAGCTCTGAAATGCAACCTAATTAGCAGCAATACCTCCAAAGTCAAGCTTTGCTCTCCCAGGGAATGGGGGGGCCATTAGAAAACACTTCCTATCTGTTGTCCCCCACTTGCCATACGCTGATTGCAGTTTGTTCACCTTGTCCCTCTTTGTTCCAAATAGCTCAGCGGTGCAAAAAATATAATTTAACTTCTTGCCACACCTTGCATTTTGTTCCTTTTTTCTTCTTCTTGGTAAGGTTGAAAAACAAAGCATTTCAATGTGGTTATTCTCCTGTGATTGGAGGCCAGCCCCGAGATTTCAAAGAAACCTCCTTTGTTCAAGATTTAAGAAAACAATCACTGCACAGCAAACACTGATATGACTTTTAATGGCCATTTACCTGATTAATATCCTTTCATGCTACGAGGCAGCATGAGACACCGTGCTTTAATGAAAGCCAACAACAAAGAGTGGACCAGGTGTGTTACTAAGAAACAATCTCTTGTGTGATTTAATTAGTCAAAGCATTGCATGGAGCAATTATAAGCAACCTTGCAGAAGTGGCAGTGGTGTGGAGGAGCCCTCTGCTATAAATTGGTTTTTAAAAGAAAGACATCATGATTTAATAACTGCATCTCTAGTGAAAGAAGAAACCCCTCTTTAATTGGGAGCAAGAAGAAAAAAAAATAACATGCTAATCACGATGTTTAGATCTTCCTCCACCTTCTCTAATCTCTAATTGGGTACAAAAAAAGCTTTCAACAGTTTCTAGTAGGAGTTGAAAATGATTTTTTTCTGTTATGTTTCTTTGTTTCTTAAGTTCCTTGAGCTACTTACTTAGCATCATCTTTGAAACTGGTACCCCAATTGGCATTGCAATTTTGGAGAAAACCTGAAATAACCCCATCTGATCAGGCTGAATGCAGGACATCTGCAATTTTAAGAGTTGCCTTTATTGTATTGTTACATATGAAAGAAATGGGAGTTGTGATGGTTTGATGGGGAATTTTTTTTTTAATCCTCATGCCTTGGTTTAATGATGTGTCAACCTGCCACAGAAAGATTGACTGGCATAATGCTTATTACTCAAGATAAAGATAGATTTCTTGTGTGATGTGGGAGCTTTACAATAGATAGGGTCTTATCAGGGAAAGTCTGCCTAACCCAGGTAGGATTTGTGACTGACTTCTACATTTCAGTTCTCTATGCTTCTACTTAAATTAAGGAGACAAGCATTCAATGTAGAGAGAAATACAGATTTGAGAACCAAAACTGAAGCTTCTCTTCCCTATCCAGCTCTTGTGTTGATGTCTGGGGTCAGTTTGTGTACACTGAGGACCTGAAATTTCTTGAGTATAGGAAGTTGAACATTACATAGTCCCAGAGAGTCCTTTATCTCTGAGGTCACTGGGCAATGCTGGGATGGAAGCACTTTGGAGCCGTTTACTCTGTACAGATCTCTTAATGTAAAAGATGTTATTTTGGATTGAGACCCTCCATCTGGCTTTGGGGTTTTGCTACTTCAGGCCAGTGATGAGTTGGAGAGAGACAAGGTATTGGCAATAGTACTTGCCAGCCTCAGGAGTTCGTGAAGCATGTCCTGCTGGAGGCTGTTTTTATAAAGAATGTGTTATTAGAACACAGTCACACCCATTCATTTCCCTGTTTTTAGTATTGCGTTACAATGGCAGAGTTGAGTGAGTTTCACAGGGACCATCTGGCCCACAAAATCTAAGATATTTACTAGTTGGACCCTTATGAAAAAGTTTACCGATCTCTATAAGTTGTCAGAGATGATTTCTGATGAACAATTTTTGCTTTTGCAGCTTGTTAGGTGGGAATGACCCAAGAGGGGCCCTCTTTCCCTATTTCTCATTGTCCAAGTGTCTTAGGCTGAGAAGGAAGATTGGATTGGGATTTGAACAATAGGGGCTTAATCTACCTCGACACATGGAGAGGCCATTTCAAGGTTGGAGGTGTGGTTCTGATGTATTTTTGAGTCCAGATGGAGGTGTTGAGCTTTTGGAAAATTATGGATTTGTGGAATGAATCAGTAGATTACAGTCTCTGGACAACAAAGCCATGAACTCTCAAGTCTTTTGGTGGATAAAATACATATGTCTGGCATGTACAATCTTTTCTATACATAATTTTTAATTTTAAAAGAAATACATGAATTCATTTGCTAAGAATATTTGAACAGTAAAGATAAGGCTAATGACCATGGATAATATTCAAAATACCTAACAACAGTTCCACATGTGATATGGCCAATTGGGTGGACGCCAGCTATAAAGGATGAGTGCTGCCTAATGGCCTGTCCCAGTGCTCTGTGTTCTCAGCTAGTTGCCCCTTGGACAATTTATCCCTGACTCCCTTCCATTTCGTTCCCTTCCCTGTTGTTCTTGGTTTGGTATATAACTCTCAAGAGAGTGTCATATGCTTGTATGTAGGCGCCCAATGAATTTGGAGTATTTTGGGGATGGTTTTAATATCATTGCTTTTATAGTGTAAGTGGTTATTTTTAAAATTGTTTCTTTTTAGTAGATCTTTTAGTACTGATACAGATAGAGCTACCTCATTCCTTTTAGATGCTGCATGATACAGTGAAGTATAGGTGTTCTTAAACACCTGCAAGAGAAGTTGTTAAAATGAATGCAGATGTTGTTATTAATAAAACACTAGTTCATTTAAAGTGCCACTAAATTCAGTACCTATTTTAGCATATGGAAGTAAAAATATAGCAGCTATCATGCGGGCCTGAGAAATATTTCCTATTAAAAAGAACTACAGAAAACAACAACAACAGTGTGTATATTTACATATTTTTATGATTGGAGATTAATAATACTTTAGAAAGATTCAGAAATAAAATCTGGAAACTAATAAAGTCATCGCCTTTATGGAATGAACTAGAGATGAGGATAACTAGGAGAAATTTTTGGGGTAGATTTAGAATTTAGAATCATGGAACTATATTATTTGTTTAAAATAATTATCAAGGCAGAAGGAATGGTCTTAGTGGTTGATGTTGGGATTTCCTGGTCAGGTCTGTGAGCCTGAACAGTTGTTCTCCTATCAGACCAAATAATTGAGTACTTAAATTACTATCAACAACCTCAAGGGAGGACTGGGGCTTTCCTGAAATAAACTGCAGGTGGAAAATCTTTTCTTGAAAAAACTGAACATAAAATATAGATCCACTACATTAAAATCATTTCATTGAAACTTAAACAAATAATTCCCATGGAGCACAGCCCAGCAAATAGCAGCTGCTGCTCCTTGGGTCCCTCCCCTTCCCAGCCTGTGTTTGACCTGTGAGTCCCAGAGGTCATCTGTTCAGACCCACCTCCCCTAACCCTTCTGGCTTGTGAGTGGCACGGGATGGGAGAGCAGCTGTTCTGAGAGGCAGTGGGCCCAGATGCCAAGGCTAGGACCTGAGGCCTCAGCCCCCAACCACTTCTAAACAGTAGGATTGAGGAAGAAGGAATTTCTGTCTCTTTCTTTATCTCTAGTGCCTGTAAAGGAGCCAGGAAATCCTCCAAGCTAGGATGGGAGATGATTTTTGAATGCATTTTCTTTTCAAAGGGAATCTGTCCAGACTAGCAGCTAGACTTCTTCTTTTATTATATTGTATAATGATGACACATATTTATTGAGCACTTACTATGTGCCAGGGAGTTTACTGAATGTAGACTGTTGAATTATCATTGAGGTATATGCTGGCACTATACCCACTTTGCAGATGAGGAAGATCAAGTGGTTAAAAAATGGATTACCAGTTAGAATGACCATCATTAAAAGTCAGGAAACAACAGGTGCTGGAGAGGATGTGGAGAAATAGGAACACTTTTACACTGTTGGTGGGACTGTAAACTAGTTCAACCATTGTGGAAGTCAGTGTGGCGATTCCTCAGGGATCTAGAACTAGAAATACCATTTGACCCAGCCATCCCATTACTGGGTATATACCCAAAGGACTATAAATCATGCTGCTATAAAGACACATGCACACGTATGTTTATTGCGGCACTATTCACAATAGCAAAGAGTTGGAACCAACCCAAATGTCCAACAACGATAGACTGGATTAAGAAAATGTGGCACATATACACCATGGAATACTATGCAGCCATAAAAAATGATGAGTTCATGTCCTTTGTAGGGACATGGATGAAACTGGAAAACATCATTCTCAGTAAACTATCGCAATGACAAAAAACCAAACACTGAATGTTCTCAGTCATAGATGGAATTGAACAATGAGAACACATGGACACAGGAAGGGGAACATCACACTCCGGGGACTGTTGTGAGGTGGGGGGAGGGGGGAGGGACAGCATTAGGAGATATACCTAATGCTAAATGACGAGTTAATGGGTGCAGCAAAACAACATGGCACATGGATACATATGTAACAAACCTGCACATTGTGCACATGTACCCTAAAACCTAAAGTATAATAAAAAAAAAAAAAAATTGATCACCCTGCTACTGGTGGTCAAGTTAAGATCTGAAATCCAGAGCCAGTGTTCTAACCACACTGTAATCATGCCTTTCCTTGTATCCCAAAAGGTGACCTTCACATTTAGATGCTAGAATGATATAGTTAGGCTTTTTGCCCCCACACAAATCTCATTTTGAATTGTAATCACCACGTCTCAAAGGTGGGAGGTGATTGGATCATGGGAAGAGTTTCCCCCATGCTGTTCTCCAGATAGTGGGTGAGTTCTCATGAGATCTGATGGTTTTATAAGACAGTTTTCCCTACTCTTGCTTGCTCTTCCCTCTCCTGCTGTCATGTGAAGAAGGTCCTTTCTTCCTCTCCCCATTTTGCTATAATTGTAAGTTTCCTGAAGCCTCCCAAGCCTTGTGGAACTGTGAGTAAGTTAAAATTCTTTCATTTATAAATCACCCAATCTCCGGTAGCATCTCTATAGCAGTGTGAGAATGGACTAATACACAGAATGAATATTTCTATTTGCCTAATAATGGATGAGATGCCCCAGAAATCCTGCAATGGAAGCTGCCAAATGTAAATCTTAACCTCTGAAATGATTGGTTTAAAATAATAATAACCATTCCATCTCAACTAAACAATGTATGCAGGGTCTTCTCTGTGCCAGGAACTGAAAAGGGTAAAGAAGTATAATAACATCTAGTAATAACATCTAGTGTGTATTGAACACTTACTTTGTGCCAGATCCTGTTCTAAGAGCTCTACTTATCACATTTATCCACAATAAGCCTATAGAAAGGGATCTATTATTCCCCCCTTTGTACCGATGAGGAAACTGAGGCCTAGAGAGATATAGAGTCCTACAGGTAATAAGTGGTGAGCTGGGATTCAAACCCAAGTCTCTTCTTATACATTATATCTTATGTTATATTTTATGTCATGTCATATCATAACATAGTGGAGTATAAAAGCATGGCTTTTCAATGCTGATATTAGTATTGAGCACTTGTTTAAGGCTATGTCTGCTAGCTGTCACCACTGTTTTTTCCTTTTCATGGTCTATTCTTTGGAAGTCAGTCACTAAATCCCACAATCAAAAGGAGGGGAATCAAGCTCCACCTTCTGGTTGGGGAGTATCTACATATTTAAGTTGTAATCTTCAGTAAGAATGATTTTTCCCTTTCTCACATGTATTTTACTTAAACATTTATTTATATCTGTATGACTTATACATATTTATTTTTATACTTTGTGTTATAATCCACTACTACATTGCTTTGTTGCTTAAATTGCTTTGGCATGAGCCACTGAGAACTCTTTCAAGTTGGCTCTTTTGTCTCTTTGACATGCCTTCATTCTTTTTTTTTTGTTTTTTGTTTTTTGAGCACTTCCTTATTTTCTGGCATTACAAGACAATCAAACTCATCTTGTATTTTTTCACACCCCATCCCTAGAATCAACCATTTTTCCGAGGAACCATGTTTACTTCAAATGAAGAATGGTATTTAGAAACCAAGGTCTGGACACACGGTGTGCTCATTGTTAACTAGTATGTCATTGTCATTGCTTTTAAGCCCTCGCAGTGGACTGTGGACTATATATAATATAACCGACTAAATATATAGTGGACTATATATAATATAATATATGTTATATATTACATATATTATATAATATATATATATTTTGAGACAGAGTTTTGCTCTTATTGCCCAGGCTGGAGTGCAATGGCACGATCTTGGCTCACTGCAACCTCTGCCTCCTGGATTCAAGCTATTCTCCTGCCTCAGCCTCCCAAGTAGCTGGAATGACAGGCACCCACCACCATACCTGGCTACCTTTTTGTATTTTTAATAGAGATGGGGTTTCACCATGTTGGCCAGGATAGTCTCAAACTCCTGACCTCAGATGATCCACCCACCTCGGCCTCCCAAAGTGCTGGGATTACAGACATGAGTTACTGTGCCTGGCCATATGTTTATATGTTAACCATTATATACACACATCTATAGTTATTTCTGTATCTATCTGCATATACATTAAATTTACATAAGTTTATACTAATGTCTCTGATGCTAATTCAGCACTTCCTTGCTTATTTGCCAATTTCTTTCTCTGAGCTCGAACAATCTGGGTCTCATTATCTATCATTTAGTGAAATATTTGTTCAACTATAGTGTACATATAGCTACAGAATCTCATGCCCCTGAGAGAAACGAATTACCAACTAGAGGGTAATGATTATATACAGTTCTTTTTGTCTTTAGCCTTAGAGTTTCTCATTAAAATACCAAAATACCATTTTTCTTAGTTACTTAAGTCAACACAGTACTCTTGTCAGGGATGAATGAGCTGAACCAGGAAGCAGGTATATTGTGTTTGACAATAACGCTGTCCACTGATATTTTTAGTTCTCTTCTTTTGGGCGCATAGAAAGTTTGAACTTACTTGCCCGCTCCAGATTGGATAAGAACATGTTACTTGCTTTGCCCAGTGAAATGCAGGAGAAGATGACATGTTGCTTTCAGGAAGAAGAATTTGATTGCTTGGTGTGAGATTCTTCAGCCAGCCCTCTCTTCTCTTGTCTTGGCAATTACTGAAACATAAGTTGTAATAAAAGTTTGAGGTGACTCATTGCATAGAAGACAGAAGACTAGGAGAATCATCTGGACTCATAGTGAATTTTATGTGAGAATTAAACATTTATTGTTATAAACTCCTGAGATGTTGGAGTTGTTTGTTACTGTGGGATGAATACGATCTTGCCTGACACATAAATAAATATAACAATTAACTATAATAAAATAGAAAAAGTAAGTTCCAACATATCCTATGAGGAAAATTAGTGGTTCTTAAAGTTGTCTGTGTCCACAAATCCATTTGGAGATCTGATGAACACCATCAACTATCTGCATCCAAATGCAGAAAGGCATATATATACACAATATTTCACATTCCATTTCATCTGGGTACATGGACTCTCTGAAGCCTGTCTGGATCACATGGCCCATAGCAAGCAGGCAGCTGATATTCATATTCACTGACAGCCACCATGTGGGAATGCGGGCTCAGGATTCAGGGCATTAACCTTTGCTATTAATGTTTAGGTTGATTCATGAAGGTGGAGGCCTCTGAGAGGGTTTCTTGGAGGAGGTGCTCTTCAGGCTGAACCTTAAAGGAATGGCGAGAGTGAGAATCAGATTTCAGGTGGAGGTCATTTAGGTAGGAGAGACCTTTAAGCTCAGAAATCTTATTCTATATCTCACCATTAATACTTCTCTATAAAGGCAATGCTGGCCCTATTAAATCTCTTTTTACTGTTTTAGGGAGGCAAGACAGAAACCTATCCTTGATTAGATATGTGGAGCAAGGCTTTGAAGACCTTGAAGGTGGTTGCAAACTCTGATGCCTTCAGTGCCAAGCAGGTTAAATCAGTGAGTGAAGTGGGCTAGGTGGGGAACAATAGGAAGTGGCGTGGACTGAGGTGAACTGAAGATCATGTGGCCCAACTCAAATGAGCAGCTGCTATTCGTCTTCATTGACAGCTGCCATGTGGGAATTTGAGTTCAGTGTTCCATAATTCCAATTTGTCAAGGAAAGGGAAGATGTAAATCCATGGGGAGTGTGTGTGTGTGTGTGTGTGTGTGTGTGTGTGTGTGTGAATTACTCTGATTTTTAAAAAACAGACAAAACCAGAGAAGGAGGCAATCAGAACCACCATGTACAACTGCGTAAGTTGTGTTTTGGCTGAGGATCCCAGAGTAGGCCTACCCAGAGGAAGGGATGTCCTTTTGTAATTCATACATAGGTGCACAGAGGGCTTTGGAAGCCCTGACCAGGCCATATCAGCCTGCAGGCCTCCAATTTGAAACCCTGGGTTGGAGGCAGCTTATTTTGTCTGTTATCAGCAGGCCTTTCTATAAGCTAGTGTGAACAGCTTACAAGGCACACTCAGTTCAAGGAAATCAACCTTCTAACCCATGTGTAAATCCCTGGTTTCCCTATGGCTGGCATTCAGGCCCACAGTGCATAAGAAAGGTGTTGGTAAGCATTATGAATTCTGGTCCCTGGACACTTGTAAACAGGTGCTATGTACCTGGTGCTATTTATCTGTTTTTATGAACTACAGCATTACCTGATTTTCCAGGAGGCCTTGCAAATCTAATCATGAGATTCTTGTCAATCCAAAGAATGGAATGGAAACAAAAGCAGAGTAAAATAATGTGTTATGAACGCTTTCTGCACTGCACACATAATACTAGTAATTTGGAGAGCAGCAAGTGTCTAAGCTATCATTAGGGGCACTAATACATTTCCCTAGCATGGTTTCATATACTACTTATTCATTCCATGAACTGTTCCTTGATGTAGTTTTCTGTATTTATTTCCTTCTCCTAGACTGTACAGCTTCCAGGGCAACAAAAATGAGTAGAAAAATGTTTTGGCTTTCCTTACCCAAGAAACACGTGTGCATTCTTCCTGCAGGGCTTTTGAGAGATGTAATCAAACCAAGTTTTCAGAGTGAATGGTAAACCCTGAAACACGCTCTCCTCTATGGAAAAGAGAAAAGAATTCTCTGGACTGAAGAGTATGATTGTGGTTACAGATCTTCCTCATGGTCTTGTGGGGCCTCAAGATTCCACTTGAGGCAGTGAGTATCAGCTGATTTCTAGCTGGTCATGGTAGATCAAACAAAACACATACTGAGTAGAGATGGGGGCCAATGGCTGAGAAATAATCCAGACATTTCAAGAATGCACAAGCTATAGTCTGCTGTATTCATGGAGCACACAAAAAAGAAATGTGAAGAGGTAATGTTCCATTTTAAAGAAATCTTTTCTAGTACATTATTGGTAAGGTTTTTTCTTTTCTTTATTTCTTCTTCTTTTGTTTTGTTTTTCATTATTTTCTTTGGCTGCTATTAGGTTCTGCCTTTGCAGTTCCATCACTCCTTCTTCTCCCATTCCCCATGGGAGTTAGTTTGTGTTTTAATGTGCCTCAAGGGGGCCGAGCTCCAAAAAAGAAAAGGAAATGAAAGAAAAAAAAAAAGACCCATTAGAAAGCTAATGAGCTTCTTCAGTTTCTGATTTTTTTTTTTCCTTTCTGTCCTTGCACATAATCAGAAGGAGAGATAAGGAACTGGTGTATACTGTTCATTGGTGTTAGGAAATCTGTTCTGTGGTATGAAGGTGGGGGGCATTAAAGGATTAGTGCTGGTAGCTAGTGTCCAGAATTTAGTGGGCATTCAAAAATTTAGTGGTTCTTAACCATGTATGTTAAAAGTTCTCCGAAGATCTTGATTTAGTAGGCCTTGGATAGGGTCTAGGCCTCTGTAGTTTTTCTGTTTTGTTTTGTTTTTATGAGACAGGGGCTCACTCTGTCACCCAGGCTGGAGTGCAGTGGCTCTCTGCAACCTTGGCTGCCCAGGCTCAAGTGATTCTCCTACCTCAGCCTCCTGTGTATCTGGGACTACACAGGTTCACACCACCACACTTGGCTAATTTTTGTATTTTTAGTAGAGATGGGGTTTTGCCTTGTTGCAAAGGCAAGGTCTTGTTGCAAGGCTGGTCTTGAACTCCTGAGATCAAGCATTCTGCCTGCCTGATTTCCCAAAGTGCTGAGATTATAGGCATTAAATTTTTTAAATGTTCAAAGGCAATTCTAACATACAGCCTAAGAAGGAAATGTATGTTTGTTAAATGGAAAGACAATTGAATTAATGAAGGAGTAAAAATGCAAAAAGACTAAGAAGTGATTGTATTAGATTGAAATAAAATTTTTTTAATATCACAGTGTGAACCTGAATTGGAAGAATTTCCCTTCCACTGACATATTGGCAATTTTGTTTGTGCTAGGGCTCATGGAGTTCTACTAGGTTTGGTGAATGATTAGTAGGGTAGATTGTAGGTGGGTGCATGTTGTACCACCTCATTTACTCACTTAATAAATATGTCTTGTGATTCCCTTGAGCAGCTATAGAAAATACACACACACACACACACACACACACAGAGTCAAATTTTGATGGTTAACTATGTGTGTCAACTTAACTGGGCTAAGTGATGCTCAGGCAGCTGGTAAAACATTATTTTAGGGTGTGTCTGTAAAGGTGTTTCAGGAAGAGGTTAGCATTTGAATCAGCACACTGAATCCACCCTCATCAGAGTGGTAGGCATCACCCAACTTGTTGAGGGCCCAAATAGAACAAGAAAATAGAGGAAGGGTTAATTCTCTTTGCATTCTTAACTGGGACCTCTCTCTTCTGCTTTGGGACATTGGATGGAGCTCCTGGTTCTCTGGCCTTCAGACTCTGGGATTTACACCAGTGATCTCTTCTGTCCCCTGTATTTCCCATCCCTGGTTCTCAGACCTTTGGCTACTATACTACTCATAAGAAAATCTGTATGTGTATATTAATGTCAAACAAAGTAGACTTCAAAACAGCAACTATTGCCAGACTCAAGAGGAACATTTTATAATAATAGAGCCAAGTTATTGAGAAGACATGACAATCCTAAATGTATATACATCTAATAATAATGCATTAAACTACATGCAATACAAATTGACAGAAGGACAGGTAGAAATAGATCAATTCATAGTCAGAGATGGGGACCTCAACACTCCTTTCTCAGTAACTGATAGAAAAGTAGACCAAAAATATCAGAAAGAGTATTGATGATTTGAACAACAGTATCAACCAACATGACCTAATAGATGTTTATAAAATTCTCATAATCAACAGATACTGAATACACATTCCTGTCAAGGAAACATGAAAGATTAACTAGGATAGACCATATGCTTGGCCATAAAACAAGCTCCTCAAAATTTCAAACATTGAAGTCATACAAAATATGTTTTCTGACTATGATAGAATTAAACTGGGAATCAGTAGTAGAAATATATCTACAATGTTTTGCCGGGCGCAGTGGCTCATGCCTGTAATCCCAGCACTTTGGAACATGGAGGTGGGCGGATCACCTGAGGTCAGGAGTTTGAGACCAGCCTGACCAACATGGGGAAACCCCGTTTCTACTAAAAATACAAAATTAGCCAGGCATGGTGGCTCATGCCTGTAATCCCAGCTACTTGGGAGACTGAGGCAGGAGAATCGCTTGAACCCAGGAGGCGGATGTTACAGTGAGCCAAGATCACGCCATTGCACTCGAGCCTGGGCGACAAGAGCAAAACTCCACCTCAAAAAAAAAAAAAAAGAAATATATCTACAATGTTTCAAATACTTGGAAAATAAGCAACACACTTCTAAATAAGACATGATTCAAAGAAGAATTTATAAGGAAAATTAGAAAACTATTGAACTAAATTATAATGAAAACACAAATATAACAATTTGTAGAGTGCTGCTAAAGTTGTGCAGAGAGAAAATAATATATTTATAGATAAAGACTTAAACATAAAACCCCAAACTATAAAAACCATGGAAGACAACGTAGGCAATACCATTCGGGACATGGAAATGGGCACAGATTTCGTGACCAAGACATCAAAAGCAATTGCAACAAAAGCAAAAATTGACAAATGGGATCTAAGTAAACTAAAGAGCTTCTGCACAGTGAAAGAAACTATCCACAGAGTAAACAGGCAAATTACAGAATAAGAGAAAATTTTTGCAAATTATGCATCTGCAAAGGTCTAATATCTAGCATCTATAAGGAACTTAAAAAAAAATTACAAGGAAAAAACCAAACAACCCCATTGCAAACTGGGCAAAGGACATGAACAGACACTTTTCAAAAGAAGGCATACATGTGACCAACAAGCATATGGAAAAAACTCAACATCACTAATCATTAGATAAATGCAAACCAAAACCACAATGAGATACCATCTCACACTAGTCAGAATGGCTATTATTAAAAAGTCAAAAAATAACAGATGCTAGAGAGGTTGTGGAGAAAAGGAACACTTATTCACTGTTGGTGAGAGTGCAACTTAGTTCAACTATTTTGTAAAGCTGTATGGCGATTCCTCAAGCAGCTAAACAGAACTACCATTTGACCCAGCAATCCTATTACTGGGTATATACCCAAAGGAATATAAATCATTCTATCATAAAGACACGTGCATGTGTATGTTCATTGCAGCATTATTCACAATAGCAAAAAGAAGGAATCAACCTAAATGCTCATCAATGGTAGACTGGATAAAGAAATTGTGGTACATATACACCACCATGGAATAGTATTCAACCATAAAAAAAAAGAGATTGTGTCCTTTGCAGGAACATGGATGGAGCTGGAGGCCATTGTCCTTAGCAAACTAACGCAGGAACAGAAAACCAAATTCCGCATGTTGTCACTTATTAGTGGGAGCTAAATAATGAGAATCCATGGACCCATAGAGGGGGATAACACACACTGGGGGCTATAGGAGGGTGGAGGATGGGATGAGGGAGAGAATCAGAAAAAATAACTAATGCTACAAAGCTTAATACCTGAGTGACAAAGTAATCTGTATAACAAACCCCCATGACGTAAGTTTACCTATGTAACAAGCCTGCACATGTACCCCTGAACTTAAAATAACAGTTAAGAAAATCATAGCTCTAAATGCTTATATAAGAAAGGAAGAAAGATGTAAAATAAATTATGTAAGCTTCTACCTTAAGAAACTAGGAAAAATAGAGCAAAGTAAGCCCAAAGTAAGCAAAAGAAGGAAATAAATATTAGAATAGAAAACAATAAATAAAGTCCAAATGTTGATTATTTTTAATAAATATTAATAAAATTGATAAATGCCTAACAAAGCTGATTAGGAAACAAGAGAGAAAATAAAAAACTGACATTAACAAGGAAAGAAGCTATAATCATAGATATTTCATGTCACCAAATTTTATAACATAGATGAAATGGCAAAATTTCTTACAAAATACAACTCATCAAAATTTATTTAAAAGGAAATAACCTGAATATCTTTAAATATTTGTTTAAAATTGAAGTCACTATTAAGTATTTTCCCAAAGAAAACTTCTAACTCCAACAACTTCACTGGTGAATTCTATTACATCTTTAAGGAAGAAATACTAATTTTATACACACACATTTAGAAAATAGAGGAGAAGGGATTTTCTAACTCATTTTATAAAGCCAGCACACCAAGACCTGACAAGGATATTGCATGAAAAGAAAACTACAGGTCATAACCCCTCATTAAATAGACTCAAAAATCTTTAACATAATATCAGCAATTAGAATAGCAGTATATAAAAAGCATAGTACATCATGACCTGGGTTTAATTCCAGGAATGCAATGTTGTCTTAACATTCAAAAACCAATGTAACTCACTGCATTTACAAAGTAAAAGAGAAAAATCATATAGTGATCTTAAGATGTGCAGAAAAAGCATTTGACAAAATCCAATACACATTTATGATTAGGAAAAAAGGAAGAAAAATGATATCTGAGCAAATTAGAAGTAGTAAAGCATTTCCTTATCAAATACTGTGTAGGGATCTCTGAAAAAGAGATTATCATTCTTAACAGTGAAATATTGAAAACATTACATCATTTGTTAATATAATTTTAATGGTGAAATATTGAAAACATTGATCCTAAGATCGCTAACAGGCAAATATTTCAATTCTGAGCCATTTCTCTTAAATATTGTACTGGAGTTTCATGACAAAATACTACTATTCATAGTGACATGATTGTGTATAAAATAATCTAAAAAAAACTAGATCTGATATGTAAATTTAGCAAGGTTTTAGTATAAAAAGCCAATGTACAAAAATAGTTGTATATTTATATATTAGCAACAAACAATTGAAAAATTATAGGCCGGGTACGGTGGCTCACACCTGTAATCCCAGCACTTTGGGATGCCGAGGCAGGTGGATCATGAGGTCAGGAGTTCAATATCAGCCTGGCCAAGATGGTGAAACCCGTCTCTACTAAAGATACAAAAAATTAGCCAGGTGTGGTGTTGGGCGCCTGTAATCCCAGCTACTCAGGAGGCTGAGGCAGAGAATTGCTTGAACTCCGGGGGCAGAGGTTGCAGTGAGCCAAGATCACACCACTGCACTCCAGCCTGGGTGGCAGAGCCAAACTCCGTCTCAAAAAAAAAAAAAAAGAAAAATTATAAAATGTCACTCATAATAAAATAAAAATAAACAACTATCTAGAAATAAATTTAACAAAAGATGAAAAAAAAACTGCTCTGCTGCAATCTGTAAAACACTTTTGAGGATAAAGCAGACCTAATTAAATGGAATTTTATCATACTAATGTATTGGAAGTCTCCATATTGTAAAGATGTCAAATTTTACAGAAATCGTTCTTTAGAGTTAATGTATTTTCAATACGAATCTCATCAGATGTTGGGTAGAAACAGACAAGCTCCTACTAAAATTTACATAGAAATGTAAAGAAACTAAAATAGCCAAAACAATATTGAAAAATAACAAAATTGGAAGACTTACACAACATGATTTTCAGACTTACTATAAAGCTCCAGTAATCATGATAATGTAGTACTGATGTAAGGATAGACATATAGATCAATGAAACAAAAAAAGAAAATTTAATAAAAGGTCCACACTTATACAATCAATTGATTAAAAAAGATTTTTTAGACTTTTATTTTTTGTAAGAGATGGCGTCTCCCTATGTTGCCCAGGCTAGAGTGCAGTGGCTATTCACACATCTAATCACAGTGCATTACAGCCTGGGCTCAAACCATCCTCCTGCCTCAGGCTCCCAAGTAGCTAAGACTACAGGCATTCATATAGTCAATTGATTTTTGAAGGAAATACTAATACGATCCAATGGGAAAAGGAAAATGTCTTCTGCAAATGATGCTGGATAACTGTTTACCCGTATGGGAAAAAAATTTGAACTTTAACTCTTACCTTATACCACACACAAAAAATTAACTGGGAATAGATTACAGATCAAAATGTACAAGCTGAAACTATAAAGCTCTTAGATGTAAAAAACTAGGTAAATATGTGACCTGGGCATAGTGAAAAATGTTTAGATGGAATGTAAAATGCAAAACCATAAAAGAAAAAGAACAAACTTCACTTCATCAAAATTTAAAATTTATGATCCTCTATAGTTACCATTACGGAAAGGAAAAGTTAAGCCACAGAATGGAGGAAACATTCACAATACTTTATACAAAGTGCTCCATATATATCCACAAGAACTCATATGAGGAATATACAAAAACACTCCTATAAATAAATAACAAAAGAGAAACAACCCAATATAAAATGGGTGAGTGACGTAGATAATACACAAAAGAGAATACATTAATGATGACTAAGTACATAAATAGATGCTCAACGTTGTAAGTTTGGTGGGAAATGAAAATTAGAACCGCAACAAGAAACTACTATATACTCACTAAAATATATAAAATTAAAAAAACATCTAATGCTAGTGGATGCAGATCAACTGGATTGCTTGTGTATTGTTGATGGAAGTATAAAATTTTACAACCACTTTGGGAAACAGGCAGCATCTTACAAAGTTAAACACAGACTGATTCCTATGATTCAGCAATTCAACTTCTACCTACTTACCCAAAAGAAATGGAAGCATATTTCTACAAAATGACTTGTGTGAGATGCTCATTGCAGCTTAATTCATAATAGTTAAAAATCCAAAACAATTCGAATTCCATTGACAAGAAAATGGATACCAGCCTGAACAACATAGCAAGACCCCATCTCTAAAGACAAAATACAAATATGAGCCAGGCATGGTTGTGCATACCTGTAGTGTCTGCTAATTGGGAGGCTGAGGTGGGAGTATCACTTAAGCCTAGGAGGTAGAGGCTGCATTGAGCCAGGTTTGCACCAGTGCACTCCAGCCTGGGCTAGAGAGACATGCTATCTTAAAAAAAAAAAAAAAAAAGAAAGAAAGAAAAGAAAAGAAAAAGAAAATAGATAAACATATTGCAGTAAATCCATGCAGTGAAATATTATGCAGCAAAAAGGAACAAATTACTAATTCACACAACAGGTGTAAATCTCAAAAACATTACAATGAATGAATCAATCAAGATGCAAAATATTTTATACTGTATGAATACATTTATATGTAGTTAAAGGGCAGGCAGGATTCATTTTTGAGGATAGAAATGAGAACAGTGGTTGCCTTTGATAGGAAAAGGGATAAAATTGGATAGAGACACACAGGGAAGTTTCTAGGGTGATGAATTGATGCTGTATTCCTTGATGGAGGTGTTGCTTACATGATAATACACTTGGGCCAAAATTCACCAAAATGTTCACTTAGGATCTGTGCATTTTACTGTATGCAAGTACATCTAAGGAAGTAATATAGGGATATCCATTCTGTGTTAGGCTCTGTGCCAGGCTGGGGGTAGGATGATGAGCAAACACAGACATGATCCCTACCCTCATGGAGGTTAGAGACAAGAGGAGGAAAAAAAATCAATGAAAAAAATCGTACACTTGGAAATTTGAAAAACATAGATGAGTAAAAGTTTTAAGCAGGAAGATGGGTATTGTAGGTAAACTCAGATTTGCAAAGAGTTTCACATCTTTTCTTCTAAATCATCTTCATTCTTCCCCATCCAGGTGCAGGTAGGGAGTTCTGTCTCCATCTACATTGGGGCTGCTTCTCCCTTCCGGGCCACTCAAGGCCCAGGGTGCTCTAGTGGCACCTGGACAGTGCAATAATAGCCCCCAGATTCCAGGATCTCATGGTCATGTCTGTTTTGTCCAATGCAGACATGTCCTTGAAGGCCAGAGCCATGCTATTTTGGCCTCATATGTACAATTCTCTAGAGGATTCTTTAGAGGTCTTGCCATCTCTTCAGGGGACTGTATATGAGCAAAGAGAAAGTCTCCACTGCTTATAGTTTCTTGCTGTCTGCTCCTCCCTTACTCTCCTCCCTGGACACCTAGCATTATCTCTTCAATGGCCTTAAACTGCTTGCAAAGGCAAAATGCTTTTGCTTTCCGCTCTGAAAAAGTTGGCAAGACAGGGAAGAACAGAAAGGCCATGCTGCAGCCCTGAAATGTGAGAAGGAAAGGAACACATAATAAATAGACAATGCATATAATATATATACATATAATAAAGTACCTATAATAACAATATTTTAATAAATTATCCTGTCCAGGATTATATATTAAAACAAAGTGGTTTGATGAGAAAGGCCAGGAAAGGGTTCCCTGAGGAACTGATGACTGAATTAGAGCTTTGGAAAAAGAGATGGAATTAGGTAGGGAAGGCAGGAGATGAGGGAGGAATGTGTCAGGAAGTAGAATTGCATGTGCAAAGGCCCTGTGGTGAAGGGGAACATGGTTCACTCAAAGGACTGCAAGGAGGCCAGTAGAGCTGCTGTGTGATGAGGGAAATAGAGGGAACAATGGTAAGACCAGAGAGACAGGCAGCAGCAAGACTTGTTAAGGCCAAGATTTTCAATCTTTTCCTTGCATAAAGAAGACACTGTTAAAGGGTTCCTTCCTTTTCTCCAGCCCTTTTAAAATATGTTTGTCTGGAGTATTTATTAAAGGCATGGCTAATGCTCAATTCTGCCACTGTTGGGGCTGTTGCTGAAGTCAGGAAGCTCTGACACTACATCCCTGTTGGCCTTATTGATGCAAAAGGGCCACCTTACTCAGAGATGGGTATGCCCATGCAAATGGGTAATGTAATCCAGCCCACTCTTACTGCTGTATATTTCAGCAACTTGTGATATGTGATCATTTTCCTGTTTGATTCAAAGTCGTTAGGTGTAATGGCTGGAGAGATAAAAGTAATTTAGGTTATAAATGAGAATGCTAACCATATGATAGGTTGCTATAAAGGAAGACCAACATTAATGTGCTGTAATATGCAATTTGAACTTACAAAGGAGTGAATTATGTACCGCAATAATAAGGAAGCAAAAAAGTTATATGACTACTTAGTGTAGGAACAGCTATTTCTACAATGAGGTTTTTACAATCTGGGTGCATGTCTGTGCATAATTTTCATATGCTTCTCAGATATCATATGTTGTATCTAATGACAGAAAGGGGCTAGTGTCCAGAGGAGGAGAAATCTACTATTAAACTTATTAATTTCAGAGTTCTGGTTGTAGAACCATTGTGAAAGACAATCATTTCTTGGCTTGAATGTGGTCTTGTGCTATAATTCAAAGTGTGAACTTGTGAAAATGTTGAGTGCATCTGCTAAGATAAGCAAAATGTAGACAGAAACTTTATTTATTTAACCTTATCTTGTCAGTAATAAGGATGGGAAATCTATGAAGAAAGAGTCTTTCTTAAAATAGAAGCTGAAGTGGGAATAAAATGGGGTAATGTACTTAAAATACTGAATAGAATCTGTTTTAATTTCTGTTTTCTAGCACCTTCAAGTATTTCAGAAGCACAAATTTACATATCAGTCATAAATCAGTCACTTACTCCAAAAGTATTTTTATTAGGCAATAGTTTGAACTTGTTATCATAGTTTGATGACTGTATGTTCCTGAAAGGAACACAGCCAGATGCACTTCTTTAAATATATTCTAGAAGTTTTCCCTAACCCAGAATGAATGCCCTACTTTTCCAAGCAGTTCCACCTACTGAAGTTTTGTGGAAGCGGGAGAATTCCTACCTAGCTAGAATCATTGGCTGGCAGACACCAATGACCTCAGGGAGTCAGAAGATCTGGCCACTAGGCCAGTAGGAAAGGTGTTGGGGCAGAGCCTTGAATGCTTTGTTCTAATCCTATCAATGACCTTTTCAGGAGAATAACTGGGCTGTTCAGCACCACTGGAGACCTTTGGTGTCTAGCTTCTGTTGAGCTCCAAGCCGCTGCTCTGAAATTTCACTTGTCTCTGATTAACTCCATTCCTTTGTCTATAGGTTGATTGCTCCAGACTTTTCATGTTTGGCCTTTGCCCAGCCCAAGATGCTCATCAAACTTTACAGAGGACAGGGGTAGGGCCAAAAGGAAGCACCTTCATAGACCCTTTTCTTAAGGTATTACATAAGTGGTGTCTTGTCTCTCCTTCTTTCTATCGAAGATTACCTAACCTTCCCTCTTACCTGGTTTCTTTATTTTCCATAGCTCGTCACTGGCCCCATTGTCCCAAGCAGCTCTGCTCAGAATTTCTTCCTGACTCTGAGAGAAGTCTTACCTTGCAGAAGTTCACCTTCTCACTGTTGTTGTCTTTCTCATTTTGTACATTTGCATCTTCTGTTGTGTATTACAACAGGCAGGGAAAATACCCACCAGGCTAAGACCTGTGGCAGTTTCAGAAATCCTGAGTCATCTCCTCAACTTTTCCTACTGGGAAGATGCTTAGCTGCTCTCAATTAAGGGCATTCCCTGTCCCCTGTAAGCTGATTGTGTCTGGCTAATCTCCCAAACCCCAATCCCTTCTACAAAACAACAACTCCTTTCCTTCCTAGGCATGCTTAGTGCGGTCAGAATTCCTACACAAGAGCTGGGACTGCGCCCTGTACCCTTTCTGTCCAAACAACTTGACCTTACTGTTTTAGCCTAGTCCTCATGTCTGTGTGCAGCGGCTGCCGTTGCCTTAATACTTTTAGAGGCCCTCAAAATCACAAACTATGCTCAACTCACTCTCTACGTTTCTCATAACTTCCAAAATCTATTTTCTTCCTCACACCCGATGCATATACCTTCTGCCCCCCTCCACTACCTGTCAGCAAGCCGAACTCGTTGCCTTAACTTGAGCCCTCACTCTTGCAAAAGGACTACGTGTCAATATTTTCACTGACTCTAAATATGCCTTCCATATCCTGCACCACCATGCTGTTATGCTGTTATATGGGCTGAAAGAGATTTCCTTACTATGCAAAGGTCCTCCATCATTAATACCTCTTTAATAAAAACACTTCTCAAAGCCACTTTACTTCCAAAGGAAGCTGGAGTCATTCACTTCAAAGGCCATCAAAAGGCATCAGATCCCATCGCTCAGGACAATGCTTATGCTGATATGTTAGCCAGAAAAGCAGCTAGCATGCCAACTTCTATCCTTCACGGCAGTTTTTCTCCTTCTTATCTGGCCACTCCCACCTACTCCCCCACTGAAACTTCCACCTATCAATCTCTTCCCACACAAGGCAAATGGTTCTTGGACCAAGGAAAATATCTGTTTCCAGCCTCACAGGCCCATTCTATTCTGTCGTCATTTCATAACCTCTTCCATGTAAGTTACAAGCCGCTAGCCCGCCTCTTAGAACCTCTCATTTCCTTTCCATCATGGAAATCTATTCTTAAGGAAATCACTTCTCAGTGTTCCATCTGCTATTCTACTACTCCTCAGGGATTGTTCAGGCTCCCTGCCTTCCCTACACATCAAGCTCAGGGATTTGGCTCCACCCAGGACTGGCAGATTGACCTTACTCACAGGCCTGGAGTCAGGAAACTAAAATACCTCTTGGTCTGGGTAGACACTTTGACTGGATGGGTAGTGGCCTTTCCCACAGAGTCTGAGAAGGCCACCGTGGACATTTCTTCCCTTTTGTCAGACATAATTCCTCGGTTTGGCCTTCCCACCTCTATACAGTCTGATAATGGACCAGCCTTTATTAGGCAAATCACCCAAGCAGTTTTTCAGGCTCTTGGTACTCAGTGAACTAATGGTCTTTTAAAAACACACCTCACCAAGCTCAGCCACCAACTTAAAAAGAGCTTTTATTTTCATTTTAATTTTTATGTAGTGTTGTCAAAGGATTTTCCATTTCTTTAAAAATACATTAACTTTTAACATGATCATGTCCTTTGCAGGGACATGGATAGAACCGGAGGCCATTATCTTTAGCAAACTAACACAGGAACAGAAAACTAAATACGCATGGTCTCACTTATAAGGGGGAGCTAAGTGATGAGAACACATGGACACAGGAACAACACACACCGGGGTCTTTTGGAGGATGAAGGGTGGGAGGAGGGAGGCAATCAGGGAAAACAACTAATGGGTACTAGGTTTAATACCTGGGAGAAGACATAATCTGTACAGTAAACCCCCAGGACACAAGCTTACCTATGTAACAAGCCTGCACTTGTGCCCCTGAACTTAAAATAAAAGTTACAAAAATTAACATTTAAAAACTGTGTCACATATGAGCATTATGGGGAAAATAAGATATTTATTAGCAAAAGGTAGAAAATAAAACTTCCCTTTGTCCTTCTAGAGATTTCGGGCACATAAACGCAATATCAGCAGTATAGTGTCACAGTTAAGAGCATGAGCTCTAGACTAGACTGTGTGGATTTGAAAGCCCTGTCCTGCCACTTACTGGCTGTATGACTTCAGAAACATTAGTAACCTCTCTGCGTCCCAGTGGTTTCAGCTTTAAAATGAGGTTAAAAATAGTAACATCACAGGGATTGTAAGGATGAGTGACAGAACTATACCTGGATGAAAGGAGTCTTTGATAAATGCACTGTTACACAATCTATAAAGAAAAGAGATCATGCTACATATCCAAGTTTACAACTTGCGTTTCCACTGAAAATATATTTTGAAAACTTCATGCCATTTATTTTATGTCAATACATTCTTAACCTGCTCACCGTATTATACTTTAAGTATATTGTTTTAAATTACTGTATAATGTTCCATTGTGTAGCTGAATTTGAACTTATTTGATGTTCCATTGAATGGATTATTTCCAATCTTGTGGTATAAACAATGCAGCAATCAACATTGTAGTCCATGCTATATCTTTCTGCCTATCTATGGTTTCTAGAAACAGAGTTTATAGGCACATTTGCCTATCTGTTGCTAAATTGCTAAATTGCTAAATTGACTTCCAGATTATATCCCCATCAATAGAGTAAGCTGGTTTGTCTGCTTGTTTATGTTCATTCCTTCAAGGACGGACAGGAACTTTACCTTCATCATATCCTATATGTCTGATGTGGCTAACTCTTCTGTATACATGGTTTCCTAGTAGTTACCATGATAAATACTGATTTTTAGATTGTCATAGCAATGCTTAGTCATGAGGTCTCAAGAAAGAGGTCTCTAAATTAGCTACAGTCCTCAGGAAGTTCTTGAGAATACCGCTAAATCCTATAGGATTTGTTAAAGATACCCAAGCCAACAGACAAAATGGATGCCCCATGGCTAACTGAATTGTTCAAAGTTAAAACAGAACTAGGTGGCCATGGCTGGGTGAGGGAGCAATCTTATACACTGTATTCTCAGAAAGATGTTGTAAAAGTATTATAGGACATCTCTTTCTATAATCAAATCAAACCAGTTCCTGTTGACAGTGCCAAGATAAACCGCAGTCAGAGCCCCCTGCACAACCACCTGAAGTTTGGAAGAAACATTTAACAGAGACTTCTGGTTTGAGGTTTGGAAGCCAACCAATCAGAGCTCACCTCAGCTGGTGAATTGGGGGCTCAGCTGTATCAAACAATCAGGGATCCACTGTATCGACCATCAGAACTCAACTGTACCAACCAATCAGAAATAAGCCTGTGTAGTAGGCTGCTCTTGCATTGCTACAAAGAAATACCCGAGACTTGGTAATTTATAAAGAAAAGAGGTTTAATTGACTCATGATTCTGCAGGCTTTATACGAAGCATGGTGCTGGCATCTGCTCAGCTTCTTAGGAGGCCTCAGGAAGCTTGCAATCATGGTGGAAGGGGAAGGAGGAGAA
The DNA here is from genome assembly GCF_028878055.3 of Symphalangus syndactylus. Lineage (NCBI taxonomy): Eukaryota > Metazoa > Chordata > Mammalia > Primates > Hylobatidae > Symphalangus > Symphalangus syndactylus. The sequence continues at coordinate 41,586,868 of NC_072433.2, forward strand.
GGGATCTCACATGGCCAGAGCAGGAGTAAGTGTTGGGAAGTGCTGCACACTTTTAAATAACCAGATTTTGCAAGAAGTCACTGACTATCCTGAGGACAGCATCAAGCCATGAGGTATCCAACCCCATGACTGAAACCCCTCCCCACACCAGGCCCTGCCTCCAGTGCTGGTTATTACAATTCAACATAAGATTTAGAGGGGACAACATCCAAACTATATCAAATCATTTTAGTCCTTCATTTGTATAAACAGATCTGATTGGGAGCCTAGGCAGGAACTTTTGCTACAAAACTCAAACCCTCTTTGTTTTCTGGAAAGCATGGCATCTTTATATTATGCCCAAGGCTGTGTCTCCCTGGTTTTCAAATTGTTCACTGGAATAAATTCTCTTTCCAACGAATTCCTTTTCAGATAAATTTTGTTCATAGATACTCTGAATAAAGAGGCTCTAAAATGTGGCTGCACATTAGAATCTCCAGGGAAACTTTTTAAAATAATACCAATGGTTGAGTCTTGACTCATTGGGTTTGGGGTAGGACATTGCCATTAAAATGATTTTAAAGGCTCTCCAAATGACTCTAATATGCAGTCTGCGTTGAAGATATTAATGGATTGAATTCCTTTAATTACAGGTGAGATTACCTGAATTCATTACATCTGTATCTTTACATCTGCTAAAGGTGTCATCTCAGTACTACCATTCAGTCATTCCCCTGTTTATGAATATAGAAAGAACTTTCAAAAAATTGGCAATATCTAGAAGCACAGGTAAACTACATTCTTGGTATTCACTTTTCTGTCTCGGTTACGCTGTAGACAGTATCCTAACATTAATCTTACTGCTAAGCCATCCATCATTTCTCTTTAATCAGACCTGTCCCTCAAGACACTAAATATCTCTTTTCAGGTGATTTCACCAACTGTTGTGTTTCCTAAGTTGAGTGTGATGTAAATGTCATTTGTTCTATTTTGTTGCTTTTATAAGACAACTTCAGCACTGTTCATGTTTGTTGGAAATGTGGACTCTTAATGGGGCTCACTGAACCAGAGACTTGACTCTTGGAATTTCACAAGCGTGGGAAACCTCTTAAGTAACAACTCTCAATGTGAAATGAGGGAAGGCACTTCGTAAAAAGGCATTCCAATGGCATGTTCCCAGGTCTTTGTAAGTTAATTTGAAAGAGAATACAAAGAACTGATCTCCCTACAAAATGATATTCAGTCGTACTCTGTAATTAAAGAAACAAGTCAAATTGACAATGACATCTAGTTTTACCAGCCAGATTAATAAAGGTACTCTCACACCTTTCAGTGAAAATGTAAATTGTTAAAGCCATTTTCAAGAGTAATCTGGCAATATTGACTAAAATTAAAAATGAACGTTTCATTTGACCTAGATATTCCATATTTAAGAATTTACATTATGGATATTCTTATAAACACATACCAAGGCACATGCAAGAGATTGTTCATTTGAGCATTGAGTGTAACAATGAAACATTGGTAACAACCTACACATTCATCAAGGGGGACCAGCTAGATAAATAAGGTGCTTTCAACCAGTTGTTGAAAACAATGTGTTAGAATGGTGTGTGCAAACATAAAATAATCCCAGGATGTATTATTGAACAAAATAACCAAGCTATAAAATGGTCTCCATGATTTCACTTGTGTAAATTAAAAAATGAAAATATAAGTATGGTTTTACATTTTTATGATCATTATATATGGAAGGGTATATGAGAAAATTTTAATGATATTTATCGTTGAAATGCAAAGAGTTGGGCAAGAAGGGAGCCTTGTACTTTAAAATTTTATAACATTGTGTGCCTTTTGGATCTTAAAACCACTTTTATGTATTATTTATCCTAAGAAATTAAGGCAATTTTGGGATCTGGTGACTCACTTCATAGAAAAAAGGAGTAAAGCAGTCACAGAAAATTCTTTACAGAAAATTTTTGAGGGATTGATGAAGAAGAATGCCACATTTGATGTTAAGCAGTCTCTAGCAGTGTTCCCCTTGAATTAATTGTTCTTCAAAGCACGTTTCAAAAATGATCCTCTTGTGTTTCTGTAAATATTGATTATATTGCTCTCCAGATCTTTATTTTTTAATGTCTAAGACATTTCATTAAAAAAAGTTACCTTCCAAAAAAAAGTTACCGTCCTGTTGTGTTCAGTCATTCAGTAATTTGAGAAATGGAAGTTAGGATGGGTGGACAGAGTCTTCTCTCTGATTCTTTATTCTCCTGCTTTGATATATTGTTAAGTTTCAGGCAACTATCAAATAGAGTGGTTTAGCATTAGTGATTCTCATAGTTTTAACTGCAACATGTGTCATAAAAATCCAGATACCTAGAAAAAAAAATTTACTTGCAAGTCCTGTTGACTCTTGAAATGTAATATGTCAAAGAAATACCCCAACCAGGCTGTTCATTTCTAATGCCAACCTTGTTCCCTTCCCCTTCTCTCTTCTTTGTCCTCTTCCTTCCTACGTCTTGACCTCCACATAAGTGTTTCTTAGACCCATGTCTCATTTCCATTCCTGCTACCACTACCATGGCATTGCTGTATTAACCTATGCCTGGATTACAGAACTGGAATTTTTGCTCTTTCCTATTAATCCTACTAGAATCATTTTCCTAAAATGCTCTTTTGTCCTGGTGCCTCTGTTCCTATACCAATAGAGGCTGCCTATGTGGTTAGATCCACCATCCTAAGCCTGTATTCAAACTCATCAAAGGTCCAAGAAATGTTTTTTACTGAATTGTTTGATTGAATTGAATCCAGCACTCCCATCTGCTGCATTCACACACACACACACACACACACATGCACACGCACACAGTACACACGCACACAGTACACAAAGACATTTCCAAAATCTGTTTACAGAAAGAGACTCAATTACCTCAGAGACACTACTTGAATCAGAGGAAACTGAAATACAAATAGATGACAGGAGTCTCTCCACTTCCCTCCCTTTTTTGACTAGGGATGAGGTGCTATCAAGAAGATGAGGTCAGCTATAGAAATTAAAGTCGTGTGATTTATTCACCTATCTTCAGGCTTCTATGTAATTCTGCCGTCTTGCCATGCAGGCTTGCTCTCTATAGGCTCCTTGAGGGGAGTGGTAGTGCCTTGTTTCTTTGGAATCCTCCAGTGCCATATAAACCTCTGACAACAGTTACCCAGAAGTCATGTCAGAACCCAGGCTCGAAGGTGTATGTCCTGTTACATGGTCATTCAGCTAATTCCAAGGAGGATGTAAACTTGCATGATCTCTGGCCAGGCAGACTTTTTGGTATCTCATGAGGCTGTGGTCCTTTCTCTATAGAAAGTACTCATATGTGGGGCTGCCTTTATAGAGCAAGCCAGTGTCTTGATGCTTCCTGGGTGTGACTCCCATCTTTGGAGTCAGTCTTCACTGTCATCAGTATTAGGAAGGCATCAGTTTTCAGTCATAGCACACATTGGGTTGGGGTCTGAACAGCAGCCTTGGAGTCCAAAACTACTTTCAGTATTATACAAGATCAATAGAAGTTGTGTAATGGCTGCAATAGCATCATATTGGCTATTCTGGAGTATGCAATTTATTAGAAAACATTTTTCCTAATGTGGAGTTGCTGATGGGAAATTAACAAAAAGGGCCTATGTTAGAGCCTAGTTGGTCTCTACATTCTTTCCAGGCTCCCTTGACATTCTTTAATTCTGTCTAGCTGGTGCCTGAACTTGACAGTCGAGGCAAGATACCCTCATGCCACCTGCCATTTTGTCTCTTCAGAGCCTAAATACAGTTTTATCATTTGGGCAGTGCCCTGTGTATTGGGCAAATATTCTAACTTGATTTTGACGGCATCATCTCCCATCTCAAATCTTCAGGCCTCTGTATCTGTCTAAACCCACAAGGTTAGAAAATGCTTTTCTTTTCTGTTCTTTTTTTAAGCTGGAATCTGTCAGCAGAATTTTCTGCATTTGCTTTTATTTCCTGGGTCTCTTCTTTCTGTTCTATATATTCATTTTCTTGTGTCTTTCCCTGAAGCTATGCATGTTTTGCTTTATGTTATTTTCTAGATTCAACTTCATCAACACAGTAGCCATCAAACCCATTTGTTTTCTTCTTTTAAGATGCTAATGTTTATCCATTTATCAAGTATCATCGATGCATTGGTCACTGTAGGATGGGTTGTGCTTCTTACAGCCCTTTACATGTTTTTTTGATAATTTGATAAATTAATACTGCCTAGTAAAGTACAACTAACATTTAGTAATCAAAGATGTAAAGAGTGAGTTGTACCTTCCTCACCGTAATGATAAGCAAAACCTTTTATGTTGTGATGTCTTAAGAGTTAGCTGCATGAGTGCTAAATGTTGCTTTTAATTAAACAATAAAGAATGTAACGCCCTTTACAGTATCATTATAAATTTTGATGTGGTACACCAATTTGATCCTTTAAAAATTAATTGCCTAGGAGTATGTTTAAGTGGTATTGATTATGTTGGTGCCTTGTGTTGATCTGTGATACTTAACCCAACATTTAAAATATCTTTTTTCCATTATATGTTGTGATGCAAGAATAAAAGCAAAGTACAAAACAAATAGGCACTTGAATTCTAATAGCAATAAGCAATAAATGTCAGGCATCTGGAAATTATGGTTGCAATTTCATCAGAGTACACTTTGTTCTTCTATTATGCCTGCATGAATTTTGCTACAGGCAAAATCTATTACAGATAACAGTTAAGAACCTTTCTAATCTACACAGATAGTCATGGCAAAATGCTAAAAAACTAAATGTTGGAAAATATAATATTGCAGGGGAAAATTGACACTTGTAGAAAATAATGTGGTCCTATTTAGAACCACAAATGGTAATAATTTCTTTAAGATTATGATGTGGTGGATGTTTCTGTGATGGGTGACCCAGATGAAGGACACAGCACTGGTAATGAATCCTGTTTTGCTGGCTGATGTGTGTGCATGTAGGTAGATGCTTATCTGTAAATTGAGGGGCAGGGTGTGTGCTTAATGATTGCTACCTGAAATTGTAATTACAAAGTCAGATCACACATGAGAAGCCTTGGTTTTTTCCACTGCCCTTAGGTACATTGGAGAGGAATATTTCTAGTTTGGAGCCACTTGACTCACCTTGAGAGAAAGATTAGTTAGTATTCACCATTCTTGATGACACATAGTAACTCTGGATAGTTGTTTGGTAAATTTACTAACTGAGTTTTCAGAAAATTGGCCCCTGGCTATTAACTTGGAGAAACAGTTTTCCTGTACTTAACTCCAGCTTAACCTGCCTGATAGGGATTTCAGAACGTTTGAACTAGAGTTTGAAAATGTGGAATCTGTAATTGACTTTCTTCTCTTCATCCTCTTTATTTTTCACATCCATTCAATATATATGTACATTGTCATCTGGATTAATAATTTATTACTGTGTAACTAATTACCCCCAAACTTAGTAGCTGAAAGTAACTAATGTTTATTATCTCACAATTTCTATGGGTCAGAGACTTTGGGAGCAGCTTAGATGGGTGATTCTGGCTTGGGGTCTTTCATGAGGTTACAGTCAGGATGTCAGTCAGGGCTGCAGTTAACTAAAGACTTGATGTCAATCTGGGGATGGAGAATACTCTTCAAAAAGGATAGCTGTTAGCAAGAGATCTCAATTTCTTATAGGTGATGGATAGGAGGCTTCTGTTTATTACCTTGTGGGTCTCTCTACAGGGCTGTTGAGTATGCCCATATCATGACAGCTGGCATTCCAGAGGGCAATTGATCTAAGAAAGAGGTAAGCAGCCACAGGTCCTTTTACGACTTGTATGATTTGGCTGTGTCCCCACCCAAATCTCATCTTGAATTATAGTTCCCATAATCCCCAGGTGTCATGGGAGGGACCTGGTGGGAGGCAATTGAATCATGGAGGCAGTTACTTCCATGCAGTTCTCATGACAGTGAGTGAGTTCTCACGAGATCTCATGGTTTTATTAGGGGCTTTTTCTCTTCTGCCAGGCACTTCTCTTTCCTGCCATCATGTGAAGAAGGACATGTTTGCTTCCTCTTCTGCCACGATTGTGTTTCCTGAGGCCTTCTTAGTCATGCAGAACTATGAGCCAATTAAACCGCTTTCCTTTATAAATTACCCAGTCTCAGGAAGTTCTTTATAGCATGTGAGAATTGAGTAATACAATGACCTAGTCTGAAAAGTCAAATATTGTTACTTCTCCCACACTGCATTCGTTAAAAGTCAGTTACTGAGTCCTACTCATATTGAAGGGGAAATCTCAACTCTGTCTCTCAAAGGGAGGAATATCAAAGAATTTTAAAACCACCACACCACCTAAACAGGGCACACTAGCATGGGCTCCCAGGGTAGAACTCTTCTCCAGGCCTGCTCAAGTGACATGTTCTCTGGAAAGACCTCCTTCACTTCTCTAACCATATTCTTTTTTTTTTTCTTCTCTCAAACCTGCATAACTTAGCATCTCATCACTTTGAGTATGTTGTCTTCGATTGCTGTAAATCACTATTTCATGTATATATTTCGTTTCTCCCCAGTAAAATGTTAATTGTCTCAAACTTTATGCTGCTCTAGAGGTGATTCCATTTTAGGCAAATTACTGGTGCTCACTAAATCAAGAAGGGAGGCTGTCCAGCATGGTGAATGAGAGCAGGGCTTTAGAGTCCAAGAGTCCTAGGTTCCAATTCTGACTTCATCATTGTAAAACCTTGGAAAGCTGTTACACAGGGGCCACTATTAGAATGTAGTGCACAAGCCTATTGTGAAGATTTCATGGATTAATGCATGTTAAGAACATAGGAAAGGATAAACAAATTGTAGGTATTATCACTGTATTATTGCTGTTTGTAGTTTTTTCACATGTCCCTAGGCCATTCTTTGTATTTTATATACATGTTATATATAACATAGATACATCATATATATCAAAGTTATATGTTATATAATGTATATATGTGATATATGTATATTTGTATATGTGATATATACATTATATATATATATATATATATATATATATATATATCCACTGACTTGGATGCTTGTCCTACCAACTTCCTGTGTGACATTGAGCAAGCTCTTCTCTTTCTCAGCCTGTTTTCCTGATCTGTAAAATAAAAGGGTTATATCAGACAATTTCTATGATCTTTCTCTAACTCATTTTGTCTTATATAGGTATAAATGAAAATAGAAGAAATTGTCTTTAATCTGGACAAGTTCTATAGGACACACCATGCTGAATCTTACAGAGAAGAACTTGGGTTAGAAGCTAAGGTGCCTGGGTTAGGCTTGTTTTTTAAAGGAAGATGAAGACTAGTATTTATTAAGTACCTATTATGTGCCAGGGTTTCTACATGTGTCATATCATTAAATGCTTACAATTATCTCTCTGTACTTCCTCTCCTCTCTTTATACCCATCCCAGCCCATCTCCCATCCAAGATCCTCACTAAAGGTTAAGGTCTCAGGTCACAGGACATACGTAGCAGTGAGGAGTTGTGCATCCAGTTCCGTCTGATTCCAATCTCAGATCCTTCTGTTGCCCCTGGCTACCTAAATTTGAGCAGGATGTGAGTGACCTCTTTGCAGATGTCTTTTTTTTTCTTTTTTCTTTTTTTTTAAGAGATAGGGTTTCACTCTGTTGCCCAGGCTGGAGTGCAATAGCTCAATCATAGCTCACTGTAGCCTCGAGCTCCTGGGTTCAAGCAATCCTTCTGTCTCAGACTCCCAAGTAGCTGAAACTACAGGTGTACGCCACCATGTTCAGCTAGGGTGTGACCTCTTGAGTAAATGACTTAACCTCAGTTTATTCTTCTGTACATGGACAAGTCTACTCAGGTAACCCTGGGGAAGCAGCAGCAGGGTCATCTGTGTAGCTGAGCAGCTCTGGCTGGGTCAAGTTGAGGGGAATGCTCAGAAGTCCCCATAGTTCCTGTATAAATCCAGTAGGCAATTACCAGCTGTTTTACCACTGTGACTTAGTCTTACTGACCCTAAGAAGCTTAAATAATTTGATATGAAGATTGCAGGGCTTCTGTTAGGTTTTTGAGAGTCTGTACAGTCTGTGGCAAAGCAGGGAAGTGGCTCTGTGGGGTTTACCACATTTACTGCTCCACCTCTTATTGGCATCCATTCAGATTGTCAGAGGGTCCTTCTCAGAATGCAGGCCGTCAGTGAATATCAGCCTCCCCTCTTCAGGAGGCTGTGGGAGGCTCAGCTGGCCAAGTCCTGCCTACCCAGACTCTGAAGTGGGGCTTTGTCAAGGTTGCCTTGTGTTTGAGAACAGATGCTTAGGAAGGAGGAAGTACTAAATTCTTCTCCATGCATGTATGAGCATGAGGAGAGGGGATGAGCAGAGTGGGTCATGAGAACTACGTAACAGGCCGAGGCAGGCGGGGGGATGAGATGACCACAGGGCAAGAGGGAAGGGATGTAAACATGGAACATATCACAAAGAAAGGTGGGATTGACTTCAGTGCTCAGGGTGGGTCCTGGTGCCCATGGGTGTCTTGGGTGAAACACAGGCATTGGAGAGCAGGAAGGTGCTAAATCCAATTCCTTAACCTAGAGATAGAAAAACAGGTGGGCCATGCATATCCTCTCTCTCCCACTGTCACTGTCCACCTGATATTCATGTCAGCCCTTATCCTTTCTGAACTGAGGTCTCTTCAAGGTAAGAAGGAAGATCTGCCTTCTGAGGCAGAGAGCCCAGGATTCAGGGGCGACAATCCTGTTCTCACTGTTGACCCTATAGACCATTCACCAGACACAGCCAGGGAAACTCTTCAAATGTAATTCGGGTCACATCACCCCCAGGCTGACAACCTTCCTATCAGATTCTTGATCTGACTACAAAGAAAATAAGAAATATTGGTGTACTAAAAATATTAGAAGTTCTAATTGTGTGTATGGGTTTCAACTGTAATGCTAGACTTCTGTTCCTAGAAGTGATTCAGGCACCATGTTGTTGTAGGTTGAAAGGTATGTAAGGGTAAGACATATTTTCCTTTAACAAATGCCCCATTCCAGGACAAGTCTAAACCAAATTAGCCTAATTGTAGAATGTAGCATCTTGGCCTCTTAGAAATTTGTTTCTTCTATTTTACTTTTTGAATATTGCCTCTAGTTTTAGAGAACTTGCTTATTGGAAGGGGAAAACAAACACAACAAGAGCCATTTTTAAAAACAATCATGTAAAGATGACGCCTGCAGTGATTTCCTATCACAGGGAATAAAATCCAAATTTCTTACCATGCCAGTATGTTCTTCATAACCTGATTGCAGCCAACCTCTCTGACCTCATCTTATTCACGCTTCCCCAGATAGATGTGTCTTTTTTTCTGCCCCTTCAATAAACCAACTTTGTTCTCTTTTTAGGGCCTTTATACCTGTAGTCCTCTCTTCCTGGAAAGTTCTGACACATTTTGGCATGGCCGTCTCTTGGTCAATCCCATCTCAGTTCTGGGTAGTCACATAGAGAGGTATCCCTGACTATCCTACTTTATGCGATCAAGTAACAGGTATAACCAATGGCAATTGCCTTGTTAATTTATTAGTTTATAGATTTATTATCTGTTTCTTTACCTGAAACATGAGCTCCAAGAAAACAGGGATTATAGCCTGGCCACTCCTTTCAGGATCCCCAGGGTTGGGCCAGTGCCTGGTAAATATTCACTGAAGGAATGAAGCATTCTTGGCTTTGCCACTTGCCACCTGTATGACCCTGGGGAAGCCACTTTATTTGTATGTTAAATTAGGTTACAAAGTGTACTTTTACGAAGATGAATTTTATATATATATATACACACACACATACAATGCTTATCACAATGCTAGATTCATAGAACATGTTGCACAATTAGAATATGTTTTTCCTAAAAGGGCCTAAAACAATGCTTATGTGAGTGTGCTCATAAATGCATGCAGTTGACACTGAATAAGTATAGTTGATGTTAAATTAGGTTACAAAATGTACTTTTACGAAGGTGAATTTTATATATATATATATACACACACACACACACACACACAATGCTTATCACAATACCAGATTCATAGAACATGTTGCACAATTAGAATACGTTTTTCCTAAAAAGGACTAAAACAATGCTTATGTGAGTGTGCTCATAAATGCGTGCGGTTGACACTGAATAAGTATAGTTGATTGAACAAAATTAGTTTCCTCGATTATTCAATTGCTGAGACAGATCTGCAGCACAGGCCTGCTGATTCCCAGTTTAGGGCTTGTTACATCTTTGGTTATTCTCAACGCCAAGGATCCCTGTGGGGTGGTTTGGGGGAGATGGGATTTATGGGAATGGAGCATTTTGGGAAGTGAATATATACTGGCTTTCTGGAGATGTTGTGTCTAGATGTGGTTTTGGCTCTAAGTAGTTGAGTCACTGAGGAAGCCACATTATGAATCTTGGTCTCTGTTTTCTGATCTGTAAAATGGAGATTATAAGATCTTTTTTTTCTCCTTCTTATTAGCAGACTCTAGTTTATTACCTGCTGTGAATCAACATGGGAGGCACAACTCTGCCCACATGTTCTGTAGGATCTAGTTGGGGACCTGTACCATGAACAGGGTTACTGAAAACAACAAGATTCTACCAACAAAGTAAGGTTGGAGTAGAGCAATCTGAGTCCAGAATTGGGTACTCTTTGTCATTGGAGGCTGTAATGGCTTAGAATGTTCTGGAAGAGAGGTTGAAATGGACTCTTGAAGAACTTCACTGGGTGATTGTGAGACTAAGACGGTATAAATGCAATGAAATCCTTACAACAACCAATAACAGGCTTCACTGCTTTCAGAACCAACTATGACTCACTCTAGGATAATAGGTCTACTCTACATTCCTATCATGCTTTACACCTTAAGGAAATTCTGAGAGATGAGTCCTCCTTTCTTTTACTACACTTGGTACAATGTGGGAAAACGAAAGAAGTATCATAACTTAGGTTAGAAAATTTGAGTTCATGCCTAGACTATGCTTCTTATTATAGTACTTAAGTGGCCTTAGACAAGTAGCATAAACCTCATTTTTCTTCTATGTAAAATAAGGATATACCACTGACTTCATAATATTGTAGTGAGCATTGCATTGTAAAATGTAAAGCTCTATTCTGAATAGTCTTTGTGCTGTAGAAATATTCCAAGCAATAGATGATATGCTTCCTAATATATGAAAATTCTTCAAAGGCAGAATCTATAGTATTTAATTTTTCTGGTGTGCATTTGTTTACTTGTCCAGTTCTCTTCTACTAGAATGTAAGGTCAGCGGGAGCAGGGCTTTTCTTCATTATTATTATTATTTTTTAAATCTGAGACCCAGAATAATTCCTGGCAAATGACGGTAATCAAGAAACATTTAAAATTAATTCATTAATGAGTAAATACAGCCAATGAACTATTATAGAAACTGAAAAAGAAAATCCAATCGTCCAGCTCTTCTTTTATTTCAAGGCTGACTTTCCCTCGATGCAGATGTAAACACACTTGAACACCTCATGTTGATTTGTCTGGGAATAGTCAACCAGCATGGATGAAGTAGAATGTCAATCAGTATTTCCTACATATAAAGAAACCCAGTGAGAAGAGCAATCTCAATGACTCAAGATGGTATCCCAAACTCTGAAATCATGAAAATGGATTTAGCCTACCTTCTCCTTTGGGATGTGGTCAGTTGTAACAATCTTCATTTGCTGGTTCTTTATACAATTATTTAAATATCTTTTAAAATGTATGTATTTATTTTTGTACTACTTTTTAAATTAATAGATAGTAGTTGTGCATATTTTTGGGTACAGGAGATATTTTGATACGTCTATTTAATGTGTTATGATCAAATCAGGATAACTTGGATATTCATCAGCTCAAACATTTTTCTTTGTGTTGGGAATATTATAATTTTTTTCTTCTAGCTATTTGGAAATATACGATAAATTGTTGCCAACTGTAATTTCCCTAGTGTACTACTGAATACTAGAACTTATTCCTTCTATTGAACTGTATTTTTGTACTTGTCTTTTCAGTAGAACATGCCTGCTCTATAGTATAATGGCTTGTGAAGGAGTTAACTGTTTCCTCACTGAGGACAAACTGCATGATGCATGCCAGGTTCTCTGCCACCAGGGTTGTTAAGGCTGTGAGCTGGAATGTGCAGTGATTAAGCATCACAGAGATGAGGGCCTCATAGGCTAGGACCCTCACCTTCATGCTCCAAATAGACAGCATGGCAGATAACCCTTGTGACAATGAAGTCTTTCTTGAAGATTTGTGTTCAGTACTATTAAGTTAATTTTCAGCATGCAGGTAGTTATGGAGGTAACTTCTATATTCACACAAAATTCTTCCTTGAATAGAATAATTCAGGGTAGCATTCAAAGATTTCTCTCTGAATCTTTATTGCAGTATCATCTTGAATGACAATGGCTGATGTGAATAACTTTGTTCAGAGGTACTGATTATGGACTGAAATTTTGTATTTTTATGTAAATTCCAGGCAAGCCCTTACTCTCATGTATTTGACGTTAACATAGCTGGGTAATTTTGAGAATCTGGTGACTATATTTTTAAATGCACAAAACAAAGTTCCAATGCAAGTAGGTATTTTTCACTAGTGGAAAGACTGAAATATGTTGTAAATATTACAGAAAGGGCAACATTCTAGCTTATCCATCCTGCTACAGATTTATTTATTCTGAACCGTAGATCTAAGTTTTGTAATGGTGCACCCTCAACATCTAGCTTGTCTATCACCTCGGGCCATATTCAATATTTCCTCAGTTAAAATCCATAAAGGTCTGGATGATCACATCTCTGCACACAGCAGTCCTTTTGGCATCACTTTGATTTCTTTTGAATCAGGAGATTTTAGAAGACCAGAGATACGTATAATCCAACAGGGCCCAAACTCTTTTTTGTTGACTGTGTCCAAGTCAAAACACCTGAAGATCTTTAAAAACATACAGATACTAGGATTCTTACTCTTCACAGTTGTTATTTAGAAAGGGTGGTGCCAGGTATGGTAACCTCAACACTCTGAGAGTCTGAGGCAGGAAGATCACTTAAGGCCAGGAATTTGAGACCAGTTTGGGCAATATAGCAAGACTCCATCTCTACAAAAAAAAAAAAAAAAATTAACCTGGCATGGTGGTGCACGTCTGTAGTTCCAGTTACTTGGGAGGCTGAGGCAGGAGGATTGCTTGAGCTCAGGAGTTCGAGGCTGCAGTGAACTATGATCACATTGCAGCTCTCCAATCTGGATGATAGAATGAGTCTCCAAAACAAAATAAAGCAAAACACAGAAAACACCAATAAACAAAACAAAGAATAAAAAATAGAAAGGATAGGATCTGGTCCTGGAATCTGTATTTTTAAAAATATGATGTAGAGTATTTGGGAATAGATTGTCTCTGCCTCAACACTCTGATTTTATAGACAGTAAACTGCAATCCACAAATGGCAGACACGCAGCTAGCTAATCACTGAGCACATATGTCCCCAGTTTTTCATCCTGACTTCATCAGCATTCTTTAATTATGATAACAATATCATAATCAGTAACAACTTGCCTGCAACTACCGCTCAACAGGTGCATATACTGTATACTTCTTTTGTCCTGCCCTGGATGGCTTACATGCATGATCTTTTTTCATCCTCCAGAGAGCACTGATAAGATATGCCTTCTCTGCTTCCCAGAATAACTAGGCCTCACAGTACCTTCTTACACAGCCAAGTTCCTTTAATGACATTTCTACGTGTTTCCAGATGAGAGTGTGAACGACTGAGCTAGGAAGCTGTTCATCCTTTCAACCAGGAAACTGACCTGGAGGGTTGCAATGTTCATGATTTGAAACAAAAAGATAACAGATATATTAAAATGGGAGGGAAAAAGGCATTTTTAAAAGAACTTAAGCTAAGGGTTGTTTATAAATCTTTGTTTTGGGGCTCCCAGAATTGATCATTGTGACTTTGTTTTCATCAGAAGCTGAAACTTTCTTGGTTACTCTCAAGGGGAAAATTCATTCTCAGTGATAAAATAATTTCCAGGCCCAATCAAAACAACTCCTTCCCTTCCTCAAAATTCTCAGCACTTAATAGGGAGATGGGCTATGGACTCCTAAGAATGGAGCCTGAAAGTCTCCAGGGTATTTTCCTGATCAGGCTTCTGGGAGACACGGGATTCCCTGAACTGGATTTTCTAATAGGGTATTTGGAGGAGGAAGGTTTGGAGACAGCGTTGCCTTCGTGAATGTGAGGAGGGGTGTGTGTGTGTGTGTGTGTGTGTGTATGGAAAGAAGATAACATGGCTCTATGTGTGCATGTGTCATGTGTGTGCACAGACACAATCGAACCTTCTCAAAGTTCTTCCCCTCTCATAGGAACACAGGAGACAACTCTTCCCAGCGGGAGATCAAGCAATCAGATCCTCCCAGCATTTCAAAGTTCTGGGAGTTAGGCTACCTTTTCTCACTTTGGATTTCTAATGTCCTCCAGCAAGTCATTCTCAGTTTACTTGATCTTCTCCAATTCCCAAGGCATTTTTCTCCTTTATGTTAGTTATATTTTGCTTATTAACAATAGTTTCTAACATAGAATTATTTTTAGAGCAGTTTCAGGTTTCCAGAAAAATTCAGGAAAAGGTACAAAGAGTTCCCAACACACCTTTCCCCCAACACATGGACGGCCTCCCCGTCCCGCACACCCCCACAACAGAGTGGCCTGTTTGTTAAAATCTATGACCTACATTGATACATCATTGTCATCCAGAGTCCACAGGTGACATTAGGAGTCACTCTTGGTGTAGAAAATAATACATTTTTATCATTTTTATTATAAGGGCTTTGAAACATTTAAAAACTGAAGAAAATTAAAGGCATCTATAATCCTACACTTAGATTTAACTACTGGTAATATTTTGGTTCTATAATTCACTCGTCTGTTTGTGTATGTGTGTGTGTTCTTTTTCCTTATCAAAACAAGATCACATTAAGAATACCACTTTATTATTATTTTCAATTAACACTAGATCTTGAGTATTTTTTTGACATTCTTAAATATTCAAACAAATGATTTTTCATGACTGCATAGGTCTACATTGAATATTTGATCATGTTATTTCTACCCCAAAATTATTATAAATGCTGATGAAACGAATCTCCTCTGTGCCCTTTTTCCTCCCTTATGATAAATTCGTAGAGGCGGGATTCCCATATTAAAGGGCACTCTACCATCAGACTCTTTATAAGGAGCCAACCAGTCTTCAGGAAGATCCACCTATGTGCAGAGAAACAAAGTGCTCTTTCATCTGTAAACTTACCCAAACTAGATCTTTGAACCTAAGAAAACATCAATTTTAAAAGCAATTAAAAAATCTGGTGTCTCAATTTTAATAATCAAGAGAACAAACTCTCTTACTACATGGATCCAAATATCTAGCGTTAAAAATAAACCCATTTAATAAGCACCTTCTAATCCTCTCCTAATAGTTGGGGCTATTAAATAGATGAGTAAGTAATTCTCTGTCCTCAAGAATTCATCAATTAGAGTAGAGATAGATTAGTACGGAACTAAGTTCTGTGATGTGCCAAATTCTTGGTATACGATTAGCGCTCAATGACTATTCATTGAATGCGTGCCTTGTGGAAGGGGAGCAGTGGGCAGTGGGATTGCCAAGGAGGAAGTCATTAATTTTTCCTGAGGGTGGTCAGGAGAAGCTTCCCAGGGGCGGTGGCTTTCCAGTAAAAGTGGCTTGCCATTCATTCATTCTCTAGCTGTTTATAAGCCCTGGATAGTCTTCTGGATACATGGTGATGGTCAAGGCCAACAGAGTCCTTGACCTCACGGAACTTCTATTCTAGACAGGGAAGATAGACAACAAACCAGGAAACAGCAGTAGTAGCATGCAATGTCAGGTAATAACAGTGGTGTGAAGTGAAAGGCAGACACCGCGTTAGGGTGAAGTTTCTTCCACCTGACTTCCGAGATCAGTAAAGTTTGTCAGGCTGAGATGAGAAAAGCATCTGGGGGAGGAATAAGAGCCTGAATGAAGTCACAGGTGGCTGGTGTGCTCCAAAAAAACTGTGGAAGGCATGGCAGGGCAGAGAGCCTCTGGAGCCCAAAGAGAAACCTGATTGAATCACTGGCCCAAGGACCTCCGATGGGGTTTTGAATGAGGCGGGTATGAGGAAGCATTTTACATAGTTATTCCGTATGTTCCCTCCTCCAGCATCAATCTGCAGGTCTAAAAGCCCAACCAATCATTGGCATGATTTGGACCTTCTGAAAAGTGAGGTAGATGTGATTTCAGTGACAAGGTTGCCAGGCAAAATATTGGGTATCCAGTTAAGCTTGACTTTCAGATAAACTTGCAATAATTTCTTTTAGTATAAGTATGTCTCAAAAATTGCATGTGAATTTGAGAGTCCAGTTTAACTGAGTGTTTCACATTTTCACTTCCCTAAATCTGGTAAACTCTATTAAGGAGGTGGGAATACCAGACCCAGATGCCTGTGTCATCTTGTAAGGACTCAGATTAATCGAGAGTACATTAGAGAGAAACAATAGTCCTGTTTTGGTTTTATTCCTCCCAGGACTAATAAAATTATTTGTTAGACAGTTTCTTTCTTCTGGGGATCTGGGAAGATGATTGTTAATGAATATTTAACTAGAATAAAGAGGGCACAGGCATGGTGGCTTATGCCTGTATTTCCAGCATTTTGGGAGGCTGAGGCAGGTGGATCAGTTGAGGTCAGGAGTTCAGGACTCCCGTGGCCAAGATGGTGAAACCCCCTCTCTCCTAAAAATACAAAAATAAGCCAGGTGTGGTGGCTCGTGCCTGTAATCTCAGCTACCTGGGAGGCTGAAGCAGGAGAATCACTTAAACCTGGGAGCCAGAGGTTGCAGTGAGCCAAGATGGTGCCACTGCACTCCAGCCTGGGCAACAGAGCGGGACTCCATCTTAAAAATAATAATAAAATAAATAAATGAAATAAAATAAAATAGAATAAAGAGGAACAACCATACTTTCGATGACTGCTGTAGGAGAAGGCCTCTCGTAAGGGTTTCATATTGGGAAGGGTGGGGTGCAAACTCCATATATCGGCTCTTTTGGAATTCAAAAGAGTTGTTGAATGGTTGAAGGAGATTGGTACAGTGCCTGTGTGTTCAGTTGCCCCAGGACCGTCCTAACTTACAGTCCTAACTGTTGTCCCACAGTGATCATGAACAGTGCCACCTTTCACTCTCAAAAATATTCTTCTGCTTTTCAGTGATAAAGGATGTGACCATTTCATGATGTGGCCAATAAACTCTGAGAACTGGGCTGGACTTTTTATAAACTGGGGATGCCACATGACCTCACTGAGCCTCCCTTTATTTGTGAGTGATGGGGCAGTGGGAAAAACTCTGAGCTCCCTTCCCAGCTTTGAGACTCTAATTTTGTGGATGTCTCTGGGCACAGCTAATGGTAAGAGGACATTTGTTTACTTTCAGTTTGAAAACGGTGTGAATTCAATTTTCGTATACGCTGTGTCTGTTCATGCTAGCAGGGTTATATTAGTTTCCAAAAATCTTTCAAGAGAGAAAACTTAAAATTTTTGCTTTGTCCTTGGGATATGGAGACCAAATGCTAGGTAGTACCTGAAACAAACAGAGTTTCAGTGAATAAAGAATCGCAAGTGACCAAACACAACATTGGTTAATGTGAGCCCAGTTATGTAAGGAACATTTTAGATTTAACAAAATTGTGTGATACCAGAATATAATTAAATTTCTACCTTTTTACTCCTCTCTTATCTATGATGCTCCCCTAAACCAGGTTTATGTAAATCCTTCCAGATTTTGAAATACAAATCTGTATTTGCATTCATTTACATACATAGACATATAGTTTTTTTAAATAAAAAATATGTACTTAACATTTTTAGTACGTTGCTATTAATAATTTTCAGCCATCCTTCTCTTTCACTGAAGACAGATACATCTCAATTTTTTCTTTTTTTAGCTGCGTGGTATATCAGAGTGTGGGTATATCAAAATATATTGAAATAATCCTTTACTGATAGAGATTTAGTTTGTTTCCAATTGTCTGCTATACATACACATATATATGTATATTCATGTAGCATACATTCTAGAAATAGAAAAACTCATCTTAATAGTTATTGCTAAATTGTTATTTTAAAAGGCTCTTTTGATTTGCATGCCAAATTGAGGGTGTGTTCCTGGAACTTGAAGAGAAATTTTGCATGAAAGCAAGGAGTCAAGGTGTTGGTTTGTCCTGAAATTTAGCTCTAAGTAATCTTTTTTTCTTTTCTTTTTGGCAGTGATTCCTTGATCTGTGCAGTTGGATCAAACCTAGACCAAATTCAATCTTACTTATGTATAAACTTGGTCTCCATGACCTTGTGTTTATCTGGGGAGTGATTTCTTGGTGTAGGCTGCAGTCCAACTATGAATGACCCTGATGGGAGAACACTTTTATCCTTCCATCTATAGAAGCTGAATTAGGCTTACTGGGATTAACTGGGACTGAAGGACTTGTTCATCTACTTTAATTATCCTGCCAATGAGAGCTTTTTTCCAGGCTGGATTTTGGATCACAAGAAGAATGGAGGCTGAAGAGAGTGATAGCAGAGCTCAGTTAAAGATCTTACAGAAAAGGCGCTCAGAAGGGAAACTCTCGCCTAATGTAATAGATAAGATTTTATTTTATTTTTTTCTTTTCTAAAGGAGAGGCCATATTTAAAAACAAAACAAAACAGGTGCATTTTGTAAACTTTGAGTGTTTTGGCTCGTTGATGAAATTATTTCTCTAAGAAACCACGTGAAAAGACAGGAAGAAAAAAGGTATGGTTTTCTTTGCTCTAAAGTAAATCAGGCTGTTCTGTACTGAAACTTGCACCCACAAAGCCAAAGTTAACAAAAGGATGAAAGCTGGGAAAATTGAGGGACTAGGAGAGCTGAAGACAAAGACTGGACAAAATGGCCATCGTGCCATCATTGTGTTCTCTGCTGCCCTCTAGTGGTCCTGCGGGGGAATTGGGTGTAAAAATGTCTGAAGGTCATCCTTATGGAGCTGAATTGTAGAAGAGAGAAAGGTGGCATAAGGTATATCCCTTAAAGCGGCCCATCTCATCAAATAGCCTGTCTAACGATGAGGGAACAAATATTCTCTCATAGAAGCCGTAAAACAGTGGACAGTATGCTGCAATGAAGCTATCTAATAGTAGAAAAGAAAAATTATGGGGAACAGGACACCCTTTCCACTTAATTCAGTGCAACATATATATATTCAGCAAAGACCCTGTGCCAGATTCTGTGCCCAGCACTGGAAATGCAGGGAAGAATTCAACATGGCTTCTTGGCTTGGGGTGATCCAAATGTAGAGGGTGGGGCACAAAAGAACAAGTGAGATTGCAAATAGCCGTATAAGAGGCATTTGACAAGACGTTTGCTCTTGATAGTAATTCTTCAGTCAAAATGAGATTACTCATGGAGCATTTTCATTTGTTCTAAAGTAGGAAAACATTGCCTAGATCTGGGTAGCAGTGACGGCTCAGGGAATGGATAAAGTTTTCTTTTTTCTCTTTCTTTTGTAAAACACTGAATTTGGGCTGCTGAGATGGCACAACTATGACAGCTCAAAGTTTTAGTCTTGGTTTGAAGATGAAAGTCAAATCATGTACACGAGTTCTTTATTCCTCTGCAAAATAAATTCCTCTGTGAACTACAGGGAAATAAAAGGCTCTACTGAGGGAGATTGTCACACTGAATGGCAGCAGAGTCAAAGATGGCCACCTGCCCCCTATCTGTGCAGAGCTGTGCCTGATGCTCCTGAAGGAATCTTTTGTAGGCTCCTCCCCATCATCAATCTTAGGAACCCTCTTTATTTAGGGACATGGGCTTTGCTAAGGAATTCTCTCTTTCAGTTCTTTTGCTATCAGTTCTGGATTGCATTTAGTAAGAATTGATCTTCCACTCTTTGCATTAACCAAGAAGCAAGAGAGAGCATGAGGAAGAGTTAGATTAAAGGTGAGGGTTCTTTTTCAGTATCCAGAGAACCGCTAATATAATTGTGTGTGTGTGTGTGTGTGTGTGTGTGTGTGTGTGTGTATTTAGGGAAGCTATTTTTACCTTAATCTGGAATTTATTAGAAGACCAAGGACTAAATCTCTTTAGCATCCATTCCCCTGCCTTCTTGCGTTCACATTGGACTTTTTAAGGGCAATCAGTCCTTCGTACCCTCTGTCCTTATGGCTTTAGAGTTCATGCCATCTCTGACAGGTAAACCATAACTGGCCACTCAGAGTTTGACAACCTCTGGCAGCATGGTAAGTTCAGGGAAGGGCACAAAACCTAGACTGGACCAATCAGGGAGGTCGAGGGACTCCATTTGGGGGTGTTTATGGAAGCTCTTGGGGCAAAGCACTCTCTTTATTCTGGGGTTTCTTAGTCATTTCTTGCATTGCTATAAAGAAATACCTGAGACTGGGTAATTTATAAAGAAAAAAAGTTGAACTGGCTCACAGTTCCACAGGCTGTACAAGAAGTATGGTGCTGGCATCTGCTTGGCTTGTGGTGAGGCCTCAGGAAAGTTACAATCATGGTAGAAGCAAAGGGAAAGCAAGCATCTCACATGGCAGGTGCAGGAGCGAGAGAAACACTGATGGTGGAGGTGCTACACGCTTTTTAAATAACAAGATCTTGTGAGAACTCATTCACCATCATAAGAACAATACCAAAAGGATGGTGCTGAGCCATTCATCAGAGACACCTCCATGATCTGATCACCTCCCTCCAGGCTCTACCTCCAACACCTCCCTCCAGGCTCTACAATTCGACATGAGATTGGTGGGGTCACAGATTCAAACCATATCATGGGGTAAATAAAAAAGATGGGACATAAGCATGGAGCTATTGATATCTTTCCGTCATGAAGAGATAAGTTATTTAAGAGTGAGACCACACTAGAGGAAAAAAACAGACTTGATGTGATGTCCTAATGACACTGTTTGAGTTCCTGGATACAGTCATATTTGCAGCCTCATATATTTAGCCATGAACTTTTCAGTTAAGTGAGCCAATCTTTTGTCTCCTTTGTATGCACTGAATCACTTGAAGGATTTGTTAAAATACCTATTGCTGTGCCCCACCTCCAGGGTGCTGCTTGTGAACTTGCATTTCAAATGATTTTCCAGGCAATGCTGGTGCTACTGGTCTGGGAACCACACTTTGAGAACCAGTGGCTTATAATCCTTTTTTGGTTTCCACTACTTGTAACCAAAACATCCTGACTGATACCAGAAGATCTTTCTAAATGAGAAAGAATCTCATTCTTTGAAGAATTAATAGAATAAGATCAAAAAGAGTGTGTGGGACCTAGTCAATAAGCACTTGAAAAAATAACATGACCACAATTCATGGGGACCAATCTGACACTTTCTTTAGGGGGTTTTCCATTCTGTTTCTAGTCACACCTGATCCCTTTTTGTGGCTAAAGGCAAAGCCGATGAAATATATGACAAATGAGCAAAAACAGCAGGACTAATACGTGTTTTGTCAAAGACTTAAAATGCATGCATTGAGAAAATGCACATTTTTTCACTCTGATCCAGTCTGTCAATAAAATGCTTTTCATGAGAAACATCAAAGCCATTTCATCTGCAAATTTCATATTTTTGAATCCCTTAATCTACACTGTTGACAAAATTTCTGTCAAGTGCCTCAAACCATTGTATTAACAAATTTCGTTTTGTCAGTCATGATTTAGCCTGCTTGCAAATGCATTTTGTAATATTCTGCTCCATCTTGCAGGAAGAATACCTAACAGGCAATGCCTCAATCTTAATATTGAAAGCGAGTGAAGAGGGAAAGTAAAAGTGGTGTCAGAGCCTGCTCATTTAGCACATTGATCAGATGTCCCTGTGCATTTTAACTAAATCCAGCTCATCTGAAGTCTTCCCTGGGTAGTGCAAGCCACAGTGAAAGTAAGGGTATTACAACTGATGAAATCACACAGTGCTATTCATATCTTTCTGTTTGGCCTTATTTGTTCATCACAGCCTTTCTGTCTTCACCTCCAAGACTTCTTATTGTGGTTAGTTCTGGTAGCTTGCATCACCCTTCACAAATGTCCCTAATTGCAAATTCAGGAGGATGGCATCTAGATTCCGGTGTCTTCTGATTCCACCATGACTTCATTCTAATTACCATGTCACTAAAGCAAAGAATGGTCACTAATGTTTTCCAGAGATGCTGTACGAGCATCTTGCTGTTTCTGCTCAAGAGGAAGCTATGATGGGTGATCTCAAGCTTGAGATGTTTGTTTTCTGCTTTGCTTCTTCCTAATTCTTGGTGAAGGATGATAAGGAGAAGAGAAAATACTGAATCTGCTGATAGCCTCTGACATGCTAAATTGCTGTTTTTTTAAGTACTTCAAAACAAGAAAGTCATAGGCTAAGGCCATTAGTTCAAGTTATGTGGATCCCCTGTGGAAAATTTGCAGATGCCAATGTATCCCGTAGGGAATTAGACATCTCCTTCAACTGCAGAGAAGAAATGCTCATTGGCTTAAATATTGAGCAGTTTGAATTAAAGTCCTGACTCCACGTCATAATAGCTGTTTGACCTTGAGAAGTCACTGGACATTGCCTCGCCAGGACATCTCTTCACCTGCACAATGGCGCTAAGAGAACCATTTACCCTGCAGACTTTCTAAGCTCCTAGAGAGATCAAAGGGGAGGACTTTATAAGCCAAAGTTTAGGGTGATTGTCAAGTGTTAGATATATACAAGGCTGCATTGGATATTGTTTCAGAAATGCTACTTTTAATTTCACTATCTTAGAGGAGGCACTACGTTCATCTCTGTGGTATAAGCCGATGGAAGAGTGGTGATGAAGTTTGAGAACTTGCTGCAAATCTCTTCAACATTTCCCTTGCATATGGCCTGAAAACCTGCTCTTAGGTGATCTTTGGAGTGTGGCATGTGAAGGAGAAAGACCACATATAAAATGTGTTGATAAAGGTTTCTGTGGGGAAGTGCATATATATACCACATTGGTTGCCTCAATGACCATCATTAGAAACAGAGATAGACTGGTCTGATGCAGGAATAGTTAAGACCTGACACTTAGAATCCTGCCCTTGAAGAGCAGGTAGCAGAGGGCAGCAGGCAGGTGGAACCGATTCCCTGTATGTCTAAGGGAGATAAAAGGCCACACCAAGGCCTAACATTTTAGTTTCCAAAATTTTGCTGTCATCCATTCCCTTACCAAGGAAGAATCATCTCATATCTGAGACACTTTGGACCCCAAACTATGCACAGGAACAGTGGTCACTACAAAAGCTCTATGGTGGCCAAGTTTGGGTGGCTATGATTTTTTCAGTGGAACCCCGTGTCCAGAATTATGGCAAGGATAGGGAGGTCTGTGTGTTTTTGTACATTCCTTCTTGACCCTTTTGAGACCTTTTCAACCTTCTCTTTTCCAGACAAAACTACCTTAGCTCTGGTCCTCACTCTTCCCAAACCCTCTTCATCTCTAGGGCCATCTAAATCCATGCTTCCAGCATGGCAAATGATGTGCAGCTAATAATGACTTCCTGGAGCTCTCAGCTCCAGATTTGCTGTCTGAAGCTCAGGAAATCAGTACACAATTAGGGAGAAACAAATCAATTACAATAAGTGACAAACAAACAAACTCCTTTTTCTCAGAAGCCAAAGCTCGTGGAGTGAATTACAGAGACAAGAGCCTTCTGGGCTAGTGGTCTCTGAAGAATCGGCTTCAGGATGGATGTCCACAGACATTAGGAGGAAGCAGGCCTGGGGCAGACCAAGGGTAGAGAGAAAAGTAAAGTAGTAGCCTCTGGCCACAGGTTCTGCACATTCTATTGCACGTAACTGATTATTTCCCAGGAAACATTTGCATCAATCTTTGGTTTGTAGAAGCAGAGAGAAGCCCACAAAAATAAACTACTATGTTGGATAGTATGGCAATCAGGACTTTTTAATTGCAAATAATGGATAATATCACCCAAACTAGCTTATGGGAAAAAAAATAAATGAAACCCTCTTGGCTTACATAGCTTAATAATCTAAGGGTAAATTTTACATTTGGTGCAGCTGGATATAAGAGCTCATGCTGCCATAGATGTGATTTTTTTATTCTGCATTTCTTGACTTAGTTTTCTCTTTGGAGGACTCACTCGCAGACAGGTTTCTTCTCATAGAAGCAAAATGCCTGCTTCTGGTTCCCAAAGTCACATCTTACTAGTTTCAATTTTGTCAGAAAAGTGTTGGAGACTCTATGCCAAACATTCCCAGAAAAATTCCTAAAATTCACTTGATTTGGGTGGCTAGGGCCACATGCTCACTCCTGATGCAAAGACCATGTGAGGAGGACAGTCCTCTCACTGGCATAAGCATGGGTTGTATATTCCACCCAGAAGGGCTTAGGAGGACTGAGATGGAGCAGGTTGGAGAGCCACTGAAAATCAGAGCTGATGGCATAAAAGAAAGGTCTTTCAGTCATGGCTTGGTGTTAGAATATAAAAATTGCTATTTTAAGCTGAAAGTAATTAATGATATTCAATGTTTAGAAGATGGTTGGAAAGGCTGAGATCAGGCTCCAGGAATGACTTTGAAAAGAGTAAACAGACTTAGCTCACATAGGGAATGGCCTCTCTTTCTACCCAGGAAACTGGAGAATTGACACGCTGTCCTACAAAGTGCTGGCTTCTGGTCATACTCTTTTCGTGTGATCTAGGAATCAAGAAGCCACCATCAGAACCATTGGTTCCAGAGCCATGATACATGTGCTGAATCCACACCAGCAAAATGGCACCCTCCATCCTGCCTCATGACACCCATAACGCTACTAAGTCCCTTCTGTGGAACTGTACTAGCCCGACATAGAAAAATCAAATATTGTTGTGTCAACTCTAGCCAGCAGAAGCAGTGGAAGCATGGCTTCTCTCTCACTGCCATCTTCCAGGTCTTGCGCATCCCATTGGCCAAACCTAAATGATATCTTGAAACTTGGGGGGGTCTAAGAAAAACAGCATTTAGCTTTACAGCATCTGTAGCCACTAGAAGGAGGGTGAAATGGAAGTTAAATGGTCATCGTCATGGCCACCTTGGAGGGCCAGTTAAGAATGTCTACCATAGGTAAGATTTAAATTGCACACAAGGCCTCTCATGGATATTCTCTATGCTAAACACTTCTCCTGGAGGAAACCATCTTGCTAGGGCAAAGCTGCCCAGACCCATAGAGGAACAGATATGCTGCATAGGAGAGAGTCATTCATGGGCCACCATGGAAGCTCAGTGAGGGGTCTGCTGTATGCACCTAGCTGGAGAAGAAACCCAAACATATCAACATGGGGGAAACATGAAGTTCATATGATGCCTGGCTGGACAGACAGCAGCAAACCATGGAGTAGAGAGCATGCCAAGAAGGAAGAACGCCAGGCTGCCTTGACTACACACCCATGGCTGCTCCTGGGTCTTGTGACCCAATCTAAGACTGTCATTGTGTGTGTTTAGATTTCATGACCCTTCATTCGGACAATGCTTATTTATAGTGTTATGATAGCCAATGTTTCTTGTATGCATAGCATGGGCCAGGTCCTTCTATGCCCTTCACAGATATAATTCCATTTAAGCCACACTGCAATCCTGTTCCATAGGGACCAGCATTCATTCATTTATTCAACAAATATTGTTGAATGCCCACTATGTAGCAGACCCAGTCCTAAGTGCTGATGTTCTAGCTATAAACTAAGCAGACAAGGATCCTTCCCCTTACGTCTTTTATATCCTAACAGTAACTATTATTATTCTCATTTGACGGGAGGAACTTGAGGCACGGGAAGTTTGCATCAGTCACTCAAGGTCATTGGGCCAGTGACTGGCATATTTGAACCCTGGCAGTCTGGCTGCAGAGCCTGTGCTCTCCATCACCTGGCAACACTTCCACTCCCTCATGGCTGCCCTGAGTAGAACCTTATCTCCATTTCGCTGATGGATAAATTGAGGCTCAGAGTCTATTAGGTGATGTGGTCAGGCTCATAGGAATAGTAAGAAGCAAAGCTGAAGCTCTGTCACACCCATACCAGCCACAGTGAAATCTTTTTAGGTGACATTCTGACTCCAAGGCTCAGCACATTATTATCCTGCCTTCCCTGTAGTGCTCCCAGTGATGATGATGGTGGTGATGATGATGATGATGACGATGATAATGATGAGATTCGAGGGCTGGCATTCCAGGGCTAACTAGGTGCCAGGCTCTGACCTAATTGCTTTACATGGCTATCTCGGTTAATCTTTACTACTTTGTGAAGTATGTGCAATTATTATCCCCATTTCACAGGTGGGAAAAGTGACACGAAGAGTAATTTTCCCAAGATCACACAGCGAAAAAATGAGAGAGCCAAGGTTTAAATCAGCTCCCCTAATCCAAAGCTATTTGAAATTCCTCTTGACCTTAGCAAACCTCTGTCTTTCCCTCATAATCAGAGGAAGGGATTTGGGAGATGGCACAGAAAAATACTTTTCTTACTGCTAAAAGCATCTCATTTTCATCTGTGAACACAAGTTCAGAATTGTGGTCAAGACTTACCATTTTGCCAAAACCACATTGGATAAGTGTTCATCCCAGCACATGGCCAAGAGCAGTTGATAGGAAAAAAGAACCATCCTATGCCAGATTTTCTTTAGCGCCCATCCCCTGCTGCCCCTTGCTGTTCCGGTTAAAGCCAACTCTTGCTTTGGCTCATGCCTCTGCTTATTTGCAGTCATATTTCCAAAGGATATATTTTTATTGGAGCAATAATTTCCATCATAAGTTAAATAATTTGGCAATTTGCCTTTTGCATTGCAGGAAAGAAGCCCTGCATTACTTAGATTTAACTATTTCATGCCAGTCTCAGGAGTTTTCCAGGGGAGTAACCCCTGGAGGTCCAGCCCCACATCCTTATATCTGTTAAGAAATGTATCATGCTAAAGCTTTTCAGGCACTGCTGACATTTTTGGGCCAGGTAATTTTTAGTTGTTGGGATTGTTCTGTGCATTGTAAGATGTGTGGCATCGTCCTTGCTTCTTCCCACTAAATGCCAGTCCTGGTTCCCCAGTCGTGACAAACATAAATGTGTACAGACATGGTCAGATATCCTCCAGTAGTAGGGGGTGGGGTGGGCAAAATTACTCCTGTTTGAGAACCATAGGATACAAGCATGAAATTGGGAGCCATAAAGACTTGCATTCTGAGCACTGCTCTGGCTGTGTGAACTTGAAGGGTAACTGACTCCTCGGACACTCAAGTGTGCAATGGAAATGACAGCAGTACCCACCTCATACAGTTGTTGGAAGGATTAGCTGAGATCATGTGAGAAATATGCAATGGTGGAGATTGCTATGTGTTCCCTGAAACTTGTCCATCTTATTCCTGGATACAAAGTCACTCTACACCTCCCAGTCTCCCTTGCAGCCAGGTGAGGTCATGTCTCTGGGTTCTAGCTAATGGAATATGAATGAAAATCATGTGAGCTAGGTCCATAAAAGCTTCCTGTAGGTGAACCTCCATGATCTCTCCCTGCCTGCCAGCTATTGGCAAAGTGTCTGAGACTGCAGGGCATGTGAGATCCACAAGATGGAAGCAATCTGTGTCTCTGTTTGGCTGCATGGAGCATAACTGCAGTCCCTTCCTTTCCCTGCTGACTAGGCATTTTGTGAGCATAAAATAAGCTTTTTAAATGTTAAATCCCTGAAATGTAAGCATTTATTTGTTACAGCAGCTAACATGATCCTAACTGCTACTCTACAATGTATATAACTACCTATGGTACATAATACACATCAATAGATGTTAGATAATACTATTTTGCTAGTAACAGGTGAATCCCATCATGGTATTCTTACCTTAAAGATGATTGGAGATCAGCAAGAGGAAGAAATGGGAGCTGAACTGATTGACACATATTATGATGTGTTTTTAACCAAGTTGTGAAATTTGATAGATGAGTCAGTATCAGCTTGTGTCAGACATTCAAGCGACTCTTGTGAGCCCCACGAAGCATCTCAACAACTAGCAGACTTGGCTCCTCCCATAGCATAGATCTTGCCCATCTGTAAGTAGAATCTGTGATAATCTCCCTCTCTGGCAAGGGTAGTGTCTAAATCCAAGGAAAAAGTGTGGTTTAAGAGGACTCTGGGAAGGCCTTGGGTTCCAAAACTTCTTCTTATCAGTACTAGTAATTCATATTTCTGTGGGGAACTGCATTTGAATAATGTGCATTGAACAAAGGCAGCGCTTAACCCAGTAGGAGTTTACACTGATAAAATGATTATGGAGACATACCCCAAGTCCCACAGGGAGGATTTAGTGGCTGTATTCTTTTTCTGTTCTCTACCATAATCCTATGCCTTCCCTAATGTTGACAATGCTTACAACACTTGAGCTTTGGAAAAACTGTAAGCATTTCACCTACTTTCCTTCTATGAATATTCATTGCACACCAACTATGGTAGGCTGAAAAATAGCCCCTCAATGATGCCCAGGCCCTAATCCCTGGAACTTGTGAATATGTTACTTTTAATGGTAAAGGGGACTTTGCAGATGTGATTATGTTAAAGATCTGAGATGGGGAAATTACCCTATATTACTTAGATGGGTTGAATGTAATCACAGAGTTTTTATAAAAGGGAAGTAGGAGGATCAGAGTTAGGTGTGACAACCGAAGCAAAAGGTTGGAATGACGTGAGTCAAGGATGCAGGTGGCCTCTAGAACTTGAAAAAGACAAGAAAACATATTCTCCCCTCAAAGCCTCCAGCAGGGACCTAGCCCTGCCAACAACTTGACTTTAGCCTGATGACAATTATTTTGGATTTCTGACTTGCAAAACTGTAAGATAATACGCTTGTTATAGAATAATAAAAGAATAAAGTTTGGATGTGGCTACGATATAGGCCAGGATTCTTCTAGTTGTGACAGAAAATCCAGCACAAACTAGTTCCTGGTATGCCTATCACAGAGTTCAGATAGTGTCATCAAATCTCCCCTCCCCCTCATTATTCCTGCTTCGCAAATTCTAATTCTCTTTGTCCTGATTCTTTTTATTTGATGTTTTGTGGGGTTTTTTGTTGTTGTTTTTTAGAAATGGGTCTCACTATGTTGCCCAGGTTAGTCTTGAACTTCTGGCCTCAAAGGATCCTCCCCTCTCAGCCTCCCAAGTAGCTGGGACTACAGGCTTCAGCCACTGTAACTCTCAGTTCTGACTTTCCCTGCCTCACTCAGCCTTGTTCCCTCTTACCTCACAAATAAAAGATGGCTGCCAGCAACTCTAGAAAAAAATAAGTACAGTTCATTGAGTGGCAAAATGATATCTTCATCCAGAATTTACAGGCCAAATGTTAGAAGTGTTCTGGTTGGCTGACTTGGGTCACATGTTTATCACTGGCCTAATCACTGGGACAAAGGGAATCATGTAGTATGATTGGTTAATGGCTGTCCCCTGAGAACCATATGGAGTACAAGATGAGTAATTATTCAAATGAAGTGGGGGGCTTTCTTTCCAGAGGAATGAAGAAAAACATGCAGGATAGATCAACTTCTGATGTGACCATCAAAGTCAGGAAAGGTTTTGCATACTGATTATAACAAAAGTTTTAAATGAGTGTCTAAAGAAGTCCACCATGATCACCCCTCCACCTCCTTGCCTGTTTTTTTTCTTTTTCTTTCTTGTATTTCTTTCTTTCTTTTTTTTTTTTTTATTATACTTTAGGGTTTTAGGGTACATGTGCACAATGTGCAGATTTGTTACATATGTATCCATGTGCCATGTTGATTTCCTGCACCCATTAACTCATCATTTAGCATTAGGTGTATCTCCTGATGCTGTCCCTCCCCCCTCCCCCCACCCCACAACAGTCCCCGGAGCTTATTTATTTATTTACTGAGATGGAGTCTCACTCTGTCGTCCAGGCTGGAGTGCAGTGGCACTAACTCAGCTCACTGCAGCCTCCTACTCCCAGGTTCAAGTGATTCTCCTGCCTCAGCCTCCCGAGTAGCTGGTATTACAGGTGCCCGCCATGATGCCCAGCTAATTTTTGTATTTGTAGTAGAGATGGGGTTTGGGGGTTTCAGCAGGTTGGCCAGGCTGGTCTCGAACTCCTGACCTCAGGTGATCCACCTGCCTCCGCCTTCCAAAGTGCTGGGATTACAGGCGTGAGCCACCGCGCCAGGGGCCTGTTTTCTTCATTAAAGGAATGGCTGCATCCCAATTTCTATCTCCACATCTAAAAAAAAATTAAAAAATAAAAAGTGATTGCTGAAAAGGTTAGAGCTATTTTGGCTCTCCATTTTGCCACTGATCCTATTATATTTTGGGCTAAGAACTTCCAAGAATCAACTCCTGGGCAAAGCTCTTAGGACCCCCTTTGCAAAGACTAACTCGAATGCATGTAATTAATCATTGTAACTATTTAATTTTCTTATGGAGAATGTCAGACTTCCCTAAAGAAGCAGAGCTCCTGATTTCTGGCAGCATTTCATACCTAGAATTAGCTCTCAGCTCCTTTTGCCCTGGCCCCGATCTTTTCTGCACATTAATATAGCTTATTGAGTTCCTGTGGAGTTGACCACAAGAGCCATCAAGTGAATTTCTTTCCACTGTGGTGCGGGATTAGGATAATGCCAGTGAGAACCTGCTGATTATCTAAAAATGACTCAAGGAGCGTGCGTCTGACTCTATTAATCTTTCCTAATTTGTGCCAGCCTGTTACGTTTGAATTCAAGGATTTTCTCCTTGCCTTGGTATTTAAATGCTCTCTGGTTAAGATCGTCCCCCAGCATGTGTGTTTGTGCTGGTGTGGATGTGTGTGTGTGGCGGGACGCATGGGTAGTCTTCCAGCTACGTTTAGAAGCTGCACCCCTTGCTCCTGGCAGGAGCTTTGGAAGCAAACATGTTGAAATGGAAACGGGATGGGAATACGGAGAAGGTGCTTCTAGGAGGCTCGAGGCTTCCTGATTAACGTGCTCTAGATGCGTCTGGGGTGGGCTGTGGGAAAGGGTTGTCTCCCAGTGACAGTTGTCCAGTGTTCCCCAGGTGTGGTCCACATAGTAGATCCATGGTGTGGGGTGAGCTAATTGGTGTCTTGCAGTGGAGGGAGCTCCTAAGTGATAAAAGGTCTGCGGAACAGTCCACTAAACAAAAGGAAACACGTTTCTTCCTGCAGAACTTCTCAGAACCTCTATTTTTGCTCATCTACACTGTAGATCCGTAGGAAGAACAAATATATAACACTTTCCTAACTTACTTGACAACAGACTAGTTCTGCATGACAACTTCATTCGCTCATTTACCAGATATTTATTTGGTGCTCATCACACACGAGGATCTCTGTTGGGCACAGGGTACGCCATTTTGACATGAGCAGACTCAGCCCCACATATCCCAGGGCTGACATTTCAGGGAACCCTCTCAGGGAAATGTGGTCATAGCCCATTATATTTGCCTTGGAATAATAGGTTTCTGGCTTAATCTTCTTGTTCTGAAGAACTGATTTATGAACTGAACTGACGCAGTTTGAAAGAGAGAATAGCAGACATTGTTTAGTGCCACAGAACATAACTATTAGAAAGAAGAGCCTTCTGTTCTATGGCTTTTTATATCTTGTGGGATATTATAAATGTATACTTGTGATAGTTAGGGGTTCAGATAGCTATACTTGGCTCTTTAGGTTTTAAGGTCCTTGAAAGTTGAAATCATGGCCTATTTTCTTTCCTTTTTTGTTTTCCCTTCTACGTTAGGAAGCCAAATCTAATCAGACAATTCTTGGATTTTACAACCAGATAAGGAAAGGGCAAGAGTGAGGTTGGCTTTAGGTACTGCAGATCCTGCGAATCAAACACCCTGATGTTACTGTAGCCTCTTCTCTGTTTCTGTCTGTCATGCACACTTTCACGTGTGCACATACACACATATATACACACATGTACACACACATAGTCTTCCTCCTCTCTTCATGTGTCACTTCCTTTGCTCCCCCTGCAGTCATTCTCCTCCACCTGCCTGGGGATTTGGCCCTGTGACAGCCATGAGGTCATAGTCCCATGTCTACTTGACCACAGCGTGAAGAGAAATTTGATCATGGTCTCCAGAGAGAAAGTCCCAGAGCAGGGCTTTGACTATGCTGTGCTCATGTCCATCCCAGGCCATCCCTGTGAGCACAGGAGGGGATTCACTGCAATAACCCACTACCCAAGATCATGGCCCTGGTACCTACTCTGTTACCAGAAGGGAGATACACAGTGGGTGATCCAAACAACATCCCCTTGAGTTCCACAAGTCTCAGGAGCATTGAGGAGATTGCAGGCACTCAGTAAATAGCTGCTGGATAAATGAAACAATGAGATGTAGAAAATAAATTGTACCTGGATGTGGGATTATTTGTAATTCAATAATGTGTTCTCCCATTCTATTACAGTCTTGGAACATAGTAAATGTTCAGCAAAAATTTGTATAATGAGAGAGAAGTTCTTTGTTTTGGCTTGACATTATATTCAGTTTTGTTGCATTTGTCTTATTTTCTTTGGAAGCCTCTGATCTTAAGATCTTTATAAAAGTGCATTTTCAGAATTTTTTGGGTAAATTTTGGGGGAGCTTCTGCTTATTCTGCCCCAGTAAGTTTTCCTCTTTTCATTGCCTAGTGCTGAAAGTGCATTCTATTTCTCATTAACCTCCCTGCTTTCTGGGTATTTGGTTCCTCCCTTCTTGTCCTTATAAAGATAGCCGACCTTCACTTTATCACTCCCTTTAATGAGGTTCCACAATGAGTTACAGGTCTGTATGCACTCTCCTAATTTCAGCCCAAGAAACTTCATGTCATTTTATAGGCTGATGCAACACACAGGTAGGGAGGGCCAAGTGGTGGACGAATAGTGACCTTGGGCTGGAGAATTAAAGCTGAGGGTCTGTGGACTCCTCCCATCTCTCCTCGTATTTCTTCTGAAATACAACTCCATAGGATCTCAATTCTAATCACTGTCTTATTAGGAAAGATGGAAATGAACACCTGTGTGTAGGGAGCTGCCTAAACATATGGCCTATGTCTCTAGCATGAGAGCCTTTTTGCCGTTTTGTTTTGTTTTGTTTTGTTTTGTTTTTTTTCTAAACTGCAGAGAGGATTAGGTAAGGTTGGAGGGGAGAGCAAAAATTTAGTAGGTTAATCCTTATAATAGGTTAATATTTTTTGCACATTCATGACATGCCAGAGATTATATTAGTTCCTTTACAGTTAAGAGTTCATTCAATCCTCAAATCAGCCGTTTGAGTATTGTTTCTATTTTACAGTGAAAGAAATTGAGCTTCAGAGATTGGGGAAAATGCACGGCCCCTCTGTTCTCAGACATCAAATGCATACGTCTTCAATAATCTCCCCAGAAAATTCTCATGCTCTCCCAAGTTTGTGCAAGGTAGTAGTCAAGTTCTGCCATCAGCATTTTGAGATGCATATAGTAGTATGCATTTGGAGGCAGCTGTGACTTGGGGAAATTGGGGCTGGATTTAAAAGTCGTTGTGTGCAGTATGACTCATTTCTTTCCACAAGACTCAGTTTCTTCATCTGCAAAATGAGCATCAGGCATCCACTTATCTCATAGATATGATAATGGGTGAAATTCAGTTTGTGAATTGAAGAACAGCTCTGTGCAGAAGTTTGTATTGAGCGTCAGCATAGAGGAGGATCTTGAATGGAATTTGTAGAGTTGTTAGAACTGCCCTGGGAGCCTGTGTGTGGGGATTAATCTCATGATCCATGTGTTCGCTTGCCATTCAGCTCTCTAGGGTAGAAGAGATCCCAAGGGCAGGTGATGGTGTGTCAATGAGTGTTAATGCAATCTTAGTGGCTGTTTCCAACTGGCAAACTTTATGCATCCAGCCATCCCCACCATGGTTATCTGTAGACTATCTACTCTCCTCACCTGCCTTGGATATTCCTCTGTTTCCTTGCACACTGCTAACCCATCTCCCTTACCATCCTGAAGTAGAAGTGTAGATCACAGAAGAGCAGAGCTAGAAGAGGCTCTTGAAATAATCTATAACGAAAAGTTCCTAATTTCCCCAGCGTTTCTCAAAGCCTGGGACACAAACCACTGGTGGCACTTGCAATTTGTTTAGGTGCTAAAAAACAAATACTCCATTTTTCATTTTACTGATAATGTACTTGTTTGAAGACATGTTAGAAAAGCACTTTAGTTCTTTATTTATAGTAAGGATATCAAATTTCCTTTTAAATATATTTGTTAAAAAACAATCATAGTACACAAATTACATGCAAACATTGTGATGGAGATTGTATGCCATTGCAATGTATAATACAGCTTAATTCTCTCCTTTTTTTTTTTTTTCCACAAAGGAAGTAATTGGGGCCCAGAGAGGAAAGTGATTCATCCAGAGATGCACAGACAATGTACAGGGCTAGGGCTAATATTGGACCCGGGGCTTCTCTTCCAGGGCTGTGCTCATCAGCTCAGTGAATGTCAACTCTGGACCTTTAGTCAAATGTGTTAGGTATGTAACCGAGCTCCTAAAATGTCCTCTCTAAAGTCAGCTAAAACACATTTTGGAGTACTATTCCTCTGTCTTTTTCACTGGATTATGTGTTTGTTTGTTGGTGATCCTTAATGAGACAAAAACCAATGACAACACCAGCTAGAATTCTGCAACAGTAGTGCTAGGGATGGAGAGGCAGGTGGTGGATTTGCCCATTGAGGCTGGTCTCTCCGCTGAGTAGGGACTTAGGATGCTGGCCAGTGCCAGCACCCCCTGTGTATATGAGCCAAAGGCTGCTGCATCTCAGGGCCCTCTGTATGGCTGGGATATGTGTGTGGGCAGCCGAGTAGGTAGGCTGTGTCCCTGGGCCCTCTGTGAGTTTACAGAATTTATAAATCAGAGTCCCACATAAAATTCCACTTTAATAAGAAATAATGGAGAGGAGGTGTTTCATAGAAAAACCTGGAAAATTGCTGTATGGTGGAAAGGGCACTTTGGAGAAAGACAGATCTGACTATAAGTCCCAGCTTTGCCATACACCAGTGGGGCTACTTGGGGTGAGTTAACTTGCTTTTGTGAACCTGAGTTTCCTTAACATGAGAAATCCCCTGTTTCTCAGAGTCTATTGTGAATATTAAATAAAATAACATATAGGAAACGATGCAGCATAGTTCTTGGCATGTAGTGGACACTAGGTAATTCGGAATTTTATTCTTCATCATCATCATTATTATTATCATGTCACCCCTCTTAAGGTCATTTTGTTTTAAGAGGGTGCAAAGCTCTAAGCTGGAATATCACACTCAGTGAGGAATTTCCAGGTGTCCATGAACAGGTGGTGTGTGTTATGGGTGGTGGTGCTGGTGAAGGTGGGGTTCAGTTCCTTATATGCAAAATTGATGTCACTTCTTTGTAAGTACATGGCTAATTTTTCTTAGGGACCACCATCATCAATCATCCCACACCTAACCACAAAATTCAGAAATCTACTTCTGGCTGAAAAAATCAAGACCTCTAACATAAACGAAGCCAGAAACAGAGGCTTGGGTGCATACCCAGGCAGCAGCCTGGGGCATGTGTATTAACACAGGGTATAGACACAGTTTCTATTGTGGTCATTCTAGGAACCAATTCACCAGAATGTACTTCCTTCCCTTTGCCTCTGCTCTAGGGAAGGGAAAATAAATTTACTCATTCTACTTATGGTTCTAGGAGATTATTCATGAGGCCTATTTTCTTTTTCCAAATGAGTTCTTGCAGGAGTCGGTACCCTGAGCCTGCAGTTCTGAGGGAGCACTCACGGTAACGGATTATCTGAAGCAACCCCACCTCCACCCTCCCCACTCCATCTTCCCATTCTTCAGTAGAGACGCTCCATTCTGGCCCAGTTAGAAACACACAATGACTCATGCTCATGAAGTGTGTTTTGAACTTTAAGTTGCCTCTTCATATTTTTAAATCATTGCATTTAAGTCTAATTCAATAAGATTCTGTATCTCCTTTCAATTTAATCTGTGAGCTGCTTCCGCCTACCTGTTGCTAGGACAACCAGCACCCTGACTGGCTTTCCCTTGTTGTCCAGGAGGAGGCTGTGTTAATTAACTCCCTGAAATTGCAGGCCAGGTAATCAATACCAAATGTATGGACTTGGCTGGAATGTTTTAATTAAATTTACAGTAATTTTATTTGCAGTTTCTTCTGCAATCTGCATAGTGGGCAATTGATTTTTATTTCAGATACAATGGCCAGCTCACTAGCCAGGTCATCCCTTATCTTAAGTGCTTTCTTTTCCATTAGCTGAACCAATGTTAAATGAGGAATAACCGAGATGAACTGTTAACATAATAGTAAAAAAAGAAACGAAACTTAAAATATCAGAGGGATTGAGCTTCTGAAAATTAAGCCACCCTCTGGCTGGAGGTGTTTTGCATGAAATGATTCCAGAAGCCAGGGATCAGTAGGCTCCCATGGAAAATATCCAGTGATGATGGGTAGGAAATGCAAAACCCTGTGCCACAGCCTCCTCTTTGTTGCTTAAAATAAAAGATGCAAATAACCAACCTCCACCACCAGTATTCTTGGTAAAGATGTGTCCTTGAAGAACTGGGTTGTACTCCACTCAGGAGAACCGCTCCCTCCTTCCTTCTTTAAGCAGAGTGGTTAAATGTTTGGGCTCCCAAGGGAGGTAAACCTGGGGTCCCCATTCTAGCAATGCCACTGACTCAAGTTTATTAACTTCTCTTTATATCTAAAGGAGAGATTATAAATCCCATCACAGCTTTGTTATGGGATTAAATAAAATCACACACATGGTGAGGTGGATTAGCCCACAATGTTGAAAGCATGGACTCTGGAGTGCCACAGTCTGGGTTTGTGTTTTCACTTGCTGCTTGGATGACCTTAGTCAAAATACTGAATCTCTCAAGGCCTCAGGCTTCTCGCCTGTAAAATGTGCATACTGCCACTTGTCTCAAAGTCATGCTGGGAAACCTCTGAAATAATGCACCTAAAGCATTGGGCCTCAGTGCCTGACACACACTTTTTCTGGGGTTTTCTTGAGTTTGAAGTTAGGAGAATTCTTTAGTCCTGGGTAGCTGTAACAGTTTCAGCTAAGCAGCTGAGGGTATAAGAACCAAACCTGTTTCAATTGCTTTGGGTGATGAAAACTTATTGAAAGATCTGTGAAGACCCTGGGTGGAACTAGAATCTGTCCCAACAGCCACAGTAACACTCTAGACTCTGTCTCTCCTCTCTTATGGGAGCCTGTTCTCTCTTGGGTGTCTCTCCTCTCTCATGGGTGCCTATAGAAGCACCCCCCACCCAAAAAAAGAGTCTTCATCTTCTTTAAGGGTTGAAACATGAGCTGAATTCCCTGCCATTTTCTATGTTTGCCTGGCATTCCCACTTTCCCCAGTGAGAATTATCTTGGGTGGTCTTCTTCCTCTCAGTAATGGGGAGCTTCTGCTGGACAAATTCCCTTTCAAACGCATCAGAATCTGCTGAGTGTCCTTATGCACTTCCCTTTGGCGATGACCTTGTTCTAATCCCTTATGGCAGGAGCAGGGACAGAGGCTACTTCTGATGGCTTCACCCAGGAAAACAGCTCAACATCACTAAAACATAGCCTTGGCAGGGTGCCCAGATCCAACAGTGGCACTAAATCTTCTATGCCTTCAATTGAGGCAACTTTTATTTGCAGATAAATTCTATTATTTGAAATACCCAGTAGGAGCTCACTCGATATCATTGAATGAAGAAGAAAAGGAACAATTTAGGAAGACAGCCATGATTCCATATGGTCCCCTTAAGATGGCAGAAAGGCAACCAACCACTGCCTCTGCTAGAAAGACTTTCAAGACTCATTTTCTGAGAAGGGTCATGTGTTTAACTAAAGGCACTGTTGGCCACAGGAGCTTGCAATGGCCATTAGGGAATGAGTGAAATTTTCTTGTGGTGAACACCTGCATGAAAATCCTTTCTCTCTGCCCACGTCTTATGTCCCAAATAAACAGAAACTTGGTGAGAATATATTAATTTCCCTTCAAAGACAACAGTAGAATATTGCATTGGAAGAGCTTCAGCTAATAGAAAAAAAAAATGTGTCCCCTGGTGAAAATATAGTCGTCATGCTGGAATCTGAGGATATTTCCCTTGACAATAAAATTAATCTCTTTTATTTTCATTGCATAAGATTATATCCTGATGGGAGACACTGTGTCTATGGAGATATTTTTGCTAATTTATCTGAGTCCAGTTAAAGAACTGACCCTAGTTCATTTTAACTAGGTAAAAGCTGACCCTTGACAACTGGCTTATTCTCTAGTTAGGTTTTCCTGATAAACACCTCTTTCTCACTCACTCTTTCTTCACATTCATCATGAAATTAGACCCAGACAAGCACATTTAGGCAGAAACTGAAGTCTATGAAGGAGCAGTAAGGATTGAATGATGTGGGACCCAGTTGCCTGACCTTTTCTGTAGAGATGAAGGCCTGCAAAGAGGCAGGGGAACTCTGCCGCCTCCAGGTAGCCCACAGTAGAGTTTTAGTGTTGGAATTCTTTGTTCCCCCTTTCCTCCATCTCAAAAGACCTGGATCAGGGCTTGGAGAATTTCTGAAATCTTGAGGAGCTCATAATGGTCTTTAAAACAACATTAACAAAGCTGAAAGCAAAACAACAACAAAATGGGACTTTTTCGTTCTTGATCTTGTTATTGCCTGTGAGCCAATTTCCTTTTCATTCACAGATATTATTTTATGTGATAATTATGAGCTTACATTTCTCCTGTAACATTTCTTCTTCTTTTTCCAACTGCCAAAGCGCAAGAATTGTGTGCATTTGCCAAGTTTCTGCTCTATCCTTAAGTATAGGTTGAGTTTGACAGTAGACATTCTAGCTATGATTCCTCAAAGGCAATAGTGATTTGGAAGAGTTTGCTATGGGCTCGGTGTTCTTTATCTTCACAAATTAGAGCAAAATTGATATACAGATAATAAAATGACACGGTAAACACATATATAGTACATGCTATGTATATGGCACCATTCTAAGTCTTTATGTATAAAATCTCATTTAATTCTCATAGCAGCCCTTTGAGGAAAGTACTATTATCATCCCATTTTTATCCCAAATTTAAGAAACTTGCCCCGAACACATGGTTGGTAAGAGGAAGAGCCCAGATTCAAACTCAGGCAGTCTGGTTTTAGAATCTGGACCTGTTTTATCCCCATGATTTCTGACTTTTGAACTATCCTGTGGTTCTTCTTCCATTGGGATTTATCTTTCTAATTTCACTTGGGTTGTTCATCCATTCATTAACTTTTTCATTCCATTATTCACACATTCAAAAAATATTTACTTGTTATCCAGTATGTTCTGACTTTGTACAGGACTGCAATGATAACCAGAGTGGCCACAGGCCTTGCCCTCAAGGAGCATAGAGTCTATCAGGGGAGTGAGATGAACAAGTAATTTTATGATTAACTGGTTGTTTGTAATTTCTACTTGCATTTAGTACCATTGCATTTACTTACTGCTTTGAAATACAGATGCACA
The DNA here is from genome assembly GCF_028878055.3 of Symphalangus syndactylus. Lineage (NCBI taxonomy): Eukaryota > Metazoa > Chordata > Mammalia > Primates > Hylobatidae > Symphalangus > Symphalangus syndactylus. The sequence goes on from NC_072433.2 coordinate 41,626,507, forward strand.
GAGAATGTATGAAAGAGGGGAAAGAACTGGATAGGGAGGAAAAAAATATAGAAGAATGGAGAATTTTGGAATTATTTGTTTATTGAAAGTGGGGTGGAGTTTCTAGTTCAAGGGTCTAATCTGTCATGGAGCAAAATATCTGGACTGACGCTCTAGTCTGGCTAAAGACAACCAGTCCCTTATCTTCAGCCTAAGTTGGGGAATGTTCTGAAGATGACACAGCAGGTCCCTTTGTGTCTTTGGTTTGTGGGTGGAATCTTTCCAGCTCAGGGAGCAGGTGAAAGAGGCAGCTTCCAAATCCAGAAGAAGTCACAGCAAGTTCACTGTATCAAGGCTTCATTTTCTCTTCTTCTCAGAAAAGTGAGCATCTTAGGGATGTGTGTTACTTTGTCAGTTGTTCTGTTTCATAAAGAAAAGGCCTTGGTTTTATGATCCAGGGGCCCTGCAAGCAGTAGGACATGAAGCCCTTGTCAGGGCCTTTTCTGTGTGCAGACCAGTAGGTGACTGGAAAATCTTTCTCTTGCCCAGTCAGATCTGGGACCCCATAGAAGATGAAAAGGGGCAACCCAGAATCACTCAGTCTCAGGAATGGCGGGATCCTTTTATGGGGCAACCCAAACATGGACTTCCAAATCTGACTGCTTATCCAAAGCACTTGAAAGCATATATATGCTCTGTATTAGTCAGGGTTCTCCAGAGAAACAGAACAAACAGGATATCTGTAACTATATCTACACATCGAGATATACAGATAGGTAGTTATAAGAAGAGATTTTTATTATGGCAATTGGCTCACGTAATTATGAAGGCCAAGAAGCTAGAGATCCAAGAAAGCCAGTGGTGTAATTCAGTCTGAGTCCAAAGGCCTGACAACCAGGAGCTCCAATATCCAAGGGCAAGTGAAGATGGATGTTCCAGCTTAAAGAGAAAGAGAGAGAAAATTCTCCCTTCTTTTTGTTCTATCCTAGCTTTCAATGGATTGAATGGTGCCCATCCACATAGGGTATGGGTGGATCTTCTTTACTTAGTCTACTGACTCAAATGCCAATCACTTCCAGACACACCCTACAGACACACCTGGAAATAATGTTTATCCACTGTCTGAGCATTTCATATATATCTACATATATGTGTATAAATATCTTGAAATCCAACAATTCGGATTTAGGAGGCTTATGTAGGATGGGGACAGGAATTTACAATCTGATAATTCAGAATAATGCTTCTCCTCTGGGGAATGTTGTTAAACTATAGGCTCTGCTTCCCCAGATCTGGGGTGGGGCCCTAGAGTCTGCATCTCTAATAAGGTACAGGGTGACGCTCTTAATACAGGGATCACTCTTCTAGTTTAAAGGAATTAAAATGACCTTCTAACCAGTGAGGTTGCTTTTCAATCTAGATTTGAATTCTTCTAGATATATAGAGCTCTCAGCCATGTAATGTATTTTCTATCATTTGAGATAGTTTTCAATTATTAGCAAGATCTTTCTTTTATTGAGCCAAGATCTCTGTGTTGATAACTTCTGGAAGGCACTGTTGTGAAGTGGTTAAGAGTGAGCTCTGGAGATAGGTGACCTGGTTTGGATCTCGGCTATGACTTTTGTTAGCTTTGTGACTTTGAGCAAATACATGGTCTTCCTATGTCTATAAGTTAGGGCAATAATAGTGCCTATCTCATAGGATTACTGTGAGTTTTTAACAGCATTAATCCATGCTCTAATCCAATAAGATTAGAACAGTGTTTGACACCGAATAAACACTTATAAGCATTTTGTTATTGGTTCAGTGGTAGAATCATTTTGATATCAGTTTTGTTTCATTTCCCAGTCTGAGTCATTAATAGACCAGGTAGCAACTCATAAAACATCTCGAAGGCGGAAGTTAGAATTTACTCTTTCAAGCACTCTACCAACTTTGCAAATTTCACACCCCTGGTGGTTGTGTGTTGATACACATCTGTGCAATCTGATTGGCCTAATTTTACTTTGTGTAGACAGAAATTAATAAAGCTCTCAGAATGTGGAAAAGGGCTCTTCTAGGAGCACAACAATTTGACTGCATGTGGTTGTGGTTTTGTCTTAAACATGGGGGTTTCTGTCCCCAGTCCAGAACCCGGGGAGAAGAAAGAGTTGTTTCCCTCTTCTTATGAAACAAAAAAGCAAGCAACTAAATATTTTGACACACAAAAATATAACAAAAGTACTATAACAACGATTCATGTAACTACCTTCCAGCTTAAGTGATAGAATATTAGTAGTTCTTGAAAGCTCCCCGTATGTCCTGATCCAATTATATTCCCTTTTTTTCAGAGGTGACCATTATTCAGAATTTAGTGCTTATCATTTTCATATGTTTTAGTTATTCTTTAACTGTAAATGTATATACTCCTAAACAATGTAAAGTATTATTTGATATGTTTAAAAATTTTAAACATACCATATATCCATCTGAAATTTACTTTTCTCTCCTCTCTACATTACATCTGTGAAATTCATTCATGCAGCTATCTGTGGCTCCATTATTCATTTTCACTGCTATAGAGTGTTTTATTGTATGGATATAACCCAATTTATTTCTCATTCTCCTGCTTGACATATTCTTAACGTCTTTGAGGTGGAGAATGGCTGTTTCCTCATCTTGTATTCTTTCTCGCTCTATCATTTATAGCATTAATTTTGTAGTGGGGTCTTTCAGGCTTGGTTCTGGATTTCAAAGACATTTTGTCTTCTAGCTTATGTAGTTGAAAAGTGATGGTTTTCAATATTTGTTTTTTATCTTTTTATTTCTCTTTCTTTTTGCCTCTACTCTACATTTAAAAGATATGTTAAAATATTCAGTTTACTTCTTTGTCTCAGGCTGTGTAAGCCTCCTTCTGCCTCCACCAAGCAGCTATTTCTGTTAATAAATGGAATCAGAAGAGTCGTGGGTATAAAGAAGCGGGGGAAAGGAATTGGGTTGGGGGGAATGTCTTAGTCAATATCTTAAAATACTATTGCCATACTGACAAGGATAGTTAAACAAATCAACACTGATGACTACATGGTATAATTAGCATTTACCGTGCTAATGTCCTGCCTCTCAAATTTTATTACATATGCTTATCATCCAGGGATCTTGTTAACATGTAGATTCTATTACCATACTTCTGAGGTATGAGCTGAGATTCTACATTTTTAGCAGGTTCCCAGCTGATGCACATGCTGCTGGTCCTGGACACAATTTGAGCAGCAAGTGTGCATGGGCAGAGTGCACGTTGGCTCAGACTTGCCTTTGAATCTTAGCTTCATTGTTTCCGTTAGTCTCGGGGAACCTTAGGAAAATTAGCTTCCAGGGCAGTGTCTCCAATCCTGGGCTGCACCTGGGATACTTTTAAAGATCTGATACCCTAGTTGCACCCCAGATTAATTAAATCAGAATTTCTAGAAGTAGGATCAAAGTATAAGTAGTTTTAATTGCTATCTAGGAGATTTCAATGTGTATCCAAGATTCTGAGAACCTTTGTCTCAGCACAGCTGTTCTCAAACTTCAGCATCTATTAGAATTGCCTAAAAGACTTGTTAAAGCACAAATTGCTAGGTCACAGCACCAGAGTTTGTAATTCAATAGGTCTGGTGTTGGGCCTGAAAATTAAAGTTTTAACAAGTTCTCAGGTGTTAATGTTGCTGGTCCAGGGACCTCACTTTGAGAACCGTTGTTCACAGGACTTGAGTTCTTATCATGAAAGTGGGTGTAAGTATTACACATCTTTCATGTCCCATTGGAGGATCAATGAAATAAAATACTTAGTACGATGTTCAGCACATGGTAGACAATTAAGAAATGGTGGTTTCTTTCTATTATTGCTAATACTAGTGTTATGTCTTTGCTGAAGTTAACGGGTTAGCTAATCTTAAATGGTTTACCCATAATTTTGGCTAAGCTATTTTCACCTAACACCTTTGTTTCTAAATTTTTTACTTGAAGAATCAATTTCAAGTGTGGCTAAAGTGGTACCATCTGCCCTCAGAAGGTTTTAACTTGTAGTCTGGTCACAATGATCTACGTGGGACTAGCCTTGTTTGAGTTTCCCAGCCCACCTGTATACACACTCAGTGGTTACACTAGTGCCTTCTTGTACACCATCTACCTGGTCATGTCTGATAAACTCATCACTTTGGAAAAAAGAATGCTGCAGGCCGTGCTTTATTTGTGGCAGCACTGTAGTAGCCCCCAGGACTTCAGGGTGTGCAAGCTACAGATGAGCTGCTAGGTGAGAAGGGGAGGGGGTTGGTGGATCCCCTCCTGAGGCTTGATGCTCTGTTATAAACACTTTTCCTCCACTGCGACCCTGGTATATGCAGTAACTTCATTGTGATTTTTCTGCTCTTGAATATTGTGTTTCCACGCAGCTCCTTCCCAAGAAGAATGGTTCCCAGGTGGTATTCTCTGGCCTGAAGGCTGCTACTTCATTATCGTCTTTGTTAACCTGAGAATACCGCCCTTTGGGTTCTGCAAAGGAACACATCATTATCGCTAAATTCACTGTGTCAAAAATGACTCCTCGCTGGGCTTTGGAGCTTCGTTGGTGAAGTGCAGCTATTGATCTTGCTTCCAGCATTGTGAATAATGCAGACAATACAGTTTCTGGGTGCCTTCTCTGAAAACTGCCCAGATTTTGGACTTGAGCTTGATGCAAACTGCATTATAAACATGCCAAACTTGTGCTGACAGCACTGAAAGCACTTTGGGATAAACATTTGTGTTTGCTAAAAATGTCTCCAAAGAATTGGAAGTATTTCATCAAAAGATTTATCTGTGCATTTCTGGGGGTGTTTAAAAGCTTTCCATGACCCAAAAGCAGTGGTTACCGAGTGACTCATTCATCAGCTTCTGGTACATTTCTAACCTCAAGATTCAAAAAGGAAAATTGAAATTAAAAGATTAATTCTTATTAAAATTGACATGTGTCCTTTCTGAGGGATAGAGGAGTTTAATTGACAGGATGTTTGCTATAGATAGGAGTTTTTGGCTTAGATGTGACTATTTTCCTACCTCTTTAGGTTTCTTAGCAAATCTAGGTTTGAGGATCAGATGTGTTGCTTAAGAAAAGATTGTAATTATTACTAAGCAATTACTGGGTTAATTAGGCCTGTCAATAATTCAGAGGGTGATTGGAGCAACATTGAGACAGGTTTAGAGCCAAGGCCTGTTGCTGTTTTGTGAAACAATCTGAAATAAATCTCTCTTAGATCAGTAACTCTGGTTTGGGTAATGCTCCTCTTTTGGAGCTGAGTTTAGGCAGCTGGACCTAGTAAAAGCTATGTGTTTATTAGAATTCACTGGCCACAGGACATTAAATTCTTCACCAATCTAGAGTAGAACCTAAGCTAGAAGAAGGAGATATCCATTAAGGAGAGATTAATGTTGCATGTCTATTTGAAAAGTCAGTCTGTATCTATGTGATGGTAACCAGTGTTGTGGGCACATTTTATAAATGGTCTTTTAGTGGAGATGATATAGTGCTGAATAGAACATATATGTCAGTACTGATTTTTTGATATGTATGAAGAAGATGCTCTTGTCCACTAATAGTAATAGGAACAATAACCATGATAATATTAATAGTGATTCTTAGGTATTGTGCACCTCCTATGTGCTAAGTATTTTGCCTATGTTATCTCTAACCTCAGAATGACTCATACAGGTAGGGTTTTTTTTTTTAACAATTTAATTATATTCTTTACGTTACTTAAAAATATACAGTGAAGTGGTTATTGACTATAGTTGCTCTATTGTGCTATCAAATAGTAGGTCTTATTCATTCTTTCCAATTTTTACCTGTTAACCATCCCTACTTGCCCTCCAGACCCCTCACTACCTTTCCCAGCCTCTAGTACCATCTATCTACTTCCTATGCTCATGAGTTCAATTGATTTGATTTTTAGATCCCACACATATGTGAGAACATGCGTGGCTTATTTCGCTTAACTTAATAATCTCCAGTTCTATCCATGTTGTTGCAAATGACTGGATCTCATCCTTTTTTATGGCTGAATAGTACTCCATTGGGTGTACATACCACATTTTCTTTATTCATCTGTTGATTAAAGTAGGGATTATTAACTCCATTTTATGGATGAGGAAACTGAGACACAAATAAGTTTAAATGAATTGTACAAGATTCCTTAGCTGATAAGCTGCAGAGCTGGGAATTTAACTCAAGACCATATGGTTCAAAACACCTCTCACTTAGAAGGCAAATAGTTCAAGGGGAAAATGATCCCAGGAAGTGTTTGAAATGTCAGAGGTGATAATCCAGTTCCACTAGGCGCTGTGGTGTACATCTGATTTAGGGCTCTAACTTTGTCCACTGGGTAGGACTCATCAGTAGTATTTTCTACACATGTAGAAAAAAAGTCTGGAAGATAGGTTTTCTTATTCCTATTTTACATATGTGGAAATTGAAGTTCAGAAACAAAAAATATTGCCCAAAATCATATGGCTGAGCAAGCAGAACAGGGATTTTTAATTCTGATTTGTTTTATATGAAGGGTAGAATAATCCTTCCTAAATTTTTCATCATGTGTACCTCATATTTGAATACTATAACTAGATTCTATCATATAAGAATATGTTGAAATGCTTACACTCACTTTTGGTGTATTTTTTTGTCTATCTATCTATCTCTATCATCTGTCGTTTATCTATCATTTTAGCATATAAATATAAATATAGAGAAAAATGTTCTTTACATTTTAACAAACATTTGTCAGATCAAGTTGAAGTCTCCTATATCCACTTCTACTATTTCATTCCCCTTCCTTTCCTCCATAGAGGTAAACATTATCATGAAATGTTATATGTACAGTCAATTTTTCTACTTGTACTACACTTACTACATGCATAACATATTTGTGAAAACACATATAATTTTAGTTCTTTCTAAATGTATATAAATGGAACCATACAGCATGTGTTATTCTGTGGCTTGCTTTTATCTTTTAAGATGAATAGATCTGATAGTAGACCATCCTTGAATTCTAGCATAATGCATTATGTTCAAGTCGGATTACTATTTAAAAAACAAACTGTGCAATTCATTTTGTTAGCATCTTATTGGGGTTTTAAATTAAGATTGGTTTATAATTTACTTTCTCTGATGGACTTTGCTTGCTCATGCATTATGGTTTTACTGGATTATAAAAGTGAATTAGGGGAATTTTACCTCTGAAATGAAAACACTATGAGCTCTCTGAAACTGCTTCCCAGCAAAACAAGTATAAACTGACTTTATTTTTTAACAAAGAACATTTTAAAGTTTGAAAATTGTTCTAGGTGCATATAGCAAGTAAAAAATATTTATTCAGGAATACCTAGTAAAACTCAGTCAGAATAGTGAGAATCTGTGGCATCTGAACCATGACCCAGTTCCTCCCTTTCCTTTCAGCTCAGCATGATCAAAACTTCACTAAAGGCAGGTGCATTCAAGAACACAGGACTCCCTATTCCCAGAGCTTCAAGTTGAAAGGTAGGTTTTCCCGGGAGGAGCAGATCCCTGGCATTTCTCATCCTCTCCAGCTATGTACTGCAGCAGCTAACTTTCAGATGAGTGCAGCAGAGGCTTGAGAGCTTCTTATTCCACCAAGCCCCTACTCACAGGGTGGAGGCTCTATGTCAGGCATGGTATGCTAAGAATACTGGGTCCCCATCACTGTCACTCCAGCTCATTCATAGGTTGGAGGCTCCACACCAGGAAAGTCAAGCCAAGAAGACCCTAGGCTACAGACCTCACTCAGTGTCCTGATCTGAAAGCAGATCTGTTATTCAGAGAGAAGCAGGCCACTAACCCTGCTCCTAACTCTGGAGTTGGTGGCTCAGAGATTTTACCCAGGGAGAGAGGCAGAACTTAAGAGCTTCAAAGCCCTCCCCAGTGGAACTGACTTTGAAATGGAGTTGGGGGGAAGTTCAAGCCTAAATGTGTTGCTCTCAAAATCTATAGAGGTTTGGGAGGTGAACACAACAAGCTAAATACTAGGCCAGTTACTTTACCAGAAAATTAAAGAAAGAGACAGTTAAGGAGACTTTCTTTGGGTCAACTTCAAACTTCAAACACTGGTCTCAAAAACTACCCATGCTAAGGGATCCATTTTTAATTATGGATTCAGTTATGCCCCAGAACAATTTATGCCCCAGGGCATTGTTGAAAATAGTAGAACAATAATCTGGCCATTAGTTCTGAATATGATCATGAAGCCTAACTCCTGAGTATGATCACAGAGAAAGATAGTAAAAAAGAACCTTGCCCAAACCATTGTCATTCCCGGGTGTCTGTGGACATACTCAAAGCTGTGCTCCCTGAGGAAAAACTTTAGAGCCTGTACGCTACAGGGGTGATGGTGAGGAATGGACTTCACTAAAATAGTTGAGTCATTCACTAATAAAATGAACAAGCAAACAACAAAAACAATCCCCAAAAGTGGGGCACTAGTACCCAGAATTGCAAAAATATATATCTAAAATGTCCCATTTTCAAAACATATTATGAGACATGCAAAGAAATAGAAAAATATGATGCATAAACTAGAAAAAAAGCAGCAAACAGAAACTGTCAGTGAAAGGAACCAGATGTCAAATTTAACAGAAACACCTCAAAGTAGCCATGCTAAATATAGTCAAAGAATTAAAGGAAACCGTGGTTAAAGAAATAAGAAAGTACAGAGGGCATTCCAAGATGGCTGAATAGGAACAGCTCCGGTCTGCAGCTCCCAGTGGGATCGACACAGAAGACGGGTGATTTCTGAATTTCCAACTGAGGTACCTGGTTCATCTCACTGGGACTGGTTGGATAGTGGATGCAGCCCACAGAGTGTGAGCTGAAGCAGGGCAGGGTGTCACCTCACCTGGGAAGTGCAAGGGGTCAGGGGATTTCCCTTTCCTAGCCAAGGGAAGCTGTGACTGACTACCTGGAAAAACGGGACACTCCCACTCAAATACTGTACTGTTCCCAAGGTCTTAGCAAGCAGCAGACAAGGTGATTCTCTCCCATGCCTGGCTTGGCGGCTCCCACATCCACAGAGCCTTGCTTACTGCTAGCACAGCAGTCTGAGATTGATCTGCTAGATGGCAGCCTGGCTGGGGGAGGGGCATCTGCCATTGCTGAGGCTTGAGTAGGTAAACAAAGTGGCTGGGAAGCTGGAATGGGATGGAGCACACCACAGCTCAGCAAGGCCTACTACCTCTAGACTCCATCTCTGTGGGCAGGGCATAGCTGAACAAAAGACAGCAGACAACTTCTGCAGACTTAAGAATCCCTGTCTGACAGCTCTGAAGAGAGCAGTGGTTTTCCTAGCATGGCATTTAAGCTCTGAGAAATGACCGACTGCCTTCTCAAGTGGGTCCCTGACCCTCATGTAGCCTAACTGAGAGACATCTCCCAGGGAGGGCCAACAGACACCTTATGTAGGTGGCTGCCCCTCTGGGATGAAGCTTCCAGAGGAAAGATCAGGCAGCAATATTTGCTGTTCTGCAGCCTCCAGAGGGATACCCAGGCAAACAGGGTCTGGAGTGGACCTCCAGCAAACTCCAACACACCTGCAGCTGAGGGACCTGACTGTTAGAAGCAAAACTAACAAACAGAAAGGAATAGCATCAACATCAACAAAAACGTCATCTACACCAAACCCCGTCTGTAGGTCACCAATATAAAAGCACAAAGGTGGGGAGAAACCAGAGCAGAAAAGCTGAAAATTCTAAACATGAGAGCACCTATTCTCCTCCAAAAGATCACAGCTTCTCACAAGCAATGGAACAAAGCTGGACAGAGAATGGCTTTGACAAGCTAGGCTTCAGAAGGTCAGTAATAACAAACTTCTTTAAGCTAAAGGAGGATGTTCGAATGGATCTCAAGGAAGCTAAAACCCTTGAAAAAAGATTAGATGAATGGCTAATGAGAATAAACAGTGTAGAGAAGACCATAAATGACCTGATGGAGCTGAAAACCACGGCGCGAGAACTTTGTGACACATGCACAAGCTTCAATAGCTGATGCGATCAAGTGGAAGAAAGGGTGTCAGTGATTGAAGATCAAATTAATGAAATAAAATGAGAAAACAAGGTTAGAGAAAAAAGAGTAAAAAGAAATGAACAAAGCCTCCAAGAAATGTGGGACTATGTGAAAAGACCAAATCTACATTTGATTGGTGTACCTGAAAGTGATGGGGAGAATGGAACCAAGTTGGAAAACACTCTGCAGGATATTATCCAGGAAAACATCCCCAACATTGCAAGGCAGGCCAACATTCAAATTCAGGAAATACAGAGAACACCACAAAGATACTCCTCAAGAAGAGCAACCCCAAGACACATAATCTTCAGATTCACCAAGGTTGAAATGAAGGAAAAAGTGTTAAGGGCAGCCAGAGAGAAAGGTCGCGTTACCCACAAAGGGAAGCCTGTAAGATTAACAGCAGATCTCTCAACAGAAACCCTACAAGCCAGAAAAGAATGGGGGCCAATATTCAACATTCTTAAAGAAAAGAATATTCAACCCAGAATTTCATATCCAGCCAAACTAAGCTTCATAAGTGAAGGAGAAATAAAATTCTTTACAGACAAGCAAATGCTGACAGATTTTGTCACCACCAGGCCTGCCTTACAAGAGCTCCTGAAGGAAGCACTAAACATGGAAAGAAACAACTGGTACCAGCCACTGTAATAAGAGGCCAAATTGTAAAGACCATCAATGCCATGAAGAAACTGCATCAATTAATGGGCAAAATAATCAACAAACATCATAATGACAGGATCAAATTCACACATAACAATATGAACCTTAAATGTAAATGGGCTAAATGCCCCAATTAAAAGACACAGACTGGCAAATTGGATAAAGAGTCAAGACTCATGAGTGTGCTGTATTCAGGAGACCCATCTCAGGTGCAAAGATGCACATAGGCTCAAAATAAAGGGATGGAGGAAGATCTACCAAGCAAATGGAAAACAAAAAAAGGCAGGGGTCACAATCGTAGTCTCAGATAAAACAGACATTAAACCAATGAAGCTCAAAAGAGACAAAGAAGGCCATTACATAATGGTAAAGGGATCAATTCAACAAGAAGAGCTAACTATCCTAAATATATATGCACCCAATACAGGAGCACCCAGATTCATAAAGCAAGTCCTTAGATACCTGCAAAGAGATTTAGACTCACACACAATAATAATGGGAGATTTTAACACCCCACTGTCAATATTAGACAGCTCAATGAGACAGAAGGTTAACAAGGATATCCAGGACCTGAACTCAGCTCTGCAACAAGCAGACCTAACAGACATCTACAGAACTCTCCACCCCAAATCAACAGAATATACATTCTTCTCAGCACCACGTTGCACTTATTCTAAAATTGACCATGTAATTGGAAGTAAAGCACTCCTCAGCAAATGTAAAAGAACAGAAATCACAACAAACTGTCTATCAGACCACAGTGCAATCAAATTAGAATTCAGGATTAAGAAACTCACTCAAAACCGCACAACTACATGGAAACTGAACAACTTGCTCTTGAATGACTACTGGGTATATGATGAAATGAAGGCAGAAATAAAGATGTTCTTTGAAACCAAAGAGAACAAACACACAATGTACCAGAATCTCTGGGACACATTTAAAGCAGTGTGTAGAGGGAAATTTATAGCACTAAATGCCCACAAGAGAAGAAGAAAAGATCTAAAATCGACACCCTAACATCACAATTAAAAGAACTAGAGAAGCAAGAACAAACAAATTCAAGAGCTAGCAGAAGGCAAGATACAACTAAGAGCAGAACTGAAAGAGATAGAGACACAAAAAACCCTTCAAAAAATCAATGAATCTAGGAGCTGGTTTTTTGAAAAGATCAACAAAATTGATAGACTGCTAGCAAGACTAATAAAGAAGAAAAGAGAGAGAAATCAAATAGACACAATAAAAAATGATTAAGCCACCGATCCCAGAGAAATACAAACTACCATAAGAGAATACTGTAAACACCTCTAGCAAATAAACTAGAAAATCTAGAAGAATCAGATAAATTCCTGGACACATACACCCTCCCAAGACTAAACCAGGAAGAAGTTGAATCTCTGAACAGACCAATAACAGGCTCTGAAATTGAGGCAATAATTAAGAGCCTACCAACCAAAAAAAGCCCAGGACCAGACAGATTCACAGCCGAATTCTACCAGAGGTACAAAGAGGAGCTGGTACCATTCCTTCTGAAACTATTCCAATCAATAGGAAAAGAGGGAATCCTCCCTAACTCATTTTATGAGGCCAACATCATCCTGATACCACAGCCTAGAAGAGACACAACAAAAAAAGAGAATTTTAGACCAATATCCCTGATGAACATCAATGCAAAAATCCTCAATAAAATACTGGCAAACCGAATCCAGCAGCACATCAAAAAGCTCATCCACCATGATCAAGTGGGCTTCATCCCTGGGATGCAAGTCTGGTTCAACATACGCAAATCAATAAATGTAATCCAGCATATAAACAGAACCAAAGACAAAAACGACATGATTATCTCAACAGATGCAGAAAAGGCCTTTGACAAAATTCAACAACCCTTCATGGTAAAAACTCTCAATAAATTAGGTATTGATGGGATGTATCTCAAAATAATAAGCGCTATCTATGACAAACCCACAGCCAATATCATACTGAATGGGCAAAAACTGGAAGCATTCCCTTTGAAAACTGGCACAAGACAGGGATACCCTCTCTCACTGCAACTATTCAACATAGTGTTGGAAGTTCTCGCCAGGGCAATCAGGCAAGAGAAAGAAATAACAGATATTCAATTAGGAAATGAAGAAGTCAAATTGTCCCTGTTTGCAGATGACATGATTGTATATTTAGAAAACCCCATCGTCTCAGCCCCAAATCTCCTTAAGCTGATATGCAACTTCAGCAAAGTCTCAGGATACAAAATCAATGTGCAAAAATCACAAGCATTGCTATACACCATTAACAGCAAACAGAGAGCCAAATCATGAGTGAAGTTCCATTCACAATTGCTACAAAGAGAATAAAATAGCTAGGAATCCAACTTACAAGGGATGTGAAGGGTCTCTACAAGGAGAACTACAAACCACTGCTCAAGGAAATAAAAGAGGACATAAACAAATGGAAGAATATTCCATGCTCATGGATAGGAAGAATCAATCTTGTGAAAATGGCCATACTGCCCACAGTAATTTATAGATTCAATGCCCTCCCCATCAAGCTACCAATGACTTTCTTCACAGAATTGGAAAAAACTAAAGTTCATATGGAACCAAAAAAGAGCCGGCATTGCCAAGACAATCCTAAACCAAAAGAACAAAGCTGGAGGCATCACGCTACCTGACTTCAAACTATACTACAAGGCTACAATAAGGAAAACAGCATGGTACTGGTACCAAAACAGAACTATAGACCAATGGAACAGAACAGAGCCCTCGGAAATAACACCACACATCTACAATCATCTGATCTTTGACAAACCTGACAAAAACAAGCAATGGGGAAAGGATTCCCTATTTAATAAATGGTGCTGGGAAAACTGGCTAGCCATATGTAGAAAGCTGAAACTAGATCCCTTCCTTACACCTTATACAAAAATTAATTCAAGATGGATTAAAGACTTACGTGTTAGACCTAAAACCATAAAAACCCTAGAAGAAAACCTAGGCATTATCATTCAGGACATAGGCATGGGCAAGGACTTCATGTCTAAAACACCAAAAGCAATGGCAACAAAAGCCAAAATTGACGAATGGGATCTAATTAAACTACAGAGCTTCTGCACAGCAAAAGAAACTACCATCAGAGTGAACAGGCAACCTACAAAATGGGAGAAAATTTTTGCAAACTACTCATCTGACAAAGGGCTATTATCCAGAATCTACAATGAACTCAAACAAATTTACAAGAAAAAAACAAACAACTCCATCAAAAGGTGGATGAAGGACATGAACAGACACTTCTCAAAAGAAGACTTTTATGCAGCCAAAAAACACATGAAAAAATGTTCATCATCACTGGCCATCAGAGAAATGCAAATCAAAACCACAATCAGATACCATCTCACACCAGTTAGAATGGCCATCATTAAAAAGTCAGGAAACAACAGGTGCTGGAGAGGATGTGGAGAAATAGGAACACTTTGACACTGTTGGTGGGACTGTAAACTAGTTCAACCATTGTGGAACTTGGTGTGGTGATTCCTCAGGGATCTAGAACTAGAAATACCATTTGACCCAGCCATCCCACTACTGGGTATACACCCAAAGGACTATAAATCATGCTGCTATAAAGACACATGCACACGTATGTTTATTGCAACACTATTCACAATAGCAAAGACTTGGAACCAACCCAAATGTCCAACAACAATAGACTGGATTAAGAAAATGTGGCACATATACACCATGGAATACTATGCAGCCATAAAAAATGATGAGTTCATGTCCTTTGTAGGAACATGGATGAAACTGGAAAACATCATTCTCAGTAAACTATTGCAAGGACAAAAAACCAAACACCGCATGTTCTCACTCATAGGTGGGAATTGAACAATGAGAACACGTGGACACAGGAAGGGGAACATCACACTCCAGGGACTGTTGTGGGGTGGGAGAAGGGGGAGAGATAGCATTAGGAGATACACCTAATGCAAATGAGGAGTTAATGGGTGCAGCACACCAACATGGCACATGGATACATATGTAACAAACCTGCACAGTGTGCACATGTACCCTAAAACTTAAAGTACAATAAAAAGAAAATAAAAAAAAGAAACTATTAGGACTAATACATGAGCTCAGCAAGGTGATAGGAAACGAGATCAATGTACAAAAATAAATTCAGTTTCTACATATTTATAATAAACAATCCAAAAATAAAATTAAGGAAAAAATCCATGTATAATAGTGTCACAAAGAATAAAATACTTAGGAATAAACTGAACAGAAACAAATGTAAAATTTATATTCTGAAAACCATAAAACATTGCAGAAACTAAATAAATAAAGGGAAAGACATCTGATGTTCATGGATCAGAAAACAATATTGTTAAGATGGTAATACTTTCCAAATTGTTCCCAGATTCAGTGCAATCCCTATCAAAACCCCAGCTGCTTTCTCTTCAGAAATGGACACACTGATTCTAAAATTCATATGAAGATGAAAGTGACCCCGAATAGCCAAAATAATCTTGAAAAAGACCAATGTTGTAGGAGTGACACTTCCTGATTTTACAACTTACTACAAAATCATAGTAATCAATATCCTATGATATTTTCATAAGGATAGATACATAGATCAATAGAATAAAATTGAGAGTCCAGAAATAAATCTTCACATTTACAGTCAATTGATTCTTCTAAGGGATATGAAACCATTCCACTGGTGGGGGCGTTGGGGGAGGGGGAATAGTCTTTTAAACAAATGGTGCTGAGATAGCTGGATATCCACATGCAAAAGGATGAATTTGGATCCCTGCTTCACATCATATACAAAAATTTATTGAAAGTGAATCAAGAAGACATTTACGCAGCCAACAGACACATGAAAAAATGTTAATCATTACTGGCCATCAGAGAAATGCAAATCAAAACCACAATGAGATACCATCTCACACCAGTTAGAATGGCCATCATTAAAAAGTCAGGAAACAACAGGTGCTGGAGAGGATGTGGAGAAATAGAAACACTTTGACACTGTTGGTGGGACTGTAAACTAGTTCAACCATTGCGGAAGACAGTATGGCAATTCCTCAGGGATCTGGAACTAGAAATACCATTTGACCCAGCAATACCGTTACTGGGTATATACCCAAAGGAATATAAATCATGCTGCTATAAAGACACATGCACACGTATGTTTATTGTGGTACTACTGACAATAGCAAAGACTTGGAACCAACCCAAATGTCCAACAACGATAGACTGGATTAAGAAAATGTGGCACATATACACCATGGAATACTATGCAGCCATAAAAAAGGATGAGTTCATGTCCTTTGTAAGGACATGGATGAAACTGGAAACCATCATTCTCAGCAAACTATCACAAGGACAAAAAACCAAACATGGCATGTTCTTACTCATAGGTGGGAATTGAACAATGAGAACACATGGACACAGGAAGGGGAACATCACACATCAGGGCCTGTTGTGGGGTGGGGGGAGGGGGGAGGGATAGCATTAGGAGAGATACCTAATGCTAAATGACGAGTTAATGGATGCAGCACACCAACATGGCACATGTATACATATGTAACAAACCTGCACGTTGTGCAAATGTACACTAGAACTTAAAGTAAACAAAAAAATATATATATATATAAAATAACAAATAAAAAAAGGAAGTGAATCAAAGACCTAAATGTAAAAACTAAAACTTTAAAACACTCAAAAACTATAGGGCTAAATCTTCTCAGTTTGAATTAGGTAATGGTTTCTTAGTTATGACACCAATAGCACAAGCAGCAACAGAAAAAACAGATAAATGGACTTCAATCAAAACTGTGATTTAAAGGACACTATCGAGAAAGAAAAAACACAACTCACAAAATGGGGAGAAATGCTTAAAATCTTATATGTGATACAAGGTATGTACAGGACATGTTTGATATATGAATTATATTTTAATAAAGCTGTTACCAAAATAAATAAATAAATAAATGTAAAGAAAAAAATTATCTGGATAGCTTTACCTCCTTATTGCTGGTTTCTGATACTAGTTTCAGGAGTGGCCAGTCTTCTTGAGTTTATTCTGATTATTTTTTTCCCTCCTAAAAGATTATCTAGTTCACATAAGTTTAAAAAATTGACATAAAGTGTATTATGTTTATTTATTTATTTTAAGATCTTGTTACTAAATCTATCTTCCATAAAAAGTAGCCAGGGCTTCATGAAGAAATGGCTGATTACCCAGTTGAGGCCAGCAAAGTATAGCAAAACTTAAAGCATCTTGTGTTACCAGAAAGTTAAAAAGTGCTAAAACACTGATAAAAGCGTGTTTAAAATACACAGAAACTCATTCAGGAGTTTCCAATAGCCATATCTGGCATAATTAAGGCAACTAAATAATGATAGTATTTTATGATAATTCATGAATAAAAATATCCGTGAGTCGATATAGATATGAACAAATGATTGATTGATTGATTGATTAAATAAATAAGTGGAGAAGAAGGGACAGGTTTCCCTTAAGGAATACTTCAATTATTAAACTAATGCATTTCAATTAATAAACTAATATATAACAATGATGCAACAGAAAATCACCATTTGACAAATACCACAGCAAAAATTCTTGCAGAGAGAATTAATAGATGTTAAAATTATTGGGAGAAATTATGATAATAATCAGAATATTTGCATCATCTCAGTGTATTTCCTCCTCAAGATATTCATTAATTATAAAGGAAAAAAGATAATTTTATAGTAGGGAAACCATCTGAACCAAACGATGATAGTTAACATCATCAGTAATGAGGCATATTGAATTTATGACATCACTTCTGCGGTATTGTTGCCAAAAATGCATAACTTGAATTTGATCATAAGGAAACATTAGGTAAACTCTAATTAAGAAATATTCTTCAAAGTAACTTGCCAGTACTCTTCTAAAGTATCAGTCATAAAAGACAAAGGACTGTGGAACTGTTTCAGAATGGAAGAAACTAAGGAGACATGGCAACTAAATGCACTGTGTGAACTTGGCTTAGATCTTGAGCATGATAAAGGCCATTTGTGGAGCAATTGGTAAAATTCAGGTTAAGTCTATAGATTAGTTAATGATATTGTACGAAGGTTTTGTTTTTGATCTTTGTACTATGTTAACATTTGACAAGATGTTAACAGTTAAGGAATTTGGATGAGGGTTATACCAGAACCCTGCAAAAATTTTTAATTTTTTTTAATTCTGAAGTTCTTATAAAATGAAAAGTTTAAACATTTTTTAAAATTTAAAAATCTATTGTATCTGTTGTTTGATAGATTTTTATTTCTAATATTACTGTAAGTAGCCTTTCTCTTTCATTTACTCAATCTTATTATTATTTATTTCTTTCTTTACTTACTTAGAAACTGGGTCTCTCTTTGTTGCCCAGGCTGGAATGCAGTGGCTTGATATAGCTCACTGCTGCCTAGAATTCCTGGACTCACAGGATGCTCCCGCCTCAGTCTCCCAAGTAGTTGGGATTACAGGCACATGCTCAGATAATTTTTAGTTTTTTTGTAGAGGTAGGGTCTTGCCATTTTGCCCAGGCTGGTCTCGACCTCCTGGGCTCAAGAGATCCTCCCACAGTATTAGGATTACAGGCATGAGCCACTGTGCCTGGCCGAGTTTTTTTTTTCTTTTCCTTCTTTTTTTTTTAATTTAAGCATTCCCCCAACAGGTTCAGCTTTTATTCTTGTTATTGTTTCTATTCCTTTTGACTGTTATTCTTTCATTAATTACAATTCTTATTACTTATTAACTTTATTATTTACTTTATCTTTATTGTTTTATTATTATTAATCTATTTCCTTTGGATTTACTTTTAGTTCCTTTTGGAGCTTTGCTTAGTAAATTAATTACTGTATTAATTTTCTAGGGTTGCCATAATAAAGAACCACAAACTGGGTTGCTTAAAAAAACAGAAATGCATTCTCTCCTGGTTCTGGAGGCTAGAAGTCCAAAATCAAGGAATTGGCAGGGCCACACTCCCTCTGAAACCTTTAGAGAAGGATCCTTCCTTGCTTCTTCCAGATTCTAGTAGACCTAGGTGTTCCCTGGCTTTTGGCAGTATAACTATAATTTCTAGTTTTATTTTCACATGGCCTTCTTCTTATGCCTCTGTCTGTGTCTCTTATTTTCTTATAAGGACAGCAGTCATATTGGATTTAGGGCCCATCCTACTCCAGTATGACCTCATCTTAACTTGATTACATCAACAAAGGCTCTAATTCCAAATGAGGTCACATCACAGGTACCAGGAATTCAGACTTAAACATATCTTCTTGGGAGATGGGATTCAATTACTTGCTTTTGTTTTTCTTATTTTTTAATACATGCATTTAGAGGCTATACTTTTGTTTCTAAGTATTTAGCTGCACCCCATAATTTTAAAATAAACTTTTACAAATACGTAATATAAATAAAGAGAAAAGTATACAAGTTTAATGCTCTATGCATTTTCAGTAATTGAACATACCTGTGTAGCAAGTACCCGGATTGCAGCCCCCCTTTCAACACCCTTCCAGTCACTACCTACCCAAGAATACTGTATTGACTTCTAAAATTATTAATTTGTTTGGCCCATTTTTTTTAACTTTAGATAAATGGGATCATAGATCATGTATCTTTTTCTATCTGGCTTCTTTTGTTAAACATTTTGTGAGACTCATTTGTATTGTTGCATGGTATTGTAAATTATTCATTCTTATTGCAATCTAGGATTCTATTGTTAATCCATTCTCCTGTTGACAGGCGTTTGGTTAGTTTCCAGTTTTGGTATAATAGTTGCCATGAATATTCTTGTACATGTCTTTTAATGATCATATGTGTGCATTTCTGTTGCATATGACTTGGGAGAATTACTTGGTCACAGAGTATGCAAATGTTCATCTTTAGTCAATACTGTCATAGAGTTTTCCAAAATCATTTCATCATTTAACTTTCCCACTGGTGGTTTATAAAAGTTCAAGTCAATTCTTGCCAACAGTTAGTACTTTCTTTTTCTTTTAGGCATTCTGGATGTGTGGTGGTATCTATTTGTGGTTTTAATTTGCATTTCTCTGATGACTAATGAAGTAGAACTCATGCTTTCATAAGTTTATTGAATATTTAGATATTTATTCTATTTTGTGAAATGCCTAGTCAAATGTTTTGCTTCTTTTTCTATTGTTTTGTTTGTCTTTTTCTTTTGGATGTGTAGGAGCTATTCATATGTTCTTTTTATTGCTGGACATATGTATTATACATCCCATAAGTATTTTTTATATATAATGTTAATGTCTTTTTAAAAAATATTCCGTAATTACAATGCAATTTCTTTAATCAATGGCTTACTTAGGGTGTGCATTTTAGTTGCATGTATGTATCTTTAATATATATTTGTGTGTGTTTAACATATATTTAATATGTACATATGTATTAATATATCAATAACTTTAAATATACAAATATATTTATCTGCATATAAAAATACATACAAATATATTTTTATATGCATGTAACATATATATACATATATGTTTATTTAAAGATAGGGAAAGAAATAAAGTTAGGTATCTAAGTATTGTATTATATAAATTTAAGGGTAATCATCAAAAGGCCTGCTATGCAAACTCTAAGTCATAGCATCCAAACCAGCAGAGGAAATCAAAATGAATAAACATAATTATGTACATATATACATTTATATATATAAATAAATAAATAGATACGTTTTTAAAAGTTAAATTTTCCAAATGTACTTAAAAATCCATATTCCTATTTGTTGGGTAAAATTTCTATCTCCAGATGAATAGAAAGATAGATATGTCTATGAATTTATAAATCAAAGTGGCCTACAGAGAGTCACTTCAAGTATGAACTATGTCACTAATAATAAAGCTTATTGATTGTGTTATTAATATCTTTCATATTTTTGTTTTTGTTTTGTTTTTGGCTATTTTGTCGATTAGTTTCTAAAGGAAGTTTGTTAATATCTCACACCCTATAACATTAAGCCACGTTTTGTTTTATATTTTTAAGATGCATGTATTAGATGCATATGATTTTCATATCTTTTTGGTGGTTATTTCTCTTTCACTGTGCAATGCCCCATTTTATTATTATTAGAATCTCTTGCTTTAAATGCTATTTTATTTTGATAATAATATCACTATACCAGTTTTAATGTTGTATATGATTGTTTTTGTTTTATCAGTTCTTCATTCTCAACTTTTCTGTATCATTTTCCTTTACTTCTGTCTCTCTAAGCAGAAAACAATTGGATTTTGTTTGTTCAATTTGATATTCCTTGAATCAGTATACTGATTTTTTTTCCTATTCCTGCTGTCTTTGGTTTTCAGTTTCTTACGCTCTTTCTTAGACTTTTCTTTTTTTATTTCTCATGACTCCTGTAGATTGACAGAATTCTGTTTATTCATTTTGGTTTTCTTTGCTGGTTTGGATGCTATGATTTACCATTTCAATGTCAGGCCTTTCAGTGATTACCCTTAAATTTATAATACAATATTTAGATGCCTAACTTTCTTTCTTTCCTTCTGTCTTTCTCTTTCTGTCTTAGCTTCTGTTTAATCAAATAATTCAATGATGTGGTTTCAAAACTTAATAGATTTATGAGGTTCATAATGAAAAGTAACACTCTCCTGACCTGATCTTTTTAAAATTTTAAATTAATTGTTTTGGACACTCTGTCGGCCCTTTTAATAATCCATAGTTATTATCACTCTAAAAGAAGCAACAGTGCCCTTTCAATGTGTGCAAAGAGGAATTTAAAACATGGTAGGTGTGACCCTCAAGAAATTTTGCTCTCATTACCCAAATATTTGGAGGTGAAGTAACAACACTCAGAAACCTAGAATCAAAGTTAACTTAGTAGTATGGTCTGAAGAAAATGTTCCAAAGCTCAGGATATAGTAAGGAAATACACAAGAGGAAAGGGAGTTTCTGAGTTTGACAAGCAGGTAGAGGCCCTATCTTGGTTTCTGAATGCCTTTCAAAGTGAGTTACCCTTAGTGAGGCATTGTGCTATACATCATAGCTCTGCCTAAAGTATGAGTGCCTTGATAGCTAGCTCCCTAGTCCTTGAAACAAAAAGTGATGATGAAGACAAAATGGGTTGGGAAAATTTGTGAAAACTGAATGTGAAGCAGAAAAGTCAGACATAGTCACTTCATTTAAGAAATGAAGTAGCTTTCCTAAATTAGAGAACTTCTTGAGCCGGCTAGTTAATGAATTTCACACAGAGTTAAGGGACATAAACTTAGTTTTATTCTCACTCAAACCTCTGCCACATTGCATCCAGACTGATTGCATTTTCTCTAAATGGCTGGAGGTGGTAAACTATGGACAGTCAATAATTTCTGTGCATTTTCATCTTTACAGTACACATCAAATGAGTTTATGTCTTCATTCTTAATTACTCCAGCAATATATATTACATGATCCTATGTGAAAAGACATATTTAATTAATATTGCCTCTTAAAGCTTTGTGAGGAAACATTTCCTTGATTTGTCATATAAATTTATGGGTTCCATCATGGATATCACTCATGCAATAAGTGCCTCGGGAAATGGTGCTAAATGAAGCCACTCAGCAACCTGGTAGCAAACAGGAAGCAAGGCAACAGCTTTATTTTCAATGTAAGGCCCTGGGTGGAACGCAGAGAATAGATGTAGATCATCTCAAGTTATCAGATTTATGAAGGGTCCTCTTAACCAGTGGAATGAACGAGGGTAGGCAGGGTTGAGACTGGATTCTTCTAGTGCACCGAGGGAGAAAAAAAATCTCTTAAGATTTTAGTTATCTATCTTTTTAAGTTTTAAAAAATACCTCTTAAGATTTTGTTTTTTTTTTTCATGGTGGAAAACTTGACAATTGGAGAATAGTTTAAAATGAAGAAAAAATCTAACATCCTGAGATAATCACTATTGTGTTATGTAATTTCCCTCTGTCTTTTTTTTTCTTTTACTTTTAACATGGTTGATAATCATGTGTATTGTCTCTCTATATTTGAAGGGGGGTTCTTCCAGGACTTCTGCAGATATAAAAAGCCAGGGATGCTCAACTCCCTTATAAAACATGGTATAGTAGAGTTGGCTCTCTGTATCCAAGGGTTCCACATCTGTTGGTTGAAACTACAAATAAGGAACCTTGGAGAAAGAGGGCCAACTGTATATAAAATTTGTACAGGATCTTCAATTTCACTTCATAATATCATAACCTTCTCAAATATCACTTTTAAATATTATTTATATATTTATTTATTTTAAAAATTTTATTATTATTATACTTTAAGTTTTAGGGTACATGTGCACAACGTGCAGGTTTGTTACATATGTATACGTATGCCATGTTGGTGTGCTGCACCCATTAACTCGTCATTTAAATTAGGTATATCTCCTAATGCTATCCCTCGCCCCTCCCCCCACCCCACAACAGTCCCTGGTGTCTGATGTTCCCTTTCCTGTGTCCAGGTGTTCTCATTGTTCAGCTCCCACCTATGAGTGAGAACATGCAGTATTTGGTTTTTTATCCTTGCGATAGTTTGCTGAGAATGATGGTTTCCAGTTTCATCCATGTCTCTACAAGGACATGAACTCATCTTTTTTTACAGCTGCATAGTATTCCATGGTGTATATGTGCCACATTTTCTTAATCCAGTCTATTGTTGTTGGACATTTGGGTTGGTTCCAAGTCTTTGCTATTGTTAATACTGCCGCAATAAACATACGTGTGCATGTGTCTTTATAGCAGCATGATTTATAATCCTTTGCGTATATACCCAGTAATGGGATGGCTGGGTCAAATGGTATTTCTAGTTCTAGATCCCTGAGGAATCACCACATCGACTTCCACAATGGTTGAACTAGTTTACAGTCTCACCAACAGTGTCAAAGTGTTCCTATTTCTCCACATCCTCTCCAGCACCTGTTGTTTCCTGACTTTTTAATGATCACCATTCTAACTAGTGTGAGATGGTATCTCATTGTGGTTTTGATTTGCATTTCTCTGATGGCCAGTGATGATGAGCATTTTTTCATGTGTTTTTTGGCTGCATAAATATCTTCTTTTGAGAAGTGTCTGTTCATATCCTTTGCCCACTTTTTGATGGGGTTGTTTGTTTTTTTCTTGTAAATTTGTTTGAGTTCATTGTAGATTCTGGATATTAGCCCTTTGTCAGATGAGTAGGTTGTGAAAATTTTCTCCCTTTTTGTAGGTTGCCTGTTCACTCTGATGGTAGTTTCTTTTGCTGTGCAGAAGCTCTTTAGTTTAATTAGATCCCATTTGTCAATTTTGGCTTTTGTTGCCATTGCTTTTGGTGTTTTAGACATGAAGTCCTTGCCCATGCCTATGTCCTGAATGGTAATGCCTAGGTTTTCTTCTAGGGTTTTTATGGTTTTAGGTCTAACATGTAAGTCTTTAATCCATCTTGAATTAATTTTTGTATAAGATGTAAGGAAAGGATCCAGTTTCAGCTTTCTACATATGGCTAGCCAGTTTTCCCAGCACCATTTATTAAATAGGGAATCCTTTCCCCATTGCTTGTTTTTGTCAGGTTTGTCAAAGATCAGATGGTTGTAGATATGCGGCATTATTTCTGAGGGCTCTGTTCTGTTCCATTGATCTATATCTCTGTTTTGGTACCAGTACCATGCTGTTTTGATTACTGTAGCCTTGTAGTATGGTTTGAAGTCAGGTAGCGTGATGCCTCCATCTTTGTTTTTTTGGGTTAGGATTGACTTGGCGATGTGGGCTCTTTTTTGGTTCCATATGAACTTTAAAGTAGTTTTTTCCAATTCTGTGAAGAAAGTCATTGGTAGCTTGATGGGGATGGCATTGAATCTATAAATTACCTTGGGCAGTATGGCCATTTTCACGATATTGATTCTTCCAACCCATGAGCATGGAATGTTCTTCCATTTGTTTGTATCCTCTTTTATTCCACTGAGCAGTGGTTTGTAGTTCTCCTTGAAAAGGCCGGGCGCGGTGGCTCACGCTTGTAATCCCAGCACTTTGGGAGGCCGAGGCGGGTGGATCAGGAGGTCAGGAGATCGAGACCACGGTGAAACCCCGTCTCTACTAAAAATACAAAAAAAAAATTAGCCGGGCGTGGTGGCGGGCGCCTGTAGTCCCAGCTACTCGGAGAGGCTGAGGCAGGAGAATGGAGTGAACCCGGGAGGCGGAGCTTGCAGTGAGCTGAGACTGCGCCACTGCACTCCAGCCTGGGCGACAGAGCGAGACTCCGTCTCAAAAAAAAAAAAAAAAAAAGAAAAGGTCCTTCACGTCCGTTGTAAGTTGGATTCCTAGGTATTTTATTCTCTTTGAAGCAATTTTGAATGGGAGTTCACTTACGATTTGGCTCTCTGTTTGTCTGTTATTAGTGTATAAGAATGCTTGTGATTTTTGTACATTGATTTTTTTATCCTGAGATTTTGCTGAAGTTGCTTATCAGCTTAAGGAGATTTTGGGCTGAGACAATGGGGTTTTCTAGATATACAATCATGTCATCTGCAAACAGGGACAATTTGACTTCTTCTTTTCCTAATTGAATACCCTTTATTTCCTTCTCCTGCCTAATTGCCCTGGCCAGAACTTCCAACACTATGTTGAATAGGAGTGGTGAGAGAGGGTATCCCTGTCTTGAGCCAGTTTTCAAAGGGAATGCTTCCAGTTTTTGCCCATTCAGTATGATATTGGCTGTGGGTTTGTCATAGATAGCTCTTATTATTTTGAGATACATCCCATCAATACCTAATTTATTGAGAGTTTTTACCATGAAGGGTTGTTGAATTTTGTCAAAGGCCTTTTCTGCATCTATTGAGATAATCATGAGGTTTTTTTCTTTGGTTCTGTTTATATGCTGGATTACATTTATTGATTTTCATATGTTGAACCAGCCTTGCATCCCAGGGATGAAGCCCACTTGATCATGGTGTATAAGCTTTTTGATGTGATGCTGGATTCAGTTTGCCAGTATTTTATTGAGGATTTTTGCATCAATGTTCATCAAGGATATTGGTCTAAAATTCTCCTTTTTGGTTGTGTCTCTGCCAGGCTTTGGTATCAGGACGATGCTGGCCTCATAAAATGAGTTACGGAGGATTCCCTCTTTTTCTATTGATTGGAATAGTTTCAGAAGGAATGGTACCAGTTCCTCTTGTACCTCTGGTAGAATTCGGCTGTGAATCCATCTGGTCCTGGACTTTTTTTGGTTGGTAAACTATTGATTATTTCCACAATTTCAGAGCCTGTTATTGGTCTATTCAGAGATTCAACTTCTTCCTGGTTTAGTCCTGGGAGAGTGTACGTGTCGAGGAATTTATCCATTTCTTCTAGATTTTCCAGTTTATTTGCCTAGAGGTGTTTGTAGTATTCTCTGATGGTAGTTTGCATTTCTGTGGGATCGGTGGTGATATCACCTTTATCATCTTTTATTGCATCTGTTTGATTCTTCTCTCTTTTCTTCTTTATTAGTCTTGATAGTGGTCTATCAATTTTGTTGATCTTTTCAAAAAACCAGCTCCTAGATTGATTTTTTGAAGGGTTTTTTGTTTCTCTATCTCTTTCAGTTCTGCTCTTAGTTATATCTTGCCTTCTGCTTGCTTTTGAATTTGTTTGCTCTTGCTTCTCTAGTTCTTTTAATTGTGATGTTGGGGTGTCGATTTTATATCTTTTCTGCTTCTCTTGTGGGCATTTAGTGCTATAAATTTCCCTCTACACACTGCTTTAAATGTGTCCCAGAGACTCTGGTACATTGTGTGTTTGTTCTCGTTGATTTCAAAGAACATCTTTATTTCTGCCTTCATTTTGTTATGTACCCAGTAGTCATTCAGGAACAGGTTGTTCAGTTTCCATGTAGTTGAGCCGTTTTGAGTGAGTTTCTTAATCCTGAGTTCTAATTTGATTGCACTGTGGTCTGAGAGACAGTTTGTTATAATTTCTGTTCTTTTACTTTTGCTGAGGAGAGCTTTACTTCCAACTATGTGGTCAATTTTGGAATAGGTGTGGTGTGGTGCTGAAACAAATGTATATTCTGTTGATTTGGGGTTGAGCGTTCTGTAGATGTCTATTAGGTCTGCTTGGTGCAGAGCTGAGTTCAATTCCTGGGTATCCTTGTTAACTTTCTGTGTCATTGATCTGTCTTATGTTGACAGTGGGGTGTTAAAGCCTCCCATTATTATTGTGTGGGAGTCTAAGTCTCTTTGTAGGTCCCTAAGGACTTGCTTTATGAATCTGGGTGCTCCTGTATTGGGTTCATATACATTTAGGATAGTTAGCTCTTCTTGTTGAATTGATCCCTTTACCATTATTTAATGGCCTTCTTTGTCTCTTTTGATCTTTGTTGGTTTAAAGTCTGTTTTATCAGAGACTAGGATTGCAACCCCTGCCTTTTTTTTTTTTTTTCCATTTGCTTGGTAGATCTTCCTCCATCCCTTTATTTTGAGCCTATGTGTGTCTCTGCACGTGCGATGGGTTTCCTGAATACAGCATACTGATGGGTCTTGACTCCTTATCCAATTTGCCAGTCTGTGTCTTTTAATTGGAGCATGTAGCCCATTTACATTTAAAGTTAATATTAGTATGTGTGAATTTGGTCCTGTCATTATGGTGTTAGCTTGTTATTTTCCTCATTTGTTGATGCAGTTTCTTCCTAGCCTTGATGGTCTTTAAATTTTGACATGTTTTTGCAGTGGCTGGTACCAGTTGTTCCTTTCCATGTTTAGTGCTTCCTTCAAGAGCTCTTTTAGGGCAGGCCTAGTGGTGACAAAATCTCTCGGCATTTGCTTGTCTGTAAAGTATTTTATTTATCCTTCACTTATGAAGCTTATTTTGGCTTGATATGAAATTCTGAGTTGAAAATTCTTTTCTTTAAAAATGTTGAATATTGGCCCCCACTCTCTTCTGCCTTGTAGAGTTTCTGCCAAGTGATCCACTGTTAGTCTGATGGGCTTCCCTTTGTGGGTAACCCGACCTTTCTCTCTGGCTGTCCTTAACATTTTTTCCTTCATTTCAACTTTGGTGAATCTGACAATTATGTGTCTTGGAGTTGCTCTTCTCGAGGAGTACCTTTATGGCATTCTCTGTATTTCCTGAATCTGAATGTTGGCCCTCCTTGCTAGATTTGGGAAGTTCTCCTGGATAATATCCTGCAGAGTGTTTTCCAACTTGGTTCCATTCTCCCTGTCACTTTCAGGTACACCAATCAGACGTAGATTTGGTCTTTTCACATATTCCCAAATTTCTTGGAGGCTTTGTTCACTTCTTTTTATTCTTTTATCTCTAAACTTCCCTTCTCATGTCATTTCATTCATTTCGTCTTCCATCACTGATACCCTTTCTTCCAGTTGATCGCATCAGCTCCTGAGGCTTCTGCATTCTTCCCGTAGTTCTTGATCCTTGGCTTTCAGTTCCATCAGCTCCTTTAAGGACTTTTCTCCTTTGCTTATTCTAGTTAGCCATTCGTCTAATTTTTTTTTCACAGTTTTTAACTTCTTTGCCATTGGTTTGAATTTCCTCCTGTAGCTCGGAGTAGTTTGATCATCTGAAGCCTTCTTCTCTCAATTCCTCAAAGTCATTCTCTGTCCAGCTTTGTTCCGTTGCTGGTGAGGAGCTGCACTCCTTTGGAGGAGGAGAGTTGCTCTGCTTTTTAGAGTTTCCAGCTTTTCTGCTCTGTTTTTTTCCCCATCTTTGTGGTTTATCTACTTTTGGTCTTTGATGATGGTGATGTACAGATGGGTTTTTGGTGTGGATGTCCTTTCTGTTTGTTAGTTTTCCTTCTACCAGACAGGTCCCTCAGCTGCAGGTCTGTTGGAGTTTGCTGGAGGTCAACTCCAGATGCTGTTTGCCTGGGTATCAGCAGTGGTGGCTGCAGAACAGCGGTGGCTGTAGAACAGCAGATCTTGGTGAACTGCAAATGCTGCTGCCTGATCGTTCCTCTGGAAGTTTTGTCTTAGAGGAATACCTGGCCAGGTGAGGTGTCAGTCTACCCCTACTGGGGTTGCCTCCCAGTTAGGCTGCTCGGGGTTCAGGGACCCACTTGAGGAAGCAGTCTGCCTGTTCTCAGATCTCCAGCTGCATGCTGGGAGAACCACTACTCTCTTCAAAGCTGTCAAACAGGAACATTTAAGTCTGCAGAATTTACTGCTGTCTTTTTGTTTGTCTGTGCCCTGCCCCCAGAGGTGGAGCCTACAGAGACAGGCAGGCCTCCTTGAGCTGTGGTGGGCTCCACCCAGTTTGAGCTTCCCGGCTGCTTTGTTTACCTAATCAAGCCTGGGCAATGGCAGGCACCCCTCCCCCAGCCTCGCTGCCACCTTGCAGTTTGATCTCAGACTGCTGTGCTAGCAATCAGTGAGACTCTGTGGGCGTAGGACCCTCCGAGCCAGGTGCGGGATAAAATCTCCTGGTGTCTCATTTTTTAAGCCCATTGGAAAAGGGCAGCATTAGGGTGGGAGTGACCCGATTTTCCAGGCGCCGTCTGTCACCCCTTTCTTTGACTAGGAATTGGAACTCCCTGACCCCTTGCACTTCCCGAGTGAGGCAATGCCTCACCCTGGTTTGGCTCGCGCACGGTGCGCTGCACCCACTGCCTGCACCCACTGTCTGGCACTCCCTAGTGAGATGAACCCGGTACTTCAGATGGAAATGCAGAAATCACCCGTCTTCTGCATCACTCATGCTGGGAGCTGTAGACTGGAGCTGTTCCTATTTGGCCATCTTGGCTTGACCTAATTTAAATATTATTTAAATATACCTTAAGTTAATTATTCATTTTCTTCACAACATCCATTTTTGTTGGAAAGAGATAATGATGGTTTTGCAAACGCTCATCAAATAATTATTAGCTGATCAATTTTTTCTGCATCTCCATCTCTAAAATGGGATTATGAAGCATATCCTCCCTTTTTCTTTCTAATGTGGAGCTGATACACATCTAAATATTCAAAAAAAATTCATTGGCATTTTGTCACAGTGTAGGGTTTTTCATAAGACAGATTTGGGATCCAGAAGGCGAGACTGGAGGTTAATAGTAGATTGAGCTTCATACATGTTAATTACTGACAAACACAAATTAGATTCTCAGATAAAATAACATCAGATTTTAACCAGGGCCAGGAGGTCAGAGGTGCCAGGACCCTGCCAACTGTACTAGCCATCAATGCTGTAATTGATTAAAGCATGGCAAGGTAATATTTTTCTAAGAGTGTCACAGAGTTTCTTCTCGTTAGGTGCCACATTTGCTTGCTGCTGTAAAACGTGGTGAAATAATTGAATTACTGGTGATCACAGGGAAAATATCTTCTACCAGGGAGACAATGCCCCAGTATTTCAAAGGGAAAATATTCAAGATGCTTCTTTCATAGTCTGAAAATTCTCCTTCTTATTGTTATCCTTTGTTCACTCTCTAACTTATCTCTGCTTTCCTAGCAGGTAGAAAGGAGTCAGATTTCTCTGGGGTGTGAACTGAGAAATATTTGAATGTCTGGGTAGAGCAGAAGCTGGTATATTTCCCTGGAGGTCTTTAGAAATGGAATATCTATATAGATATTTGTATGGAATATTAGAGTGAGGTCACAAATTTATAGGTTTTCCAACATTATGGGTGCCGTAGAGATAGAGAAGGAATGCTAAATCAGAGACTGTTGGTTTTAGGGTCCTATTTCTTGGCTATGTCAGTGATTTAAATCTACCAGGCTTCAGTTTCTTCATCTCTAAAAATAAGGAAGCTGAATCATGAATTCAAGAGCCCCTTCTTGCTTCAGTTTGCTTTGAGAAGCTATTCTATCTCCTCAAGTTGCCTACAGAGCCAGCGAAAGATCTCATACATGACATCCAAGAAATGGGATCACAGAACATGCACAATTGCCTACAGATACAGAGGAATCAGAAATCAAAGAGTTTGAAAGTTGGTGGATGGTGAAGTGTTGGTGGTCAGTGACTGGTAGGAGTGGCTGAAAATTAATTGATTTGCTTGTTGCCTACTTCTTGCCCCACCCCCAGAATGATATATTCATGAGAGATTGTCTGTCTTGTTCCCAGCTATATCCTCAGTGCCTAGAATTGTTCCTGCAGCACAAAGCTGTCGTAATTATTTGTGTAGGAAATGCACCTATTGGAGAAATCAATAATAAATAAATAGGTTTGCTCAGTAGTAGAAATTTGCAGTGTGAGATCCAGGTCCATTGTTCATCCACTTGCTATACACCATGATGCAAGGCATTCTTGGCAAAGTACCTTCACCTTTTTAAATTGCTTTCATGCTCAGGGACTGGGATGGGATTGGGTCTACAGAATGGGCCATTATTAACTAGAGCCATTTTCTTTATTGATTGGATGGCCACTGGATTGACTTTCAAAGATGCCATGCAGGCACTAAAAAGACTGGGAAAACTGTATTTGTTTCTACTCTACATTTTGAGAGTGTTCACCTAAATAAGTACTAAATCTTATTACTCACACATCTATCTATGTACCATTAAAAAAACACTTATTTTAAGTTCAGGGGTGCATATGCAGGTTTGCAGTATAGGTAAACTTGTGTCATGGGGGTTTGTTGTACAATTAGTTCATCACTCAGATATTAAGCCTAGTACCCATTAGTTATTTTTGCTGATCCTCTCCCTCCTCCCACCCTCCACTCTCTGATAGAAGCCAGTGTATGTTGTTCCCCTCTATGTGTCCATGTGTTCTCATCATTTAGCTCCCTTTTTATAAGTGAGAACATGTGCTATTTGGTTTTCTGTTCCTGCTGTTAGTTTGCTAAGGATGATAGCCTCCAGCTGCATCCGTGTCCCTAAATAGGACATGATCTCATTATTTTTATGGCTGCATAGTATTCGTTGGTGTATATATACCACATTTTCTTTATCCAGTCTATTGTTGATGGGCATTTAGTTTGATTCCATGTCTTTGCTATTGTGAATAATGGTGCAATGAACATACGTGTGCATGTGTCTTTATAATAGAATGATTCCTTTGGGTATATACCCAGTAATGGGATTGCTGGTTCAAATGGTATTTTTATCTTTAGATTTTTGAGGAATCACCACACTGTCTTCCACAATGGTTGAACTAATTTGCACTCCCACCAACAGTGTATAAGCATTAATTTTTCTCTACAACCTCAGCACATTTTTTGGCTTTTTATTAATAGCCATTCTGATTGATGTAAGATGGTATCTTATTGTGGTTTTGATTTGCATTTCTCTAACAATCAGTGATATTGAGCTTTTTTCATATTATTGTTGGCTGCATGTATGTCTTCTTTAGAAAAATGTGTGTTCATGGGCTTTGCCCACTTTCTAATGGAGTTGTTTGTTTTTTTCTTATAAATTTGTTTAAGTTACTTATAGATGCTGGATATTAGACCATCACAAACTAGATATATAGCTTGCAAAAATTATCTCCCATTCTGTAGGTTGTCTGTTTACTCTGTTGATAGTTTATTTTGCTGTGCAAAAGCTCTTTAATTAGATATAATTTGTGAATTTTTGCCTTTGTTGCAATTGCTTCTGGTGTCTTCATCATGAAATCTTTGCTCATGCTATGTCCTGAATGGTATCGCCTAAGTTGCCTTCCAGGGTTTTTACAGTTGTGGGTTTTACTTTTAAGTATTTAATCCATCTTGAGTTAATGTTTATATGATGTAAGGGAAGGAGTCCAGTTTCCATTTTCTGGATGTGGCTAGCCATTTATCCTAGCACCATTTATTGAATAGTGAATCCTTTCCCCATTTATGCACCTTTTGTTAACTGACTTTATTTTTTAGAACAGTTTTGGATATACAGAAAAATTGAGAAGATAGTACAGAGAGTTTCCATATAGCCAAACTCATTTTCCTTATTTTATTTTATTTTATTTTTGAAATGGAGTCTTGCTCTGTTGCCAGGCTGGAGTGCAGTGGTGCCATCTCAGTTCACTGCAACCTCTGCCTCCAGGGTTCAACCTAGTCTCCTGCCTTAGCCTCCCGAGTAACTGGGACTACAGGCACGTGCCACCATGCCAAGCTAATTTTTTCTTTTTTTGTATGTTTAGTAGAGACGGGGTTTCACCATGCTGGCCAGGATGGCCTCCATCTCTTGACCTCATGATCTGCCCGCCTTGGCCTCCCAAAGTGCTGGGATTACAGGCATAAGCCACCACACCTGGCCCATTTTCCTTATTATTAACATTTTATTAGTATGTACATTTGTTATAATTAATGAACCAATGTTGACACATTATTAATTAAAATTCATACTTTATTTAGATTTTCTTAGTTTTACCTTATGATCTTTCTCTATTCCAGTATTTCCTATAGAATATCATGTGATATTTAGTTGTCTTGTTTCTTTAGGCTGTGATACTTTCTCAGATTTTTTTGACGTTAGATAACCTGGACAATTTTGACGAGTATTGTTTGAGCATTTTGCAGGATGTGCCTCTATTGGAATTTGTCTGATATTTTCCTCATTAGGGTGGGGTTATGGGTTTTGTGAAGGAAGACCACATCTTCACCATATAGTAGCAAGGGTACATACTATGAATATGACTTATCATTAACGTTGCTGTCCTTAATTAGCAGGCTAAGGTAGTATTGGTCAGATTTCACCACTGTAGAGTTATTCCTTTTTTCCCTTCCTTACTGCACTCTTGGAAGAAAGTTATTATGCACCACCCACAGTTAACAAGCGGGGAGTTATGCTCTATCTTTTTGAAGGCAGAGTGCCTACATAAATTATTTGCAATTCTTCTAAAGAGGAGACTTCTCTCTTCTCCCCCACTTATTTATGTGCTCAATCATTTATTTATGTCAGTATAGACACATGGATATTTATTTTGTGCTTTTGGTTATAACCCAATACTACTTAATTTTGTTGCCCAAATTACTCCAGCATTGGCTTTTGGTAGCCCTTTCAGTTGTCTGCCGTGATCCTTTGACATGCCCTCATCAATCTGGTTTTTTGTGTTTTTTTTTAGCACTTCCTTACTTTTTGCTACTGTAAGATGCTTCCAGGTTCATTTTGAATGTTTCCTGCTCCAGTCCTAGAAATCAATCACTTTTCCAAAGACGTGTATCATTAAAAATCTATTTCTTTTTTGAGAATGTTTTGGTTCTTATTTCCAGTTTTAGCTGTACTTGAAAACTTTTATTGTTAACTTCTTTATATGTCAGTCCAGAGGTGCAAGTATTAGAAGAAAATTTTCAGTTTCTATTACTAAAGAGTTTAGACACAGACTTGCAGTTTCTCTTTTGAGGCTCCTATATCATTGGTGTCAAATGTGGTAGCTTGTTAACAAGAAAGCTACTACCCAGAGAGAGCTTAGAAATGCCAATTAGAGTCAGATCATTTATTTATAAATGTATAAATTCATTTCACGTTTTATCATGGGGCAGAGCATGCCTTGCCCCTTTAACTGTAGAAATTACTGAGCTTGGTGGAACGAATGGTATGCCCTCTAGTTGACATTTCTGACTGGCTCATCAACTTCCCTCCTTCCCAAGGACCCTGACCTCTCCTGAATTCACAGAGGGTGGGCTTTATATTGTTTTTAAGAATAATTTCCCATGGAAGGCAGAATACATGAGTTTTTCTTTGTTAAGTAATAGATGTAGACATGCAGAGAACTTTAACCCTGGGCATGTTATCCAGCTGGTTTATGGAATTTTAAGAATATTTATTTATTTAAAATTTTTATTTTTAATAAAATTTTGATTTATTTATTTATCTTTAAAGAGTGGTAAAATATAACACAAACCCTTTTTTTAATCATTCTAGGTTGAGGGCTTGTGAAGAAAGTCTTTCTCTTGGTCATAGATGCAGAAAGAGCAAAAATCATTTCCCAAGGACCCTCCAGTGTGTCCTGTGTGGCTAGGGAGCAATTTCTTTTAGCCTAAGGGAAAAATTACACATTTAAGTCCAGGAAAAAGAGAATCCACCTCTGGCAGCTGCCTCTTGCTTCTGGAGACAGAGATTATTAGTGTCCTTTTTTTGTAACTGGAGCTGCATCTCAATGGCATCACTAGAGGAAACACAAATGTCCCCCCACCCCCCAAACCAAAGGTAGCAAGTGAATTATTCAAGGTGAACTTAATTAACAATACCTCTGCCCGTCACAGTATCCTAAACAAGATGTGCAATTTAAACAGTAAGAGCAGCAGAATTTTAGCTACTTCTTAAAAATGTGCAAGGTGAACTAGGAACAGGCAACAGGGAACATGGAAGTTTTATTTTTGGTTTCTAGTAAGATATCAGATTGACTTGTCAGTAACTGTCACAAGCATGTTTTTAGTTTCATAGATATCTTGAAAAATCTTTAAATGTGTGTGCATGTGTTGCTCTCAAGACTGAATCTCCCAGGAAAAAAAGAAAAGAGTTTGTTTGCTTGTTTGTTTTGTTAGAGATAAATTATTTGAAATGCCAGAAGGGGCCAGGTGTGGTGGCTCATGTAATCTCAGCACTTTGGGAGGCTGAGGCAAGAGGAGGATTACTTGAGTCCAAGAATTAGAGACCAGCCTGGGCAACACAGTGAGACCCTGCCTTTATGAAAAAGAAAAATTGTTGGGCATGGTGATGTGGGTCTGTAGTTCCAGCTACTTGGGAGGCTGAGGTGGGAGGATCGCTTGAGCTTGGGAGGTTGAGAGTGCAGTGAGTCATGATCGCATCACTGCTTGGATGACAGAGTGAGACCCTGTCTTAAAAAACAAACAATAAACGGAAAGCCATTGATGTGGGTTGGTTGAGTTTTGGGAGCTCCAAGTTCACCCTAATTACAGTACAGTAGTCCACACTTAATCTGCAGGGAATATTCACAGGAAACCCTCAGTGCATGCCTGAAACTGCCCTTGCTGAACACACCCTATATATATTATGTTTTTCTGATTCGATAACTGAGGCGGCTACTATGTGACTAACAGCTGGGTAGCAAATATATACAGTGTGAATAAGCTGGGCAAAAGGATGCCTCACTTCTTGGGCACAACAGAGCTGGCTGGTGTGACATTTCATTACACTACTCAAAAGGGTACACAATTTAAATTTATGAATTATTTTTTTCTGGGATTTTCCATTTAATATTTTTGGACTATTGGTAACTGAAACTGTGGAAAGCAAAACCATGAATGGGGCGGGGGTGGAGAAACAGTTTTTACTTATTTTTCCAAATAAGTTCTTCCATCTGTATCAATCCTTTGACATAAACTCAAAAATTCCTCTCTAGCTACAAAGTGACATTCCATTACTATTAAAATTGCTAGCCACATTTTGATATATTAAACCTCACTTGTTCAATTACGTTCTATCCAAGCTGTGAAATAATTACTAGCTATAACTTTGGTTCAGGTGAGTTCAACATTTCCTTTGAATTTCTTCTTCTTTTCATAGAGTTTCCAAATTAACCATCAATCAGGAGAAATTCCTGTTGACACCCGCTTTCTCGACTTTCTACTCTGGAGCCCAAGTTTACAGGTCTTTTGGGCTTGAGTTTGGTTGGGTGGATCAGAGAAGATGAGAGGTAGAGGTCTCTCAGCATCCCCACTAAGTGACCTCACGGGTTGATACAGAATAGGGACTCTAATTGCAGGGCTATTAAACTGGAAGGCCTTCTTTAAACTTGCCCATTTCCAGGTAGAGCTTGAAAGATATCCACATTAAAGTTTACTACGGATGAAATGTACATAATGGTGCAAGGCAAAATGTGTGACAGTCTCTTGGCAGGATTCATCAATCATCGCAGACCTTTTTCAGTAGGGATAAAGGGCTCAGTGTGACTCGAGTAAGGGTTTATATTCCAGGAATCTTGGTTTAGTAGAAATATATCCTCTGAGTTATTTTTTATTAATAGCTCTTTGGGGAGAATAGGTTGTAAGAAAATTCCCCCTTCTTGGACTATGGATTTATTACTAAAAGCCTATATCAAATCTCTTGATCCATTAAGTACTGTGAGTTACTATACATCATAGGTGACTATCTTTGGGGAAGCAGTGACATAGTACATAAGACTGACAATACTTTGTGGGTGGAAGCCATTTAGTACACTTTACTTACCTCCTCTCCTCCTCCTCTTTTTTTAACCAAGAATGATCAGGTACAAATATGTATAATGCAGTTAAATATTTGGCCAACTGATATGTATTAATATATTTGCTAATGTTTTAGTAATTTTCAAAGATTAAAGGACAATGAAATATTCATGCTTTTAAAATATTCAAAATTTTCACTACTAATTTTTATTAGCTAAAAATACTTAATATTGGCTGAGTTCTCCGTGTGTGCTAAACATCATTTTAGCTGTTTTAGGTGCATTTTTTTTCATTCGTTGTTCTCCACTTTTCTCTGAGGTAGGTGCCAGTATGGGCTTTGGTTTCATGAGTTGACAGCTGAGGCTCAGAAAGGTTAAGTAATTTAGCTCAAGGTCACACAGATATTCAGTGATGGGGCCAGATTTGAACCAATGCAAGTTGCCTGTGTTTTCATCTGTTACACTAAACTGACTGCCAAATAATGTAAATTGCTCTGTAGTCTAAGCCAGTTTATTACTAATATTCCAGATG
This sequence comes from Symphalangus syndactylus, assembly GCF_028878055.3. Classification (NCBI taxonomy): domain Eukaryota; kingdom Metazoa; phylum Chordata; class Mammalia; order Primates; family Hylobatidae; genus Symphalangus; species Symphalangus syndactylus. Next base: position 41,663,771 of record NC_072433.2, read on the forward strand.
TGGGCTGGCTTTGGCTTCAATACACCAGAATGGGAAACTCTCTGGGTCTCAAGATAGTCCTTTGTTATAGAAAATCATTTTCCTTTGTTATCTAAAATCTCTCTTCTTGTAGGTTTTATCCACTGCTTTTGGTTTTGTATCTAGATCTAGGTATATGAAAGCATATTAAGAACTCCATAGCCCAATGTGGATATTATTTTTTAAAAAAGTATTATTCTATGAAATGTGAACCTTGTTCTTATGTGATAGACCTGCATGTATTAATGGGTACAAATATACTATTTGATAGAAGAAATAAGACCTATTCTTCAGTAGATTAGTAGGGTGACTGTAGTCAACAATAATCTATTGTACATTTAAAAATATCTACAAGAGAAGAATTCAAATGCTTCTAGCATAAAGAAAAGGCAAATGTTTATGGTGATGGATGTCCCAAGTACACAGATTTGATCTTTACAAATTATGTAAGTGTATTAAATTGTTGCATATACCCAGAACTATGTAATCTATTATGCATCAATAAATTTTCTAAATGGAGAAATCACAATAAGATAAAAGATAAAGACAACAATCATGATCCTTTATCCCCACCTACCACTTTTCTGGGATGAGCACTATCAGTCCCTACAAGTCTCTTCTATAAAAAATAATAGCAGTAATAAATGGAATGCATAATAATTCCAGGGCAATATGCTAAGGACTTACATAAATACAAATTCACTGAGTCCTCATGTAAACTCTCCAATCTTGTTTCCACTTTACAGATGGGGCAACTGAGGCCCAAATCAGTTGGGTGACATGCTCAGGCCATACTGCTTATAGATGGCAGAGTTGAATTGCAAACCTGAGTCTGTCTAACTCCAAAACGTTTGCTCCTGTGGGATTTCCTTGGTGGCAACTCTCACTAGGCCTTTCTGTAGTTGAGCCCCAGAACCCATTGTCAGGGTCAGGCCCAGGTGGCTGTCTCATGCGCTCTTTTTCCTCCTAGATTGTTGGTCCCAAGACTGGAAGAAGTCACCTGCCTTCTCGTATAGAAAACTATCCCTACTCACTCTTTCTTTTGTGGGTGCCTCTATCAAACTAGCTGCAGAATGGGGTCCAGTCTCCCAGCTTCTACTTCTTTCCTTTATCATTTTGAGTGTTTCCTACTGGGATACCAATAGAAAATCAAGACGATGTAAAAATATCTCTAAAATAGTAGCCTCTGGCTCTGGCCAGTCTTTCTTGACTTTCATCTGGGAGTATGGTGACCAATTCACCCAGTTTGCCTGGGACTTTTCCTGTTTTAGCACTGAAAATACCTGTGTCCTGGAGTCTCCTCACTCCTGGGCAATGGGGGCAGTCGGTCACCCAACTGGGAAGGTAAATGGACAAATTTTAGATAGGCTTGGGGAATGAGGAGATTATAAATGAGCTTCCTAAAATTGAACACAAATTGTATGTTGACTAGAGACAGGTAGCAGTCAGACTGCTAGTAAATGGCAGAACCAGGTTTCAAACACATGTCAGGCTAAGTCCAAGCTAGACATACCGTGTCCTTTCCATGATGGCTCTGGAAAAATCTCTCCTAGGGCAAGGCATCAACAGATTATCAAAAAGGAAAAAATGTGTCCTAGGAAAGGGCAAGTATAATGGACCTAAATACCGTTGAGTTAGTAAAATTTCCTTGTGAAAAGAGATTCTCAGAATGTAGCATTTCAGGCATAGTTTGACCAGTATAAACTAAGACTTCTAAATCTGTTCTTCTATATATTGTATCTTTATCCGTATAGCTTTAAGACATAGTCACAGATTTTGGGGGGCCCGCCACATTATTCTTGACTCTAGGGTCTGAGATCAGTTAGTGCTCTTTTTTATTTCATTTGAACTGATATTAATCTGGGTATCTGCCATTTGTATTTTTCCACCCCTCTATTATATCTGGATGTCTGAAAAAACTTTAATAATTATTTCAATTTTCCAAGTGTTTGTATTCTGGATTGCCTTTGGTTATCATTGTATCTATGCATTTAGGCCATGTCTAATAAATAAAGTGACACCTCAAAATAATAGTGTTATGAGTATTTGCATGTTCACTGAAATTACAGATAATTTACATGGTTTGCAAGCTTCTTGTTTATTGGAATATGGCAAGTACAAAAAATTTAATATGAATTCCTTAGAAGTTCTGTTTTCCTATCAAAAACCATTGATTTCCTTCTTGGTACAATAATAGCAGTTAAACCATCCAGAAATACAACTATTTTAACTGGGAAAAGAATAATGAAACAATATGAGCTTGGGTATGTGATGAGGCAGTCTCATGTGCAAGTGTTATTGAAAAAGGTTTCTCACTGGTAGTTTTTCATGCAAAAGAGAACAAGCTAATCACTTCACATACATTATCTCATTTGGTCTTCATAACAAACCTATGATAATCATTAACACTTATTATGTGTTTGCCATGAGTCAGGCACTATTTTAACTACCTTACCCGTATTATCTCATTGAATTATCACTGTATCTCTAGGAGGAATATTAGGAATACTTTCTAAACCTGGCTAAGGTGGCTTAACCTGGCGAAAGCACTTATCGATTTACAGGAAATCCTGAGGCAGATTATATTAGTCCACTGCTATGAAGAAATACTCAAGACTGGGTAATTTTTAAAGGAAAGTGGTTAATTGACTCGCAGTTCCACATGGCTGGGGAGGCCTCAGGAAATTTACAATTACGGTGGAAGGTGAAGGAGAAAGAAGTACCTTCTTCACAAGGTGGCAGGAAAGAGAAAGAGCACAGGAGAAGCTGCTACTTATAAAACCATAAGATCTCATGAGAACTCACTTACTGTCATGAGAACAGCGTGGGGGAGAACATCTCATGATCTAATCACCTCCTACCGGGTCCTTCCCTTGACACATGGGGATTACAGGTGGAGATGACATTTGGGTGGGGACATAGAGTCAAACCATGCCACAGGTTTTGCTGGAGCTCAATGATATCCTAAAGGATTCAGCCTCCTTTGAGGCTTTCTTTCTGCCACCTTCAGAGGGTCATCAATGCATTGAAGGATGGCTTCGACAGGCTCCCCCCAACATCATGTTTTCATACAACAGCACCCAAGCAAGAAATAAAAGGAGATGTAGCAAAGGGCCTTTTCTGTATACTCTTCTCTCATTTTCAGGAAGGAAATTCCTTTTTACACTTGATCTCATCCAAAACGACTAGAAGCAGTAGGTAGGAAAACCGTTTCTAGACGTTTCCAGCAAACTTTCTTTCTCAACTAATAAGTTAGAACTAGGTCATACCATCATCCTCACCTTTCAGAGAAGTTAGGAAACTGAATACCTGAAAGAGGAAAGTTGGCTTGCCTTGATTGGCTTAACAGAGTGGTTCTTAGACTATTTTGTCTAAGGAGCCGTTTTAACCCTTAAAAATTGTTGAGGACTCCAGAGAGCTTTGTTTATTTGTGTGATCTTTATTGATATTGAAATTAAAACATAAATTTTTTAAACATTCATTAATTTATTAAAACAACATAATTCCTGTTAGCATTAAAATATTTTTGCTGAAAAATAACTATTTTTCAAAAAAAGTTAGCAAAAAGAGTGGTATTGTTTTACGTTTTGTACATCTCTTTAATGTCTGGCTTAATAGAAGACACCTGGATTCTCATATCTGCTCTGTATTTAATTTGTTGTGATATTTTGATTTGGTTGAAGTATATGAAGAAAATTCAGCCTCAGGATATCTTAATAGCTTTTTCAGGTAATTGTAGATATTCTTCTTTGATACTATACCCAAACTCACCAAGTGGTAGTTTGTTAAAGGTTAATTGCAATGTGGAATTTGAAACCATAGCTATAAATGTTTTAGTACTTGTTTCATTAGATTCCACCACTCTCTTTTCCATTTGAAGGGGTCTTTATCCACATATGATTTTGTAACATCATGTATTAGCAATTTGGAAGCTATTGGTTTTTCGAGTTATGCATATCTTCTAAATATTTTTATATTTTATTATATGATACAAAAATCATGTTCATCAATATCCCCACAGATGTCATCATAAAAGTCTTTACATTTCGAGAAGTTGTTAAGCTGTCAATGATGGGTACAATTCTCTAAAATTCTAATTTTCATTTGAAAGCCTATATCTTACTGTTGACAAAAAATACTATCAGTTGTTTTCCTTGAAGTGTGAGGTTCATACTGTCTGTCAAATACCTAAGTCTGAATTACCATGATTTGTCAGTTGCTCTTTTAAGTAAAAATGATGTTCCGTGATGAAAGTGACTAGTTCATCTCATAATTCAAATAATTGCACAAGTTGCCTTTTCTTAAAACAACCATAGATTTTTTTTCCTGCCTAGAAGTGCTTCATGTGTACTTCTGTTTTCATCACACATAAAACATTTAAAAGATGTCTGTTTAAGGGTCCAGATTTAATAGAAATAATTTATTAATACTTTTTCTTGCTTTTCACCAAAGCCTTTTTTTTTTTTTGCGATGGTGATGAAGATCACAACATGGCTATTGATGCAGTTTGGTGGCCCTGCCTTGATTTATTCTTAAGGCCCAAGCAGTTTTGCCCATCATTGCTTTTACATCACACTGAAAAGAGTAAATAATGCATTGGCATTCTTATGAAAAGAGTTTATTTCTTGCAGACTTCCTGAAAGGATCTCAGGGACCCCCAAGGGTCCCTGGATCACACTTCAAAAACTGTTGTCTTAGACCATTAATAATTCATATCCTAAAGTTCGACAGACAGCGGCCCAAACCGAATCAGGTTCTATTAGCAAGGAAAGGAGAAGAATCTATGTTTTATAGACATCTATTGCATGCAAGACAGTTTGAGTTCTGAGACAGCAGGCATGGGACTCAGCTCAAGGATTGCCTGGCTCTTTAGCAGTGACTTTTAATTACTCCCTGGTTTTGCCTCCAAAAATGATTGCTGCTTCTTAGTTTGTAAACCTAGTCTCTGATCCTTCACTCCACACCGTTGTTCTGGAATTCGTGTCTTCCACAATCTTTACAGGATACTGTCTTACCTTCTATCCATCCACTTAACTCATTCATTCTCCAGTTATTTGCCACCCCTTGCTGTTCAGTGGTTCCCACTCACAGAGGAAGACTGCTTCTCCATCCTTGTTTGTTGAAACCCTACCCAAATCAAATGCCACCACCTTCATGATGCCTTCCCAGTTCCTCTGTTAAAGTTGGTCTATCCATCCTTTGTGACCTCATATTATTAGAACATCAATTGAATCTTGCTTGTGTTACATATAGTTGTGCCCATACCTGTTTTTTCTGCCAAATTTCAATTTCATTCAGGGTACAGCCCACAGCTTTCTTCATCTTTATGTGTTGTGCTGTTCCTAGCACAGGTCCTGGCCCCTTCTAGATGCTCATAACTGTTTGTTGGGTGAAGTTTCATCTACAAAGTTCTGATATACAGAAGATGGAAGACACAGCTGAATGCCTGAAATGGCCTATCATTTCATTGGCTAGACAAAAGAGAGGAAAATTTGGATTGGTTTTGATATATATTCATCACTAATTTGACATACATTTGTCTTCTAGGAGTTGCTGCATAATCAAATGTAAGCAGAGAACCATAAATGCAGCCTCTTTGATTTTATTTTTATTTTTATTTTCTGTTTTCTTTAGTGTGGTATGTTTCCTTTGTACCAATGTGCATGATGAAATGAGAGATCATTTTTGGATGTAATTCTTGCCTGACTCAGCCTTTGAGGTGGTTGATATGAAAATTTGGCACAGGTGTGCAATTCTTCTGCTAATTTAAACTACTTTATCAAACTCAATGCCTGATGCAAATGAAAAACACTGAATTCAATTTTTTCAAGTTACTAAAATGAAAGTGCATTAAAAATGAAGCTCTATCTAGATTATTTCTCCTAAAGTCTTGATGATGAACCTTTGCAAGTAACTTGAAAACCTCTAGTGACATAACTGCAAATTGGAGGTGGCAGAGTTTGTACCATCATGACTCTAAAGAGCATTTATCAATACAACTGAAAGGAGGGCTCCTTGCTCTGGGCTGTTATACAGGGACTCTGTGGAAGGAAGGAACAACTGAGATCGAGGGAGTGCTAAACTTGTTTTTAGTTGAGTTTACTGGGGTAAAATTTACATATGGTAGAAGCCATCCCTTTCAAGGTCCATTTCTATTAGCTTTGAAAAACACTTACAGCTTCATACCACCAAAATTAAGAAATAGAATGGTCTCATCACCCCCAAATGCCTCCTCTTGTTTCTTTATAATTAACTCCTCTCCAAACCCCAGCCCTGGGTGCCCGTTGATATGTTTTCTGTCCCTGTAATTTTGCCTTTTCCTGAGTGTCATACAGATGAGAACATAAAGTGTATAGCTTTGTGTGTCTGGCTTCTTTCACTTGGTATAGTGCATTTGAATTTTATCTATGTTGAAACAGAAATTATGAGTTTATTCCTTTTTATTGCTCTGTGGCAATTCCATTGTAGGGATACACCACAGTTTGTTTCCATTAATCAGTTCGAGGACATTTATTTTCAGTTTGGGGTTATTGTGAATAATGCCACTATAACATTTGTGTACAGGTCTTTGTGTGAATGTTGAGTTTTCATTTCACTTAGGTGAATACCCAGGAATGAGATTGTTGGGTTTTATGGTGATATGGTTTGGCTGTGTCCCCACCCAAATCTCATCTTGAATTGTAGCTCCCAGAATTCTCACATGTTGTGGGAGAAAACCCGTGGGCGATAATTGAATCATGGGGGTGGTTTCCCCCATACTGTTCTTGTGGTAGTGAATAAGTCTCATGAGATCTGATGGTTTTTTAAGAGGAAACTCCTTTTGCTTGGCTCTCATTCTCTCTCTTTCCTGCTGTGATTTAAGATGTGCCTTTCGCCTTCCACCATGATTGTGAGGCCTCCCCAGCCATGTGAAACTGTGAGTCCATTAAACCTCTTTCTCTTTATACATTACTCAGTCTTGGGTATGTCTTTATTAGCAGCATGAAAATGAACTAATACATATGGTAGGTTTAGGTTATGGTATTTTAAAATATATATGGAAAATTACTTATTCTTATAAAAATGTTATTTCTTACAAAAATTATGTCTATTTATGGTTTTTAAGGTGAACAGAGTCGTGGATGACCTAAAACAATAGATGATAGTGTTATTGTTATTTGATTTGAGTAGATTTTATGTGGTAGTTTTGTAACAGACTTATCTTCCTAATTATATTTTGCCCCAAGCTGATGTTTAAATTAGTTGGAATTTTCTGGAAACCACCCATGTAGCAGCCAAGCAGAAGGCCACAGGCCAGGGAGAGGGCAACTAACTGAGGATATCAGTGTGGCTACAAATAATTTGCAAAGTGGTCAGCAAACAGGCAGAAAGCCCATTTATGCCTACTGTGCTCTTATAGCTAGAATGGCAATTGCCCTATTTTACTTGCATAAAACATTGATTTTTTTCTTCTCAGAGTGCAATATGAGTCAGAGCTGTCCCCATTCCTTAAAGTGAAAATATGAAATTCAGTGATTTCCAAAATTCATATTCGAACTTCTACTTCATATTTCTCACACTTTGCTGGTTGCTAGGGGAGAGTTAGGCATCTGAAAAATTATGTTTGTCCAGAGACTAACATCAGATAATCTGTCATTTTGAGCTAAAGGCAGTGGGCAGCAGCATGATTGTTTTAGGAACATGAGAAGGAGAAGCTCATATACGATAGGACAGTCAGGAAAAGTGCCATAGAAAGGATGGGAAATTGAAGGTGAGTGACATCAAAGTGGTCTCCACCAGTGTTGGGACCTCCTTGCCTCTGTTGTGTTCCACAGCACCTAACATGAGCCCTGACCGTAGCAGATGTTTACCAAAACATGATGAACCAGAAGAGTCAATGCTGTAATTTTCAGTCCAAAAGCTGGCAAGCTTGAGACACAAGAAGAGCTGATGTTTCAGTCTGGGTCAAGTTGACACATAAAATTAACCATCACCCCAGCCATTTATATTCTCCTAAGCATGACTCCTAGGAAAACTTTTGCACGTGTGCACAGGCGCAAGAATGTTCACAGCAGTATAATCCATAGTATTAAAAATCCAGAAATGAAACATATGCTCATCATCAGCAGAAAGGATGAATATATTGTGCTGCAGTTGTTAAATGAAAATGAAATTAACTAAACTGTATACGTGCATTTCAGCATGGTGAATATCTAAAATATCATGTTTGGTGTAAAAAAAAAGCAAGACAGAAGAATATATGCTATTTTTATGAAGTTCATTTATAGGAGGTTCAAAGTGAGACACAATTAAACTATATATTTTTAGGATGAAAAACATATATGGAAAAACTTTAAGAAGAGCAATGGATAAATCCAAAATTCAGGATATCAGTTGCCTTTGGGAGAGAGAAAGGAGATATGATTAAAAGGAGCATATAAGAAGCCTCTAAGGCACTGGCAACATTTTATTTCTTCAGCAGGGTAGTTGGTACATGATGGTTCTTTTATTATCTGTCTTTAAACCATACATATATATACTCACATTTTATAATAAAAATTTAACAATTTTCTGAAATAGGTAATAAAACTTTTGAATTGCCTATTGCCTTATTGTCTAACATACTGAGATAGAGTCGTTTATTTCACAGACCTTCCAAGTCGTGGCTGGAAACCTCTAGCACTAGAAATGGTATCTAGCCCCAGCTTCATGGAGCCAGTAGCATTTCTTATAAGCCTGCGCTTTCTCGAGTCCTTTATATGTTGAATTGAAAACTGTCTCTTGGCAACTTTGCCCACTGGTAGTAGTGCTACCCAGTAGGTCATGTGTCATTTCTAACCTCTCTTTCAGTTAAACCTATCCTTGAGTATTTGAAAATATCTATGTGTGTCTTTACCTTGCACTCAAGCATTCCTTACCAAGTCTCTTTTGTAAGCAGCCCCAGTTCCTCGACCTTGAGACCACATAAGGAATGGCTCATGTCTTCTTTATCCTGGTCCTCTCTTCCAAAGCCTCTAGTCATTTTTCCAAAAGTTTATAGTCAAGCTGGGGGAAGTGATCTGAAGACAAGAAACAAATTTAAGTGCCAAAGTCTGACACAAACAAGACATGCTGGAGGGATCTGGAAGGAGATGAATCAGTTTTGCTTAAAAGAATGAATAAGTATTCTATTATTTGGTTATTTGTGTCACCACAAATAAGTTTAAAATTTTAATTTGGGTTTTTATCTGCTGAGTAACAGGGCTGCAAACCAAAGAGGGGTAAACATTTATAATAAAAGTTAGCTTTGATATTGCAAAATAAGGCCTGCTGTTAGAATTCATGAAAATGGTTAACATTATCTAAACATTAATATTAGTAACATGATAGGCAAGAGGTTGCTTATGAACACTTTTAAAGATAGTAGGTCTCTCTCTTTCTCCTTTCCTTCCTTTCTCTCCTTCCCTTCCTGAAGTACTGGTATCTGCTCAGTATTTATTAATTGTTTATGAAATGACATTTTTGGAACTCTGATATGTTTCAATTAGACCCCATTGGAAGGGATGCCTAGGCCCTTTCCTCATCACTTACTAGCTATCATTCTGCTCCTCAATTTCCTCATCTGTAACATTGTAATGATTCTGTACCTACTCCATAAGGGTAGTTAGGATGGGATATAATGATGATTCCATGACTGCAAATGAGCTTTGCTATTTATTATCTCCCTCCTATCCTCAAGGGCTTCATGGTCCAGGATTCCACAATGCTACAGTTCCAGGTATCTTCTTGATCATTCTTTGGGGTCTTCTGCTTTTTTTCAAGTACTTCCTTCTTTGTAAACTAAGCTCAGGTGCTTAAGGTGGTTACAGTCTTTTTTCAACCTGAAAGTTGAAATGGATAGCTCAGGAACCCCATTTAGCTTGGCTGGCAAAGAAATAATCATAATTATTTTGAAAGTTGGGATTTCACATAAAATCCAGAATTCTAGTATCTCTTTAAAAACATTTCCTTAGGGCATCAATTGGCTGGAGCTGAGCAATGGCTGCCCATTTTCTCTGGGGTGCGCAGTCTTCCCTTCTCCACCATCTTCAGGCTAACCACTTCACTGACATCTGCACACTCGGCCCAGGTGTCAAATGAATCTGAAATCCTTCCCTTTCCTAATTGAAAAGACCTTTATTGAAAACATGAGCTTGGGTTTTGCTATCACAGATTTTCACTTTGGATTTTTGCAGAAGCTTTTGAATCTCTTCTCACTTGTTAGAGAAACTTTTTTTTTTTTTTTTCCTGCAGCAGGTTTCTCTTTGTACTCTCCAAGAACAGCTTGCTGGCTTGCAAAAAAGAAGCTGATATCTTTGGGGAACCGTCAGAAAGAGCAGATGCAGCCCCAGCATGGCGCTTCTGATCCCTGCAAGTGGCACCGTAACACTTTATTTGTGAAGAGGAGGACAGAGAATGTCTCTTCTCCCCACATCTCTATTTGCATTTTATTAGGCACCCAGTAGGATGGTTTGTAAATCGCCATCTTCACTCACAGATCTCTTTATCAGCCCCCAACTTACCAGAGGGCAAAATACAAGGATGCTAAAAACAGGATGGTGTTAAAAGGAATCAGAAAATGAGGCTCACAGCTGTGACTTTTTCTTCTGCTTCAAAAAGTGCCTTTTGTTTATAAGACTTCTGGGGAAATAAATGGCTTCTGTCGAGATACACAGATGTAGTACAAGGCTCAGTTGAGGAAGGCTGTTTCATGGAAGTGAGGCAGAGAGATTAGGGGTCTACATTTACCACCTCCATTTGCTGGCCACTTGTTCTGGCATGACTTCATGCTTAACTTCAGTTTCCTTATATCCTATTTCACAGAGTTGGCTTGGATGCAATAGAGCAAAGCATGGAACTTCCCTGGCCATCTCCATATCCCCATCCCCTCTCCTTCATCTTTGCAACTTCCCTTGTCCAGGGTTCCTATATCTAATTTTGACTCAGTGAGCAGTTGGAAGACTGTACCTTCCAAAGAGCTTCGATTTACTTGTTAAGCTCAGTTGATACTATTATTTTAATCATTCTAGAGGAAACTTGCTTTTGAAATAAGGAAAAGAGAAATGTAATTTTCCCCCAGAATTTTATTAACTGAAAGAGGGGAAACTAATGTATGGAATCATGATTATCTGCAATCTGGGATATGTCCCGGGGAATCTTTTGAAACATGAAAGAAAAAACAAGTTGTGTTTGGTTGAGTTTGTCTTAAATATAAAGTGGGTGTGCTATGTATGGTATATGTGATACCTTGCTTGGTGTCAAAACAGTCAGGTATGTGGCCATTCTGCAGTTAGTTCAGGCTGCCTTCAATACAATTTGGATTTCAAAAGGAAAGCTGTCAGCTCAGCACTAAGGAGACAGAGAGGTAGAATTGAAGTTTGAAGTCAAAGTTAAATAATTTATTGTCTTTTTCTTAAATATAAAACTTCATTACAAAGCCAAACCATCTTTGTCTTATTTTCCCAGGTACATTGGGGCTAAATTGGCTCTAGCTCTTTCTCTTTCTTTTCAGGATATTGAGAAGAAATTAGAATGGTGAATTTCTTAACCTCTCTCCCATGCTGGGTGCTGAAATTAGATCTTCCAGATCCCTGGAAAGTTGAACTCAGTGATCTCTGAGACTGTCTCCTAGGCCTATGGCTCAGTGAAGCTCCACAGGCTTCACTATATGGCTGGTGAGCTTCATATCTCTTGTCTCTGTGGGTTTCTTTTGACGCCTGTTACCATGGAGAAAGACCACCTCCACTGCAGTTACTTACTTCCTCTACTGGAATTCCTTAACACCAAATAAAGAGCTTCATTTCAGCACTTAATACATTTCAGTGTAATTACTTATACATCTGTTGATGTATCTCTTGCCTGTGACATTCCTGAAGAGAAAGATCAGGTCTCACCAAACTTTTTATTCCTGATACTTAGCATCATGGCAAATACATATTAGGGGGCAAGTTCAGTACAGTGCTAAATGGAATAGAATGAATAAATGTGGTGCCCAATGCAGGCAAAGGTATGGAATACAGTGAGGTATGGTGGCTCATGCCTGTAATCCCAGCACCTCTGGAGAGTGAGGCAGGCAGATCGCATGAGCTCGGGAGTTCGAGACCGGCCTGGGGAACATGGTGAAACCCTGTCTTTACCAAAAAATACAAAAATTAGCTAGGTGTGGTGGTGCACACCTGTAGTCCTAGCTACTTGGGAGCTTGAGGTGGGAGGATAGCTTGAGCTTGGGAGGTCAAGGCTGCAGTGAGCCGTGATCATGCCACTGCACTTCAGCTTGGGGGACAGAGAAAGACCCTGTCTCCAAAAAAAAAAAAAAAAAAAGAAGGTATGGAATATCTTCTTATTCACACTTCCACATCTCCACCATAGGAAAAATTTGGGCTAAATAGAGAAAGGCTATTGGGAGGAAAAATACCCAATCTTATATCAACTGTTTGGCCCAGTTTTGCCATTGAGGAGGGGATAGTGAGAGAGGAAGGTTAATGAAACAGACAGGGTCCAATGCATAAGGGAACTTGCAAACAACAGCAGCAAGTATGATGACAACACATTAGATTTTGTTGGTTTTTTTTGGTTGAACCATGGTCCTGGGAAAAACTGCCATCCTCCCTCATTTACCCCATTATTTTCCAAGGTAAATGTTATGGGGCCAGGGGGCTTTACCTTTGCCATCAGTATCACCCCTCAGATGCCCAGATTTCACCCTGTTTACCTTTGACACCGTAAGGAGGGCTGTCCTCATGGAGTTGTGTACATGGGGAAAGAGACTTAACAAAATCTAAGATCTGGGAAGTCCCTCAGGCAGAAACAACTGGTGACTGGCAAGGGCAAGTCCTCCCCAGAAGCTGGGGTGAGCAAGACAGGAAGAGCTTCGGAGGCAAAAGTTCTGGACTGAGCAGGGATGACTGAGCTGACGTTGGGGATCATCTGAGCTACACACTTAACTCCCACAGTGGATGTTCCTGGCAGGGTCCGCTGCTGAAATGTTCCATGTTTCTACGGCCCTATACGTTGACCTTCTTCCTCTAGACCCTGCTGATCTCTCTTCTCTCATCTTTTCCCTTTCTGTCTAAGCTTTTTCTTTCACCCAGGGAAATCTTTGACTATTGAAGGTGGAAAAAAAAATCCTTGCTATCCTTCATAATGTTTCTTCCAGATATTTATAAATGCCTTTTAGTACGTTTTAAAACTTTCTAAGGATTATGCCTTTGGAAAACAAAACAAGAAATACTGCCTTTCTTGCCTCTGTTTTCTTCCTAGTGTCACTTCCCTTTCCTAGCACAATGAATGGAAGTGTCTTAGCTGCCTTAATGGGAGTGGGGATAGATGATGGGGAAGGGAACAAGAAAAACCAGCGAAACAAATAGAGTTACGCTTTCAAAAATACTGTCTTGCCAAATTTCCTATGCTGTGGATCATAGAGTTTATCCTACAGAAAATGAGAAGCCGTAGAATTTTGAGCAATGTGGCAACATGATCAAAGTTGACCTTGATGACTGATATGTCTGTTTGGAAGGCTTTGTTTGTGAACTCATATTTTTTTGTGAGTCTACTTATTCTCAATATTTTACTAGGATTTATGGTTGTTACAGAAAGTAAAATATAAGACCTATGTCTTCAAAGTGCCTCAAAAATGTAGGAGAATAAAATATTGTATCTATAAATAACAGAAACTCAGTTAAGTATGTGTATAAACTAGTCCTCTGGATGGCACAGCATGGACCATAAGTATGATGAGGGTGTATGGAGGAAAAGAGCCAGAAGCGTGGGGAAAGGCTTTGTGAAGAGGTGGTATATGAGTTGAGCCTCAAAGGATGGAAGGATAGAAATTTGACTGTCAAGAGGAGTGGAGGGAAAGTGCAAAGTAGAGGAGAATGCTGTTATGACAGGCTTATGCCATTTTCCCTCCACGTTTCCCTTATGCCTTCCTAACAGACCCCAGCATTTGTTTGGGGACCCACATGGCTCTGGGAAACCTGATTCCACCCCTAGTTCTGGAAGTAGATCCTTTGGTCTAGGCTAAGTCATTCCATCCCCTAGGTCTTGGTGATTAATTTGGGCTAGGGCTTTTACTTAAATGGTCGGATAAAAGTCTTTCTCGATCAGTTTCATGTGCAGATGTGGGGCCAAGAAACTGCTGCATGAGAGAAGCCATGTTTATGCTGGTGCCAATGCACAGAGTAGGATATAGTCAAGAGATTCAGAGAAAATAGTTTCAGAGATCACTGGATCAAGCCATATTTGAACTTGTCACTTATATGATACCACTAAGGCCTTTCTGAGTTGAGTTTTCTGTTCCCAGCATTAAAACATATTAACAAAGAGAGCTGCTCAAAGTATGCTGGCCTGTGATTGGAGGTAATGAGTAGATTCTTTGGAAGGGAGATATGAAATGGTGGAAAGAAGGAATGATAAGAAGCTGAGATTGGTTAGTCAGGGTGAGACTAAATTCTGAAGGGTTTTGAATGTTAGACTGATGCAGGTATATGTGGATAGGCATCGATGCCATTGCTTGATGATAGGAAAAATTTACTCAACCTTTTATAAAGATGTAAGAATGAGACTGGCCACTAATACTCAGAATCAGAAACCATGTAATGAGCCTGGGGAAGAATCTTGTCTTAGTTCCCAGTTTCTCTTTACCCCAGAAGAAGGACCCATAGGGGCCAATTAATACCTCCCCAAGCCTTTACTTTGCCAGATATCATCTTTACACCAGGCTTCTGGAACTGCTCCCATAAAGTTTAAAAGTTGGTGTGTATAAGTTTATGTGTTTCCTTGTAAAATGCATTTGTTATATTGCTTCTGCTTGAAATAAAATGTGTTTCCCAAGTTATAAATATGAAGTTTAGAAAAGAGCATATTTCTTGGTAGGGATTTTTTCCTTGTGACACATTTTGAAGTTTGTTTTCCATTTTTCTTTATCTCTGTTCCTTCAGAGCGGTATTTGTTTTTGCCATTATGCAAGATTTCAGCAAAACACTCTATCATATTTGTATATTCTTTCTTAATCAGATAAGAAAATCGCTCTAAGCTTTATCTAGAAATTTCCATAGTAAAAATAGTTTTAAATAAATTCAAATAACACTATAAAGGTGACTAAACCTCAACAGGTGTGAACACAATTGTCCATAGAAAACACACACTACAAGTAAGTAATGGATGGCACAATTTCACATAAAATTCCAAGCTCAAAGACTATGTAAGATTTACATTTTTTCAGGCTACATTACTTAATAAGCATTTTGTGATTTATTTCACAACAGTCAATTTTTTTTTTCTGCCTCACGTTGCTGATGTTTATGGGGAACTGTGTGGTTTCCAAGCACCTGCCACCACAGACTGCTTAATACTACACCTCCATTGGGCAGCACTGTAGAGCAGTTTGGCTCTGGGTGCCACGTAAAGGTGCCAGTGATCTCTGGGGAATTTGGGCTGATGATCTGAGCATTCAGTTTAGCTGGCCAGGCAGTTTAGCTTCCAGGGGCAAAATCAAGGATCAAAGTTGAGTTTTCTGAGTCTTTTTGTTTTCTTCTCAATAGAACTCCTTAATGCACTATTTGTGTAAAGAAACACCAGTGATTTTTCTTTTAAAAATGGGGAAGAGTGAGGGACTAGTTAAACTCAATAAACAGGATTGTTACCTAAAAAGTCTGATCAGGATATGCATGTGGAAAGCTATTGCACAATCCACCAATCATTTAGTCACTGATAATAACACATATTGAGGGTTTAGTTCGTTCCAGGAACTGAGCCGTCAGTGCTGTTTCTAGCAGAGCCTGAGAATCCTAAATTGACTAGCAATCAAATTCTCAATTAGACCAGAGTATGTGGATCCTCTCAAAGGGAGAAACACTGGAGCAGAAATCAACAGAGATGTTATCAGATAAAATGATTCCATGGGGGATAGCTGTAGTCTACTACAGTATTTTCCAGCTGGTATATCATGCAATACAAGTGTGTTTTTTAAAAAAATAAACTTTAATGGTAAATGAGAGCCTCTTTCCTGTCCTTCCATATTCTGCTAACTTAACCCAATAAGCTTGTTTTACACTGGTAGGTTTGTATTTAACTAATACAGCATTCTTCAAAGTGTGTGTCATAGAATGCTACTCCTACAAGATAGCCCAATTAAAATATTGTTGTGGAATCAGTTAATTGTGGGACACCCTACAAATTATATGCCCTTCTTGGAGTCATTATTTTCGTACTAAAGACTCTGAGAGGTCCTGCAATACAGAAATTTTACTGTCCCAGATTCTTTTTAATTTGATCATCGAACAATTTTATGTCATCTGCGCCTACGTCTTTTCCCTTCTCCCTGTCTAGGAAAGTCAACACTACTGAGCACTGAAAAAGACAGGCAGCTGGCAGCCTCAGTGGCCCTGATGCAAAGGCAGTTTACACAGGGCACCAGGAGAGCAAGAGTCTATTTTTTGCCAGCCTGTGTCTTCTGTTCAGCATGGATACCAGTCGAAGAATCAAGGCAATGTGGACATAAAGCTACATGATTTATGATCAACAATGACACAACAGAGATGACAGGAAAGGCAATGGGTACAAGAGAAGGTCTCTACCATATGAGATTTACAAATTCATAAAACACAAGACAACGTTTCTGGCTTCATTCCATTCCTCTATTCTACCAACCTTCATGACCAGTATCTCTTTGGGGCCCATCTACAATACTAGCTAGCCTGGTGCCACATTAGATTTCCAGCAAGGAGTCACCATTCTTTGACTACACATATATGTGCACACACACACACACACACAGACACACAACATATACACCCAGAGTTTTGATTCCTTATCATCTTTTAACCTGTTACTAACAATAGCAGTCCTGCTATGAAATGTTGTTTAAGTAACAGGATTATCATCTACAAGCATTTATCACATACTTTTGTATAAAAGGCTTGAAAGGCACAGGTAAGGGCAAATGTGGTTCCTGCCCTCATAGAATTAGTTAGGAAACATTTCTTCCTCTTCAATTTTTAGAAACAGTTGAGAAGAGTTGCTAAATTCTATATAGCACATTGAATATATCATCCCATTTTGCAGTGAAGCTATCCAGTTCTGGTTTTTTCTTTGTTGGGAGACTTTTTATTACGAATTCAATCTGGTTATTCATTATTGGTATGTTAAGGTTTTCTATTTCTTACTGGCTCAGTATTGCTAGGTTGTATGTGTCAAGAAAATCATCAATTTCCTTTAGAATTTCTAATTTGTTTGTGTATAGTTGTTCATAACAATATCTAAGATCCTTTGTAGTTCTTTGGCATCAGGCTCAATGTCTCCTTTTTGGTTTCTGATTTTATTTATTTGAGTCATCTTTTTATTTTCTTAGTCCAGCTAATGATTTTTTAATTATGTTTATCTTTTCAAAAAAACAATTTTTGTTTTCTTGCTCTTTTATATTTTATAGTTTTGTTTAGTTCTGCTCTGATCTCTATTTTTTTTTCTTCTGCTAATTTGGGGTTTCGTTTGTTCTTGATTTTCTAGTTTCTCAAGGTGCATTGTTAGGTTTTTTATTTGAAATCTTACTACTTTTCTGACATAGGCGTTTATTGCTATTAACTTCTCTTTTATTACTGCTTTTTTGTATGCTGTGGGTTTTGGTGTATTGTGTTTCCATTTTCATTTATTTCAAGTAATTTTTTAAACTTTGCCTTAATTTCTTCATTGACTCAAGTGTTCAGAAGTATGCTATTTAATTTCTACAGCTTTAATTTGTACAGCTTCCAGAGTTTCTCTCATTATTGATTTCTAGTTTTTTTTCTATAGTGGTCTGAGAAGATGCTTGATATAATTTTAATTTTTTAATACTTTTAATATTTTTTGAGGTTTGTTTTCTGGCTTAACATATGGTCTATCCTGGAGAATATTCCACGTGTTGAGGGGAATAATGTGTATTCTATAGCTTTGGATGAAATGTTCTATAAATGTTAGGTTCATTTGGTCTATGTGCAGTTTAAATCTGATATTTCTTTGTTATTTCTGTTTGGATGATCTTTCCAGTGCTGAAGTGATATGTTAAAGTCCCCTACTATTATTGTCTTGGAATTAATTTTTCTCTTTAGCTCTAACAATATTTGTTTTATATATCTAGGTGCTCCAGTGTTGAGTGCACATATATGTATAATTGTTATGTTCTCTTGCTGAATTGAACTCTTTATCATTATGTAATGGCCTTTTTTGCCTCTTTTTATGTCTTTGTCTTAAAGTCTATTTTGTCAGATAAAAGTATAGCTATTCCTGCACACTTTTTATTTTCCTTTGCATGAAATACCTTTTTCTATCTCGTCACTTTTCAGTCTATGTATGTCTTTACAGGTGAAGTGAGTTTTTTTCTAGGCAGCTTATATTTGGGTATTTATTTTTGTAAAATTGACTAAACCAATCTGTATTTTTTAATTGGAGAATTTAAACTGTTTACATTCAAGTTTGTTTTTGATAGGTGAAGACATACTCCTATTATCTTGTTGATTTCTGATTGTTCCGTATGTCCTTTGTTCTTTTCTTCCTCTCTTTTTTTTTTTTTTTTGAGACGGAGTCTTGCTCTGTCCCCCAGGCTGGAGTGCGGTGGCGCGATCTCGGCTCACTGCAAGCTCCGCCTCCCGGGTTCACGCCATTCTCCTGCCTCAGCCTCCCGAGTAGCTGGGACTACAGGCGCCCGCCAACACGTCCGGCTAATTTTTTGTATTTTTAGTAGAGACGGGGTTTCACCATGTTAGCCTTTTCTTCCTCTCTTACTGTTTATCTTTGTGATTTGGATTTCTGTAGTGATAATATTTCATTCCTCTCTCTTTGTTATTTGTGTTTCTACTCTGCCAGTGAGCTTTACATGTTCGTGTGTTTTTATGATGTTAAATATTATCTTTTTACTTCCAGATCTAGGACTCTGTTAAGCAGTTCTTGTAGGACTGGTCTAGTGGTGACAAATCCTTCAGTTTTTGCTTGTCTGGGAAATATTTTCTTTCTCCTTCACTTTTGAAGGATAGTTTTCCTGGGTATAGTACTCTTGGCTTCCTTTTTTTTTTTCTTCAGCATTTTGAATATATCATTTCATTCTCTCCTGGCCTCTCAAGTTTCTGCTGAGAAATCTGCTATTAGTCTGATGGGAATTTTCTTATATATGACCTGATGCTTTTCTCTTGCTGTTTTTAGAATTCTTTTTTTTTTTTTTTTTTGACTTTTGACAGTTTGACTACAATGTGCCTCAGAGAGAATCTTTTTCAGTGGAAGGTATTTGGAATAGTTGAGCTTCCTGTATCTAAACGTCTACTTCTCTTCCAAGTGTTTAGCTATCATTTTATTAAATAATTTTTCTAGGCCTTTTCCAATCTTTTCCCCTTCTGTAATTCTTAACATTTCAACATATGTTTTCTTGATGGTGGCCCATATGTTATGTAGGCTTTCTTCTTTCTTTTTCATTCTTTCTTTTTCTTTCCTCTTTTTTATCTGACTAGGTTATTTCAAAAGATCATTTTAAGTTTAGAAATTCTTTCTTCTGCTTTATCTAGTCTATTGTTTAAGCTCTTGATTTTATTATTTATTTTATTGACTGAATTCTTTATTGTCAGTATTTCTATTTGTTTCTTTTTTATATCTATCTCTTTATTGAATTTCTCTTTCAGATTATGAATTGTTTTCTTATTTTTTTGTATTGTCTACTGTGTTCTCTTGTATCTCACTGAGTTTCTTTAAGATCATCATTTTGAATTTCTTTTCAGGCATTTAACAGATTTTTCTCTTCTTTTAAGTCTTTTACTGGAGAGTTATTATGTTTCATTGCTTTTTCATATTTCTTTTGGTCTTGCATTAATATCTACATCTTTGGTATAAAGGTTATTTCTTTCAATTTTATGGAGTGGCTTTTGTTGGGAAAGACATTTTACTACAGATATATCATAGTATCTGTTGGGTAGGGTACTTTGGCTTTAGTTCTGGGTGAGCATTGTAGTACAGTCTCCATATAATTTTTTTGGCTGTAATCAGTCTTGGCGATGTCTATGAGTTCCTCAGTAGCTTGGGCTGTGGTCATTTGTGGAGGCTATGGTGAGGCTCTGCTGGGGACTGGGGTCCCAGGTGGGCTGGTCCTCTAACCCCTAGGTGGTACATGAGGGCACCAGCTGTGGTGGTAGTCTTCTCTGGGTGGACTGCTTCTCAGACTCTTGGGTGGCATGCACAGGACTCAGTGGTGGTGGCAGCAGCCCTTCAAGAGCCAGTTCTCAGGCCTCCAGAAGGCACACTCAGACTGTGGTAGCCACAGTGGCTGAAGCAAGCTAGGTTTTGGGTCTTGGGCAGTACACCTGAGTGCATGGTGGCCCCACAATTGGAGAGGAGAGGGTCACTGTCAGTGGCAACATCCCTGGCAGACTTCTTTCAGGCTTCAGGGAGTGGCCACTTTGGCTCCATTTATCCTGGGAGTAGCTTCTTTAATGTGCAGAACTGCCTGTTCCCTGGGTGGAGGGTGCTGTGTGGGCTCAAATTTCAGGGATGTAGCTGCTTCACTGGGTTCAGCTGGTGTCACCTAGGGAGATATTGATGAGGCCCCAGTAATTTGGTGATACAGGGATTATTGGGCCCCAGGGCAGGATGTAGTCTGGTGTTGGCTCTTCTCTCAAAATGATGTCATGCTGCAGCAGCATGGGCCCCAGGTAGTGAGGGGAACCCAGTGCGAACTTCCTCTAAGGGACAAAGTAGTTGTGTGGACACTAGGCAGTTTCCTGTACTAGGGGCCTCAGAGTCTCAGGGCCTTTGGAGGTTGAGGGGCTCTCCTGTTGCTAGGAATGCAGGTGTCTATAGTAGGAATATGAACTTTTAGGGATATCTCACGTTTTGTTGGCAAAGGGGAGTCCTTACTGCCTCTGAGCCAAAACTGGCTCACTTCTTCACTTCTCTTTCTATGCTGTTATTTCAAATTTCTGTAAATCTAGGGTCTCAGTCACTTCTCTGCTGAACTTCAGTCTTCTCAAGGATCAGATTAATAATGACATAATGTCAAAGCTGAGAACTCCTGGAGAATCATTTTCCTTATTATGCCTTTTCCCCTCTTCCCTCTCTAGGAGGGCCTGGGAGGGTACCTAGACCCACAATTCAAAGGACTTTGGCAACAAATCTCTTAATTTAACAGGTGTACAGAAATGTATTCTCTTTTTTCTAGGTGGTCACAGTCTAGTGGGAGAGAGGACAAAGCAAATGATAAAGGCTATGACAAAGGGAGGTACTGGTTATTATGAGAACACAAAGGGGGGTATTCAGCTTGGGCTGGAAGTTGGGAAGATCAAAGGAAGGGGTCAGACTTGAATGATAAAAAGAGCTCTATTGACCTTCTTTACAAAGCACTGGGAAATTCTGTGCAAAAGTATAGAGAAATGAGAGTTGCTGCAGTACCAGAGGACCCAAACTTGAGCATGGGATGCATTGCAGGAGGTCAGCACTGGAAGGCAGGCAGGAGCTGGATGTCAAAGCCCTTTGTATGACATGTTAAGGGGATGGATATTCATTTGTCAGGGGATCAGAAGATCTAGGTTCCACTTTTAGGCTGCCAGGCACTGGTTATGTAATTCTTGTCACCACTTTCTTTGGGCCTTACTTTTCTCATTTCTAACCAGGTAGGATTAACCCCTTTGAGATGTCGCCAACTTTTAAGCTGTCTATGATCTTTGTGTAAGAATTTTTAATGAATTGTGATTCTTTTTTTCTTTTTCCTGTTCCTGGTCTGCTTTTGTCAGAGATTGACCAGGTCAGTTCTCACTGTATTCACAAACAGGAGTTTTTTTTTTTACCTCAACATGTTAGGAAAAGTCTACTTGTCTTTTAAGCCTTTGGCCTTTGTCTTAGAGTGAAACAAAGAGCTGTTTCAATGTCAGACTGGAGTAATTGTTATTCAAACCTTTTCCCTCTTCCATGCTGTGTGGTCTTTTTCGTATTCATATGACTTTTCTGTTTTCATTGGACCAAATACAATGAATTTAATGCACTTTTTATTAAATTTTGTTTCTTACAACCAGAAAGACTTTTTCCTTCTCTCCACGTTGTGAGTTTGAACATGTTACTAAATGTTTAAGCTTTTAAAATACATTTAGTGGCCTTTTTTCATTCTATTTTGTTATGCCTTAACATGGTATACATATTTTTGAGAAATCAAAAGATTAATAAACTAGAAAAATATAATTAATATCAGTGCTTTCACCATCCAGAATTAGATGCCATTTTTATTTTAGATTTGCTTCTGACTGAATTTAAACATTTTAATAAAATCATTTCAGATGAATGTAGAATTTTATTTGATTATTATCAATATAAAAAGCCTGTTCTCCAAACCCCCTACCATGTGCTTTATCTTCAAATGTGAAATGCATCCATTGAAGAAATCTATCCAAATTACAGACATCCAATATACATGTACAATAAATAGACACACAAATTAGATTCGTATTTTTTTGATGTTTTAAACTTTTTATAATGCATACCAAGAAATACAATTGAAAATTAAACTTCTATCGGAAAAATTAGATAAACAAGGATTAAGGAAATGAACAAAGGCCAATGAAGGAAAGGGAAACAGTGGGGAAATGGTCAAGTGGCCATTGTATTTTTCTGTTGGCCGTGGATTACTTTTAATTGACTTCTCCTATTCTAAAGTCAATTTTGCCTTGTACCTGTCAACATAGGCTATAGAGACATTTGTCTTTTCTTTATCTTCAATTTGGTGCCCAAAGAGTCTTCCTATGGGTGAGATACAGTTTTGCTTTCCCTATGAAAACAAAGATAAAAGAGTTTCCTTGTTTCCATCCTCTGAGAACTAGGGAAGGACGGATTCAAATGATCTTGTTCATAGTTTGAATCTTAAGACAGCAAGGCAGACTCAGGGAAAGCTGATAAATCATTCATGAGTCGGTTTGCAAGAATAATAAAGGTTCCTGATTTCTTCAATTTATTTTCAACACTACGTGTTTGTTGTAAGTACTTTTATAAATATTACCTCTCTTAATCCTCACAGCTTTATGCATTGAGTACTCTTATGTTATCTACTTTACATATGAGGAAACTAGTGAGATTTTAAGCAATTTGTTCAAATTTATTAGTAAAACTTTTTCCCGGATGAAACCCCAGGCATCTTGGCTTTATTACCATGCTTTGCACCTTGGGCTTCCCCATCAAAAGCCCAGAACAATCATACAGACCAAACTGTTCCTATTGTGTAAACTAAGTCATGCCTCCTTATGGTCAGTCTTTCTTGATTGCTGCCCAAAGTTATAGCTGAACCCTCTAGCCTCCCACTGATTAATTAAATTGATTAACTGATTAACAAGAAATTAACAAATTTCTTGTTTTCCTTAAATTAGCTCAATCTTGATTCTATTACTTGCAATCAAAAACCCTGATTGGTACATAGCCTCTGCTTCCAGTTTCTTAATGATATAATATTAATCCTTATTCATTTCCAATAAACTGCTTCAAATATAATACTAAGTACTAAACTTGATATTACAGGTTAGATTTTTATTCTTTTTTTCAAGTTATGACTTCTAGATATCCTCTTTCTGAATTAAGGCTTAATTTTAAAAAGGAAGTCAATCTTATTTCCCTCTTATTTTGGCAAACAACTTAATTAGTTGATGTGGACAGGCAAATAATGGTCTGTTAAGATATTTAGGACCTAATCCCTGGAACCCATGAATGTTAATTTATATGGCAAAAGGGACTTCCCAAGCATGATTAAGTTATGGATCTTGAGGTGGGAATATCTATTCTGGATTACTTAGGTGGGCCCTAAATGTAACTAAACTATCTATATAAAAAAGAGGCAGAGGGAGATTTGACTTCAGAAGAAAAGTGAACAATGCGATGAGAGAAATAGGGATTAGAATGGTATGCTGTGAAAACAGAGGAAAGAATCACAGACAAAGGAATATAGGAGACCACCAGAAGCTGAAAAAGGCAAGGACTTGGATTCTCCCCTCAGAGCCTCCAGGAAGAACCAGCTCTATTAATAATTTGGTTTTATTCCTGTCAGACACATGATCTCCAGAACTATGAGAGAATAAATTCATGTTTTTTAAAGCCACTAGGCTTGTAGTAATTTGTTACAGTGGCAACAGAAAGCTAATTGTTGACGGAATGAGATCATCATTTTGTAGACTTATGCCTGGTATAGAAAACTGAGCATATTTTGACTCTATTATGTTTTTAGCCTAGGAAGGATTGATGACAACTCACACACATGCTTTGTAAGATGTTCAGTTACTGGGAAAATTGTGTCATGATTTCCGTTGTAAAGAAAGCAGAGCACATTTATTTTATGGCCAACAGATTTCTTTTTTAAGGTAAACAATAGGAAAGTGCCAATTGGCATAAGCTTGATTAATTGTCAAAATTCACAGCTCAAATTGTCTTATGGGTTTTTTTTTTTTTTCATAAAGTGTCATTAACAACATTCCTGCCACCAGTTTTTCTAGTGTTGAGAGTCATTCAATATTGATGGGAGCTGCAGCAGGAAGTAAGTTTGGCTGGAGTGCCAACTTAATGTGACCTACATCTAAAAAAAAATCCTAGGGAAACTGTCTGCCCAAAATAAAGCTCCTTTTTTGTTCTAAGAAGTGCTATTTGTCCTTTAGAGAAGGGAAGAGTCAATTAATCACTGAGGCCGAGTCCTTTGAAAGATTACAAGGCTTGCAGAATATGTTGCTGTGAAAGCGATGCCCCTTGAAGATACTATACACTAGAAGATTTTATAAATTTAATTTAAAAAGTTATACATATTTTAAATGACATGAGGCTTTTCACTGGTAGGGAAAAATAATAAGCCCTGTGATTCTTGTCAAAAGTGTGTGTGTGTGTGTGTGTGCATGTGCACATGTGTTGGGGACGGGGGAGTGGGTGGAGTGAATGAATACCTGTTAGAATTCCTTTGAATTATGTCTCAATATATTGCTATTGTTCATAAAATTATGGTTGGTGCACCAAGCAGAATACATTTGAAATAAATAGCTTCTAAACCGATATTACAGAGATTTCCAATATCAACTTATTTCTATTTCACTGTGTGCAGATAATAGGAGGGACACATGTCTAAAGGTCATTGCTTATGCTGTAGTTATATGTCTTACAATGCCTGACTGATGTTTTTAAAAGAGTGGCTGAATACTTATACCATCCAGGATGGATATTCTCTCAGATGCTGACAAACACACATCTATCTAGATAATGGAACTGATTCTTTCTTTTTTTTATGTGTGTTTGTTCACATAAATACAACTCATAGAGCATTCAGCTATGACTCATGAATAAATCTTGAAGATGCATGAGAAGACACAGCATTCAAATTTGATTTTCGATTAAGGGCAGAAAGAGAGAGAGAGACAGAGAGAGAGATAATATCATCCATGGGGAAGAATGCTATTTCATTAAATTCTTTTGGTCTTACTGGGGAGGTAAGGTTATACATCATGATAGAGAAGTGACATGTCTTAGATTCGACCATTGTTCATAGACGTCAAACATATTGTGTTTTTTGTTGTTATGGCTTCTGTTGTTACCATTATAGCATCATGATCTCTGCCATTTAGCTAAAGGGAAGGCCATTTTGCTAGGTCAATTTTATGAATGACCTACCATTGAACACCTAAGGTGTGCTTAAGTTTGACTCCAGTGGATTGAAGAAAAATGTCAGTTTCTTTCCACAAGTTACTGGGGAGTTAGAAGAATAGAGTGAAAAAAAGTTTAATTCTCAATTAATGTCAGCAAAGTGTGGCACACCTACTTGCCACTTCCTTGTTTAGTGTTCATGGTAGACATTGCTAATTGCTCAGGCCTGTCCTTTCCGCTGACCTTGGATGTGACTTCTCTTCTCAGCATCAGACGCTAGGAAAACACTAGCAATGAACTGAAGATGGCATTCCCAGTAAAGCTTGCATGCTTTCTTGTCCTCAGGTAAACAGGTAACTCAACCTTACTAGATGAGTGTATTGATTTACTTGCAAAATACCTGCCCTCAAAGGAGTTAGTGAAATAATGCAGATGAAAGTCCTGTGGTGCTGATGGGGCCAGATGACTGTAGCAAGTGTTTCTCTCCAGGTGGCTGGATGAGACTTCTACACATGAGACAACTTGTGAATAATGTTGTGATCAGTAACAGCTTTTGGTAGCTCAAAAGTTAGCTTTACAACCAAAATCCCACCAAAAATGTGCAATATCCTCTTTAGTTGTTAATTTACCCATGAATTAATTCATTAATTTGAGAATTGAACAAGAACACACCTACTATAGATCAATGTCTGTGCTTCTGGAGGAAGATTCAAGCCAGTAGGAGGAGAAATGTTCATGATACATGCTATTTTATATCTTGGAATTGTTTGCATCTTTGGATCAATTAGCATTTAATTTCAATAAATAAAGAAAAAGCTATCCCTGCCAAGCCAGTCTGTTACAGTCCTAAACTCAACTGTCTCACAAATCTTCCTAGAAAAAAAAAGGCAGGAAACACCATCGTGCAAGCATTTGGTGCTCAGATGAGGTATATGTGACTTTTTGACACAGAAAAATCAACATCTTTTTGTTAAGCCATTGTGGTCTTCATGGGGGACAAGAATTGTCATTGAAATATCTCTCTGTAGCATTCCCTTGGCACCTGGTAATTAGGCAGGTCTTCTGATAAATGAATATTTTGGAAATGACACATGCAGAACAATAGTGTATACGAAGCATCATAAGTACTTTCTGGTTTAGATGCTAAGTGCTTATACAATCTTGACTACAGACTCAAAATGGCATTGGAACTTTTTCTGCAAAGGTAAGTATGCTCATATGGTTAGCCCTCATGACATAAGCATGGCAGTCACATTTAAAGTGATCCTGTGAAGCCAGGCACAGTGTTGCATGCCTGTAGCCCCAACTACTTGGGAGAATGAGGCAGGAGGATTGCCAGAGCCCAGGAGTTCCAAGCTGTAGTGAACTATAATCATGCCTAAGAATAACCACTGTACTCAATCCTGGGCAACATAGCGAGACTCCATTTCTTAAAAAAAATAAAAAGAATTCTGTGAAATAAAAATTTCATGTGATTTTTTTCTGGTGGAGTTGGAGATAACGAACAGGAGATTAAGAAAGGGAGAGAGAACAAAAGTACATTCATTTAAAATGACAAAAGCTAATATTTTTCAATATATACCCCTATCAAATAGAGATAATAAGACCAGGTAAAAATTGAGGAAGAGATTTAAAGTTCATTGAAGAGTAAGAAGTAATTTTTTTTTTTTGATGGAGTCTTGTTGCCCATGCTGGAGGCTGGAGTGTGGTGGAACAAACATAGCTCACTTGCATCCTCAATCCTCCTGCCTCAGCCCCACAAGTAGCTGGGACTACAGGTGTGTGCCATCATGCCCAGGTAATTTATTTTAATGTTTTGTAGAGACAGGGTCTCCCTTTGCTGCCCAGGCTGATCTCAAACTCCTGGATTCAAGTGAGACTCCCATCTTGGCCTCCCAAATGGTTGGGATTACAGGCAGGAGCCACTGTGCCCAGCCAGAAGTAGGTTCTGATATTCTCTTCAGTTCTAACTTAAAATAACATAGGTAATGTGTTTGTAGTAACAGAAAGTGGAATGGACTTCAAGTTAATAGGAACAATGTTTCTCAAACTTTTTCTCAGTATTCCACTCAACAAAAGTAACACATGGAGCTAAATGGTGTAAATAGACCCATGAATGAATGAAGCAACAAGTCCAGGGACTCTGGAGTCCCCTTACCTCTCTAACATCAACTTTGTCCAATTCGCTTTCAATGAGTCATGGAATCTCAGAGTTAGAGAGAAACTTAGAATTCTTAGAGTTCAACACTTAGCTGATTCTCCAATGTTATATACAGCATCCTTGAAAAGTGAGAGCCATTAGCTACCAAAATAGACCCAAGGATGGAGAGTCTACTGCCTCCATCCATTTGACTTTGCTCTAATTGGAGGACTGTTCTTCCTTACATTTGGCTGAAACCATTTTCCTTCCCCATGAGTTTAAACATCCTCACCTCAAGTCGGCCAGGTCTCCTTGAGGGATCAACTTCTTGGTATGCCTGTCACCCAGAGTTGGCTTGACTGAGGTGCTGATGAAGTTCATACTGCAGGAGGACTTACTCTCATGGGTTCCTTCTAAGATCCTGCATTTAATTTTGCATCTGTTGTTTTTTATTCATTTTCTTTTAAAAGATTCCCCAGGCCAGGCATGGTGACTGACGCCTGTAATCCCAGCACTTTGGGAGGCTGAGGCAGGCAGATCATGAGGTCAGGAGTTTGAGACCAGCCTGACCAACATGGTGAAACGTCGTCTCTACTAAAAATACAAAAATTAGTCAGGCGTCGTGGTGCACACCTGTAATCCCAGCTGCTCAGGAGGCTGAGGCAGGAGAATTGCTTGAACCCGGGAGGTGGAGGTTGCAGTGAGCCAAGATCATGCCACTGCACTCCAGCCTGGGTGGCAGAGTGCGACTCCATCTCAACAAAAACAAAACAAAACAAAACAAAACAAAACAAAACAAAAAATTCCTCAAATTGCATATGCTTCCGATGCCACATTACTGGTTTCCACCTCTGCTTAAAACTCATGTGTGTTATACTTGCTGGGAAGTTCTCACGTGTGGTGTGTTCATGCTGGGCCCTACACTAGCAACTCATTCAATAGCTATGAGGGTCATCTAGAATATAAGGTGGCTGAGCTTCTCTACACATGCAAGTTTAACCCTTGGCTGTTTAAAATAAACAAATAAATACCTTAATTCATTAATATATGTGTGCTGCACTGAGCACTAACAATATCTGCAGCTTTCTGAAACACTAAAATCATACCTTTTGGAGCAAGGGTTTGAGAAATAGCAATAGGCATTAGTTTTCAATCTCTTCTTACAAGTGTTCTTACTACATTCTACCAAGAGTTAGTGCAATAAACTCCTCCTTACAGAGATGATAGCAATTGAATGCAGGCTTCCAATCTATGATGCCTCTGTTAGATCTTCCAAGCGTTGTAGTGTCTTTGGTATCATAGGAATCTAGACCTATCACAGGGCCTCATTTCCAGATGCCACTTGATATGACATGATAAAGGACTCTGGTCTCCTCTCTTTCTATTTAGTTATTCTAAAAGCAATTTTACTTTACACAAAAAATACAAAGTAGGTAGAATTTGTCTTTGGGGTTGTTCTACTTTTCTTCTCAATGCCCCCTTACCTCTCTAACATCAACTTTGTCCAATTCACTTTCAATGAGTCATGGAATCTCAGAGTTAGAGAGAAACTTAGAATTCTTAGAGTTCAACACTTAGCTGATTCTCCAATGTTATATACAGCATCCTTGAAAAGTGAGAGCCATTAGCTACCAAAATAGACCCAAGGATGGAGAGTCTACTGCCTCCATCCATTTGACTTTGCTCTAATTGGAGGACTGTTCTTCCTTACATTTGGCTGAAACCATTTTCCTTCCCCATGAGTTTAAACATCCTACTTCTCTGTTCACTGGTTTCATGATTATTCTCTTTGTACTTTGGCAGGATTCCTACCAAGATGCCAACTGATGGTCTAAGCTCTTATTTCTACAAGGCCTATTCTCCACGAACAGTAAACTTTAGAAAAAAAAATATAAAAATATAAATCCCTATAAGAACCCCAAAGAATAATTAATACCAATGAAGTTCCAAGCACAAGCTAGACAAAGCAGCCTGTTATTTGCCTGTTAATTGCTACCCCATGCCTTTCTGGTCTCACAGTAGCACCGTAGACAGCCTCAGATGGACAGCCTCAGCATCGATTCAGGATCAATTCCTGAACTAGAATTTACAAACTTTACTATGAGTGGCACCTGAACAAGACACAAC
Source organism: Symphalangus syndactylus (assembly GCF_028878055.3). Classification (NCBI taxonomy): domain Eukaryota; kingdom Metazoa; phylum Chordata; class Mammalia; order Primates; family Hylobatidae; genus Symphalangus; species Symphalangus syndactylus. The sequence continues at coordinate 41,693,652 of NC_072433.2, forward strand.
TTCTCTGGAAGTCTCCTATTTTCTCATCTTCAAAATGAAGAGATTCATCTCAGTTTCAAAATGTTCTCCAGCAGCCAAGTACCATGGTTTGGAGTGCCTCAATTATTACCTGACAGAGCACTTACTGAGATTTCCAGATTCCAGAATTCAAGCCATCATGAACCCAATACATGTAGAACACTGATTTTGTATACTTGAGTAAATTTAACCTTAAAAAACCATTTGCTAGAATACAGTAAGTTGGAAAGTTTTGTTTCTTTAAAATGACATCATTGGGTAGATAGTAATTTTTATTTCTGGAAAGTACTTATTAAGCCGTTTCAGTCTCTGATGATATCGGATTATTATGTATCATAATAGAGCCATCAGAGAGTTATGTGTGAACAAAATCATATGAATTACAATAGTTTACCTCTAAACAGTCTATTAATATATTCAGATAGCACTTAGAGATCTTTCTTTGTGCCTCAACTGCTTTAATGCAGTAAAGATTAAAAACTATGCACATGTGGTCAGCACCAATATTTGTAATTAATTTTGATTTACAGTACACTAAATAATTAATCAGGTTAAAATTGTAGCAGTTTATGTGAATAGTCATTAATATGTTCCTTTTTTATTGACATATTCAGTTTTAGAAGTATATTAAAAGAGTTTTGATGTTCTAAAAAGCGGATTAAAGGAATGTGGAGCCCAGATAAAGCCCCTAGTGAATGTGATTATTTAGCAGCAATGCAGATTGTTCTTATAGCCATCTCCCTTGGTCCATTGTGATACTCTATATTTCAAGAGATGAAAAGAACTCTGGAAACAATTTCTGTGAATAGAATTCATCCATTAGGACAGAGACAGACCTTGGGAACCACGAATTATGGTGGAAAGGGAGATTGGTGAAGGTACATCTTGGGTTGCATTCTTTCCAAAGTGATAGAAAGCAAGGATGATGTGTAACTTCATATGTGAGTGGACACAGCTGAATATGAGATAATATTTTCAATGATATATAAATATATAGTACTACTGACACTATGTGACATTATAGAGATAGATTTTACTCCATTTCTAGAATGTAAACATTCTCCCTATCACCAATAACTGATCATGGCATGTCCATAATTAGTGATTTGTTTTTTGGTGTATGGAAAGGTGCAGGTTGTATATACATCATGATAGTTAGCCATGTGCTGGATACATTTTAGGTGCAATTAATTATTGTATGAATTGAGTGAATAAGCATTAAGTAATTATGTGGTGCTCTGAATCTGATATTTTAGATCAAACCAGAATCACAGGTCTTCACTCTGTTGCCCTATTTTCCATTACTTTGTCTTAATTCATGCTTGTTCTTTTACAAACTTATTTTCGTTTCTGCTTAACCAAGACATAGTCATTCACTGTAGTTCTTTCATTCATTTTGGTTCATTTCAGAGGCTTCTTCTGTTCTAGGTGTTTTGGTTGGTTCAGGGGTAATACCTCTCTTTTTCCTCAACTCTCTTGAAGCTCTTTGCAGCAATTTGGCATGTGTAATGATGTGGCACATAGCTGACCATAATCAGTATTTTCATTACTGAATTTAGCAATCTGAACCAGAACTGGCTTGTTAAGGATAGCAAACAGGATATAACGGAAATGAAATTTCTGGTTCTTGCAAAGATTCTATAAAAAAAATACAATACAGCTAGCATAAATTTTGAAGAAAATCAGTTGGTATAGGACTATCACCAAGGAAGGCTGCTCAAATGCTAAACAAGGTTGTCCAAGAGGCCAAAATATGTTCCATAATATGAGAACATAGCTCCATGCTGCTATGTTTTTACTCCAGCAAACTGGGCTCACTGGGCTTCACTATGGAACCCGCGGGAATAGTGTGGTGAAATATCGCCCTATGGTGCCTACAAATAGGCCAAGGAAAAGCTAGGTAGAACCTAAAAATGGAAAACAGAAGAGAGAGAGTTTGGCTTGATAAGGACTATGAAGGTTTCAGCGAGTGTTTGAAAATGTCTCGGATACCATCTTCTTCATGAGCCCGTGAGCTGTTTCATGTTGCTTGGCCCTCTCCCTCTCTCCCCCTCTTCATCTCTGTGAGAGATATTTCTGAGAATGCAAAATGGAAGTGCTTATGAGCTGAACAGAAATTGTAGACAGAGACAAACTGCTCTCCTGTTCCTTGGAGTCACCAATGAGAAGGCAGACCCAGGGAGTGGGGGAATAGGGAGGATATTGTCAATACTATCTTATATGATTTATTAAGTGTGTGCATATAATGAAAACAAATGGTATAATAACTGCCCCTTGTTGCATGTTTACTGTGTTTCAGAGAGATTTCCAGAAGGTAAAATCTTACATACTTTACTTGAAGAAAAATCTGTATTTTAGGCATGAGGAGACTGAGGGTCTCATAGTTAATGCATGGCAGAGTCAGGATCTATCCTTAGATCAGTACTGGATTTGTCTTACATCTGTTCTTAAATCTGCCTTAAATATGTCCTTAGATCTGTCCCACTCCAAGGCCTCTTTGCCTCCATCCTACATTGCCTTACCAAACATGGAGTTCTTGGGGACAAGGGCCTATTTTGTGTCTTGATGTCTGAACACCAAGACATTCTATAGTTGATTAAAACAGGAGCAAAAGGAATGTTCTTCTCTTCAACGCTCTGCCCTTGTATTATAAAGTATTTCAAAAAAGAGACAAGTATATGGAAAAAAAAAAACATGAGAAATGCCAATCTACAAAATCAGTGGTTCTTAACCAAGGTGATTCTGTCCACCTCCGCCTCCAGAGGACATTTTGGCAATGTCTAGAGATAGTTTCAATGGTCATGACATGGGGAGTTGCTGTTTGGCATCCAGTGGGTAAAGGCCGGGGATGTTGCTAAGTATCCTGCTATGCACAGGGCTTTCCTCCGTGACAAAAATTATTTGGTCCAAAATGTCAGTGGTACAAAGGTTGAGAAACTAAATAAAGAGTTTAGCAAACCAGACATTTTTAAAGCCCTTTTATATTCATCCTTGATTTTTCTCTTCTCCCTAAAGCAGGCAACCTTGGGCATGCTTTATGTGTTTACTGCTAATGTATTTACTATTAACATAAATATCTATAAGTAATACAATGGATTGTTTTAATATCATCTGTACATATTGTTCCCTGACTCATTTTTTAATTAAAATTAGGTTTTTAAGAGTTACGTTTTAAAAACATTTGTTTTAAAAATATCCATTTTTATAAATTTAAGCCTAGTTTACTCGTTTAAATATCGGAAGAATATTTATTATATGAATACACCACAATTTATTTATCCACTCATTTTTTGATAAACATTTAAATCGTATCTGTTTTTTTCTTTACCATAGTGATTCAATAAACATTCTTGTACGTGTGTATACACTGGACTTTCTCTAGGGCTTACAGAGAAAAGTCAAATCTCTGGGTTATACCAACATACATTACCAACAGTGAATATGAGTTTTTATAACCTTACATCTTCTCCAGGGCATGATATTGTCAAACGTAATTTTTGTGAGAAATTCCTTCTTTTATATTGCAGAGTCTTCTGGGAGTCCTTAACACTTAATCTCAAAAGATTATCAGATTCCTTTAAAATGTTATGTGGATAGTTATTAATATGTCTCGTTTCTATTGCCTTCTATTCATGTTTAGAAGAAAATTAAATGAATTAAAGTCAGTGCCTTTTTCAACAAACTGTATTGCCTCTTAAACTAACTGCCATCTAAGTGTTCATTCCTGAGGTTGAACTTTCAAGCTCATGTCAAAAATTCAGAGGCCACCATAACTCTTCTTCTGCCTTTGGCCATACTTAGATGCCACAGCATTAACCTTTTAGTTCCACCCACTTCTCTTTACCTCCACTGCTAAACCCTTGGTTTGAGTCCATAATTTCTCATGGAATTTTAGCAACAACATGCTAACTGATTTTCTTGTCCTCAGTACTACCTGTCTCTCATCTGTCTTCCACCCATAGTCCAGATTAGTCTTTCTAAAACACAAAAAAGGGCTGGGCGTAGTGGCTCACGCTTGTATTCCCAGCACTTTGAGAGGCTGAGGCAGGTGGATTACTTGAGGTCAGGAGTTTGAGACCAGCCTGGACAACATGGTGAAATCCAGTCTGTACTAAACATACAAAAATTAGCTGGGTGTGGTGACATGTACTTGTAATCCCAGCTACTTGAGAGGCTGAGGCACGAGAATCACTTGAACCTGGGAGGTGGAGGTTGCAGTGAGCCGAGATCACATCATTGCGCTCCAGCCTGGGCAATAGAGCAAATCTCCATCTCAAAAATAATAAATAAATAAATAAATAAATAAATAAATAAATAAATAAAACTCAAAAAAGTTATTTTTAAAACCATTTAATGCCTCTTCCCAATGGAGTTCAAACACTTTAACCTGACCTGGCTTGCCTCTTTAGCCTTCTTGCTAACTATTCTTCCCTCCACAGTCCATCTTCCATTGTAATCAAATGGAACTACAGAAGTTCCCCCTTACCCGGAGAGGATATGTTCCAAGACCCCCAGTGGATGCCTGAAACCACCAATAGTCCAGAATCCTATCTAGAGCACTACATTTTCCCTTATACAATAATGGGCAGTTAGAGTATATAAAGCGGATATGCTGAACAAAGGAATGATTCATGTTCTGAATGGGAACAAAATGGGATGGTGTGAGATTTCATCATGCTACCCTGAATGGTGCACAATTTAAAATTTACGAATTGCTTATTTCTGGATTTTTCCGTTTAGCATTTTCAGACCACAGTTGACCCCAGGTAACTGAGATCACTGAGGGTAAACTCATAGATGAGGAGGACGGCTGTACCATCCTTCCCTGCAGCGCCAAGCTTCCCATGCCTCTGCTCTGTGCATGCTAGTCTCTATGCTGCAATGTCCTTGACAAACTCTGCTCAGCTACTCCTACTCATCCTCTAGATCTCCTTCTTCAGGACATCTTCCCTCATGACCCCCGCAAGCGTGAATGCCCCTGTTTGTACTGCCCTGACACTATGTTATACTTCACTAATCACATTTCATTGTTGTTTGTCTCTTTCCATATCTGGTTTCCTTACTAGGAATTCAAGGTCTTGAAAACAAGGTTTGTCTTTCATTTGTCTTCACATCTCTAATTTTCAGCACACAATAGGTGTTCATTAAATAGGTGAGGAATAATTGTAAAAGTTTCCTTAACTATGGAATGTCTCCCAGCCCCTCAAATCATAGGCCTACACTGGGGTGAAACCTGGGTCCAGAGACCTGACATCCACCTCTTTGAAATCTCATGTGAGAGGACCAAAGATCTCCTCCTGTTTTATCTGCAGGACTTATGCAAGACCCAACCTGCATATTGACCTGCTCCAAATTTCCTACATATCTTACACTTACCATATTGTGGAATGTGTTCTTTCTAAAGTATTTTCATTAGGTTTTAAAGCCCACATGCATCTTAAAGAAAATGTAAACCACATGTTTGACATTCATTTACACTTAACTACTTTTTCTCCTATAAAAAAGAAAAATGTAAATTGATGTTCAAATGCCTTTGGGCTTTTTAATAAATGTGGCTTTCAAGTCGTTTTTCTTTCCATGGAATTATTACAAAAGAAAATGCCTTTGAACAATAGAAGGTCATGGATCTATCCCAACTCTAAATAAGTGGTATTTTAGTGGGTTTTAAACATGGTTAAAATTCTTATCCCAGAGCTCTAAACCACAAAGCCCAGTTATGTTTGTTCTCTTCATCCGTCAGAGGTGAAAACAGAGGGTATTGACCTTTTATTTATCTTTGAAGCTTTATAGTATAATTTGTTCAAGGAAAGCGTTCTGTACTCAGAACATCTCGGTTCTAGCCTTGACTTATGCTAGAAACAAGGATTATATCTGTATTAGTCTGTTCATACACTGTTATAAAGAACTACCTGAGACTGGATAATTTATAAACAAAAGAGGTTTAATTGGCTTATGGTTCCACATGCTGTACAGGAAGCATGCCTGGCGAGGCCTTAGGAAACTTACAATCATGGCAGAATGTGAAGAGGAAGGAAGCATGTTTACTCATGGCCAGAGCAAGAGGAAGAGAGAGAAGGGGGAGGTGCTACTCACTTTTAAACAACCAAATCTCATGAGAACTCACTCATTGTCACAAAAATGGCAAGGGGGAAATCCGCCCTCGTGATCCAATCACCTTCCACCAGGCCCCTCCTCTAATATTGGGGATTACAATTTGGCATGAGATTTGGGCGAGGACACAAATCCAAACTGTATCAACATCCCTACTCTACTTACTTTATAAACTTGGTGGGAGAATCAAGTGGCATGGGGATAAAAGTAAATGGATACAGTAAAGAGGACTACTCATGGTCTGAAAGTGGGAGAGTAAATTAACACAATGCCTTTAGAGGGAATATCTACAGAAGTTTAAAAATAATGTATGTTCCTTCACCAAACTATATATATAAGAGTGTTTATTGTACTCGAGATTTTAAATGTCAAAAAGATGTAATTTAAATGAACACATGTGAGAACTAGTTAAATTAACGAAATATTAAATGATTGTTAAAAATCATATATATAGATGTATATATATGAAACAGAATACTTTTTCTTGGTAGGATATATAAGAAATATACAAGTGGTTACGTCTGGTGACACAGCTTGGGGAAAGTTTTTAATTTTCATCTTATAGTAATCTACTCTTGGATTTTCATGCCATGGGCTAATGGGACGTTTTTCTTTTTTCTTTATATTCTTCTCTACACACACACTCAGCACACACACACACATACACACAAATATTTAAATAATGTTTAAAGAAACACAGAAGTATATGGTCCAATAGAAGATACTGGAGGAGCTTGTGCCCTTAGCCTAGTAATAAAGGGTTCAAGCTTCAGAGCAGACAAATTTGGGTTTGCATCCTGGCCACGCTGCCGTTCTAGTTCTATCACCTGGGGAAAATTACTTGAATTCTCCGAACTTCAGTTTCCCTATATAAAATTGAGGGCAATAACCTATCTTTTAAGCCTATTATGAGAGATAAATTATGTAATAAATAATGAATAACAATAATGCGTAATAAATAATGCATAAAGCTGCATACAGCTTGCAAAATGGCAGACCCTCATTATGTTATGTTTATAGTTATTGTTTTTGTTATTATTATCATCATTATTATTACAGTAAGATAGCTAACACCTTTAAAGCTCTTTCTTCATTAAGAAGACTATTTCAAGGGGATTGAGTCCCTCAACCTTGTTCGGGGCTAGTTTTAGGGAAAAAAAATGTGAGAGTGTGCTCCAAGTATGGCTTAGCTGTTACGGCCAAAAGGCTTAGGCGGTTGAGGAATAACCCAGTACACATACTGAAGCAGCAGATTTCATGTGAAACATTCCCCATCTACTTTCTATGGCACCAAGTGTCAGCCCATGTTCCGTGGAACTCAGCTGAGACAGGGTTTCTTAAGCAGCTCACAGCATTTAGCTTTTCAATTTTTTTTTTTTTTTTTTTTTTTTTGAGGCAGAGTCTCACTCTGCCGTCCAGGCTGCAGTGCAGTGGCTCCATCTCGGCTCACTGCAAGCTCTGCCTCCCGGGTTCACGCCATTCTCCTGCCTCAGCCTCCCGAGTAGCTGGGACTACAGGCGCCTGCCACCACGCCCAGCTAATTTTTTGTATTTTTAGTAGAGACGGGTTTTCACCGTGTTAGCCAGGATGGTTTCCGTCTCCTGACCTCATGATCCGGCCGCCTGGGCCTCCCAAAGTGCTGGGATTATAGGCGTGAGCCACCGCGCCCAGCCCAGCTTTTCCATTTTTATAATAAGCTCCAGTGCCAGGTTCGAGCTCCAGAATCCCTAGTCTCCAGATGAGTATCCTTCAGTGGACCCATGGTTTAGTGTCTCCCCGGAATAGAGTTTTCTAGAGTTTGAAAAAGTTAAAGTGCACTCCTGACCCAAAACCATTTCTTGACTCTGAAAAGAAATTGTTCCTGGAAGTGCTTCAGGGGAAAGCTTTGGAGGAGCAGCTTTCCATTTTGCCTTGAATTGCAAACTCACATTAAAAAACATTAAGGATAATAAACTGGAAATTCAATTACCAGGCTTGAAGCCAGAACACCGCACACTCGATTTGGATTTGCATCTTAACTTATAGCTTGTTCTTGCCAATATTACTTACAATTCAGACTTTTGCTCATGGTATAAAAAGCACTTAGTGCACAGATGATTTCTCCCCAAGTGCTTTTTGATGGACCTGCCCAAATGTCGATTTGGGTATGAGTTTAAATTAGGAAGAAATTTAAAATATTTCTCCCTTTTATTTATCTGTTTTTATTTTTGCACTTTGGGAATCCAGAGAACTACATGACAAGAGTTTCAAATTTCTAACAGTGTTGAATGTCTCTTCTTGGATACCAAATCAGGGTTTCTATTGAATCTACATCCTAATTTATTTACATACTCTCATGTGGAGATGTTAGTCACCTGCCCTAATGAAGATGATTCCTAATATGAGGGTTTGATAAAGAATAAGTGGATATGTGATAGCCCTGCCAAGAAACCAAATTTGAGTATAAATTTTTGTTAAAACAAATGTTAATTGAACCCATGGAGCCAGAGGGTAGAATGATGGTCACCAGAGGCTGGGAAGGGGAGGAGGGAGAGGAGGAAAAAGTAGGAATGGCTAGTGGGTGCAGAAATAGATAGAATCAGTAAGACCTAGTATTTGATAGCCCAACAGGGTGACTACAGTCAACAATAATTTATTGTATATTTTAACATAACAGAAAGATTATAACTTGAAAAATTTTAACCCAAATAATAAATGGTTGAGGTGATGGATATGCCATTTACCCTGATATGATCATTACATATTGTATGCCTGTATCAAAATATGTCATGTACTCCATAAAAATATATATCTACTATATATCCATAAAAATGAAACATTTAAAAATCTAAGTTAAAAAAAGACAAAAAAAGAGTATGCATTTTTGGCTGGCTTTGATTGTTTCAGTAATTCAGGTATCCAGTTGTGGGTGTCTATGAATCTGGATAAATAACTCTAAAGGTAGATCTCCTCAATCCCTGAAGTACGGTATGTCTTAGCCCTCAAGGGCACAGGCAGTACTTCCTAGGTGTGAACTCAAGCTCTGTCACTTAGCAACAGTGTCAATATAGACCAATGGCTTAAACTTTTGTGCCTCAGTTCTCTCATCTATGAAATTGGTATGCAGATGAGAGAACCTCTCTTATAGGGTTGTTAATGATTACAGGACTTACTCATGGGTGTAAAGCTCTTAGAATAGTGTGCTTGGCACTAGTAAGCCCTCAGTAAATATTAATTTTTATTGTTATCAGGTGGGACTCATAAAAGTTTTCAAGAATAATTATATGATTCTGCTTGGGATAGAGAAAACAGTGGTTTCTCTTTGGATGCCTTCCAGGATTTTAGCTTCTCTCTAGAGCAGTGAATCTCAATCTTGGATGCACATTGGTATCACCTGGTGTCAAAGTATAATTTTCAAAAGTTGAAAGCTTGAATCTCATACAAATGTACAATGACCACTTGCCAAAAAGTTATTTAATTCATTTAAGGAGGGAGCCAGCAGGATAAGTTTCAACTGGTTCAAAGAGAACTAGAAAGACCAAGTAGACATAGGTCCTGAAAGAATGCTGAAATAAGATTGCCAGGTGAGCTACAAAACCGGTTAATGTTCTGCGGAGAAAAAACCCTGTAATCTTGGAATTAGACAGAAATTATTTGCAGCTCTACTAGTGAAAAAAGTATTTGCATTGTTATTGTACCAGAATCTATTGCATTGCTATCGGAGTTCTCTAATAGTTGTCAAACTTCAGCACGTGTCAGAATCACCCAAGAACTTGTTAGAATTACAGAAACACAAGCTCTATTCTATTTGAATAAGCTTGGGCCTCTGTTTGTTCTGCAAGGCAACATCTGCTTTTACAGAGTTGTGTAATATCCTAAGTAAATATCCTACTAAATAGTAAAATACGTGAAGGTACATTCCTCTAAAGAATTAGATAGCCTTTGGGTAGGCTTGTTAGACAATCTTCCATCATGACAATGAATGGCTATGTAGTCATCCCTTATCTCCATGTTTTTTTTCCTCAATACTGAGTTGCAATTTAAAAAAAAAAAAAAAAAAAAAACTACCTGTGGCTAGGTACCACCCCTAGCTTCTGACTAATTGACCTTAAGTGTGATTTAGGAATCAAGGTCATAAAATTTCCCCAGGTGATTCTAATATGCTGTCAAGGTTGACAGCCTCTGGTCTTTAAGGTTGCCTCATTTCCCGACTGCATTCTCTATTGTACTCAGTGTCAATAACATAATATGTGCTCAATATTATGTATTAAAGATTTAATAAATTAAATGAGTACAGAACAATTTGAAATGGCTTGAGTTGCAGTAGGCACAGATTTATTTAGCCAATCTTCAATAAAAGTGGACGCTTCCACAAGGATGATTACACCCTCCTCAGTTTCAGGAAGACGGCAGAGACTTCTCCAGTTAACATTCTTTTATGACTGGTACACCATTCACATCACTGTACCCAATTTACAGGTCTCTTGGATGTGGCTAAACTGTCTCTTCCTTCCCTCCTGTTCTAGACAAAAATTTTTTTTGTCAAACAAAAATCTTATTTTTTTTCTGGAACATAATTGAAATCTTAATCATTTGCAAAAGTCTTAAGAGGGAACCATCTTCAAAAGATAAAAATAACACTTTTTTTTGCTTCTGTTTTACTCTCAAGACCTCAAAGGCTGTCATCGTTACCCAATTTTTTTCCAATCCAAGATTCTTGTGTCTTCCCCTCAAGGTGCAGCTTTCTGTTTGGTGTTGCTGTAGGAAGTCAGTAAGTTGGGTGATTTAGGAGATGGACCCCTCAGCCCTCATTCCCTTATCAAGATCCATTCTTAAGGAGTCTTTTCCTTTGGTTGTCTTTACTTCATTCTTCTTCTCCTCTTTGCTTTTGCTTGGTCATTCTGTAAGCAGGAGTGAAAATTATCTCCACTACTGTCACCAGAATTCTTTTGCTGGGAGGAAGCTGTTTGATGTGGAAAAATAGCATCCCTAAGTGCCTGGATTCAAAATGAGACTCTGAGGGCATGGGAGTGCCTAGCACTTTGGCAAAGTCAAGATAATGGCTGAACTCCTCCACCTGCAACAAAGAAAGGAATTTGTTTCTCTTCCTGAGAGGAAGGAGAAAAGACAAAGAGGAACAGAGAAGAGACACGGTGATGGTGGAAATCTGGGTGAAGCATGAGGCTGAAGAGCTAGATAAAGCCTCTGGTGGCAGAGAGGCTGGGAGATGTGTGAGAACAGACTGGCTTTGCTCATTGCTCTTGGCACTGCTGCAACATGAGTCCCACATCCTTGCAACCTTACTCCCCAGCTCTTCAGTAAAGTTTATTTCGCACATACGTGTCTAAGGTGAATATATGTGCCTGTGTAAATTATAAAAAGTAGTATAGAATTTTATGACTGGATGAAGGTAACAGAGTCAACATACATGGAAATTATAGCCAAAGCCAGGAGGAAATTGTGCTTATGGAAACTCTGGAGAGGACTTTGGATGTATTGAGGTACTAGAATGAAGTTCAAGGCGGTTCTGTGTAGGGTTACACTGAATTCACCCTTTCCACAATGATTTAATGGGAGGATAAAGAGTAAATAGATCTCTACTAGATACTCTGCAGGATTCCAAGACCACCCAGAGACACCTTATCAAGGATTAGCAAGCTAGTGGAGGTAAGAGACACATACAAAGAGCTAAATCTTAACACCAGGAAGACTGTATCTTAGAAATGCAAAGAATAAGTTCAAAGTAAAAGAGATCTCTTCCAATTACAGAGACTGTGAAAGCTACATGAAAAAAATTGGTTCCTGAGCTAAACTTTGAAAAATAAATAGCATTTAGATATGGAGATGGGAGAATAATAATAATAACCACCATGATCATCATCATCACACCTATATATTAGATGGGGAAAATATACCTATGTCACCACCACCCCCATTAAGATATACAAGATATTTATTGCTTTAGTTTCCTTATGTACCTATCCAAGTGAAACTCCATGACCCTTCATTCCAGAAAAACACTCTGATTTCTGTCATCATGAATCAGATTTGTACATTGTACTGGGTGTTTACTTGCATTATCTCATTTGATCCTCATAAAAGCCCTTCAATGTAAATAAAATGAATGGCTCCATTGTACAGATGAGAGGCCAGGCTTGGTTTAGTAAGTAATTTGCTCCAAATCGTATAGCTAGAATTTGGCAAAGCTGAAACTTGAACCCAAAGCTAATTTTAAAGCCCAGACTCATCTAATTCGCAGAGAAAATAACATAAACAAGATGAAGAAAACTATGTAATATATATGGACAATAGTAAGTAATTTGGTTACAGTATAAGGCATATGAGGAAAGTAAAGTTTAGCTAAAATGTTCTGGTCTTCTATGGGTCTCTCTTCCATCCAGAAGAAGTACTGTGTGTATCTGTAATGCTCCTACTTATAATAAATCTGACCCTTAAACCTGCAGACTTCAATCACCTTGTGGAAGATTTTTACATGTCAAATAGTGTTCTGTTTATGAGGCACAAGATAACCCCCAGGTGGCCCTGTTAAATAATAAGTGTTGACTTCATAGTATTTGCTGTTATTTATACATATGCATGTACACATTTGTACAGAAATAAATACACATTGCACACATGGGCATCTGTGCTGAAGTATGCAGCCAAGTGTCAGCACATTATCAGATTTAAATTAGCTGCCTGACTCTATTAATAGCCCTGGTTTTCCAGTTTTTGAAATAAAAGATCCCAGAACAGCTGGGCTAAAATCTGAAACAGAATGGAAGAATACAACCCTGTAAACAGTAGTAGTCTGTCGATAACTGCTAAATAAAGTTTGTTGCTTCATAGGTTTGTGCAGATGCCTATAAAACAACCCTTGAAATGCTAAGTGCTTTTTAAAAACAGCATAATCTTCAACCAGTGAAAGGGGTTGATTATGCCTTATCAATCATTTTGAAAATCTCACTGACATCCCACTAAAATTTGAAAGCAGGGCTAAATCCAGGAGCAGATAGTGTCCATGCAGGCCACATGGCTTCATGAAAGGGAAGCAAGAAGATTTCTACCCACTTATCAAAGTTTCTTTCCTGCCAGTTTATTATTTCTGGAATTCCACCATTAAACATGTGGACTTTTAAAATGCAATGCTGTCTTAGTTTATTTTGTGTTGCTATCAAGGAATACCTGAGGCTGGGTAATTTATAAAGAAAAATGGTCCTGCATGGCTGTATTAGAAGCAAGGCACCAGCATCCGCTTCTGGTGAGGACCTTGGGAAGCTTCCAATCATGGTAGAGGAGGAAGAGGAGCCGGTGTGTAGCATGGTGAAAGAGGGAGCAAGAGAGAAAGGAAAGGGATGCCATGCTTTTATAAACACTCAGCTCTCTCCAGAAATAAGGAAGTAAGGATCCCCTCATTACCACAGGGACCACACCAAGTCATTAATGAGGGATCCACCCCCATGGCCCAAACACCTCCCATTATGTCCCATCTCTAACACTGGGGATCAAATTTCAATGTGATATTTGGAGGGGACAAATATCCAAACCATAACACAATTTAGTTCAATGTCCCTTCTACAATTTATCTCTTGACTCCCTAAGTGCTACGTGCTCCTACCTCACTGCTTCCTGAACGTGTAGTACACAGTACTTTGCTCTGCCACTTAGTTCATGCTGTTGACTAACCTGTATGTCCTTCCTTCCTCTGCCTGGCAAAATGCCAGTCACTCTTTAAAGCTCATCTCAAAGCACCCCTCCTGTGACATTTACAAGATACTCCTCCACTGTCTCCCTACCTGCCCAGGCAGAATAAATCATGTCTGCCCTGGTCTTCCCATAGAACTGTTTTTTTTTTTTTTCTTTTTTTTTTTTTGAGATAGAATCTCACTCTGTTGCCAGGCTGGAGCGCAGTGGCGCTATCTTGGCTCACTGCAACCTCCGCCTCCTGGGTTCAAGCGATTGCCCTGCCTCAGCCTCCCAAGTAGCTGGGACTACAGGCACGTGCCACCATGCCTAGGCTCATTTGTTTTTTTTTTTTTTTTGTATTTTAGTAGAGATGGGGTTTCACTATGTTGGCCAGGATGGTCTCAATCTCCTGACCTCATGATCCGCCCATCTCGGCCTCCCAAAGTGATGGGATTGCAGGTGTGAGCCACCATGCCTGGCCAGAACTGTTCTTGAACTATGGTGACAACTGTCACATCTTTTCATGGCATACATCTCTTGCTAGAGTGAGAGCTCATATCTACTGTGGCCTTAAAGAGTGACCCTGGGGCTGGGAATATTGGTTTTACATGGGAGACAGAATATCAGAATTTCAGACGCTTTCTAGATCTTCTGCATCAGAAACTCATTTTGCTAATATCCCAAGGTGGATTCATATAGACACTAACATTTGAGAGAGCCGTCCTAGAGGACAGAGAACATGGCTTAGTGATCCTGTTCTCCATCACAGCACCAAGCAGGCTATGTATTCATTCAACAAATAGATGCAAGGGACCACATGCTAGACATTGTATTAACAGCCAACGATTAAAAGATGACCAGGACACGAAGCACGTAAAATTATAGTTACACTTTCAGTTAGAGGTTAGAATTCCATAGATGAAGTAAGAAAAGGCCAAGTCAATTGAAAGCCTTGGAAAGGCTTTATGAGTCTGAGAAACACAAAACTGGAAATTATTCAATAGGTTCCTTTACTGTGGGACATGACAGAGCACTTGAATGCATTTGTGTCTTGTGAGTCAACAATGTGCGTGATGCCTCAAACTTATTTAATCATAAAAAGTATTTATACTTTCATTTACTTACTTATGCGTGGCCAATCTCGTGGGATTGTTTTTCAAAACATACATTGGAAATCACTAGTCTACTCCCACATGTGTGGATTTCATTTTGTTTGGCCTGGTGACAGTATTTGTAATGTCTCCCATAGTGAATGAAGTATTGAACACCTAACATTTTTCTCAAGCAAGTTGTAAGCTCTTTAAGAAGAAGGGAGAATATCTTATACTTATTTGTTTTTCTACTCCAGCTTTCACATTGCTACTCAATCAGAATTTGCTGAAGGTTGTCCTGTGTCTGCCTTGCAATCAAGCAAAGCATGAAACCATGGTGGATTCTTAATTGAGAACAAACTCTACGGGTTTTAACATAGTAAGGAAGACACTCAAATGGGGGTTGTAATCATGGCTCGGGTCCTAGCTGTGTTGCTTTTGAGCTGGTCACTTACCCTCTCTAGGCCCTAACATTTACTTCATGTGCCAAGCATGGCTACTGTGTGACCATGTTCTATGGTGTCAGGATCTGCAAGTTTACGAGTCTTCAACAGATATGAGGCCAGGTGCAGTGGCTCACGCCTGTGCGGATCACCCAAGGTCAGGAGTTCGAGACCAGCCTGGCCAACATGGCAAAACCCCGTCTCTAGTAAAAATACAAAAATTAGCTGGGTGTGGTGGTGGGTGCTTGTAATCTCAGCTACTCAGAAGGCTGAGGCAGGGAGAATCACTTGAATCTGGGAGATGGAGGTTGCAGTGAGCCGAGATCATACCATTGCACTCCAGCCTGGGCAACAGAGTGAGACTCAGTCTCAGCCTGGGCAGCAGAGTAAGACTCAGTCTCAGCCTGGGCAGCAGAGTGAGACTCAGTCTCAAAATAAATAAATAAATAAATAAATAAATAAATAAATAAATAAATAAGATATGGATATGTGTAGAGAGGTTAGAATTGAATTTTATGGAAAATTCTGTACTCTGGTTTTCTGAAAATAGTGTTTGAAAATTAGAACCAATATTTTAGGATGATTTATATGAGAGCCATTCCAGAGCTATAAGATGCATACAACATCTTCTAGAGAGAGATTTTTCAGAACTGACGTTATTTTATCTGTAAAATGGGAATAATAACATTGGTTTCCCTTTATCATTATTCATTTGGAGCTTCAATAAATCTGAGAAGATTTAGCCTTACTAATTTAAAAGTAGCTACTAAAATATAAAATTAGACTATAACCACAACAACAAAATGTTGAACATGCATTGAATTCTAAAGTATTATTAACACAAGACTAAAAAATAATACCATATTCTTATTTAGCATTGGTCTTCCAAGCTGTTCAAAGCACTTCACCTTGGTTACCTGAAATATTAATATCCTCATTTTATGGAAGGAGGAACAGAAGTGCAGATGTGAGCTAGCTCACTGAAATACCACCGATGTCCTATTCAGAGCTGGGCATTGTCCCTGGGTCTCATGCTCCCCAGTCTGGCCTTTTACCCACCAAGAGATATGCAAAAGAATTTTCATTTTGACCTTCAGCCTGGTTGATAAAAGCTGTCTTCCTCCCTGAAATATGTGTATGTGCAGTGTGAGTTGTGTATTTATATGATTTCCTGAAACCTGCAGATAAACAATGATAATTGGAAATGGCCAGTGTGCTTTGGCAGATTTGAAATACTGTAGCACTTAACTAAGTCCGAATGCTTCTCATGATAAGCAGCCTTCACTTACCCGAAATCGAGGGCTATGATTAACTGGAAATTGGCTGGTATTAATTATGAGGCATGCCCTATAAATCTCTCTGCTGTTGGGACCCTGGGCAGGTCTGAAACCAGACTAGGTCTTCGGGGCGATTGAGTTGGGAACACCCAGGAGAGCCTGGTACTCTCCTTCTCAGTCCATATCTGCCTCCTAGTTCCTAGCAGCCCCGATTGCATGTATTTCAACCTCCATTTCCATCTCAGTGAGGTTATGTCCAATGTGATTGTACCTTCCCCTGGCAGGGCCCACCCACCAACCTTGCTTGTTTATCTCCCCCTTGGCCTCCAACATCAGAGTACTTGTAGAGCCTTATAATGTGCTAAACATTAATATTCACTAACTTGCTCCAGGGAGCTACGCTTCGCCGAGCGCATTTTCACCTGAAAGGAGTTGTTTAATATAAACATTTGGTTAATATTCTGTACATTTGAAAGTATTTTATCAGCATTGGTGTAGGACCAAAAGTCATTTAAATTCAATGGGAACTGATTATGCGCCAAGAAATGGTCCTTTCCAAAAGAGTGTGTTTCCCCCCTAATATAATGTATAAATTATCAAACTCACTTACACGGTTGATGGGAACACTTTGTGGACAAAGCTGCAGGCCTGCATTTCTTCTGACTGAGTATTCATCAGCTCTGATGCTGATGTTACATGGGGAAAAATGTTATACAATATTGCTTTAAAAACTGTCTAAGTATAATTATCAACATCTCTGGAGTGATAATAATTATCATAACAAGAGTTCATCAGAGGAAACACACGGTTTGACGAGGATCCTCTACTCTCGAGTTACTGCCACCTCACAGAAGAAGGATGCAATAACATTTCTCTTCTTCTTTACCTCTCTAAAGAACCCGAGCTCTCTGAACTGTCTTTTGGTCAATTTTTCTTTACGTGTGTCTCTGTGACACTCATTACCCCAAAGAATTGTTAGGTACACAAACAAGCAGATCCAATAAGTGTTGGAATAGATAAATGAAAACTACATTCCTATGTGTCTACTGAGATTTATTTGAATTACATTCCAAATTTTTAGTTAAAGTTTTCATAAGAAGAGTTGCTCCATCCTCCCCCAAAGAATGTGTTTCTCCTTGACTACAAATCTTTAAAAAATCGCTTCATAGGCCCTGTTTTAACTTATAGAGAACTATATCTGAGTTAGATGCTGATTGGGATACTGGAGTAGTGGCTTCCATGTAAAAATCCTTTGCAAATATGTTGCATAAAGTACATGGCGAATGCATGTATCCACTATCAGGTCCATAACAGAGGCCCGTATGAAAATTTGGTGCTAATACGACCCTTGGAATAGGAAGGGCTGCACAGCAACTTCTGCTCTCTTCTCTTTTTGCAATGGAATCAGTTGACTTGAAGCTGAACATATGGTCTCTGTTGGATACTGATTTTTCTTTCAACTTTTTTTTTAAACTGGGAAATATAACTTACTGGAGAGTAAATTGAAATACACACACACACACACACACACACACACACACACACATATATATATATCTTTCTTCTTCAAGAGCTTACAATCTGGTTGATAAGAACAGTTAGATATCCAGTACTTCATTCATTATGGCAGACAATACAAATACTGTCGCCAGGCCAAACAAAATGAAATCCAGACCTAAATTTATATGTAAACATAACAAATAAAAATCTATGTGGCCACCAACTGCCTACCCTTCTTGATAGCAACTCTCTCCCTACCCTATCAAGTTTACTATGTCCTTAAGTGAAACTGGAGTTTGTTCATTTTCAGTGACGATAAATGGATTTTTGGACCTATTGTCAATAATACTGATAGGCATTTGGGAAATTTCTGTTTGGGGCTATTACAAGCTATGGTGCTGGGAGCATCCTCATTGGTGTAAATAGACAGTTGTACACACACCTTAGAGTATAATTGTTAGGTAAGAATTTTTGCATTTCTTTAATTTTATTGGATAATGCCCAACTTTTTTCCAAAGTGTTGGCAGCAACTTTTATTCCTACCAGCAGCATATGAGAGCTCTGAATGCCCCACATCTTTAGTAATACTTGATGTTGCTGAACTTTTAAATTTGAGCCAAACTGGTGGGTGCATAGTGGTATCCTTCTATAATTTTAATTTACATTTCTCTGGATATGGATAAGATTAAACACATTTTTGATTTATTGAGATATGGATATGGATATTGAGATATGTTGAGACATGTATGTGGATAAGATTAAACACATTTTGACTGTTGGGAATTCTTTGTTAATGTGTCTCCTCAAGCCATTTGCCCATATGTGGAGTGGGCTGTCTGGTTGATTTGGTGACCCGATAAAAGAATGACAACCTGGTTATTGTGCATATGTACAAAGTGCTCAGCGTTGCCATCTGCAACTTTTACACAATTTAACCATGATAAAGACAAAACCATGATTAGTGTAGATTGCCTAGCTTAAGTCTGCTAGTTTGAATATTCTTACAGGTTTCCATAGTAAAGAAAATAGGGATTACTGAAGAGCACCATTGGGGCCATATCTCAACATCAAAAGTCCTTTGCTTGCAGTTGGAAGGGCTCCGACTCCTTCAAGGATCATTTAGATTGCTATAGCAAGGATTTAATAATGCATACCATAAAGTTCCAGAAAAAAATAAATTTCTGTATCAGTGAATAGCCAGCTTACTCACAGGACCTTGGAAGAATACCAAAAAGTAATCTCTTGGATACTAAAAACACTCATTAGTGCTCTGACAGTGCGAACATTGGCATCCTAATTGGCAACATAACCACATACATGATATTCACAATGAGTCAGACCATGAAACACTCAGCCCAGAATTATTTATGGAGACAGAGATTTGGGCAAGAATATGTCCAACTCACCCTCTGAGATGCTGCTTCAAATGGTCCAGACACTTTCAAACTCTAGAATTCTCCCAGGATTTATCCTCTACAGGTAAACACTTATTGATTCTATTGGTGATCCTAGAATTCACACATTCCCTCTGTGTGTCTCAAGTTCCAGCTCTCTAAGGTCATTGGCGACTCCAGTTGCCTCATCCTCCCCCAAAGAATGTGTCTCTTCTTGACTACAAATCTTCTAAAAAATCGCTTCATAGGCCATGTTTTAACTTATAGAAGACTGTATCTGAGTTAGATGCTGATTGGGATACTGGAGTAGTGGCTTCCATGTAAAAATCCTTTACAAATATGTTGCATAAAGGACATGGCTATGGCATGTATTCACTGTCAGGCCCGGAACAGAGGCTCATATGACAACTTGGTCCTAATAGGACCCTTGGAATAGGTGAGGCTGCACGGCTCCTTCTCTCTTTTCTTTTTGTGATGGAATCAGTTGGCTTAAAGCTGAACATATGGCAACTGCTGTCATATCACAGAAACCATTCCCTCTGCCATGGCAACCAAAGAATCAATGCACACTAAGAGCTTGGGCTTACTCAATAAACACACAATGGCACAATGCATAGACATTTTGTTTGTTTGTTTTTGGAAGCATTTAGAATAGCTATAGATAATTAATATGTTTCTTTAAACACATTTCTCAAGTCTTTCTGTTAAGAGAGATACTTGGAATTTATGTATCTTGTTCACTTCATTTCTGAAGCAATTTCTTAATGGAATCACATTTCATTTCCAAATTCAGAGATATTATTCATCCCTGAGTTCACTGGATTCAATTCTGTTTTCTCCCAAAGATCTTTGAAATTAATTCACCAATATATTGTTGCTAAATTCGATACCCAAGGAATAGCACAGGGATCAGAAGAACTGTCCTGATGCATCTAATAGCTATAAACTAAATAATTTGGCTCAGGAGTGATGAGAATATCAGAGGCATGCATTCTGCTTAGTATTTTAAGGGTATGTGTTTAGTTTTGCTCCCGTGCCCATCTGGGTGCATTCTTTCCTTGCTCAGTTCCGAAAGATAATTGCAACCTATTGTCTATAGCAAAGTAGTTCCATTACATAAAGGGTTGGAGGGGAAAGAAATATAAGGGGGGAAATTTCTGTGAGAAAGCATTGCCAGGGGCTGTTTCTTCAGGGTTTACATAGCTTCATTCCAAGAAAAACCAAGCCAAAGCGTTGAAAGGAGCAATAACTGGGACTAGGAGGCATAAAAGTTTGTTTTCCACTTCTGTCTTACTTTCATTGTCTCCAGCCCCTCAGAGCTGGGTAGTAGAGACTGTGGTGCAAAGGGCCTTTCTGAAAGAAATCCATGTTTCTTTAACCCTCAGCAGTGTGCTGTTTTCTCTGTGTCATGCTCACCCATTAGCATTTTAATCTAGCTTCATATGGCACTATTCTGCAGATGGATTTGCTTTCTTGCCTTTGTTCGTTGTATGAGTGACAAACATGAGGGCATTTTCATGATTGGAAAAATGCCATGAAGTTGTAAAAATCAGGTGACTTCTTCTTGCCAAGCCCCAAGGAATGGGAAAGCAGAAATGGCTCCAACTAGGACTGCAAATATTCTCAATATTAAAATGCTCAGGAGACTTGATCTGATCAAATGAGAAGGTCTAGTGGAGGCCTACAGACTCAGACATGACCCTGAATTTCTTTATCTACTAAATGGGATGTGGCTCATCCGACTCTTCAGGAAGTCATTCAATCAATCCTTTCTTTAATATGGGCACCTCCTGTTTGGGTTAAGATAAAGGATTGTGGAAACCAAGTTTTATTGTGCAGAGGAAGCTCTCAGATAGAAGACTTCAGAGAGGCCAGGTTGCAAAATGTTTCTTATCAGACCTAAAAGGGTGCCTGACTCTTAGTTGATTGTCTCCTGGATCTGGAAAGGAAGGGGAAAACAACACAAAGGGGAAAGGGGATTCTCTAGAGAATGTGGATATTTCCCACAAGAGACTTTGCAGGACAATTTCAAGGTATGGCAAGGAAATATATTTTGGGGTAAAACATTTTGATTTTCTTCCTTGTTATGCCAGAGTCAGATTGGAAAGTAAATTACAATATACAGGGTTAAATAAAACCCATCTGATGAGAATTCATGGTTTGTAGGGCATGGCTTCCCAGACCCCTTAGACAGGAATTTGGGCAAGATAAAAAAAAATCAGAGCTTAGTCCTCAAAACAATCTTATAAAGGCCGTCTATTTTCTAAACAGTGTATATTCCTAAGCACTTTGTATTTTGTTTTAATATTTGTTGAGATGTCTTCGGGTGATGTGTACAGTCTAAGTCATGAATAGCCAGTACTTGTTCAACATACTTCCATTCACCATCCAGAGTTCATGAAAGACATAGCTAATCAAGCACAACACTCTTTCCTGCTGAACCACAACGCAGTCTCAGAATATTTCTCAAGGTGACACTGCATGCAGACTCTATCAGTTAATCAGAGTTGCAATGCAAGATAAGATAACCTGCCCTCCTAGGTCTGGGCTCAGCCACTGATGTGGTTCCTCTTCTTAGGATGAGTGGCCAGATATAGAAGACAACCTTAGTCTGAAAAGTATAAATATTCAACTTTTCCTGCAGCTCCCTCCTCCTTCTGCCTCTAGTGAAGCATTCCAGATAACAGCAGGGACACCTTTGACAGGCAAACACAGTTTCCTCTGTCTCATTCCAGGCCACAGCCTCCCTTATGTCCTTATGCCTTCTCTCTGCATTCCTCAAGGATTTGAGTTGCTTTCTCATAGTACATCCTCTAACCCCTACTAAAGTTCTGGGTCCACAGGCATGGTAGGCAGAATTTTGAGATGGCTCTCACAATTCTTGCCCCCCTAGTGTTCGTGCTGTTTACTCTCGTGATTAGGTTGCATACTATAATAAAGGTGAAGGGATTCTGTCGACATAATTAAGGTCCCAGAGAAGTTGATTTTGAGTTAATCACAAGAAAGATTATCATGGATGGGTCTGATCTAATCAAATGAGTTCTTCAAAGGCCAGAACATTTATAAAGAAAGAAACAGAAATTCAGCTTGTCTTGAAGGATTAAACAGTCACATGCTAAACTACCTGTGCAAAGGGCCAAGAGACAAGAGCCTGAGAGCAACCTCTAACTGCCGAGAGAAGTCCCTGACCAACAACTAGCAAGAAAATGGAAACCTCAGTCATACAGTCACAAGAAAATAAATTATTCCAACAATCTGGAGGAGCTTGGTGGTGGACATTTATCTGGTTAGTCTCCAGATGATTATGTAAATGACATCTTGTTTTCAGCCTTGTGGGTACCCAGCTAAAATATGTCAGGCTCCTGACCCACAAAACCTGTGAGATAATGAATTTATGGTGTTAAACCACTAAGTTTGTAGTCATTCATTATGTAGTAATAGAAAATGAAGGCACTAGATACAGAATTATCTACTTGACCCTTTCTATTGCCTCTCAAAACCAGCAAATGGTTTCTTTTGAGTGTCTTACTGTTTTTTCCTATAGGAAAATTAGCATAGTATAAGAACATCAACCAAACAGTGATAATATTGGGGGAATTAAAGAAATTTCACAAGCTCTTATGTCACAACAGTTGTTTCTAGTCCATGAGAAGACTAGAGATGGGATCTTCCCTTCCAGTCTTCCTCATTCCCCTGAGACAGATACTGCTAGTCCAAAGATGGAATGGGTGAAATCCCTGCCTTAGGAAATACCCAGTGGTGATGTAAGGTGAGACTTGTCTTAGAGGAAATCTTAACAGCCTCCAAGCCCTCCTTGGTGAATTCTCTTATTTGCAAGTGTTAAAGTGATTTACCCTGCCTTTTATTCCACTCTCTTCTACTTTCCATGTATACCTTATCTCCCTCACGAAGGGGCACTGCTTTCTTCAAGGCATTTAGTAAGACATGAACATTATTAATCATTTACAGTTTGAAAAGCTCCAGACAAGAGTCTGATTTTTATCACTGTGTCATTCATTGCTTGAGGTAGCCAAGTTTACCATAAATAACTATCACAGAATTTCTTACAATGGATCAAATGGATCCTCTCCCTTTTTTTTGGAAAGGCCTTTTTGAGTTATTTTTATTTGGGACTTTCATTAACTTATACTCTAAATCGGGGAATGATAATATAATAATTTTACCTACTTCATAAGGCTTTTGTGAAGATTCAATGAGTAAATACATGAGAAGTTCTTAGCACCATGAAGCACATAACAGATGCTTAATAAATCTTAGCCATTATCATGGCGATTACATTAAATATCTAGTAGGCTTCCAGCAGTGTTCAAGACCTTCAAGAGGGCAAGCAAACATTCTTTTGTACCAGCTACATATGTCACAATAGAGACCTTTAGGTTCAACATCACACTGCCCCTGGTCATTCAGCAGTGGGTGGGGCTTGGAGTCAGACTATAAATTGGGGCACCTGAGCTTGCAGAATCCAGACAACCGAACTCCATCAATCAAGAGGAACTTAATCCAGGGAGGTAGGGTAGGGGGTTGAGATCAGGACCAGTAGTTTAGAAAAGTCTCTATTTTGGGCTTTTACTAGACTATTGGGGAAAGAAGGGAATAGAGTAGATGGTTATAAAATTTCAGAATCAAGGAAGTTTAATCTGAGAGTCCTGGTTGATGATGAATACCATGGGATATTGGTATTGGGTACTTAAAAGAATGCCACATTGGAAAGAATTATGGGCTTTGTCAGAGTTTCTTCTCTTTCTAGGCATATAGAAGAGCCTATTTACATTATTAACTTGCCAGTTTTGGGTATATACATGTGCAGACACGCATGCATAATATACCATAAGGCAGCATAGCTGATAGTGGACCTTAAGGTATGTTTCTGTGTCCTTTCTATCAGTTCACAAATTACATGTAGGCAAGAAGCGCTGCCTTAGACCTTGGATTTTCAGTTTTCTGCTGTTTGGTCTGTATGTTTTATATTTTTAGCCCTTTGAAAAAAATGTCATCCTTTTCCCAGGGTTCTTCTGCTCACGGGGTCAGAAGCATCTGATTTCCTGTCATCAGTTGCGGTTCAGCCATGTTAATACTAAAAGTATAAGAATATCATAATCCCAGAGTGATATAAAGACCTTTCCAAGGAAGATGAGATACCCGGAGGCTGTGAAGGAGAAGTCTGAAGGATTTGACCACGTTCAAATGAAAAGCTTTGGTTCAGCAAAACACCAGAAACAAATTCAAAAGATAAAATACACTCTGGAGAAGCCCATTCTCTCAACACATCTGACAGTTCAAAAAGAACAACTGTAGTCCAACTTAAAAAATAAAGAAAATGGTAGGAAAATGGGCAACGTGCACTGAGGCATTATGTAAGAAGAAGGAATGCCCAATTAACCAACAAAAGCCTGCTCTTTCCTAACGAGTGAAGATAAAAGCTTAGTAAAGATTAAAATTTATTGAAGATAAAAATGGACACTGCTGGCCATATATAAAAGCATTGTTGGTAAGAGAGTGGGGTAATTGACATGCTCCTGGGAAATAATATGCATTCAGACAACCTCTAATGAGTGAATCCACTGGGGGTATCCACTAGTAATGGAAAACAACCACCAACGCCCAAGTTTGTGGTCCAGAATTTGAGCAGCGATCTAACAAAGTAGAGGCTCCCCCTGTGTCATGGGTCCCACCTCTCAAGCAAAGAATGCCTCATTTTGGTAACTCACCCAAATAACAGAACTTTTTTTTGATGATCTTATTGCATTTGTTTGGTTAAGTCTGAGGCAGAATTTTTTTCTCCTTTGTATCTTTGTTTTGTTTTGTTTTGTTTTAATCCTTGAAGTTTATTACCAAACTACATCTTGGTGTTTCTTCAGGATGTGAACAGGCCTTTCTATTCTCAATTAAGTCTTTCCTTTAATTCAGGAATCTTCTAATCATGTATTTTAATTTCTTTTTCTGTCATCCCTCCCCATGCCATAAGCTACCAGTCACTATGCATGTTGGAGCCCCCTTTATTGTGCCATAGATCTCTAATGTCATGTCTTTAGTCATTATTTTGTGTCAGAAATTTTTGTTCTTCCAGGGACTTCTGGCAATGTCTAGGGACATGCTACTGGCACCTACAGAAATGCTAATGACTTATTATGGGTAGAGGCTAAAGATGCTGCTGAATATCCTACAATGCCCAGGACAGCCACTGCCACAACAAAGAATTATCCAGTCTACAATGTCCATAGTGCTAAGGAGGAGAAACCCTGTCCTAGGGTCAAGGTTGTATGCTGACAAGACTAATTTCAATGATTTCAAATGATTGTGGGAAAAATACCCAGAAGTTGACAGGAGCAATATGTAGATATTTCCTTCTGTAAATTATATTTCCCTAATGCTACTGCTGGAGCATTTGGAAGCATGTGTATAAATATTTGAAGCACAAAACCAGAGAGATGCTCTTATGTATTTAGCTTCTAGTTTTAAATAATAGATACTACAATAAACCTTGATTAAACCTTGATTATCTGATATGCTCTGGGTTTGTGCTTTTTGTGTGGGTTACATTTTCTAGTTAATGAATGTTTAACCGCAAAATATGTTTGTTTCAAGCTTTGCTTTGCAAAAATACAGCATTTCTAACTGAGGTGCTTGTAATGTCCCTGGATTATGAAGTAAGTTGAAAACCCCGAAATTCTATATAAATAAAGGAGGGGAGAGTATTATGGTTATGAATACAATTTCTTCTAGGTATGAGATTGGACTAAAATGGTAACTGAACACAATGTTAGAATTTCTGAAAGTGATTTTTAAAGTAAAAGTCAACATCTAGCAATTAATAAACATCTATCTAAAATTTTATTTAGCACTTTAGTCACATGTACAACACTCTTACCATGAAGAAGAAACTCCATGAGACTAATGAACTGATCTGTATTCACTTTATATCTTTTTTCCATAAATACACATATTTGAGTAGTTCCTGTTCTAATTGTTTGCAAATTCATTTGCATGATTTCCTTCAGTATTTCATAGAAACTACAAAATTAATTACTTGATCTCTGTAAGAATAGGCACCCTGTCTCCTCCCTTTCTGTATTAAGGCTAATTTAAAGGGAGGAATGTAATTTAATAGAATCTCATTGTTTACTCACATTACACATGCATAATGAGATCTCGGTAGGAAAGGATGCTGAATGCTACCTTTGAGACTCAATTAGTAGCTTGGGGCAAAAATGATAGTCTAGCCATGTAGTCATTAAAACTTCCCAGATGATAGCCTTTGAATGGTCAAACCTGTAGTTTCTAGAGTTCCTCTCAATTCTTCTAAAATGCTAAAAAGCAGGTTGAGAGAAGGGTGGGCAAAGACTACAGGAGCCAGAAATCTCCATCGTCATCACTGCACTGGTTTGTCTGGGTGGCATAATTTCCAAAACTCACTGATATCCTACGCTTGATACAATGATGTAATAAAGTAAAACAGAAGAAGAAAAATTATTCTTGAGCCATTTATTGATATTCCCCCCATATCCTCTCCATAAAGAGTTGAAATAAAACAGTATGATGAATCCTGAAAACTGATACAGAGGTTGTTTGTCTGAAGAAAGGTTTGGATGCCATTTTCTTTTTTCAGTTTCATTCTTTTCCTCAGTTGTTCTTTACATTAACCAGAACAATCTTAAGTATAATATGCATATTCATTCAGATTTTTTTTTAAGTTTAACAATGACCATCTTCATTTATAAGGGCAGTTGATTTAGAAGTTACTCAACCTATTGTGTCTTTGGATGTTGCAGCACTATTTATTCAAAGTTAGTTGGACCACATCATTTTGCTTACACGTACTCATGTTCCAAAGAGAATTTAAGTTTGTTCACAAAGATACCATATCAAAATGATGTTGTGTTCGTATTTTACCACTGACTGAAATCTTGAGGCCAATCAAAATAGCAGGTGATGCAAATACTCTATTGGTCATTATTGGACACCTTTTGCAGTTGAGGACAGTGTAGTCACCAAGTAACTTGTTCAGTGTCTGCTGTGCCCTTGTTCAGTGTCTGCTGTGCCCTCGGCACTGAGTTGGATACTGTAAAAACATTACCTGATGAATTTTATCTCCAGAAACATTTCGCCTATTCAAAGCTCAGCTATTCAGGAAATTTCTCCAACTAAAAATAGTCAAGAGACACGAATCTTTGATCAAACCTTTGATCATCCCAAATAATGGAAATTGTTCTTCTAGCCCTGACTGGAGACCTGTTTACTCATACTTTGCCCATGTGTTTAACAATCATGACTTTCTGACTTCCCAGTTCATGATGCTTTAGGAGCAGTGAGTTGGAAGGTGAGAGAAGGTTTCCATTAGAGGCTGGGCACGAAGGCTCACACTTGTAATCCCAAAACTTTGGAAGGCCTAGGAAGGTGGATCACTTGGGCTTAGGTGTTTGAGACCAGCCTGGCCAACATGGTGAAACCCCATTTCTACTAAAAATACAAAATTAGCCTGGCATGGTGGCATGCGCCTGTAATCCCATCTGTTCAGGAGGCTGAGGCAGGAGAGTCACTTGAATACAGCAGGCAGAGGTTGCAGTGAGCTGAGATCGTGTCAGAGTGAAGGAAAAAAAAAAGATTCCCATTGGAGGCACAGTAATGGCTGAAAGCCTTCACAATAAGAGGAGATTTGAAAAACAAATAGATAAAAGACAATACACTTCAGACTATCAGGGCATTAAGTACAGGGATACCCAGTAATAAGGCACAGTGCAATAATGGATGGCAAAAATATGCTTAGCATAACATGTTTAAAAAGACAGAGACGTATAAGATATACCATAAATGTGCTTCTTGCCAAAATATTTGCACTTTTAAAAATGCTTGGGCCTAAGAAAGAAAACCATCAGTTATTCGGAAGACTCAACCACTCTGGTGGATTTATTTTTCTGTATAGCAGAGGTTTTAGCATTGTTGATGAAGCACAGCTAACAGTAAACAGCAAGTGGCAGGATGTCATTAAATGCTGGATTGTCTGCCATCTCTTTCCATAGGTTCTAAGGAAAAGTAAGTGACTGAAAGCTCTAATAGTGAAAGAAGGTTTACGAGTCTGTGCTAGGTCTTGAAGCTAAACTAGAATTTGAATAGATAGTGGGGTTTCACACTGATTAAATAAGAAGTCAATTTTTTTTGTCTCTTTATTCTCACCTTATCTCTGGATAGTAGTCCAAGAAAATGGACCACTTGAGAGTAGAGATTCTGAAAGAGCCCAAAACAATGTCTTCCATCTTCACTATTTTTCTCAGCCTTCTTCCACCTCTCTTCCTCCAACCATCCTGAGACAAGTTATTCTGCTCCACTGTGATGTAAAGAGCAGAGTAAGGCAGTAGAATCCATGCCCTAGGTTTAAATTCTGGAGCTTACCAACTAGTACCCTTGAACAAGATGTTGAGCCTGTGTTCCTGCAGATGACACCAGCACTCACAAATTATGATCCCACTGATCATAAATCATTAGGACGATGCAGGTGATGAGTATTTTCCAAACCACAAAATCCTATAAGAAACATTTTAAATGTTAGTTTTCCATTGAGTGATGAGATTCTTCAGGATTCTTCTTTTCTCTCTCCACACACCTAGGATCTCAGGGGCCTGATTATGGGAACGAACTGCCCTTTGAGACTTTAGATTACTCAGCAGCAATACCAATGCTGTGATTATTATTGTATGTAGTTTAAATCTCTTTTTCTTTCCAGCACTTGCTATAGGAAGTATGTAAAAAATGGCTATTTGGCTGATCAAGTGAAATGTACTAGGAAATTATAAAGTGTAGATCGTAAGAATGAGAGAGGGAATAGTTATCACTCCAAGTCAGTCTGTCTGGAGGTTTGGGGAGATATAGTGATTGATGAATGCCTGTTCAAGCCATCATGGTCTGTTACGTTCAAGTCCACAGGCTGGAAATTCTTATTAATCAAATGAGGTGGGGCAGAGCGGCTACTCATACAAGATGAGCTTATTCTCATCCAAACCAGCCTGGCTATCCTTCTATTTACCAGGAGCAAGGCCTGCCACGTCTCACTCAGACTTGTACTCTGCTTAGGTTTTCCCCCTAATGAGAAAGAACTCGTTGTAATTGATTTGAGAGTGAATCCTACTTTGTGTCCCTGGGGAAATCTGCAAATGCCCAGGGCTCATCTTGTCCTCTCTCGTCACCATCCAGCCTCATTCCCTTGAACCCCTCCTCCCATTGGAGCCAGAATGATCTATTTAAAATGCAAATCTAACCACTACTCCTGTTGTTCTCTAAGTCTTCCAGAATAAATTCCAAATTTCCTTGCATGGACTACAAAACCCTCTATGGCTGGTTCCCTGCTCTGCAACATAGCCTTCTGCTAGTCTCCAACTAGAAATTTGTGGTCTACCAATGCCAGAGTACTTACCATTCATGAGGCCCTCCCCCTCTTACCAAGACATCGTTTACACCTCCATGCCTTTGTGCTGTTCTCTTTATTAGAACTTCCTTCTATACTCTCTTTTCCTTGCTATTCTTCCTCATTCTTCAAGATTTAACTCATACATTTTTTTTACAATAAACATTTTTTTGTAATTCCAGAGTGGTATCAGAGGGAGGTCATGCTTTGTGCTCACATCAATCTTTGTGCGTAGCTCTCTGCTTATCATAGGACATTGAAATGATCTGATTAGGTGTTCTTTTTCCATTAGAAATGTGTGCTTTACAAAGACAAGGACTGTATTTTGTTTATCTCCAAGCACTTAGCACTAGACTTGGCAGCCTACTCAGCTAGTGTGTGTCAAACTGAACCATTGTGTTTCTAGAACCTTCTGACCATGTGATCCATTCATTGGTTCATGAGTGGAGGTCTACTTTGATTACCAGACAAAGGGGAGAACTGGATTACTTAACAAGCCAATAGAGATTAGCTGGTGGTTGTCTACGTATTCAACTGAATAAAAATCTTTATGTTTCAAAAGTCTTTTTAACAACTCCTGTGTTGCTTGCATCATAATAGGCATTATGAGCATCCACTAATGACCAGGCAGACCACCTGCCCTCAAAAGATTTTTTTTCTACAGAAACAAAGCTAAATCTAGGTGCTGCAAGAAAAGTCACAGCCTTGGGGTTTCAGTGAAGAGACTGACCAAATGTTCTTGAAGTAGTGAGAAAAGTCTATAGGGTAAGAGACACTGCAAATGCCATTGGAAAATGGCTAACATTTTGAAAAACTGAGATAGGGAAGAGGTAAACAGGAAGTGGGAGATGATGCTTTCTAGCCACAGGAATATCACAGGCAAAGAGATAGAAGAGCCCTGAGTATAGTTAGGTAACATGAGAACTCCTGATAGTTCACAATCTGACCCTAATGTGACTCATCTTCATCCATTACCCCCACTTCCAGGCTCCAGCCACCTTAATTCCTTTCTCTAATCTAATGGTTCACAAAAGAGTCATCAACAGAACTATTGCTGGGCCACCGATTGCTGGGCCCCATCCCCAGATTTCAGATTTAGTAGTTTAAGTGATGCTGTGATCTGGGGCCACGTTTGAGAACTGCTGCAAAACTTCCCTTTCAACACCATCATGGCAAAGACCTGAAGGCATTCTCCCCACTCCCACCACAGACACCTTAGGAGATGAATTTCAGAGCTCACCCAGAGCCTTGGGCACTTTGCATCTGGAGGAACAACTGTCCCTGGAAATCACAGCCAACAGTCCATTGGCAAAGCGGCCACCACCATTTCAGTTGCAGAGCAAGGCAGTGCTTTCCCATCATCCTGGCAAATGAAAGACTAACTTAGACCATCTGGTTCTGTAACACCCTCCTACACCACTGCTTAAAAGCAGCCGAACATATTTTCTCTTACATTTTGTCAATAAAATATTGCTCCCCCAGGCTGTCGGCTTGCCACATATGCAGCCCTCAAGCAAAGTGGGAGCAGTTAGTGGTGGCATCAAGAGGACAGCCATGGGCAGAGCCCCTCAGCCTTTTGCTGTTGACTCTCCACAACCCCCTCTTATTGGAGGCAGACCCTTAAACTGATGCCTCAAAATATTTTTTAAAAGTGCAGCCAAATATATATGAAGACCTTTCCTGGCTGCTGTGCCTTTTCTGTCCTGTTAATTTTGCTTGGCTTTAAAAGAGTGAAGAATCAATGTCTAGCATTTCCAACGGCCAGGTAGAGTGTGTACACATTTATTAAGATTAATTAAAAAGTAACAAATTGTAAAGTAATAACATTAACAACCAGCAGAAAAAGTGTAGACATTTTGACAGTCTTTTTGAATTTCATTAAAAGATGGTAGTGACAAAAACCCCAGAGACTATTTCTACTTTACTAAAGAAATAGGTCACAGATTCAATTACAGTCACTGAAGCATGGACTCAATCTATCATGGCAAATTAAGTACATTTTAGCAACCTACTTTCCTTTAAAAATTTTATAGACACTTTCAGTGGAAGAAGAAAGACTATAGAAAAAAAAAAAGAAATTGCAAAACCAAGTCCCACCCTACTCCCCCCCTAGGCTTTGAGTAAGCATTTGGCTTATTTGCTTTGGGTATAAGACAGAAAATCATTAAGAAATACTCAGCGTGCTCACGATTATTACTCTTCACTCTTTCATGGTTTAATGATGCAGATTTGGAATTGGGAGTGGGAAATGGCTCCAAATTAGAATCGGTAAGTCTTCAAAGTAGGGCTTTGTTCTCCACGCGGGGCCCCACCCCCCTGCTTTTAAAACAGGACTATTTGTACTCTATAGCTTTTATAATTTTTTTTTTTTTTTTTGGCCTTTGAGTGTCAGCAGACTCATTGGGTTCATTTCTGGAAAGATAAACAAGTAACTAAATAAGACTTGTGTGGCCTGTGGACATATGGTTTAGCAAAGTGCTGGTGCTGGGAGAAGGAAACACCATTTTGCCCATAACAAAACTGGTTTCATGTTGACAATTGATGTTTAGGAAAGGCCTCTTGCCCAGCAGCGAGCAGGGACTATCTTCGAGACACGCAGCCACAGTAACCGCCAAGTGTAAAGGACTGAGATCCTTATGTGTGCCCTTTGACAAGTAAGAACCTAGGGCTGGCTGGGGCCTTCAAAACCCAGGACAGGAGTCTTAGGCATCTGTTGATTGGCCTGGCCAGGAAGCTTCAGGAGCCCAAGTGTAGGTCTTGCTCATTAATGACAGGGCCAGCAAAGCCCCTAGTCAGGTCGGGGCTGGTAGTGCTTAATCTGCTGCAGCGCCACCTTTTCTCTTAAACTCTGGCTGGTCTTTTCCCAATGCCTCTGTGTAATGGGCACAAAAAAGTAAGCAATCACATGTGCTCCTCAGAGAAGCATTATAGTGCTTCATGCATCTCTAAATTATCTTGCTATTGCCCAATTAAATTAGAACCTCTCATCGGCCAGGCTGAAGGCTAAATTTACAGATAGAATCTCAGTAGAACTAACTGGCAGAATTAAATTTTTAATTTTAATTGCAAAATTGCAGCTCCCTTAGAGATTAGGTTTCACAGCAGCTAGTACTCTTCAAAATATTGCAAATACAGAGGTATTCACAGCCTACTTGCTTGGTAGTATCTCTCTTCATAGATGGATAAATTATAGAGATAGATAGCTAGATAGATGATAGATTTAGAGATAGAGAGAGAGAGAGAGAGATAAAAATAGAGATAGAGATAGAACTGAGTCAAGAGCTACCAGGCCTTCTTACAGTACCAGCTCTTTGAAACTACAGAGTTGGTATGTCTACCTGTGTGCTGTTTAACTCCCATCTGTGACACTATTCCTAGAAAGGGACAACAATGAGTTTGGGGATGACTCATGAGGCCAGAAAGGCTAAAGACTGGCAGCAAACTGAGGCTGCAGGTTCTCCATATAAAGATGGTGAACTCACATTGGTACTCATGTGCAGTAGCTATACTTGTCCTGAATAGATGAGGGGACAAAAAAAGATGTGTATTTAGGTGGTTGCCTAGCCTCCCACTTAGTTTAAGATGGTGTGCTAGGTACATTTCCTCTATTTGTCCTTCAGCTAACTTGATACGGTAGCAAAGCCTATTGCATCTTCTGAGTTTAAACCTGTACTCACTGATGTCCCGGTGCAAAAAAAACAAATCAAAACAAAAAACTAAATATACCTGAATATATTTATAAATGTATAATATATTCAGTAATATTTAGCACATAATAATTTAATATGCTAAATATAATTTTATACTGTATTATGAATTACACTCTGTGCAGCGAGATGGTCATACTGTGAAAGGCCCCTGGGAACTGAGACCAAAGGGAGAGTTTTCCCATCTGAAGTTCACTAGCCAAGTGCAGAAAATGCCTGCAGGATTTAAAGCAAGGTGCTGTCCTCAAGCATTCTGGTTTAGCTGTTCCAGAGTGGGCCAAGTTTTGGTAGTTGTTTTTTAAGCTTTGTCAGGTGATTCTAATGTATAGCACGGTCTAGTATCATTGATTTAAATTTTCTTTCTCTTTCTGTATTCGCTGAATTTGTGTAATTTAAAATCACTTTCAGTGTGACTCCCTTAAGCTGCTCTCTCCTGCCATTTGGGCAACAGCTAACTTCCGAGATCAACCTTGTTTCTGGAGAAGCATTCTTCCCACATGGGAAAGGCAAGGATGGTGCTGGGCCTGGTGAGTCTCTGTTCCAGGCTTTCGACTGTGCCTGAACACACATTTGCTAAAACTGACAAACCAAGACAGGAGGTGGGCTGTCCAGAAGGACAAGTGCTTCACTTTGTCGCCTTCAAAATGATTTTAAACCCCTGAGATCAATGTTGATAAGATGGATATTTGAGATCAATGCTGGACAGTATGAAGCCAGAAACTGGTGGGAAAACCTCTGGAAATACATGAGATACAGCTCAAAACTCTGGATAAAATCCATCTTTCTCTTGTTTGAGTTTTTAAAAGGTAGAATCAGATAGTGCACTAGGCTTGGTGTCCTTGGGAGATGGCCTAGCATAATGGTTAGGATTACAGACACAGAAGCTAATTTGTCTGTGTTGAATACTCACTCTGCCACTCACTAAGTGACTTGGGACAGGATACTTAATTCCCATGTGCCTCATCTTCCTCATCTGAAAGATGGGGACACTAATCATACCTACCTCATAGGCTAATTCTGAGGATTAAATGATTTAATGCATGTAAATTGCTTAGTCTGGTGCTTGAGACAGATTGTGTGCTGAAGAAATACAGCCATTGTTCTATGTATTATCAGTGGCATTATGTAGGGTAACTAATTGCTGGATGACTCATTCTATGTCTTCAGTTACATTTTCTTTTCCTAGCTTACATAATAGAAGACATATTTTCAGAGGAAAGATTGATGTCCACCCCTGGTGGATCATCCGTGAGGCAGTATAGGAAAGAGGGCTTGGAACTGGAAGCCTTGTACCTTTCAGCTAACTGTGGGTGACTTCGGGTCAAGTCCTTGGCATCGTTTGAATCCAAGTTTTATTAAGTTGAAACATAGGATTTCTTTATTTTCATTGCATCCTTTGCTGAGATTTTCACTAGGCCTTATGAAAAACTCTTCATGTTTATGTCACACTTTACAAATAACTTATAAATCATTGCATTCAAGCCTCATGCTAACATGTTGAAAAATATACTCTTATCCCCAATTTACAAATGAAGAAATGGAAGTCAAGACTTTTCCCAAGGCCACCAAACTGAGTAAGTGGCAAGTACTTAAGTCTCCCAAGTTCAGCAATGTTTATAATAGACTGTACGTGCATCATTTTAGATAAATGGCATATGGGAACATGCCCAGGAAATTATAGTGTGCAATATAAATGGTGTGTTTTGTCATTATTTGGGGACTTTCCCTTTGATATTATGTAAAGGGAAAGGTAGCACGGAAATAACAAGCCTTAGGTATCATAGTCAGTCACTCATCATTCATTAGCAGTGAAGTTGGTGCCCAGTGACTGAATCCCTATTCCCAGTGTTGACTTAGGACGGACATCATACTATTGATGCCTTTTATCATCTACCCTTCTTTCCTTTGCTGATTTTCACTTCAAGGTGATACACTGCTGACCTATTAAACAGTGATCTTTGTCCGCATGGAAATTAATTAGCTGATAATTGTCTGGAAGATAGAACAGTGACTAAGAGTTTGGAAAGTAGAAGGAAGTTCTCTAGGAAGTAGACTAACCAGAGGTTTTTTGGTTGAGTTATTTCCTTCCATCTGAGTCTTATTCTGTCTTCCCCTACCCCTGCCCCCTGAGAAGCTCAAATATCTCTTGATGAATTTGGCATAATAAACCATGCACAGCTGGACGGCAATATGGCTTGAGAAGGAGTGTACTCACAGCCTGTGATGTTAGATGAGCTTCAATTTGTTCAAACTACTTGCTGTGTCAGTCTGACTCCAGGCATCAGTGTGAAAAATGGGAAATTTAGTTACCTATATAGATAGTAATAGCAACAGTCATACCTTGAAATTTTGTAATATTTTTGAAGTTACTATGCACTCACGTTTCAGGCAATTGTTGCCACAGTTTGGTGAAATAGGCAGGTTTATTTTTCTTATTATAGAGTAAACAAGTCTCGGACCTGGGGAAATGTTTGACTGGTACTGTTTTACAGGGGCAGACTCATGTCTTTACTAACTCTGCCTTTTTATGTGGACACTAATCTTTTGCCTACCCAGGACAACCACTACCAGGACAAACTATTCATTTATTTTGTAAAAATAGGCCCTCTTTTTGGTGGGGAGCTCTTACATTCCCAACTACAAATATTTGTCTACAGTTACAATGCATTTAGCAGACCTTATACCCTGGACATGATGGATCGATAAAGGGTTGGACATCCAGTCCAGTGTAGGCCAATCTCTTCCTGGAATTTTTCAAATTGGAAATAGGAGATAGAAGTTTACAGCCATGGAAGCTTAGACAGCCATGTTTTTCACTATGTTGAGAAAGCTGGTTTGCGTGGAAAGAATGAAGCCAGCAAACAGAGAAGCAGAGTTGGGAAAAAGAGAGAATCTTGGTGGCATTGGAGTCCCTGGTCCCAACTGTTCCTAAGACTGTGTCCATTGGGAAAATTATCCTTCAATAAGGGTTCGTAAGAGTTTTTCCTCTCAAATTCAGCTCTTTTATAAAGTGATGATAGGCATTGCATTTCAGAACCTTTAGCTCTTTAACAAAGTGTGGCAACATTTTTGACTTTTATTAGAGAGTTCTTAATAGTTTATTGTGCAAATGAGGCCAATTAGCCAATCTTGAAAACAGGCATATGGATCCATGTATACCATTTGGGTCATGCAAAAAGTTCAGAGTATACTATGTGGAGTGCATTAGGCGAAGATCTGAGAGAGTTGAGATTGATGAAGTGGGAAAATGGGAGGTTGATGCAAGCGAGCTATATGTAACTGATATCTATCTATTTTGTTAAGGTCAATGTAGAACCTGTTTTTTAGTAGATATGTCTTTTTTTTTTCTACAGCATCTTAAAAACTATACATAAAATTCTAAGCAGTATAATTCTTACATTTGTGAGCATTTACATTAACAAAGCCTTTTATGCACATTCTTGCCTTTATTTGTCACAAAACCCTGTGATATAGGGAGGTCCTATCACTCCAAACGCTTGTAGTAATGAGGACAGAGTTGCTTGAAAAAATTAGTGGTTGAGGAGACAGAGTGCCCTTGGAGGTTTTATTGGATAGTACTTCTTGAAGATGTTTATATAAAGGACCTAGCAAGTTTTCAACCTAAGTGGATGTTTTTATTCTTGGTATTTTTTCCCACCTCTTAACACTTGCCTGCTCTAAATGTCTAAATTCTCCAGGGTTACTGAGCAATCCTCTGCTTTTTAGGCATCAGGTGTTGCTCATGTAATATCTATAAATTTAGTTTTTAAGTTTTCTAAAGCTAATGCTTAAGGCCTTCTTCAGAACATTTTACAATGGTTTATTGCTTTTTAAAAATAATTGTGTATCAACCAGGATTGTCCTAGGACTCTTATAAATTTTTATATATTAAAAGAGACAATGTTTTCTAATTTGTTAAACTCCAAAAAATGTAGGTATATTTTATGATTTCCCCATTTTCTCCTTCTCCTGGCTTTCTTTTTGTATAATGTACAGCTGTCCCACTGTTAGCAAGGAGGGTTTGAGTGCAATTGGCTTCAGCGTAGGAATTCTGATTGGGTTAAGACAATAAGTCATGCCTATCTCCCCAGCTGAGATTGGTTCAGGGATGGACCTTTAAGCCCGTTTGAGCCAATGAGAGGGTGAGTCACAGGTGAGAGAACTTCAGGAAGAGGCACTCTTTTCTCCAGAACAATGTGGTTCAGTGGGACCCTATGAGACATGAACCTGCTTAGATTATTTTGTTACCATAAGGAAATAACCTGGATGAACTGAAAATATCAGGTGAAACTAGCTGTCCTCAAGGACTAGATCCACGATGACATATTTTGGAACTAGAACTTCTGGATTTTTCTATTATGGGAGCCAATCCATTATTTTTGAGGTTTAAGCCACTTTGGCTGGGTTTCCTACCTTATACAATGTGTATTTAGCCCTCATAAAAGCATGTGCTAGTTCCCTTCTCTAATTTCTCTCTTTTCCCCACTCTCTTCCATGACCTGTCAGAACTGGAACCTGAAGGCCATGTTCATGGCTATCTCCAGGTTTTACCTGCTGTGCCTACTTAAGTAAATAAATATCCCATATTGACACTTGAATAAGTAAATATCCCATGTCGTATATTTGCGAAAGAGTGATGATGAAAGTAATATTTAGCCTACAGGTTGTTGGGAAAATCAAATGAGACAATGATCAAAAAAGTACCACACCAATATTAATTATCTTTCTGAACAGTGCTAATTTAATCTAGAAATTGTTGTCAAGCCCATTTCCCCTAATTTCTTTCCAGAGAAAAATTTACAATGATCTAGTAATAGACCTATAACCAGAAAGAAGCAAGAAGGATTATGTGCAAATAGGTCATAGGTAGAATAATAAAACTCTAGTGTCATAATTATTTTATGTACAATCTGATTTAATGCATTGTGGAATATTCCACTGAATGAAATCATCTTGCAGACTGTAAGCAGTAGACTAAGATATTAAGAACTAGAATTTGTACACCGTGATTTATTATATTACAATAATTTAGTTCAAAGTAGACATCATTATATCTCATCGAGAATTTCCTTCTAATGTGAGAAAATGTTTCTGCATGGTAAATTTGCTCCATTTTGCAGCAGCTGTTTCTGAGCCAGAGACCCTTGCAACTACCTGGGGCTGGAATGCTGGGAGTTCTGGAAGCTGGGCAGCACCCCTTTGACTCCAATATATAGTGGGCATGTGCCCTAGGCTTTCCGCTCCAGCCTAACTGTTGTCTACCCCAGGCCTACCATTTTCAGGAAATGCTATACAGTCGCATAAACAAGTTCAAAACCAGCCGCATTTTTCTGGTCTGACCGAATAGGGCTGTTTAACATGGAAAAGACATTTACTGGTGTTCTCCTTTGTAGTTAAATTCATTCCGATTGCCCCATCTTGTGGAAGAAAGAAAAATAGCCAGATTATTCTCCCCTTTGGGTATATACCCTAGAAGAAAAAAATCAACCCATTTATCTCTCTTTATCTTTGTCTATAAGCTCTTTTCTGTCACATGATACATCCCAAATACACGATTCTGAAGAAAGGCCCGTATTCCTCACATATTTGCAACCTGATCCCCTTTCTTTACTGATAGGAGACCAGTATGTGACGGGTGCATTCAGAAGTGCTAGACAGAAATTCACTGCTGCAGGGGAGAACTCAAGCTCTGCCACCAGAATGTAGGCCCAAGTCACAATCCATTTGTGCAGGTCAATCTCTCAACCTGCTGAGTTATTCTCAGAATCCTGGAACAACAGTGATCACTCTATTTCCAGGTATTTGAGATACTCCCCTCTTCTTAAGCCAGCCTACCTTGTATTCGCTCACTGGTACATGGATGTCTATTCAGAGGAAGAGTAGATGGACTCAATTCATGTATTTGTTCATTCACCAATTTACTTATTTATCCATTCATTCACCCTTTTAACATTTATTTTTTTACTTAACATTTATATATTGAGAATCTTCCATATGCCGTGTACCATGCTAGGTACTAGGGAAACATTAATGGGCAAAACAGCCACATAATCTACCTTTATGGAATTGGCACTTTTATTGGAGCTGGGTACACAGATATTAATTAAAGAATCAGACACATATATAATTGAAAATTGTGACAAGTCTATGGGGGGGCATTAAAGGGTACTTTGAGACCATAAAAGAAAGACCTGATGTATGGAGCCTGACCTTTCAGGATAAAGGGACATTTGAGCTGACATCTGAAGAGTAGACACTAAAGGAGAGACAGGGGCATGTGGCAAGAGCATTACAAGCAGAGCCTGTGAGCTCGGAAGAATGCAGTGGCTGCAGCGGAGAAAAAGGAGAAAGAGTGTCTCCCAAGAAAGCTATAGAAGCAGTCAGGAACCAGATTATGTTGGGCTTTGAGGACATATTAGGAGTTTGGCCATCTGACCACATGGGTTGCAAATAGAAAGCACTGTTCTTTCATCAAACAAGGCCGATTTAGTCTGAACTTTCTTTGCTCTGGCTCACAGCAGTTGTGACAAAGGAGCCAAACCAGTGCTTTCTGGGTGTCCCTATCTCCTTCTAGGCCAGCAAAACATGATAGATTCCACTATTTATGCTGTGCCCATCCATTGCAACCTTTGAATCACAACTACATCTTTATAAGTTGCTGTGTAATTTCTCAAATTACAGTTTCTTTGTGGGAGACCTCTACGATTTACCTAGCACCTAAGGGTGTTTGTTTGTGGGTACAAATGACTGTTGATTCTGTCTCTAAGCAACAAAGAACAGCTTGCCTCTGCAAGCAGTCAGCCTGAAAGTTGCACAACACTGACATCTGCTGCTTGTATGCAGTTTGAGATAGTACCAGGTCAGAAAGAGTAAATGTAGTAAAACTAAATGTTTGAAAATGTTGGACAAACGTACACACACACACACACACACACACACACAAACACACATACACACACACACAGGTGCATGCACACAGCTCCTCTACAGCCTTTGCTCTTGTACTTCTGATTTTTCAATAATATACAAGAATAGAAGGCTAATTTCAACATGATGTTTTCTTACTGTAATATTTGCCAATTGGACAAGGTGTTCACATGATGGAAGATGAAGTTTCTGCTTGGCTTTAGAGGAAAAACAATTGACAAAAACCTAGATCAATGTTTTCACTTAGCAAATATTAATACAAGGCATAGATATAAATGAAAAAAGGTATCAACTTTCATCATAAAAGCAGCTTAATAATAGTGATTTTGTGGATGATATATAATACTTGCACAGTAATTTACCATTTCTAAAGCATTTTAAGCTGTCTTTTCACATTTCCTCAGTCATTCAACCATTTATTCACTATATAATGAGTGCCTACTTTATGTGAGTCATTAGTCTAGGCTGCAAGGATTCTCTTGGTCCTGGCAGGGTAATTAAGGAAGAGTACAGCATAATACTTAACCAAGTATGCATTGGATTCAGACTTTGCTGCTCTAAGTGTCCATGCCCTTGTGTGTTAAATGGCCAGTGATAATAACAATGCCTATTGCATCGAAATGTTGTGAAGATTAAGTGAAGATAATACATGTAGAACATTCACTACAATGCCTAGTACATCACAAGGTACTTATGGAACCATGACTTTAGGTATCCCAATTTCTAATGTAGGAAACAAAAGATTTTCAGCTTGACAATGTTTCATGATGACAAAGTAAAAAATGGGTATGCAGTTCATGAGTTTATGACTGGGATGTCATAAGGGTTAATGTAAAGGGGTAGGTTGAAAAGGCTAGAAAGGAGGGCTGGTCCTATTCTCAAGGAAATCTGGTGTCTAAGAAGTTTTGGCTTCATCGTGTAGGGAGATTTTAAGGGAACGCTGTTCTCAGAGTAGTGCTTTAGGAATATAGGTTATTGGGGTTAAATGACAGGAAGGAACAGAGACAGAAAGCAGAACCATCAGTTAGGAAGTTCTTATACAGGCCCTAGTCTGAATTAATTAGGCCTTGAGACAGACCAGAGATGATGGTGGGAGGCAGAGTAGTAGGCTGATGAGGATATTACAGAGAAAGAATCTAGATGAGATGTTGGCTGTTGAGTGTTTATTGGCTGTTTCATGGGATGGCTACATTGTCGCCTTTGAGATCTCATTCCTTGGAAACACAGAAGAAAATAAATTTTTTCCCCTTTTTCTGCTTTGCTGTTTATATTGTGTGGAGATCAAATTCTACCCCAGAAAATTCAGTGTGTCCCAGCAACTCGTTTATACAGTAAACAATCAGTCTGTGTTCCCTTGGCAGGAAACTGCCAGTGGCCATCAGAACAATCACACATTCTTCCATCTGAGAAAGGCAGCTAGGACAAACTTTGAAAATCTAATATGATTGGTCATATGTCTGGATCCTCTGGTTTTAGACTTCTGAAGTAAAAAATCTCTAAAAGGTGTTTCTAGAAAGTGAAGAGAATTAGATCTTTAAATGTAGTGAAAGTGAAGAGAAAGCAAAGTAAGAAATGGAAACTATTAACCAGCACATGTAATAAATATATGCAAAACTGTATAATCTATAGCAAAGACATGTTCTTTTTTATTATGGAAACATTTGTCAATATTTATCATATTACCATAAAGAAAATATTAAGAAATCCTATAACATACAAACCTTAGAGCAACTCAAACCCAAGGTTACAAATCATTTACAAAAGTATGTAGCCTCATCATGGATATTTTGGTTATTAAACAAGAAAGATATAAAAAATTGAAATAAATTAAATATTTAACTTATGAAACTAAAGATAACACCAAAACAATCCAAGTAAAATTATTAGATAACTAATGATAATAGCAGCTGAATATAATAAATTAGAAAACAAAATGTAATTAATAACCAAAAACCTCCTCAGAGCATTAAAATTACCCCCTCTTCCTTGAAAGTCTTTAAAAGAAGAGACGAGAAGAAAGAGAATTACAACTTTTAAAGTAAAACAGAAGCTGGAAATATAAATGTTAAGAGATTAGATGAGCTAGAAGAAATATTTTGTGCAACATTATGCCAATACATTTAAAAATATAGATCAAAATACTAACTTCCTAAGGAGATAAATTGTTAAAGTTGGCTCAACAAAGATAAATCAAGGAAGCATCCATACTATTTCAATAACCAGAAAATATATGTAAGTATTTGTCAAAGATCTACTATTTAAAAAGATACCAGGATTATGAATAACTGTATGTAACTTTGATAACCTAGAGAAAATGAACCAACTTTGCGAATGATGTAACCAAAACTCACACAAGGACAAATAGATTATCTAAATAGGCCCATATCTATAACCAAATTGAATCAATAATTAATAACCTTCCAAAACAGATAGCACCAGACCTGCATATTTTCACTAGTGAATTCAAACAGTTAAGGAAGAAATGCTACTACGTTTTTATAGTTTCTTCCAGAAAATAGAAGGAATATTTCCCAACTCATTCTATGACACCAGCATTAACGTAATACCAAAACTAGACAAAAACATTATGAAAAGAGGAAACTAAAGACCAATATCTCTCATAAACATCAATGCAAAAATCTTCAACAAGATATTAGCCGATCATATTTAACAATATAAAGAATTATACACATAGCCAAGTGGGATTTATTCTAGGTATAAGAGTCTAGTTCAACATTCAAAAGTCAATGAACATAATCTATCACATCAATAGGCTAAAGAAGAAAAATTATATAATCAGTTATATCAAATAAGTAGTAGCGGAAAAAAAAATCATTTAACAAAATCCAACACTCATTCATCATGAAAACTCACAGTAAACTAGGAATAAAGGGGAACTTCCTCAACTTCATAAAGAGTTCTACAAAAAAACAATGGCTAACATCATAATGGTGAGAAAATAGATGGTATCCTTCTAAGATCAGGAACAAGGTAATAATGTCTGCTTTCACCACTCTTATTCAGCATCATATTGGAACCCCTAGCTAATGCAATAAGACAAGAAAAGGAGATAAAATTTATAAAGGTTTGGAGAAAGAAATAAAGCCTTCTTTGTTCACAGATGACATGATTGTCTACGTAGAAAATTTCAAAGAATAAATAAATAAGTAAACAAATAAATAAATAACTCCTAGAGCTATTAAGCAATTTTAGAAATGTTGCAGGATACAAGGCTACTATACAAAAGTCAACTGATTTCCTATATACCAGCAAGGAGCAGTTGGGATTTGAATTAAAAACACAATACCATTTACATTAGCTCTATAAAAGAAAATGAAACACTTAGGCGTAAATCTAATAAAATATATACAAGATCTATATGAAGAAAATGACAAAACTTTGATGAAAAAATTAATGAATATTTAAATAAATGAACATATATTGCATGTACATGAATAGGAAGACTGGACATCATCAAGATGTCAGTCCTTCCCAAATTAATCAATATATCCAATACAGTACCAACCAAACTACCAGCAAATCATTTTATGGTTGCCAACAAGCAGATTATAAAAAAAGACCCAGAATAGCCAAAAAAATATTGAAGAAGAACAAAATTTGAGGTCTGACACTACCCAACTTCAAGGCATACTATAAAGCTAGAGTAGTCAAGACACTGTGGTATTGGTGAAAACAGAGACAAATATGCTGGTATAAAAAAATGGAGTACCCAGAAATAGATCTACACAAAGGCAGTCAACTGATCTTTGACAAAAGAGCAAAGGCAATTCAATGAAAAAATAATAGTCTTTTCAACAAATGATGTTGAAACAACTGAACATCACATGCAAAAAAATGAATCTAGATACAGATCCTACAGTTTTTGCAGAAATTAATTTCAAATAAATTATAGATCTAAATGTGAACTACAGTACTATAAAACTCCTAGAAGACAACAAAAAATCTAGGTGACCTTGGGTTTGGCATTGATTTCTTAGTGATCCATAAAACAACATTGTGATCCATCAATTGTGATCCATCAGAAAAATTAGTAAGTTGGACTTACTTCATTAAAATTAAAAATTGCTCTACAAACACACTGTCAAGTGAATGAAAAGACAAACTATAGAATGGGAGGAAATAGTTGCAAAAAACATATCTAATGAAGGACTGGTATCCAAAATATAAAGAACTCTTAAGATGCAACAATAAGAAAACAGCCAAATTTAAAAATGAGCAAAAGACCTGAACAGGTATCTCACCAAAAAAGATATGCAGGTGGCAAATGAGCATACAAACAGATGCTTACCATTATAGTTTACTATGGACCTGCAAATTAAAACAATAGTGAGATACCACTACTCATCTATAAATTAGAATGGCTAGAATCTAAAACACTGACAAATGATAAGGAGGATGTGGAGCAACAAAAGCTCTCATTCAT
Organism: Symphalangus syndactylus; assembly: GCF_028878055.3. NCBI lineage: Eukaryota > Metazoa > Chordata > Mammalia > Primates > Hylobatidae > Symphalangus > Symphalangus syndactylus. Next base: position 41,738,646 of record NC_072433.2, read on the forward strand.
TCCTGGTGGGAATGTAAAATGCTGCAGCCACTTTAGAAAACAGTTTGGCCGTTGTTTCAAAACCCAACATGTTCTTACAGTACAATCAGCAACTGCTGTTTTTGATATTTAGCCAAATGAATAGATAATTGATGTCCACACAAAAACCTGTACATTAGTGTCTATATAGCTTTATTTGTAACTGTCAAAACACAGAAATGATCAAGATGTCCTTCAATGAAAGAATGAATAAACAAATGAAGGCAAGCCCATTCAATGCAATATTACTTTGCAATAAAACGAAATAAGCTACCAAGCTACAAAAAAATGTGCAGGAACATTAATGCATATTGTTAAGTGAAATAAGCCAATCTGAAAAGGCTATGTACTGTATGATTACAACTATGTGAAAACCTGGAAAAGGCACAACTATGAGAACAGTCAAAAGATCAGCATTTGCCAGGGGCTTGTGCAGAGGGAGGGGAGGGGAGAATGAAGAGGTGGAGCCCTGAATTTTTAGGGCAATGAAACTATTCTGTATGATACTATAATGGTGGGTACATATCATTAATACATTTGACAAAACCAGTAGAATGTACAACACCAAGAATAAATCCTAATATGAACTACAAACTTTAGTTAATGATAATATATCAATATTGGCTCATGAGTTGAAACAAATATACCACAGTAATGCAAGATGTTAATAATAGGGAAAATTGCATAGCGGAGTGAAGTGGGGAGTGAAGGGGCCTATGGGAACTCAATGTACTTTCTCCTCAATTTTTCCCTAAACTTAAATTGCCCTAAAATGAAGTCTAATAATTTTAATATGTATAAATTATATGTTGTAAAAAAATATATATATATATAATTAATGAACAAAAATTTAAAAATGATACCATGGCTGAATGGTTTTATAGGGCACTCTTTTTGAACGTTTAAGGGCAGCTAACACCTAAATTATCCAGATAATGCAAGAATATTTTCGAGAAGCCAAATCTTCCAAATTCCTTTGAAAAAAATATCAAAACCTAATAGAAGTTACACCCTAAAAGAAAGCTATAACCTAATCTTACTTAAAAATGAAAATGCTCATAGGTGGGAATTGAACAATGAGAACTCATGGACACAGGAAGGGGAACATCACGCTCCGGGGACTGTTGTGGGGTGGGGGGAGGGGGGAGGGACAGCATTAGGAGATACACCTAATGCTAAATGACGAGTTAATGGGTGCAGGAAATCAACATGGCACATGGATACATGTGTAACAAACCTGCAGATTGTGCACATGTACCCTAAAACCCTAAAGTATAATAAAAAAAAAAAAAATGAAAATGCAAACATCTAATACAACTTTAGCAAAGAAAATACAGCCATGTATTAAATGAAAAAATATATATGTTTAACATTTTATTCTAAAATTTTTAGAAAGGGCCAATATTTAGAAATTTATTAAGGGGAATTCCACGTCAAATATTTTCAGAAAATATACTCTTGGCGATTCACCATGCACATTAACATACCAACAATTTTGCAGTCCTATAGTAAAGCAACTTGGTTTTGGTTTAAACCAGTTTCCCCAAACATACTTGACAAGGGAACACACTGTTACTTTTAGGTATTATCTACTAACAGCCCATAAAATACACGGCTCAATGCAGACATGCTTCTCTCCTTCAAGTTGCATAAGGGTCTGTAGCAGCCTGACTCATGGTCCCAAGATGCCCATGTCCTAATCCCTGCAACCTGTGAATATGTTATCTTACATGGCAAAGGGGAATTAAGGTTGTTAATCAGCTGACTTCAGATAAGGCAATTATCCTGAATTAACTAGAAGGGCTCAATGTCATCACAAGGGCTTAAAAATGGAAAAGGGAGGCAGAAGAGAGAATCAGAGAATGGGATATGGAAATAGAAACAGGTCGGAATGATGTGAGAATAACTTGACCTGCCCTTGCTGGCAATGCAGATGGAAGAAGGGGCCATGAACCAAGGAACGTGAGCAGACTCTAGAAGATGAAAAGGACAAGAAAGGGATTTCTTGAGAGCCCTTTAGAGCCTCTTCTAAAGACTCCAGGAAGAAATGCAGCCCTGCTGACACCTTGATTTCAGCCTGTTGAGATCTATGTTGGACTTCAGAAGTGTAAGATAATAGATTGGTGTTGCTTTAGCCACTGAGGTTGGAGTATTTGTTACAGCAGCAACAGGAAACTAACACACAGACTGTCTGCTTTAATACTTCCTTTAAAAACCCCTTGCTTATTTTTGATCTTCTACAATTACCTGTGAAATAAACATACTGGAGGGAAAGTGAGTTGAATTAGTACCAAGTCAACATTTTATAATATTTTTACAGTATAATTGTCATGTTCATTATTGTGGCTGTGGTGTAGTAGGAAGAAAACAATATTTGCAGTTTTAATGTTTGTGTAATCTTGAGAACACCTTTTTTTTCAGGTTCTGTTTACTCTTTTATGCTATCTCATGGAGTTATTGTGAGAACTCAGAGTCACTGTTCTACAGTACTCGAAAGCAGGGCTTTAGGGTGACCTGCAGGGTTTGAAATCTGGCTGTGGTCCTTGCTGGCTGTGTCATTTTGGGGAATTTCTCTCCTGCTTACCCTGCCTATCTTTCCCCACTCCATTTCTTATTTCCTTTCCTTTTTCATGCAAATTTTGCCAGGGAATACACTCACATGTGTTAAAACCCAGTAATTTATTAAAAAATTTCAAACAGTGACACGTCTTTGTCTTAACTCTGTCATATATCTGCCTAGTTCCCCCTGCCACCCCCTCCCTGTGACATGCACCAATAGGTACCCACTGTTCTTAGTTTCTTACGTATGTTCCAGACTTATGAAATTGAAGACAAAACATAGAAATTCATATTTTACACAAAAGGTGGCATTTTATATACATCATATTGCACTTTTCTTTTTTTGCTTAAAAATTTATCCTGAAGACCATTCTCTATGTACACATAGAAGGCTCCTTTATTGTTTTTATTTTTTCCAGTTGTGAGATATATCTATTGGATATGTTATAATTTATTTAACCTATTTATGAACACAATATTGTTTCCAGTCTCTTCTGTTACAGTGTGGAGGTTAATGGCCTTATACATAAGTAATTTTACATATTTGCAAGTATCAGTAGGAAAATATCCCAGAAGTGGGATTGTTGAATTAAAGAGTTTATACATCTGTAATTGGCAGATTTGAGTAAGTTTCTCACCTTCTCTTAGCTGTAGTTTCCTCATTTATAATTTAGAGATAATGATAAACATACTTCATGAAGTGCTGTTGAGGATCTAATGATGTATCATGTAAAGCACTTAGCATTAAACAAATTTTAACTTCTATTAATATCACTATTAGATTACATCATGTTATAAATTGCAAAGTGCTAAGCATAGCACTTTAAAGGTAGAATATTAATGTTATCAAATTCTGTAAGTGCTAACTTGGGGATAGCACATGCAATAATATTTTAATAACTCACCTAATAAGCAGGTAGGAGTTCTTTGCAGTTAGCATATTTGTATGTTAGTTTTGCAACTAATTTGTTTAAAATGTTCTTTTCCTTTAAAATATGTTAAACACTTTCCCAATTATCCAAATTATGACAAATTGAGTAACAGTTAACTGCTCCAATAGCAAGTTACCCTTCTCTATTAAAATAACTTAAGCTGCATTTTAGCTAAAACATCCCAAGTTGAAAGTTGTCCAAAGGTGTTATAAGAAAGAATGTAACCCAATATGTTATTGGATGATTTTTATAAACATTAGAGGGGTTGGAAGACATGTACCCTATTCTAAAAAAAATAAATAGACCAACTGGAAAAAAATCTCAACTCAAATAATTTAACTCTCTTATTATTAAGATTTCCATGAAATAATTGAAAAGTTGTTAGAATTCATATGAGCTGTACACCTTATACATTTCAACATATTTATTATGTAGGAGATGTCTATTATATATTCATTATTTTATATGTGCTCAAAGATTAATATTTGCCCTTTGGTATCCATATGCAGGATAATTTCATGGGCCACAAGTTAGATAAAATCATACAAACAAAATAATAAATGTCTAGCTGTAATTAGCACCTTACAAAACTTTCAATTTAGAGATTTAATTTGAATGTCATAAAAAGAAACTATGGCATTTTGAAATATACTAGGTCAGGATTTAAGAGACCTCTTTGATTTCAGCTCTGATTCCAAAGAAAGGAAATAAACAGTATTGGTAGGATATGAGGGCATCTTTTGGAGCTCAAGGGCAAGAATTACAGTTGGTTTTCACGAGGGTCTGTAAACAGTTTAGTTCATAGCTCCATTCTGCAGATTTGATGGGTCCTGCTCTCTGCTTCCTTGACCAGTTTTTTGCGATCTAATGGGTTTTAATTGGATTGTACTTTGATATAATTGCTACTCCAAAAGGGTAGCTTCCTAGCTACCTTGAGCTTCTTCTAAAATTTCCAGGAAAAAAAACTTTTAAAAATTCAGGACAAAATAGAATTGTATAGTGAAAAGAATATTGGACCAGAGAGTAGTCGGTAATCCAGGATTCCAGCCTATCTCAACCATGATCTTGCTATGTGAGTAGGAAAAAACCAGTAAGTACTCTAAGTCTTCTTTGTTCTGCTCATTTGCAGGAGCATTTATTCCCCAAATCTATCTCAAATATGCCTGCGCTCTCTTTTCCAAGTACTGGAACCTTAGATTTGTCTATTGCAATTGCAGCTCATTTCCTCCCTCTAGCCTGAGCTCACTGCTGGAACATATAGTCAATACAGGGGAGAATAAAAATTCAAGCATGTATGCATTTTTTAATCCAAATAATAAGCTTTATGGTGATACCTTGGATAGAAATGTGTAATATGGCAGAAGGAAGACGGTAGGTGGTGAGCTGGAACATTCACTTTTACACATATTGAAGTCAAATTTCTTATGTAAAACCTAGTTGACTTGTCTGAGACTCAGCAAGGAGGTCTTGGCTACAGCTATAGATTTGGAAATCAGCGGAATGTAGGTGGTGGTAAATCCACAGGAGAGAATGAAATACGCAGGGAGAGTATATACTGAGAGGAGAAAATTCAAGCAAATGATTTCATAAGTGTGATATACATCCCATCCCCTTCCTCCCATAGTGCCCCCCCCCCCAAAAAAAAAAGCCTCAATCAAACAAACAAAAACAGAGCCTGGCACAGTTGTTTCCATGCAGTTGGTTTATTTTGGGAAGTGTTCTCACAGAACAAGAGTGGGGCATTGTTGGAGTGGAAGGAAAGGAGGAAAAGCTAAGTAAAGGTGATTATCAAGCTGTTCACTATTGTGAACAACTGGAGTGGATCCCTTAGAGATTCACAGAGGAGCCATGAGGAATGCACCTCAGAGGGGAGGTTTATCTTCCCGCCAGCTTCTGTCCCTCACTGGATAAGGGTGGCCTTGTGGGGTGTCAACTCCCTCATACTTTCAGGTTTTCTAAAGTCAGAATGACTCTGAAAGTTTCCTGCAGGCATCCTATACAATGATGGCAGAGAGCCCTGGACTTCTCTTTTGTTTGTCCATTCATTCATTTCATTGTTTTTCATTGAATATACACTTATTTTAAATGTGTGCCAGGCATTAGGAAGTGGTTAAAAGTTAGAGCTCTTTCTTTGATATCCAATAAGGATGGGTCAACACAGGCATGGAGAAATCAAGAGGAGGTGGAAGAAGCAGAGAGCTTCACATCTGGTGGCCATTAACCCAACTTTTATAGCCACACATACCCTAAATCTCCTTTCCATTTTACCATCCACTCTTAATTACTTTCAGGTATTCCTGTTGAGGTGGGGGGAGGGGGTTGGAGGGGTGAATTTTAAAAGGGGTTTGGCTATTACCAGCTGTTTTCTTGGAGTGATTAACGAGTCTCTTCCATCTTTATTATAGTCTGCCTCTGTGTTCCCTGGACACCTCCATTCCAGTGCAAGATTCTCATGGTTGAATTCACGTAAGTAAAATAAATATTTGGTGCAACTTAACTGGAGTAATTATTTATTGGCCTTTTGCTATGTCTCAGGCTATTGTTACTCTTGTTGTAAGTGCCTTAGTTGGAACATTTCATTTACTTTTTTCAATAAACCCATGAAGAAGGTCAATTTGCTGAACCTGCCTGCAGCCTCTGTAAGGACATGCAGGATAAACCTCACGCTCAACCCTTCACCATGAAAGATTTGGTGAAGGTCCAGGTTATCTGTCCCAGTAATTGAACTAGGATAATTAGAGGCAATTGTCATAGAAGGAGAGCCTGGGTAGCAGAGCCTCTAGATTCAGGTCAGTGGCTGGTGGCCAGATCAGGCCATTTTTAAGAAGTAGCTGGTGGGTGAGAGATAGAGACCAAGAAGCAGAAATGGGAGAGGCCACCCTGAGAGATGGAGGGAGATTCTTCTATTACTGAGAATTATCTATTACTGAGAATTTTCATGTCTATAAAACCTGCCCCTATGGCTTTTGTGCTCCAAATGGTTCTGTTACATACATTCCATCTTTCATTTGAGCTAGATTGAGAGACTTTCTGTTCTTTCCAGCCTTGATTAGAACCCAAGCCTGTATTACTGGAACTCCAGCAGCGTTCATAAATGTTTAATCTATATTGTCAGGAGAGAGATAGCTTTGTCTAAAGGGAATGGCTAATAGTTAGAGATCAGGTGATGTGTTTTAGTTACAGTACTACAATTTACTTACCTTGTGTCCTTGGGCAAAAACACCCTTTTGGATCTCTGTTTCCTGATCTATAAAGTGGGGATAATATTGCTTACCATATCTCTTTTACACAAGGAGGATATATAAAAATAATACAAATTAAAGTGACTTAAAAGTTTACAAAGCAATATATAAATGCAAATCATCATTATTATATTTGGCCAAATAAAAATACATTCATCATACAGCCTTTTACACTAGTAACATTTCTAAGAGCTGATCTAGCATTTGAGTTTCAGCAAAAGTTCTCAGAAGTGCTCTGACTGGCACGGGACCAAGAGGCTATATGCAGGTTTGTAAATTTTTGCAACCTTATGCCTTGTCTCTCCAGCTAGATGTTAAGGTCACACTATAATACGTATGTGTATTTGTTTCTTTCTCAGAATCAAGCACAATGTAGATGCTTATAAATATGTGTTGATAGACTATTTGGATAAAAAGAAAGATGGGTAGGTGTTGTTGTAGGAAACTTTACTATCTGTGGAAATTCAAGGTAAATTTAATTTCTCTGGTTATTATTCTTATTCTAAGGAAACAATAGAAAAAATAGTCTGAGTAGGCATACCTGCCATATGCATACATATGTATTTCATACATGCTTTTTCACTGGAGCAATGGAAATAAAATCAGTGTTACTAATCCCTCCAGCTGGGTGAGAGTTTATTTTAAAGTCTGATATGTTCACTGGTCTGAATATTTTTAGGATACCCCACACAAGCCTGCTCAGCAGAAAAAATTTTCAAGCGCCTTCTTGGACAGAAGGTGTTCACTTTATTAAGATTTCAATATTTGGAAAGTTATAAATTTAGTGTTATATGAGTCAAACAAACAGAAATCTTAATACAAAAGTGCTCCAAATCTTCATCTGTCCCTTAATGAAAATGAGTAAATTGTGCAGGCATGAGCTTTCTGTTGCTAGAGATGTTTGAGCTGTGGCTGAATAATCATCTAGCAGAGCTAGTTAATGCTTAGGAGAGGAGCAGAAGATGGTCTTGTTTCCTATTGAAGGTCATGACCAACGTACATTCTGGAATCAGATTGCATTTACTAGAGATTGCATTTATACCTGTTGGAAATAATGCTGAGCCTGGAAGGAGTCTATTATCTAGAACACAGTCAGCAAACTATGGCTGTGGGTCCCATCTGGCCTCTCGCCTGATTTTGCAAATGAAGTTTTATTAGAATGCATCCATGCCCATTCATTTAGTTATTGTCTAGGGTTGCTTTTGCCCTACAGCAACAGAGTTGATTAGTTATGACAGAGACTATTTGATCTGCAAAGCCTAAAATATTTACTATCTGACCCTTTATAGAAAAAGTTTGCCAATTTTTATAAGAAGTAGATGGCAAAGTTTACTGCATACTTCTCAGAAAGTGCATCTTTACTTACTGGGGTTATAAGGTGTATTTGAACTTCTGTATATATTTATTTTTATCACATTTATTTTTAATTTTAACCAACTCTATGCACTAATTTCTTCATCTCTAGGGTAGTGATATTACGACACTTGATCTTAGCCAAAAAGCACAGAAGCAGTGATAGAGTGGTGATATTATTAATACTCACTTCACTGAGTGGTTGTGAAGATTAAAAGTGAATATTTTGCATAGCGTGAACCTGACCACTACACTGTACTGTGCTGGAACCACATAGAGGGACATGGGGGTGGATGAGGGTCAGGGATGTCAAGGAAGTTTTGTTGTGGAGGGTGTGACTAGAATTGTATTTTTGAAGAGACGGTGAGGACTCAGCTGGTAGTGGAGATACTGTTATTGCAGTTACAGGGAGGCCGGCTAAGCTGACCTCTAATCTTCCCAGCAAGGAAGTACTCACCCCCTTACCTAACACTTCTGCCATGTTTTAAAAGGCCAGAGAGATTTTTCCCTGCTAATTATTCACTCGACCCAGAGAAGTAAGTGCTTCTCTACTTTCAATCTGTGCTTTCTATACTAAGATAAACTAGTAATGATTTGCCAATAAGATGCAATTACAGTGCCTGCTGAGGTCAATATTCAATCAGGGGTTCCATTCTGAGTGCTGCTTTGATCAGTTGGTCAAAAATTTCCTTTCTTTAGATGCTTTGTAAACTATGATTGATTGAGAGGTTTAGGGGTTTACGATTGGAATGTGGTTTCATTTTTAATCCAACTTGTGAGCCACACTTCAAACTCTGGCCAAATGTGATAGTCTCCCTTGGGAAGCTCCTGCCCACCCTGAGACCAGAGTGGGTACTTCTTCTTATTTCTTCCACCATCTCCTGCCCTTCTTCCAATACAGTTCAGACTCTAAAGAATAGCAAATAAAGTAGACTATTCTGAAGGTTTTGTAGAAAACTCAGCAAGTCATGTTGATCACTCTTCAGCAAAAACAGCATTTTTTTTTGTTTTTCAATTCTTTTCTAGTTTGTCATATGCTTGGTGACCTTTTTCTCCTTTCTGTCTTCCCCATATAGGCTTTTAGACTTTTCTCTATAAGTTAGAATGACTCAGATTCTCCCTCACTTTGGAAATCTTACTCTGAATAACAAAGTCCTTGTAGATAACTGAACAAGGCCATTGACTGTTCCTCAGACACACTTTTTGGGACCACAAGACCAGATCACCACACCAGATCTGCTGATTTATAGGAATATAGCAAAATTTGAATGAGAATAAATCTAAGTTTTTTGGTACTTCATCCCAGAAACCCAAAATGATGGTACTTCATTGCATCTTGGTGTTCTACTGGGTCATAATTAAAGTAGAATGACTGAGGTTTTGTGGGCTCCTTTTTCTCTCTCTCCCTCCCCCGATCTCCCTAACTCATCTGAAAGTCTAATTTTAGTTCAAGGATAGAATTTCATCTTTGTTTTCATATGGATTCACATTTACTTAGGATTTATAATCAGAGGCTTCAAGTAGCTGGTGGTAGCCCTTCTGTGTAGCTAAGATTTTATTACTTTATGTATAAAATTTAAATCTTTAATCCTCCTGGGTTTTATTTTGGTAATGTGGCAACATATCTTAAATTTAAGATATATCCATAGCTTTTGTTGCAGAAATCTCTCTTACAGGAATCTATCCTAATGAAACAACAGCTGGACTTTAATAAACAAGGATGTTTATCACATTATTTGTCAAAGCAAGTACAAAAAAAAAAAACACACACATGGATGTACATTAATGAGGGAGATACTGAATAAAGTCTGGTATAATCCTCTTATGGAACATTAAATGTTTCCTAAAATGGATAAGCCTCTCTCTATTGACCCGGAGGACTGTTGATAATGCATTGTCATGTGAAAAAGGCATCAAATGGCAATAACAACTCCAAATCCCTTATATCAATTTTTTTTAATGTAAAAAGATGTGGCTGGGAGTGGTGGCTCACTCCTGTAATCCCAGCACTTTGGGATTTACTTGAGGTCAGGAGTTCGAGATGAGCCTGGCCATCATGGTGAAACCCCGTCTCCACTAAAAACACAAAAATTATCTGGGTGTAGTGGTGGGCGCCTGTAATCCCAGCTACTCGGGAGGCTGAGGCAGGAGAATTGCTTGAACCCAGGGGGCAGAAGTTGCAGTGAGCGGAGATCCCGCCACCGCAGTCCAGCCTGGGAGACAGAGTGAAACTCTGCCGCAATAAAACAAAACAAAAAACAAAAAGTTTACATAGAAAGACACCAGACTGATATATTATTTACTCTTGTTGGGGGTAGAAGTATGATTAACATTTTCTTTACATGGTTTTATATTATTTCACTGGTTTTTAGGATTGTGGTAGACACATGTCAATTTTGTAACTTGACAAAAGATTTCATCTGACAGAAAGATTTTCAAAAATAAAACAAGTAGACAAGTAAAACTGTTATTTCTCTATTTGAAAACTGTGGTGTCAGATATTTTGGGAGCTGCACACATGTACAGAGAACAGTCTGTTGTAGTGTTCTGCTCATAGTCAATTTGGGTGAGAGCTGGGACAATTCAGGAAAAGGAGAGGCTGTTAGGTCCAATCTGGAAGAGGAGAATCCTAGAGCTATTAGTCTTGGATTGTGGTGACTTTACCTTTATTTCTCCTGAGATAGATTCTCCCTTGCACCCATTTCCCTGGTGACTCACCTGTCACTTAATGCACTGAGGGTTAAGATGGCTCAAACCCAACAGTTTCAGAGCAAATTTTTAGCCTCTCTTCTTTCTGCTGCCTTCTGAATTTGAGTTATTGCTATACTTTTTAGAGATCAATAAAAGGACTGGACTTGGTGGGTCCATGACACAGGTTTGAGTTGAATGTTCTGGTACCATCTATGTGACCTTGGATAAATAACTACTAATCTTAGATTTGTCAGCTATGGAGTGGACACAGAGATGCCTTTTTATCAGATCCCACCCAGGACAGTAGTAGGAGGTTTATGTAATGCATAGGGGTTGTAAAATTATTTTATAGGCTTTACAAATTTGGAATTTAACTACTAGTCTCAATTCTCTATGATGCTTTATCATAGAAATTATTGATTTGTATGATTACCTTCTTTTTGAAAAAAAAGAAAAAGTTACTGCTTTCCTAGATGAGGGTCCCATTGGGAAATAATGTATGCTTTTTGGTCTTTCTGCCTCTGGTGTTTGTGTAACAGAAGGAAAAGTTTAGGATGGTTGCTGTCAGACAAAACTCTACAGACCTATAGAAGAAAATTTCAGGCCTCTTGCCTATTAGGTGAAGATTGAGTGTTCCCATGGTCTCCTCTATTACAGCAGTCAACAAGCCCATGATAAAAACAAAACCACTAACTCATCAGCTCTGACTTCATTTTTACGGTATCTGTTGTCCACTGGGTAACAACAAGAAAATAATCCCTTTCTGTAATATTTTCAGCTTTTACTTAGATGCGCAATCTGTTTTTTTGTTTCTTTGTCCCATCTTTGGTTAAGCATCCTAGCTTATACAATTGCTCCGTCCTCAGAGATAGAGGCATTGCCTTAATAACAGGAATATTCTACATACTAAAATAGCATCTTTGAAAGCACAAGTTCATTTTTAGAATTAATAATCAATGTTAATCTATTATCTTCAGGTAAATAATCACTTATACACATATTCTCTTATTTAATCCTCAAAACAGAGGCTCAGAGCGAGTACCTAACTTTCCCAAGGTCACATTGTTAGTGAGTGACAGAATTAGGGCCTCAGTCATTCTTTTTAGGTGAGCAACCTAAACTATGTTAACACAGAGTTAATGAAATGATCACTAACTGAATTAATAATTCAATCAACTAGACCCAAGGGACAACTAGCTTAACCAATATCTACCCCATGTAAGCCAAGAAGACTTCTTTTATCTGGGATTTCTCAGATAAACTAATAGGAATTCCAACTGCTAGTTGAACCTAGTCAATCATGGAACCCTGTTGAAGACCATTTCAGGGGAATAAGTTCTAAAGCACATGCTTTGGGAAAAGCTGCTCCAGCTAGAGTCAGACTCTTTACCAGCTACCCTCTTCCTCCCTCTCTCTTTCAACACTAGAGACCCTTGCTTAGCTCTTGTAACATGCAGCACTTAAATATAGCTTCTTGTTCTCTTTTGAGTAGACAAGTTATTAATTAATTTCAGTTGTAAAGAAATGAGCATTGCCAACTGTCCGTTGTGCTTGTGATCTGGTGTTCTTTTGTCAAAAAGCATTGAGTCTTATTGTTCTAACCCTTCCCATGTTCACATTGAATTTCTGATGACAAAGCATATTTATTGTCTTCCATCCAGATTTTAAGTTCTGTTTGTGGGGTTTTGGGCAGTTGCCATTCTGAGGAGGAGCAGGGGAGCATGGCTTTGCCAAAGGTATGCCTGAGCAAGGCAGCTAAAAATGACCAGACCCGTCTCCCCTTAGCCTTCTGTGTTTCATGTGGATTTTTCAGCAAACATGCAAATCATGGTTGTTGTATAAATTGTTCACTGCCTGGATATTAATTTTCTCCCCATAGAAAAAGTAGCTGGGAGATGAATCACTGAGTGGTTACCCAGCACAGAGAATGTTGTCTGCATTCATCCATCTTCCATTCAATCTCCCTTCAGAAAGACATCATGGGTGAGCCCCACTCTTCCGACTACAAGTATCACCAGTGACAGCTTTGCAAGTGGCCTTAACAGCTTGTCAGGAAACTAATCAATGTAGCTTTTCACAGAGGAATCCACTTGATCAATATCACCAAAGAAGCCCAGACCTAACAAACAGATCACATAAGAGTTTTCATGATCAATAGAAGTTACACAGAAAGTAAATTATTGGGTATATTTCAATGAACGTATTATAAATGCTTCCTGATGATAGCTCTTTCTCTGGGAGCTACAGTAATATACCAAAAGTGATAGAAGAGACAGTGTGTGCCCTGTCAGACCGACCCCTAGGGACATGTTCTCAACATGAAACATACATACACAATTAGTTGAGAAGATGTAATTCTGGTTTTGAAGGAAAACTGGTTTTAATATTTGTCACCCTACCAGCAAGTAGATTATAAATTTTTGATGAATGGGATTATTTTGGCATCCCAGTACCATGGACATGGGCATATAATAGGCATATCAGTTATATTCTTGCTGAGTTGACCATTATTCTCTACACTTCTCAGAAACTATTGCTACTTCTATGTCATCCCTGCCATTTCCACCCTCTTCCTTTTTCCCCACTGTCCTCGGGGAAACCCCAATTCTAAATGTTGTAAACTTTCCTAACATATAGTCCATAAGTGTGACATTAGAAAATGCTAAAATCTCTGGAAGTAAAACTTAAGGCATAGCTGTACTGTAATAATACATTGAGACATTACCCAACTTTTTTCTTCCTGGTGTTTATGTCTCTATCAAGTATCTTGCCTCATAAAAAATTGTGCAACAACTTAGTGGCCTAAACAACTGTAATTTTGTTTACTCATAATCCTGTGGGTAAGCCTTGTAGGCTGGGCTCAGCAATGGGTTTTTCTGCTGGTCTTGCCTGAGGTGAGCTCATGCGTCTTCAGTGATTTTGTGGCTTAATTGGGCTGAAGTCCAAGATGACCTCACCCCACGTCAGGCGGTTGGTGCTGGCCATCAGCTGAGTTTCTCCCTTCACTCATTCTCTCTTCTCTGGGGAGACTAGCCTGGCTTCTTTCACATCATGCCACGGCATGCCAAGAGAATGAAAGTGAAACCTGGAAGGACTTTTGAGGTCTAGCCTTGAGAATCACACAATATCAATTTCTCTACATTTTGTTGGTCAAAGTGAAACAAAGGGTCAGCCCAGATCCAAGAGAGGTTGGGAAATAGATTCTACCTCTTGTTGGGGGAGCAGCAGTCACATTGCAGAGGGACAGGGCAAAGGGATGGAAAGGTTTACTGTGGTCATCTTCTCAAAAAAATATCTACCACAATTTCCCTCTATTGTCCCCCTACTCACCCTAAACACATCACCCCACCTCATTCGAGAAACTAGGTTTTCTCTGCTCCAAAAGGAGCCATAGAAGAGAGGAAATGAAAGAGTGGAAAGCAGAGAAGAAAAGTGACTGTCTTCCAGGTTTTTGTTTTAAGGGACTAAGCCTTTAGGATGTGGGAGAAACAAGGCGAAGACAAAATGTTATAAAAAAAAGTGTATTGAGTCAGCTTCTCCTTAGATTAGGTAAAATTTCCTTGGGCTGGGAATGGAAGTGAGGGTCAAGGAGGACACAGAGGGGAGGATTTAGATAACTCAAAGAAGGGCCTGAAACAGGCTTGCTGAGATAACCATGCCCCAGTGTCATGGAAGAAGCAAAATAAATCTCACAATATTAAGCATGTCTCAAGTAGCCTGAGAGCCACCCAACCTGAAGGAGGCATGAGCCAAAGGGAAAATCGAGACCTGTGTGGAACAATGGCCAGAAAGCAGAAGGTGGCTGGTGTCTAAGAGGATTCCTGCAGGGACAGAAAATAATAGAACCAGATTCCTCTCTTCCTTCTCCCTTCCATGCTATCAATAGCTTCAAATTACTTACACCCAGTCAACTCCTCAAACCTTCCCTAGGTTAGGGAGAAGAGGAAGAGCCAAGATGGTGGAAATTACGTTTCCACTGCCTGAGTGAGTCAGGGGCTTAATATCTGCATATTTTGGAGGATTTTATGGTCAGATCTCTTGAAGCTGTGCTGTCAGAGAGTCTTATCAAGCATGATATCAGTGGAATTCTCAGTAAACACCACTAAGGAGAGCTCCTTTTTGAAGGGAACTCTTGGTCTTCTAAGAACTAGGAATGTGTGGTATGCTTTCTTGCCATTTAATTGAAGAAGAATGAGACTGTCCCAGAACCCAAACATAAATTTCCCCTGCACATGACGATGAAGCAGATAGTTTATCTTGTGACATCTGATCCAGCAGTTCAGTTCAATATGATTTGTCCATACTCAGCATTCTTAAATTGAAAAAATATTTTTAAGCACCTATTTTGGGCCAGGTGCTGTAGAAGATGCAATGGTGAGCAAAAAGAGACTTTGTCCTTGACCTTTTGGAGCTTAGAAGGTCCAAGAAGTACCCCTCAATGGAATCTCCTTGTAGGTTACATAGTCTAGGAAAAAACTGTACGGCCCTAAGTGGTTCTGCACACCTCCTGGGAGGGAAGTAACATGGCATCACTGTAAGGGCATCTTTAGAACTCTCTTGACAATTATCTTCCCTGGGACAAGCCAGATCAAACCGGCTCGGCTCTGGCAAATATTTTCTATGTATAGCCAAAAAGAAAACAATTAATTACCATGACCTACCACAGTTAAGCACTGTGCTATAGGATTTACCTGTATTATATCCCTTAGTCTCTTCAATATATCTAACTTTCCGGTGTCTCCCAATTCTGAGCACCATCTGCAAGAGTCCACTTGGAAAATACTCAAAGTAATGAACATTTCTTTTCTTCCTTTCACCTTAGAATAAGCAAACACAATTTTCCTAGTCTTGTTAACATTTCTTACTTTATTATCTCCTAGGTGTGATAACAGCTAATCTGATGAACTAAGGCAATGTGACAATAGATAATTATGACCCCATGATAAAAACAATTATGCTTTTATACTCCATAGGAAATTAAGGCATGCATACCATTAATAATAATTCAAGAACATAAACAAGAATGTCACAGATATTTGGAAATTTGGTATTAATTTATCAGTATATTTTTATGACCCCTGTTTAGCCATGCTCCAAGTAAGATGAGAATTTATAACTTTCCTTTCTTCTTTAACTTTGAGAGAAAACTGGCAGTCAGCTGGAGAAAAAGTATGCACCATCATTTGTGAATGAGCACACAGCTCTCTCTGAATGATCATTTATGCTCTAGCATCCTCTGAGAGACATACATATATATTTCTGGGGGCAAAAATCTTTCCTCTGGCAATGAACAATCTGTAGTTATATCCTGGATAAGCCTAGTCAAACTCAAAGATTGGTTAGATGTCAGATAAGAGCTTGGAGGGCAACTTGGAATTTCTCAGGGATGTAAAATATCCTTTAGATCTCAAACAACAACAAAAAAACAGTAAAAAAAAAAAAATCCATTAATCTCTGTGCTTGTCATCAGAAAAGCAACCTTTGAAAGTTTACAATATTTTGATTTTTCAAATAGCAAATCAAGAAGAGAAGTCCTTGAAAATGCCAGTTTAAAAATTTGTTTTCCATTAACCTGAGGGTAGGCACCTGGGGAAGAGGGAGGTTTCTGCTGCTGAAATTTCTTTGAGCTTTTATGTCTATTGGCACTGGACAGCTAAATGCAGTTAAGGGTGAACACTGAGGTTGGCAATGAGAAAGTAATGCTCTTATGAGGTTTTAGTTCCCCACTGAAACATGCTTAAACATGTTTCAAGGTGTCAACAACATTTGAATATTTCTAGGACATTAAACCTACCTTGAAATATTGATAGGCCAAACTCTGTTCTGAAAGAAATCAAGCCTAAGTCTATTGATTGGCTGAATGGCCAGAATCAAGGCTATTGCTGAATCTCAAGCTGCACAGGGCTTGTAGCGACACATGCATAGGTTCTAATTCCAGCTTCACCTCTTTCTGGGTATTTGATATTTAAATATTAACTTACCACGTCTGAACCAGTTTTCTTGTCTGGAAAATGAGAAAAATAATGGTGCTTGCCTCATAAGACTGTTGTGAGGATAAAATTGGCTTCTTTAAGTGGAGGAATGTCAGCAAAATGATGAAATATAAGTTTTCTCTGTTATCTTCGTATAGAAAGATTTTTGACAACCATTCATGAAAAAGAGCACATTTGTGGGAGTATAGGAGTCCAGTGGAGAAGTTTAGCACACTATTAAAGCAAAAAACTCCAAGAATAGATATATTAAAGAGCATAAGAAAAACAGTTTTACTTTATCTGTATCACCTCTCCCAAGGCTGCACAGATCAGTGTTAAGAGACACCCCCTTGGCCTGCAGTTTTTCCCGGGGAGGAAAGTTAGAGTGCAGTGAGTAAGCATCTAGCTTCCTCAGCTCTGCAGGACATTGTGCCCAAAGACCCAATTATTTCTTGCCCCACCCAGAACACTGAGGGGATTGGCATGGCTGAGTGATTGAGAGAGGTTAGCAATAGGGAAGAGGGCAGGTTCTCAATGCAACCAGGGCTCAGAAGTCAACAAAGGGCAGTGGATCCCAGACTCCATCAGGGAGCTTGCTCACCAGTCTCTTGGAATGTCTAGCCGGTCAACCCTGCCAACTGACCCACAAAGACTCCCAATGCTCCATGTGTCTCACACATGCCTTCCCCCTGTGGCCAGCCCCCTGCATGCACTCCTGCAGATGGCAAGTGTGAGCTTTTTCAGATATCTTGTGGACACATACAGGTAGCCAGATTGACTCTGCGGGATTTGGAGAATGCATACAAAATTGAGCATTTCAGGACATTTCTTTAGGAAAAACAAACAGGAGACTCTTAGACCCTGGTATGATCTTTTAGCATCAAGAGAAGGAATACAATCTTAAGAACTACCATCCAAAAGAGGAGAAGTGTGAAGCATGTGCATCCATAGAAAATATCTTAGAGAACCCAAGAATTCCTAGCCAGGTTGGCTGATGAAGTTGTTTCTCTTCTAAAACCTAGTCAGTAGAGACTGGAGGAGATGACTGCTTCTTTAAATGAGAATACAGCAATACAAGACTTTAAGAAATATGAAAAAAAAGTGGCCAGGTGCAGTGGCTCACACCTGTAATCCCAGCACTTTGGGAGACTGATGTGGGTGGATCACCTGAGGTCAGGAGTTCAACACCAGCCTGCCCAACATAGTGAAACCCCGTCTCTACTAAAAATACAAAAATTTTAGCTGGGTGTGGCGGCGGGCGCCTGTAGTCCCAGCTACTCGGAGAGGCTGAGGCAGGAGAATGGCGTGAACCCGGGAGGTGGAGCTTGCAGTGAGCGGAGATTGTGCCACTGCACTCCAGTCTGGGTGACAGAGCGAGACTCTGTCTCAAAAAAAAAAAAAATTAGCTGGGCATGGTGGTGGGCACCTGTAATCCCAGCTACTTGGGAGGCTGAGGCAGGAGAAGCTCTTGAACCCGGGAAGCGGAGGTTGTGGTGAGCCAAGATCATGACACTGCACTCCAGCCTGGGTGATAAGAGTGAGACTCCATCAAAAAAAAAAAAAAAAAAAAAAAGAAACATGAAAAAAATCAAGGAACCATGGCATCACAAAAGGAACACAATAATCAGTGGCTGACCCCAAAGAATTGGAGATCTGCAAATAGCCTAACAAAGACTTAAAAATAATAGTGTTTATAAAAAACTGAAGGAAATAAGGAAACTACATGAACAAAATTAGAAGTTCAACAAAGATATAGAATTTATAAAACAAAAAGAACTTAACAGAAATACCGGAGCTGAAGAATACAATGAATAAAATAAAAAATGCAATAAATAACATAAAGAGCAGGCTTGATCAAGCTACAAAAAAAGAATCTGTGAGGTTGAAGACAGTCCACTTAAAATTATCCAGTCAGAGGAAAAAAAATAAAAAAGAACAAAGAAGAATAAAAAAATAGTCTATAGGATAATGGAATACCATAAAAAGAACTAATATATATTATGTGAGTTCTAGATGGAAAAGAGAAAGAGAAAGAAGCAGACATTTATTTGAAAAAATGATGACAAAATTTTTCTAATTTGGGGATGAAATATATACATTTAGTTATATGAAGCATAAAGATTTCTAAACAGGTTAAATGTAAAGAGAATACATTATAATCACACTATCAAAAAACATAAAACAATTAATTTTGAAAACAGTAAGAGGAAAGAGGCTTGTCACATGCAAGGGACCCTCCAACAGGCTAGCATTAGATTTGTCAGTAGAAACCTTGCAGGCCAAGAGAGTTGGATGATTTATTCAAAGTGCTGAAAGAGAAAAAAAAAAAAAAAAACCTGTCAAGGATGCATGCTTTACCCAGAAAAGATGTCCTTCAGAAATGAAGGAGAGATTAAAACTTTCACAGATAATATCTCAGAGGGTTTATCACTACTAAACCTGAAACACTAAAAGAGAGTTCTTCAAGCTGAAAGTATACCAATTAGTAACATGAATACATAAGAAAATATAAAACTCACTGGTAAAGATATGTACGTAGTCAAAATCAGAAGACTGTAGTACTGTAATACCGGTATGTAAATTGCTTTTAACCCAGCATGAAAGTTAAAGGATGGGTGGCTGAGCACAGGAGTTTGAGGCTGCAGTGAGCTATGACTGTGCCACTGCACTCCAGCCCAGGAGACAGACTGAGACCTTGTCTCAAAAAATAAAAAGCGAAAGGACAACATTATTTAAAAAACCTATAGTTACAATAATTTGTTAATGAATACACAATTTAGAAATGTGAAATTTGTGACATCAAAAGCATAAAATGTGGAAAGGGAAGTAAAAGTGTAGAGTTTTTGTATGTGATCGAAGTTAGCTTGTTTTAAGCATAAAATAGACT
Organism: Symphalangus syndactylus; assembly: GCF_028878055.3. Lineage (NCBI taxonomy): Eukaryota > Metazoa > Chordata > Mammalia > Primates > Hylobatidae > Symphalangus > Symphalangus syndactylus. The sequence goes on from NC_072433.2 coordinate 41,758,300, forward strand.
GTTATAACTGTTACATGTTTTATGTAAGCCTTATGATAGCCATAAATCATAAACCTATAGTAGATACATGAAACATAATGGAATAAAAGCATACTGTGACATGAAAATTATCAAACTACAAAAAAATTTATTAAAAGAAGAACAAAGAAACGAAGAAACTACAAAATAGCCAGAAAACAATGAACAAAATTAGAATAGTAAGTCTTTAACTATCAACAACTACTTTAAATATAAATGGATTAAATTCTGTAATCAAAAGATATAAAAAGGCTAAGTAGATAAGAAAAACAAGCCCCAACTATAAGTTGCCTCAGCAACTTTGCAGCTTTAAGGACACAATAGGCTGAAAGTGAAGGGATGAAAAATGATATCTATGCAAATGGAAACAGAGAGCAGGATACCTATATCAGACAAAATAGTATTTAAGTAAAAACTGTAAAAGGAGACAAAAGAAGGTCATTATATAATAATAATAAAGAGGTCAATTTATCAAGATGATATAATAATTACACATATATGTGTACCAAACATGGGAACATATAACTACATAAAGCAAATATTAACGGATATAAAGGGATAAATATATAGCAATACAATAACAGGAGAAGACTTCAATATCCCAGTTTCAATGATGGGTAGATCATCCAGACAGCAAATCAATAAGGAAGTATTAGACTTGAATGGCACTTTAGGTCAAATGGCCCTAGCAGACATACACACATGACAACCACCAGAAACAGAATATACATTCTTCTCAAGTATACTGGGAACATTCTCCAGGATCTATCACATGTAGGCCACAAGATAAGTCTCAAAAAATTTAAGAATATTGAAATCATATCAAGTATCTTTTCTGACCACAGTAGTATGAAGCTATAAATCAATAACAGGAGGAAAACTGAAAAATTAACAAATATGTGGATATCAAACAACATGCTCTCAAACAACCAATGGGTCAAAGAAGAAACCAAAAGGGAAATAAAAAATATCTTGAGAGAAACAAAAATGGAAACACAACTTACCAAAACATAAGAGGCAGAAAAGGCAGTTCAAAAAAGGAAGTTTGTAGCAACAAACGCATACATTAAGAATAAAGGAATATTCTTTTAAAATCTAACTTTAAGCCCCAAAGAACTAGATAAGAATGAAGTAAATAACAAGATCAGAGCAGAAATAAATGGAATAGAAAATACAAAAACAATAGAAAAGATCAATGAAACTAAGAATGCGTTTTTGAAAATATAAACAAAACCAACAAGATTCTATGTAACTTACCAAGAAAAAAGAAAGACTCAAATAAATAAAATTATAAAGAAAAAAGGAGATACTACAACTGATACCACAGAAATGCAATGGATAATAAGAGACTACTATGAACAGTTATATGCCATCAAATCAAATAAGCTAGAAGAAACGAATAAATTTCTAGAAACATACAACCTACAGAGACAGAAGCATGAAGAAACAGAATATTTGAAGAGATGAATAATGAGTAAGAAAATTGAATCAATAATCAAAAATCTCTCAACAAAGAAAATCTCAGGACCAGATGTCTTCACTGATAAATCCAACCAAACATTTGAACAAGAACTACTACCAATTCTGCTCAAATTCTTCCAAAAAAAATTGAAAAGGAGGGAATATTTTCAAATTTATGTTATCAGGCTAGCATTACCCTAATACCAAATCCAGACAGGGGCACTGCAAAAAAAATTATAGGCCAATATCCCTGATGAGCATGGAAGCAAAATATCCTAATCAAAATAGTAGCAAACCATATTCAACAGCATATTAAAAGGATCACATTCCATGGTCAAATAGGATCTATTCCTGGGATACAAGGATGGTTCAACCTACATGTGTAAAAACTCCCAATAATTTAGGTATAGAAGGAGTGAACCCCAACATAATAAAGGACATATGTGTTAAGGCCACAGTCAACATTGTAGTGAAAACCTGAAAACTTTTCAACAGCAAAATTCCTGATAACTCAATTTAAAAATGAGAAAGAACATGGAGAGACATTTTTCCTAAGAGGACATACAAATGACTAGTAGGTATATGAAAAGGTACTCAACATCACTAATCATCAGGGAAATGCAAATTAAAATCCCACTGATACATCATCTCATATCTGTTAGGATGACTATTATCAGAAAGTCAAAATGTAATGTGTTGGTTACGATGAAAAGAAAAAGGAGCCCTTATGTACTGTTGGTAGGAATGTAAATTAGTACAGCCATCATGGAAAACAGGATGGGGGATTCTCAGAAAACTAAAAATAGAATGCCATATGATCCAGCAATAATTTATTTGTGTCTGGGTATATATCCAAAGGAACTGAAATCAGTATGTCAAAGAGGCATTTGCATTTCCATGTTCATTGCAGTTTTATTCACAATAACTACAATATGGAAGCAACCTACGTATCTCTCATTGGAAAAACAGATAAAGAAAATGTGGTATATTACTCAGGCTTAAAAAGGAAGGAAATCTTGCCATTTGCAACATGATGAAGCTGGAGGACATTATGGTAAATGAAATAAGCCAGACACAGAAAGACACTGCATCATCTCACTTATATGTTGAATTTTTTTTAAATCAGCTCATAGGAAGACAGGAGAATGGTAGTTATCAAGGGCAAAGGAGTGGGAGAAATGAGGAAATGCTGTTCAAAGGGTACAAATTTTCAGTTACAAGACGAAAAAGTTCTAGATACCTAATGCACACCACAATGACTATAATTAATAATATATACCTATTGTATACTGGAGATTTGCTAAGAGAGTAGATCTTAAGTGTTCTTACTATAAAAAAGATAACCATGTGAGATTTTGGGATGGCAGGTCTGCTAATTTGCTTGATTTTTGTATTCATTACATAATGTATACATATATCAAAATATTGTATTGTATACCTTAAATACATACAATTTTATTTGTCAATCAAACCTCAATAAAGCTAGAAAAAAACAAAGTCTTAAATAAAGAAGTAAACCTTTACATTGATAGTCAATTGATTTTTGATCAGGGTACCAAGATAACTTAATGGGGAAAAACAGTATTTCCAATGAAAGGTGCTGGGAAAACTGGATATTCACAGATAAAAGAATAAAGTTTGACCCTTACTCATACTATACACCCAAAGTAACTCAATATCTAAACATAAGAGTGAAAATTATAAAACTGCTAGAAGAAAATATAGCAGTAAATCTTCATGATCTGTGATTAGGCAAAGCTTTCTTAGCTATGATATTAAAAGCACAAGGAACAAAAGAGAAAATAGATAAATTAGACCTCATCAAAATTAAATCCTGCTCTTCAAAGCACACTATCAAAAATGAAAAGACATCCACAGAATGGGAAAGTAGTTGAAAATGAAATATCTGATAAAAAAAATTGTGTTAGAATGTATAAAGAACATACACAAGTCCATAATAAAAAGACAGTCCAATTTAGAATGGGCAAAGAACTTGAATATATACTTCTCCAAAGAAGACAAACAAATGGCCAATAAGTGCATAAAAAGATGTGCAGCATCATTAGCTATCAGAGAAATGCTCTTCAAAACCATAATAAGATACCACTTCACACTCACTAAGACAGCTATAATAAAAAGACAGGTAAAACAAGTGTTAGATTAGTTGTGGAGAACTGAAGCTCTCATATACTGCTGGTGGAAATGTAAAATGGTACAGTCACTTTATTTGAATATTTGAATAACTAATGGTACAGTCACTTTATATATTTGAATGACTATTCAAAAGTTAAACATGGAGTTACCGCATGATCCAGAAATCCCACTCTTAGATACAGACCCAAGAGAAACTTATGTCCACACAAAAACTTGTACACCAATATTTATAACAGCATTATTCATAATAGCCAAAACCAGAAAAATCTCAGATGTCTAGCAATTGATGAATGAATAAACCACATTGTTGTATTTATGTAACAGAATATTATTCAGCAAAAAAAGAGAAATGAAGTACTCATATATGCTACAACATGAATGAAGCCTGAAAACATGCTATGTGTAAAAAGCCAGTTATAGAAGACCACATATTGTATAATTTTTTTTTTTTTTTTGAGATGATGTCTCACTGTCACCCAGGCTGGAATGCAATGGCACGATCTTAGCTCCACCTCACAGATTCAAGTGATTGTCCTGCCTCAGCCTCCTGAGTAGCTGGGATTGCAGGTGCCTGCCACCACGCCTGGCTAATTTTTGTATTTTAGTAGAGACAGGGTTTCGCCATGTTGGCCAGGCTGGTCTCGAACTCCTGACCTCCAGCGATTTGCCCACCTCAGCCTCCCAAAGTGCTGGGATTACAGGAGTGAGCCACCGTGCCTGGCCTGTATGATTTTATTTATATAAAATGTCCAGAATAGCAAAATTGTAGAGTAGATTAGTTGTTGCCTAGGTCTGGGTGAAAGTGGGGAGGAAGTGACTGCTACAGGTATGGGGTTTCATTTGGGGATGATAAAGCTGTTCTAAAATCGTGGTGACAGTTGCACACCTCTCTGAAAGGCACTAAAACCTCTGAGTTATATACTTTAAATGGATGAATTGTGTGGTATGTTAACTACACCTGAATAAAACTATTACATTAAAAAAAATGGGCCAGGCGCAGTGGCTCACGTCTGTAATACCAGCACTTTGGGAGGCTGAGGCGGGTGGATCACGAGGTCAGGCGTTCAAGACCAGCCTGGCCAACATGGTGAAATCCCGTCTCAACTAAAAATACAAAAAATTAGCTGGGCATAGTGGTGGGTGCCTGTAATCCCAGCTACTCGGGAGGCTGAGGCAGGAGAATCCCTTGAACCCGGGAGGCGAAGGCTGCAGTGGGCCAAGATGGCACCACTGCACTCCAGCCTGGGTGACAGAGTGAGACTCCGTCTCAAAAAAAAAAAAGAAAAAAAAAAAGGCTTCTGCAGGCACTGAACACTGTGGTGGGGTGGGGAAGGGGGTGGGTACCTGGGTAGAATCCCAGTAGGGTATGGGAATAAACTTGGATGAGGAAAAAAATACCTCTGCTAACTTCTACCTGTTAGAATTGTAATCTTCTGTTATGAATGTACATAACAAACTGCAATGGTACTAATGGTACCTGTGATTGTATTCACCAGTAGAAATCCCTGATATTTTCATTTTATATTACAGTTACCTCAGGGATTTGAGAAAAATTATTTATGCTCAATGGCATTTCAAAATCATAGTAGCTATTAGATTAACCAGTAGATCTTATTAATGTTACTGGCCTGTGTGTTACTGGTAACAGACTCACTTAGGTAAGGGATCAAAGGGAAATACAACTTTCCTCTTGCATGCTCTGTCTGCACAAGGCAGGAACATCTGGAAAGAGCCAGCCTCCCAATCAGGACTGGCCACCCTCTCTCTCTTTCTATTCCTCTCTGCTGTCTGTGACTACTAGCCGCCTCAGATTCAAAGCAAAAGCAGAAAGCCAGAGCCCTACTTTAGCTTTTTGGCTTAAGCAATGTTGTTCAACCCAGCTTTAACCTCTATATGAAGGAATTGAAGTGGGAGTCATAATCCCAATTAGCTACTGTATCTTCTATTTAGAATTCTTTGAACAAGATCTTCATAGGGAAAGAGAAGTGAATAGTCTTATCCAGGTCTCACACCTCTATTACAAACCCCCTGTTAATATCTCTATCAGATAATCCTTCCAGTACGAGGTTAACATTTAATGAGCCCCTCTATATCCTAAGGACATAGGTGCTCAGTGAGTCATATATACTATCCTATCTGATAAAATCAGCTGAGATATGGACATTAATTCTCTGTATTAGTAGTACAGATGAGTGAATTGGGATGTATAGAAATGTCATAATTTACCCAAGTTCACCCAGCTAATAAGTGGAAAACCTTGGGTTCAAACACAGGCTCCTCTGACTCAAAGTTTTGTGTTGTTTCTACTACTTTCGATAAAGTCAAATAGAACAAACAAATTTTACTTCTCTTTTTGGACTCTTAATAGGCATGGTATATTTATCATAATACATCATGAGGAAAAAACACCCCCCTCTACCAAAATGACAGGAATAATATTTTTTCTGGATGTTTTCTTTGGGTGGTGGGGGGAGAAATTCTTTTTCTGAAGCACATTCTTTGCTTGCATGATAGAGTACTTGGAATTATTTTTAGAAATACCTGCACTGTCAGTTAGAATTAACTTTTTTCTTGCTGATGAATTAATGTTGGTATAAGCCTTCTGCTAGAAACTGTTGTTGGACACAAGAAAGTTTTGCTAATTGAAACCCTGCTTTTGGCTCCTCTTTTATTATAAGCCATTTCAGTAAGCGGCCCCATCATTTGTCCAGTTGGACAAGCCAGCAATATGGAAGCCTCCTCCTGTTTCACTGCTCATAGTCAGTCCATCACCAAAGTCCCATCAATTCCAACCTCCCAAATAGATCTCAAAGATATCCACTACTTCCTGTCTGCTACCACCACTATAGCAAAACTATCATGGTCTCTTGCCTGGGCCATGAAGTTGACTCCCCAGGTCTATTTATTCCTGCTTCCTTACTCTTTGCCCTTTTTCCCATCATTTCTCCACATTTCAGATCCTTCAGTAACTTGCCTTTGCTCTTAGGATGGCATCACCTCTCCTTAACTTGACAAACAAAGCTCTTTACTATTGACCCTAAACACTGCCCTATCTTACCTTACCCCTTCATCCTCTTTACTCTCTTATTGCCAGTTTTATTGACCTTCTCTATGAATCAGGATATGGTAGGTTAAGCTGCAGCAACAAGCAACCCCCAAATCACAGCATCTTAAAAGCACAAAGGCTCATTTATTACTCACAGTACGTATCCAGTAAATATTAGCAGTGGCACCCTGCAGGGGTGTGCGTGCACTAGAAGAAAGCATAGCCAATTGCACGCTAGCTCTTGAGGCTTCCATGCAGGCATGGTGTGCATACACACACATATGTTCCCATTCCATTGGGCAGAAAAAGTCACATGTCCACATCCACCTTCACAGAGGCAGGGACATGCAATCCCAGCATGTACCTAGGTACCCAGGAGGACAGAGAATCTGCATCAGGACATTGCACCTGCTTCCTTCTCCCACAGGCCTTTAAACAAGCTGACTCCTCTGCCTGAAATGCCTTTCCTTTTATTCTTTTATTTTTTTCAATGATGCCCTACTTAAAATACACCCTCCATTCCTTGAAGTAACTCCTGCGTTATTCTCTGCATCTAAGCTCAAGCTTAGGGAAACCTTCCCTTACTGGGTCAAAATATCCATATTATAAGCTTATAGCAACATATACATGTATAAAACTTGCCATAATTGCAATTTTATCTTTGTTTGAATGAATGTTTGACAAATATCTGTCTCCCATATAAGACTGTAAGCTCTATGAAGAGAGTGACCTCGTTGGCTTTTGCTCCCAAGTGTTATAACAACAACAAAAAACAACACCTATTGCAGGCCAGGCAGAGTTCTAAGTAGTTTGGCACGTGACTCTTTCATATTTACAATAAATAAGCTAACTCATTCATATTTACAATAACCCTATGAGGCAGATATGATGATTACTGTATTTTGTAGATAAGAAAATTGAGGCACAGAACTTGTCCAGGTTCCTGCAGCTAGTAAGTGATGTGAAGCCAGGGCTCAGACATAAACCTCTGACACCAGAATCATGCTCTTGACCATTGCAGTTTACAAGCATCTAGACACCCCATGGTGCCAAAAGAGGTGTTCAGTAAATACCTTTTGAATGGCCCAATGAAGGACTAAACCAGTATTCTGTGATGCACACTCAGGAAAAGGCTACCATGGGGTGATTTTCCTGGAATGTCCAAGCTGGAAATTTCCTTAGAGATCACCTGGTTCAACTTTCTTCTCTTATGGACTGGTAACCCACAGCTCAGAGTTAAGGTTGCTGCAGATTTGGCTCTTCTATCTCACTTGGCAGGAATGGCACATCAGCTGGCATCTCTCAGAGCCACACCTTTCTTATTTCATTAGGCAACAAAGTAGAAAATGGCACCAGTGGGGATTTCTTCCAGTAGACCAATGGAAACTTTTGTGTATATGAAAGATTTGAGTGCAGGGGGTGGAAGTGACTTTTACCTTCTCCTCTCTTTTCTGAAATTAGATTTTCTAGGACAGAAAAAAAAAAAAAGAATGCCAAAGGTAATGAGATCTCCACGGTTACACACACAGTTTAAATTAACAGTGTGAGTCAGTGTTTCAGAATAGAAATAGCAACAAAAGCTGACATCCTGGGAAAAAATGACTCAATTAACTATATGTGCACTGCCACTGGTTCAAATTTCTTTGATGATTTGTAACCAGAGACCCGTGAAAATTAAACGCCAAAGGGACTGTGGCAGAATTTGTATCTAGTTACCAGGGTAGCTGGTTCACTGGGGTATGTGGTGGTGATGGTTGAGAACCTTTGATTTCCTAACCCACTGTGGAGATCTAGATGCCTGTTACCCATCACTTGGAGGCACAGAGTGCCTCATGGATGAGGAAACATGTTAATTGTCACCTCCATAATTCTCTCTCCTGGCATCCAGGTCCTCAGCAAAGTCCATTTATCCAGCTCCCTGAGAAAGGAGAAGACATATAATAGGTTTTGGCTAAATACTCCCAGAGAAAGGAGTAGATCAGGTGTTTAGAAGGCAAATATCTTTATGAGATTTACTTATTTTCTCTCCAAGGAGAAAAGAGCAGCAATAGCTAGCTTATTAAAGATTGCTTTGATTGCTGAGAATTACACAGATAAAAAGAGGGAGCATTGTGCCTTGCGGTACTCAAGCATCCTTTGCTGCAAATGGGAATTGACTGAGCCGAAGCTTGGTGAGAATAGTGGAAAGAGAAATGGGTCCTGGGGCTCCTTGGAGGTACAGCTGGAACAGGGAAGTCATGTGGAGGCTACAATTCTTCTCATCCTCTTTATGTTCTCCCTTCAAAGCCCCCACTTATTATTTCAATTTTCTATCTTTGTGACAGAGTGGGCTTCTATGACTTCTGCCTTGCCCTGGAGGTCCAATACAGGTGATTCACTTGTGCAGCAGTAAGGACAGGAGAGCAGAAGAGAAGGAGCCTAGTGCGTGGGGCTGGAAAGTGATAGTCAGCAATGCATCCTGTGCCCCTCATCCTACTCCCAACATCTGATTCTGCCTCAGATTCTTGGCACATACATGGACCAGAGGGGGCATGGCAGCATTTATATCCTGGTTGCTGGAGCTTCTATAGAATTGATCCTCTTGTGGAGCCAAATACTGCAGGGTTCCTTGCAGTTAGCTTAGTACATGATCTGCAATCCAGGAACACTGCCTCTAGACTACATTCCAAGACATTTCAGTATATTCTCTTTTTATTTTTGTTGCTTTCTGCCTAGGAGTCATCAATCCATTCATCCTTTCTGCCATACTCATCCCCCCCATACATGAATTTATTTCTTCAAACAACAAACACTTGTTTTATGCATATGTGCCACATACTGGGCTCTGTTTTAGGGGACACAGAGATAAGTGACTCAGTCTCAAGGTAGACCTAGAAAAAATCAGAGAAGGGTGGAAATTTCTTAGTTACTGAGAGCTTCTAGCAAATAGCCAACCTCCTGTGTCCCATGACATGCTCAACAGCCAGGGGCATTCAGGCTCTGTCTGCACAGTGATTGTGAAAAGTCTATGCTGGGGCTTACTTAGCCCTCCTGGAGAAGACATTAAATTATTCTGTCACCCACACTGTTAAGCTTTGTGACTGAATCTAAGCTGCTTTATAATCAGCCTAACCTCGAAGGAAGGGTACATTAGCACTGGGAATATCACCACCTTCCTCCCCTACCCCATCTCAACAGAGAGCTGACCATTTCCCAGGATGCCTCTATTTCTGCTTTACTGTTCCCAAGGTCTAGCTGAAGATTCTTCCCTCTGGAGAGGACTGGGCCTCTTGTTTCAGAAAATTGCAGCAAAATGGAAGAATAGAGAGATAAGAACTTGTCATGAGGGCAGAAGTTGATCGGTTTCCATAACTTGGGCAATGACCTCAGCTAGGACACAGTTAAATGAAATCACATATGTGTGTTCTTTCGTTATTGTAATTCGTGAGTGCTAATTTGAAGCATGATTTTTCAAGTGGTCACCCAGAGTCTGCAGCAGAAACAGTAAGAACATCAAACATTATTTGAGACTGCAGATGATTTCATCCTATAAAGAGCTAGCTTATGAAGAGTTTCTCTGGAGGCCTCTGAGGTAGGCAGGGCAAGAGATGACCATCCTATTATACAGATGAGGAAACAAGACTCGAGCAATAATGGCTATGAACACTTCCTATGAGTCTGCTGCTGTCCAGAGTGCCCTCCATATACCAGGCATTTTGAACTTTTACAGATGAGGAAACTGAGGCCAAGAAAGGATAGGCCTTTTTCCCTAAGACACACAGATAAAGATGTAGTAAAGCCGAATTTCTAGACCAGGACTTTTAGACGCCAGGTTCACACTCTTTAGAGACCTGGCTATCTTATTTTATCCTAAGGTCACATAGCCATGAGTGGTGGGTCTGGGAGGGTAACCCAAGTGTTTGACTCCCACCCTTTAGTATTTCTCCATTGCTTCATTTTCCCAGTACGGTCTTCATCCTCCTGAATTCCTACTTAGCAAAATGACGTCTGGAGAAGTTGTGCTGGCTGCCACTTCAAGGAGGCTGAGTGGTGGGCATGGGCTCTCAGCCACTGCCTATCAACCTAGAAGGAAACTATTCCCAGTGAAAGCCTTAAATCTGTGGTGATGAGAATTTTCTAGCTTACTTGAATGCCATGATCTCATCTAGGCTGGGATACCTGGGATGACAGATTTACTGGGCAAAGACAAACCATTTAAAAATGCAGGTCCTCCCATAAGCAGAGACTGCAGAGTCTGTAGAAATTGTGCTCATTTACTGTATGCTGGGCAGGGAATAGCCACTCATACTGAGCACTTATGAGGCACCAGTCACCACACTAAGCATGTGGTCTGCATTAGCTTAGGTTGGTATTCTTATCTCCACCTAAAAGATAAAGAAACTGAGATTCAGAGAGACTAACTAGTGTGCTCCAAGTCACACAGCTGGAAAGGCCAGCTAAGATTTGCACTCTAATTTCTGTGGCTCCCAGAATCCAGTCACCAAGAGGCACTCTCTGCTGTCTGCTAAACCAGGCTGCCTGCCAGAATCAGAAGAGGAACCTCCATCTGGGGTTCACATTGTGAACAAGCAGTAAGAGAAGAAAGGCAGGACAGATGGAGACAGAATGCAAGTCAACTCCAGAAGGCTGATGTTAATGGCCATGAGGGTCTCTGAAATTTCATTTCAATCCAGAAATACAAATTCACAGTGGCACAGCCCTCTCTCTGGCAGGATAGTGCAGTATCTGGAGTTTCTTCTTTGCCATTGAGATATTCACCCTCAGAAAAGGCATTTCGCATTCGACATTTTTCTTGAAATGTACAGGTTGAACATTTACATTTTCTTGAAATGTGCCCTACTTGTTGATTTAAATGTTTGTAAACATTTACATATTTATATAATTTTTATTGCTGCTATATAGAATCTTCAGTTCTGTTTGATTTTGCTAATTGCCCAAGTGCCTCCTTTGTACTGAAGTATCAATAATAATAATGATCAAAGGCCTAAAAGCGCATAAGCATTTTCTGTTTCCAGCTTCTATTTTACGAATAAAACATTGATGCTCTTTTTAAGTTGGCCATCACTCATCTGGGAGGTTTTGCAGACAATAACAGTTCATTAGTAATATCTGGTGGGGGAAGATGTATGATGCTGTAAATATTTAAAATCAAATTTGAAAAAGAAGACAGAGATGAATGCATGGGATGGGGGTGGGGGGACGAACATGGTGCCCAGGGCTGTAGTTTTCACAGCAACTTCCACTGGGGCCCTGCCATTGTTTTCCTTTGTAAGTTCCATGAAACGGGACTTAGCGATATAGCTGCATCCAGCAGGAGCCAAAATGGCCTTTGTGGAGTTTAATGGGCATCTAGCCTGTGGTCCTTCTAAAAGTAGCCCCCTTGATGGGGACTTGCGAACCGGTAATTCATTTGGAAGCTGATTCCAGGGAACACTGTTAGGGAGTCTCACATGATAGAGAAGGAAAAGGGCCAATGAAGAGTGTCACACATGAGGTATTGCTGTGGATAGGTAGGCCCAATCCCACTTGGAACCCTTTAAGAAACCACTGCAAGGGGACCTAAGGGGCCAGGAAACCTTGGTCCGTCCTCCAGCAGCTCTTTTCCTAAATTGGTAGAGTGCTGCTCGTGGAAGGGTACTGGCTCCCATTTCCAGCTAGCCCTGAGCTCAGGCCCAGGTAGACCCATCAGGATCTGCAGGTGGGAGCTATGGACATGTTAGCTCCTGGATAAGTCCCTGAGAATGGGCAGGACCCATTCAGCTCAGCTACAGGGGGTTGGTGTGAAGTCTAGAGTTTCTTTTTTGAGGTGGATGGTAGAGAGAATAAAGCTCACCATTTATCTTTTGGAACTCCAAACTCCAGGTTTGCCTTCCCCATCACATCCAAGAGTTGTAGAGAGTAGAAACTGGTCACGAGTGACAGTCTAGTCCAGCTAGGGAAACTGAAACAGTGTCAGCAACAGACATCACACAATGGCACTCAGCCAGAGGAGGAATGGTTATCAGAGAAGGCTTCCTGCTGTGGTTAAGAGGCAGCCCAGAAATGGCTTTGGAATGCCGCTTCTTCTATTCACTTCCTTTGGGTTATGTTTGGTGGACTCCGACCCTTGCTGGGACTGACTGGGAAATGTTCTCCCTCCAACCCCAACTCCCATTCCCAAATCCTTTGTTCCTCAAACAGCTCATATCCTGCTCTCCAGACCCCTGACCCCTTTCCCATCTTGCTTTGTAAAACTTCCCTGAGGCAGGGTGTGGTGGCTCATGCCTGTAATCCCAGCACTTTTGGAGGCTGAGGTGGGCAGAACACTTGAGCTCTGGAGCTCAACTGCAATATGACGAAACCCCATCTCCAAAAAGAAAAAAAATTACAAAAATTAGCCAGGCATGGTGACCCAAGCCTGTAGTCACAGCTACTTTGGAGGCTGAGGTGGGAGGATCACTTGAGCCCAGAAAGCTGAGGCTGCAATAAGCTGTGATGGCACCACTGCACTCCAGCCTGGGCAAGAGAGTGAGACCCTGTCTCAAAAAACAAACCAAAAAAATAAAAATGAAATAAAATAAAACTTCCTGAATATGTTTTATTTCCTTGAATCCCTGTTTACCACAAAAAAAAAAAACCCTAATCTGTACTCTGATGCTTTGAACTGAGAATGGATGAAAATGGTATATTTTTCAGTGAAGGATTCCTAAAGCTAAACTGTTTTAGCTAAAGTAAGTGGATTTCTAAGCTCTTCTCCTGCTCTGCTTCATGCTCGTCTATAAAATCACAAATTATCAGAACAGGAGGGAATCTTAGGCTCATCTAATTCAATGTCTTCGGTTCACAGAGCTGTAAATCAGGGCTCAGAGAAAAGATGGGACTTCCTTGAGGTCATGACTAGGTGACCTCATGACAAGCTGGTAGGAGTCTATCATATATTTGTTAAAAGATCTCAGAGCTGGGACAGAATCTTGGAGCAAGTTCCTTTGATCCAGGGCACACAGGAAGTGGGGGAACCAAGTACACATTTCCCACCCTGCCAGAACAGGGCCTGGGTGAACATTTTTGGCACATCTGCCTTTGCTAGAGGAGCTGCAAAGAGTTTTACATTAAATACATTACTAGTGGCCTTGGTTCCATCTTTACCTTATGATTAAACCTACTTTCAAATGTAGAGGCCAAGGAGTTGTTTAAATATCCTTCCTGATGAGATGTTTACGAATGTGAGAGGCCACACCTTCTTTTTTTTATGCCTCTGACCATATCTTCCTGTGTGCAGTCAGAAGCTGTCTGTCTGTAACATCCACCCACTGGCTTTGTACTTAGAACTGAGATCGGAAGGCAGCTCCCTAGACAGCCTTAGAAATGTCCACATCGTACCAGATCTAATGCTCCTTGTGCAACCGCCTTTTGATTGCCCTCATTTTCCTCTTTATACTTTGACAATTGTCACTTGGCTTCTTAGAATATAGGACTCATAACTGATTACAGAACTCTGTGTCAGTGGTCTGACCAGCATAGAGTGGGCAGTCCCTCCTCTTGCTTGGTACCTGAGTGATCTGCAAAAGTACTTTAACTTCTACATATAAACATGTTAATTTAGCCTCAAATCATCATTTGTATTTGTTTTTAGCAATATCATAGTGGCACAAATTTACCTTAAACTCAGTGGAGAACTGTAGGCTTTTACTGTTTTGCTGTCAACTCCTAATCACCCCTTTTCCCCACTCTATACTTGGGCAGCTGGTTCTGAGAGCAGGAGTTACATTTTTGGCAGGCCTAAACACATGTCTTATATGCCAACTGGATGGATTATTGTATAATAACTTCATATTGACATATTTACTACACATAAATACCATTATGACAATTGAGAAATAGGATTTGCTATGCCATCAAAAAATCAATCTACAGAGCCACCCACGGTGGCACATGCCTGTAGTCCTAGCTACTTGGGAAGCTGAGGTGGGAGGATCACTCGAGCCCAGGTGTTTGAAGCTGCAGTGAGCTATATCATGCTACTGCACTCCAGCCTGGGTGACAGAGTAAGACCACGTCTGTTTAAAAAAAAAAAAGAAGAAAGAAAAATATTAATTTGCAAAATAGACAGGCTTAGTAAAAGAAATACTTTAGCTAAACAAAGGTCTCCTAAACACACTGTCATTATTACAAAAGAGGATTCTACAAAGGTAGGGGATGGGGATGGGGTGGATGGGAACTAACATTACTCGTGTCTTGATGGAAATCAGGGCACCCTTGTGCTTAGTCAAAAGGCCTCCATGGAGGGCTCTGTACCAAGTGAGTGACAGATGGGTGAGCAGAGGTAAAAACAAATGACTCACAAAATAATAGACCCATAGACACTCCATGGAGAGGGCTCAGGCGAAGAGGATTTCAATAAGTTTGGGAAATGCTTTCCTTCTTAGAAGTTATTAGCATATTAAGGCGGGGCGCGGTGGCTCACGCTTGTAATCCCAGCACTTTGGGAGGCCGAGGCGGGCGGATCACGAGGTCAGGAGGTCGAGACCACGGTGAAACCCTGTCTCTACTAAAAATACAAAAAAAATTAGCCGGGCGTGGTGGCGGGCGCCTGTAGTCCCAGCTACTCGGAGAGGCTGAGGCAGGAGAATGGCGTGAACCGGGGAGGCGGAGCTTGCAGTGAGCCGAGATTGCGCCACTGCACTCCAGCCTGGGTGACAAAGCCAGACTCCGTCTCAAAAAAAAATAAATAAATAAAAAATAAGAAGTTATTAGCATATTAAAAGTACTGAGAAATTTTGTGATGAAGAACCACAAATAACTTTGTTTAATCATGATTTCTCAAGCCTTCTCTGACCATCAAAACCTTTTCTTTTACAAATAACTCCAACTAAATTTGGTAAATACTGCTTTGGACAGAGCTTTTCTCTCTCTGTCTGAAGTTATCTAAAGTTTACCAGAATCTGAGTTTGCTCTTTTCAAAGGGCTCTGTTTAGAGACCATAGAAAAACTCGTAAATGTTTACTAACCTATCTCATTTCAAGTCATGGGTCATAAGAACTGACACAAATCCAGTGACACACCAAATAAAGAATATCCTTTTCTCAAACTGGCATGGCAAGATTAAGATTCCTATGTAAAAATATTTTCCCAAGGATTTCATTATTGGGTTAGGAAAGAAAAAGAAAAAAATGGGCATTTTTTTTTTTTTTTACAAGTAGGGATTTTTGTTGTTCTTATTGACTTGAGATTAGAACCCAAAAATATTTACTGAATCCAGTGTATACACTCGAGATGATTCTAGGTCGTGTAATGGATGTCAAAAGAAAATCATAAACTGTCACTGTTTTTGCTGCACTTACAGTCCAGCAAAACTAACATTAATAGAGAAAGGGTTAATGCTCCAACAATGTTGCCTAGAATATGGCACTTGTGAGAATTAATCAAAAGAAGAAATCCATGGATTGGAGAAGATGTGGGAAGATTTCATGGAGTTAGCGGGACTTAAATATGGCTGGGAAAATTGGGAAGAATTTTTAAAAGATAAGAGGATAAATGGAGCCCCAGGCAATTAAAAAACTAACTCTTGACAAGGGGCCTCTGGGAAATTTTTTTTCTTGGGCCTTAGCTATTCCAGGAAAATGTTCCTGTATATGAAGAGTATCTTTGTTCACTAGAATTTCATCAGAAGTAGAAGAAGCTTGGAAACTTTCAATATTAAACTGACTGCTGCAACTAAACTATATGTCAGGAGTTTGAATTTAGATATTAATAGGTATTTGATATTAAGATAGTAATTATTATAATTACTATATATTAATTAATTAATATATAGTTACTGTGTTTTAATATATATTAATTAATTATACTATATACTAGGATTAGTATATAATAAATTGATATAAATAATTACTATACCTATATATAATGATATTTTTGTTTCTTATATTATTATAATAAGTAACTATTAATTATTAGTTGTATATAATAATGATATATACTGTGGAATATAGTACTAATATTACTATATGATTAATTATTAATTAATATGTAGTGATCATAATAGTACTAAGTATAATACTAAGTATAATAATAATGCTATGTTTTAACATAAAAATTCAAAATAGATATTCATATAAATAATATAATATCTAAATTCAATATCTAATATAAAAAAAGGGTAATTATTTTTTGTCTATGTCTATTTTTTATAAGGACCAGCAAGTTATTTGTGTGTGGACAGCCCAGTCCCAGAAGGTAAAACCATTCTTAACTATAGTCAGGACCATCACACTCAGCTGACCTAAGGGCCTAACAACCCGCTCTTTGGGGGCAGTAGGACAACGGGGTAGGAACTCCATCCTCGTTGCCGAGACTTCATGGTATGGTAGATGCGCTTTTTCTCTCCCTTGCTAGACAGGGCCGCCTTGGGACCCTGTGGGCTATTGGATGGCGATTGCTGCAACTTCTTTGCATTCAACATGAGCAGCTTCGTGTCTAGAGCACTGGGGAACTATTGCCTGAACTTGCCTCTTAACAGAGACACTTTATTTTTTCCACACAGGAGCTTGGGAATACAGCAGTAGGCTTTAAAGCTTGCCTGTCTTTCACCTATGCTTCTGGGTAAGATCTCACTCATTTAATAAGAAAAGACCCTGCTTCTCAGCTTCCCCGTTGAAACTAGAAGATAAACTAGAGAAAGAAAACAGTGATCTCCTATCTTTCTCTGAAGCACATCTTCAGGAGGTCCTGACCCCAGTTTCCCCACTGAGTATCTCTTCACTCACATTTCTCAAATTCCCGTTCACTGGCCATCTTCCACCACCTTCTCCTCTCCACTCCTTGGACTAGGACCAAAACTTCACACACACGCGCACACACACACACACACACACACACACAAAGCAAACTAAGACTGATGGATTCCACTGAGGACTGGTTCATGGCCCAATGAAAGGCTGTTGGATGGTGCAATTCTCCAAGTGCCAGAAACATCCACCAGCTTGCAGGCAGGAGACAGGGCCCTTCACCTTTGAGATCATTTCCACGGAGGCAGAACAGTGTGGTGAGGGCCAGAAACGAGACATATAAAGTCACCAACACAATACTGGGAACACAGTTGAAATTCATTAAATGATTCATCTTCTCCTATTTATCATTATTTTTAGAATCCTCAAGTTGTGTTGACCCACCTGGGAACACTGCTGGCTCCAGAATGCCAAGCTCCAGTAATTGTATAAAATAAAATTAAAATACCAGAAGGATGTATTTGCAAACAAACTATAGAGCCTTAAGATTATACAGCAGTTAAGAAAGTATGAGGTGGGCGTATGTGTGCCAGTAAGGAGGAGTTTAAAAAGCAGGATGGAGAACAATATGAATAATGTGATCACATTTTTGCTTTTAAAAACCAAACTTCCGTATAATACACAACTACCATTTGATAAGTTATTAGTGTTTACCTGGCACTAGCCAAAGTGCTTTTAAAACCCTTATCTTGGCTGGGTATGATGGCTCATGCCTGTAATCCCAGTACTTTGGGAGTCTGAGGCAGATGGATGACCTGAAGTCAGGAGTTTGAGACCAGCCTGGCCAACATGGTGAAACCTTGTCTCTACTAAAAATAAAAATACAAAAAATTAGCCGGTGTAGTGGCGTGTGCCTGTAGTTCCATCTGCTCAGGAGGCTGAGGCAGGAGAATTGCTTGAACCTGGGAGACGGAGGTTGCAGTGAGCCGAGATCACACCACAGCACTCCAACCTGGATGATAGAGCAAGACTCCATCTCACAAAAACACACAACAAAAAAATGTTAAAAAAAAAAAAAAACCCTTATCTCCTTTCATGCTCACAATGCTGAGAGAGTGATATTGTTGTCCATGCCATTTTATAAATGCAAAAATTGAGTTTTAAAGAGGTTAAATAACTTTCCCAGCATCATACATTCAGGTAGTCTGATTCCAGAGCCTGTTCTAGAAGTCATGATACAACTTAGGTGTCCAAACCTAGAAAAATACAGGGAAGAGCACACACCACTCTTGTCAGAGGTTACATCTAAAGATAAAGGATGGGCTGGAGTAGGGGGGAAAGGTAAGTTTGAGACATTTATTTCTTACTCTAAATTAATATATTGATTCATGTATTTGCAACATATCAGTTTAATAGTTAAAAAGACAGTCCTTTTCACAAAAGAGAGAATATATAATCTCACCTATATGAAATATATAAAATAGGCAGATTCATAGAGATAGAAAATAGATTCAAGGTTCTCAGGGACTTGGGAGAGGGGAAAATTAGGAGTTAATGCTTAATAAGTGCTGAATTTCTGCTTGGCATGATGAAAAGTTTTGAAAATAGTGACAATGGTTGCACAGCACCGAAAATGTAATTAATGTCACTGAATTCTTAAAAAATGGTTAAAATAGTGAATTTTATATTATGTATATTGTACCATAGAAAAGAAGGAGAAGGAGCAGGAGGATGAGGAAAAGAAGGAGGAGAAGAACAGCAAGAAGAAAGAAGAGGAGGAGGAAGGAGGAGGAGGAAGAGGAGGAGGAGGAGGGGAAGAAGAAGTAGAAGAAGAAGAAGAAAGAAGAAGAAGAAGAAGAGGAGGAGGAGGAAGAAGAGGAGGAGGAGGAAGAGGAAGAGGAAGAAGAAGAAGAAAGAAGAAGAAGAAGAAGGAAGAAGAAGAAGAAGAAGAAGAAGAAGAAGAAGAAGAAGAAGAAGAAGAAGAAGAAGAAGAAGAAGAAGAAGAAGAAGAAGAAGTAGTACTGGAGGAGGAGGATGAATTCATTTGGATTTTGGGAAACTCACTCTATTTCCCTTCTTTTTCTCATTTTGCCTATACGTTGTTGTGTCACAGAGGTGTGGCATCCCCAGTGCCTCACACGGCCAGTGAGATGTAACTGCAGCTTTACCTATTTGGACATGTGGTTGTGTCACTATCTCTGAGTAGTGGAAGGTGCCTCTGAGCACTAGCTCCTTTGCTTCCCTGTGTGGTGTGAAGCCATATACTTGTGATTGGCTCAGTGTTGGGCAAAGAGATTCTTTTTTAGAGTACCTTGGAGTGCTCTACAAGACCTGAAAGGTCATGGGCACAGTCTCTGTGGAAAATATCTTACATTCTATATTTTTAAAAGGTGGGATTGGGTTAGGCTCTGGAGGTTTTATTTACATGAACAAGACCTTCATATGGTGGATTAGAGAAGTAGGCAATTATTCATTCATCCATCCATCCACCCACCCATCCATTGATCTATCTATCCATCCATTCCCATCCATCTACTTATCCATCCATCCATCCATCCATCCATTTGTATGTCCACTTTATTAAAAAATCTTTAAGGAGTACCAACTATAAGCCAGACTTTTAGCCAAAAACTGAGTAATAAGCATCACATTTTTTATAAGACTCCAAAAATCAGCATGGTGTTATAACAAATAAATTAGAGTAGGCTTCCAAGATCACGGCTTCTTCTCCAATCATTTTTACTTACTCACTGTGTGACTTCGGGCAAGTTGATTCCCTTCTCTCAGCTTTTCAGGTGATCTCAAAGTTGCTCTCCAGCTCCCAAATGTGCTGATTCTATTCTTATAGCTAGTCTCAGGTGGTCCAGAAATATTTTCAAATATGTCTACAAGGCTGTGGGTGTGAGCAAGACACATAAATTGAAAGGTTGTGTCTTTATGCTCATGCCAGTAAAAATTGATAAGAATTGTTCCTGTCCCAGTCAGCATTTGAGTGCTTAATGTTGGTAGTGATGAAAATAACAGAAAATAATGAGCACTTGCACATGTAGAAGAAATACGTGATTATGATTTATAGAATTGAACTAAAGAATAGTTGTCCATCTGTGAAAAGATTTTATAAACACCAAACAGAAAAGCATGTTCAGCTCCCCTATAGATGGCATGAAAGAGTGCTTAATAATGGGTAAATATGCTTTTTTGCTGCATGTGTGTGCCTTTAACAAATATTGACCTGTCCTTTACTGTTATATTTCAAAACGTGAGTAAATCAAAATAAGATGTGTTTTATGGAACTCTCTTGTTTTATTATCTGTCATTTAATTTTTAATACCTAAGTGACACCTGATATATTACCTAATCAAAAGAAGAGAATTATACATTGCACATAATCAGTTATTTTTGCCATATCACCGAAATTAGACTAACAGATGAGGAAAATAAATAAGATGAACTTTAAAAATGAAAATGCTTAGCCTTTAGAATTTTAGTTGACAGCTTTTGAAAATTAAATTATAAGTCAAGTCCTGATAGGTTTGATATCTTCTTTGCAGTTTTGCTGATGATGTATTGCAGCTTTAATGGAATATCATTTATCATCTGATAATAACAAATGTAGTATTTCTGAGCTTGTCATCTCTTCTGTGGTGACAAATAGTCCAACTTGTAGCGGCGATAATGGAATTTTATAATGATGTGTCCTAAACTGACTCAACTGCAGCTGAGCTATTTTTCTTAAATCTCATAATGCCTATTACATGTAGATTACAACAGTCGGTGCCTCCCATCTAAGTGTGAGCATGGATCAATGAATCCAGATTTTAGGCAAACAGCCCAAAAGGATCTAACCATATTTACTTGTTTATCAAGATTTTTCCTGTTAGGCTAATAAGAGAGCTTGTCAGAGGTTGTCAGAAATGGCAAACTATAACATTTAGAGGATAAAATAGGTGATGAAAACTCTGTTTATCTCTTCAACAGTAGGCAGCGTATCCAGTTTGCAATTCTACTCATCCAATCCATCACTTCGTAGGGATTTATTTAATGAAGGCCTTGTGCCAAGAAACACGAGTTAGAGAGCCCAGCCACTCTTCCACTTTATCTTGAAGCAGGATTTATTTTATGTCTTAACTCTTAGCTTGTCTGATAGCTTCGCCTTGTTGCACCTGTACATTCTATAGTCCAAATCACTCGCCTTCTTGACACTTTTCTGAAACTTCCAAACATCCTGCAGCGTCACAGAAAACCTAGATTTGGAGGCTGTAAGTATCTTGAAATATTGCATTGTATGTGTGGACATGACTATGGCAGCCATGATGCTCTGAAGGTCACCTCCTTCAGTATCTTTCCTGGGAAGGAAAGATACTGACATAATTGGATGAGCCACCGGAGTGGATAGTGGAGGGGACAATATTTCCATTGCAGATTTTATTTTTACCCTCATCTAAGCAGATCTGATTTTCTGGCTGTGGTCACAGCACAGCATGTGGACAAAGGGAAAGGCCTGGTGTGAAGGTGTTAGTTTTGACAGTGAGTGAGCGTTATGTACAGGAATGGAAGACAGAGCATACTGCTAATGGCAGACACTTATATGCAAATTGATGCCTGACATGCCTGAAGCCTTCACAGGTGGAGACAGACAAAGGTAATGGGAAATGTGTATTTCAGATGGGCTCTGATTTCATAGCCTCTCAGTCTTTGACCATGTGCTTCAATGTCATCTTGGATGTGATCATTCTTTTTCTTTTTTGGGGGAATTTTACTCCTGGGCCAGCTTAAGCATCTGATTCCCTCCTTCAGACCCTGAGCTTTGCAGTAAAGCCTGTACACCCCACTTTTCTTGGGTTTCTTCACTTCTTTCTGTGCTTCTCCATTCCCATTTTCTCCTTTTCTCTCTCTTCCTTCCCCTTTTTCTTTGACTTCTCTTTCCACCTTTCTTCTCTCTTCTACTTCTTTTACACAAAGGGTCACAGACTCCAAGTAGAGAAGATGAAGGGGAAAGGAGACTTCGTGTGAACTCGATGATCATGGATTTCACTTCAAATACAAACCATGTCCAGCTAATTGTGGCCAGGTGAGGGGACTGGCCGCAGATCTAAAACCCTTCCAAACGAAGTTGGAAATGTGTTTTTTATAGAAAAGGCCATGTTTGAAAATATTACCAACTACTTCAATGTTTCTTTTTAAAATTATCTGGGGGGCCTAATAAAAATTGGACTCAGAACAAAGGCCATCTCTTTGTGAGCTGTGGTTTAGATACTTGACCTGGGTGACCTCATCTACTCCAATGACCCCAAGTACTCACCACTCAGAATAGAGCCAGCTCCTACTCTCTCTGGTCTTATATCTATTTTTCCAACTATCTGTCAGATGCTTCATAAATATTTCAAGCTCAGAGGCAGGATAAGAGTATTGTCAGGAAGATTCTTGATTTAGATAGAAGGCTTACTTCAGGAGGAGTGGGAAGTAAGATCAAGTAGGTCAGGAAGAGATTTTTAGGGAGTTTGGGTGATAAGAAGACAATGTCAAATGGTTGGTAAGCAATAGGGAGCCATTGTGAGTTCATGAGTGGGAGAGTGACATAGCAGAGGAAGATTTTAGGAAGATGAGTCTGGAAAGGAGAGGAAATGAAGGCAGAAATGGAGGGAGGGTGGGAAGTAAGGTCTCATATGAGAATTCAGCAGTGAGAATGGAGATGTGGATGTGAAATGAGAGAAGTTCTCAAGATACAGGTGACTGGATTTGATATATTTAACATGGATAATGAAAAAAACAACATCTAGAAGAGGTTGATGATAACTCTTGTAAGAAATGTAGCAGCCAGACAGTGGAGTCCTCTGGTAGGAGAGGTGAGATGAAGACCAAACTGGATGATAGCTTTTCCCTTCATTTAAGTTTTTTTGTAGTGTTTCACTTTGATTTCCATTAATTATACTGTAGCCTTTAAAAAGAAAAACCATTATCCCCAATATTGTAACAGTGTGTTTCTTTCAACAGACATGTGGACACATTTGTGGAGAGCCTCCTCAGACCCCGGAGCTGTCCCAGGGCAGGGATACAGAGATAAATAATAAAATTCCTGCCCATGAAGAACCCAGAGCCCCAAAGAAAGATTAATAGTGTAGATTTCAGTAGAGAAAGAACTGGACCATAGTAAAAAGACATATTCTGTGACTTTGGGGAAGTGATATAATACAACTTTACTTCATTTTTTTTCTTTTTTATTATTATTATTATACTTTAAGTTTTAGGGTACATGTGCACAACGTGCAGGTTTCTTACATATGTATACATGTGCCATGTTGGTGTGCTGCACCCACTAACTCGTCATTTAACATTAGGTATATCTCCTAATGCTATCCCTCCCCCATCCCCACACCCCACAACAGGCCCTGGTGTGTGACGTTCCCCTTCCTGTGTCCATGTGTTCTCATTGTTCAATTCCCACCTATGAGTGAGAACATGCGGTGTTTGGTTTTTTGTCCTTGTGATAGTTTGCTGAGAATGATGGTTTCCAGCTTCATCCATGTCCCTACAAAGGACGTGAACTCATCATTTTTTAGGGCTGCATAGTATTCCATGGTGTATATGTGCCACATTTTCTTAATCCAGTCTATCATTGTTGGACATTTGGGTTGGTTCCAAGTCTTTGCTATTGTGAATAGTGCTGCAATAAACATACGTGTGCATGTGTCTTTATTGCAGCATGATTTATAATCCTTTGGGTATATACCCAGTAATGGGATGGCTGGGTCAAATGGTATTTCTAGTTCGAGATCCCTGAGGAATCACCACACTGACTTCCACAATGGCTGAACTAGTTTACAGTCCCACCAACAGTGTAAAAGTGTTCCTATTTCTCCACATCCTCTCCAGCACCTGTTGTTTCCTGACTTTTTAATGATCGCCATTCTAACTGGTGTGAGATGGTATCTCATTATGGTTTTGATTTGCATTTCTCTGATGGCCAGTGATGATGAGCATTTTTTCATGTGTTTTTTGGCTGCATAAATGTCTTCTTTTGAGAAGTGTCTGTTCATATCCTTTGCCCACTTTTTGATGGGGTTGTTTGTTTTTTTTCTTGTAAATTTGTTTGAGTTCATTGTAGATTCTGGATATTAGCCCTTTGTCAGATGAGTAGATTGCAAAAGTTTTCTCCCATTCTGTAGGTTGCATGTTCACTCTGATGGTGGTTTCTTTTGCTATGCAGAAGCTCTTTAGTTTAATTAGATCCCATTTGTCAATTTTGGCTTTGTTGCCATTGCTTTTGGTGTTTTAGACATGAAGTCCTTGCCCATGCCTATGTCCTGAATGGTATTGCCTAGGTATTCTTCTAGGGTTTTCATGGTTTTAGGTCTAACATGTAAGTCTTTAATCCATCTTGAATTAATTTTTGTATAAGGTGTAAGGAAAGGATCCAGTTTCAGCTTTCTACATATGGCTAGCCAGTTTTCCCAGCACCATTTATTAAATAGGGAATCCTTTCCCCATTGCTTGTTTTTGTCAGGTTTGTCAAAGATCAAATAGTTGTAGATATGCAGCATCATTTCTGAGGGCTCTGTTCTGTTCCATTGTTCTATATCTCTGTTTTGGTACCAGTACCATGCTGTTTTGTTTACTTTAGCCTTGTAGTATAGTTTGAAGTCAGGTAGGGTGATGCGTCCAGCTTTGTTCTTTTGGCTCAGGATTGACTTGGCGATGCAGGCTCTTTTTTGGTTCCATACGAACTTTAAAGTAGTTTTTTCCAATTCTGTGAAGAAAGTCATTGGTAGCTTGATGGGGATGGCATTGAATCTATAAATTACCTTGGGCAGTATGGCCATTTTCACGATATTGATTCTTCTGACCCATGAGCATGGAATGTTCTTCCATTTGTTTGTATCTTCTTTTATTTCATTGAGCAGTGGTTTGTAGTTCTCCTTGAAGAGGTCCTTCACATCCCTTGTAAGTTGGATTCCTAGGTATTTTATTCTCTTTGAAGCAATTGTGAATGGGAGTTCACTCATGATTTGGCTCTCTGTTTGTCTGTTATGGGTATATAAGAATGCTTGTGATTTTTGCACATTGATTTTGTATCCTGAGACTTCGCTGAAGTTGCTTATCAGCTTAAGGAGATTTGGGGCTGAGACGATGAGGTTTTCTAGATATACAATCATGTCATCTGCAAACAGGGACAATTTGACTTCCTCTTTTCCTAATTGAATACCCTTTATTTCCTTCTCCTGCCTGATTGCCCTGGCCAGAACTTCCAACACTATGTTGAATAGGAGTGGTGAGAGAGGGAATCCCTGTCTTGTGACACTTTCTAAAGGGAATCCTTCCAGTTTTTGTCCATTCAGTATGATATTGGCTGTGGGTTTGTCATAGATAGCTCTTATTATTTTCAGATACGTCCCATCAATACCTAATTTATTGAGAGTTTTTAGCATGAAGAGTTGTTGAATTTTGTCAAAGGCCTTTTCTGCATCTATTGAGATAATCATATGGTTTTTGTCTTTGTTTTGGTTTATATGCTGGATTACATTTATTGATTTTCGTATGTTGAACCGGCCTTGCATCCCAGGGATGAAGCCCACTTGATCATGGTGGATAAGCTTTTTGATGTGCTGCTGGATTCGGTTTGCCAGTATTTTATTGAGGATTTTTGCATCAATGTTTATCAAGGATATTGGTCTAAAATTCTCTTTTTTTGTTGTGTCTCTGCCAGGCTTTGGTATCAGGATGATGCTGGCCTCATAAAATGTGTTAGGGAGGATTCCTTCTTTTTCTATTGATTGGAATAGTTTCAGAAGGAATGGTACCAATTCCTCCTTGTACCTCTGGTAGAATTTGGCTGTGAATCCATCTGGTTCTGGACTTTTTTTGATTGGTAATCTATTAATTATTGCTCTCAATTTCAGAGCCTGTTATTGGTCTATTCAGAGATTCAACTTCTTCCTGGTTTAGTCTTGGGAGAGTGTATGTGTTGAGGGATTTATCCATTTCTTCTAGATTTTCTAGTTTATTTGCATGGAAGTGTTTATAGTATTCTCTGATGGTAGTTTGTATTTCTATGGGATCGGTGGTGATATCCCCTTTGTCATTTTTATTGTGTCTATTTGGTTCTTCTCTCTTTTCTTCTTTATTAGTCTTGCTAGCAGTCTAAAATGAGCATAAACTCTTCCCTCTCTAACTCATGAGGTGGCTGTGCTACAGTAAAAACTATCGCAATTTTCCCAGGACTGAATGTTTCCTGGGTCACAAGACTTTCAGTGCAAAACCAGGATAGTCCTGGACAAACTGGTACCTTGGTCGGCCTGTGTGACACCTAAACATTATAATACATGTGGAAGTCCTTTAGAAAATGCAAAGACTCAAAAAATGTGAGGCAGTGCAGCTTGCTAAGAATACTTTCTGGGTCTTCAGGACTGGCATGGGAAAACTGAAGTCTCTAAACAGGTGATTAAAATTCAGTCACCAAGAGCAACTTTTCCAAAAATGTTGCCCAGAAATGTATGTATTTTATCCTTTTTACCAAATTTCAGATAATGGAGTGTTTCGTATTTCATTAATACTTTTGAATTTTGCCTGAAAGGTATTTATGAAGAACTAGGTCAGCTATAAAACCTTGCAACTTTTCTAAAAAATGTACAGGTAAGCAAAGACAATGCCCTAAGTCAAAGATGAAAAAAATATTTTCTATTGCCTTGAAAACAATCAGTTTTCTAAATAAACCAAAGTAAGATTAAAAAAAAAAAAGCCAGGCACAGCATGGCTCACACATGTAATCCCAGCCCTTTGGAAGGCTGAGGTTGGAAGATTCATTGACCCCAGGAGTTCGAGACTAGCCTGGGCAACATAGTGGAACCCCATCTCTACAAATTTTTTTTTAAAAATAGCCAGGCATGGTGGCACATGACTGTAAATCCCAGTTACTCAGGAGGCTGAGGAGGCAGGATGGCTTGAGCTCAGAAGTCCAAGGCTGCAGTGAGTCATGGTTATGCCACTGCACTCCAACCTGGGTGACAGAGTGAGACACTGTCTCAAAACAAACAAACAAACAAAAACAATCTGGCAGTATGTGTGTATTTTAAATGTATTTTTTTATCATGAGCTTAAAGTCCTTATTGCTACAGCCTCTGTGTTTAAGCAATTACAAACCCCTCAGCAAAATTTCCAGAAGCAGCAAAAGAAAAAAGAAAACAAGAAACTTAGAAATCCTGAGAGGTGATGTGATAGTTTCATTTAAAAGACAGTTATGGTCTTAAGAATTGAGGACTGAACAATTTCTGTATTCTTATTGATGATGAAACAAAATGTCCCCATCAACAGGGAGTTTGGAACTAGTAGCATTGCTTTTTATACCCAGCTGTGTTGACACAGTCTAGAAGAATAATATGGCATCCCTGGACAACATGAAATATTTGGGGAGCTTCCTAATTATGTCCACAGCCACGATCACTGTTAGTATCTTATCAAAGAGGTGATAGCACTTCAGTAATTAGCTGGAAAGAAAAAGAGGATGTTTATGGCTCATCAACATTGAGATCTCTTCAAAGAATCCCAGGGTGAATTCTAATCTCTTACAGCTTTATAATCACCCAGTATGGTTGGCTCACATATGGCAAATTCTACCTATCTGGTAATTCAGATGTGGGGGATTAATGTGTCAGAAAAGCTAATAAAAGCAAAAATGTTACTGTGTTAATTCAGAGGAAGGGACACTGGAGGCTGCAAGACTTGAAAGTTTCATAGGATCTAAAAAGGGTGGTCCTGGGTGTTGTCCTTGCTAGAGAGAAGACTCGTGATTGCCTTTTCTTCTCTAAGAGCAAAGGAGCGACAGCTTAGGCCTCACCATCTGTCTCAGGTGCAGCTCCAGTCATGAGTCAAGATATTAATTCAGATTGTTCTATCAATGCATTGTTTCATAACAGGCTGAGGATGACATCTCTCACTTGGTAACTCACGAACCATCATCATGATTTTGACATCTTTATATTCTTCTACTATCATTTACTCAAACATTTTTTTAAAAAAGGATAAGCTGAGACATATCTTTTTACTCTGTCTCTTGATATCATTAATATAATGATTATTTTAAGCTGAAGACATCTGAGATTTGAAGACAGATGCAGAAAGAAGACTTCTTGGAGTTTCCCTTCTTTGACTAAAAGCAGCAACTTTT
Source organism: Symphalangus syndactylus (assembly GCF_028878055.3). Taxonomy (NCBI): domain Eukaryota; kingdom Metazoa; phylum Chordata; class Mammalia; order Primates; family Hylobatidae; genus Symphalangus; species Symphalangus syndactylus. The sequence continues at coordinate 41,786,846 of NC_072433.2, forward strand.
GGAAAATGAAGCTTTTATAAATTCAGACTGAATCCACTCTCAGAATGAAAAATGCAAATAAAACTTACCACAGTTCTCTTCCTGGAGCAGTTTTATGGCCCTAAAGTGGATAGAAAGACCAATGGTATATGCATAGCAAAAATTATCACAAACTTTCTTATCTCTCATTTGTTCTTTTAAAAACCCATTTGTCTTTCCTAAAGAAACCCACATATCCTTCCCATTGGAGCCTTTTCCCTCTCCTTCCTTTTCCCTACAAAGTTAGGTGTATCCACCCCAAATTTTAACCATCCCTTTGACTTACTAATCACTGAGCACCTCATGTGTATGTATGCAGCATACATCAATAAACTTTTATCCTGCTAATCTGCCTGTTTTCAATTTAATTCGCTGACCTCCAGATACTGAACGTAGGAAGATAGAGGAAAAGATATTTTTCCTCTCTGATATAGTAGTTATAGGCATCTTTCCAAATACAAATTGAAGTATGGAACTCTTAAAGCACAATGGAGAAAAGTGTGCTGAGGGGTCATCACGTAGGAGAAAAGAATAATCAATATCCTTTCCTGGTGGGAGCATTTTGTAGCATAATGTCATCTGGCCTTCACAACAGTCTAGTGTGATAACCATGTGACAAGGATAAAACACAGTGATATGTATATATTCACTATCTCCTCTATGCTTGGTCTTTTGAAAAGAGGTCTCCATTAGCTTGTCCAGTGCCTGACCCTTTTCTTATGATGCCTGTGATTATAGGTGAGGCAGAGAACTGGAGAAATCTGGCAGCCTAGGTTGTTTTAGCAGACAATGTGTGTAAGGTGGGAGGAGAGAAGTGTAGGAAGGAGGGAAGGAGGGAGGAAGGAAAGAAGAATAACCAGAGAAGAGGACAGGAGAGGAAAGAAGAGGAGACAAGAGAAGCGGAGGGGAGAAGAGGAGAGGAGAGGAGGTTGTTTTGAGAGAGCGTTGGAATTTTGAAGGTGGAAAGACTAGAGATTGAAGGCAGCTGCTCTTTGGTGGGGATAATAAAAGGGAAATGGGGAAAGAAGTTTATAAGTTTTATAAGGTATGAGTGGGATTCTTCATCTTTTAATGAGACTTCAGTAAAGAACAAAGTTGCCTTTCAGTATATTTAGGCTGTTAGATTGACTTTTTTTTTTTTTTTTTTTTTTTTTTTTTTTTTTTTGAGACAGAGTTGCACTCTGTCACCCAGGCTGGAGTGCAGTGCCACAATCTCGACTCACTGCAATCTCCACCTCCCGGGCACAAGCAGTTATCCTGTCTCAGCCCCCCAAGTAGCTGAGACTACAGGTGTGTGCCACCACACCCAGCTAATTTTGTATTTTTAGTAGAGACAGGGTTTCACCATGTTGGCCGGGCTGTTCTCTAACTCCTGACCTCGTGATCCGCCCACCACCATCTCCTAAAGTGCTGGGATTACAGGTGTAAGCCACCACGCCTGGCCAGATTTACACTTAAATAACGTGATGTTATGCCCCATGAAGCAACTTAACTCTATGTAAGTTACACAGATAATTTTTATTCTCATTTTATAAATGAATGGAGGTAAAGTGACTTCCCCAAGGTAGGAGAGCAGGGCTGGGCTTTCTGACTTTGTGTCCATTGTTCTTTTGTATTTTGGCACATGTGGTCCATGTTTTATAGACCTCTAATAATCTAAACTGATGAAGCAATGCAAAGTCTTTTTTTCTTTGCAAAAGAAACTACCCATTAAAAAACAAACAGGTTGACAAACATCTTATTTTTGTTCTTATAAATATTCCCCAATATTTTCTCTCCAAAACCCCAACCTTCTCTCATAGCTCAACTTCCCTGTCTTCTGGATGTGTTTCTATTTTTCTTCCTACCTTATACATACAATCTCTACTAACATTGCATTCCAAATATATGTTTCTGGTGGACCAGGTATAGTAAGGGAGGCAATGGAGCATGGAAAAAACAAAACAAAATAAGAAATGTAAAAAGGGTGGTGGAGCCAAGATGGCCAAATAGGAACAGCTCCAGTCTACAGCTCCCAGAGTTAGTGATGCAGGAGTTGGGTGATTTCTGCATTTCCAACTGAGGTACCAGGTTCATCTCACTGGGGAGTGTCGGACAGTGGGTGCAGCCCACCGAGCATGAGCCGAAGCAGGGCGAGGCATCGCCTCACCCAGGAAGTGCATGGGGTCAGGGAATTCCCTTTCTTATTCAAAGAAAGGGATGACAAATGGCAACTGGAAAATCGGGTCACTCCCACCCTAATACTGCGCTTTCCCAATTTTCTTAGCAAACGGCACACAGGAGATTATATCCCACGCCTGGCTTGGAGGGTCCTATGCCCACAGATTGCTCATTGCTAGCACAGCAGTCTGAGATCAAACTGCAAGACGGCAGTGAGGCTGGGGGAGGGGCACCCCCCATTGCCAAGGCTTGAGTAGGTAAACAGAGCGGCTGGGAAGCTCGAACTGGGTGCAGCGCACCACAGCTAAAGGAGGCCTGCCTGCTTCTGTAGACTCCACCTCTGGGGTCAGGGCATAGCCAAACAAAAGGCAGCAGTAACCTCTGCAGACTTAAATGTCCCTGTCTGACAGCTTTGAAGAAAGTAGTGGTTCTCCCAGCACACAGCTTGAGATCTGAGAATGGACAGACTGTCTCCTCAAGTGGGTCCCTGATGCCCGAGTAGCCTAACTGGGAGGCACCCCCCCCCAGGAGGGGCAGACTGACACCTCACATGGCCGGGTACTCCTCTGAGACAAAATTTCCAGAGGAATGATCAGGCAGCAACATTTGCTGTTCACCAATATCTACCGTTCTGCAGCCTCCGCTGCTGATACCCAGGCAAACAGGGTCTGGAGTGGACCGCCAGCAAACTGCAACAGACCTGCAGCTGAGGGTCCTGAGTGTTAGAAGGAAAACTAACAAACAGAAAGGACATCCACACCAAAACTCCTTCTGTACATCACCATCATCAAAGACCAAAGGTAGATAAAACCACAAAGATGGGAAAAAAACAGAGCAGAAAAACTGGAAACTCTAAAAATCAGAGCACCTCTCCTCCTGCAAAGGAACGCAGCTCCTCACCAGCAATGGAACAAAGCTGGATGGAGAATGACTTTGAGAAGTTGAGAGAAGAAGGCTTCAGATGATCAAACTACTCTGAGCTAAAGTAAGAAGTTTGAACACATGGCAAAGAAGTTAAGAACCTTGAAAAAATATTAGATGAATGGCTAACTAGAATAACCAATGCAGAGAAGTCCTTAAAGGACCTGATGGAGCTGAAAACCATGGCATGAGAACTACATGACAAATGCACAAGCCTCAGTAGCTGGCTCAATCAACTGGAAGAAAGGGTATCAGTGATGGAAGATCAAATGAATGAAATGAAGTGAGAAGAGAAGTTTAGAGAAAAAAGAATAAAAAGAAACGAACAAAGCCTCCAAGAAATATGGGACTATGTGAAAAGACCTAATTTACATCTGATTGGTGTACCTGAAAGTGAAGGGGAGAATGGAACCGAGTTGGAAAACACTCTGCAAGATATTATCGAGGAGAAAGTCCCCAATCTAACAAGAGACGCCAACATTCAAATTCAGGAAACACAGAGAATGCCACAAAGATACTCCTTGAGAAGAGTAACTCCAATACACATAATTGTCAGATTCACCAAAGTTGAAATGAAGGAAAAAATGTTAAGGGCAGCCAGAGAGAAAGGTCGAGTTACCCACAAAGGGAAGCCCATCAGACTAACAGCAGATCTCTTGGCAGAAACTCCATAAGCCAGAGAGAGTGGGGGGCAATAGTCAACATTCTAAAAGAAAAGAATTTTCAACTCAGAATTTCATATCCAGCCAAACTAAGCTTCATAAGTGAAGGATAAATAAAATACTTTACAGAGAAGCAAATGCTGAGAGATTATGTCACCACCAGGCCTGCCCTAAAAGAGCTCCTGAAAGAAGCACTGAACATGGAAAGGAACAACCAGTACCAGCTGCTGCAAAAACATGCCAAATTGTAAAGACCATCGAGGTTAGGAAGAAACTGCATCAACTAAAGAGCAAAATAACCAGCTAACATCATAATGACAGGATCAAATTGACACATAACAATATTAACCTTAAATGTAAATGGGCTAAATGCTCCAATTAAAAGACACAGACTAGCAAATTGGATAAAGAGTCAAGACCCATCAGTGTGCTGTATTCAGGAAACCCATCTCACGTGCAGAGACACACATAGGCTCAAAATAAAGGGATGGAGGATGATCTACCAAGCAAATGGAAAACAAAAAAAGGCAGGGATTGCAATCCTAGTCTCTGATAAAACAGACTTTAAACCAATAAAGTTCAAAAGAGACAAAGAAGGCCATTAAATAATGGTAAAGGGATCAATTCAACAAGAAGAGCTAACTATCCTAAATATATATGCACCCAATACAGGAGCACCCAGATTCATAAAGCAAGTCCTTACAGACTCACAAAGAGACTTAGACTCCCACACAATAATAATGGGAGACTTTAATACCCCACTGTAAACATTAGATCAACGAGTCAGAAAGTTAACAAGGATATCCAGGAATTGAACTCATCTTTGCACCAAGCGGACCTAATAGACATCTACAAAACTCTCTACCCAAAATCAACAGAATATGCATTCTTTTCAGCACCACACCATACCTATTCCAAAATTGGCCACATAGTTGGATGTAAAGCACTCCTCAGCAAATGTAAAAGAACAGAAATTATAACAAACTGTCTCTCAGACCACAGTGCAATCAAACTACAACTCAGGATTAAAAAACTCACTCACAACCACTCAACTACATGGAAACTGAACAACCTGCTATTGAATTACTACTGGGTACATAATGAAATGAAGGCAGAAATAAAGATGTTCTTTGAAATCAATGAGAACAAAGACACAACATACCAGAATCTCTGGGACACATTCAAAGCAGTGTGTAGAGGGAAATTTATAGCACTAAATGCTCACAAGAGGAAGCAGGAAAGATCTAAAATTGACACCCTAAAATCAAAATTAAAAGAACTAGAGAAGCAAGAGCAAACACATTCAAAAGCTAGCAGAAGGCAAGAAATAACTAAGATCAGAGCAGAACTGAAGGAAATAGAAACAGAAAAAACCCTGCAAAAATCAGTGAATCCAGAAGCTGTTATTTTGAAAAGATGAACAAAATTGATAGACCTCTAGCAAGCAAGACTAATAAAGAAGAAAAGAGAGAAGAATCAAATAGACACAATAAAAAATGGGATATCACCACCGATCCCACAGAAATACAAACTACCATGAGAGAATACTATAAACACCTCCATGCAAATAAACTAGAAAATCTAGAAGAAATGGATAAATTCCTTGACACATACACTCTCCCAAGACTAAACCAGGAAGAATTTGAATCTCTGAATAGACCAATAACAGGCTCTGAAATTGAGGCAATAATTAATAGATTACCAACCAAAAAAAGTCCAGGACCAGATGGATTCACAACCAAATTCTACCAGAGGTACAAGGAGGAATTGGTACCATTCCTTCTGAAACTATTCCAATCAATAGAAAAAGAGGAAATCCTCCCTAACTCATTTTATGAGGCCAGCATCATCCTGATACCAAAGCCTGGAAGAGACACATTAAAAAAAAGAGAATTTTAGACCAATATCCCTGATGAATATCGATGCAAAAATCCTCAATAAAATACTGGCAAACCGAATCCACCAGCACATCAAAAAGCTTATCCACCTTGATCAAGTGGGCTTCATCCCTGGCATGCAAGGCTGGTTCAACATATGAAAATCAATAAAGGTAATCCAGCATATAAACAGAACCAAAGACAAAAACCACATGATTATCTCAATAGATGCAGAAAAGGCCTTTGACAAAATTCAACAACTCTTCATGCTAAAATCTCTCAATAAATTAGGTATTGATGGGAGAGATCTCAAAAAAATAAGAGCTGTCTATGACAAACACACAGCCAATATCATACTGAATGGGCAAAAACTGGAAGGATTCCCTTTGAAAACTGGCACAAGACAGGGATGCCCTCTCTCACCACTCCTATTCAACATAGTGTTGGAAGTTCTGGCCAGGGCAATCAGGCAGGAGAAGGAAATAAAGGGTATTCAATTAGGAAAAGAGGAAGTCAAATTGTCCCTGTTTGCAGATGACATGATTGTATATCTAGAAAACCCCATTGTCTCAGCCCCAAATCTCCTTAAGCTGATAAGCAACTTCAGCAAAGTCTCAGGATACAAAATCAATGTGCAAAAATCACAAGCATTCTTATACACCAATAGCAGACAAACAGAGAACCAAATCATGATTGAACTCCCATTCACAATTGCTTCAAAGAGAATAAAATACCTAGGAATCCAACTTACAAGGGATGTGAAGGACCTCTTCAAGGAGAACTACAAACCACTGCTCAATGAAATAAAAGAAGATACAAACAAATGGAAGAACATTCCATGCTCATGGGTCGGAAGAATCAATATCGTGAAAATGGCAATACTGCCCAAGGTAATTTATAGATTCAATGCCATCCCCATCAAGCTACCAATGACTTTCTTCACAGAATTGAAAAACTACTTTAAAGTTCATATGGAACCACAAAAGAGCCCACATTGCCAAGTCAATCCTAAGCCAAAAGAACAAAGCTGGAGGCATCACGCTACCTGACTTCAAACTACACTACAAGGCTAAAGTAAACAAAACAGCATGGTACTGGTACCAAAACAGAGATATAGACCAATGGAACAGAACAGAGCACTCAGAAATAATGCTGCATATCTACAACCATCTGATCTTTGACAAACCTGACAAAAACAAGCAATGGAGAAAGGATTCCCTATTTAATAAGTGGTGCTGGGAGAACTGGCTAGCCATATGTAGAAAGCTGAAACTGGATCCCTTCCTTTCACCTTATACAAAAATTAATTTAATATGGATTAAAGACTTAAATGTTAGACCTAAAACCATAAAAACCCTAGAAAAAAACCCAGGCAATACCATTCAGGACATAGGCATGGGCAAGGACTTCATGTCTAAAACACCAAAAGCAATGGCAACAAAAGCCAAAATTGACAAATGGGATCTAATTAAACTAAAGAGCTTCTGCACAGCAAAAGAAACTACCATCAGAGTGAAGAGGCAACCTACAGAATGGGAGAAAATTTTTGCAATCTACTCATCTGATGAAGGGCTAATATCCAGAATCTACAATGAACTCAAACAAATTTACAAGAAAAAAACAACCCCATCAAAAAGTGGGAGAAGGATATGAACAGAGACTTCTCAAAAGAAGACATTTATGCAGCCAAAAGACAAATGAGAAAATGTTCATCATTACTGGCCATCAGAGAAATGCAAATCAAAAGCACAGCGAGATACCATCTCACACCAGTTAGAATGGCGATCATTAAAAAGTCAGGAAACAACAGGTGCTGGAGAGGATGTGGAGAAATAGGAACACTTTTACACTGTTGGTGGGACTGTAAACTAGTTCAGCCATTGTGGAAGTCAGTGTGGCCATTCCTCAGAGATCTGGAACTAGAAATACCATTTGACCCAGCCATCCCATTACTGGGTATATACCCAAACGATTATAAATCATGCTGCAATAAAGACACATACACACGTATGTTTATTGCGGCACTATTCACAATAGCAAAGACTTGGAACCAACCCAAATGTCCAACAATGATAGACTGGATTAAGAAAATGTGGCACATACACACCATGGAATACTATGCAGCCATAAAAAATGATGAGTTCATGTCCTTTGTAGGGACATGGATGAAGCTGGAAACCATCATTCTCAGCAAACTATCACAAGGACAAAAAACCAAACACCGCATGTTCTCGCTCATAGGTGGGAATTGAACAATGAGAGCACATGGACACAGGAAGGGGAACATCACACACCAGGGCCTGTTGTGGGGTGGGGGGATGGGGGAGGGATAGCATTAGAAGATATACCTAATGTTGAATGAGCAGTTAATGGGTTCAGCACACCAACATGGCACATGTATACATATGTAACAAACCTGCACATTGTGCACATGTACCCTAAAACTTAAAGTATAATAATAATTAAAAAAAAGAAATGTAAACAGACAGGGATTAAGAAACAAAGCTGTGTTCTCATTTTGACTGCATCATTTATTAGCTGTGTGGCTTTGGGGAAGTTACTGAAATTTTGATGAGCTCAATTTTCTCATCTGCAAAATGGGACTAGTGAAAGCACCTCCAGGGTTATTGGGAGAATTAAATGAAGGACTGAGGTCACATAAGTCTTGGCAATAGTGGCGGCCACATAATACTTGCTTAGTTCTCCCCTCCCTCTCTATTCCATTGGTCTATTATTGTTGTTGTTGTTGTTAAAAATTTTCCCTCCCTCCCCTCCACCACTCCCATCTAATTTGGAGCTCTTCAAGAATGCAAGCTGTCTTCTTGTTCATCGGATAGTTATCTAAATGGACGGGAAGTTTTTTCTGCTTAAGGAGAAATTCTACTTCCTTGCAGCCTGTGGGCCCTCGCTCACCACCCAGGGGTGGTTTCTGGGTGCGGCAGGCCTAGCTAAGTGTTCTCCCATCAGCCTATCCTGTGCAGGGAATCACCCATCACCTGGGCTGTGCAGAGGCTAAAGTCCCTTCCTAATCAATCCATCACTGCCCAGAGCCTGCCTCACTCCTGACCCCAGCAGGCTGTTAAAAGGGGGCCTATGTCTCTTTGGTCTCTAAGTGTCCACTTTGCTATTAGCAGACAGCAGACATTCAGAGAAGAGGGGCTCCCCATCACCCCCAGGCCGTGCACGGACCTTCTTTCTCTGTGGTGCCAAGGCTGCCCTAGGATGCCAGAAGAAGTCCAGAGCCTCTGACCTCTCTAACCCATTCCTGCCATTACACAGCCCTAAAATCATTAGAGTCGGAGAAGGGAACCCCTGCCCTGGCCTTGTCTTCCGAAGCCCCATTGCTTTGGAACAACATGCTAGAAAAGTTTTAAATACCTTCATCTGTGCCTGGGATGAGTCTGGTGGGGTGTTTGAGCCGAGCGTGAATTCCCATGGACCCAGTCCAGGTTCTTCCTGTTCAGGGCACTTCCTGAATGTCTAATTGCAAATATTCACATGTGGGGTCAATGGGCCACCTAACCTCCAGGAACGTGGCCAAGAAGTTGACTGCTCCCACTGTGGGTATAACTATATGAGGTTCTGCAGCCAGAATGGTGCTGACACCTTGATTTGGGGTAATTCTCACAGCAGACAGAAGACAGTGTAGCTCTGGCTACAGAGAGTCCCCTGCAGACCCTGGGCTTAGCGACACATGTAAGCCATGCACGTGTTCTCTACCATTCAGGTAGAGAATCAGTTCCTAAGAATGGTGGGCCCCCAACTCTGACACCTGGGTTGGCTACCCCATCCCCTCCATAGGTTCCACATCAGGTGTCAGGAGCGGTCACACCTGTCTTCTTCACGGGCTCCCTAGACCACAGCTCTGTATCACCACAGGGACTCACATGTCCTCTCCTGCCTCAGATGGATGTGATAGAGTCTTGCCCTCCCAGGTCAGTCCTATGGCACATGAAGCAAGGGATGAACATGGCTTGCACTAAAGGGACCTCTCATTCGTCTTCCTCTGGCCATAGAACCTCACCTATGCTCCCTGTGGTGGTTACGTGGAAGGCAGAGGCCAGTCAACACTAAAAGCAATCACATTCTGTAAATGCAGTAATTGCAATCTATAGAGTTCCAAAGAAGACATGGTGGGAAGATGTGTGGTTCTACTTTTTAACCCATCCAATTTGGAACAGTAAATTTAACACACAGAGAACATTAATCATCATAGTCTTGTTCTGCATACATTGGGTACGACTTGGATTTGTGGTCATTATTAACAAAGCTCAGTGGCAACCTCTTAGAGTCACTGGAAGCTGGTATTTGCGGAGGGCACAAGGATGATGCAGCTGTGTAAGTAATGCTGTAATCAGCATTAATAGATAGAGTTAGGAGACAGCAGCTGGGTGAAGATCTATATTGTTTCAAAGCAAACAGGTTAAGGAGCCATGGCACTGTAAGGAATAATTGTTGCTATTTTTTTCTTGCAGCAGAAATGTGAAATTAACAAGGAATTGTTTACCTGATAAAAAGGAACATGGAGAGATGGTTCTTGAATCTGAATAGGAGGAGATCATGCCTGGACACTAGGAAGAATCTTCTGCATTGATTTGATTAAAAAACAACTACGTAAATACCTCTTTTCCACCTATTATTCTCAATCTTCATTAATAAGTAACTATATTTCACATGAGCCTATGAATTTTGTAAAACATTTTTTAAAAAAGAAGTTCATTGTATAGGCAGAGGCCCTGCAGGAAATATTTGTCTGGTGCTGTGCACACCTTAGGGGTGACCCTGTTTTGGCTTAAGTGAGAGCAGATCACATTAACTGCCTCGAAAAGATCCATTTTAGGAATAAGTAGATCTCACCTCATTAAACTTTTCTACCATCTCTTCTAGTGGTGTTAAACACATCCTCCATTTTCCAAATGAACCTTTCCCAGCCTCAGAGAGGGTAAATAACTTTATCAAAGTTGCATGGCTGGAATTGGCAATGCTGCACTTTGAGCCTGATGGTCTAATGCCATATTCTTTTAGTTACAGTGGTCTCAGTTTCTAGAGGTAGAAATCTTAAAGGTCAGGACCCTTGGTGATCCAGTGTGTATGGCTGAGCTCAGTTAGATTTTTGTGCATTTATTTTGAATTTTATCTCCAACAAGATTAAGGGCCAAACTTAACTTACTTATTTCCTCTGGGCCCCAGTGGCTGTAGGACATGGGATGATTGGAGTCAGGTGAGACAGCAATGGTCTAGTTTAGAGCCCTGATGCCTAAAGTGTGGTCCACAGATCAGCAGCAGCAGCAGTACCTGGAGCTTGTTAGAAATGCTGATTCTCAGGCCCCCTCCCCCAGACCTGCTGGAGCAATGTCTTCAGGTTAACAAGATCTACGAGTGTTTCATAAGGAAGTTAAAGGTAAGCGGCACTGGTTTCCGAAGAAAGAACAGGATTTAGAGTACAAAGACTTAACTCCTCATTTTGCCCATACCACTTGCTAGCTGAGTGACCTGAAACAAGATCCCTGATTTATCAGACATTCACTGTCACCAATGTCAAATGGCAGTCATGCTTGCTTTGTAGACATGAGCCCCATGAGATGATCCACAGGAAAGCGCTTGATAAACTATCAAGTGCCATGAAATACTCAATGAGCCCCAAAGGAAGAGCCTGGAGGCCTTTATTATTTCAACGCCCCCCTAGCTTGGCTTAAGCAGGCATGTAATAGCTGTGGATGGAGTGAGTGAACTTGACCCACACTTTGAGAACAGGTTTGTTCAATTAACTAATTAACTAATGAGTTCATTAATTAAAAGATGCATTAGCAAGCATTCAACATTCATTTATTCATTGAACACATTTTTGTTGCATGCCCTCTTTGTGCTCTTAGGCTGGGCATACAATGGGGAATAAGATAGACGATGTTGTTTTCCTCACAGAGCACACAAGCATTGCTGCACATCCTGCACAAGTAGGCTCTGTCTGTGTATGCTTAAATTGAGCAAAACTGTGGCTGTGGCAAGGGAGTCTCCAATGATCTTGTTTCCGTGTAACCTCAAATCATCCATTATTGCTGTATCTGCCAAGAACTAGTCCTTACTCTTTTTCTTGGTCTTGAGGTTTCTATAAAGAAAATATTAGGATTCTGAAGTGGCCTCTATCAGGTATCACTCATCTGACCAAAATATAATACACCGAGATTCTATTGGTTGGCCTTGTGTTGACCGGTTTGACAAAAAGGAATCTAGGCAGACATTGCAGGCCTGCTGAACTTTCCAGTATCTCTTCCCATTTCTAGATGAGGCCTGGAATTTCCACCATTAGTGCTTCATTTCATTGGCTTGAGTGGAGCAGGCCCATGGGCCTCCAATATGAAAGCAGTTGTTTCAGGAATGGTGAGTACATTGATACAGAACAGTCTGAACACCTTAGTTTGAATTCCCTAAGAGTAAGCTATGTCACAGGGAATAGGTGAGAATGTAAACACTGGGGCCTCAGAAATGGGGAGTTAAAGCAAAGGCTGAGGCACTGGGCCCAAACATGGACCATTTTAATAGTTTATATTCTAGGACTTTCTCTTTTTCCTGTGTGATAGTGTGCTTAGTTATTATATTTTAACTTACAGTTATAACTTATAACTACACACTTTTACATTACAAATGTTTATTGCTGAATTTTATGTTAATAATTTTTAATTAAATATTATAACTTAAGATTTCCTTAAACATTGGTTCTTCCCATATCACCTTTATTACTCTTGCTGTCTGTAAACACCTGTGCTATCATGAGTTGTGCGAGTGTTTTAATTTCAGTTCCTGAATGCTAACATCTGTTTTTTTTTTTTTTTGGAGACAGAGTCTCACTCTGTCACCCAGGCTGGAGTGCAGTGGCATCATCTGGGCTGACTGCAACCTCCAACTCCCTGGTTCAAGCAATTCCCTGGCCTCAGCCTCCCGAGTAGCTGGGATTACAGGCACATGCCACCACATCTGGCTAATTTTTTTTTGTATTTTTAGTAGAGACAGGGTTTTACCATGTTGGCCAGACTGGTCTCGAACTCCTTACCTCAGGCAATCCACCCTCCTCGGCCTCCCCAAAGTGCTGGGATTACAGGCGTGAGCCACTGCGCCCAGCCCACCTATCTTTAAAATACTGAAGTTGATGATATAAAGTAATTTTAAAAAGATGCATGTGTATGTTACTGAAAATGTGTTGTGTAATAATGATATTGAAATTGATTTTAAATTAAATCTCTATTTATGCCTTGGCTTTGACTTCAGCAATAATACTTACAAATTCATGGGTTTGATGCACATCCCTCTCATTCATAACTTTGATGTATGTTTTGTGATGCAATAAAATAAAAATATTTGATTTTAAAAGTTTATTTGTCTCACATCTTAAATCATCTTAAGTATCATTAGGGGTTGGAATATATACTTGAAAAACTAATTTTCCAGTATTGAAAATAAGTACTTGAAAAACACTGTCTTAATTGCTATTTTGGTTGATCCTGATGTTCAAAGAGATAATAGCTGGAAAGTTGTTCCCCTTTTTAAAATGTGTGCACACATGAGAATGTCGTTAATGATGGTGGTGGAGAGTCTGGACTGAGAGCTTAAGTAACCTGGGTTCTTTTTCCATCTCTGCCATAAAATTTCTGTATGGCCTTGGGCAAGCCCTTCCCCTCTCTGGGCCTCAGTTTCTCCATCTCTCCAATGACGGGGGGAAGGGCCCTAGAAGCCGTTCCATCCTGTGACTCTCTAGATCGCTTGATTCCCCCGCAGTTGAGTCAAGTGTGTTTAAGTAAGCAAGCCACCTCCTGTTCGCCTCATCCGGCCTCTTATCTTAATAAGTAATGAGTGTGCCAAGGGCTGACAATGACATATTTTGAAAATAGTTTTAATGCATAGCTGGCAGAGGACCTGTTGGGCATTGACAAATTACACAAACAGAGATGATGAGGAGTGCATCAAATATTAACGGCCCAGGGCCCAGACGGTAATGGAGAACTTACTTGTGTCTTACATAAGCCTACTCATGTTCGGCTGAAGGGAACATTTCAATGTCTCCAGGCAATTGTAGGGTTGGCTTTCAGCAAAACGAAGAAGAAGCCAAAGTTAATTTTTGTAGGTGACCCTTGACTTTGGTTTAATTTATTCCTAGAGGATATTAGAGAGTCAAGCTCTTTTAAGTGGACCCCCTTATCCCCTGTGTAAAGGTTATGAATTGGACTTCTGTTCCTTGATGCTGATTCCTATCTTAAAAGTACAAAATTGACTATAAAAAGCATGAAATACTAATAATAAGATATAAGCATATGTGCTTGAGAAACATGTATTTAGAATATATTTCTAACAATTTTAACATAAAACAAAAATGCTTCTTATGGGTTTTTTTCTAACCTAGGCCTGATTGAGCTCATCTTCTTGAACATTAATAAAATAAAGTTTAAGTCATTGTCCTAATATGAGTCTTAGTCACTCTAAGTGCCCTTGAACTGGGTTCAAATTAAAGTGAAGGTTTCCAAAAGGTTCATGGTTGATTTGAAGAGCAGAAAGTCTTTTTTATTACTACTTTTTGCTCTTCTATGTCAATGAGATATTGACAGGTCTTTACTGTGAGTAAATAATTATATTCTAGCCCAGTTGGGTTGCCAGATTTGCAGATAAAACTACAAGATTGCCAGTTACCTCTGAACTTCAGACATACATCAAATATGTTTTTAGTACAAGAATGTTCTGTGCAATATTTGAGACATGCTAAATATGATTTATTGTTTATCTAATATAATGATTTAACTGAGCATCATCTATTTTATCTGGCAACCCTAAACCCAAGGGTTGGCAAACTTTTTCTATAAAGAACCAGATAGTAAATATTTCAGGTTTCGCAGGCCATAGATAACTACTTCACTTTGCTGTTGCAGCACAAAACAGTGTAGACAATATGGAAACAAATAGGCATGGCTTTGTTTCAATGAAATTTTATTTACTGACACTAAAATGTGAATTCCATAAAATTTTCATGTGTCATGAAATACTATTCTTCTTTTGATGTTTTTCCCCCAGTCATTAAAAAATATAAAACCGGCCTGGCGCGGTGGCTCACACCTCTAATCCCAGCACTTTGGGAGGCTGATGCAGGCGGATCACGAGGCCAGGAGATTGAGACCATCCTGGCCAATATGGTGAAACCCCGTCTCTACTAAAAATGCAAAAATTAGCTGGGCATGGTGGCACATGCCTGTAATCCCAGCTACTCAGGAGGCTAAGGCAGGAGAATAGCTTAACTATATATATATTATATAAAACCACGTGAGCTTGCAGTCTGTACAAAAACACTCAGCAGGCCAGATTTTGCCCATGGGCTGAATTTGCTGCCCCCTATAAAATCTCTAAAGGTACAGCCACCATCTAAGTCTTCGGGGTAACCACTGACTTCAAGATAAAGGTTGCTCATCAATTTAGAGCTGTTTTGTTTGCTATAGTAGCCATTAGAATTGAAAAGTTGCGTTAAGTCTAAAATACGCACCACATTTCAAAGACTGAGTGTGGTAAAAAAGTAAAATAAAGTTAATTTCACCTGTTTTGTTTGCAATATGTCTACTACAAGATTTAAGATTACATATGTAGCTCTTCTTTGTGTCTCCCTTACACTTCTTCAGTTTCTTTGTTTTTTAGATTTGGGGTCTCACTCTGTTGCCCAGGCTGGAGTACAGTGGTGCTATCATAACTCACCGCAGCCTCTCGGTTGCAGCCAACTCTTGGCTCAAGTGATCCTCTAGCTTCAGCCTCTGGAGTAACTGAACTACAGGCACATATCACCACTTCCAGGTAATTTTTAAATCTTTGTAAATAAGGGGTCTCACCATCTTGCCCAGGCTGGTCTCAAACCCCTGGGCTCAAGGGATTCTCCTGTCTTGGCCTGTCAAAGTGCTGGGATTACAGGCGTAAACCACCATGCCCAGCCTCTCCTTGTCTATAAGAGCTGGCATTTGAGCATTCTTTCTTTTACTCATTCCATTCATACAACACATATTTGATAAGCATCTACTATGCATCAGGCATTGTTATTGGCCCTCGGTAGAGCAGTGAACAAGACAGACATGGATGATACCCTAGGGAACTTTCCCTCCGATCTGTAATCCCAGCTACTCAGGGGGCTGAGGTGGAAGGATCACTCAAGTTCAAGGCTCCAGTGAGTTATGATCATGCCACTGCACTCCAGCCTGGGCAACAGTGCAAGACCTTATCTCTTAAAAGAAAAGTAGAGATTGAAAATCCTAACTGTAGGAGGAAGAAAAAAAGCTTAGTGCTCTGAGGGTCTTAAAAGGAGAGATTGACCTCATCAGGCTGGAGATGAGGAAGTCACTTTGATCTGAGATGTGAAAGAGAAGTAGATGTGAATTGAAGGTGGAAGGGAAGGACAGCGGCATTCCAAGGAGAGGGAAGTATGGGGGAAAGCTGTGGTGGTGACAGGAGGGTGTCCGATTGTTTGAGAGTTGGGAGAAGGCAACGAGGCTGGGGCATGAGGGTGAGGGTAAGCACAGTGAGGGATGAGGGCGCTTTAGCAGAAGATGGACCCATCACCCATCATCTCTATCCCAGAGGACCAACAGGAAGTCACTGAAGGGTGTTTGTTATCAGATGAAGGTGGGGAGTACCATGGTGGTTGCGTTTTAAAAGCCTCTCTTTGCTGCAGAACAGCTGCCCTGTGGGTCACACAACTCAAACCAATAACGCCCACCCCATGGCAGTCCATGACTGAGCTCTTAGGGGCCAGAGACTAAGAGAATACTTCCCAAAGTACCTCATAGGCATTACTCAGAGTTCCCTGAAATGTCACTCCGAGTGCATGTTTTGGGGAGCACTCCCAGAAGGGTGGCTCTGGACCCACCTCTGAGATCACCATCAGCCAGAAAGCAAAGGAAAATAGAATGCTGGCATGAGAATATGCCACATGAGCACCAGAGTAGTTCTTTTTAGAACCGAAAGAGAACTGAGCAATTGCCTACTCCAGAAATTGAAGGTGTTTAAAAAATGCAAATCATATACACATGTGTCAAAATCTTATGCTTGTGGTTTTAGCCCCAGTATGGACACATGGTAGAATTTCAGGGAGTAGCTTGACCACATTCCAGTTGCCCTCTTCCCCACATGCATATGCACAGACACATACACACACCTTTCCTGTTAAAAGTTGATATTATGGCATGATTGAAGTAGATCATCCCATGAGTTCTTTGCTTTTCATTTCTATTTAGATATAAAATTTGCACTGTTGACATGGGCACAGAACAAAGAGAACTGTGATTTATGTTTCATAATTCCTATAGCTGATTTCCTGTGGGATTCTGTTTTATGTCCTATCATATCTTGGGCACTCTGTATTCTCCGCCCCTTGCTGCTTGAACATTAGCTTGGCTAAAGCGTAGCTGCAGTGTGGAGCTCTGGTACCTCAGCAGGGCAGGCAGGAAGGGGTTTGGGGGAAGGAGTTTCTGTTGGCTATTCTAAGCTTGTACTATATAGGCTGCTACCTCCCCTCATAAAGCATGGAGCAATGATGGGCCAAGTGAAGCAGGGATGCTAAGATGTAGAATCTTTCTTAACCTGCTAAATAATGTGTGACTTATGAGATGATAGACCTATTGTGTTCAGAATTTATTGCTTCTTGTGGGTCCTTGGTCTCACTGACTTCAAGAATGAAGCCACGGACCCTCACGGTGAGTGTTACAGCCCTTAAAGATGGTGTGTCCGGAGTTTGCTCCTTCAGATATTCAGATGTTCAGATGTGTCTGGAGTTTCTTCCTTCCGGTGGGTTCATGGTCTCGCTGACTTCAGGAGTGAAGCCGCAGACCTTCGCAGTGAGTGTTACAGCTCTTAAAGGTGGCGCATCAGGAGTTGTTTGTTCCTCCCGGTGGGTTCGTGGTCTCACTGACTTCAGGAATGAAGCTGAAGACCCTCGCAGTGAGTGTTACAGCTCATAAAGGTACTGTGGACCCAAAGAGTGAGCAGCAACAAGATTTATTGTGAAGAGCGAAAGAACAAAATTCCACAGCGTGGAAGGGCACCCCAGCGGGTTGCCACTGCTGGCTCGGATGGCCAGGTTTTATTCCCTTATTTGGCCCTGCCCACATCCTGCTGATTGGTCCATTTTACAGAGTACTGATTGGTGCGTTTACAGTCCTTTAGCTAGACACAGAGTGCTGATTGGTGCAATTTTACAGAGTGCTGATTGGTGCACTTACAATCTTTTAGCTAGAGGCAGAAGTTCTCCAAGTCCCCACCCAACCCAGAAGCCCAGCTGGCTTCACCTCTCAACATGGGGAAGGAAGGAGCCTCAGGAGCTGCCATGGTGCCCTGCACCCTGCAGGGAGCTCCTCTCCACCTAGCCCCAGCCTGGAGGTTTGGGGATAGCCCTCTCCACGGTCACCTTCACTGCTACATTGCACTTCCTTTGATTGAGCTTAGGCCTCCCTCCTGTAGCTTTCTCCTCTCTTTCCACCTTAGGGGCTTTGAATTAGTCCATCCCATGCACTTGCCCTAGCATGGTGGGGAGTGATGGAGGAAATCTTCTGGAGAGGAGTGCATTTGCTGTGCTGTAGGTGGGGAACTGTTGAAGCTTATTGCCCCTAATCTCATGTGTGGTTCTTGTGCCAGAGTGCCATGTTCCATCCTCAACCCTGTGAGGTAGGAAGGAAGAGAAACATGGATTCAGGAAGCTGTGCTGTCCCTCTCTTCAGAGTGCTCCTACTAGTCCTAATGGAAGCCTTATCTCTGAGTAACTTTCTTTGTTCCAGTTGACCTTGCCCTATTACCAAAGCTGATTGGACTGAGAGAGTCACCTGACCTAAGCTGAACCAATCAGTGTCTTTCTTTCAAAAACATGAAGGGCTTGGAAAAATACAGCCAGCCATGATGGCTTTGAAACTGAGGCCATAAACAGTTGGGATGGCAAATAGCCACACCCGAGTAAAAAAATTCACAGAGGTCTGCAGAAGCAGAATAAAGAGCCTCAAAGAGAACAAGAGCCCATGGGGAGAATGGAAGAGGCTTGCAAAAAGAAACAGCCATGAGAGCTCAAGTGGTTCCCAAAATAAGGAGATAAAGAAGAGAGGGTGCTGGTGACTTTCCAGGGCCAGCTGTAGTTCTTCAAACAGGTTTCACGAGATTTTTCTGCATCCTTCCAATAAATTCCTTATTGCCAAAGCTAGCTTAAGTGAGTATCTGTTTCTTGAAATAAAGTGATCCTTCAGACTGGGTTGTAAAATTTGATATCATAGGGAAAAGATAACCCTACTGGTTCATTTCCCAGAGTCACTGCCAGTCTTAGGCGTATGGTTTAAAGAGGGGGAGGAGGGTACCTGGCCCAAACCCTTTCCTCCTCTGGTGTGCCATCTGGTCATAAATTGCAACATTAGGGTCCCGTTCCTTTGGGTTAAGGATTTGTCTCTCAAAGAGCTTAGCTAAGTGGCACTCAAAGCACGAAAATCGCTCACTCAGGGATAATGAGCTTGGAGTGTCTTTCAGGGAAGCAGACAGGTAAGTGCACAGCCCTGCACGAAGAAGATTCCAGATGGGCAAGATCTGAGGGGCTCTGTGTTACGCCACCGCCTTCAGCCAGATCACCAGCTCTGCTTCTATCTGAAATCATTGCAACAAAAGAATTCTTCATATATATGTGAAGAATAAATATTCTTATAAATATGTATAAGGATATATATTCTTCTATATTAATCTATAAATAAAAATATGAGTATATATTCATATATACACATATATATGTATAAAAACATAGATATGTTTTGGAGTTGGGATCACAAGTAGCAACATCTGAATAAAAAACCCGGAGAGGTTTGGAGAAGCAGGAAAAAAAGCCTCAAAGAGGAAGAGAGACCATGGAGAGAATTTACATGTATATAAAATATATATGTATATGTATAACATATATATAAATATATTTACATGCATATTTACACACACACACACACATCTGAAATCACAAATTTAGGGTATTTTCTTGAAAGTCCATGGGGATTTACAATTGTTTTTTTGATACGGAGTTTCGCTCTTTCGCCCAGGCTGGTGTGAAGTGACGTGATTTCAGTTCACAGCAACCTCTGCCCCCCAGGTTCAAGCAATTCTCTTGCCTCAGCCTCCCAAGTAGCTGGGATTACAGGCGTGTGCCACCACACCTGGCTAGTTTTTGTATTTTTAGTAGAGACGGGGTTCCGCCATGTTGGCCAGGCTGGTCTCGGACTCCTGACCTCAGGTTATCCACCCGCCTCGGCCTCCCAAAGTGCTCGGATTACAGACATGAGCCACCATGCCCGCAGGATTTACAATATTTTCAAGATGCCAAAGTGAGCAGCACCCCTGAGTAGATAGCAGAGGTTTCTGGGGATATAGTCTGTGCTTTCCCTCTCTGCTCAGCTCCTTGAGAGACAAATTCTTAACCCAAAGGAATGGGACCCTAATGTTGCAATTTTTGACAGGATGGCACACCAGAAGACAGAGTTTGGGTCTGGCACCTCCCTCTCCTTCTCTTTAATTCCTGTGATCTATTTATTCCTTAATAGATTGGTTTCCACATTTACGAAAAGGAAAAAGCAGGAGAAGAAGGGCATAGCTGGCCCTCTCTAAGATGGAGTGGCAAATCCACATGGCTTTGGAGCACAGTGGGCCAGGTGGGAACTGAGGCAAACTGAGGAGGCAGAAAATACTTCAAGAGTTTCAAATTAGAAATGCACAACTGCCCGCTGCCCCAAATGGTGTGAAAGTGAAGAATGAGCAAACCATCTCCAAAGGGCTGAATTTGTCTTACAGGTGCCAGTTTATAAGGTTTGATTGTGTTTTATTTGAGTGCCAAAAGTTTCATGCTTGTATGTTTGTCTTTGGGTGTGAAGAGAACTAAGATAAACCAAGTGAGTAAAATCTGAAAAATTTGACTGAGGATGGGAATAATTTGGGACACGTATTGGAAGTTGATAATAATAATAATGAAAATAATCATGTGGGTATAGAAGTAACTTTGCTCTCTTACTTCTCATCTCCTGTCCCGTCTTTTGCTTCCATTGGTTCTCCTAGTTGTCCTCTCATTTTTGTGGGCAAGGCCTACAACTTGTGTTCAGTGAGTCCCACATCCTGCAGAACCTTGGCAAAGGCCCAGAGACATGGCATGTGAATAACGCCATGGCTTTGTGCCAAGTGCAATTGAATTTGTCACTGAGAACCACGTGTTCTGAGGGTGCTCAGAGATGTTCGGTAATGAGCTAATGCTCTTGGCATGCAGGTGCGCTGGGATCGTGTGTTTCCAGATACAGGTGTTGCTGGCCTAGTTAGTGATTTTTCTTATTTGTTTAATGTGGGCCACCTCTCCAAATAATGCCTGGGGCCAGGTATCCTGCTGGAGGCCCGGATGTAGGCAGCAGAAAATGCCATGGCCCAGGGCACAGTGGTCACAGTGGTGTCTGACTTTTACTCACCTGTGCTGCTTTCTCCTTCCAGGTGTTCCCAGGACCATGTTAGAGACCAGGGTAAGACCTCAGCTTTCTATCATATTTTAAAACATGGAAACAGTAAATACATTGAGAATTCTGGCACCAGCTAAGCTTAAATTTTTAAACTGTGCCAAAAGAAGGCTTTAAATACCTTTCTGTTTTCTTTCGCTTTCACTTCATCTGTTTTTCTTTTGCCTAATTGAGATCTCAGATACAGGGGGGCGTGGAACATGGGTTTTTAACTGGTGGTTACTGGATACTGTATAGGTATCCATGAATCTCCTGATATGGTAATTAACATTCTTTGTACGTATGTATTTTCTGGCAAGATATCCGTTGCTTTTATTTGATCTTCAAAGCATCTAGGATGTTTCCAGGAAGGTTAAATAAAATCATTAGAGAAAAATGAGAGTCATACTAATCTGGGTTGCATTTTCTGCCCTGCCCTTTCCATATTTTGTAAACTTGGGAAAGTTGGTTAGCCTCTCAAGGGCTCTATATTCTTATATAAATGTGAAATGTTCCAGACTCAACAGGATTATTAGGAGATTATTATTAGGAAATTATTAAAGCAAATGCAGATAATAAGCCTTACACAGTACCCAGCAAATCGTAGATATTTAAGAAGTGCTCATTCTAGTCAGGATACGGGCAGCTGGAGTCTTTCTTGTTCTTCAATTTTTTAGACACTGTCTGCTGTTTATAAAAACATAATAAACTGGCTGGGGGTGGTGGCTCACACCTGTAATCCCAGCACTTTGGGAGGCCGAGACAGGTGGATCACCTGAGGTCAGGAGTTTGAGACCTACCTAGCCAACATGGTGAAACCTTGTCTCTACTAAAAATACAAAAATTAGCTGGGCATGGTGGCAGGTGCCTGTAATCTCAGCTACTCAGGAGGCTGAGGCAGGAGAATCGCTTGAACCCAGGAGGTGGAGGTTGCAGTGAGCCAAGATTGTGCCACTGCACTCCAGCCTGGGCAACAGAGTGAGACTCCTCCGTCTCAAAAAAAAAAAAGACATAATAATTCTTTTATTTGGAGTAATTTTAGATTTATATAAAAGTTGCTAAGAAAATGCATAGATTCTCTTTGTAGTCTTCACTTAGCTTCCCCTGACCTCTGTTCCTCTGTCTTTCCTTACTGTTCACAACAGTGACAGTGTTGAAAAGTGCTGGTCACTGATGACTGCTGTCTTTAATTCATGAAAATGGTAGCTGAGTCACCTGTACTTTCTACCTACAGAACCTTTTGGGTCCTGGCCTGTCTCGGACTTTTGTCTTCTCTTGACAGTGTGGTTACTATGCCGCTCCCATGCCATAATAATGTGAGGCCATCAGAGTGTATCTTCCCAGCCACACCTCTGGGTCATTTCAGAATGCTGCGGTGCCCCAGGTGCCCATCCTTGTATTTTTCCTCAATT
Organism: Symphalangus syndactylus; assembly: GCF_028878055.3. Lineage (NCBI taxonomy): Eukaryota > Metazoa > Chordata > Mammalia > Primates > Hylobatidae > Symphalangus > Symphalangus syndactylus. Next base: position 41,809,390 of record NC_072433.2, read on the forward strand.
TTTACTCACTCTCTAAGCCATTTCACCCTATCCTTTAAAACCCTGCTGTACACTGATGCCTTGCAAATTTTTATTTCTAGCCTCACCCACTCCCTAAGTTCTAGACTTGTATGTCTAACTGCCTACTGACATCTCCAGCGAAATATCCAATAGGCTTTCTGAAATCAATGTGATCAAAACCTAACTCCTATGACCCTTTCAAACATGCTTCTCCCCAAATGTCACCCACCCCCCAGTATATGACACCACCATCCATCCCAAAACTTAAAATTCCTAAATGCCTTTTCTTTCTCTCACATATCACACCCAAATCCTCATAAATCCTATCATCCCGTCCTTTAGAACATACTTGGAATTCAACTACTCTTCATGACCTCCTCTGCTCTCACCCAAACGTGGCCACCATCATAATTCAGATGGACACCTCTAGTGGTTTTCAAACCATCTCCTTGCTCCCAGGCCTTTCCTGTCCCCCATAACCCCTTTAAGGAAGTCAGGTCATATCGCTCCCTTGCTCAAAATTCTCCATCAGTTTTCCATCATACTTAAAATAAAGCCCAGCGTCCTCATGTGGCACACCTGCTCTGGCCCTTGGAACCTCTGCAACATCTTCTCCTTCTACTCTTCCTCTTGCTTTCTGCACTTGGAACACTCTAAGCATCTAGAATGTTTCCAGGAAGGTTAAATAAAATCATTAGAAAAAAATGAGAGTAATACAAAACTGGGTTGGACTTAATGCTGGTTCCTCATACACAATAAACACACTCCCTTCTCAGGGCCTATAAATGTGCAGTTCCTTCTGCCTGGAAAGATTTTCTGAAGGATATTCCTGTGGCTTGCTCTCTCATTTCATTTAGGAGTCTTAAAATACCATTTTCTCAGATAGATCATCTTTGACCATACCAGCCCCCATTCCTTGCTATCTCCTATCCACTTACCTTTACCAGACACTGTATTGTAACATTTTATTTGTGTATTTATAGTGTGTTTATTCATTGGAAGAATGCTTCTCACTTGGGGTTCATTAATTCCATCCACCACCTTTAGGGGCCATTCAGCATATTGTAGACCTTTATGTTTGTGATAACTGAGCGATTGCTGCAGGTATCTAGTGAGTAGTGGCCAGGGATGCCTCTAAACACCCAACAATGCACAAAGCAGCCCCTACAACAAAGAACGATCCGGCTCAAGCTATCAACAGAGCCATGGTTGAGGAACCCTGTAATGGAATATGAGCTCTCATAGAGTGAGAACTTTTAATATGAACTCTCACAGGGTGAGCCTGCATTGGAATGTGAGCTCTCATAGGGTGAAGACTTGGTCCTTCTTGTCTACTCCAGCACCTAGGACAATAGTTGGCACATAGCAGAGAGACTCAATAGATATTTGTTGAATGAATGAATGAATGGCTATTCATTCTAAGGTTGACTGCCTTCCTGCTTCCAACCTGGAAGCTAGGCTCATGTGCCTTCTGTCCTTGAATTCCCTACAGCTAGAAAAGGATCTGAGAAGGGGTGGGAGGGGATGAGTTTAGAACACAGGGCTGATCTTCGTCAGAGTCCATATTGCCTTCTCAAAACTTTCTAATCTCCAACTCCCCACTTGGGCCAAAGCATCATTAGCTAGTTTGCAGGCATGGTTAACAGAAAGAGGTGTTTAATTCTTTCCCATTTGTAGTCTAAAATCTTTCCATTCCATGCACAAACCCACTCTGATCACAAAGGGTAGGACTTTTGAAACTCAAAAGCTAAGTATTGATTCAGGTTTTTATCTCTGTCATGCATTCTCTTCCTTGGAGCAATAAATGCCAGACCATCTTGGCTTCTCTGTGTTTTTCAGAAAAGGAGTCAGGAGTCAGGAAAAGACCCTAAAATTATGCAAAATATCGAGGAATTCTTTAACCACTCTGACTTTAGCCATTCCTCATGACCTCAGGATCAGGCAAAAATTTGCAATGTTCTAGAAATAGTATGCTATCATCTTAGAATGTTTTAGTTTTGCAGAACTCTATGTTTGTTTTTATGTATATATGTCAATGTTAAAAGAATTATTTTAAGGAATTGGCTCTTGTGATTTGGGGGTCTGGCAATTCCAAAATGTGCTGAGCACAATACATAATTACAAAGATGTGGAACTAACCTATGTGCCCATCAACTAAAGGGTGGATAAAGAAAATGTGGCACATATACACCATGGAATTCTAGTCAGCCATCAAAAGGAATGAAATAATGTCTTTTGCAGCAACTTGGATGAAGCCGGAGGCCATTATTCTAAGTGAAGTAACACAGGAGTGGAAAACAAAAAACTGAATTTTCTCAATTATAAGTGAGAGCTAAGCTATTAATATGAGTATGCAAAGGCATACAGAGTCATAAATGGACTTTAGAAACTCAGGAGGTGGAGGGTAGGAGGGAGACTAGGGACACTAAACTACACATTGGGTGCCATGTGCACTACTCAGGTGACAGTTGCACTCAAATCTCAGAATTTACCACTATATAATTTATCAATCTTACATAAAACCACTTGTACCCTAAAAGCTATTGAAATAAAAAAGAAATCTACTGAGCAAGCTGGCAGGCTGGAAACTCAAGCAAGAATTAAAGCTAGAGTCTTGAGGCAGAACTTCATTTTTGGAAAACCTCAGTTTTTGCTCTTTAGGCCACCAACTGATTGGGTGATGCTGACCCACATTACGGAAGGTCATCTCCATTATTTAGAGTCAGCTAGTTGGAGATGTTAACCACATCTACACAATACCTTCACGAGAACATCCAGATTACTGTTCGGTTAAATACTTACATCGTATAGCCTAGCTACATTGTCACATAAAACTAACCACGGCATTTGGAAACTGGGAGATTCAGAGTCTGAACTGTGCTCACTGCCTATCTCTTTGTTAGAGGCTAGTAGCATCACCTTTCAATAGAAGGGCCAGCAAAATATGTGTGCCTAGAGGTTCTTTTGCTATATACACAATAGAGCTGCCGAGTAACCTAAGTTAGCGGAAGGACCTAAGCCAGTCCACGGATGCCTGAGGGGAGGAATGAAGCAGGTTCCAGCACAACTTGGGAGTTTGGAGTTTTTGTAACCCAGAAAGCACCTTGCCATTTGCCTCCCATAAAGGAATGACTAGGCCCAAGTCTGCACAAACCAATTTCAGCCTGACCCTGATTAAAATTTCCTTCTAGCAAATCTGAGAAACAGCTGTTTCTCCACACGATGCCCCCAGCACACCCCAGCCACCCTGTCATCCCCGGAGGCTATTCCTCAGAAGCCAGCTGTTGTGAGTGAGAAGATGAAAGGTGTCAGTCACATTTGTAGTGCTTGTAACTTAGGGGAGGTAACAAGATTCTTCCTTTGTTTTATCCTTTCAAGTTTAACAGTTAGTCATTATGACTGGGGGAAAGAGTTATCATTTCCAGTTTCTGCTGGATGCAGTGAAGCAATTCATCAATCTCCTTAGAAAAAAATATATGCTCCAACCAGGGTTGGTTTTCTTTGTTCCACATTGTTTTTTGTTGTAGCAAGAAAGCACAGTCACTTAACAGGTTAAGTTCTGGAAGGGCAGGAGTTTCGGTTTCATTGAGTCTCCAATTTAAAGATGGTGGAGTTGAATAAAAAGAAGAAAATATTTCTGTTGTTTTAGTTACAGAAGAAAAGGTGGCTTGGATTTGTAAATGAGAGTTCTAGAGGCTTTCATTACCTTTGTTTCAGACCAGCCTCTCTCATTCAGAGCATCTTCTTTTCCTTTTCTTCTGGGGGTAGGTGGGGAGGCATTCTTGCTCTGTTGCCCAGGCTGGAGTGAACTAGCACGATCATAAGTCACTGCAACCTTGAGCTCCTGAGCTCAAGAGATCCTCCTGCTTCAGTTTCCCAAGTAGCTGGGACCACAAGTACACCACCATGCCTGTTTTTATTATTATTATTATTATTGTAGAGATGAGATCTTGCCATGTTGTCCAGGCTGGTCTAAAACTCCTGGACTTTAGTGATCCTCATTCCTCAGCCTGCTGAGTAAGGGTGTCTTTGTTTAGTTCATCCAGGTGTGTTCAATATAAGGAGAAGCCTCCAAACATTGTATTTTATGCTATGATTTATATCAATCTAAATTCTAAATGCATTTTCTTCCTTAATAGTGATTAATACTTGTGGATTGATGTACCATTTATTAGCCACCAATTATTTCATTTTGAGAAAATGAGAGCTAGGAAATTTGACTGTCTTGGCCAGCTTTACCAACCAGTAGAAGGTGGAGACAGATTCAAACCCCACAGTACAGCAATCCACATGGCTTCCAAAGTCCAAACTTAAGCACAATCTTGGGAAGACGTTCTCAGGAATGCATTGTTTATAAAAAGGCAGAAATTTTAAGAACTAAAGATTCAAATAGATTTAAAATGATAGCAAACATATATGTGTGTGTATATATATAGAGAGAGAGAGAGACAGAGAGAAGCAAACTTGTGAACTGATTAATTTATACTAGAGTATAAATGATTTGGTGTACTTTTGCTCCCAGAGAAAAGTTTCTTTAAACACATTTGTTTAAATATGACTGGAAGGGCAGAATTTAGCCTGAGGGGATGCATGGCAAATGCTATAATTTATATATAACATGTACTTGACAATATAATACAGTGGCAGGTTCTTGAGAAGGACAATTTGTCTCACACAAAAGGTACTACTTTTCCCATATTAAAGTCTTCAAATCACATAAAGGTTATATTTTAATATACACATTCAACAGCAAATTCTTTCAAGTTTTTATATCATGACAAATTTGGGAATACTATATTGATTCATTTATTTAATAAGCACATTTTGAGACTTATTATTGAATCAGACAATATCCTAGAAACTGAGAGAATGAAAAATCACTAAACCAAGCATTGCTTCCAAATGAACATAGCATGGAAGAGCCTAGGGAAATTTCAGAGTTATTGGAATCCAGAGATGGGACACACTTCTTTGGGCTCCAGTCTGAGGCTGTCATAGGGAAGAGAACACCTGAGCTTGGCTTGAAATATGAAGTCTACTATGTGGAGGGAGGGAGAGAAGGGCACTCTAGGAATGGCCTGTGGGGAGGGGCATTGATTAGAAAATTTCATGCTGCAGGAGATTGCCAAAACAATATATTGCATATTCAGCAATCTTACTGAGCACCTACTTTATACCTTGCATAGTGTTAGGCTCTAGGAATACAAAGGTCCTTCAAAGCCTCTAGGAATATAGAGACCCTACCGCATGGAGACAGAATCAAGGAATGCTGGGACTTTGAGAGATCTCAGCAATGATTGGGTCCAATACTTTGCCAAGTCCTAGAAGTTATAAGGAAATGCTTCCCAGGCCACTAATGAGACAAGAACACACTGGACATGAGAGTGTATCAGTCAGCTTAGGCCGAGTTATACTGCAGTAACAAATGGCACCAAATCTTAATGACCTGCAAAATTAAAGATGCATTTTTCATTCATGTGACATGACCATCATAAAGCAGCTCTGATTTTGTTTCCTATCTTCTTCATTCTAATTCTACTGAAAAAGAAGCTCTTTTCTGGGACATACTGGTCCCCCTTCAGAAGGAAAATAGAAGAGTGGTGGACCATGGCTTTCAAAGCTTCTGTTTAACAATAGCACCCATCACTTCTAGCTACATTCACTGGGCAAGAGTGAGTCACGTGGCCAAGCCTCATGTCAGTGCAACAAAGAAACACCTTCTTTCTCCATGACCAAAAAATATCTTGAGCAGTGATGCAACTTTCATCATGGAGTTTAGGAATTCCCTATTCCATCTTCATCTCATACAGCTACATGATGAACTGTTTTATATATTGGATTCATGTGCAACATTTTCTTGAAGCATAGGTGGCAAAGAATGCTAGACATCCACTAAAATCTGTTCTTCCCTTCCACAGTGTAGTCATGTCACACCTTGCACCTGGGTGTGGCTGTGTGTCCAGTTCTCACCAACTGAATGTAAGCAAAAATGATTTGTATAGATCTTGGGCCATGATTTTTAAGAAGCAGGTGTTTATTTCCTCTACCATACCTCTTCTGTGAGAGCAGCAAGAGGTAGACAATGGCAAGGCCATGGGAGCCAACATAATCACAAGAGAGTAGGTCTTGGAATCACAGTGTGGAGGAAAGCTCCAGCTGTCACACCCTGGATTGTTCTGTGACAGAAAGTGAAACTTCTGTTCGTTTGTTTATTTTTTAAGCCATATGCATTTTAAAGTGTATTTATTATAGCTGTTTACACTCTTGATGTGCATATGAAAATAAATTTGGTCACCTAATCTCCTCCTTGTTTGGAGAAGTTAAGGAGATGATCAGGGAGGGGTACAAGTTGTCCACATTTTTACAGAGGAGAATGCCCACCCCAGCCTCTGGATTCACAGGCCAAGACTTCTTCTACTATATCTGGTTGATACCCCAAGAGCTGAACAATATGACAAAAATTCAGGATCTAAATTGTTGATTCATACCCTGAATCTGGACCAAAGATGTATCCCCTGTTTCCTGCACAGTGTTTTAAAAGAGTATGTATTAATTGTGCATGTAAATATGTTAGGTTATTTCACAAGAATAGTTAAGTTCCAGCTTCTTTTGAAAAAACAGCAGGTAACACTGAGTCCATATTCCCATGAGGGGACGATTAGCTCTAGCTCCTCCTTATTTAGATGAGACCTATGCTGTTCAATTCACCAGGGTCTTCTCTTCACCCTGGTGGTTTTCTGCCATCGAGGCATAGAATTAGCTGCCATTTAGTGTAATTCTTTCATGAGCCAATAGTAAAGAGAAATATAAATTTTTCTTTTTCCTTTGTCCCTATAATATACAGAATAATGAACCAACAAGAGCAAAGAACAAGTCAAAGAAATGGCAAAGAAGATATTTCTTTGGGAAAGTGAATAATCGTCCCTCAGCCATCCCACTTCTCTTATTTATGTCACCTGTCTAAGCCTCCAAGAGTATTTGTATTTTGGACTCCTGGACTAAGGATTCATGTGGATAAATGATTAACAAATGGGTGGAGGCCCCCATAAAAGCACTTTTCTTTTCCGAAGGCTATTCCTGATTGGAGTCAAGACTTCTATCCTGAGTTAGAGGTGCCTTATTCAGACTCTTGCTTGTGTGAGTGTAGTAGGATCCATTCCTTCAGGTCAGCCTCTCAGATGGGTGCCTACTGTGGCCATGGCGCCATGCCAGAGGACTGGGTGGGCATGGGCATGAGGGTGCAACAGTGACTGAGGTCTCTACTCTCCAGAGGCAAAAAATAAACCTCAAGGAAGGCTTGAGCCACCAGGGGTCTGACTCTAAATAGTGATACTATCAGCCTTATTTTTTTTATTTTTAGTTGACATGTAATTATACATATTTATGGGACACAGAATAGTATTTCAATACATGTAAACAATGTGTAATATTCAAATCAGGGTAATTAGTGTATTTGTCACCTGAAACATTTATTATTTTTTTCTGTTCAGTACATTCAAAATCCTTTCTTCTGGCTACTGGAAAACATAAAGTAAATTGTTAGCTATAGTCATCCTACAATGCTATAGAACATTAGAACTTATTCCTCCTGCCTTGTTGTCATTTTTTATCAGTTAACCAACATCTACTATCTCCCCGCCTCCTTTCCTCATGCTCCTGTGACCACTGTTCTACTCTCTGCTTCTATGAGATCAACTTTTTTAGCTCCCACATATGGGTGAGAACAGGCAGTGTTTGTCTTTCTGTGCCTGGTTTATTTTACTTACCATAATACCCTCCAGCCTCATCCATATTGCTGAGAATGACAAGATTTCATCCTTTTTATGGCTGCATAACATTCAACAGTGCATATGCCACATTTTCTTCATTCATTCATCTGTTGATGGGCACTTAAGTTGATTCCATATCTTGGCTATTGTGAATAGTTCTGCAATAAACATGAAAGTGTAGATATCTCTTTGATACACTGATTTCAGTTCTTTTGGATCTAAACCCAGAAGTGGGATGGCTGGACTATAGGGCAGTTCTCTTTTTAGTTTTTTGAGGAAACTCCACTCTGTTTTACACAATTTATCAGACTTATTTTCCCCTCCTCATCACACATGGCAGATAATTTGTCACGAGGGATGTCCCTCCCAAAGCCTGCCCAGAATGGATGTGTCCTGAAATAATATTTTGAAATAAGAGCTGGTATTTTTCTCTATACTTTCTGTGAGATCCTGTGTACTCTATCTGCTAAGAACTCCACTTCCATGGATCGTAAGAAGGCTAACACACAAAAATAAGATGTTTTTGCTTTTCCTCTTTGTAAGAATAGATAAGTTCCAGCAGAGATTTCATGCTCCAAGACTAGAGATGAACCTGCTTGGACGTTTATGCAAACCTCTGCTCAAATGTCCCTTCCTTGGAAAGGCTTTTTCTCACCCACTCAGCTTGAAATCAGATCCCTCTTCACCACCCCTCATCACTTTCTTCCCACTCTTCCCTGAGATCATTGTGTGTACATTTTGCTTGTTTAATGGTATTCTCATCACTAAGTTGTGAGCCCCTTTGGGGCTGGTACCTGATCAGTCTACTCATGGGGTTATCTTCAGTGCATAGGGGAGAAGCTCAACAAATATTGATTGAATTGATGAATGAGGTGTATTTGATGCTTGTGGGTCTTTGAGAAATGGCATTGCCTTTTGCCACATACATGCAGTTTTTAGGTGGGTGGGGTGTATGGTGGGTGTGCTGGCAATGGAAACCTCACATCAGTGAGGAGCTCCAAGAGCAAAAAAACCATGCTTCTTCTCAAGTAGAGACTGGGGGTGGGGACAAAGCTTCCAGGGTGTACACAACCACATGTCATGCCTGGGTCGACAGGGCAGCTCATGGTGGGGAAGCAGTGGAAGTTTCCTAGGCACTGGGGGCATGCTGGGTTTAATTCAGGAGCTGATGGGGTTGGCAGGCCTCAAGACTGTTCATGGAGCACCTGATAGGGATGAGGAAATCTCACGGGTGCCACCTTGAAGAAACGATGACATTGGAGACCAGGGCTGCACCTGTCTCTCTAGTGCTTTCCCACTACATTGGCCCCTCTACTCAAATCCAGATAAAGTGAGAAGACAGACCAACACTGAATCAACTGAAAGTAAGCTTCCACCACTCAGTGAGATGGGAGTCTAGAAACTGAGCTTTTTAAGAACGTTATATTTCTCACACATCAGTATTTATGAATCGAAATTTCTATTTCTCACATGAACAGTTCCTCGTGGCTGTATTTGCACCACTTGCAAACCACTCATGGATTCCAAGAGTGATGCAGTTATGGGAATAAGCTGGAATCCACTCTAATTTATTCCTAAAAAGTAATTGTTCCATAAGGTTCCATAATTCAGTTCTTATTTGTCAGGTTACTTGTTAATGCCCATTGCAACTGATTATGAAAATGTGTTTCACACCTGCTGCGAACATAGAAGTAAAAAATAAATTTTGAAGGTACCTGTTGTAACGTTGTAACAGGGAAAGACCTGGACTATGAATCATAGGACCCTGGTTCTGGTGACAGCTATGCCACCTATTAGCTGTGGGTGCTTGGCAAGTCCCTTTCCCTCTTTGGGCGTCTGTCTTCTCATCAGATTATGGAAGGAAATGAAATGACTCATCAATTGCATGTCATTGTGATAACTGCATACCTACTGTACTGTTATATATGTAGTGATTTTTCTTTCATTCAACTAAGAATTTGAATATTTCAGTTATGTTGCTTGAAATCATCCAGCAATAGGATGACTGAACTTTAAAAGTCCCTTCTCCCCCTGACACTCTGGCCTGTGCCCTGTGATTCTAGAATTGAGAGACTGAGCCATTCCCAAACACCCTGTGAGCAGACAGTCTATTGAGCCCATCACATGAACATAGGGGTTGCCCCCTGTCTTTTGTTTCCAAGGCATGGCTGTAGCTGCAGGTGATTCTTAGATAAATAACTAGAAAATATTTGACAGCCTCACCTCCGTTAAATATTCTTCCAAGGGATTTCAATTGAGTCTCCTGTTTTCAGGTCATTTAGAGTTTGCTACTTCTAAAGTGCCTCTTACCATCATGGTGTGATGCAGAGTTTTCCATTCCATGCTTCCATTGAAATAAATAAATCGAAATGAAGGCGAGGATTTGTCAGGTTTCCACTAGAGGGCAGCAGAGTAGTGAGAATCAGGGTTCTCAGAGGCTTTGTAGAAGTGTTGACATGTGACTTGGCAATTGAATAATTTTTGATACTGTCCTGACACATAAACACCTAGAAGCAGGTTTTCAAAGGTTATTTGCACACTAAAAGAGGAATTAAGAAAACGAACTTGCATGCCAAAAGTAATTTTCAATATTCTACAAAGAACCGTAGCTTCATTATAAGATTGTTTTTAGAGAATATTCAGCTATCGTTAACTGGATATGTTAAACTTAACTGGCAAACACGCATTCAAAATAAATTAGGCTGAATGGACCTAAGAAAGTAGATCCAGTGACTAATAAAAAATTTCTGCTGGGATTTGGGGGCTGGCCAACTCACCCAAAAGGAGAAATTGGGCTTTAAGTGATTTTTCTAGATCTTCCAGCCCTGGGGGCTCCTAGGCTTGTGGTATTAGCATGGTTAAACAGTTGTGCACATACTGCACTGTTTTGTGTGTGTGTGTGTGTGTGTGTGTTATTGTGGTCATTTATTTTTAAGGTATTACTCTACCTTCAGCATAAAAAGTCAGCAAATTATCAGAGTTTATTCCATTGACATTCTCACATCTTGAGAAATAGCCCATTTGTATTATCACAGTTTGATATATTTCCCATTTACTGAGCTTCCTTGGCAAGCTGGCATTTTAATTTAATTATACTTTTTGCTAATGGTCTTTATTTTTCAGTGTCTGTGTAAAACGCCCGTAGGTTTGATTATCTGCCCCCCTCCTCTTCCCAGTGCCGAGCTATAGTGCAAATTTATAAACTGACAAAATTCAGTGTAAAATTCAGGAAGGTGAAATTAAGGAATTTGTAAAGAAATCCTGCTTAAATGCTGAAGTCTTTTCTTCGCTTGCAGAGGACGACTCCCTCTTGCATAAGTTTAGTTCCTGGCCTTGGTGTCTCCAATAGGAACCCAGAACAGAGGCATGTGGCCTGTGTCCTTGTCCCTCTCTGTGCTAGCTCAGACTCTGTCCCCCTCTGTGTCAGGTAAGAGAGAGTTTCTGTGCCAGATCAGAGAGGGTGTCCCTCTGAGCTGACATAGAGAGGGACAAGGCACAGAGAGGAATGAGGACCTCCAAGAGTTTGAACTCTTCCGAGGGTATCCTCTGAGCCTCAAGGGATATAGCAACAATGATAATAGCAGGGTTTTCTTGGCTTATTGCTGGGAGCTTATGGAGGCTTCTCCCTTTAGAATAGAAACTGATCGTGTAGCGCTGTAGCTTTCCTTGAAGACTGTAGGCTGGGTAGTGGAGTCTGGACCACAGGCCCTACCAGGACCCTAGGGCTGTGTTGGTGTGCATTTAGTAGTAAAAAGGAGCTAATGAATGGAAATACCCAGAGAGGCAAGTACACACATCCATGCTCATATTTCACAGAAGTGTGCACACTCTGTTTCCTTGATCCTAAGACGCTGCTGACTGTAAGACACACCATTGATCCAATAATAGCCCTCCAAGGAAAAAAAAAAAAAGAAGAAGAAGAAGAAGAAAGAATCACTGCCAGATTAAACTTACACATCAATTGTAGGGTACATCCCAGGTTCAGAAATGCCAAAAAGTGGAAAACAAAGGCTGATTTCAAAATCTTAGAAATTTGGCATATCTAATTTTGATAGATGTATTTAAGGTAAAGCTCCTCCCAAAATTTGTCCTGAAGAAAAACTCAGGATTTGAAACCTATGCAACCACAGTCAAGTTTCTAAGTCATGATCCATAAACGGGCTAGCAAAGTGTGAGAATAGTCTTTGTCTGTGGAAGTGCTCTGCAACTGTAAAGTTCTGGGCAAATGTTGGCTTTTGGTATTTTATTTCACTGGATCTGTGTTATCTATTTGTTTTTGTTTGACTCGTCTTTTTTACACAGGACCCCTCCCCCCGGGACCCAACCTGTCCTTATGACCCCCTTACCCCTTCATCTGTCTCATCAGCTTGGATGATTTGCCTTATAGAAGTGTGTAGATGACAAGCAATTCATTTAATCAATTTAGTGAAGCCTAGGACCATTTATTTGCCTGTGCCTGTAAAGGTATCCCTCCACTCCTGCTGAGAATGCGGAGAGAAACAGGAGAGTTATAATGGTGAAGGGTTTTCTATTAAAGTAGAGGGAAGTTGTACAAGAGAGGGGGCAGTGACAAAAATAAGTGTATCAGGCACAGTCTTGGTGACACTAGTCAAGAGCCTCAGGAACCTACCCACTGCACACCTTGGACAGAGTGATGCAGGTCCCAGCCACGGCAGAGATGCTGCTGGCTGCAGTACTGACGGGAAGGCAAGAAAGGGACAAACAATAGAAGAACAGGGCGTGTTAATTACCTTACTCAAGGGATCTTATGAAACATGGCAAACACATAAATTGACATAGTGAATATGATTACCGCAGGATTTCATTTTCATGCAGAGGAGCAAAGGGAAAGAGATAGAGGCTTATATGCCACTCTCTATGATGTTTGTTCTCTCTTCTGCAAACAGAAGTCCTACTCTTATCTATCAGCCTCCTCACTGCTCAGCCTTCTTGGTGATTACGCTGTCTCTCTTTTGCCTCTCCATTTGCTCCTCAGTTACTTGCTTGATTGAATGAAATTCTTTTGCACTATGGGAGGCAGGATATAGTCAGAGAGGTAATGGGAACCAGATCATGGAGAGTTGGAAGGACTTTGCATCTCTCTGGTATTATTGGTGGTGACTCCTTGGCATAAGAACAGACAGTGTGGGTGGGATGCCACAGCGAAGCAGAGAGACCATTTAGCAGAGGTGAGATGGATGCGATGGGGGGAGAGGAGGAGGGGAAGGAGGAGTTTGACACCAAAGAGGGCCGGGGGGGAAGAAGTTGTCAGATTCTGATATATTTTTAAAATATGGAATTGGATGCAGCTATGACAAAAACATAAGAGCAGAGGAAGATGACACCCAAGTTTTGGCTGGAGCAATCAGAAGAATGATGTTGTCACTTTTTGATATGGAGAAAATATTTGCTTTAAAAATGTGAAGTGTTAAATTTGTACTTGTTGAAAGAGGAAACAAGTAATGTTGGGGACAAAGTGAGGTTTCATGACAGAGACCAGAATTCAAGAGATGACACAGGAGAGAGAAACAACAAGAGAAAACAAACATTGGAAGAGATTCAACCCCTTGACAAACACTTGGCTGTGCAGCCGGCTGGATCAGAGTCAACCTGGAAAGATGTTTGCCTTGAATTACTATCAAATCACTTGCGTGTGTGTGTGTGTGTGTGTGTGTGTATATGTGTGTTGCCTTGTCTTCTCTTCATTTGTGGAATCATAAGTTCTTGGGCAATAGGGTTCTAACTCTCTGGCACATAGTAATCCTTAAGTTGACCCTTCCTAATTGGCTGTCCGGGGCAGCTACAATAGCCTGAACCTAACTTATCTCCTTGTACTAACTTCCCAAATCTAATCAAAAGGATGGCCCAGTGTGAGAGGAAGCCTCTTGTATTGTCTGGTGGCTTTCTGCTCTCAGAACAGCATGTTTCTCCTATTCCCACATTCAGAAGATAGATACTGCATGAAACACCATGGTGTCTTCACCTTCTTGGTCTAGTCTAGGGGTCCAAGAGAGGGAAGAGTCCTGGGATAGTTTTCCTAGCAAAGAGTTCAGCCTCGAGTTGCTAGAATTTTAAAGAAAAGAAGTAACAAATTGCAATTCAGTGCAGTCAGTCCTTTTAAATTTTGCATTTATGGGACCCCATATTCAGCCACTAACGGGTGGCAGATGAGATGGTTAGAAAGCTGGTGATGTGGGAGACACTTGAATATTCTGCAAACCAAAGATAAGTCCATATTGCCTCTCTTGTTCACTTTCGTTGGGAAGGTGATGTGGCTGCTGAATGGATATGAGTCAGAACTGGTGGTATCTACTAAGAAAAAGGAAGATTCATGGTTCTTCTTAGGATAAGCATGCATTGCTCAATCATTATTTAGTAGATGTATCATTGATCCTAAGCGCCCTTTTCTTCCTTTAAGGGACTGAGTGGAGAAAACAATCTTGTTTGCTGGGGTCTACTCCTCATCACTGATGGTCAGGGTTGGGTCATTTTCACCTATCATTTGTCGTAATGGTGTTGAGTGCATGACAAAAGCAGCCTCACCAGCTGATGGAGGAAGCACCCTCAGGGGTCTTGTTGGCTGAAGGAATTGGGAACAGCTCTCCTTGGAAGATGGGAAATGTCTGCCCACAGGTTTCAAAACTGCAAGTACAGTGCCTTGATTGGGCTCAGGTCAACCATGTATGGGTTGCTGCAGTCCCTGGGCCGTTGCCTCTGTGACATCTTCATGTGCTCATTTACAGTGGGTCTTGGAAAAAAGGCTGGAAAATACTGAAGAAAAAGGTTGGAAAATACTGAAGAAAAAGGTTGGAAAATCCTGGGGAACCATGGAAGCCATGAGATGTTTTTGCTTTCCAGTGAAATAGTTTTCCCCCTTCAGAAAGGGACATCTGGTAGTAACAGATGTGGAAAAAGACACCTGGAGCGTGGGGGGATATCACCCATTTCATTGCCTGGAAAGAGATGTTTACTATGGTGTTAGCTCTTTTCTTTCTTTGCTATATAGGATAATAGTGTGAGTTGGGCTTAAATCTCAGCTCTCCCACTTAACAGTCGTGTGAGTGCGAAGAGTCACTTGAACTCGTGACTCAGTTTCTTCATGTATGTAATGAGTATAAACAGAATGCCTATTCTTAGTATGACAGTGAGAATTAGAAAGCATAATATATTTACAACAGGCAGAACAGTGCTTGATGCTAGAAAGCATTCAGCAAGTGTTGTTCTGTTGTAGTTGTGCCATTGTAGTTGTGATGTTGTCATGCTGTTGTGCTGTTGTAGTTGTATTGTTGTAGTTGTTATGCTGCTGTAGTTTTGTTGTTTTCCTGTAGTAGTTTTGTTGTGCTTTTGTAGTTGTGCTATTGTAGTTGTACTGTTGTAGTTGTGCTGTTGTAGTTGTGTTGTTGTGCTATCGTATTGTGTTGTGCTGTTGTAGTTGTGTTGTTGTGCTGTAGTAGTTTCATTGCTGTGCTATTGTAGTTGTGTTGTTGTTATTGCCAAAACCATTCATCCTCCTGGAGTCATCTGAGTTCTCCACAAGCAAGGATGGATGGAGAAGTAAAAGAAAAGCCATGGGTGCCACAGCTGAGAGGAAGAGCAAGAATGAACAGAATGGTGATGGGAAGAAGACACCGGAGCCCTTCCCAGCAGAATCTAGTGGGGAAGAAGAGACAAGAGTCTTATATTACTTCCCATCCCATTTGTACAGAGTCAGAACTGGTGAGCGACAGAGCTTGGATCTTGAGTACCTGATGCCCTCAATTATTTGTCCCTTCTACTGGCCCAGAAGGCTGGCATATGATTTTTGCCATTTGAGCCCCCAAAGAGGGAGGTCCAAGCAGCCAGACTCTTTTGCTGTGGGAGAAATCTGCTTCTGCAATTGTGAGGTGTGAGCACCAAGTGCGAAGTTTTTCTGGAACAGAGATAAGGGATGAAGCAGAAGAGACAGAAAGTTTGTTTTCTGTGCACCGTCTGTCTCCCCACCTTGGTACCTGTATAGTATTCAACACATAACTGTTTCTTTACAGTTGTCTGTATTTACTGAAACTAGAAGTAATCAAGTTAAAGAGCTCATTAGGGTGGTTCTTAATTCAATATGATTGGTGTTCTTATACAAAGTGGAAACTTGGACACAAAGACAGACATTCCTAGAGGGAAGATGATGGAAAGAGACACAGAGAAAAGATGGCCATCTACAAGCCAAGGAGAGTGGCCTAGAACACATCCTTCCTTCACAGCCCTCAGAAGGAACTAACCCTGCCAACACCTTGAATTTAGAACTTCTAGCCTCTAAAACTGTGAGACCATACGTTTCTGTCGTTTAAGCCACCCAGTTTGTGGTACTTCATTATGGCAGCTCTAGCAAACTAATATAATTACCTATGGCATTTATGACATCTCGGGTCATTCCATTGTGCCTTCCAATATACCCACTGGTTGCTTAATAGGATCTTTGGAGATGTAGGTAACAGAATCTGTACTATCAAGTTTACCTCTAAAGGCAAATGAAATAGACTACACATAATGGTTTGGAATGGTGATACTGTGGGTCAGAAATTTGGGAAAGGCTCAGTTGGGTATTTTGCTGCTGGTCTTGTAGGATCACTCATGTGACTTCAGTTTTAGGGACTCATCTTTGGCTGGAAAGTCTAAGATGGCTTCACTTGCAAATCTGGTGGCTGATACTGACTAGGACAGCAAGGACAACTGTGACAGCTGGATGACCAGTTGACTTCTCATTCTTGGCGAGGCCAGCCTAGACTTTTTTGCATGGCAACTGTAGGGCTCCAAGAGCTTTATCCACGCTCTTAATTATTTCCTTGGAATGGTTTCCCAGAAGTGAAATTGCTGGGTCAAAGGGCATGCATAGCGTTAAGGCTTTACCTTAATAATACAGAAGTGCATTTTCTTTTAATAGGTATTACAACCAGGTAAATATCTATATACCAATATTTCCTTTGCTAATATTTTCTATCACTCACACTCACGTGTAGGGGGAAAAAAAAGCCTCACGCTTTACCTGACTGCATTCAATCAATTCCTAAATTATGTAGTGCAAGTGGAAATGTAATTCAGTACATATATCCCTGAGGAACAAGTGAACTACACATTTGTTAAGTGGGTTTCATTCCCCAACATGAAACATATCCCAATTTTTCTAGTTGAAGAAGAGAAAGGAACGTGAGATTATTTTTTTAAATTATTTTATTCCTAAAACCAAACAACGTATCTACACTTTTCTTTGTTTAGGAAAACCATGAATTTCTACAATTTCTACTTCTATCGCAAGTATAATTGGAGCATCTATTCATTCAAAATCCAAGCTGATATGCGTAAAAACCTGGCTGCCATTTTGTTTTAAGCGCTCTAACAGAACATTATTCTCTATGTAGATATTTTCCACTAGAGAGCCATATGGGGTCAAAGTGAGTAGGGTGGTGGAGCAGGAAGCTTCAGAGAGAATGCCTTTTTACATCTAAGAAATGCTGGATGCCCATCTGCTTATACACAGACACATGAACGAGAGAGAAAAACACAAAGTCCATAGAAGAATTACTACTCCTTGTGTCCTCCCCACATAGTCAACCTTTCCCCAAATTTTCTTCTAAGAGAGACAGATACACAGAGGCCAGATATCAAATAGTTACATTTCATTACCTCATTTATTAGTCAGTAAGAAGAGGAAAAAAGTAGTCAAATATCTGAAAAAGATTCTGAAATTCAAATCTTTTGAAAAAGTTTCTGAAAACTGTCCTCAGGTAATTTTTTCTCCCTACTGGCAGGGGGGATAGTAAAGTGAAGAAGATAGGGATGTATTTCTTTGGTTTCTGAATGATTTCTTTCCAAGGGCCTGTATTTCAAGCTGTGTTTTGAGCTAAGCTGTCTTTCTTTATGTTTCTCAGAGAATCTAATACATTTATTTCCTCACTGGTAGGCAAAATAAACAGATAGTAAAGGCTACACTTCATTCCAAACTCTTTATTAAGTTCTTTAAAATCACACTGACATCTTTCATGGATACAACTTTGAACTGGTCTAGGGATGATGGTCGCAGACTTAAATTCTAGTCCAGGCTCAGCCACATACCAGGAATGTGACGACAAATCGCTCACCCTCTCTGAGCCTAGGGGTACTCACCTGCAGTAATAAGAAACTTACCTCTTATTGGCCGGGCGCCGTGGCTCACGCCTGTAATCCCAGCACTTTGGGAGACCAAGGCAGGCAGATCACGAGGTCAGGAGATCGATACCACCCAGGCTAACACGGTGAAACCCTGTCTCTACTAAAAATACAAAAAAAAATAGCCAGGCGTGGTGTGCCTGTAGTCCCGGTCACTCGGGTGGCTGAGGCAGGAGAATGGCGTGAACCCGGGAGGCGGAGCTTGCAGTGAGCCGAGATCGCGCCACTGTACTCCAGCCTGGGAGACAGTGCGAGACTCCGTCTCAGAAAAATAAATAAATAAATAAATAAGATACCTCTTATTTTAAGGGGCTATTAGAGAGTATGGATCAATTGCTACTCTATACAAAGCAGGTAACACCAAGCCAGGTACACAGTAGGCTTAGATCAAATTAATATTATCCTTATTAGTACATCACTTCATTATACTATGTCTTTTATATAAGTAGGTCAGGTATTACTCTTCACATTTTAGGGACAATAAAAACAGAAGTACAGGCTGGGTGCGGTGGCTCACACCTGTAATCCCAGCAGATCACCTGAGGTCAGGAGTTTGAGACCAGCCTGGCCAACATGGTGAAACCCCACCTCTAATAAAAATACAAAAATTAGCCAGGCTTGGTGGCGGGTGCCTGTAATCCCAGCTACTCTGGAGGCTGGGGCAGGAGAATCACTTGAACTGGGGAGGTGGTGGTTGCAGTGAGCCAAAATGGTATCCCTGCACTCCAGCCTGTGCAACAGAGTGAGATTCTGGCTCAGAAAATTTAAATAAAGAAAGAAACAGAAGTACAGAGAGGGGAAGAAATAGCTAAAGTTCACATTGCAAGTTCCAGAAAGCCAGACAGGACCTACAGAAGTACAGAAAGGGGAAGAAATAGCTAAAGTTCACATTGCAAGTTCCAGAAAGCCAGACAGGACCTACACAACAACAGGAGCTATGAGCTTCATAGGGTTGATTGGGCTACTTAGGCTAAAATGGGATCAAACACAACACAGTTTTATATTTTTTGACTCATAATGGGAATAATCAAGAATACCAGTCACCTGAGCTTAATAAGGCATCCCTTCTTCCTGTGACTGTTGATGTTGGCTATAAGATTTCAAATCAGTTTCAGGACACTGGCCTTCACTATGCCATAAGGCCACCACTTTCTACGTTGCTTCTTTTTGAAAAATGTGTAGTCCTGAGACTGGATGCAACATTTTTACCCATTGTAAACATAATGCAGATTGTTCATCTCAGCCAGAGAGACATATGTGGTGAATCTGTCCAATGGTGTAGAATGATAAAAATTTCAGCTTCTCAGTGGAAGCTGGTATGTTGGGTTAGGTTGATGGCTATGCTTAGGAATATATTTCTAATTCAAACATAGGTACTTCCATTCTTCAAGATCGGATCAAATAGCCTGCCAAATCAAACTTATAGTTCCATTTCAGAATGTACCAAATACCTTCTTGTTCAAATGTGGTCCATCTTTTGTGTTGGCAAGTCCTCTTCTGGCTCTTTATTAGTGACTGGTCAAAAGCACTCTCCGTCTAGGGGAGCTGAAACCTGTCCTTTTGTTGATGAAGTAGCACAGTCAGGATCTGAGGCTACAGCTGAGAGATGGCAGGGAGCTGAGCTGGTGGAAGGTGCTGGGAAAGTGGGATGACATGAGGATGAAATCAAGTTTGGCTTTCTGAGATGACTTTTTACTCCTGTAGACATGCTTTTCCAACTTGACATCAAGAATGCACATTTCAAACAAAAGCTGAAGGAGCATCCTTATCAAATTTATTGCAAGTTTGAAATTAAACCTTAAAAGAAGTCTGTATATGTTACAGAAGCATTCATGTCAGAGGCGTCATGATGTTCAGACAGGGGAAAGGTAGAGTTGTCAGTCAAAATGTGTATGTTGGGACAGAGGAAGTATGTAGGTTTTTAGACAAAGCAACAGCCAGGCACAGAAACCTAAGTAATTTTTCTTTGCTAAAATTCTGTATACTAGTTATGCGTATTACGAAGACACTGCTCATTACCTAGTTCCCTTATTTCTTCTAAAGAGCACCATGGCGTTTCTCCAGGCCCTCAGTGTGCTCTGTAACACTGTAACAGACCTCTGGCCGCTTGAGGTAGGTACATGATTCGGTTATGACCAATGAGACATAAGCCAAGAAGTCGGGAGAAAACTTCTTATGTCCTGATATCAGTATCATCCTTTCAGTATCTTCTTCCTTCTTGTTTCTGCCTGGAATAGGGGTCTGGGATACAGCAGCCATCTCTTGACCATGAGGGTCAGGAGGCATAAGGGCATAGGCCTCCTAAGAACGAGTGGAATGTCTGAAAGAAAGATCCTGTACCACCAACCCCAGCCACCATCCCAGCCCTGGGCTGCTGCCCACACACTCCTAGCCATGTGGAGTAGTGCTTTCACATGTGTCCTGAATGCATTCCTAACGGAGTCCATTGATAATACCAAGCAGTGGCTGCATTTGTTAGGGTAAGAACAGCTGCTATACACAACTGCCAAAGAGCAGTGAATTTATAGTAAAAGTTTATTTTTCACACACATAAAATTCTAAACTGATGTTCTTGATCAGCAGAGAACTCTTCTGCAAACAGTGATTCAGGAGTCCTGTCTCTATCTGGTGGCTCTGCTATCTTGAATACATGGCTTTCAAAGTCACCCTGTATATGGATTTCTGGCTAGTAGAGTGGGAAGAAAGAGAGTATTGCAGAGGCTGGGGGCTGGGGAAGAGTGTGTACCAGTCCCAGGGGGCACATGTCACTTCCAGAACTCAGTCTCTCAGCCTGGCATTGCAACCTAGCTGTGTGCCCAGGAGAGAGAGATGGGTTTGGTAAAAATCCAGGGGGCAGTTGTAACAACCGCCATGCTTTATCCTTCGGGTGGCTTTGGAGTACTGAGGGATGAGTCGATGGCTCACTTTTCATAATGGTGATTGACAATCAAGCTGGTCCTTTCTGGTATTTGGATGATGGGATGTGAGCACAGATGGGCGACCGGGCCTGTGGCTTTTCTTCAGCCAATGAGGAGGAAGAGAGGGTGGGGGAGGGTGATAGGATCTGCATATCCATATCAACATCCCTGCTTGACTTCCAGTGAGCAGGAGGTGGGGAATGGAGAAATAAAAATTATTTAAATTTCCTGCCCTTTAAAACTGCTAACTCTATCCCATAAAATTACAGATAGGATATAAACAGCAACTATTTGTTTAGCCAAGGTCCTTTATGAATCTTGTTGCTCAAAAGACAATGGGACGGAGTGGTTAGAAACTCAGACTTGAGTTGTCAATCCTGGCTCCACTACTTAGTGGTCGTTTGTTTTATTTTGTTTATCGTTTTTGCAAATTTCTTGTCACTGGGAGCCTCCTGTGAAAAGGAATTAATAGAAGTAATTCACCTCGTAGGTCTGCTGAGAACATAAAATGCAATGAAAAGTATAAGGCTCTCAGGATCGGGTCTGACCTATAGCAAGTATTCAACAGATGTTAGTTAGCTGTTATTTACTGTTATTATTATTAAAGAATTATGATTCACCAGCTTGGAATGTCTGGAGGAAACCTCCAGATGGCGCTGAAGCAGAGAATCAGCCTGGCACCCAATCGCAGATGCAGAAGCACAGCTGCTCATTATTTCTCTAGGTCAGGAACCTCCCAAGTCAAAACCGTAGTTATGGTGAATGAAGTTATCTGGGGAGCTTCTCTCCTCTCCTTCACCTCTACAAGCTCATGTGTCTTTAAAGTGAGAGCCATTGGCTATTCTTTGGTTACTCCCTAAAATAATATCAAAATACAGCCACTCTCATCAAAATCCAATGAGACGACATATGCAGCACTTGCTTAATGCACATTAAATGCTCGGTAAGTTCAGTTTCCTTTTATTCCCTCTAACGGGAAGAGAGTGTCTCCCTCTATTTCTTTCCTCATCGGCCTGGTCAGTGGGCAGCCGACTTTCAAAAGTCGGCTTTCAAAAAACTTTTATTTGCTTAGTAAAAGTTTGAGGTAAGCAAGGTTTGCCTGAGCTATTGCATTTCCCTGAAAGTCTGTTGAGTATAGAGATTTCCAGTCTAGGCTTCGGATGCTGACAGGCTTGGGTTTAAAAGCCAGCTCAGTCAGGAGCTGCAGAAGCTTAAACACGCTGTCTACCATCCTTTGTGAAATGGGAATGATGATGATGACCCATCGCTCACTGGAGGGAATGAATGCAAAGTGCCTAGCACATGTATGCATCCAATACATGCCATTTCCCTTCCCCTATTAAATATCTATTTATTCCTTTGACTTAACCCTGTGCTTTTCAGCATGTCCATTTCCCAGGGCCTTGGCTACTGTGGGGGAAGAGGGCACTCACAGGGTGTTTTGCCTTCCATCAAAACCAACCTCCCCTGCTCCCTTTTTCTTGGGATCCTGCCTTCTCGTCTACTTGGGATGAGTTAATCAGATGAACTAAACAGAGCCAGGGCACGCTAGCCGACGAGTTTCCAGAAGGTAGTTAGTGTGAACACAGGGTAACCTTAGTGGAAGTTCCCTCTGTGCAGCTGAGTTGTCTGGGATAAACCATGCCACATCTCTCAGCTCCAGCTCCTCATCTGCACATACAGGGGCAGACAAAATCATCTCCACTTGTCCTTCTTGCTCTTTCATCTGTGTTCTTTTTGAATGCTATGACAGGCAGCAAGAGATGTCATGGAGACTATGCATCTTTCCTAGAGAGGGCGGCCGGTCTTGGCTACTCTCCTATTTTCTTACTTGACTATTTTCTCGGCCTTCATGGAGAGCTGGTCCAGTCTGATGGATGAAGACAGGAACCCTCTGAACTGCCAAGACAGTCCTCAAGAACTCTGAGACCGTGAAATGTGGCTGCCCTGGGAAAGCTGATAATTTGGTGCCCTTTTAAATATGTTCCTGACATATTTGTATATGCAGTGTGTGTGAGAGAACTTGATTTATCTAAGAACAAAATATACATCTGCCTCTGTGTTCAAATGAAAGACTTATGAAGGCCCTAAAATGATGTTTCCTTAAAAGATTTGTTTACTAAAGATACAGATAAATAGAAAGAAAAACAAAACTATCACTCCAAATTTCCCCATCCACATAAACTCTGATAATCCAAAAAAAGTTAAGCATGTACAATTAGAATATGTAAAAAAGCCAAAAAGATTTCAAGATGAAAAGGGAAACCATTCCTTCAGTCCCTTTTCATTACAGCTAGCAGTTTGTTGTGATTTTTCGATTAACATAAGCATTTTACATATTTGGCACTACATAGGCACACACACACACACACACACACACAATGCAGAAAGGGAATCTCACAGATTTATTACTTCCACTGAACATAATCTTACATTTTAGCTTTTTATTCCACAGTTTATCTGTTACTCAGTATCATGTTGGCCCCTTAGTGTCACCAAAGTAAAGGTAATTTTTGTGGATATACTTAACAAGTCTTATTCAGATTATTTTAAAGTTTCTTTATCTGGCCTTTACGGTAGTGAATTTTTTGAGTACCCCTTGTCCTCTCCTAAGGTCTCTTTTGCAATTTTCTAAATCAGACATCTTCTTGGGAGGCATATTAAAAGGGTTTAAAATTTGGATAATAAAATAAATTGCTCATTTCCTGTAAACAGCATTCCAGCATGCATTATTCAGTTACAGAATTATCCTGATTGCAACTGCTGACTTCAGTCAGCCATGGGCTCTGTTCTTGGGCTTTGTGACACAGTGGTTGTATTTTGGAAAAAAAAAAAAATCAGTAGAACTTCCAGGGAGGATTTTTGTTTGTTTTGTTTTGCTGTTTTATTTTGTTTTAATTTCCAATTATGGGAACTATCTACTTTAGTGGGACCAAATTATGTTTTGCCAATTCTGTAAGGAGCTGCATGTGGAACCCTGGATTTACTGGAAACATACTGACAATCAGTAGATGTTCTATATTTCTGCCCTTTTCAGAAAGTTGTCTGTGGCAGCTGCACTGTTGACCTGGCCTTAATCATATTCTCCTTAAGAGCAGGAGCAACTGAAACATTTTTCCTCCATTCTGTAGGGAGGGGATGAATAGGATTTGGAAATTCTAAGAAGCATCCAGAATGCTCTGGGGGGTGAATGTAGAACAGAACAGAAGAGGGATTTGCATGTTCTCTCCTGGAAAGCCAGGTTAGCAAGGACTGCATCAAGATCATCTCCAATAAGAACGCAACGGATGCTGGAATTCCAACTCCCCCAGTCAGGGCTACGAGGCGATAATTCAGTTCTCACACTCGTGGCCTTTGGGCCTTCTCTGTGATAACCCTGAAAGGTATCCTCTTAAGAGTGGGACAGGGGAGAGAAAACAGTCATTTAACTTTCGGGAACACTAAAAACACAAACTGTGTCACGTAAAATTACAAATCAGTTCATAAAATTGCAATAACTAACCTGCACAATGTGAATTTCCTGAAATGAGCGCTTGGATTGGGCACCAGTACCAGGTAATGAAGGGACTTTACAGAGATGATTAACAAGGGCCTCCACTTTTTACTAGACTCATTCCGCTAATCCCTAAAATTAAGGAATTCCAGGTGTATGGAGCCAAGTATGCAAATGATTTCCTTCCGCTGAGCTGCTGATTTCATAAAAGGCCCCCAAACAGAGAAATAAAACACACAGAATGGGAAAGCTTTACGGCACAGTCGAGAATATTGTGCCTTTAAATAGTTCAGACAAGCAGTGCGTGCTGTAAATTTGCCACAGAGACAAATTTGTGCAAAGCTATAAAAAGAGCAAAAGTGAAGCTGAAAGGAGAAGGCTGGGGGAGGGGCCAGGGGGCAGGAGGGACTCTCAAGACCTCAGTGGCCAAGGCAGTGTTGATTCAGCTGAAGCAGCCCCTGTGGGAGTGCCGGTGGGGAGCACGTTGTAAGGAGTGGGCTCACTGGACACAGAAACAGATGGAGAAAGGAAAATGGAGACATTTTTATTCAAAGGGGGATGAAAGCATTGCATTTTCCTGGTGTTCTAGTTGTAGGGGTCTGCAGACGGCCAAATCCAAGCAACTGCCTGTTTTGCTATGGCCCAGGAGCTAAGAATGGTTTTTGCATTTTTAAACAGTTGAGAAAAAATCAAAAGAAGAAGAATATTTAGTGACATGTGAAAATTATATGAAATTCACACTTCAGTGCTCATGAATAAAGTTTTATTGGAACATAGTATGGATGGCTTGTGGTTGCTTTGCATGACAACAGCAGAGTTGAGCAGGTGCAGCAGAAACTGTGGCCTGTAAAGTCTCACTTACTTACCGTCTTGCCTTTACGGAAAAAGTTTGAAGTTCTATAGCAGGAGGTCAACAAAGTGTGGCCTCCAGACGAGCAGCATCAGCATCACCTGGGAACTTGGTAGAAGTGCAGACTCTCAGGTACCTCCCAGATGACTGAATTAGAAACTAGGGGTGGGGCCCAGAAACCTGTTTTCACAGGTCCCCCTCAACCCTGTCACCACCAGGTGATTCTGATGCACACTGAAGTTTGAAAACTGCTTCCATAGAGTGACTGGATAGCCGGGTCCCAATGGGACACTGCATGTGAAATCCTCGCAAGGGTGGATGTGGGGTCTTGATCAATGTGAGACCTCCGGGGGGTGGTGTAGCTACAGGGGGCACCCTGGGCTGTCATCTGGTTGTCCAGTCCCTTAATGAGCTCTGCTTAAATAATGTAGGAGGACAAAGTATTGCTGTAGGGCCGACCATATGATACCCATAGGCATCAGGTACTCTTGTTACTCATTTTACAGATGGGCTACTAAATAACTCACCCAAAGTCAAGCAAGTAGGAGAAACAGCCTTCGTGAATGGGGTTTATATGACCTCAACACTTGAGTGCCTTCCCCTATCCCATGGTGCCCTTGAATGAAACACACTTACGGATTCTGTAGGGAGTCACCCCGTCTCAGGCTTCAATTCCTGGGAGCTGGTGCCTTGGATTTTGGAGTTCACACCCTGCACTGCTCACAGAGCTGGCATTATGGAGAAAGTCATTTTACAAAATGCTGGGAAATCAATGGTCTCTTCGGGAAAATATCGGTTATTCATAGTATTTATATGTGTAGAGCACAGAATATTCTATTGTGAAAATATCGAGATAACAACTGCTTGGGGAACATTTTCAGTGAAATATTTACTTGGGAGAATGGGAAACATGTCTAACGATAAAAAAAATTGTAGGCGCATCTGGGTGAACATTATTTAGCTGCAAGTGTTTGCTTAGATATTTTTAATATACATTTATGCACTTTAAATTTATTTTATTGGGTGAAATAAGGACTTTGGGGAGAAGAGCTGGGACATAGATTTTTAATGTTTTGGGCAAATGAATACAGTCTTTGGTAGATGATGGTGCTCCCAGCTGCTTTTTTTGATGGATTATCCTGATGTCCTTCATTTTATTGTGGTGCTAAGGAATGGGTCTGCCTGGAACAGTTTGCTGACAGATGAGAGCCTTGGTCTGTCACTGAAATCCCAAGAATTTAAAGGGAAATACAGAGCAATTCACCTGGGCTACCACTTATTACCTGCAGTAAAGGGCATGCGAGTGGGGATTGACTGGCTTTTATTTTAACTTTCAAAGAAGAGATTTCATCTCTGTTCCTGCAGAGACCGGAGGTGCAGACAGGCAGGTGAGTTTGTACAGCCATCTCACCGGCGCATTAATCAGATTTCCTGCTTTTCCAGCCAAAGATGACTTTACTCAGACAACTCAGCTCATGTGTGGGACATTTGCAGAGATGTGGGGCAAAGGACCTGGATGGAGAAGCTTCTCCAGCAATTTTTTTCCACTTTTAATTTTGAAATAATAAGACTCACAAGCATTTGCAAAAATTGTCGTGTACAGAGAATTCCTACATATTCAGCTTCCCCAAATGTTAACAGCTTACATGATTATAATACACTATCAAAACCTGGAAATGGATATTGGTAATTAACTAGAATACTGGCTTTATTTCGAATATCATCAATTTTTTACATACACTCATTGTGTGTATGTGTGTGTGTTTGCATGGTTCTGTAAAATGTTATCACATATACAGATTACTTGCTATGTTTTAAAGTATTAAATGATAATAATCACAATATTGTTTGTAGCTTTTAAATGATTGGAATAATAAAATACAAAATAGGTTGCATCTTTCATCCTGTCTTTACCACCACTCTCTCTCTGGAGTGGGTATATACTCTGATATCATGAGTGTTTGAGGCTTCTAACCCCCTCCTACCTCTTCTGAAGATGCAATGTGATTAAGAAGAAACATACAGTTGAGTCACTGTGGTAGAGGTGATGAGTATCCACCAATGAATCTTGTTCTCCTTTATACCTGAGCACATGGAAGGTAATGCCTCTCCTCCCTCTTGATATGAGGCAAGATCATGTGATTTGCTTCAGCCAGTGACATGAGTGGAATTCTTCACCTGTCCTTCTGCTGTGCTTTGGAGGTCATATAAGGGTCCATGCAGAGGTGCTGTGAGACCACAGTCATCACATGAAGGATAGCTCAATCTAGGAGCATAACCCAGTGAGCAAAGGACTTGCCTTGAGTGAGACATAAACTTTGTGCTGCGAAGGCACTGAGATTTTGGTGTAGATTGTTACCTAATCTAACTTGTCTTAACTGGTGCAGTGCTAGGATATGATGCCACCTTGGGAGAAGAGGTTATTTGCAACTCTTTCTCATGGCTTGGACTTTCTAGAATTGTTTGTTCTGCTGTGGAAAGAACTGCTTCTCCATGGCTGATGGAGAGAAATGGATCTAGTGTTCCTTCCTGCTTAGAATTTGTTGTCTTCCATCTCCCTCTTCTCCACTTTAGAAGGCCAAGCAGAACCAAGGTGAGACTCCATCCCCTTCCCTTGAATCAGAAACTCTGGGAGTTGAGCCCAGGAATCTGTGTTGACAAGCCATCCAGGTGGCTCTGATGCACATTCAAGTTTGAGAACACTGATTTCAATGTTCCTTCAGTGCCTTTTCTGTGGCTTATTTGCTGTTTTAAGAATTCTTGAAATCCTGGAAGAGCTAGGACACTGGTTCTCTACCAATGTGTCGGATCTAGCAACATCTTTTAAAGAAAAGAAAAAGTGTGTCTTGCTCTGCACTGGTGTAACGATTTCTGGGATTTCCAGAACCTTATTGATTTTACATGAAAGAGAAGATTCCTTCTAGGCTGAGTGGGATCTGGAGGTCTGTCCTCCATCACTCAGAAATCTTTCTTCTATGGTTGTCTTCTCCTTTTCACTATCAAATGCCCCAGTTCCAATGCAAATGGTTCGGGTTCATGATTGCCTGCCTTACTGGGATTTTCCAGCTTTAACTCTTCTATACTCATTGACATATAATTGTGTTTGTATTTTGAAAGGGGATAGCTATCCTTATGTCAATGGGAATAAATGCTAATAGTGCCAGTATCAGGGAGATATAATTGCTTTTTATATGAGGCTTTCAAGTCTCATGGGTGAAGGCACTTTTGTGCTGTGCATGGCCAGTTTTGGTTATGGTGTTGACCTTCACTCATGGCATTATGGTTCTGTTCATGTGTCCCTCCACTTGGATATCTGAACTGCACATGAAGCCCACCCTAGGTGCAAAAGTAGAAGCTTCCACAGTGCTGTCATACACTTACCCATAGGCAGCACAAAACACCTCTCTGAGCTGCACTGGCCACATCAGACATCCTCCCAGCCAAAGCAAAATCAACACTAGAGCTCAGAATTTTATTATGTAGCCCAATGTGTGGACCAAGACTCTGTTCAGTGGATATTCTGCATACAGAAGCCAACTTCTGGGCTCCAAATCAGAAGATTGATGGGGATCTCTTATGCAAAGGTGGAGAAGAGGGGCTGGTCTTGTGAAATGGAGCACAGTGGTGCCTAGAGCAAGGGAGACTTTCACCTTGCCGTGAGAAGTGGAAGACGAAATGTTATGCGGTAAACTACTGGCCTCATAGAGCCACATTTGGCTTCTGTTAGGAAGGAGGAATCCCAAATGAGCAGTGGTGACAGTGGACTGATACTTGGACAATGGCTTCTCATCTCTGACAGTCCCTCACACTTGGGAAAATTGCAGGCCAAGGGGATTCTACTGAAAAACATTGAGGACTCTCTATGAGTGAGCCAACTAAGCACTATGGGGCACAGGAGAAGAAAGTGCTACGCTTTGTTCTTCAGTTTCTATTTTTTACTTGTTAAAAAATAAGTATACAACACAGCAAACTTAGAAGGTAAAATATACATTAACAGAAAGTAAAAATTGCCCATAATGGCAAAAAAGGAAATAACTTTTTACTCATAAGTTGTTATGTAACTATTATAGTTGTATACACATAAAGTATAACATTGGGATCATACTGAATGTATGTTATGTAATTTTGTTTTACTAAACAATATCAAGTGACCCATTTACCCACGTCGTTACAGCCTTAAAAGTGATTTAAATCTCTGCATGATATTTTGTTGGTCTGCTTTCCAAATTTACTCATTTGTGAGACAAACATTTACTGGACTCTAGGTGTACAGTGGTAAAGAGAGACGCCCACAGCACACCCACTTCTCTGGGTTGGGAGTTAAAAGGACACTTCGGAGTTTCCCACCTCCACCCAAGACGCTGTGGGGAAGCGCGACTTCCCCTTCCCCTCTCCATGCAGAGTGGACCTGCTTCTACTTTGGAGTTTGCAGATTTTAAGTTGCTTCAGATAAATTGGAAACTGCTGCACTGGCTGCCTGCGGGGCAAGGCCTGATGTCTGTATGGTTTCGATCGATGACGAGGTGAGTGAAATAAGCAGATCGCCACTCCTCCTGGGGGGACCTCCACTGATTCATGGCGCCACGTCCTGGGTATCCTTCCAGTTCACTGCTGCTCGTGGGGCCTGGCCATTTATCTCTGACAAAATCTTCACCTGAAGCTTTCCCCAAACTCCAGGGCGGCCCATGAGCCCCAGACATGTGACTGGGGGCAGGTGCACAGGGATAAAGGAAGGGATCCAGGTTTAGAAAGTACCAGGGTTTATAGCACGAAAACAGCATGCACCCTGGAGGGTTTCTGGTGCTGAAATAAAGTGTCTCACTCTTGGGATGGTGGCTTTGTTCTCCTGCCCAGAGTCTAAGGGTCTAAGTTAGAGGGTCTGAGTTCTAGCACCAGACCTCAAAATCTCTCACTAATATAACTGCTCTAACCTGAGTTTCTGATCTCTCCAATGCAGAGGGCACTCAATTCATTAACAGCCATTATCAAACATCAAAATGTAAGAAGAAAGGGCCTTCTCCTGAGGCAGTGATTCCTTCCACAGGTATAACTTATTTCTCAAGTAAGTTACAGCTCCCATTATTTCAAAGGCTATTGTGACAACTTCAAAATCCCCTTCCTTAAATTAATTTAAATTAATAAATAAACACAATCCATGTCGAGATTTTTAAAAACTGTTTTATTGACTTTATTGAGGCATACTTTCCATACCATAAAGTTCACCCATTGTAAATATAGAATTCAATAACTTCTTGTAAATTTTCAGACTTGTGCAGGCATCATCACAATCCCATTTTAGAGCATTGCCCTAACTCCCTTATGTTCTGTTCTCCTGCCTATCAGAGGCTCTAGGTCCTAGACCTCAAAATCTCTCACCAATATAACCATTCTAACTTGAGTTACTGATCTCTCCAATGTTTCTGCTCACTTGTAGTCTCTCCCCATCCCCACCCCTAGCCCTAGGAAACCACTGACCTGCTTTCTGTCTCTGTAAATTTGCCTGTTCTGGACATTTTATATAATTGCAATCATACAATGTATAGTCTTCGTTTGTATCTGGCTTCTTTCACTGAGTTTGTTTTTGACATTAATTCAAGTTATTGCATGGATCCTTTGCTCATTCCTGTTGATTACAGAATAATATTCCATGGTATGAATATATCACCTTTTGTTTTTTATTCATCTGTTGGTGAACATTTGGATTACTTCCAGTTTGGGGCTATTATAAATAATGCTTCATGCAGAAGTTTTGAGGTGTTATTATAAAATCAAAATATTCCAAAAAGCTCATCGAATGAACATTACAAATTGTCTTGACAGGTGATGTGAAGACTTCAAAGATCAGAGTTTCCAGAAGATGCTAAAAATGTCTGGTGAGTGAAACCTAGTCACCACTTCCTACTGATTAACATGGAAATTCCCAGAGAAAATTCTTCTTACCTTTTCCATTTCCCAGGTGTTCTGCCCTTAAGGAAAGTGCAGGTTGATGTCAAACTGTTTGCTAGAATTTGAGGACCATGTGAGCAGGACCCTGAAACCTAGAACAATCTGACATACAGTTGGCAATCAGGAATTATTTGTTGAATGAATGAACAAATAAATGGTCCAAAAGTGTGATCAAAGAGGCTTTTGGCTCCTGAGGCATCTAAGCCTGATGGACATTTCAGGAAGCAGGATGCAGAGCTTTGTGCTTAGCCGGGGATGGGTGGAATAGGATTAGGAACTGCTGATGTAGAGAGGGTAGGAGAGGAAGAAGGAAGACCGATTGATAAGAACCACCTTCTAGGTGAGGTTGCCTGTTACCTCTGCCCATTAATCTAAAGGTGCTTTAAAAATTAAGAGATAGGAGACAACCCCAAAAGTCTATCAATAGGAATACAAAACAAACTGGAATGTATTCATGCAAATGAATATAATATAGCAGTGAAAATGAATGAAATGACAGCTGCACAACATAAAGGGATCTCAAAAACATCGTGTTCAATGAACAAAACCAGGCACCAAAAAGCACATGCTGTATGATTCTATGGATTCAGTAATTTGTTTAAAAGCAAAATATTCAGCCATAATGTTTAAGGATTCATGCTCAGGCTATGGAAAAACCATAAAGGAAAGTGAAAGAGTGAAACTATAAAAGTCAGAAAAGTGGTTAAGCTTTGTGGTTGACCAGAAAAGTGGCAGAAGGGAAACACTTCTGCCACTGTTTGAGAGGCACTGAGCAAGGGCATCTGGGATGCTGAAGACATAATTTTCCACTTGCAAAAATGCACAGGACATATTTTTGTTTAATTTTCAGTGGGTATGTTATACTTCCCCATAAAAAGTTTGACAAAAAAAGACACTAAAGTGTCAAAACAAAGCAAAAAAACTAAGCAATCATCCTAAATTCAAAAATACTGTAGAATTATTGATATCCACATCCATGGCACAGGTATAATTTTGTTTTTCAGTAGATCTCACTATTGGTGTCCTTTTTGGTGGCTTGGGCTCATTCCCTGCTATTTGATTGATACAATTGCTGAGGACCCTGTATTTATCAAGTAAATTGTTCCAAAAGTTAACTTTTTGTTTTATTCTTGGGAATTTAGAGTGCATTTCTTTTGGTCCACAAGGATCATGTAAAAAAATAGTAGCTAGGAGGTTTTCATGGAGGCCCCTCAAAACCAGTTTAATTTGTGATGTAGCCAAAAGGTAGCATCCATTGTACAGGTCTGGCATTTCCATTCTGGGAGCAAAGACCCCAGCGAGGCAAGAGGGAGAGTTTTTGCTCTTCATGCTAGATATAAGACTAATTCCCAAGGGAAATTTTGAAATAAGTTAAGTTTGCCTTTGACTTCTTCCTGCCTTTTTTTTTTTTTTTTTTTTTTTTACTGTGCCCTTCTCCCACTTTTGAAGACCCATTCATAGTCAAAATCTCTCACTACAGAACCTGCCACACACCTGCCTGGCCCACAATAATGCCTCCCATTTCCTCAAGACACCTGCCTCATCTAGGATTCAGAAACGCTAATGTATAAGTGGCTGATGTTTCTTGACTCTGCTAGAGGGGTCTATAGGATTTTTTTTTTCCTGAAGATGTGATTTGATGGATTTTCCAGCAGGCCAGCATAGCAATGCAATGCAATTCAAGTAGGAATTGTGGAAGAGAAGAGCTTTGGCTAGCAGGGTCCTTTGTATTGACTGTTGCCCAGGAGAATCTGCCATCACTTTTACTTCTTC
Organism: Symphalangus syndactylus; assembly: GCF_028878055.3. NCBI lineage: Eukaryota > Metazoa > Chordata > Mammalia > Primates > Hylobatidae > Symphalangus > Symphalangus syndactylus. The sequence continues at coordinate 41,842,315 of NC_072433.2, forward strand.
ATGTCTCCTTCCCTTCCTGCATGTCTCAACCAATGGCCTCCCTGAGCATGTGAGTTAGAATTGGGATCTAAAGTGTGAGAGTCTGGAGGAGCAGCAAAGGTTGCCTAATACTTTTATTCACAACTCATTAGTCATATGGCCATCTCTGTCTCCAAAGGAGGCTAGGAAATGCAGTTCTTAGCAAGGTGGCCAGGTGCCCAGCAAAACCAAGGTTCTATCCCTAGGCAAGTAGGGGAAAATGGATATTGAGAAGTATATTAGTCTGCTAGGGTTGCCATAACAAAATACCATAGACTGAGTGGCTTAAGCAATGGAAGTTTATTTTCTCACAGTCTGGAGGCCGCAAGTCTGAGATCAAGGTATCGGAAAGGTTAGTTTCTTCTATGTCTTCTCTGACTGGCTTGTAGATGGCTGCCTTATTGCTGTGTCTTCACATCGTCATTGCTTTGTGTTTTTCTATGTCTTAATCTCCTTTTCTTATAAGTATACAAATAATATTGGATTAGAGCCTGTTCCAATGACCTCATTGAATTATAATTACCTCTTTAAATGCCCTATCTCCAAATACAGTCATGTTCTAAGCTACTGGGGGTTAGGACGTCAACATATGAGTCTTGCCATGGAGATACAGTTCAGCCTATAACAGGGAGAAACAGAATCTCTCCCATGAGCTTCCATATCTCTGCCCATATCTCGGCCAAATCCATTTATTCTGTTGCCAGTTAGACTGGAGGCTCTGTGACAGCAACAGTGATGGATTTTGATCTTCATTCTTCTCTGTAGCATTTGAAGCAGGGCCCCACACAACTGTGCATGTTCCATAAATGCAGATGACTAAGTACTATTGGCAACGATAATAATAGAAAGATTGTAATGATACAGGATAGGGCAGTTGTGGATAAATCTGGTTATGTATCTTGCATAAAGCAAAAGCAGATTGGAAAAAATTGAAATAAAGGGGCATAAATGTATATCCATTCATTCATTAATTTGTTCATTCATTCATGTACTTTGTTAAACAGCTGTTCATTGAGCACTTATTATGGGCTATTTGGTTAGAGGTGTTGGGGTCACAATAATATACAAGATCCTTTTCCTTACAGAACTTGAATTCTGAAGATACAGTGGAAAGTTAATTAATTAATAACACCAGGTTGTGATCATAGTTATTCAGGATACAAGCAGAAAAATTTGGCAGTTGGAGGATGGCCTTTTGGCATTCTAGATGACTTCCCTGTGGAGACAGCACTGGAGTTGAGACCTATGGTTGGAAAGAAATGAGCCATCAGAAGGGCTGTAGGAGGAGCAGCAGTCACAGAGGGCAGTAAGGGAGGAGTTGAGAAGAATCATGACTGTTAGAAGAACAAAAAGAAAGCCAGTGGGGATGCTGCATGGTGAGAGGGTGGGGAAGGTGGGAAGAGGCGAAGCTGGAGGTTGGTAGGGCCAGAACAAATAGTGCCTTGGAGGTCATGTTAAAATTTTGAATTTTGCTCTAAAAAAATAAAAATGAAAATAAAAATAAAATGGAAGCAGAGAAATGATACTATCAGATTAAAATCACAGATTTATTACTGATAATAAATTAGCTTTTTATTCTTTAGTATACAAAGTGCTTTCAAGGCCAACTTTATCTTTAGTGATTCTAGTGGATTGAATATTTTGATTCCTTGACTTGTGGGGAAGACATAGATGGGCTCCACGTTCCAGAAAACATGTAAACACAATAAAATGTTTTCAGTTCTAGAAAAATTTGGTTGAGGACAGTTCAATTTCTGATTATATTACGAAGGCCCCATGGGTCTATATGGGCCTCAGAATTATGATCATTATAATCACAAACACTCATTGTCCAGATAGAAATCAAATGAAATCTTAGATGGTTGTTAGATGTTACTTTCAGAAAATATACTTATTGCTATAATTATAAAATATTTATTATTTATTTATTTACTTTTGTGACAGGGCCTTGCTCTGTCACCCAAGCTAGTATGCAGTAGTGAAATCATAGCTCACCACAACCTTGAACTCCTGTAATCAAAAGATCTTCTCACCTCAGTGTCCCAAATACCTGGGACCACAGGTTCACGCCATGTCTCCTGGCAAGTTTTTATTTATTTATTTCATTTTTTATAGAGATGGCGTCTCCCTATGTTGCCCAGGCTAGTCTCAAACTCCTCATCTCAAGTGATCCTCCCACCTTGGACTCTGAAAGTGCTGGAATTACAGATGTGAGCCACTGCACCTGGCCAAAATGTTTATTTTATACATCATATGTAATTATAAAATTAGTTTAAAAACACTTCTCGACCTTTCTTTCTTTTGCCGGTTAAGCCCTTTCTTGTAAAAGTGCTGGAAAGAGTTCTTATAAACTGAGCACTGTAAGTGTTTGGATGCTGGTGACTGAGAACTCACTGTGCTATAATTAGAGAATTGGCTACCTTGATTGGCTGTAGAGAATTATAGGAACACCAAGTAATGTTGCAACAATTATGCTCCAGCAATTAGCAACCAATAAAGCAGCAGACCTCATTGATAGAACTATCCTACTTAGTAAAAATATTGGAAAACAAATACCCTACAAAACAAATAATACATAACCAGCTCTGGCAGAAGAGCAAAAATAAACTTGGCTTTAGCAGAGAACCTAAAAGCAGCCAAGGCCAGGACTGAGGGAGCAGTTCCTGAGAACATGACGGCTGTCTTACCAATCAGGATAGCTAGCATGTTTTGAATGCTGTGTGTGTGTGAAGTACCATAATGAGTGTTTAACAGGCATAGTAACATTTTGTCTGTACTTAAAATCTATGAGAAAGCTGCGTTGTTAGCTCCATTTTACAGGTGAAGAAACTGAGGCCTAGAGAGATTACACCCTTGTAAGTAGCAGGGCCTTGATTTAAACCAGGATTTGAATTAAACCTAGATTCCACAAGCCTAAAAGTAGGATACTCAACTTTCCTGTCCAAGCCAGGCCTGGCTTAAGCCTCCATCATGCTGCCTAAGTGATTTTCTTCACCAACAGTTTATTGTTCTTCCAACTAGGGATAATAAAGCCATATTGTGAAAGCAAGTCCTATTTGACGTAAGTCATTTAAATCATATTTCAAGGTGTTTGCTCAGCACACGTATTTTGCTATTTAATTTTATGTCAACCTGTACTGGTGATATAGCTACAGATAGGGAAGCTGAGGCATGCCAAGATCATTAGACTTGGCCAGGATTTCTATAAAATGGGAACATTCTATTCTGCTCTGGAACCTTTAAATAGACTCACTACCCACTCACCACTGGGTGGTTTTCCTCTATTAACCCACTCCTGAATTTACCTAGACCCCCCACTTTACCCCCGGTCATCATGCTTATCCTGATCTGCTCCAGACCCCTCATCCCTTTGGTTGTGTCCTTTTCCTGCAAAATCCTCCAGTTTGGAGGACTTGCTTTGTTCTCCTGGTTCTAGCTGGACCTCAGAATTCCCTCTCAGGTACTCCCGACATCCATGCAAGAAGAACAGCAGTGTGGTGCTTAAAAGCTTGGCTTTGCATCTGCCTGTGTGACCCTGGATGATGAAATATCTAATGGCTCTGAGCCTCAGATTCTTTTTTTTTTTTTTTTTTTTTTTTAGAAATGAGGTTTCACTCTGTTGTCTAAGCTGGAGTGCTGGAGTGCAGTAGCAAAACCATAGCTCCCCGCAACCTTGAACCCCTGGAATTAAGCAACGCTTCCATCTCAGCCTCCCAAATAGCTGGGACCACAGATTCACACCACCACACCTGGCTTCTTTATTTTTAATTTTTTAAAACTTTTGTAGAGATAGGGTCTTGCCATGTTTCCCAGGGTGTCCTGAACTCCTGGCCTTAACCAATCCTCCTGTCTCAGATTCCCACAGTGCTGAGATTACAGATGTGAGCCATCATGCTGGGCCTTTTTTTTTTTTTTTTTGAGATACCATATCTCACTCTGTCGCCCAGGCTAGAGTGCAGTGGCATGATCACAGCTTAGTGCAACCTCAAACCCCTGAGCCTTAGATTCTTTACCTGCAAAATGTAAGTATCAATACCATCCTCTCTGGGGTAGGAAGCCTGTGATGGAATCATGTCCAGTACTGTACTTCTCTATCAGGTGCCCCCAAATGTCTATGGCATGATTGAACTGTGCCCAGCACATGGGACATGCTCAATACATAATCACTATTTCTATTGAGAGAAATCTCTGTCCTCCCTGCCCCAGCAAAGCAAATTAGGGCCATTCCCCACCTAGGGACTGAATGGGAAGAGAGTTAGCTATGTGAGAACACACATCATGCCTGCATTGTTCCTTTTGTCTTCCCAGCATCTAGAATAGCTCTTAGCAAATAATTACAATAATAACTAGAAGGAAAAGAGTGCACATTTATTGAGCACATACTAATTGCTAGGCTCTATGCTAAGCAATTTATCTGTGATATTTAGTCCTCACAAGTATTCTCTGTAGCAATTCCTAAAGATTTTTCCTTTTTTTTTTTTTTCTTTTTGAGACGGAGTCTCACTCTGTCACCCAGGCTGGAGTGCAGTGGCACCATCTCGGGTCACTACAACCTCTGCCTCCCGGGTTCATGCCTCCCGAGTAGGTGGGAATACAAGCGCACACCACCAGGCCCAGCTAATTTTTGTATTTTTATTAGAGATGGGGTTTTGCTGACCTCAGGTGATCTGCCCGCCTCGACCTCCAAAAGTGCTGAGATTATAGGTGTGAGCCACAGTGCCTGACGATTTTTCCCCATTTTATAGACTTACAAGGGTCTAATCTCACTTCAGAGAAGTGAAGTAACTTGACTTTGGTCATACAGTTCTTGGCAGCAAAGCCAGAATTCAAAAATGAGAATGGTCTGACTATAAACTCTGGGCTTTAACTACAGAATATACTGTTTCGGTAACTAATGAGAAAGAGAGGTGGGGAGGAAGAGCAGAAGAAAAGGAAAGAGGAAGGAAAAAGGAAGGAGGGAAGGAAGGAACAAAGGAGGGAAGGAAGGAACAAAGGAAGGAAGGAAGGAAGGGAGGAGAGAAGAAAATAAGAAAAGAGAAATGGAAGGAAAAAGAGAGAGAGGTAAGAAGGACACCCTCTGTAGGCCCTGCCTAGTGTTCTTTCCTTAGGTACTAGTTCTTAAACTTGGCTGCATGCTGGAATTATTTGGCCAGCTTAAGAGAATACTGATGCCTAGGTCCCACCCCCAGAAATTTCAGCTTATCTGATCTGGTCTGTGGCCTGGCCATCAGGACTGTGGCAACTCCCAGAGGATTCTAGCCTGCAGCCAAATTTGAACCCTACTGCCTTAGCAGGAACACGCTCCCCCTGTCCTCCAAGGTGGCCAGAGCACTTTTCATTAGCACATGTGAGTGGCACCTGAGGCCTCCAGTGGCTCCTCCAAATGGCTTCAGCTGCAGGTGCTCTGGGCTCTGAACAGGGCAAGGGTAGACACAGGGACGGCATAGTTGAGGCAGAACCTGGAAGGGCATGGGTTTCAGGAAGTGGGGTTTATTACAGTCCAAATGACAAAACCTTCTGTGCCGAGTTGCATGCCGACAGTGCTCAGACTTCAGTAAGGGGATGGATGTAGCCCCTTCTGGTGAGTGTCCCCCTCACTATGGTGACAGGGTGTCTTATGTCTGGGATTTACCCAACAATGACTTTTCCAGCTTGTCCCAGGCAGGTGCTCTGATCTGGCCCAAGGCCTGGCTCATCAGGGTTGAGTGGCTCTTCTTGGACTGGGGCTGGGGATCCCTAACTAGACTGGGCAAACCTTGGAGCTTGGCACTAGAAGGGGAAGAAAAGCGTCTGCCTGTCGGGTGGGGTGTCTGAACCACTGTGGGAGTTGCTGAAGTTATTTGAGCTGTATTGCCAAAGGATATAGCATTTCCTTTGATTCAGGAAGGAAAGTGACCTTTTTAATGTGAGGCGGTGAGTATTCCTCAGGTTCATAGCCAAGCCTGGGGCTGGAGGGTGGTCTGTGAAATCCCCCGGCTTCCACTCCACAGACAACCAGGCAGGCAGTCTGTTCTCTGTCTCTTGGCTGCCACAAAATTCATCAGCACATGGGAGATCTGCCTTCTGCGAGACGAAACAAAAATCATTAAACAAAAATAGCCATTTGCCATGCTTGGCCCAGCCATCAACTCAAAATGTTCTTGAAGCTTATAATAAAAGCGGCTATTTATTGCCTGTTTTCTGTGTTTGAGATCTTGTGCTGAGTGGTTTACATTATCAGCACATCTAATCCTCACTTGTTCCCTAACCAGTTGAAATTATTATTCCCATTTTGTAGAAATTAACCTGAGGTTCAGAGAGAGGTTAAATAAATTGCCCAAGGTCAGAGAGCTTATGAACAGCTAAAGTAGGGGCCTGTATCCAGCTTCGTTAGATGCCAAAATGTATGTGCTCAAAGACCTTGCTGCACTGTCTCTGTCAGGATAACGACTCTGTTTTATTTATCTCTGAATTTCTGGCCCCTTGCACAGAGCCTGGTGTCTAGAAGACCCACAATTACGTTTGTTGAGTGAATGAAGAAGGAATAAATGAATAAAAGAACAAACGGGCTGGGCGTGGTGGCTCACACCTGTAATCCCAGCACTTTGGGAGGCCGAGGAAGGTGGATCACCTGAGGTCAGGAGTTCGAAACCAGCCTGGCCAACATGGTGAAACCCCATCTCTACTAAAAATACAAAAATATTAGCCAGGTGTAGTGGCGGGTACCTGTAATCCTGGCTACTTGGGAGGCTGAGGCAGGAGAATTGCTTGAACCCAGGAGGTGAAGGTTGCAGTGAGCCAAGATCGCACCACTCACTCTGTCTCAAAAAAGAAAAAAAAAGAAAAAGAAAAAAGAAAAGAAAAGAAAAGAACAAATGAAGCCATTGCATCATTCTAACCTCGAATTCCTCATCTGCAAAATAGACGCTATGAGGATTAGAGAAATGATGCTGCCTGCTACAAAGCTTTGAAGAACAAGTGGACATCCTATATAGGTTTGCTGATGCTAATCAAAGCACTCAGAATTATGCTGAAGGATAAAATTTCTCATTATAACTATGTAAGTTTTGCCTATTTATTGCTTTTCTTTTTTTCTTTTTCTTTTTTTTTTTTTTTTTTTTTTTTTTTTTTTGCTTTTTACTGAACAACCGCAAAAAATAACAATGGGAAGACGTCACATATGAAGAATCTAGAAAGTTTTCCAGATGATAAAGGGATGAAGTGGGAGAAGATGAGATTTCAGAATATTCTTTTTGCTACTGTGTTTGTGGGGATCCAAGCCTTTGGAGCTGGGAAAGAATGCTGTGATGATCTGTGAAATGGCTAGGGAACTCAGAGGCATTTAGCTACTTTCACCAAAGTCACAGAGAAAGCAAGTGGCAGAGTGGAGCTGCAAAGAGGAGGAGAGGCTCTGGTTTCCAGCCAGGCTTACACCTCTGTCTCCTGCCCGGAGCTGGGGTGAGCCCAGCCTCTCTCAGTCAAAGGTTGGCCTGTGAGTTGCACGCCTGCAGCCGGAACTGGCAGACCAACTATGGCATGATTGATGCTCCCTCTGCTTTTGTCATTTATTTGCCTTGTTTTTTTTTCCTTCCCCCAACAGAGCTGATAAGGAAGGTTTTGCCAGAGAATCATGTATCGCTTCTTTTTTTTTCCTATTGACCAGTGAAATGCAGTTCTCATTACTCCAGCCACTTTCCAAGGGTAAGCAGTTTTGCATTATTTAGCACCTAAATTGGGCCTTGAAAGAGACTTGGCAGGGGCCTTTTAATGTTGGGGTGCTATTCTCTGCTCTCTTGGTCCCGGCAAATAAACCATCTCTTCAGGTGTCAAGTCTACACGATCTGATAGTTTTGCTCAGGATCCTGACATCAAGGACCAGAATTTGGAAGTTGAAAGTTCATTTCCAGAAACCTCACTTTTCAGGCAGTGTAATATGGTCAAATGATAGAATGACCACTGGTAGGGGACAGATAGGATGTGAATCCAGGTTCTGCATATAGTCTACTGGGTGGATTCTAGTAAGTTACTTCACTTTCTCTGGGCTTCTCTTTCCGCATCTGTAAAGCTGAGATCCAGACGGGTGCTGGAGTAACACCAGTGAGGTTTCTGCAGTGTCACATTTAGAGAAGCACGCATGCGTGACCCTGAAAGTCAGTGCCCCTTAAACACTGTATCCTGCAAGGCCCCCTGCCTCCCAGTAGTCTGTGCCCTGGTTGAGATGGTTAAGGTAACAACAACTAACCCTTATTAGGCATTTACTATATACCTGTCATTACCTCAAGAGCTTTGCACAACAGCCCTGTAAGGCAGATATTATTATTGATCCCATTTTGATAAATGAAAAAACTGAACTAGAGTTGGTTATCCACCTAAGATTACAGAGTTTGCAAGTAGTTTAAGCCAAGATTTTTACTCAGTAGCTTGACACATAGTAGATGCTTAAATACATGCTTGAGGGATGTTTCATGCTGTGGTTGTTATTAAGGTGAACATTCAGCAGCCATGCTCCTCCCCTGAAACAACCAGAATTTTGCTTTGGACCTCAAGTGGCGTCTGACCACTTCCACAAGTCTTGGAGATGACAGATACATTTACAGCGCTGCCGAATAGAGTCATATTAAGTTATCCATCTCTGCCAACTGCTATTCATTGTGAGACCTGCTCCATAATGAAACATTATGGATTGCTTCTTTTGGCTAGAGAATAACTTAACCTCTGACTCGAGATGGAGGTATGTTTTCCATGAAAAGGTGGTTAACAGCCTCCTCCACTCAGCAGAAATACCCACCAAGGATGTGTGAAGTGCCAAAAGACGTATTACATCCTCAAAGTCTGTGAAAGCAAATTCCTCTCAATATATTATGTATTTAGTTCCCCTTCTGGGTTTCCAGGAATTGAGGCTGTTATTGTAGAGTCTAATTTTAAATCTGGAGCTTTATTATTCAAAAGAAATGTCTTTTTTCCCCCTTCTCATGCTCTTTTCCCTCCATCTTGTTCTGTGTGCATTCTGTAGTGGGTTTAATTGAGTTTTCCCCGCAAGGATTCCATTGCACCTCCAGGACTTGAATATCCTCATAGTCGATGAAGCTTAAAAAAGAGAGTGTTTGCAGCCGTGACTATGTTCAAATGGGATCTCTTCCTTTCCATGGAGAAGTACAATATGTCTAAGTGAGGTGGTTTTATATTAACGTTGAGCGGATGGAATCAGAGAATGTGATAACACACTATCTTGTGTCTGTCCCCGTGGTATCTTTGGCTGCTAGGGTACCTGTCAAGTGCTGGGCCTGGACAGAGAATCTGGCCCAAGAGCCCATTCCCGCTCATCTCATCCCCTTCCTCCTTCTTGTCTGTCTTTCATCCAGCACAGGGTTGAAGTCACCCCATATCAGCTGGACATTAACATGGAAAAGCCTAGGCTATGGCACCTTTACACATTAACTCTTTCCTGCCTTCCTAGGTGACTGTGGGGTGTGTTTTGGAGAGAAGAGTAGCTGAACTCAAGTGCTTCCTTCCCCTTCTGTTTACTTATTTGGAAGTGTATTTCTCCATACTGATTGGAGCTGTTTTTATTTTTTTTCTGTCTTTAAAATAGGAACACTAATATCTGAAAGTGATTTGTAAGCTATGAGGTACATGCAAAATAAATAAAAATTTAAAATTATTTTTAAAACATTCTAAAAGTGTATTGATATAGCACCTAACAAACCTTTGGGGCTTATGCACTCCAAGCCCAGCTCTGCCTCCTCTTAGCTGAGTGATTTCCTGTCAATATCTTGGTCCCTTAGATTCTCAGTTTCCTCATCTCTAAAATGAGAATATCTATTTATCTCAAAGATAGTTATGAATGTTTAATGAGGCCATCTACTTAAAGCCCTTTTTGCAGAGTTAGCCAGTTAACTCTTAATGTTGTTAGCAGTGCTGATGAAGGGGATGGGTGTTATTTTTATGCTGTTATGATTATCTTTTCTCTCCAAGAGGAATTCCCTCCCTTACCCTGGCCATGCCAGAGTGGAAGGTAACTCCCCTTGTTTCTCCTGCGTTTCATCGGCACCAGGAGCTGGTTACTTGAACTGTAGACTAATGCACATGTGGCCTCTAGCGAATGTCAGGCAGAGAGTGAGAGTGGAAAATTCCAGGTCTGGCTGCTGCTTGGGTGGCTGACCCTATTAACCATTAGCAGTTTATCTTGAATCTGATTCTGATTACATCCAATTTGTTCTTTTGCCCTCCTCCCTCCCTGGTTCCCATCTAGAATTTACATTAGAAAATGAACAGCCAGTGTGTCTCATTTGTTAGTGCCGGGGCCACTGGCTGATTTCTGATGTAGACTCACCTAGGCATTCTCTGGGTTTTACGAATTCACTACATCACCATGCATGGAGGTGGGGCAGACCTCTCTCTGGGCCTTGGTTATCCTCTCTGTTAGACGACTAACCCTCAGTTATTGTTACCTCGTTTTGGCCTCATCAGGAATTCAGAGGCGATGGCTTTTGAGCTTCTAAACAGAAGAGTGCTTCAGAAAGAGTGGAGTATTTAACATTAGGTATATCTCCTAATGCTATCCCTCCCCCCTCCCCCCACCCCACAACAGGCCCGGGTGTGTGATGTTCCCCTTCCTGTGTCCACGTGTTCTCATTGTCTCATTGTTCAATTCCCACCTATGAGTTAGAACATGTGGTGTTTGGTTTTTTGTCCTTGAGATAGTTTGCTGAGAATGATGGTTTCCAGCTTCATCCATGTCCCTACAAAGGACATGAACTCATCATTTTTTATGGCTGCGCCAACATGGCACATGTATACATATGTAACTAACCTGCATGTTGTGCACATGTACCCTAAAACTTAAAGTATAATAATAAAAAAAAGAAAGAGTGGAGTATAGCAGTGTTGCTTCTAACCTAGAGGTTAGATGCTAAAGACTGATGAAAATGTTGAGTGGTCAAAGTTACCCTTGGAACTTGTAAATTGTCCAACAAGGAAGCTCAGAAATCTAGATCTTATGGATATAATCCTGTAGTAATACACAGATGTGTCAACAGAAAATATACACAGAATATACATAACAGAGCAACATGCAAAACATAATTGTGTGCTGGTTTTGAATTACATAAAAAGAGAGCCCATGTAGTTGAATTTGGGTGTTGAATGCATCCTGAATTCTGCCTCTCTGTAACACAACTGAATTATTTTGCTTTTCTGTAACACAACTGAATTATTTTGCTTTTCTGTGAAAGGGATTCTGTGAAAAAGAATTCTGTTTCAAGATTCAGAGTTTAGTTTCCCAATTATCACAGAAGATTTATTGGGAGGGAAGTTCACCTATAAGGTTGTTCCACAGGAAAAACGGAGAAGACAGCATGGAGCCACAAACTCTAGTCTCATTTTATTTTAACCAGGGCCAGTTACCCCAAGAGAAGACTACAGAAAATAACAGCAGTGAAAGCCAACATTTGTGACTGCTCTCTGTATTCCAGATGCTGCACCAAGGCCTTTATATCTGCTGTTTTATTTGAGCTAGGTACTATTACTATTCTCTGCTCACTGATGAGGAAATAGTTGAGTAGCAGTGACTGGCCCAAGGTCACACAGCTAGCAAGCACAGGACCCTGGAACACCTGTCAGCAGTCTCATTACAGAGTTCATGATCTCAGAAGGACACACAAAACCAAGGCTTTCTTTATCCCACCCCTCCCCCACCCCGCTACGCACTTGGACAAATCTAAGTTTCCCCACCTGTAAAGTGGAGACAGTGATGTCTGATCAGAATATTGAGTAAGGACCAGGAAACAAGGCATGGAGAATTGTGCCCTCTAGAGCCATGGAAGTTTTTAGGTAGGTGTTGATTTAAAAACTAAGATTGGGGGTAGTGGGAACTCAGCCTTTTAGTGCTACCCCCAGTGACATCTAGTCAAAGAAAATGGTCCACCTGTATGCTCAGGAGAGCTTCCTACCCCCCTCTTCTCCAGTGCTGCCCCTTCGTTTGAGCCTGGAGGCTGGGGGAGTGTGGGGGTGTAATGGATGTATCCCTTTGATCCTATGTATTTTTTTTCTTTTTTTTTCTAGTCAGGAGTGTTTCTGCATTTTCTTCTGATCTAAGAAGTCTTCAAGCGATGCCCCAACCTCCTATTCAGGAAGGACTGAATTAGCACCCATTAAGGAAATGACCAGTGAATCTGCTGATCTGAAAAAAAAATAATAAAAGGGGTTTTTGCCTGTTAGATTCATTGCTCAGATGCCGATTCATTCGCAGAAAAATAATTGCCTTAATAAATCCCATTGAGCCCAGTATGAGAATGAGGCAGAGTTAAGAATAAAAGACATTCTTCTGCAGGGATCAGAAACGCTGTGATAGGGAGTGTCCTGGGATTACAAGAATGCACTTATTGGAATGACACTCACACTGAAAAGCTGGTGAAAGAAGGCAAGACACTCTTCTATGTGGTGGGAAAAAGAAAACTAACTCGGTATGTGCCCACCTCAAAGGCATATTTTGATATACAGTAAGGGGGAAAGTGGGGGCCCTGAGGCCTAGCTAGGTGCCTGGTGGCTGGGTGGAGCTGGAGGTGGAGGGGGTTTTGGTTTGGTGGCATTCCATGGTGGTGTGTGAGGAAAGTTGCCACATTAGGAGGTCTGAAACTCTAAGTTGGAGTGTGGGCTCCTCTCTGTTGGCTGTGGGACCTTCATTTCTCAGTGCCTTGATTTCCAAACACCCCATGGAGCTCTTAGGGGATATGGATAAAATCTGTGACAGCACCTTATTATTTGTAGGAAACTGCTCCTGGGTGACAAACCATCATATATATGATCAGCGTTTATTGAGCACCTATTCTGTGAAGTATTACCCACAGCCCTTTGATTATGGGACTGACCAAAGCCACATAGTCTTTGTCCCATGGAATTTACATCCAGGCAGTGGAGACAGACAATCAGCAAATAAATGTATAATATGGGAAAGGAAGGATTTGAGCAGGGAAATGATAGCGACTGACCTGAGTTCCAAATAGAGAAAAGTGACAAATAAATAAACATGCCTCCTTATTTGAAAGAGATACTTCAGAAGCTCCAGTTAATAAATACTCCATGTTTTTCAGCCCATCATAATGTATAGGTACAGCATGTTGCAAAAGGATTTAATCTCTAAAATTCTCCACAAATGTCAAGCTCATAACAAATATCAGAGGCAATTTCATATTCAGTTCAAAGTTCTTCTTAGACATATAATCTATACAACTTCATTATATAACTTCTTAGACATATAATCTATATAACTTCACTATTTTCAAAGTTCATCCTAAACACTGAATTTGTTAGGCCCAAAGGACTGGTTAATGGCAAGTTAATAGTCACCTTCCATCTGCTCACTGATGCAGAGATGCCTCTCAACTTACAAGGGAGCTATATCCTGATAAACCCATCCTGAGTCAAAAGTACATTTCCTGCTGGCAACACTGCACAGGGTCCTTGACTGACTTACAATGGTTTCACTTGCTGATTTTTTTTACTTCAAGTTGGTGCAAAAGTGGTAAGAATTCAGTAGAAACCATAACTCCGTGGAAAATTGTGAGGAGCTCTTTGACTTAGCATGGAGTTTACACCTGCATAAACCCATCACAACTTTGAAAAATCTTGAATTGAGCCATTATAAGTTGAGGACAATCTGTATTTACCAATGGGCTTTTATGGATTGTTATTAAGCACTATGCTGGGTCCCAAGGTAACCCCTGCTCCATGGGGCTTGCCATCAGTTCCTTCGGGGTTGCATTAACTCCAGAATTGTTCTGTGCGGAGAAGGGCTTTTTAATCATGATCCGTGTTCTTTGTGTTTCTCAGGCTTGCTGAGGCTGAAGGTAGCACAGTCATGTGGTGGGGTTATCTGAGTGTGAGGTAGTGCAGACAAGGTGTGTGCTGAGCATGGGAGAGGATCCTCTGATGTCTAGGAACAATCGCATCCCCCAGTCGGGAAGCCCACAGCGGGGCTTGCCAATGCATCTTTGTTTCCTTCTGATGTTAGTTCTGTGCAGAACAAAACCCCAGTAATGCTCTCTTATGGGTCCCCTCTTCTTTTAGAAAAAAAAAAAAAAAAAAAAAAAACCAAAACCCTCTCTCTTCTCTTATCGTTAGTTCAAATTTCCTTTGTTTTCTGGATATATATTTTAAACTTTTTAGTTTGAACTAATTTTAAACTTACAGAAAAGTTGCAAAACTATAGAGTCCCTATATACCCCTCACCCAGTTTTCCTTCATATTGACATCTTCCACAAGGACCGTAAAATGATCAAAAGCAGGAAATTAACATTGGTACAATACTATTCACTAGATGGCAGGCCCTATTTGAATCTCGCCAGTCTTCCCCTAATGCTCTTTTTTTTTTTTTGTCTGGGATGCAATCCAGTGTCCCACGTTGCATTTGGTTGCTGTTTTTTTCTCACTCTCTTTTAATCTGCTACTTTTCCTCAATCATTCCTTGTTCCTAGCTATTTCTAAGGGCACAAACCTCTATAGTCCTTGAAGGAATGTTAGGGTCATGGAGTTTTGATGCTGGACAGGGCAATCACAAGTAGAAAGGTTCCCAACATCAGAATCAGTCAAGAAAAATTGGAATGATTTGGCATCATGACAGATGTTGCAAAGGGAGTAAGTGCAGGGCACAGGCATTGGACTTGGAAGCAACATCCTAGCTCCAATAATGATAATGATAAATGTTAGCTCTCATGGAAACATCTTGCTTCTGAAGTCAGGGCTGTGACCAGCCCATACAGTTTGAATCTGGGCAAATTATTTCATCTTTTTGGGCCTCTGCTTCCTAATCTGTAAAGTGGGGATAATAATAGCATCAGTTTCAGGGTTGCTGCGAGGAATTAATGGGATAAAGCATGCAAAGTATTTAATACCATACCTGAAACAGGGAAAATGTTCAATGTATGTTAACTATTGTTACTATTCTATTAATATTATTGTTTTTATTATTTTTGTTTATTTGTTTGTTTTGAGACGGGGTTTCACTTTCGTTGACCGGGCTGGAGTGCAGGAGTGCAGTGGCGTTCACTGCAACCTCACCTCCCAGGTTCAAGTGATTCTCCTGCCTCAGCCTCCCGAGTGGCTGGAATTACAGATGCCCACCACGATGACTGGCTAATTTTTTGTATTTTTAGCGTAGATGGGGGTTTTACCATGTTGGTCAGGCTGGTCTTGAACTCCTGACCTCAGGTGATCCCCCCAAATCCCTCCCAAAGTGCTGGGATTACAGGCATGAGCCACCGCACCCGTTCTGTCTTTATTCTTGCTATCAATCACCACATACATACTATTTGCCAAGGATGATGTGAAACACTGCCAACTTCTATCCTATAAGGTAGTTATCTACATTTTCCAGAGAAGAACCGGATGCTCAGAAGTGAGGCTTCAGACCTAATTCTATCTGACCCTGAAGCCCATGTTCTTTGAAATGCTACCTGATTGCCGCATCAGTAATAATAGAGCAGTTGTATGCATGATGTATTTTACAGCCCTTTCTCATGTATGGCACTCAATTTAACTTCAAAACATCCCTGGGGGTTGGGACAATAACAACAACATTTGGTAGATAGGTAGGGAAAGTGAGGGACAATTTTGGAAAGAAATGAAATACTCCTCATCCATGCACATATTCTTTCTGGCAGAGTGGTCTTGGAATCTCAAGTCCCTTCCAAGCTCCTAATAAACATGTACTAACTTTTACAAAGCATTCTGAGTTATTTGGTGCAGTATCAGTGTGAGGCTTCAAGCTTGCTCCGAATCAAGGATGCCAGGAGCAGGTGAGCTGTGAAATCTCAACAGCCTGCTCTGTGCAGAGACCTGTAGCTTCAACCTCAACCTCAGGAGATATCTAGCTAAGGCAACTTGAAATCATCCCACATTTGGCAAATGATGCCATAATTTAAGATTTGTCTTTTCTCTCAGAGAAGTTATACCCCCAAGTTCCAAACTAAAATCCAAAACACAAGACCTGAATCTCTTGTGCTTTTAGATTTTCTGGTGTGACAATCTTTGCGTTTCAGGAGGAAAAATTGACCATGTTCCTTATGTCTCGGGAGGGGCATTAGAGACACTAAGGGATATAAAAGTAGTAAGAGCCAACATTTTTAATTCCAACTGAAAGGAGGCCAGTCCAAATGGCAAGCTAGACAGGAAAATACTTCTTTTAATTCAAAATATATTCTCTGAGTAGTGTGTATATTGGGGCCATGGACAAATGAGACGTTGCCTCTGGAGACATGGGAACGATCCCAAATGATACCTACTATGTGCCTCATATTGTGATATGCATGTTATCAGCCTTATTTTTTGTTTCATTATATATAACTCTGTGATCTAATTATTATTTATTGTATTTTACTCAATGAATGATTAGAGATTTAGATAGATTGAGTAAGCACCCCAAGATGACACAGCAAGTAAGTACAAACCCAAGATTTAAACTCAGATCTATCAGCCCCCAAAGGCCATGCTCAATATACACTGCCACATGGACCTTGAAGAACATGCAGACCAATGTGGAAGACAGGTAAGAAAGCTAAGCCTTGTGATGCAGCAGTTGGATTACCAATTGGTTTCCCCTCATTATTCTGCGAGAAGACACTACAGAGGAGAAGTTTCCAAATCTGCTTGCAGAATGTGATGCCAGGGTTCTTCCTGAGCCCCATTTAGACTGACCTCCCTTCCCCACTGCTTGAGGTGGATGTGTATATAGTGTTTCCTATCTTGCAAAGCCAGAATTGGAAAGGGGAGGAGAGGGGAATTAATGTCTGCCTATCGATGAACCTGCATTAAAATCAGATAAATTCCATTCATCATTCAAGAAATAGTTGAACTGGAAGGAAACTGGCTCATAGTGGGCATTTGGTAGATACGAGTTGAATGAATTAATGAGTGAGTGAATGAATAAATTTTGAGACCCTAAGAGGTTAATAGAATGCCTTGCGTGTATAGACCAATCTCTGGCTCTATCCGTTTTGCACAAATGCAAGAAAAGAGATGAAGAAAGTTACCCCCAATCAGTGTCACCATTATATTGAAAGAATATAGAATCAGATCATACCAACACATACACGCACAATTGCACTCTTGCTTATTTTGAAAAACTAAACATTTTTGAGAGGTTTGAAAAAAAAGATTAGATAAGAATTCTTGGGAATCTTAACTATTAAAACTAATTGTTCCTACTGTTGTTCAGCGCATTCAAGGGGATTGCTTCATGTCTTCTTCTACTGCTGTGATTCTGGGAGATTTAACAAAGTCTCTTGTCTTCGGTCAACTCAATACAATCATGGTTCGGTGATAAACCATGAACCATTTTAGCTATTTAACTATTATAACTATCTAGCAAATGAAGAAATGAACATGAGCCTCATTTATGATTCGTGTAATTAATTCATGTCAGTAAGAAAAAAAAAACACATTTAGGGGCTACCATATGTGGTTCTGTTTTCTTTTAGTTATTTGTTTGCCCATGAGAGAAATGGGATAGATATTATTGACCATCAGAAAGCTAATGAAAAAGTCCTTGCCTAGGAAGACCAAAGGTGCCTTGTTTTACAGGGAGTTGTAGTTTCATGTGGAAAGAAGTTGAGTGAGAATCATTTGTTCTGCAATAATAAGCCCTACTAACTGGTGGTTTCTGCCTTTGGCCATGGCGTTCACAGCCACCATGAGGGGTGGGCCTTGTTGGTACTAGGCTCCAGGTGAAGCTTGCCACATGATCAGGCATCTCTGGCTTGTCAGATCTTCTGAAATTTTATGAGAAGCTGGAATCTGGCTTTAGAGCTAATATCTGCCAATTTTTACATTTCGTTATTTCTGTGATTAATATTATTGTCTTAAATTGTGAGATTCAAGCAAAACATGACAGCACACATGGTTTCTGGATTCTGGTTAAAGGGAGGCATTGGCACAGCCTTGGAGTCAGGGAGCATCCACTTGCTCTGTTGCTCCTGTTTCTCTCCTAGCTCATAGTTGCCTGGAAAGGGGCAGATCTATAGGGAGCTGTGCAAGCCAATAGCACTGTTCTATGGTTTGGGGGTACTTTGGGTTGCTGCGTGAGAAAAAAAAAACTAAGTAATGTATATGAAGTACTTAGGCTTTTTTAGCTTTTATTATTTAGGTAATTTTATTTTTCATTTATTTTTCATGCACATAGTAGTTGTGTGTATCTATGGGGTGTGTGTGATATTCTGACACAAGCATACAAAGTACAATAATCAAATTTGCATAATTGTGACATCCATCACCTCAAACATTTATCATTTCTTTGTATTGAGAACATTCCATATATATTCTTCTGTCTATTTTGAAATATACAATACATTATTTTTAATTATAGTCACCCTATGGTGCTATCGAAGACTAGATCTTATTACTTCTAGTTAACTGTATTGTTGTATCCATTAACTAACCTCTCTTTCTCTCCCCATCCCTCACTACTAGTTCGTTTTAGTAACCAAAGGCAAGAACTACAACCTGGTGGCCTCCACTATTCTTGACAGCAGAGGGTTTCCTTTGGTCTACACAGCCTGCCTCTCCAGTTCCCTGACTCCCAACTCATCCCTTCTTATGGCACAGCTGACCAGCTACACCCAATTTTATATGCTGAATCTTTGTAGGCATTTGAGTTGCAACCCCCTCCCCTTTTTCAGGGGAGACAAGGTCTTTCTCTGTCTCCCAGACTGAAGTGCAATCACAGCTCACTGCAGCCTCAACTTCCTGGGCTCAAGTGATCCTCTCACCTCAGCCTCACAAGTAGCTGGGACTATGGGCACACACCATCGCACTTGGCTAAGTTTTTTTATTTTTTGTAGAGACAGGGTCTCCTCATGTGGCTCAGGCTGGTCTGGAATGCCTGAGCTCAAGCGGTCTTCCTGACTCAGCCTCCCAAAGTGTTGGGATTACAGGTGTGAGCCACTGTGCCCCTTCTTTAAGCCTTTAGTTACTAACATCTCATGCGCAACTGGCTTTAAAGCTCTGTTGGAATAGGACAAAGGAGAACAAGGTGGGCTCTGAGCCAAGAATGGAAGAATGCAATTCTTTCACATTACGAATCAAGATTTCTCAGAAGTTCTCCATCATGCAGTGTAAAATCTACTATGCCTCAATATCTTCTGTATATCTGGTTACCTGGCCCAAGTCCTGCTCATCCCGTAGGCCACACTTTCAAGGTTCTGAGCAGGATTTATTTGTTCTGCCTCTATGTTCCTACAGCAGCCTGGGACCAGCACCATCAAGCATCTCTTTCACATTCTTTACAAGTTTTCAGTTGAGATGGCTACAGTCACAAGCTGCTAGAGCTAGGGATATTCACTTCATATTATTCCCCTTGGTCTCCTCTGAACTCAGAATATTTTTTGGCACACAGTAAGGGCTTAAAATATTTGTCAAGGGAGAAAGGAGAAGGTCTCTTGAATGTGGATGTGTATGTACCACTGAAAATCTTTTCGATTTTGCAATTTTGCCATGAACCCTTCCCCGTAAACGTTGTGATAGAGCAGGTAGGACATTGAGTTTCCTACTTCCCTTGCCTTCTTTTTCCTCATTGGAGAGGCAGGAGGAGGAGGCAAGAGAGAGTGCAGAAAGAATGATTCTGAGACTTTCTCCTTTCCAGTATCCATGCCACTGTTGGGGGATGGCTGGGCGCGATGGCTCACGCTTGTAATCCCAGCACTTTGGGAGGCCGAGGCGGGCGGATCACGAGGTCAGGAGATCGAGACCACGGTGAAACCCCGTCTCCACTAAAAATACAAAAAAATTAGCCGGGCGTGGTGGCGGGCGCCTGTAGTCCCAGCTACTCGGAGAGGCTGAGGCAGGAGAATGGCGTGAACCCGGGAGGCGGAGCTTGCAGTGAGCCGAGATTGCGCCACTGCACTCCAGCCTGGGCGACAGAGCAAGACTCCGTCTCAAAAAAAAAAAAAAAAAAAAAAAAAAACCCAACCTCCCCCCCAGTGGCATGTTCAGCAAACCTCTGACTGTCAGAATCCAATGCATCAATTAAATATCAGAGCAGCAGATCTGGATGTTGTGTTCTCTTCAGCTGACCACCTCTTGCCGGATGGGAGGCAGGGCTGGGGGAGGCAGAGAGAGCCAAGATGGGGGAGGGGAGAAGGCAGAGGAGAGCTCTCCATGGGAACTTCTCCCTCCCACCCTTCCAAATCGTAAATTAACAACAGTGGACCTTGTTAAGTGCAGCTTCACAAATTAATATGAAATATAGTGCTTTTTCATAAGCTTGAGAACCAGATTTAAAAGCATATTGGTGTTTGTACACAGCAGGCCGTAATGATCCATTATCTTGCAGACAGAGGAGCTTGCAGCAACACATAAAGAAGATGCAATTGGGCCATCTGCTTTGATTTCTGTAGCATCCCCAGAGATCCAAGGGAGGAGCTGACAGTCCTCTCCATCTGCCTTTACATTATCAATTACAGTTGAATTATGCTGCATGCTGCAGGGCTGGCAGATACGGATGGGAGATTGTGGCACCTGAAAAATATAGAAGAAAATCCATATGTTGGGAGCCAGCTGTTTATTTACAAGTGCTTGACATATTTCCTCACTTTCTCGGCTGTTGCCTTTTTTAAGGTTCCTAGAGACATTTCAGTTTAGTGTGAACTTGAGAAGAAATTAGGTGTAACAGCATAACACCACATGAATAATATTTCAGTTTCCTTTTTTACAGTTGAAATGCACACAGAGCAAAAAACATCAGGTTGAACAGATTTTAAATTATGAAAAAAATAAGTTGTGAAAACATCTGGGGTGGCTGCTACAGCTTGTTATGTTTATAAAACATGTTGGAACAGGCGGGGCTGTGCACACTGTACATTTTTGGCAGCTTAGAAATCATGTGTAAAACTGTAACTTTTATGAAATGGCAAGTGTTTATGAAAGCTTAGGGAGTGGGGAAGGTAGAAGGTGGAGTGGCCGGCACTTTCATGAAGTCTCTTACCACAACTTCTGGGAATGCTGCTTGAAGGATGAAATGGTCTGTTTTGTTTTGACTCGATTTTTTTTTTCTTTTTAAACAAGGGACTTAACTTGTTCCTGATTCAATTGGTTCTAGAATGGTGAGGTGGAGGGCTGCCATATTGATTATGTTGTGCTTGGGTTTTATGCTATGAGATTCCTTCCAACCGTGTGGGAATTTACACTTCATTCTAATTTCATGCCACATCCTATCCCCACATCTACTGAACCGTAGAGAGCCTGTGTGTGCATGTGTGTGTGTGTGTGTGTGTGTATGTGTGTTTGCTGAGCTGAGGTTCCCATGCAGTGTGTCTAGAGGTTTGGGGAAAAGATGCTGAAATTCGGCACTTGCAGGTGGCAAAGAATAAGGGGACTCATTCTGCTATCAAGGGAGACTATTTTTTTAGATGCCCTAGAAGCAGAGATTCTTGCAGGGTAAGTAAAGAGACTGAGGTCAGATGTCAAGCCCCAATTTTCCACCACTCACTTACCATCCAGGGCCAATTCACAGGGCCTCTTGGTCCTTAGGATAACTCCTCCAAGGTCCCAGCAATTAACACTTTCTGTCTTGCATTATACTTTCTGATGCACCTTATACTTTTGAGGTCATGAAATGGGGGCTTCCTGAAGGAAGGCATGAACTTACTTATTTTTCCTTCTTTCTTAAGATCAGCATGACGTCTGGCATTTCCTGAGTGTTCATAAAATGTAAAAGGAATAAATGAATGGGTGAATGAATGATGCCCTAGTATTTTCTGTATATTAAATAACAGGGTTAATAGGGCAGGTGCAAAATCTAGTAACGAAGAATTGTCAACTTGTGATATGGCCATTGAGACACAAGCTCTGCTGCTAAGGGCGCCTTCTCTAACCTGACCACTGTAGACGAGAACATGCCGTTCTCTTTGTGGTCACTGGGCAGCTCCCTGTAGAAGACAGAACCAAACCACCAAGCAGGGATAGCCTGCTATTCTTTCCCTCTGTGCTCAAAGCCTCTCAGACACTGACATCCACTGACTTTCTCACCATCACCTCATGGGTCCTTCCTGTCTTTGCTCACAGCATGGGGGTTCATTCATAGTCTCATGGAAATGAAGTTACATGTGCATAATGATCTTCACGGTGCTTCATAATAAAAGCTCAATGCATGAATACTGTGGTACTAGGACCGTATGTAAGAACTTGTGGGCCCAGTGCAAAATGAAAATGTGGGACCTCTTGATCAAAAATTAAGATTTTCAAGATGGTAACAGCAGGGCATGAAACTAAACACAGATCTTTTCTAAGCACAGGGCCATATGCATCGGCCACACCCCTATGAAGCTGGCTTTCCTAGTGATGCTTGGTGTTATTAGTGCTAGATCCATCAATACTTTTATGATTTCTCCTTCTCTTTCACTTTCTTTCTCCCTTTTCTGTGTCCCCTCCTTTTCCCTCTTCTCCTCCTCAAGACATTATGCAAAGACTCTTACTCTGTTTCCTGTTTCCATCTTTCCCTTTGCCCATTTTCTTTTCACTTAGATACTGAATGGAGCCTCTTTAATGGCGGCCAGCAGCCTTATCATTTTTCTACTCCTGAGTTTCTCTCTGCTTTTTTTGAGCTTGAATAAACCTAGATAATAATTTTTCCCTTTGATGATGACTCATGAAATTGTTTCTTTCTTTATTTTTTTAACATGTCTTATTGATACATAATAGATGTATCTATTTTCAGGGTACATGTGATAATTTAATACGTTCATATAACTTATAAAGATCAAATCGGTGTAATTGGATATTCATCACCTTAAATATTTGTCTTTTCTTTGTGCTAGAAACATTCAAATTATTCCCTTCTAGCTATTTTGAAATGTACATAGATGACGTAAACATTAGTAACCCTACTGATTGATCGAACACAAGGTCTTCTATCTAACTGACTTGGTTTTCGGTCTCTTTGTCAAGGGACCTAGCCTAACTGTGCCTACTTCAGAGGCATGTTGCATTGCTTCAATAATAGTACAAATGAATATACATAACAATACACTCACGATTTTGTATGCTCCCAGGGACATGGTGGGAGCTCACAGAATACTAGCCATCTTCATCCACCTCTTCCACCTTCTCCTCATCAATGTTGTAACTGTTTCCACTATCTACCCAGCAGAAGTCCTTATGTCTAACCACAATTTTCTTTCATGTGGTATGATACTTTCTTCATTCGTTTGTTTATTCATTCGTTTGGTTACTTAGCATCATTTGTTGAATCCCGGAACATACAAAGATGCAAAAAGGCCAGGACATCCTCTATTAGTTTTGATTATTTTTTCTGTCCCTTCTTTCACATCTATCACCTCCTTTAACCCTTATATTATATTTATTAGAAAGGATATAGCAATAAAATTGGTCAGAGAGAGGAACTGAGTTGGTTAAAATTATATTGCAAGTCAGTGGCAATGCCAGGATTAAAACTCAGCATCTGTGAGCCTGAGCTAATTCTCCATCCCCAAAGTGTAGTGCCTGCTGAGTTCACCTGTAAATTCCTAACAGATGGTGACCTGGACTTTTGCTCCTTTTCTGTCTTACTTCGACTCAGGTTGAGCATGCTTGATAGGCAAGATAAGAATGAATGAATGCTTGAAGGAGAAAAGAAAATCATTAATGCTCCATTGGCTGGTATCCTTGATAACTCTCATTTTCATTATCTGTTGCTACTTAACAAATCATCACATATTTGGTGGCTTAAAACAGCTACAACTATTTACTCAAAATTCTCCAATTTAGGCAGAGCTCATCTCTGGCCCATATGGCATCAGCTGGGATGACTCCAATATGGCTGGAGAATCCACTTCCAAGATGACTTACTCATATGGATGGGAGGTTGGCATGCTGGCTACCAGCAAGGAGCTTGGCTGGGGCTAGTGGCCATGTCTTGTTTCTCCTTCATGGGGCCTCTTCTCATGGCTGAGCTGGGCTTCTCACAGCATGGCAGGTAGGCTGCCAAGGGGAGAATCTTAAAAACAAGAGTTCCAGGAAGACAAGTCCCAAGTTTAAGCCTGCACTGCCCCAGATACTAGCCACTAACTACACGTGACAATAGAGCACTCGGAATGTGGTTGGTCTGAATTGAGGTGTCACTTACCTGCAAAACACACACCTGAGTTGAAAAACTCAGTCTGAAGAATTAACAGGTACAATATCACTAGCACTTTTTTAAAAATCTTGATTACATTTTGAAATAATTGTTTTTGTTAAAGCATACTATTAACTTTGTTGGCTTATTTTTCCAACATGGCTGCTAAAAATTTGAAAATCATATCTGTGACCCACATGATTCTGTGGTGCTCCCCGAGGTTACAAGACTCTGTTTGCATGGCACTTGTTATTGTCCCACTGACCAAAGCTGGTCACATGACCAAGCTGGGGTCATTCTGGGAAGAGGCTACCCCATGGTATTAATACCAGGAGGCTGGGTTCACTGGAAGCCACCCAGAGAACAATCTACTGGAACTTCCAATGCTTCCATTATGTTCAATTTAACAAACAATATAATGCAATTTTCTAAAATAATCAAATGCAAAATGTTCTATAAAAAGTCAGAGAACAAGCTTCCAGGTTCTGACATAATAGGATACAGTATTTTATGTGTTTCAGCAATAATTACATAATTATTAATTATCTACTATATACAAAGCACCAGGCACTAGTCAACAGAAGCAGAGCAAAGGGTTTTCATGTGTCTTAAGACTGGAGAAATTCAGATTGAATTTCTGGAGTGAAAGAGTGCACAATATAAAACTGTGCCACATTAAGTCCTAGTTCTATGTTTCAAAATAAGTGCCACATGGGCTACTTGCTTACCTGTGGTTACTCCAGTTATATTCCATCTTTTTCTTGAATGTATCTTTTCCCACCTAGGGTTTCTGAGGTTCTAATTCAGGAGCTCGGAGGCAGAAGCAGCACAGGAATATTTTGAGTACAATGTAACAAAGTCATTTTTATGTGCATTTCTGATCTAGAATCATTGTAGAGTAGGCTTCATGGGCATTCAAAGGAGATAAAGAAAGAAGAGCAATGAGATTGGTGAATCTTTCTGGAAAAAGGGGTCATTAGAAGTCAAGTGGATTTCAGCCCCTGATAAGAGGATACCAAGACAGTCACAATATTACATAACATTAGCAAACCAAACTTATGTGATCACGTCACTCTCAGGCATCTTAGGATGTGAGGTTGGCAGTTCACTAGGGCTGCCATAACAAAGTACCACAGACCGGGTGGCTTAAGCAATATAAATTCATTTTCTCACAGTTCTGGAGGCTAGAAGTTCAAGATCAAGGTGTCGGCAGGATTGGTTTCCTCTGAGGCCTCTCTGCTTGGCTTATAGATGGCTTTATCCCAATGTCTTCCTCCTTACACAACAGGCTTCCCCCATTGCCCCCAGGAGGGGCACGGCCCATGACCCTTGATCACACTCGCTCTGTTAGCGACAGCCCTACCTGACATTTGCCATTTCTCTCTCTCTCCCTCTCTATCTCTGGTTTCCCTTTCCTGAAATCTTATCTGTGAGGCCACTTGAGGGTTTCCTGCAGTGGCTCCTGCTGATGGTGCCCAGGGAGATTCTGCCTAACTCAGTGCCCAGAGTCTTCACCTTAGAGAATGACAATCTCATTCTTCCAAATCCTCAGGCAAGACAAACTGGGAGTCAACTATGACTCATTCCTAAATTCTAGCAATTCTTTGTCATTTTTGTCCTTGCCCCTTCCTCTGCCTGGGATGCTCTGTCCCCAGATATCTTTATGGCACATCTCACTCTCTTCAGATCTGTATTCAAATGCCATCAAAAGAGCTTCCCTGACACCCCTAGAATGAAAGCAGCCCTCACTGTTTATCTTCCTTAATCTAACTTCTATTTTTTGAGACAGGATCTTGCTCTGTCACTGAGGTGAGGGTCCAGTGGAACGATCTTGGCTCACTGCAGCCTCTGCCTTCTGGGCTCCAGCAATCTTCCCATCTCAGCCTCCCAAGTGGCTGGGACTACAGGTGTATACCACCACGCCTGGCTAATTTTTGCATTTTTTTTTTTTTTTTTTTTTTTTTTTTTTTTTGTAGAGATGGGGTTTCACCATGTTTCCTAGGCTGGTCTCAAACTCCTGGGCTCAAGTGATCCTCCCACATCAGCCTCCCAAAGTGCTGGGATTACAGACGTGGGCCATTGTGCCTGGCCTTCCTAACTTCTTTATACTTTTAGCATGCTTTTGCATGTTCTCAGAATAGTTAATGTCTCCTAATGCTGCTAAAGCCATAACTCACTTGTTCACCATTTATCCATGGCACAAATGCTACTACATGGAAAGGACTATGCTATGTTATAAAGATAAGTAGAACAAAGGAAAGACATCTGGTCTCATTCTAGTGGAAGGCAAATAAAGAAGTGAATACATGCATTGGGTTATTTCATGGTGGAAATAAACAGTGGTCCATGGAGCTTCTGTGAGGAAAGGATCAGAAGGAGCAGGTTTCCCAAGCCTCTTCTCTGTCTGCTTCTAGTTCTCATCACTATAATAACATGGGCTCAAATCTAGGTGAAGGAGCTAGGCAGAGAGCAGATGTTATGTCATCCCTTCCATCAATCTTCCTCCCTTTTCTACCACCACTTCTGACAGTTGCAAGACAATAGCTTCCAGGCATGGATATTCATGGGTACCAGTGGATGGATGATCCAGGGATGGATGGGCTGGGAAGAAGATGGTTTCCTCCCCACAAGAAATGTCAGAGCCCTGGTTTAGCCATGTGCCATCACATTCTATAATGTCCCACCTCCACATGGGAGCTGCCTGCCTAGCCCACATTTTGTAGCCTTTTTGATCACAGAAAACTCTAAGTCTTTTCAAGGCATAAACAATGACCTTCTCAAAATGGAAATCTGATCATACATCCCCTGCCTGAGTTTAAAGCTCTAAAGTGGCTTCCCACTGCTCTTGGAATAAAAGCCACGTTTGTACCAGGGCCTGTGGACCTCGTGTGGTCTGGCTTCAGCCTCTGCAGCCCCATCTCCCACTATGCGCCCCTCTGCACTGTCCACTGTGGTGACATTGGGCATCTTTTAGTCTTTTGAATTCACTCTGCTCCTTCACTTCACTAGCTTTTGCATATGCTGTTCCTTCTTTTTGAAATGCTTTTCCCTCTGTCTTAGCCAAATTTCAGCCTTAAGATTTAACTCAAATATTTCTTCATGGAAGTTTTTCATGGTTCCTTCTCCCTCTCCTTTATGGCATAGATCATAGTTGCAATTTCTTAGTGATCTGTTGATACATGTCACTATCCATATTAGACAGTAGAGTCCGTGAGGTCTGGAATTGTGATCATTTGTGCTGACCTCTGTGTGCCCAGCATGTTCTCATGGCCTGCAATGGGGTAGGGATGTGTTAATGTTTACTGAATGTGTGAATGATCAAGTAAATTAATTAATGAATACAAATATATTTCTTTGTACTCCCCTTCATCTCACTTATGAAGTCAGTAACAGTTTTTGGATAAAAAGGCAGCCCTTGTTCAGGTACACAGAAATATTAGGTCACTGCACAGGAAATATAAGGTCACTGATCATAAGAGGCGACTAAGTCATGTCAACTTGCAAGTTGTTTATTTGTTGGCTTTGCTGGAGAGCATCCTGCCCTGGAGACAGTGGTGTTCAGATTGGAGATAGGGTGGGAAGGGTGGCGTCTTAGGAAAAACACTTGGCATGAGCTGACTTATACTTCTGCATCACAGTTTTGTGTCCCCGTGTTCATATGCACCAATATGCAAATAGAGATTATTTCTACATTTATATTCTCACCTTTTTCTCCTATTATTTCCCCCTCAGCCCAAGTTACAGTTTTTTCCTGAAGATTATTGGTGTAAATGGAATAAAATCGGTTAAGATCATAAATATGATTCAAGAGGAGTAACCGGCATAGGTTTGGGGGATAGCTGCCCCTCCCTCCTCCTCTATAATTTATTGTTTTTCTTCTGTAGGAAGCCAAATGATATTTCTCTAATTAACAGACACAGCCAACTATCATATAAATCAACATCACAGCCTTTTTAGTGATGCAATCACTTTAAGATCAGGGAGTATAAATTAAACATCACAAATGCATCTCTAGAAGCAAAACATAATGAAATAAAAGAGAGAGGGGCTGCCTGGATCTGGAGACTGTTTGGGCACCAAGAGCAATCTTCACTCTGGGAACTGCTGGTTTTGCCACAGCACGATCTGGGGAATCTATCCTGCCTAGGGAGAGGAACATCGTACATTCATGTATTTTCTGTTGTATGTTGTCTGTAGGTGTGACTGGGTGTAAGTGAACTGGAAAGCCCAGGATCTGGGTGCAAACCTCAGCTATGGCACTTACTCCCTGCATGACCTTTGGGACGTCACCTGCCTCCATGAGCTCCATTTTTTCCATCTGTAAATTGGAGATAGTAACAATCCTCACTTCATAGCACAATTATGGGTGTGAATACATCAATACACACAAAACGCTTAGGATAGTGTCCCACACGTAAAGAGAAGTTTAATTAATTTGAGCCATTATGAGTATCAGCATGATTATCCAGACTCTTATTTAGTTTCTCTTCATTTTAGTGTTATAATCACCTAAAGGCTGATTTCTGGGCCACAAACTTGTCTAATTCCACAATTTGTGCGGAGCCAAGGACGCTGCATTTTTAACAACTGCACTAATGATTCTGCAGGCAGTCTGTGGACCACAGTTAAAAAGCACTGCTCTATGACATGCACATAAAATTGAGACATTGACTACCTAACTCAGTCTAAATTCCACCCACTAAGAACCAGATGGTGCCAAAAAAACACCCAGGGAGCAGATTTAAACTTATTTTTAAATTTCCTTCTAGGAAGTGGATTCTGGGTGGGCTTTGAGGGAGCACTGCCCTTTTCCCACTCCCCTAACTCAGAGCTGGATTCCTGTAAGTGTGGAGATTGGCTGGGAGATGAGGGTCCATCGGGGAAGACCAGGTTGGGAGGATGAGCTACAAGTATTCGTCTTCATTCACACACACGCCGATCAACTCCCTTTCTCTCCCCTTCTCTTTCCCCAAACTGGGTGATTATTTTAATAGTTCCTTCCAAGTCAGAGCCTTGGAGAGGGGATGACACGCTCCAGCTTTAAAAACACTTCTGTGTTCTTGAGCTCATGTAAAGTTCTCAGCTCTGCAAGACCAGTGGGAAAGGCAGATTATTATCTCTGTTTAACAGATGAGAAAACTAACTTCCAGAAACAGTACAGGATTTGCCTAAGCTCATACATTTTCTAAAGGATAAGTAAATCTTGTTTGCAGGACTGTTCATCCTAAACTGACTATTTTTCACATTGTGACACAGAACTATTGATCTTTTCTCTTACCTAGAAACAAATCACGATGGTTTGTGTACAATCATGTATAGACAATTATTATATTTTGAGATGAAGCTCACAAGCTGTTGTGTGTGTGTCTGCCTGTGTGTGTGATGGGGATGAGGTTCAGCACCACCTCTTATAGCTTCTTATTCCTTTGTTCCTCCAATTTTGGTATCCCAAAATACCATCTCACCCACAGAAGCCTTAACGGCCCAGTTGTATTTTCCATCTTCTAGCTAAAGAAACAATGTCTTGAGACTCTATTCCTGACATTTGAAGCATGATCAAGAGCCACAGTCCCTAGAAGTCCTGATGCATTTTATGGAATGCCATGACATTTTAAAGGTTGAAAGGAATGTGTTTGAGGACACATGGGACATTTTCTTCTCTTTTCTGGCCCTTCTCCTATTCAGTCATCAAGGCACAGTGTGTTCACTGCTCGAGGAAAAGATGATCCAATCACAATGTAGACAGAAAAGAAGAGTCCTGTATGGTTCTTGAGTTTCTGAAGTCTGAGATGCAGGGCAAGCGAAGATTCAAGAGCGTAGATTTGGGCAGACATCTGGGAGAGCCTAACAAGTAAATTTTCCCACCCTCAAGAATAGAAGAAGACCCTGGACTTTGGGAAGGGAAGGTTGACAGGTGATATGGCTTGGCTCTGTGTCCCCACCCCCCCAAATCCCATGTCGAATTGTAATTCCTAATGTTAGGGGAAGGACCTGGTGGGGGGTGATTGGATCATGGGGGTGGATTTCCCCCTTGCTGTTCTTGTGATAGTGAGTGAGTTCTCATGAGATCTGGTTGTTTGAAAGTGTGTAGCACCTTCCCTTTTACTCTCTGTCTCCTGCCACCGTGTGAAGACGTGTTTGCTTCCCCTTCACCCTTCCACTGTGATTGTAAGTTTCCTGAGGCTTCCCAGCCATGTCTGCTATATAGCCTGCAGAACTGTGAGTCAATTAAACCTCTTTTCTTCATAAATTACCCAGTCTCAGGTAGTTCTTTATAGCACTATGGGAATGGACTAATACAACAGGGAAGGAAGGAGAGAGGTGGTTGAGCTGGTGAGCATGTACAACAGAGCAGAGTGTCATCCGGAGGCTCCCCAGGCACTGCATCTCAAGGAGCCCTTGTCTGTGGTTTGCACTTGGAGGACAGATGGGACATCATATCTGCAGAGTGCCCAGCCACTGCTGAGTTGGGCATAAGATCTCTTCCCTGAGATTAGCAGTGGCTGCCTTCTCAGTGGATGAACCCCTTTGACAGAGCCAGCATGTTGCTGATTGACAGGCTAGCAGGAGCTATAGTCATCTGTGCCCCATGACTGATCTCATCCAACCCATCCCATGTGGACATCCACCATTTCAATGTCATTGGACACTTGCATACACCTGAGGCAGAAGGCGAGTGCCCTGTGCATCCAGAGAGTGTGGTGGTGTTTTAAAGAAACCCCTCCAGCATCAATACATGGCTAGGATCAGTTAAACTCTCTCAAAGATCTCACCTATCCTCAGAGCCGAGAAAATGGTCAATAAACCTGTGCCATATATATGTAGATGGGAAATAAGGCCATGAAGTTTTGTGCCACGTCAGATAAAACTTTATACTATATTTGCATGTAAACGTGTGATTACAAATGCTGAGAGTAATGAAAAAAAAAGAAAAATTCAAAATGAGAAAACTTCTTCATTCTTATTCATGTGTGCATTTAAGGACTGGTTGATATATTATCCATTGGCTGCAAATCTTAAAAGGAGAGCCACTATTTGATGGTAGTGGCAAAAGCCATAGTCTGGTTTGTGGAGCGTCAGTTTCCAGGTGGTTGTGCTATAAGAATGGCTGCTGTTTTCTATGGAGTAATATCCGTTCTGCTCACATGGCAGATACCTGACACTGGCTATTGCTTACAAGGGTGACCAAAGCAAGGTAGGAGTGAGCCACAGTAGCTACAGTAGGGTTACTTTCACAGTGGCTATGTGTGGCACCTTTAAAGCTAGAGGAAATACACTGTATCCTAATTATCCTATTTTCCTTAAGTGTGATTCACAATCCATGAAGCCAAACTGTCATTTTACTGCTTCTCTCTGATTCAGCCAAAGTCCAAAGATTTTAAAATCTTGAGACATCTTGGGGTAATGTGGTGGCCAAACTTCTGCTGTAACAACCACGTCTTTTGTCCTCTCTGCTATTCTGAAATCTGAATTCAACCCTCTGTCAGCAATGTTCCTGTTCAGGCCCTATTGATCTGGAGACTGGCGAACTCATTTTTCTTTTCAAGGTATGAAAATGGACTGGGTCCAGGCACTTAACTCAGCGGTGAGGGGCTGTCGACTCCCAGCTCCCCTTTGCCAACCCCGTCTAATTAACATGGAGACTACCTTCTTTGATGAGTTCATAAGTGTTTCACACACAGGCAAGATGTAACAACTTTGCAAGACACTGTTTAAAGATCTTCAACATCTGAGAAAGCCACGAAATCCAATAATCCTACTTTCAGAATGCCAGGGTGTCCACGGAGATCAATCTCATATCTAAACATCACATAAAGAGAGTGCATTGCATTATAGACTGGTTTCTATTGAACACCACCTAAGAAACACCATTAGACAGTTTTGAAAAAAATAAAAAAAGATGGAGCCTATACTAGAAGGAATGGAAAATGTTGTCAAATTCTGGAAAATGTTCCTGTTGATTAAAGCTGCACTTTCAAATTTGTTACATTATTAACAAAAGTCAGCTAGCTCAAATTTATCTTTCTGACAGTTTCCTGATGGATTAGATGTTGGGAATAAACTGGAGAGGCTTTTATGTGCTTCTTTGGGCACAGACAAAGCTGCTATTAATTCTTCCCTTGGTAACTGCAGTAATACCTGTGCAATGTCCTTCCGAGTGGGGTAATTCGTGTTGGAGATTGTGGTTTCCTGGGGCACCTAGAGCTGTGCCTATTCTTGCGTGTGTCCCTCAATGCAAAATGTATTTGGTATGTTTTATGAAACAGAATCCAAACACCAGAAAAGAGGGCACTGCATTGAGACATGCTCTGGATGTCAAATACATATAATTTGCAGTGGGGTGGAGTGGGGGGGGGGGTTGGTGTGAACAAGTGTTCCGGTTATGGAGAAATAATGAAGTTGAATTCTTCTGGTCTCAAATAAGTCTAGAGGGAGTGCTGCAAAAACCTTCTTCTGCTGAAGCTGACAAGAGTTTATTTGGCAAAGTGCTACAGCAGTATCCCTTCTCTCTTTAAATCTACTAGCATTAAAAGATGATTTCCATTTTTCTTTTTTCTTTTCTTTTTTTTGAGTTGACATCTCAGGCTAGAGTGCAATGGCATGATCTCTGCTCATTGTAACCTCTGCCTCCTGATTTCAAGTGATTCTTCTGCCTCAGCCTCCCAGGTAGCTGAAGTAGCTGGGATTACAGGCACCCACCATCATGCCCAGTTAATTTTTGTATTTTTGTAAAGATGGGATTTCACCATGTTGGCCAGGTTGGTCTTGAACTCCTGATCTCATAAGATCCACCAGCATCGGCCTCCCAAAGTGCTGGAATTACAGGTGTGAGCCACAGCGCCCAGCCTCCTTTTTTCTGTAGGAAAAGAAATAGATTTACTTGGCTCCACAAATTTTATTTAGTTTTCCCAGTATGATAATCATCATTAGTATTTCTACACCTATGCTCCATGAAACACTAAATCCATGAATATGGGAAGGAAATATTACTCTGTTTAGTAAAGCTGGAGACGTGCTGGTGGAACAAATTTATGAAGATTTCTTTATTGAAGGACTTTTCAGAGTTGTGAATATGCTAAGTTGTCCTGTGAATTTCCAAGGGGTTGGAGAGTGAAGCTAATGTTGCATTTTCTAAACATAATTGATTATGAAAATCTTTATTGACAAACCACCTCTCTCTCAACTACCTTTTTGGGAGTAAGGTTTTTGCTTTGTTTTGTTTTCTTTTGTTTTGTTGACAGGGTCTCACTCTGTCACCCAGGCTGGAGTTCAGTGGTGCAATCACGGCTCACTGCAGCCTTGACATCCCAGGCTCAGGTGATCCTCCCACATCAGTCTCCTGAGTAGCTGAGACTACGGGTGTGTGCCACCATGTCCAGCTAGGGAGTATGCTTTTGAAAACACTGCTCTGGGTACACATTTCATTTTATTTGCATCTTTCAGTTTAGCCTGGGAAGAAGAGGTCTAAAAGAAAGGGAAAGTCCAGCTGGGCGTGGTGGCGGGAGCCTGTAGTCCCAGCTACTCGGGAGGCTGAGGCAAGAGAATGGCATGAACCTGGGGGGCGGAGCTTGCAGTGAGCAGAGATCGTGCCGCTGCACTCCAGCCTGGGCAACAGAGCAAAACTCCGTCTCAAAAAAAAAAAAAAAGAAAGAGAAAGTCAGATGGGTACATTTTTAAATACTGTCCTACATATCCTTTGGACTCTCCCAAAACTGTGTTTTCAAAACTGCAAAAATTGCCTACATCTGTAATTTGAAGATAGTTGTTAGTCATTTGGCTAATGTCAGGAATCTGAATGCTACTGTGTTCTCTAAGGATTCACATTATCTTTCCTCAGTTTCCCCACATGTCAAGTGGTGCTAATCTGAGCTGTCACAGATACAAACAGGAGCTTGTATTTTAAGGGTATTTCCCTGATTACCTCTAAGTTTTTCATGTTTGTGCAGTTCTTATGCACTTGAGAAAATCTAACACAAGAAGTCTTGTCTATCTCTATCTCATGCTCGACATCTGGACTTCAGTTAAAAAAAATCCTATTAGTGTCACAGAAACTTTCCATACTAAGTGGGTCAAATCTACTCACTTTCCAGTGTTTATCTAACTGCTTGTAATGTTTCTCTGAATATCTTACAATATCCCTTTCATCCAGTGAAAGTCCAGTGTAGATGCCTATAGAGCTTGGTTTCCAGTACTTTAGTCTATATTATGATTACTATTATAACTTGATCTGACTTAACCCACCCTCACTCTCACAAGGATGTTAATTTCAAATTTTGGGTTTGTAAAATATGGGCCAGTGCCCTTGGGACAAACAAAGATGGAAGATTTTGGACAAAAATAGGTTAGAGGAGAGCTAAAATCAGAAAACCCCAATGTGAGAATGCTAACATGTCCTCACATTATACTCTGTGACCTCTTTTTATTTTGTACTAGTTCCAACTTAAGTAAATTCCATGGTGTTCAGTTGGTGAGACACTAACTCTTTTATGGCAAAATGAATTAGTGTGTTATTTATATATTTTAGACTTAGTTAGGCACTCCCTTAAGGCTCACGGCCAAGCCAATAAAGTTATGTTTGAAGATGGAGTTTGAAATTCTATTTTCATTCATTTTAATGGTTTACAAGTAAATTGCATTTTCTACTTCATTCTGTGACATAAGTCAATAGGTATCCAATGTAAATGTAGTTCATTTATATTTGAATTGATGTTCTGTCCGCCATTACCTTATGTTTCTAATGCATTCTGATACATTAGTAAATAGGCTTGTCTGATTAATCATTAGCACATGAAAAGAATTAGCTGCTGGCTGCCAAATGGAATTATTGACACTGATAAGAGGACCCACAATGGTATCACCTGGAAACGGACTGTGCAAGTAATTGAAGAAAAAAAAAGTGCCTTGATAAATATGAAGAACCTTGAATGTATTTTATTAATTCCCTATATTGTAGATATTTTATACTTTTATTAAAAATAATAATTTTGTAACACTTTAAATTGGTGAAAGAAGGTCTTTATTTACTTTACAAATTTAGTTGCTGAAAATCTAAACACAATTTTTAATCTAGGGAAAGCATTCATTTCTTCACAGCTACCAATGGAGAATTAGAGAAGCTTTAGATTTCAAGAAGAAAGTAGAGCAAAAAAGAGGCTCCTAGATGCCCTCTCTGAAAGGAGTCACAGCTGAAGTTTAGTCCTGTTGAACCTGAGTATTTATGTTCAGGTGATCTATCTCATTGCAATTTCGGCCACAGGCACTTGTACAGGTTTGAGCACATGGACACAGATGCACACAGTGTACACACACACACACACACACACACACATACACACACAGAGGATGGCACAGATTCACATTTTTGAAAAACCTCACATTGTCTACATTATCAATTTATCAACCCCTAGTGCCATACTTGGGCAAATAGGAACAGACTCAAAGTCTGTGTAACGTACTACAACTCCAGCAAGTCCCAGGGATAAGGCAACATGACATACCTAAAAGGGTCACAGCCCCAACATTTTGAAAATGCTCGTGTAATTTTGCTTTGTTATTGTCTGAGCCATTAGATTTAAAAGCCCTTCTGTGTGATTGCCAAGTACATTAATGTGAACCAATGATAAAAGTCTAGCTGCTTGAGCTGCCAAAACCTGTGCAGTGTCTTCAGGCAGCACAGCAGTGTGGTAGCATATGGCAGAGCCACTATTGCTGGGACTTGTTTTATTCCCGGCTTTAAAGTGGCACAGAGTATGGTGCCAATGAAGTGCTACTGTGGACCCCTTTGTTCAAGCTGGACCTGGAGCTGAAGTGTTGGTTGCTTTAGAAGTATGGCTGAGGCACATGCCTTGGCGGCATGTTCCAGTTAGGAGATTTTCCCATAGAGCAAGGACTCTAATCAACCTTGAGTCAGGAACCGAAATGCCAGCATTCTCTTTAAGGATTCACATTCTCTTTCCTCAGTTTCCCCACATGTCAAGTGGTGATAATAATTGCTGTCTTTCCTATCTCCTAGACTGCTTGAATTTCACACAGAATGATGCTTATGAAAGCATTACGAAAGAAATTTTTAAATGAAAGACTGTAGAAGTCCTGTTTTCATTGTAGTATGTCTTCTGTCTTCAAAATTGGAAGCTACTGGAAGAGGTATACGATAGCTCGACTTCCAGGAAGCATTGGACTGGGCAAATGTTTATTGAATTTTAAGTTAACACAAATAAAAAGCTGCAAATTTAGCCATAAAAAAAGGATGAGTTCATGTCCTTTGCAGGAACATGGGTGAAACTGGAAGCATCATTCTCAGCAAACTAACACAGGAACAGAAAACCAAACACCGCATGTTCTCATTCATAAGTGGGAGTTGAACAATGAGAACACATGGACACAGGGAGGGGAACATCACACACCGGGGCCTGTCAGGGGGTGGGGGGCTAGGAGAGGGATAGCATTAGCAGAAATACCTA
Source organism: Symphalangus syndactylus (assembly GCF_028878055.3). Taxonomy (NCBI): domain Eukaryota; kingdom Metazoa; phylum Chordata; class Mammalia; order Primates; family Hylobatidae; genus Symphalangus; species Symphalangus syndactylus. The sequence continues at coordinate 41,878,876 of NC_072433.2, forward strand.
ATGTAGATGACGGGTTGATGGGTTCAGCAAACCACGATGGCACATGTATACCTATGTAACAAACCTGCACGTTCTGCACATGTATTCCAGAACTTAAAGTATGTAAAAAAAAAAAAAAGCTGCATATTTGCTTTTCTCACTTCAAGCCTGGGGCAAAAGCTTCTCTACCTCTCTACCTCTCTCTCTCTTTTTCTTTCTTTCTTTTTTTTTTTCTTTTGAGACAGGGTCTCACTGTCATCCAGGCTGGAATGTAGTGTTGCAATCATGACTCACTGCAGCCTCAACATCCTGGGCTCAAGCCATCCTCCTGCCTTCCCAGTATCTGGGACTACAGACATGCACCACCACATCCAGCTAATTTTTTGAATATTTTTTGTAGAAATGGGGTGCTATGTTTCCCAGTCTGGTCTCAAACTCCTGGTCTCAAGCGATCCTCCAGCCTGAGCCTCCCAAAGTACTGGAATTACAGGCATAAGCACACTTGGCCTTTCTCTTACATTTAATGACACCTTCAAGACTCACATTCTATACATTCATTTAGACTACCCACTGGATAACGCATGGATTCCTTTTGAGGTTCATGATGTATCAGCAGGTTCCATAATGAGAGGACATGTGTAGGTCTCGAGTAATACATGCTTTCTTTGATCTTGATTCTAGTGGGAGGCTTTTTCTGGTGTCCTGCTAGAACAAGTTTCCCAGGGTTTGGTGAAGGAAATAGGACGGGCCACCATGCAGGGACATGAAAGTGCCTGACTCATTGAGGAAGGCTGTGTTGCACAAAGAGCAATCTAGAGCATTGTCAAGTAACAATGAGGGAAAGGGTAGTTATGGCACAGGCTCAGGAGTCCTGTTGCTCATGTTCTCATCCTGACTTCTCACTCATATTCTTTCTCACAGTATTGTTAACATATCTCTGCCTCAGTTTCCTCATTTACAAAATGGGGATAATAATACCACCCAACTCGAGCAATTGTTGAGAAGAGGAAAGGAGTAAAACACATAAGTCATTGAGTAACATGTGTAGTCCATAGTGAGCATTCAAAAAACCTTTTGAAGGAAATCTTGCTAGTGTATATATTGCTGAAGACGAAGATGCTGGTGATGGTGATGGAGATGGTGCAGAAGTAGTGGGAGATGGATTTGATTCCTATAAGACAGAATGTGAAAAGTTTTGAACACCATTCTTAGGTTTCCTTGGGTATTAATAATGTGATCCTCTAAGTGACTCGAGCCTATGATGTGATCAAACAGCTCTTTCCCCAGACTATGCATTGCCTCTTTCATTTTTTGGTAGGGCTTCTCTGTCTGGTTCAGAACCATATCACCATTGCCAAGAATATTGCCTGGAGCCCAGCTGGCACTCCATAAATATTTATTAAACCTACGAATAACCCTTCTACTACCAAAAGTGAATTTTTTGCTTTTTCTATTTAGTTTGAGACATATTTGCCAGCTTCATTGCAATTAAATGAGTCCCTTTTTATTTCTTTTTCTTGTCCTTCTTTCTTTCTTTATTATTATTATCATTATTATTATTTTTTAAGATAGAGTCTCACTCTGTTGCCCAGGCTGGAGTGCAGTGGTGAAATCTTGGCTCACCACAACCTGCATCTCCTAGATTCAAGTGATTCTCCTGCCTCAGCCTCCAGAGTAGCTGGGAGATTACAAGTGCATGCCACCATGCCTTTCTAATTTTTGTATTTTTAGTAGAGATGGGGTTTCACCATGTTGGCCAGGCTAGTCTCGAACTCCTGATCTCAAGTGATCTGCCCACCTCAGCCTCCCAAAGGGCTAGGATTACAGGCGTGAGCCACCTCACCAGGCCTGTGTGCCCCTTTTTCTTTCACCTAAAATAAGAGTAGTAGAGGACCGTTTTTCTCTTAATGATATAGACGTCATTTGTTTGAGCATTTCAACACCAGGACCTATAGATACTGTTCACCATCTCTACCACGCAACACATTTGGTGATCCATGAGGGTCACCTGTCATTGAAACTGTCATTCAGAAAACACTCAATTGGAGCATAAGAATCTTCTTATACTTTTTTCCCAACCTAGATCCTCATGTAACATCAGTTCATTTCCCGCAACAGCATCCAGGAAGGTGGCAGCAAGCCATTCTCTGGGCAGGGGTAAGGAAGCCAGGAAGTGTGATATTTTATTAATTATTACAAAAATAAACTGCAGGGCTGAGACTCGCTACTGCAAAGCACATGTGTGAAAATCCCACTTCGTTGGTGAAGAAAAAACTCCTCGTTAACTACAAAGCTCTTCTCTCAGCAACACATAAGGTAGGAGAAAAGAATAGCGTGCAGACATTATCAGCATTGTAAACAAGTGAAAAAGTTTATCTCTAAAAGGTAATGCTGTAGATCATATTTCCTTTCATGGTAGTTTTATATTCTGCAGTCTGGTGCATTTTTCTTTCAGATATTTTTTTCCCATAAAGAATCTAGGAAATAGGTTGTCCATTGATTCATTTCTTGCAAGATGTTAGCTATTAATAATGCTCTCATTTCATAATTTTTTCCTGTTTTGAATGCATTCCAGATGTTCACCTTGCAATCATGAATTTTAAGTGCCCACTGTTTCAATCACTTTGTGTTCCAGGAACTTTAAACCCATTTGTAGCCCTATTTTGAGAAGCTTAAATAGACTGTGAAAAGTTGAGAGGGATAGAGAAACAGAGAGAGAGAGAACAGATGCCTGTGATAGAACACATAGATGTGGGTATGAATACAGAAAGAGTCACATAATTTTGACTTCTGATGTTCTATGTCTGTACATCTTTGTGTTTTTTAATAAATTGATTTTATTATTTTCTTAATAGACAATATTTCAAAGAAATTCATTGACAAAATGGATTTATTACATGGTAACATCAAGATAAATAGAACTTCAGTTTGTGATTCAGCCTGCTATTTTGAGAAAAAATGGCAACTGAAGAAATTCTCAAATCAACCTGCCCTTTGTATTGCATAAACTGCTTTCAGTACAATGTAACATAAAAATAGTTGTCACAGAGGAGATTATAAGAATAAAACATACTTCCTAAATGATACGAATACATTAGCTATTATGTGTTTATTAGGCAGAAACCAAGATAGAGTTTTAGATCAAGAAGTGATCTTAGGTTCTTGTGGTTTGATTCATGAGAATAAATTTATCTTTGGGAAAATTCTAGGGTTTATAGTATTGTTTATAAGTTTCTGGTCCATTTTTGGGGAGTAACTTGCATACTTAAGATAAGAAAAGCTTTGGTGCCCCTACATCAATTCACTGCATCAATTATTGTAAGGTTTTGCTGCTGTAACAGAGACCCAACGTGGCAAGAAACATTAAGAACAAACGAGTTTGTTTCTCTTTCATGGACCAGGCCCCATGTGATGAGACATCCTGGTTGGCAGGGCAGCCCAGCTCTACATAACTGTTCATGGATCCAGGTCGCTGATGAATCATTGTTCCTTTACATCCAGGCATTATTATCACGGCATGATTGAAGCTGGTTGCTACAATACTCAGATTCCAGCCAGCAAGAAGAAGAAAGTACGGAGGAAGCAAATCAATATCTCAAGAACCAGACACATGACTTCCTGTCACATTCTACAGGTGAGAACCTTGTCACCTGGCCTCTCAACTACAAGGGGGCTGGAAAATGAGGTGTAGTTGAGCAGATGGGAGCCCAGAAGCAATTCCATTCATGTGAAGGGAGGCCAGTACAGATTGGAAGTGATTCTAGAAGTCTCCATCACAGCCAGTGCTTCCCTGCCATGCCCAAGACCTGTATACTCACGTGCCATCCCCTGGCCCAGTTCACAATGTTCCAGAACTTTCATCAGGCCTCACTATCATAGCCATTTCCCTCTTTTGGACTTTCCTTGCCCACACCCCAACCTCACAGGAATATAATCTCAAGATTACAGAATTTTCACATCAGCTTTCTTCATCTTTTTCAAGCCTGCAGAACAAAAACAAACCAATAAATACTATACCAGTTCAACCTCATCTGTTTACCTTCTTTTTTCCAAATTAACCCAAATTTTCCCTTTTCTGTTTCTAATACATAACCCCTGAAGGTTGTCTTGAGATAAACAAATTAAGCAAACCTAAACAAAATTATCAGTGGCTAAGTAGAAGTTCCATGCCTTCATGTTCCATGTCACCTTCATAGGAAGGCAACATTTATTCTCTGGTCTTTGTGGTTTAATTTGAAGGAACAATATGGACTGTGTGAAAATATCTATTGCTCATCTTCACTGTGTCAGCTCCTAAAATCTGTATGAGTGTGCTCTCCTGTGGGAGACGGCGTAGTGGAAACAGTATGGGCTTTGCCCTCAGACTGTTCTGGGTTTGAGATTCAGTGTCTAGGTGGCCATGGTCACCTTTCTTTGTCAAATCAATTCAGCCTCAGTTTCCTCATGTTTACAATGAAGATAAAACAATTTCTCTTATAGAGTTATCGTGAGTATTAAAGGAGTTCATAAAGGTCAAGTCTCTGGCACATATTAGGGGCCCAGTAGGAGCTGCTGACATTATTATAAAAGCAGTGAGATTAGTAGCTTGAATCTCTAGGCCCTCTTTGCTGTTAGCTTGCTATTTTCATTTAGATGAAGCACTTAACCCCTTTAGGCTCAGTCTCCTCACCTGTAAGTCAGGAATTATATTACCTATGAAACTGTGCTGATGCAAGAAATGAGTAGGATAATGGATATGAGGGCACACAGGGGGGAAAAAAAGCAACGGATCATAAAAAGTGCTCTGCAAATACAAGGTGTTATCCTTCATCAGTGTTCCTAAATTGAGACGCTGCCTCAAACTAAGGGATGATATGCTTCAAACTAAGGTTTGAAACTAAGGGATTTTAAACTAAGGGTTTCAAACTAAAGGATTTTACTCTTCCAAATATATAGCTGGACCCAGTGTGTCCTACAGAATCTACAGAATATGAAACATCATCCAGGTAACTATTAGTGCATCAGTTTCATCCCAAACTCTCTCACCTAAAGAAATAAGTGAAAAGAATTTCTTTCACAGTTGGGGTCACACTCGTTTAATAATTTCAGCCCTTAATTTTCTCCAGCAGAAACCCACTCCATTAAATGAAAATCCTGGAGCAATCAGAAGGAAATTAAGAAAATGTTGTGAGCAGCTGGGCACTGTTAAAAAATACTTTAAAGTTGTCCTCTGGTTTCCTGTTGGTGCCATGAGCTTACAGTCAATTGGGAGTATTATGGACAAGACTCTGGGTATGTGTTTTTTGTTGCTATTGTTTTTATATCCTACCATTGACTTTGGCACCTGAATATTGACACATCAGCTTATATATTTTAAATGTTTTTAAATATATTTTATATTTTGATGTTTGTTTTTTGAGATTATAAAAGTGTTAATTACAGAAAATTCTGAAAATTCAGGAAGTTACCCAAAAGCAATTTTCTTAAACACCTGTAACAATTAAAACCTTGTTTTATTTCTTTCCAGATGTGTATATGGCATCTCTAAGGATGTGAGCTAAAAGGGTAGGAGCAGGGAGGAAGGGCATTAGGGCTTGAGGTTAGAGAAATACTTTTGGATTTTCACTTTGTAGGGACAGGGATTGGGCTGGGTATTTGTATGGTTGCTGTGGCAATGACTGGCTGCGATGTCGAGGAAGCAGAGGGACAGAATCATCTGTGTGGGGCAGTTGTGTGTGTGTGGTGGTGGTGGTTCTTCTGTCCTTCCATTTTCTAGCCACAAATAGGTTTCCAGCCCATCCCGCCCCTGAGCCACTCTACAGTTTCCTCTCTGAGGCTGAATTCTAGAACTCCCTGTTACTCTATTAGGAGAGGCCCATGCTAAGGAAAAAAATTATAACATAAATATACAATATACAATTTCAACTGTAGTCCAGTGCTTTGAAGAGGACTTTGATCTGGTCTTATGAAAAATAGATGTTATCTAGGTCCAGGGGTGTGAGTAGGAAGGGCATTTTAGGCAGGGAGCATACCATGGGCAAAGGCTCAGTAGCAGCAAGAAGAAGGACATTCTGTTGTCTGGAAGAAGGCCTGGTTGGGTAGACACACAAGAATAGCATGGTTGGCATACAAGATAGGGCATGGATTAAGGCTAAGGATTATTATATTTAGCTGAAGAGCAGAAAAACTAGTGTATTTGTAAATTCATGTTCTGAAGGCAGCATAGTAAATGGAGGGCCTAAAAGTTTCATGCTGGGTACAATAAAAGGAAAATGGCATTGCCCAAGTAAAACATGAGCTTAGACTAGGATGTGGTGGTAAAGCTGGAAAGTAAAGTGGGGAGAGGGATACATTGGTTTAAGAGAGATGTTCAACAGGTTTATCAAAAGCCTTGCTATACAGTCAACAGGTATGCTTAGAACATAATGCAGAGAATGTTTCTCTATCAGCCACTATGTCACAGGAAGAAAGCTACCATGTTGAATGGACAAATGGACAGTTTTCATATTGATTCCCACTTCAAGGATGGAAGCATGTCCAAAAATTATCCAGTTACTAGGGAAGATGGCTTTTTTTCTTTTGCCCAAACACACCCAAATATAGTCAATAAGAGAACTAAGTAACTGCCATACTTTCATCCTCTAAATCTCTAAATATTTCTTCTAGAGTGGAGAATTTATGTAGCTCCTGAAAGGTGCTTCCTGAGTAGAGACATAAGAACCTCCTAACCATGGCAAAAGCCATTTCATGGCCCCACCATAGTTGTCATTTTACTATGTTTTACCTGGCTTAGTGAAGGAGTTGTAAATGCTCTTTATGATATAGAACTAAGCCCTAAAATTGAACTCTGGGCATAGACATCTGGCTTATACTTTTAAAGCAGCCCAAATGCTTAAAATAAAAAGTAAAATTTCTGCATGATTTATGATATAGGGTCACAAGATAAAGTCAGAGGGTGACCGGATGTCAAGTCTTCACTGATCCCCTCCAGAAAAGCAAAATATATGTTTCCAAGCAAGTCTAGCCCTGTGTATATTTTCTTTATTCCCATAGTTCATTATGTACACTGCAGTAATTTGTTGACAGTACAAGGCAAATCCGTGATAAAACCGGAGAATGTCTCCAAAGTAAATATTTGGTGCTACAAAATAGGGGCTTTTTGCACATTAATCCAATAACAAAATACCGTCTGCAAGATGACCAAGGACTATTTGCTAATTTCCAAAATTGCAGTAGGTCACAGAAACTTCTAAATGATTTGATAAATATTTTATTTATGGAGAAGTAATATTCCTAGTCAGAAGGCCAAGCTCCTTAATGCTGTGGGAAGCTGCAGCGGCCCCCACATGCCATGCACTGGTGGAGTGGGGTTGAAAAGGAAATGAGAATTCAGCTCGCTTCAATCAATGCCCTCTGATCTTCGATGGCAATATAGGAGACACAGCTAGGAGGACAGATACAAATGGACTATGAGAAGCTAAAGCTCTGCTCAAATTATGAGAGTCTGTTGCAATAGGTGGCTTACTGTCTCATCTACCCCTACATTACCAACATTTGTAGACCTTGACTTTGCCCTGGAAGCAGCTCAGGAAACAGAATGTTCAAAAGTCAGGGATTGATGGATGTGGGTGCGCTCAGTATTAAGTAGGGAAGATGTGCATATATATTACTAATTGCATGACAGTGAAAAGCTGCACTTGAGGGTGCTGAGATGAAGAGGTGAGCATGAATCAGGTGCTTGTTCTACCATGGTGCTCCAGAGGAAGTGATGGACTCAGGAAGGTGGGAGAAAGTCAGGGAGCACTTCTCAGAAAGGGCACCATTTTAAGTTTGGAAACAGGAGTAGGGATATGCTAAGAGAACAAATTTATTCATGAAACAAAAAAAAACATGCAAATAAATGATATGAGCCAACTTATACTTACAACTCTATCACAGCTGAGGCACAGAAGGAAGATAGTATTAAATATATTATGTACTATTTTGTAGATACTATGTCCTAGGCAATATGCCATGTACTTTCCATATATTGTTTTGATTAATACTACCTACAAGACTGTGGGGTAGATTGGATTATTCCCTGGTGTTAATGAAGAAGCTAAGGACTAGACAATTAAGCAAATCTTCCAATCAACATAGCTTGGTAGGTAGAAAATATGAACCTACACCACCTAGATGTAAAGACATTTGCTCTAACCCAATACTCTACTGCCACTCAAGCTGGTTGACACACATAATATAAGGCTGAGGATAAAGGAGGTTGCACAGATTTCTCCACTGAAAAGGCTTAAAAAACCAGGAAACATAAAAACAAAATTAACACTGGACCACAGGAAGTCCATGACCCTCGGTGACCCCCTCTACAAAGCTGCCATGTTGCCGTAGAAGACATCAGTTCTCTAACTGTAGGATTCACAAAGGTAGTTTGAAAACCAGTGATTGAGCAAGGACAATTCCAAGGGGCTCATTTAGAATGAGTTGAGGATATATTTAGGTCAGATTTCAATCTTGTTAATGGCATGTATCTTTTTCCATCTTCTAACTTCCTGCCTAGCTCTATATAGCTCCACTTCAGTGGGCGTCTCAGTAGGGGAAAATCCATTAACCTGCTTGACTAGCATCATGTCGACACAGGCAAAATAGACCTCAGCTCTGAGAGACTCAGAGTCCAGATTGAAATATAGGCAAATAAAACTGAGCCCATTTAGCTCCAATGGAGCCTCCAGGTCATCTTTCTTTTAATTCCTTGGATCTCTTTTTCAGAGGAGATTTTTAACTAAGTTTCTCACCTGTGTTGCCTGAGTGCCTTTGTATTAGGACAGAATTAACTGCAAGAAAAATTGAGGTTTGACAATAGAAGGCCAGATGCCACACCTTGTAAATAAATAATAATAAAAAAATGCAATGCAGCCAGCTGCAACATATAAACTCAGGTTTTTATACCGCACTGTTGTGTTCTCTATATCCTCATTTGGTTGCAACATCTGTTCATCCCTGTCCATTCCTCCCATATATTAGTTATAATTACATACACAGGAGCTTGTTTATGAGGCTGAAAAATTGACCCGATAGCAGAAGGCTTTGGTGGGTCTCTCACTTTCTCTGTTAAAGACACTGGTGGTTCCTTTTTAAGGATCAGGCTTCAGGTGACTTACTCTGGAGCACAAGACTAAACCCAGACGTGTTTATCACCCTTCTGAAGTGGAGAAATGTGTTTTACTTTCTTTCACTGGTAATTCCCTAAAGCAACCTGCTATCTCCTGGCCCTCTATCTCTGTCCAGTTCATTCCTTAGGGATGCTCTATGAAAGTGTAACCAGTTCCTCTTTCTCTCCAGATCACCCAGCTGAAAGCGATCTTTCTTTTCTTCAAATTGCCATAGAAATTCCTGTCTTTGATGCTTACTAAATATTTAATTCTAAATATAGTATTTGAATATAACAAAAGTGGTCTAGGAAACAATAGACTTTAAAAAATAAAAAGAATGGCAGCTGTCATCTTATGGCTGCGTATAGTCTAAAGATTATACACACATCTGTGTTGCTGGTTTTCACTGGTAAGCCCAAGGTGTGTAACACGTAGCACTTCCCTTTTTAGACAGATCATGTGATTTGCACTTTGACAGTCTTTACCAGGCATACTTCTCTCATTTATTTTACTTGCCTAATCTCTGTAGAAATTTGAGTTTGTAATACCTGCAATAAGATTACAAGTTTTTATGGTATATGATTATTATGACAACCACTTTCCTTTCAGAACAGCTTGTATCACATCAATCCTCCCACTGGAAAAATTAGAAAAGCTGGATAAAATTTTAGAAATCCATCTGAAGACATTGGAGAGCTGTGGCAATCAAAATTTAAAGAACCATGTTCTTGTAGAAAGAAGAAATGCATTGTGTTAAACCTGAAAGTCTGTAGCACTTTTCTACTTGAGGCTGGCTCATAAGCAGCAAAGGGTGGGAGAATATGAAACTAAGTAAAATATATCAGCTACAAGAAGAAACTGAGGAGTTTTGGCTTGGGGAGATAAAAATTGGAATTTAGAACTTGCATGGTAGCCAGGCTTTGAGAGGGGAAAATCATACAGACAAGAGAAGCATAGAGAGATCAGTTCAGCATTTCACATAACTTTTTCAGGTAAGGCATTTGGCAATTCATAAGTAGCAACCCAGAGGCTGAGACACTGCTGAGAGCTCTTGACAGTCTGATGGTGCTGGGAAGAAAAAAAATAAAAACTGTAGCCTAGGGCCTGCCAAAGAAAGAAGGGTTTGTGGCAACTATTTCTGGCTTTCTAGGGGCACCACTGACTAGCCACGTCTTGGGAGTAAGGGAAATTCAGCAGTAGACTCAGTTTTACATGTGCTTCATTCTAGACTGAACTAAGATGATTTATCCCTCTTCTAACTGCCTGACAGGCAAAATAGAACATCTTCAGATATAGACAGCATCACCTAGAGCCACCACAGATTCCTTACACAATAACTGCAACCCAATAAAATATTGCCAGACTACAAAGACACAGAACTAAATAAAGAAAGGTGAAGAGGAAAAAAAATGGAAATAAAACAGAAGTGTAGTCAATCCAGACATAGGTATATGCAGATGCAGACTTTAAGATTATTGTGATTAATAAGTTCAGTCAATTAGATAACAAGATGAAGAATATCATTAGAGAATTGAAAGTATAAAAATAATCAAATAAAAATTATATTATTGAAAAATAATTGAAATTAAGACCTCAACAGACAGGTTAAATGGAAAATAAAACAGGTTAGGAAAAGAATTAGTCAAATAGAAAACAAGTCAATAGAAAATATTGACTGGAGCACAGACAGGAAGAAAAACGGGGAACACATACAAAGTCTAACATAATGTAACTGGAGTGTTAATGAATAGGAGAGAAAGAATTAAGCAACAAAAATATTTAAATATATAGTAATCTAGAATTTTAGAAGTCATTATGCTATAAATTACTTAAGTTCTATAAGCCCAAACGAGGTAAGTAAAAAATAGGATTTTTTTTTTTTAAACTACGTACCTAGGCACACAATAAAAAACTTCTAAAAAACAAAAACAAAGAGAAATGAAAAAGCAGATAGTCATGGAAAAGAAGCAGGGATGAAGAAAGACACTTTACCTGGGGATAAACAACAAGACTGACAGAACATTTTCAACAAAAACAATGGAAAAACATCAAAAAGGAGGCATGTTTTAAAGTGATAAAAAAAAAAACCCCTCTCAACTTAGAATTCTATATCAAGTGAAAATATCCAAAAATGAAGGTTAAAAAAAGTATTTCAACACAAGCACAATATGAAATAATTTGTCAGCAAAGGATCTGTCCTAAAAGAAATAAGGTGGCGGCCAGGATTGGGGGAGCTGCTAGATTATTCAGTCAGATAGGAACATAAAAATGAAGGAAAGCCTAAGAAATGAAAAAGATACAGATATGTGGGTAAATCTAAATATTATCTATGCAAAACAGTACCTTATGGGGTTTAAAATATAGATTAACAGTGTATTGTTATTATATAGAAGTGATGAGATCGAATACAATTTAATTTTTCTAAGTTGTTTGCATTTAGCAGAAATTAATTGGTAAAAATAGTAATTTTTATTATTCTATAACAAGAATTCATGTTGGAATATCTAGTTTAACCATGAAAAGAATTATATATAACCAACAATGGAGTGAAAAATGAAATTGTTCAAAATACTGTATTTATCACAAAAGAAGTAACAAAGAAGAGAAGAAGGCATATAAAATCTATGAGACTAATAAAAAACAAAAAGTAAGATGGTAGATATAAACACATACGTTAGTAATTAAATTTATTCAGATTAAATGTTCCCATTACAAGAAGAGATTGTATAAAAATTCAAAGTATAATGATATTCTGCTTACAAGAAACAAAACTTAACTGTAGGTTTACAAATAGGGTAAAAGTATCTACCACTAAAAACATACCATTCTAAAATTAACCAAATTAAGTTGATGCAGATAGGCTAACATCAGAAAAAGTATATTTTGAGCAAAAGTAAGTCATAAAGAGGAGAATTTATGTTAAATGAAACAATAATCAGGAATATAAAATAAATTTAAATGTTTATTTACTCAAATTTGTATGTAGAACATAGGGGACTGGCACTACATTATTAACTTATTTCACTTAATAGACATTACCCCACACTATACCCAACAACTGAAGAATGCACTTTCTTGTTTAAGTAGACATGGAAAATGTACCAACATATTTTTGGGTCGTAAAAGAAATGTCAATGGATTTCAAAGGATTGATATTGTCTACAGTATATTCTCCAATCATAGCACAAGTAGCTTTGATATTAATTTTTAAAAATACAAAAAAACCTCAGATATTTGGATATTAAGCAGCACAGTTATATATAACACATGCATTAAAATAAACATCTGAATGGGAATTAGAAAATATTTTGAACTTAATGAAAGCACAACATAGTAAATATTTTGGGATGCATCTAAAGCCATGCTTAGTGAGAGATTAGTATCCTTAAAGGCATTTATTAAAATGTAGATAGATTGAAAATTAATATATTTATCTCAAGAACTTAGAAAGGAGGTAATTAAACCCCAAATAAGAAGAATATAAATAAAACTATGGCAGAAATTAATAAAATAAAATAAAGAAGATCAACAAAGCCAAAAAGGAGTTTCTTTAAAAGATTAATAGAATAGATAAAACCTGGCAAGAATGAAGATGATCAAGAAAAGAAAGTATGCAAAAAAAAAAAAATCAGCAGAACTTGGCACATTCATAAGAAAATGAGCAAATCCAGCACATTCCTAAGACAAATCTGTGTTCAAGACTGGCCCTTGCCTGGCTCCTGGAAGATGAGCACAGAGCCCATGGAATATTCTGCCTGACAAGAGTATTTTTATATGTCTGAGGCCTTGGGCCACATCATACCAGTTTAATCACATAGTTTATGCTAGAAACATAATTTATGGTGAATGCCTGGTTTTGAACTGGGAGACTAGAATATGATCAAGTAGCTGAAGTCAGTCATGCAACTGTTGCATAGCTGCATGACTGACCACCAGTAAAAACTCTGGGTCTCAAGACTCAGGTGAGTTTCCCTAGTTGAAAGCACCTTGCATGTATTATCACACATCATTGCTGGGAGAATTAAATGCATCTGCGTGACTCCTCAGGGAGACAACACCTGGAAGATTGTACCTCAATTCTTTTGGACTTCAGCAAATCCTTTTGATGATTTTAGTGTGTGCACTTTCACTACAATAAACCATAACAATGAGTACAGCTTTGCTGAATCCTGTGAGTCCTTCTATTGAATCATGAAGTCTGAGCATTGTCTTGGGGACTCACAACACACACTTACATATGCACACATACTACAAATTACTGATCTCAGGAATGAACAGATAATAAGGAGTTACTCTGGCAATTTTAAATATAATAAATTTAAGCTAATACATAAAAAAATTTAGACATAATCAGCAAATAGAAAAACACAATTGAATACAACTAAGTAAAATATATGAATAGCCATGTATCTACGAAAAAATCACATGCATAATTAATAACCTATAAGCAAGACCACCCCCCGCCAACACACACACACACAAAAACAAGTGCTAGGCCCATATTGCTTAAGAACTGAATTGTATCAGTTAAGAAAGAAATAACACCATCTTACACAGACTCTTTCAGAGAACAGAAAAAGAAGACACATTCTCAACTTATGATACTAAAATGTAAAAGGATATTAGAAAAGGGAGAAATACAGATTAAGCTATCTCATAAATATAGATAAAAATTATTTAAACATTAGTAAATTCATGTCAATGATGTGAAACAGTATTTTACATCATAACAAAATAACTTTATTTGAGAATTCAAGCTGGGTTTAACAATATAAAATAATCGAAATAGAATGTGAAGCAGTAAAAAAATAAGAGAAATCATGTCATCTTAGTTGATACACACAAAATTATTTAATAAAATTAAACACCCATTTATAGTAAAAGGTTGAAATTAGGAGGAAAGAAATTTCCTTAATCTTACAAAAAGTATCTATAGAAAACATGCAGAAAATATCATACCATTGGTGAAACACAGAAAGCTTTCTCTCTGAAATTAAAAAGGAGGCAAGAATGCTTGTTTCACCATGTTTATTTCAAAAGAGGACCTGATCAGTGAAATAAATCAAGTAAAGGAAATAAAGGTATAAACATTGGAAAGATATAAATAAAACTATTATTATTTGTACCAGACATGGTTTTATATATACAAAAAGTATCAGACAGACATTAAAGATCAAGTATAAAAATTAAATAAATTTAGCTATCAACTAAGAAACAAATTTTTTAAAGTTACTATTCAAAATCCTTTCAAAATGTTATATAGTTAAAAATAAGTCTAAACAAGGATTTATAAGCTATTACAGAAGCACTACAAAACATTATTATGATAATTTCTAATAACTTAACTAAGAGAAAAGCTGTATCACATTTATGGATTTAAAAATTCATTATATGAAGATGTAAACTCTCCCATATTGTTTCATAGATTCAATGCAATCTAAATTTTAAAAATCCTAAGAGTCTCCTTTTGGGAAAATTGTCAAGCTGATTCAAAATTTATATGGAAAGGCAAAGGGTCAAGAATAGTGAAATTGGCTTGATGAAAAGTAAAACTAGATGATTTACATTTTCCAAATATCAAGACTTATATAGAGCTATAGTAACTAAGATAATATGATTTCTGTTCATTAATAGATACACAAAAAATTACACAGGATAGAAAGCCCACAAAACCCCAGACCCATATTGATGTACAAATGTGATACTACACTGCAGTGGGGAAAGGGGGGCTTTTCAATAAATACTGCTAGGCCAGTTGGATATTTGTATGGAAAAAGAAGTGAATCTTGGTTTCCATTTCACACCAGAAGAAAGGATGAGTTGCAGGTAGATTGCAGATCTAAATATAAACTGTAAAACAATAACTTTATGGAAGATGACAGAATATTTGTATGAACTAGGAGTATGCAATGATCTCTTAAAAGTAGATTTAAAAGCACCAAACTTAAAGGAAAATGATGGATAAACTGCACTTTTAAAATTAAGAGAGTACAAAGGCAAATAAAGAGTTGGAGGACATATTGCAATCCACATATCTAATAAATTCTACAAAGCAATGGCAAGACAACCCAATGGCATAAGATATAAGAAGGTTTGAACAGGCACTTAACAAAAGAGGAAATCCAAAAGGCCAAGAAACATATTTAAAAAACTAAACTCATTAGTCATTAGAAAAATGTAAATTTAAACTATAATGAGATATATCTACATACACCAGCATGGCTAAAATTTAAAAGTCTAAAAATACTAAATATTGATGAATATGTAGAGCAAGGGTACTCATTACATTGAGATGAAGGCCAGCTATAGGCCTGGCTGCTGAAACTGCCTGTTGTAACCTGAAACTAGTTTTGTGTAAAAGCTACTGAAATAGCCTGCTGTGACTAAAGACTAGTTTGACTCACTGCCCTCAGTTACCAATTAGAACTTAGCAGCTTCCCAAAACCTTACTATTGCCAATGAACTTCCTGGACAAATAATACACAACATTTCTTCTTTTTATAAAACCTCCAACCTTCTCTTTGTTTTTCAGAACTATTGAAGTCCACCCAGCCTGTGTGTATACCCCTAATTGCAATCCTTGCTTCCTGAGTAAAATGTTTGAAACTTAAGATTCATCACCATATTTTATTTGATTTCAACATCCTTTACACAAATTGAAGACAGATAAAGTTAATCCATGTTATAAGGAGTCAAGAAACAGATTGTCTTGGGGAAGAGGTGGGTTTCAATTGAAGGAGATATAAACAGAAATGTTGCAGTGTTGGTTATAGTTTATGTGTTGATATGGGTAGTGGACACACAGGTGTGTGTTCACTGTGAAAATTTATTGAGCTGCACATGTATGATTTATGTACTTTTCTCTCTGTTATTCTTCAATTGTAAACTTTATTAAAAAGAAAAAAAAAGAACTTTCAGTCTGGGTAAAGGTTAGCAATTTAAGTCCCTGGAGTTTTGAGTTTCCACAGTGCTTGTAGGAAAAATAGCTCTCTATGGAGCACTGAGAACCTATTGCTCTCTGAAGAGCAGACAGAAGTAGCACAAGGATTGGGTTTTGCCCTCCGCCATCAGGACCATGTGAGTCTTAATTCCAAAAACATCTGCTAGTTCATGTCTTCATGTTTTGACCAGACTGATGCAGGCTGCAGTTTTTAAAAACTCTACCAATATTTTCTCTTCAGATGAGCACATACTAAGTCACAGATGAAACTATTCATATTTTTTGTCTAGTCATTGAGACACCCAACCATGATCATTAGAAGATGGTGCTAAAGGAAGTAGATTATATACTGCATTTGGGGTTGTTGTAGGGGATGAATCCACCATAACTGACATTGAAGGAACAAACCACTAATAAAAGAAAAATTTCCATTTGAGGGAATGCCTGGAAGAGACAATTCATTAGATCATGCTGCACTGATCCGTGCTGGGATAATTGTAGTATTTACCACAGTGTGTTAAATTTTCCATGGCTTGTGGCAACTACCCCATATTCTACCAATTATTTTCCTTTTTGCTTTATATTTGTTGGAGCTGGTTTCTGATGCTTGCAACCAAAGAACCTTAGTTGACTTGCCATGTTACCAACTTGTACAGCATAGAGACCTCTGGATTTTGCACAGAGAATGTCTAGCTGGCAAGCGCTGTCTCAGAGAAAAAAGACAGTGAAAGCTGAGCCTCACGTGGTGTCCTCAAAGCCTTGTGATTCCCTATAGCCAACAAGGAGGCCAAGCACTGTTGAGTTAATGTAACTCTTCCCTTATAAAACAAGAGAATGCAATTCTGTTATTGTATTCATCTTGTAGTAAACTGTTTCTTTTTCAGAGTGTAAATGACCAGGGGGATATTTTGGGGGAAATAAGCTTTCACTCTGGTGAGTCAATAAAGGGAGGGGCCCATCATCAAGTCTTCAAGGAGCACAAAGAGACCTTGGTAAAAATGTCTAACATTTAGGTTTGGGCCCTCTTTTTAAAAGAGCATTAGGAGATACATCTAATGCTAAGTGACGAGTTAATGGGTGCAGGAAATCAACATGGCACATGGATACATATGTAACAAACCTGCACATTGTGCACATGTACCCTAAAACCCTAAAGTATAATAAAAAAAAAAAAAAAAAAAAAAAAAAAAAGATGTAGTCTTGGATTTGGGAGTAGGCAGAATCAGGTGGGACAATTGTGTCCCCATAATATCCGTGATGCTAAAAATAATACTGTTAGCAAATGCTAATACTAGTTGCATTTTTTGACGACATAAGCTAGCATTATTCTTGAGCATTTACTATTTGCCAGGTGCAGTACTAAGCATTTTACTGGCATTATCTCATTTAATCTCCCCCAACATCATGCCAAGACAGACTTGAATATTGACTTCATGGCCGAGCATGGTGGCTCATGCCTGTAATCCCAGCAATTTGGGAGGCTAAGGTGAGAGGATCACTTGAGCCCAGGAGTTTGAGACCAGACTGGGCAACAAAGTGATACCTCATCTTTACGAAAAGATCAAATCAAATAAAATATTAGTCAGGCGTGGTGGTGCACACCTATAGTTCCAGATACTCAGAAGGCTGAGGCAGGAGGAGAACTTAGGCCCTGAAGGTCAACGTTGCAGTGAGCTATGATTGTACCACTGTACTCTAGCCTGGGTGACAGAGTGAGACCCTGTCTCTAAAAAATATATATGTATGCTTCATGAGAACAGAGAATTTCGTCTATTTTGCTCTTTGTGTCTCAAAGCACCTAGAAAGGTGCCTGGTTTCGTTTCAGTCGATAGTTGATATTCAATAATTTTGTCAAACGAACTTGCTGACTCGGCACTATCCCCTTTGTACAGATAAATCAGGGATTAAGTAGCTTGCCTGCAGCTAAGAAGTGATAAAGCAATGATGTGTATCAGGTCATCAAATTCCAAAGACTACAATCTTAACCACAGCCTTATTTTTGAAGTTTTCAGGAAAACAAAAATCATCAGAGAATGGAAAGTGTTTTGGGAAAACATTGCATCTACAGGGCCTTGCTGACCCAAATCTTCCATGGCTTTAGAACTGGTCCCGTGTCTTCATGCCATTGGCAATGCCCTCAGGATGGTGAGGAGAGGAGCAAATGCACCACTCAATACTCACTTGTTTACACAAGATATAGTGAATGACTAAAGGGAAAATTGTTGATCTTATCGATGATTCGCTCAAGTAATCAATAGAACAAGTTTGCTCAATTTTAAGCATCATGGGAAACTTTTTATATTCAGAATAAAAATGGAGACTATTGAAGATTTGGCTGATGACTAAATTGTAGATACCAGGGAAGAAAGAAATGTAGATGAACAAGTGAATGCTGGCTTCTAAATGACCATTTCCTTTGAATATTAAGTCCACTGTGACTGAACCATATAGATCAGTTGTCATTTCACTCTCCCAGGAAACCCTCACTCACACTTAATTAACAAGTTATGCAATCTCCTTTGTAACAACAACCAAAAAGGACTTCAAGAAATATTTATAAAATAGACACGTTTATAAACTTGTGTCTAAAGTAATCTGGTAGCTGAGAATTTCATGTGCTGAAATGTAACTGTCAAAAAAAAAAAGGAAAAAAAAAACCTCCCACCATAATTTTAGGTAGCTTCATTCAAATGACAATTCTCTAGGAATGTTTTAGGGAATTAGTGAATTTGAGTGAATATCAGACTCTGCTATTAGAAATCATTGATATTGTTGGATTTTGTTATTTTCTTTTCTGTATTATTCTGATCTCTCAGATGCAAGTAACAAAACTTGACAAACAAATGTAAACAAATATGGAGATTTTTGTTCACGTAACTGAAAAGTTTAGGTTATCTGGCTTCAGAGAAGGATATATCCCAATGCTCACATGATGCCATTAGGATTCAATATCTCTTGCCCCATCTCTTGGTTCTGCTTTCCCATGTACTGGCTTCATTCTCAGGCTGACCCCCTTAAAATGTTTGTCCTCTCAAAGCTCCAAGCTTACACCATCCTTATAGCTCATACTTTCCATTTCAACAAAAGCCCAGGGTTGTAATATCTTTGGCCTGTCTTGAGTAACATGACCATCCATTTCTGAATGAGGACGATAACTGTACTGATAAATACAGTTACCTGCTCTAGAAACTCAACCTGCTAAAAGATGTGTTTGACATCATAGATTATACAGAGGTTTGTAAATCTGATTTAGATCATTGCATGACACCCCAGAAAGCAAATCTTTTTGATAGATATTATAAAATGAAACTCTCCTTGGTCATAACCCACCATCACTTTGCTGGTCTAGACTAGATTGCTTCCTTTCACAGCTATAGGATTGGCTTCTATAAACTTTTCTCCTCCTCCAGAAACTAGTGAGGGGTGATTGTAGTCTTAGTGATCACAGATAACAAGACAAGAGTAAGGAGAAGAGACAGGTGACTGGAAGATGAGGCATTCCCAATTGCTACATCATTGTATATTCAGACATCTTTAAACCTTATAGTATAGAGGTTTATAATATAGGCTGAGAAATAAGACAGACTAGTATTCGTGTGCCAACTTTATGATCTAAGATAAACCAGTTAACCAAATCAATAAAATGAAGATACTAATATCTGCCCCATTAATAATAGCTACTCCAAGTAGGTGTGCCTAACTGATGGCCAGAGTAGCTGTCACTGTCACCCAACCCACCTAGTATTCTACCTTCATGACCAGCTCCCTCTCTCTTTTCCATGAGTCATAGGTTTCTCAAAATGAAGAGGTTCCTCTTTCTAACTTCTAGACTTTATTCTCACAGCACTCCTTAGTCCCATTAAATAAATTCTCAGGCAACCCAAGTTCAAATCCTTCCTCTTTCACTTATTAATTGGGTGACCTTGAGCAAGATGATCACTCTAAGCCTCAATCTTCTCATCTGTAAAATGGGGTTATTCACAGTAACCTCTCAAGAAGATAGTGTAGCTTAAATTAGGTCGTATTTTTAAATTATTTAGAACACAATAGATGTCAAATAAATTTTACTTGTACTTATCGATTGCTCACCAACTATGTGCTAGTTCTTGTTTTAAGCACTTTGAGAGTTTTAATTCATTTAATCCTATTATTTAAGATTTACCCTATCGTTATGCTTATCTTCAAGACAAAGAAGAAAGCTTCGAGAGGTTGCCTGAGGTTACACTGCTGGTCATGGTAGGAGTGAGATTTAAATCCATTAATTTACTCACTCCATTATCTCCTCCCCTACCTACCTCTTACTGTGAAAAGATGAACTTATAGTCAGAACTGAATGGAGAATGGGATACCATGTCCTATCTCCTTGTGAGGCTTAAGTCCATTCTACTACTCATCAGTATATTTGCCCAGGGAGGTATTTAATTATGGACAAAGGCAACATTTCATCTAAGAAGTCCCTATTATCTTTTATGCCTTGCTGCAAGCAGTAAAGATGCAGATACTTACCACCATCTCACTGAAGCCTTATGGCTTCTCAATGAGGAAGGCAACATGGAACCCCCAGTGTTACTTAGCCAGAATGTGGAAAACCCTATGATTTGAATCCAGGACTCTCTGCCCTCAAAGAGTTTGCTTTTTATGACCATGCCATGCCATCGTAGAATGCAACAAAGAACGCTGAGAATACAGAGTAAATGTTTTCAGTGTCTCTGTGATGTACCATGTTTTGTGAACCCATGTCAAATTCTTAGCTAAGTGAATACCTCTACTTATTTTTTTCTAACTCACATTGATTGAGCATTTACCATGATCCAGGCAGAAGCTGTATGAACCTTGGGCAAGATATCACTTTTGACCTCTCTTGCCTGACTTTTGGACATTACTTAGGTTATGCCAGCTTGCTGTAACTCCTACCAGCCTTGCTGTGATGGGATACGTTGGTTTGACTTTAGGATATGTTGTTAAAGTCATCAATTATCCCTGTTGGAAAACCTAAGATTCATGTATCAAGGTTCTGCAAAACAAGAATTAAAGAGTAAAAAGCAATAAAAGGGGTAAAAGCATTTTTGGCTTACTTTCCTCATGGTGGTCATTTTGTTGGAATCATAAGCCTTATTGCAAAATGGATGAGAAAGGTGATGAGTAATATCTTAGTTTATTCAGACTACTATAACAAAATATCGTAAACTGAGTAATTTTTAAGATACACAAGTTCATTTCTCATAGTTCTAGAGGCTGGGAAGTCCGAGATTAAGGTACAGCATATCTGGTGTCTGGCAAAGGCTTGCTTCTGCTTCCAAGATGATGCTTGTTTTTGTGTTCTCACATGGCAGCAGATGGAAGGGCAAAAATTATGAATGCTATGTGAAGCCTCATTTATGCGGCCATGAAACCCATTTACAAAGGAGAATTCCTTATGATCTAATCAACTGCAAACATCCCTACCTCTTAATCCTATTGCATTTGGGATTAAGTTTCAACATGAATTTTGGAGAGACACAAACATTGAAAACATAACAGTTAGCTTAACCAGGTAGTTTAACACATGGTCCTCATCCTCTTACACTTTAGGTAACTTATTAGGCTTGAAAAAAAGTCAGTGTTTCCATGAATTTGAAAATTAACCTAGCTCGTACTGGATTAAGAAATTACAAATTAGACCCAGAGTTAGAAGATAAATATTGTGCCAATCAAATTTGACCAACATTAATGAGTTATGTCTGTCAATGCAACAATTGCAAAATGCTTTTTCCCCCACTCTTTATTTTCTGATCTTTATTTGTATTTTTTAGTCTACTTGGACAACAGCATGTAAATTTGGGGAAAAGAATCAATTAAAGCTTGCCAGCATATATGCTTACAATTTACTAACTTCCCCATGACCCTGCATAGCATTATTCTAAAGTTTCTCTCTGTTGCAATTGGGGCTCTATTGTCTCTGAAATGACCCCCCTGGTTGAGAAGACCATCAAGAATATGCAGCATCTCAACCATCTCCCACCCAGAGACCAGCCTGATTAATCCCGATTGAGTCTATGGAAAGCACACAAATATAAACTATTCATTTATTTCAAATCGGTGGGTGCCATGGGGGAAGTTATCACATATAATCTAGTGTTAGTCTATCCACTGCATCATAAAAATTAATTTGTCTAATTAATGACATTAGTACTTTTATACATGCATAATTCATATTAATTGATAAGTCTGCCTAAAAAGAATACCTTATGGAAGAAAAATGATCCCATTAGCACAAGTTTAATCCAAATCAGGGCTGACAAAGCATGGAGCCTTCAAGGCGTATCTTCAGCTTTGTTAATTGTCATAAGCATTCTAAATTGATTATTCTTACATTAGCATGAGACATTTCATTCATCAATGCTTTGCTGTAAAGGAAATTTGTCTAATGGATTGGGGTAGCTCAACTAAATAAGTAGTATTTTTTCTAGGGTAGCTTGAGGGGCATTTGAAGCATCTTAATTCACTAATACTGGAGGGAAGAAAAATTAGCAATGGAAATATATAGAAATATCATACAAAATTAGATTTCTGACACTGAATAATTTTTGTGATATCTATTTCAATGGTAATTGAGTGAGCATGCCTGCACTTTTATTGCTTTTCTGTTTTGCAAGCTCCATGATAAACAGCCAATGTTAATATTTCTTATGAGTTATGTTCCTGCACCTGGTAGGGCCACAGGGTTATGAAGTGGAGGATGAGTGAGATAAATATGCATTTTCGGGAAGACTGCTAGGAGGCATAGGGATTACACAAGGATTGGCCATGGCGCCAGGCACCTTGGGCTTCTAGGAAGACCATTCCTACAGGCACATTTGGCCAACCAAGCCATGGAAGACAATAAACATAGATGTCTCTGTTCAAATAGACTCAAGAACTGGAAATCCATGAAGTTTGGGGGCTGCTTCTTCATTTTTCAGGAGTCATTGAAGAATTATTTTTAATAGCCAAAACCAAAGTTATTGGTTGATGGCCAAAGATTTACACAAAGCTTCGTTGAGATACCCTGGTAGAGGGAAGGGAAAAGTTAAGAATGAGATGGATGAATATATTTAATATTTGCCTCTCTTCTCTTTTTTGTGTAAACAACTTCTGCACTATGGGTTCTGGGCACTGCTGAGAAGTATATTCTAGACGCAGCAGTATTTACACCGTTAGGATCTTGGTAGACTGGGGAAGTTGTCCACAATGGTCTCTAATTTAGAATATCTTCTCCTGCTCCTCTTTCATTCCCTTTTCCTCACCAGAATGGATTTAAATTATTTCCAATACTTCAGACTATCATAGGCACTGGAGTTAGCAAACCTGTATGAAAGTCTCAGCAAAGCTATTCAGAAATGATGTGACTTTGGGCAAATTGATTAACATCTTTGAGCTCCAGTTTTGTTTTTTTTTTTAGGACGGCATGAGGATGATATTAGTAGCAGTTGCAATGTGCAGTTGTGAGTGGTCATGTGCATGAGATAACCCATGCAAATAGCACATTGTGTGTAGCATGTAACAGTGGCTCAGTAAACTGCAACAAACAATATCAGCTATTATTTGGCTGATCCAAATGGAGAAAAGGGAAGGGTAGGCTCTCTTGTATTTTTATTCATTTTTTGAAATTTTCCCTTTTCTTCTATCTTGGAGGACTTTTAAGTCTAAGTAGCATGTTTTCATTAATCTCAATTCCCCCTTGCATTTCAGAGTGGACTGTTTTGGTTACTTGCCACGCCACACACAGAAATCCTGGGCTAAGGAAAAAGTGCTAACAACCTCCCATCTACCTTCACGAGCAGTGCCTCAGTAACTGCTCTACCTGCGTCACTAACCTCAAAGCTGCTGTGCTTTTGTCAAAGGAGCCAGCTTGGTAGAGGAGATTGAACTCAGGTTTTAGATTTAGATACACCTGAGCTAGGAACCTCTCTCATGCATTCATTTATTCATACATTTATTCAATAAATGTGAATACCCACAGTGTACCAGGCACTGTGCCAGGCTCTGGGGATACTAACAAGATAGAGGAAGGCAAAGACTATGCCCTCAATGGGAGGTCAGCTGATAGACAATTGACTAGTAAGCACAGACACAAAGAAGAAAATGTCAGAGAGAATTGCCGAGAAGGGAAGTAGACTAGGTAATATGGTGTAGAGCAACTGGGCTGTGGGGAGATGGGAGGGGAGATCACTTTAGCAAAGATAAACAGGGAAGGACTCTAATGTGAAAGAAACTGAAAACATCTAAAGAGCCCATCCCTCCAGGCAGAGGGAGCGCTGGGTAAAAAGATTCTGCAGCAGGAAGGACCTTGGCAGCTTGGAGGCACAGGAAGGAGTGTGTGACTACAGCACTGTCATCAAGGGGAAGACTGGCAGGAAATGAGTCTCAGGGTGAGCAGGTATCTGAATGGAAATGTTATCTCTACCATTGGCTCACTATATTTTCCTGGAGAGATTTCAGAGTCATCTCCAAGCCTCAATTTCCTCTTTTGCAAGATAGAAATAATAATGGTTGCTTTCCACAAGGCTCTCTTGATGAATAAATATGTCAAGATTAGAGGAGATACTTTTAGAATCATTAAATGTTGCTTCCTTGTGTCTTTCCCCTCCTTGAGTACCATGCTGAAATATTCCAGATCAGTAGAAAGTCCCTCGCCTAAATTATTTTGGGCTTTACACACAATCCAGTAGATAGCTACATATTTCCTCCCACCAGGGAAAATCTTCCTCTTATTGGTGACTGTATGTGCTACCAAATAAGATTAGGAGAGTCTGGAAGAAGCATCGAGGCCCAGAAGGAAGCCCTCCTCTACTTCTGATACAGAGCTGTTGGATCCTATATTCTGGACATGGCTTAAGGTTGATTCACTTTCCAGCATCCTGGTGTCACTCCAAGGGCTCTTCTTTTGGGCTGTTTTCAGTGTAAACTGCCTCCAAGTCCCATATATCCCAAGATATGATCCCTTTAGAAACAGTCATTTCTTTTGCAGGCTCTAATCCCCTTGTTCTATTGCTATTGATTTTTCACATCCATTTTCAATCCATTCACCAACCTCTCTGGGCCTCAAGTTTCAACTGAAAGAAAACACGTCCTCAAGTTGTTCATTTTGGTTTCCAGTAGACAGAATTTGGGAGGGATGGAGATATTACATATCCCACAACTAAAATATACCAGATGTGTAGCTTTTTTCTGGTTTTTAACGTATAATATTCCTGTTTCCTAAATGTAACTTAATATTGCTTTCAACATGGAATGTGATACTCCAATTAGGTCAAACATAAGCCATACCATCCCCCTACATATATATTTATACATAGACTAATGGAAGTGGCTAGGACAAATGATCTGTGTTAGATATTACAAATGTGAAAAAATGAGGTTTGTAGGGATAGATTTAATAGCTATTAGGAGAATGCTTAAAATAATTGGTTATCGTTGAAAAGAAATGCCAGATATCATTATTGGCATTTACAATTTAATTAGCTTGATCCCTGTGTGTCCAATATGTTGTGTTTTCCTCCTTTCAGTTTTTTCTGGAAGAAATAAAACTAATAGGCTTTCACAGTTATTTAAGGAAATGTTATTAAGACCCACAATGCTAGGATATACTAATAGTTTAATGGATAAAGAATACAGGTCATTTTTCATGTTAAAACACAGCCCTGAAATGAGATACTTCATCCACTTCCTATTGAGCTGGAATACAAAATGATACAAAATGCATTATTTCCTCAAAGCTCTTGGTTTGGTCCAAGTTTCCTGTGGTTTTCAATCTTTGTGCCATCCGTTCTTTTTCTTTCCAATGTTATTTGAGGAAGGGCATGAAATGGGGAGGGTTCTGGAAGATTTTCAGTGAAAGAACTGAACTCTGCAGGAGGCTTGTTGTGAAGCTTAAAAGGCAAGTTATCTTTCTTCCCAGGCACCTCTGGGGTTAGAAGTTTCTTGTTCACCTGCAGGTGGCTCTACACATTGTTGCTGACATCCTACACATGCTATTTCATTCTATGCAGTGTTTTATGAAATCAAAATACACATAATTATTGGAGCCATCTCTAATCATCTCCACCTGCAGAACTTTGATGGTGATGTGTAGTATCTGCTTCTCTGATCTCTAACACTCCAAACTCACATACTTCAAAAATCACAGGTAATCTACCTCTTTCCTGAGGCAAGCATAATTAGAATGTATGGGTGGGTTGTCAATATTATTTAATCATGAAACTATATATATTAACCATGTGAGGGTATACATGTGTGTATATATATATATATATCTGACAGTCGTGTGTCACATAATGACTTTTCGGTTAAGGATGTAACGTATATATGACTGTGGTCATTCAGTAAGCTATTATTGAAGAAAAAATATTTTTTATAAACTTAGTGTAGCCTAAGTGTACAGCACTTATAAAGTCTATAGTAGTGCATAGTAGTGTCCTAGGCCTTCACGTTCACTTACCACTCACTCACTGACTCACCCAGAGCAATTTCCAGTCCTGCAAGCTTCATTCATGGTAAGTGCTCGGCACATGTGTGCCATTTTTTAATCTTTCATACAGTATTTTTACTTTACTATTTTTATGCTTGGATATGTTTAGATACACAAATGCTTACCATTGTGTTATAATTGCCACAGTATTCAGTACAGTCACATGCTGTACAGGTTTGTAGCCTAAGAACAATAGGCTACACCATAGAGCATAAGTATGTAGAAGGCTATACCATCTAGGTTAATGTAAGTGTATCCACTCTGTGATGTTCACACAATGAAAAAATCAATCACCTAATGATGCATTTCTCAGAAAACATACCAGCTGTTAAGCAATTCATGACTAGATGCATGTATGTATATATTTTTGTATATGTACCATATCATGCATACTTGGATGATTTATTCAAACATAATGATATGTGGAATTTTGAATACAAAATTCTGAAGCCAGACAAAACACTTATGCATCACTCTTGCTTGGGGATTATTGGCATTTAGAGTTAGCCTTGCCATCATGTGTAGGTGTTTAAAGATGATATCACTAACAGGAATGCTACAGGCTCATCTGTAACATTTGCAAGGCAAAGGAGGCCTATAGACCATACGTTTAAATATTTAAATTGCAAATCAAGGTAGCAACCTATTAAATATGTCCTATCCTTGACAAATATACATCACAATTCCTTAGAGTTGCACCATGGAATGTGGCTCTTTCCTGAGAGCCTCTGGCCTTGCATTCAGTCTAGGTACCTTCCTTTCCATGGCCAATAATGTGGCTTGCATTCTTAATCCCTGTTTTTCCCTTTTCAAGAGGTCACTCCTTGACTTCCTCTCAGGTCTAGGGGTGGGCACACTGGGTGGTACCATTCACTCACAGCAGAGCAGACCCCAGAAGAAATAGCAGAACCCAAAAAGTATGCCAGAACTGACCAATCAGGGATTATCACAGCCTTGGGTACATGGTGGAGTGTGGCCCAGAGGAAAGACAGGGCTCTGGGTAGGAAAACGCCTTGATCCTAGTGGTATTTTGACTTGAAGAAAATAGTGGCACTGTGGTCAGAGTGGAGACATTTTAAAGTATGCATCCCAGGACTAAGGGTAATATTACAAGCTTCTTTGCATGGTTAAAACCATCATCTGTATGTTTTGGTCTTAACAGCTTCTCACAAAATGGGTGATATTAAAAAAGAGAGATGAGTTTAGATTTGTGTATTTATCAAATTGTCCAGTTACCAAGTTGTTTCTCCATTGTTCTTCCTTTAAATAGACGTAACCAGTATAGTTGTAATTTATTCTTTTTTGTATAAGAGGATTAAGATCTGACTTTATTGGAAAGAATGGTATATCATGGGACAATAAGAAAAGAAGACATTTAGGTGTAGCTTACAGAACAAATAAAAGGAGCCCAAAAACGTAGGTACTGTACTATTGGCGAAAGAAAAATATTAAATGGCTTTAGGAAAGCAAGACTGAATTTTAGCTCTTGTCAGAAAGATACTTCTAATCTGCTTCAATGTAGGGACCTTTATCTTTTACACACTGGTCACATAGTTTTTTTTTTTTTTTTTTTTGATGAAATTTCTCTGCCTTTTCATTTAATGGGGCTAAAGGAAGTCCCACAAGTGATGTTGTTTTGCTAGTAGCTAATTTCTGTAAATTCAATAATGTAGAGTTTCATTTATTTTCCCCAAGTGTAATGGATACTATATAACCCTGTTCACTCAGTCATTGACATCAGGTTTCTTGATGTTCTGAAGGAAGATTGAGCCCTGTGTTGGTTCTGCATAGGCGTTACATTCTCAGCATGTTCTATCGTCCCATGGGATTGGTGAAGGAAACATTTGACAAACCTCTTCAAAGCTATATACATTCTGAACAGTTAGATGCAGTGGGCCTGGAATTCTGGGTTAAATGGAGTGGTTCATGGCAGCATGATGGAGGTTTGGGCGTATCTGCTGGAACCACTGGGTCATCATGAGCCTTTAAAGGGGAGAACTGGACACAGCAAGACTGAAGTGGAGACGGGGGCCTGGAAGTTGTTTAGGGGCTTCCTGTCTAGGAACAAACTGCCTCTGGGTAGTTGAACATTAATTGTTGAAGGAGAAAAACATCAGAAACACTCTTGATGGACTATCTGCTCTGAATTGTATGGCCTGGCAATAGTAAATACCACTGCTATGGTCTCAATATCCTCCCAAATGCATGTATTGAAACTTAATCCCCATTGTGGTGGTATTAAGAGCTGAGACCCTCTGGGAAGTGATTAAATCACGAGAATAAGGCCCTTATGAATAGGTTAGTGCCTATAAAAGGGCTGAAAGGAACCACCTTAGCCCCTTTTTGTTCTTCCACTCTTTAGCCATGTGAAGACGTTTATTCACTCTGGAGAATGCAACAACAAGGCGCCATCTTGGAAATGAAGAAGGTTTCTCATCAGACACTAATCTTGCTGGCACCTTGATCTGGGACTTCTCAGCCTCCAGAACAATGAAAAGTGAGTTGCTATACTTTATAAATTACCCAGTCTGCAGTATTTTGTTATAGCAGCACAAATGTACTAAGACCTCCACTCTCCTTCCCACTGTTCTTCTGGTTCTGTGTATCTGAATGAGATAGAAAGCTCAGGCAAGTCCTTGCCCAAAGTCCTTTACATTTTCAAAAAAAGAGACCTGTGGGTGTAGCAGATTTACAGGACCACTCTAGGCCTGCCTTCCTCATCCACATTATCCTATAATGCTTACCTCCTTGTTTTCTTATTTCTAGGCATCTGGGCCTTCTTGTATATCCCCCTCAATCTGTGTCAACTCCCACTCCTTTTGTACACACAATTTTCTCTGGAATGATCTCTCTAGATACTACTGGTCTACCTCCCTCACTTCATCTTTGCCTCTGACTTCCATTCATCCATCAGGTCTAAATTTGGGAGCAAATCCCAATAAGACCCCTTTAGCTTATCCCGCTCGTTAAATTAGTTCCCCTGTAATCTGCTCTTTGCACAGCACTCTTCCTGAACATCTATCCTGTAGCACTTTGTACACTTGTAATTATCTGAGTAATGCTTCTATTCACTTAACACCTGTGTAGCCTACCAGACTATAAGAGCAACATGGGGCCATGGCTCACACTGTATTATCAGTGCCTGGCAAGTGAAGGTTAACTCAAGGGCTGACAGTCAAATGGAGGAATATCTCTGTCTTTGGAGAACAGGCAGCACCAAATGGTGGAAAGAACTTTAGTCTGAGAGTCAAGAATCCTAGGCCCTTGTCATAGCCCTGAAGTTAATTTCTTGGGTGACTTTGAAGTGGTTATAAAAAGAAAAGGTGCCTGAAAATTTCTAATATGGCAGTGAAAGATAAGAAAAGAGAGGAGTTATATGCTTCAACCATATTAAACTGCTAATATTTAACCTTTTTTTAACCTACCAAAGGGGCAATTTCATATGGTTTAAACATATGGTTTAAGCTAATTGAATAGAAGTCCCTTTCAGCTTTGTTGTGGGGTCACTGAGTTTCTTCCACAAAGCTTGGAGTCCCATTTTAAATGAGTTTCCTTCTAAGGTGGTTGGGTCAGCTCACAGAGAGGAAAGTGCACTGTGTGTGTGAGACATGGAGAGCTGGTCCTAACTGGTCCCATTGAGCAAAGAAGGTGGGCTCTGGTCATCACTGTCCCCAAATCACATTTTCTCACTCCCAGTCATAAGTCCCACATCTTCACTTTGAACATAGTTTGAAAAGATGATCTTTTTTTATGTTCTCATGCCTGCCCCTCGGCCTTTGTGAAGCAATTTCTACAGAAACGATGGTCTGCCACCAAATAAGAGTTTACTAAGAATAAAAATTGAATTTCGTCTGCTTGTTGACAAGCTGATTGATCTGGGGGCTCTCGTGACCGAATCGTCTCCTAAGCACATTCTCATTTATCATGTGTGAGATTGTTTCAAAATCAATAGCAGCCCTGCGCAGATGAGTGTCTGCTGGGGACCTGTCAGGGCCCACAGCCTTCCCTGTAATACTGCTAATTTTTTTGACAGAATTATTTCAACAGTTAAATTGTTCTGTGCCTGTTATCCCCATGCTTTCACTAGAATAGTTTGTTGAGGTCCTAATTTTTAATATCCTCCTTGTAAAGGTTGAGCTTTAAGGAGTTTGCCCTTTTAAATCATGAGGGTAGTTTCTCACCCCTGCTTTTCTTGCTTAAAAATCTGTGTTTGAGAATTAGATGATATTTTAGGATCTCACTTGAGTGTAGTAGGAAGCAACTCTATATTCAACTTGCATCAAAGCACGTGTCATAGAGAAGCAGGAGTGAGGCAACCTGACTTCACTGAATAGAATAGCTGTGTGGCTTTCGAAATTTTCTTTCCCTGTCTGGGCCTTATTTTAAGAAATTAAGTCAAATGATGTCTTAAGAACACTGTTTTTAACAGGCTATTTGTTCAGATCAGGAGCTGCAAACTGAAGGTACATGGGTAGGATTCAGACTGCAGATAGATTTTATTTGATCTCCAAAGTATCTGTTTTGTTTCATTTAGCTTAATTCACCCTTTTTCTACTTAATTTTAAAAATTAATTTGTTGATGTTTTTAATTTACATGCAGTACCATGAACTCATAGAACTCATAGAACTTTGGCACATGCATAGATTCTTGTAACCAATGAAAACGAGATACCGAAGAAATTTCACATTCCAAAAATTCCTTTGTGTTTCCCCTTGGTATTCAAGTGCCCTCCTCCACCACAACTTCAAACCTTTGACAATCACTGATGTGCTCTCTCTTTCTATAGTTTTGCCTTTTTCAAGACACTGTATAAATAAAATGATATTATTAATTACATTTTGAGATTCAGTTCTTTTACTTAGCATAATGCATCGAGATTCATCATGTTGTGTGTTACCAGCAATTTGCTCCTCTTTGTTGCTCAACAATATTCCATCGAATGGATGTACCGTGGAAGTATCATAGTTTGATTATTCACTCACCCACTGAAGGGTATTTGAGCTATTCCTAGTTTGTGATGACTGCTATTGTTTCATGTGTCCTTTCCAAAATTCAGGTGGTGCCAATGTAATAGTATAAGAAGGGAGACCTTTAAGAGGCAATTTGGACATGAGGACTCCTACTCGTATGAGAGGGATTTATGGTCTTCTAAAGGAGACTTCAGGTAGCATTGATCCTTTTTGCCCTTCCACCTTCTGTCACATGATAACAGAGCAGCAGGGCACCATCTTGGAAGCCAAAAACAAAGCTTCACCGGGCACTGAATCTGCCAGAGCCTTGATCTTGGACTTCCCAGACTTCAGAACTGAGAAAATACATTGATGTCATTTATAAATTACCCAGTCTCAGATATTCTATTATGGAAGCACAAAATGGACTAAAACAATAATTATGAATAATGCTGTTATAAAATTTGAGTACAGGTTTTGTATGAACATTAAGTCTTCTTTTGTCCAATATAAATATCTAGAAGTAGGATACCGGGTCATATGGTAAGTGTATGTTTAATGTTTAACATTTTCAGAAATTACAAGTATATTTTTCAAAGTGATTATGCCATTTTGTACTCTCACCAGCAATGCACAAGAATTCCTGTCTCTGCATCCTTACTGACATTCGATATTGTCAGGATTTTTTTATTTTGATCATTTTAATAGGTGTGCAGTAGCATTTCATTGTGATTTCAGTTTGAATTTCCCTATGACAAATGACATTGAGCATATTTTCATGTGTTTATTTGGCGTCATATCTCTTTTCTTTTTTTTTTTTTTTTTTGACACAAGAGTCTTGCTCTGTCGCCCATGCTGGAGTGCAGTGGTGCGATCTCGGCTAACTGCAAGCTCCACCTCCCGGGTTCATGCCATTCTCCTGCCTCAGCCTCCCGGTAGCTGGAATTACAGGCACCCACCACCACGCCCGGCTAATTTTTTATATTTTTAGTAGAGACGGGGTTTCACTGTGTTAGCCAGGATGGTCTTGATCTCCTGACCTCGTGATCCCCCCGCCTCGGCCTCCCAAAGTGCTGGGATTATAGGGGTGAGCCACCACCCCCAGCCCATATATCTTTTCTAGTGAACGATTTGCTCAAATATTTTGCCTGTTTTTAAAACTGGGTTGTTATTTCCTTATTGTTGTCTGGGAGATTCTTCGTATATTTTTGGTATGTGTCATTTGTCACATATTTGCTTTACAAATAATTTCTCCCAGTGTGTGATTTATCCCTTTATTCTCTTGTTTTTGTCACAGCACAAAAGTGCTTAATTCTCATAAAGTTCATTATTTTTCCTTGTAATATTTTTTATTTTATCTATTGTTCTTTTGATGTCATATCTAAGAAGTCTTTGCCTAACCCAATGTCATGAAGATTTAGTTCTGTTTCCTTCTAAGTGTTCTATAGTAGTTTGTTTTATATTTGAGTCTGTGATCCATTTTGAGTTAATGTTTTTTATATAGTGTGGGGTGTGGATCAAACTTCTTTTTTTCTCTTTTTTTGGTGTGTGTATGGATGTTGAAAGGCTTTTTTGGCACTACTTGTTAAAAAGACTGCACTTTCTCCATTAAATTATTATCAAAAATTCAAAAATCACTTGATGATGTTTGTGTGCTTCTACTTCTGGGTTTTCTATTCCATCCCATTGGCATATCCGTCTACCTTTTCATCAATGCCTCACTGTCTTGACTACTGTAGCTTTATAGTACATCTTAAAATTTACTAGTGTTGAGTTTCCAACTTTGCTATTTTTCAAAATTGTTTTGACCATTTGAATTTCTTAATCTTTCCATACAAGTTTTAGAATCAGTTAGTGTGTATGTATAAGAAATCTTGCTGGGATTTTGATTGGGGTTGCATTAAGTCTATAGATCAACTTGGGGGAAAATTGACATCTTTACAATATCTTAACTATATTGACTCTTTTGCTCCATGGACACAGTGTCTTTCTGTTTCTTATAGGTCTTCTTTGATCTCATTTATCAGCATTATGCAATTTTTGGCACACAGATCCTAGACATATTTTGTTGTATTCATATGTACAGTTTCCTTTTGAGACCTATTGTAAATGGTGCTGTTTTAATTATTTTATTTACAATGGTTTGTTCATTGTTCATACATAAAAATAAAATTGATTTCTGTGTATTGATCCTTTATTCTCAACCTTATTGAACTCACTTATTTGTTCTAGGATCTTTGTTGTAGGCTCCTTGTGGTTTTCTACATAGAGAATTATATTATTTATGAATAGGGATAATTGCATTTTTCTTTCTATTCCAAATGCCTTTTATTTCTTTTTCTAGACTTATTGAATTTGCTAGGACATCTAGTACAAAATTGAATAGAAGTGGCAAGAGTTGACATCCTTGACTATTTCCTGATCTTATGGAGAAAACATTCAGTATGATGTGTTGGGTGTACTGTTTCTTGTAGATACCCTTTATTACATTTCTTTCTATTCCTGGTTTTCTGAAAGGTTTTGTTATGAATGAATGCTGAACTTTGTAAAATGCTCTTTTTCTGCATGTATTGATATGATCATATACTGTGATAAATTACATGATTGATTGTTGAGGATTAAGCCAGATTTTCAATTCTGTGATAAACCTCATTTGGTCACCAATATTTTTTAATGTAACAGCTTTTAAATAAACACTTTGAATTTTCATTTTCTCCTCATAAGTCAGAAGATCTGACATCAGTGACTCAGAAATCCTGCCTGTTTACAAACTACAGTTGAATAGAGGCTACTCTCTCACAGAGTGGGTAGGTGCCATCAGTAAACCACAGTAGAAGACAGTCAAGAATGTTTGTCTGTGGCATAGGTACTCATGGCTTTTTCAAAGGAAAGAAATATTTATCTATCATAATGTCTCCAAGAAAGTGAAAAGTGAAAGACAGACAAAGAGTTCTGTCTCTTTCAGGGAAAATGTAAGAAAACATGTACTTTGAGGAAAGTAGAGAAAGCATGTACTTTGGGGGAAGTGATCAGTATTTTCAGCTATTTTCCATCACAATTGTCACCACCTTGACCCCTGCAGGCATCCGGGTTAGAAACTCTACTCTAAATGAATATTCCAGGCATCATTCCCTAAGCCTTGCCCAATATACAACCATGCCAGACCTCTGGAGGGACACAGAGTGACTGCAAGGAAACAACCAAGCATATAATTCTTCTTAGTATTTGCAACTTGGACAAAGGTGGTGCAATGAAAGCCCCAGGCTGTTTCTTCTGTACCCAATCATCCACATGACTCCCACATCTTAGTATGATGATCTTTTTTTCCTTTACTTTATTCATTTTCAATCCAACTCTTTATTTAGTGAGACCATATTTGATTCCAGGGCAACTATTCTTTGGAGAGAATAAAGGATGGTGCATTTGTCCCATTAGCGTTTCTCTTGGAGTGCTCTCTTGAGTCTACAATGAAAATCTTCCTCAAACACGTATTTCTCTTTTGTGCCTCTGTCTCCCCAAGTAACTCCTTCTGACTAAGGTGTCCTTTCTATTAATACCTTTTTTTAATACCTGAAAATATTTACCAATGCCCCAGAATTCTGGGCAATGCTTCTGACTCTCAAAGGAAAAATTAATCAAGCTCTTCGTGGGTCCTTACTGCCCTGTTCTTCCTTCTTTTGAAGCTCATTGTACTGCTGTCATCTGATAGCTTTAATCATGACTCTAAAACCAATTTGAATAGGTAAAATGTGGGCATAGTAAACAAAACCATCAGAGCTTCTGAAAGTATATGCAGTAAAACATAAATATCTGCCCCCACTCTTAACCCTGTGTCCCTGGTACTTTTCCCTAGAGAAGACAACTCGTCTCGGTTTCTTGTGTCTCCTTCTGAAGGCCCTCTCTAAAGCATGTATAACACTTTGCACACAAATGAAGACACTACACACACTTCTTCACCTTGCTTTTTTGTTACTTGAAATATATCTTAAAAGATTGTATTTTGAAGTATGTCTTGAAGAGTATTCCACATCAATATATTTACTTATTCATCCCAAAATATTTATCAAATGCCTACTACACACCAGCACAGTTCAACCTCTAGCGATGCAGCTTTGAACAGACACAATTGCAACCCTCACTGATTTATTTCTGTGTTGTTTTGATTGACAAATTGACTATTTTGATTGGCAAGTTTTCATTGACAAACCAAAATAATATAAAACAAAATTATTTATATATTATGTATCATGTTAGATAACATAATATGTATTATGACAGCTGATATTTAGTGCTATGCAGGTAAATAATGTAGCATCAGAAGATAGAAAATGTTGAGAGATGGAGTTGCAATTTTAAATCTACTGGTCAGGGAAGGCCTCATTAAGAAGATGGCCTTTGACTGGGGATGGAAGTCTGTACCTGGTATATACAGGTGACCTCATTTTTTTAAGTGAATTATAGTCTTCTAAGTACATGATATGCCATAATATTAATGCATTTGCCTGTCCATGATAAGGGACTATTGGTTGTTTCTACTCTACGTCCAATAAACAAGGATACAAAGATTATCTTTGCAACCAGTCTTTGCATATATGAGCATCTTTAAATATAGTGACAAAAAGAAACTCCCAAAGAAGTGCTGTATCAGAAAGAAGAATTACCTGTATACATATTCATGTCATTTATTAGCCTGAGTTTCTCAAGGGTAAGAACCATATCTCAGACATCTTTGAATTTCCTGAACCTACAGGATGTTTTTGGTTTGAACACGTAACATCTCAGGTCAAGAGTGTGGCTTTTCATTCTTCCAGTAAGCATGCCAACTTCCTCAGTCCCCTAAACTATATCCTACAGCTTAAGTTCACATCTACCCCCTTGGAGCCCAGCTGACATGGCTGAACTTATTACGGGAACCTAAGTAGGACAGAAAGTAAAAAGTCTTTCCCATTAGGCAATAAACAGTCATTTTTCTCCTCTGCATAGAAGGACACTGTGTCCTCAGGATGTGAAATCATGAAGGCACACCTCAAAGGACAAAAAGAATAATTCACATCACATCTTTAAGCTATTATAAACACATATGCATTGCCTTCCCAAAGCCCTTTCTTTGAGGGTATCCAAAGGAGACTACATATCCTCAAGGTCAAGGTAACTGAGAAAATTGGCAGACTCCAAAGGCTGTTGAGCATTTCAGTTAAAGTTAAGATCAGTTTAGTTTAAGGAGAAAAAAAAAACTCCCAGAGAAGACATGATGGATATGTAGCAACTTGGAGTTCTGATAATATTTTCAGAGGATGTCAGAGCATTCACAATTATTCAGTGCTCAGAACTCAGTTGCTCCCTGGCATTATCTGTGTTGGTCACAATGGAAAGTATCCTTTGAACATGTAGGGAAAGGTCATCTCATAAAAATAATAAGAAAGCTCTTTGCTCTTAGTTCGCTTAGAGGAGGTAAGAGGAAAATATATAAATAAGAGAGTCAGCAGCTTGATATGCCTGAATTTGTAGGGCAGATGATTCCTGCTGACGCCAGAGGCTGGTGTTCCCAAGAAGAGCAACAAGAAGTGATTTCTATTAAACCCTCATATCTTATTAATTTTATAACATAAATTGCCGTTAGGCTTTCCTGTGGAATAGACAATGATGATAATTTACACATGCTGGACAGATAAATGGTTCAATTCTTAGTTACAAGAGACTGTTGACAGTGATTACTGACGCTCATTTCTTTCATGCACATTATGGAGGGCAGGAAACTCCAGGTTTAGAGGCCTTTCATGTTTTTTCAAAGTAAATCAGTCACTCACATAATAATTATTTATTATTCCACATTGGCAGACAGTTGGGTGCATTTATGACAGTTAAGAGCTTGAGACAAAATGCTGCAAAGTGGCGCAACCGATAAAATATTTTACAGCACAGGAGATAGCAACAATAATTAGAACGCCTCGGTACGTAATGAAAGAAAAACTGTGAGGTTTTACCAGTGACTCCTGGCTAGTTTTCACCCATACCTTTAACTCATTCGGGTCTGAAGTGCTGGTGTTCACATGAGATTTGGACCCAGACCACTAGAAATCTTTATAAAGGCCCTCCTTCCCTAAATATCATCCATCCACCCATCTTTCCACATACTTCATTTTTCATTTATGCATCCAACTTTGATTAAGCATTTTGTATGTGCTGAGAACTCGATTAAGTTCTTTATTTCATATCCAACTGGAAAGACAGACCCTTAACTGAGAACCGGATGAATTATCATTTCAATTTAAATTGGTCTACCTCTTCCGATTCCCTACCTTGTTGTATTTCAGGTGTTCATCAGAGTTAGGTTTCCATAAAAAAGAAAGTGTTAAATCTGGGTTCTTTCGTCACAGTGCTTGGTTAGTGTTATTTTTTTCTGAAATCCATTTTTTTAAAAAACACGTTACAAAAGAAAATATAGTGAAAACCTCATTTATCTCATATTGCTAAGCTCTAATTGCCTCCCCAGGATACTGGTTTCCTATGTCCTCTATTGCATTATTCTATGTATGGTCAGGCCTGCTATGATTCAACAGGTTTACCCCTAAAGATCACTGTGCTCTACAAAATCACACAACAAAAACAGCAGGTCTGATGGGGAAAAGAGGGCAGAGTTACAACACTCTAAAATATCAGTGGCATATTTGAAAAATAATAAACACCATAGGAGTCTAGTAAAAACAGCAGAACAGTTTTACACGTGTTAAGGGGTTAAGAAATACATATATACTACAATGAGCATGACATTTTACCTTGGAAAAGAACTAGATTTTACTTATAGAAATGGATATGGAAGGATTGTAGCTTGCAAGTTTCTAGGAAGTAATAGAAGAAGGACTACCTGATGGAAACTTCAAACGCCAGATGTGATAGCTGTGGCTCATAACACAGCTGAGCTGAGGGAGCTGGTAGATGTTTGAGGTATGTGTATGTGTGTGTTTTGTGTATTTCTCTGTGCCTCGGATAAGCTGGGTACAGTTTTCTGTGTTCGACTAGTGTTTCTTGCAGGAGGCATTATGCATTAACAAACACAAAATTTGCATTATGTTCAAATTATTACCTAATAGATAAATCACAATAAAAAAAAATTTGTGTTCTCAAAACTAGTATTATAGCAGAACTGACAGTATGTATGAAAATATGTCTTTTACTTTCAACATAAACTTTAATGTAGAGCATCTTCTTTTCTAAAATTTGAAAATACATCAAAATAGAAAAGTTATGTCACCTATCATTCTAAAACAATCACACTTATTTTTGAATATTTTTAAGATACTTTATTTACATACACGGTTAACCTTGCCTTAGAGAGAGTGTCTACCAAAGGAAATTGTTGAATTTACAAAGTAGAGTTGTTTCAGTGATAAGTGGTAACACTTTCTCAAGAATTACTTTCATTTTAGATGGAAAGAACCCAAATGGCCACCAAATGATGAATGGGTAAACAAAATGTAATCTTGTCATATAATTCAGCCACAAAAAAGAATGAAATGCGGATACACTCTGCAATATGCATAATCTTTACAATTCTGTTTTCCTTTTCAGCTCTCAGAATAGCAAGGCTTTATTTTCTCTCTCTCTCTCTCTTTTTTTTTTTTTTTTTTTGAGATGGAGTCTTGCTCTGTCGTCCAGGCTGGAGTGCAGTGGCTCGATCTCGGCTCACTGTAACTTCTGCATCCTGTGTTCCAGCAGTTCTCCTGCCTCAGCCTCCAGAGTAGCTGGGACTACAGGTGCCCACCACCACGCCTGGCTAATTTTTTTGTATTTTAGTAGAGATGGGGTTTCACCATGTTGCCCAGGCTGGTCTCAAATTCCTGAGCTCAGGCAATCTGCCCGCCTCGGCCTCCCAACCAGGATTACAGGCATGAGCCACTACTTTATTAAAAGTCTATTTCACAGACTTTTAATTTTCCCATGGGCTCAATCACAACAGAGCAGAGTTATTCAAAGTCAAGTCTCTAATATTTGGCTGTCTTTGTTTAAATCCTAGCTCTCCCAATTTTTTTTATGTATCTTTGGGCTAGCTAACTATACCCTTCTAGTTTAAGTTTTATCATTGTAAAACAGGAATATTTATACATATAATGGGAATGCTTTTAGTATTAAATGAGATGATACATAGAAAGCTCTTACCCCCGTGCCTGACATATAGTGAATGCAAAAAAAAAAGGAAAAAGAAAAAAGAAAAAAAAAAGATACAGTTGTTTTTAACTCAGAAGAAATCTATCTGAATCCAGAGTATGAGAGTAAAGTGTTTGAATTTTCTCCAGCTTTCTTTCCATATGGGTGTTTGTTGAATTCTCTTCTGGGTTTAAAGCTGGTGCTATGTCATGGCTCTGTCTACCCGGGACATTTTTCTGCCTTCACTACCTATGATGCACTATGATGCTACTCAAAGCACTATGATGTTTTGAGTATATGGGATTTGTGAACTGTTAATGATCATGGATTGTCCTATCTTCTCTTCATTGTGGCTACTGCCTGGGTTCAATATATTAATTCCAGTCTTCCATCCCCTTTTATATCCAGGTATTCTCCAGAGGTTGTAATCTATGAATAGAGATCAAAGGAGAGTCAGTCATAAGAGCTGATGAAGGAGTTCTACAACTCCAGCTGTTGCAACTAGAAGTACTAACGTATGTAAAGAGACAACAGTTTTCTGATTGGTGCAGTCCTTGGAATTCTGAACCAATGAAAGAGAGCAAAAATGGGATGACAAACCTTCCTATCCTGATCCCTTAATCCTGTTACATGCCTTTGTGCTCTGAGAGGTGCTTCTAGATTCTGTCTAATGCTTGGCGGACCTACCTCTTGGTGGTGGGGGAAATTCTTGCCCTCTGTGCCTCTGCTGTTTGAAGATAGAAGACTTCTTCCTTATTTAAAATATACTTATGTTTTTGGTGTTTTTCTCAAATTCAAGACCAGCAGAAAAATGGTGGAAACTAAATGCATGTCCTTTTTGTTTTCTGATGTCTGGTGAGGACTGGGAGTTCTTTCCAGGGGCAGATTGTCTGACTTTTGCAACATCTCACAGAGGGTACTTTCAAGGGGAATTAGTAAAATCAGAAAATCTCGAGTTGAGCAGAACTTTAAGAATTACAGAACCTAAGCTACTGCCTGGTGTTCAAATTATTTTAATAACATCCCCTTCATATAATTTGTGCAATTTCCTCTTGCGCTATCTTCTTGATACCAATCTCACCAGCCATCATTATAGTCCATTTCATTGTCAGACAACTTGCTGAACCAAATTAAAATGTGTCTTTTATGTATGATCTTAGAGGTAAAGGAGAAAATTATTATACAGTCAGGAATCTGCACAGGAAACAGAAAATTCTCTAGGAATTATAATCAAAAAGGCCTTTAACAAAAGGAATTAAATACTTTCAAAATTATTGAAAAAAATGGATGGTTCAGAAGTTGAGGGATTGATATGGGTTTTTTTTTCTAATTTAAACTTTTGTTGAACTATAATATGCATACAGCAAATGCCATTAATATTTTGACTTCAACATCACCCGATAGGAAACTGCCTCTACCACCAGTTCCTGCATCTGTCTCATACCCACAAATGTGGTCCCCAGACGCTGGAACCTGCAATCAGGCAACTACAGACACACATAGTCATTGCAGGTTGTTTGTCAGCCAGTCTTGCTGAAAAAAAAAAAATCTGCCTACTTTCTACCTTCCAAATCTCCCAAATCTAATTTACAGAACACAAGTCACATTGGGGGCTATGACCGCAAGTTGGTCTCAGAAAAGTTGTTTTTATCTTACCAACCTCTGTGTTATAAGGGTGTACGTAGCAGGGCATGAGAATGCATGGTAAGGAACAATAGACTATATGAAAGAAGTTATCTAAGTTCTAGATGGACAGGCTTTTTTTTTTTTTTAACCAAAAATATTTCTTCCAATGTCTTGGCCCATATAATGTATAATAGTCATGAGGTTCAAAAGAAAAAGGCACTCGATTAGTTATCATTATCTTCTGAATAGCAGACCTGTTTAGCCATTGTAAGACATTAACACTTGAGTTCAAAATACTTTTACAGATTTGCATTAATCAATTTTCAAGATCTGATGAGTACAGAATTAAAGGGTCCTGAGATTCAATAAAGAAACTGGAGAAGGGCAGAGAAAGGAGAATTAAATGATAATGAATATAAATGAGATCTTTTCCTCAAGAAAGGATAGCTCCTAAAGATTACTTTAGGAATCCATAGAAAAACAAATGCAAAGAGCCCCAGTGATGGGGCTATCACGTAAAGTCTCAAAAGCATTCCCAAGTAGTGACGTGTTCTTCAAAAATTTTTACCGGTAGACATGGGAGAGACATGAGAGGCCACCAGGAGCAATACACTACGACCACACTTGACCAGTGAAAAATAGAGTGCAATTTATGGGATGCCAAGGACCTTTGCCTGCTCCGTTCCCATCTCTCTGGAGAGCAGCAGTGCAATCAGGAAGTTTATTCCCTTGTAAACACACCTTATTTTTAACATCTTAGTCATATTCAGCTGAGTTATCATTGCTTATGTTATTCAAATGACTCATTTCCTCTTGCAGCCTGCAAATATTAGACATGATCATATCCCATATCTATCTTATTCCCTGTAACCCTGAGAACCATCATTTAGTTTATCCAAAAGAAGAGTTTTAGAGGAAAACCATACCAAAGGCCAACATAAAATGCAAGAAATGGAAAAGCGAATTGCACATGTATCTTTTTATTTGAAGTCTCCACACAAGAGAAAGGTTCAGCTCGTGTTCTCTGTAAAATGTAGATGGATGGCAGCAATAACATCAGATATAGGAAAAAAAAAAACAATCAAATCACTGAGTAGGTCACATTCCAGATATATTATATCAGGATGGGGGGGCTCTACCTTCAGGCATGTGTTGCCTTTCTCAAAAGGCTTCTGAAATGTGTCCATGCATCTTTCCCTTCACCCTGTTTGGGCCTGATTCGACGCTGCAATTCACATATTGTCCTATACTCAGACTGCTTTCTTATCGTTCCACAAAAATCTTATGCTTATTTATACATTTTCATCTTTGCTGTTCATATGCTGGTGGGTTCTCACCTAAATTCCCTTTACCTGGTCAGTGCATCTGGCCTTAGCTGCTGAACTTCTTGCCCATAGGTTACCCCTTCACTTGAAGGGAGGGCCCATGACCACTGATTGACTCATGGAGAGTTCAAAAGATCCCTTGCTTTAAGAGGAGGATATTCTACGTTGCAATTAATGCATTCAAATCTGTAGTTTATGCTCTCTTTTTAGGGAACTTGATCTGAGGCACTGCTAAATAGGTTTTTTTCTTTATCTGCTTGAAACTCTGAGTCCAGACACTTTCTGCTTCCCCAAGGTAGTAAAGGTCTGCGTTCATTTCCACTAACCTTCCAGAGGTCTTCCCTGATAGTTTCAATTATCTTCTCTGTTCAGAGATGCTCTGTCATTCCCAGGTGGTGATACTCAGTTGAGTGCTCTCATAGATGCTGTCTTGTGGGGTCAACTGCCAGTTTGTCATATATATAAACTGTAGTTCCCTCAGGAAGGATATGGTAGAGGTATAAAATGTGCAGTCCATAAATGGTGTCCACCTAGCTTGACTTATAAGAGCAGTTGATTACTACCACCCAGTTGCTTGTCAGTTCCAAATCAAACCAACCTGCACCCTTCAATAAGTCAGGAGCAACGACTCTGCTTATCTAAGGAGGATCCCAATCCCTTGTCACTACAGGGGCTTCTGACAATGTGGAGCAAAGAAAGGGAGTGGACAGAATTACTGAGCTTCAAATAACCACAAGTTCATGTCTTACCAAGCACCTCATTTACACATGAGAGGAAGGCTGAGCCATCCCATTCTGCTTGTAGCCAACTGATTGTCAGAAGGAGTTGATTTTTCAAAGCGGACATCCACAAACTGAGGCATCTGGCCTAAGAAACTGAGTCTAGGATTAAAAGAAGAATATGTATGAGAGACTTCACTTGGAGTGTGCAGACTGATTCTTTTAGAAGAAAGGTAGGAGGGCCCTTTGTCAGAATAGAAACAGTATTGCCCAGAGTTTCCAAAGCTATGCTTTTTGAAACATAATTTTCTCTAGGTAAACTGAGAACGTAAGATTCTGTCTTCAAGTAAATTTTGAAATCTACACACTATAGCCAATGGAAACGTCCAAAGGGCATTAAAGGCTCTGAAAAGTCCTGTAAGTTAAAAAAAACTGTCTAACTTTGTTTAATCTAGCATTTTTTTATTTTTATATGAACACAGAAGAAAAGTTATTCTACAGAGCTATTTATTGTGGAAATCTTTACAGACATTCTGGGGGTGGCAATTATGGTGTTGGGGGATAGGGTGAGAGCTAGTGAGGTCCCGGTCATCTGAGCCCATGTAAAATTTGCATGAAGCCATTCTACATTGG
The DNA here is from genome assembly GCF_028878055.3 of Symphalangus syndactylus. Classification (NCBI taxonomy): domain Eukaryota; kingdom Metazoa; phylum Chordata; class Mammalia; order Primates; family Hylobatidae; genus Symphalangus; species Symphalangus syndactylus. The sequence goes on from NC_072433.2 coordinate 41,922,807, forward strand.
TGAGGAACTGAGTACAGGGCCAGTAAACTGCCTTTTCTTTTTGACATTTACTGGGAAGATAATCATTTGGCTACAAGCAGCATGGGATAGCTCAGCCTTTCTTTCATTCTGTAGATAAGGCACTTGGTGAAAGCAGAACTTCTATCTATTTGGAGCTCAGTAACTCTGTTCTCCTTTTCTGTTTCCTCAGTTGTAGGAAGCCCTTGTGGTGACTGGGAATTGGGATCCTCCTTAGATAGACAGAGCTATTGCTTTCTACATTCTTGAAGGATGCAGGTTGGTTTGGTTAGGAGATGACCAGCAATGGGGTGTAGTGAAAATGGAGTCTATTTTATTACAAGGACTATTTTATTCCCATTCTTCAACATGACATTCCAAGAATTACATAATTTATTCCTCACAAGCATCTACAGGATCTACAGAACAGGTGTCAGCATCTTTCTACTTTATAAGTGAAGAAAATGAGGCCCAGAGAGAAAACAACTGTCTTGATTCATTTGTACTTCATCCAGTTTGCCATCCACTTACTTAGAAATATTTATCAAGTACCAACTCGATGCTGGGTCCCATGCTCCTGCATTTATCTCACATTGGTTTTGTTCTATATAGAAAATGAACGAACATGTCATAGCAGGTAAGGTACACGGTCTTGCCAGAGTAGCAAAATGGTGTCCAACTCAACTCAACAAACAGGAGGAATGTCCCCACTCTGGGCAGGCTCTGTGTCCAGGCCATTTCTTAGGAGACTTTTAAAGATCTGAAAAATCTAGAAACAAGATTCCTGCCTTCTGTTTTTGTGGGCTAGTGTTCAAACCAGTTTACTTTATGTTTTCCTTGAATACAAACATTATTAAGTCTTAAAAGGTTTATACTGTTCTAAATTATCTAAACTATCTAAACCAGGTTTAAATTAGGTAACTTTAGCTCAAGAGTAGAAGATGGTGCAACAGTGAATCTTCTCTCTTGTATTTCACATAGGGGAGCAAGTTCTTGAACTTCAGAACTTATGTCTGTGTTTAGGGAACACCATGATAACTAAAATAAATGCTTATTTAGAATAAAAATATCAAAGGCAGTTGCTTGCATATGGCAGGTCATTAATTGTTGAATAACTTAATGACTATGTGTGATTATTATGCCCCAATGTGGGATTTTCTAACCTGGGCACTATTGACATTTTGGGCTAAATAACTTTGTTGTGGGAGGCTGTTCTGTGCATTGTAGGATGTTTAGGAACATCCCTGACATCTACCCTCTAGATGCCAGCAGCCTGCCCAAAGTCATGACAATCCAAACTGTCTCCAGACATTGCCAAATATTCTGGGGTGGGCAATATTTCTCCCAGTTGAGAACCACTGCCCTAATGTGCACTGAGCGTACTGAGTGGTCATTCATTCTTGGACCCGTGCACCAGGAAGCTGAGCAAAGTGTGAGCAGCTTGCTGAAGGTCAAGTCTAGAGTTAGCTATATGGTGGGGGCTAGAACAGGAGTTATGTGCCTCCAACCTTATGCCAGGCTATTTGTTCCATAGTGACGATGTCTTTCACATGAGTGGCTTCTGCCAAATTCGCAGCCCTTTGCAGCTGGATGTGAGAGCACAGTGAGGAAAGACATCCTAATTCCCAAATGAAGAGGCCCATAGGAATCAGAGCCTGGAGGCTGCGTTGTCCGCTTTCTGGTTTCATCTAGGACTAGAACTCTCTGCGCATGAGCAGCCCAAACATTAATATTCCTCCAACAGGCCTACCCTAGTTAGCCGTGGCGTTTGGAGATAGTGGGTGTTTGGTTAATGACAAACAAACTGCACCTTTTCCAGACTCCAGATAAAAGATGGTCAAATGGACTCTCTTAGAGGTAGCAGTTTGACTGTTTCTCTTCTCTCCCTTTCTCTCTATATCCACGTACATCATGACTTGAGTTGCAAAACATTGGCTGGGCAAGGCTTGGGGTTGGTAGGGAGCCATGGGACCTAAGCCTCTGTTTATGACACATGTCATATTTCATGGACCACGTCTGGACCCCACCTGCCTCCTTAATCTCCCTGGAATGCTGCCGCTTCCTCTGCAAGCTGCGTGCTGTTCTGATGACTTCGGTGGGTACTGCAGTTTCCAATTTCCTAACCTTTCTATTAAAATTAATATTTAGATTTTATAACTTTAAAACTGGAAGAATGATGGAGGCAGTATTTGATGTTTATGTCTCTCAGTCACGAAAATGCTCCCCATGTCACTTATGCCGGGCCACACACATGTAGTCACAATAAATAGCATTTAACATGTTTACAGTATGGAGAGGATGAGGAGGACTTCTGTTTTTATATTGATGGACTCAGCTGGGCTGGGGATACTATTGTTTACAATGAGCTACATTTTTTGTTGTTCTGATTTACCCTCAAATTAAATCTTTATTTCAGAAACCAACCCCAGGGAGTCTCTGTAACGAGAGAATGTAATAAACAGCATTAGGAGAGGGCCCGTAGCTGCTGCTCCCTGGTAATTAGTCCAAATGTCTCAATCAGAGTGGTTTTCAAAGTTTTATGGCCGCAGTTTGGTCACAGGTTTATTTGTAAAAAGCTGGTTTGGCATTTTGTTCAGCCTGGCCTTTGCCCTCTAGGGAGGGAAGCTGGGGGTCTGGCCACACGGAACGGGACGGGCAAATCAGGCTTTTAGGTTTGCTTGGGGGCCATGCCCACGTCTCTCGTTGCCATCTGTTTCCAAATTGAAAATGATCTGAATGTAAAGGAATTGAGAAGGGGAAATAAATATCTGGTCTTCTTTTGGAGGACACGCAAAGGAAGGCAAGGGGCTGAGGCTGGGACCCAGTGTGTGGGAGTGTTCTCATCAAGGCGGGGCCACGGCCCTATAAAGCTCGGCAGGAGGGGAGAGGTCATTAAAATGCCCCAGTGCCCAGTGCACCCCCTGTCCCTCAGTTTGGTGGGAAGAAGGAAGCCTGGACCTTAGCTACACTCCTACCCCCAAGCCATACAGAACCTCCCTGGGGGCCTATAAGTTGCTGAGAGCTCCAGCCTGCCTAGAGAAGGCTGCCCTGCCGAGGGGCTGGAAAGGACACAGCAACAGGGCCAGCTCCAGGCAGCCTCCCATTCACTCTGAGTGGCTAAGCAAGGCAGCGAATGCAGACAGGCCGAGCCGGCTGCTCACTGTGCAGATTCTCCTGCTGCCCTCTCTCTATAGCATTTGTTTCGTCACTCAGTATTGGCTGAGCACCGTTTAAGTGTTGAGATACTTAGCCATCTTATTTTCTGTGCCAAATGGCAAAATCCCCAGGGGCCCAGACAGGTAGGAGGCTCCATAGGGCATAATGGATGGATAATTGAAATCAGAAAATCCAGAATGTCTGGTGTCTGTGTTGCAAGCCCCTCTGCTTGCCTCTAAGTCACTTAGCCTGGGTGCAGAGGTCCCATTAGGTCCAGGGTAAAGGAGAGAAAGGGAGGAGGGATGGGAAAAGTGAGCGAGGGAAGGAGATCAGGTCACAGGGTCCTTCCTCATCCATGCTGCCATGTTATTTATTCATTTTCAAATAACATTTGTGTAAGACCTATCTCCTAAGGAACCATCAGTCATTGAGTCCAAGCATCTGCAAACATTTTCCGTAAAGGGCCAGATAGTAAATATTTTATTTAAGCTTTGTGGGTCGTACAGTCTTTGTGATAACCACTCCATGCAAAAGCAGACATGGGCCATATGCAAATGAATAGGCACCGCTGTGTTGCAATAAGACTTTACATACAAAATCAGGTGGCTAGGCAGGGTTTGGTCGATAGTATGACCACCACTGATTTAACCATTAATTCCGTCTTCTGAGTTAATTTTGCTCTTTCTTTAGTTCTCCTCTTCCTTTCTTCATTCCTTTCCCTTTTTCTCTATGCGTTCGCCCCTTCTTCCCTCTCTCTCTTCCTTCCTTTCTTCTTTTTTTCCTTTCTTCTTCCTTTTAAATTAAGACACAGAGAACACAATGATAAGACAGGCATGGTCCTATTCCTCATGAAGCTAATCATAGGGAATATTAATCAGTAAACAAATCACACACATGAAATATTGTAGCAAATGATGCTAGTTATGCAGCATCCATCTCCGTTTCTTTCCTACAAGAATCCCAATTTCATTCTGGGCGACAAAGTCTCAGATTAAAAAAAAAAAAAATCAATTCTGCTTTTCTTGCAGTGACAGGTGGCCATGTGACAGATTCTGGCCAAGGAGACATAGGCAGAAATTCTTGAAGACCAGAAATCATTCCCAAGTGAAAAGAAAAGCCCCTTTTGTCTCTTTGCTTCTTGGCCCTTTTATTTTCTTTTCACCTGGAATGCTGCTACAATTCCTGGAAGCACAGCAGCTAGAATGTAAATATGAGGATAAAAGCCACGTGCTAAAAATGGAAGCAAGAAGGTAGAAGGAGCCTGGGTCTCTGAAAATATTGTTGATTCTTCATATCAGCTCTGGACTGCCTTCCTCTGAACTTTTTGTTGCATAAGGAAATAAACTGCTTATAGTTTAAGCTAATATAATAGGCTTTTCTGTTACATGCAACCCAGCATGTAACAGAAATGCAGTAATGAACTCAATTATAATTAAGAACAGAGTAACAGGGCCGTAGACTGAAAATTTGTGCTCATTAAATACTGGTATAGTCTAAAAGAGAAAATAAGTGCAACTACTATTAGATTTGCTAAGTTGTCACCTCAAAGTTTGTATATCTGAACATTTAGCAATGCTCTCCAAGATTACAGGAGGAAAACGTGGCACTTAGCTGGCAATGGTGCCCCAGCATTGTTTTAAAATGATTTACGATGGCTGTGTTGTTTACTGAGTGTAGAAAACCAATGCAGCAAATTTAGGTGGGAGGTAAGAGTGGTGGCAGGTCTTGACTTAGTTCTTTTTTTTGGAAATTTTAAGGTTTATTTTTTTTTTAATTTTATTTCTGAAGGTTTTGGGGAACAGGTGGTATTTGGTTACATGAGTAATTTCTTTAGTGATGATTGTGAGATTTTGTAGAAACTTCTTATTGCAAGAGGTTTTGTTGCTTTCCACATGCAGGCAAGGGAACACAGAACCATTTAGTCATGAATTCAGTTACTCTGAATTGTTGACAGAACTACCGCCTTGATATCAGGCATTCTACATGTTAGGATACATTAACAAATAAAAAGTGATACGCGGGGCTGTATTTGTGTGTATGTGCTTTAGAGGATAAAGGTAATCATGACCACAATGGTGGAATATCTTTCACCAGCTTAAGAAACACCAGGTAACAGCTCAAATAAAGACCTCAATTATCAGTGAAGCCTTTAGTTGAGGCCTCTGTTAAGGGTTAGAAACAGGGAAAATCTACAAACAGCCTGATTGCTAGTGGACATTAGCTGTTTGATAAACTGTTCACATGATACTTAATTCTCAGGACTCAAGCACACAATTCAAATGTGTCTATCAAGGAGGCAAGGGGGTCTCAGTCTGTTCAGGCTGCTATAATGGAATACCATGGACTAGGTGGCTTATAACAACAGGAATTTACTTCTCACAGTTCTAGAGACTGGGAATTCCAAGATCTAGGCACCTTGCTTATTTGGTGTCTGGTGAGGATCTGCTTCCTGGTTCACAGCCAGCCTTCTTCTTCAGGTGTCTTCACATGGCACAAGGACAAGGAAATTCTCCGAAGTCTTTTTTTTTTTTTAAAGAAACGAGAGCACTAGTCTCTCCATGAGGGTGAAGCTCTCATAAACTAATCAGCCCTCAAAGGTCCCACCTCCTAATATGATCAACTTGGGGGTTAGGATTTCAATACATGACTTTTTGGGCAACACAATCATTCCTACCATAGCAGGAGTGACTTGATATAGGAGCTGGTGAAATGGAAAACTACGTAGAAACTTCCTTGAAGGAGCTTTTAGTCCAAAGGATAATTTTTCAGGAAAGAAGGAAAGTGATATTATACCTACTTTTGACTGAAGTGAAGGTACACTGATGACATTCTGGAAACATACTCACTTTGATTCCTTCTCAGACACTGAATTACATCAGCATTTAGAAATCAGAGCCTTGGCTTAAATTTCCAAGATTCCTGTACTCTTGTCATCCAGGCACCATGCCTTGGGGAGTCAATAACTCTTAGTTTCGTGGCTCTCTTCTATCTGCTTGATCATCTTCTTCTTCCTGCTTTCATAGTTTATTGATGAATGAGATGCACCTCGGATACTGAACATCTCTAGGATGCTCTTTTTTATTTTTCAAAGAATTGCTGCACAGTGGCACATCTAGACTGCATTCAGAAGCTTTCTAGGAAATTTCACTGCATTTTGCAAAATTTTGGGGTCAGCATTTTGGAAAGAAAGACAATTGATTTTTTTTTCAGCCTTGCTGATGCAATTCTTTTTGATGTGGTTCAAGTGTATTTTGACACAATCCCTTGAGTCACTGTGGTTTTCAGTATTCTTGGCCCTATAGTGAAAGTCAAAGGAAGGGGGAATCTTTTCACTTAATGTTGATTTCTAATATTGATGGTGTATTATCCTATTTGTGTTTCAGACGCTACAAGGGATAGAATTAACCCTTTGGGTCTCAGATTAGGTATATCTCTTGTGGGACTATGGCTAACAAAAGCTGATACTGACACTGGAGACAAAAGAACTTCTTGAGGATTACATGTCATTCTTATGCAGGTAACAATTTTTTTATCATTATCTATTTCATGATAAATACAACAGCTGCAGCAGAATTTGTAGTTTTTGTTTGTTTTTGTTTTTTTTTTTTTTTTGGCTGTAAGGCATCTTAGAGAGTGTTTGCCAATTTTCTGTCTCAAAAAAGGTGTCTTCGCATCTTGATTTAGCCCTGAATAATTCAACAGAATCTCTAATAACAGACTTGCATGTTGCAAAGCCCCAGAACATGTTGTAAGCTTAAAGAGGCAGCAAGAAATTTAGCATCACAAACAGAAATCAAAGAAAGCAAGATCTTTAAAGGGTAGGAGTCAGTGTTTCACACAGGTGCAGGGTGCTTATTTTTGCTGACAGTTTTCTTGTTTGCCATACAGCAGAGGCTCCTAAAAGGGACAAAGAACATTCCTGGAGGTTGGCTATTGCTCTTAATTATTTTCTAATGAGAATTTCCTTCTTAAAGCTTGTCCATTAACTTGCCTGCCTGCCCGCCTTCCTTCCTTCCTTCCTTCCTTCCTTCCTTCCTTCCTTCTTTCCCTCCTTCCCTCTTTCTTTCCTTCCTTCCTTCCCTCCCTCCTCCCTCCCTCCCCCTTCCTTCCTTCCTTCCTTCCTTCCTTCCTTCCTTCCTTCCTTCCTTCCTTCCATCCTTCCTTCCTTCTTTTCTCCTTCCAACACATAATTATTGAGTTCTTACAACTTTTCAGCCACTGTGTTAGGCCTTGAGGTTTGGATGATTCATAAAAACAAACCTTAATCCTCATCTAGATTAGAGTTTTTAATCTTGTCTTTCTCCCAAAGACCAGGTTGTTTTGGTGATCCCTTGGATTTTCTGAAATAAACCAGTGTTTTCCCAACAAATTCCCTCTCATCCTGTTGGCCCCCCATTTTAGTTAATATTCTTTAAATAGCTATTGTTATTTTGTAATTTTACACAAAAATCATGATGAGTATATTGGAAACCTTGACCTACAAGCGAATGTGGAAAGGAATGTGGGAAGCTTGGTTTGGAGATTGTAACTTTGTAAGATGTCTTCATATATTTGTAAATCTATATTTTTCCATGGGGTAGATCTAAGATTGAATGAAAACAGATTTGGGTTCAAGAGAATCATACATTTTCTAACAAATAGAATAAAAGGAAATATGCCTGACACTGCACTAAGTATGTGGGTGTATTTGTATATTTTTCTCTGCACGTATAGAATAGGGTTTCTCAATTTCATTTCTATTCACATACTGGGCCAGATAATCCCTTTGTTGTGGGGGACTGCCTTGTGCATTGTAGGGTGTTTAGCAGCAGCATCCCTGGCCCCTTCCCACTAGATGCCAATAGCAATGCCACCTGACCACCATTGTGACAACTAAAAATAGCCCCAGTCTTTGTCAAGTTTACCCTAGGGAGCAAAATTGCTTTCAGATGAGGATTATTGAATATTCACATGCACGCACACAAACAGAGGGACAGGTTTATCTGGGGTAGAGCTACGACTCTGACTTAAAATCCACAGGTTCCCTGGAAAACCACGTAGCTTTTTTTGGGATGTAGGGACTCCTCAGTACCAGAGTTATTGATCTGAAGCAGACAACAAGTTGTCAGGAGGAACTGGAGGAAATTCTGTCTCAGGTAGGGGGGTGGACTCTATAATCCCTAAGTCCCCCATTTCCAACTAACGGATTTTATAATTCCATAAGACCAGACTCAGATTAGTAAAATTGGTGTCAGTTTTTAAGGGAAATACCAAACTAAGTTTATGACAGTGGGCCCCACCCACAGTGCTATTTGAAATATGATGCAAGGTTATGGGGTGAGATGAGTGGGAGAGGTTGAGCTTGTTTGGGGTTTAATTGGCAATCAGAAATGTGCTTCCTAGATGCAGGCATGTCACTGTAAAAGCACGCCCAGGATGTTACTTTCTCTGGCTGAAGTTATTAATGTGTTGATTGATGTCAAAATGGGAATTAAATCATAAATGTGCTTCAGTGCCTTGGGCTGGTGTCTTGGCAGCTTCTTTAGCCCTGTCACTTTGGAGAGACAGCTCAGATGGCCCTGCCTCATTTTTTTTATGATTTCTTAAAGATTTCACTTTATCATCATTTGTCTATGAGCAGGTTTTGCGCCCCATCCCATTAGTATTACAGTCAGAACAAAGTTGTTGCCTACAAAGGAGCCATGGATGGATTTCATACTTGAGTGAAACAATGGGGTGGTACATTCTATAAAGCAAACAAAACAAAATAAAATGTTCCCAATTAGTGCAATTTACAGACATGTAACACCATGGCTGCTGATTGGGGATCTATGTTTCTTTCCCATGGGAGCCCCAAAATTCCTAGCATCTGCCCACAGGCATAAAAAAGCATGGCCTTTCTCATTTCCAAGTTAATCCAATTTGAGTGTGGACTGAGAGGGACCAGAACTTCCCGAATGGCCTGGCAGAACCGGGCAGCTCCACATGGCATCATTACCAGACCACACACATTATGTTTAATAGTCAGACCCTGTGCACTGGATCGGAGTGCAGAAAAATCAATGAATTTAAAATTCCTCAGGAACAGCCACCTTCTTCCTCCATGCTGTGGAGGCTTTTATTCTAAGCTCATCATCTCTCACCTGAATTTCAAGTCTCTCAAAGGATGGCACCGCCTGTCGATGTGCCTTCTTCCTGTTTATTTCCTGCAACATTAGTGAAGCAATGTCTGTAAGTCCCAGTACACTCATATCATTCTCTTACTTAAAAACAATTTTGGTTCTTCTGCATTTAAGGGATAAAATCCAAAATTCAAGCAATTGGAATAAATTACTCTTAATACTGTCACATCACTCCTTCCCTCCAGCCTCTGCTGTATAAACCATCTTATCCTCAGGTGAGAATGTCTTATGGGTGGATCTAGCCACATGCCACACTGTCTAATGATAATTCTATTTCTTTTGTAACCCATCTCAAATGTCTCCTTCACCTCGAATCCTTCTTCATGTTTCTGGTTGGAACACGTTTTTTATTCTCCAGGGGTCTCATAACACAATATATTCAATTCATCATGTGATATCTCAGTTTTTTTCTACTTACAGATTTGTTTATTTGTTTACTTTACCAGCCCTTACGGTTAGAGGGATACCTTCCTTGATGCCTGGAACATAATAGTCATTCATTCAAATGTTTTGGAATGAATGAATAAATACATAATTGAATGTAAGTGTGAATAAACAAAAGGGTTCTCTCCATTTCCAAACTATTCCTTAGAATAAATTGCCAAGACTCATGTGATTTTAGCAGAGTGGTGGTTGAGAGCTCAGACTATGCATCGAAACTTAGCTTCTCTACTTATCAGCTCTGTGACCTTAGCAAGTTACTTGTCCTTTCTCTGCCTCAACTACTTCTCTCTGTAAATGAGAATAATAATAGCATCTATTTATTTATTAGAGTTGTTTTGAGGATGGAATACATCAGTGTATTTAAAAGATCTTAGAAACTGGCCCATAATAAGTACAATGTTAGCACTAACTTATTTTTGGAGACCCAGCTCTTCCCAAAATCTGATGTATGGATTTTCCACCATACAAAATGAATCACCAGGAATTATTTAAAAAAAAAAAAAAAAAAAAAAGATAACAGTTGTTAGGGCCCCACCCCAGGCCAGTTGAGTCAGAGTCTTTGAGGGTGGATCCCAGGCATGAATTCACTGTCAGATATTTCAAATAAAGGAAGTTTTATAAAGTGCTCGTTTACAGAGGAGAGTATGCTTAAGGGACCAAACAAGAGATGGTTAGGCACCCAGGAACTAGAAACGATGAGAAGCACGAGCACACAGAGGAGGCAGGAGTGGGAATAGTGTCACTGGAGTCAGAGAAGGCTAGAGCCCTGGAGGTGGGCTCACTCATCTCAAGGGACCCAGCCTCGAGGTGAGACATAGCACCAAGGCAGGGTGATGTGGGAGAGAACCACCTGACCTCTTTCCCATTCCTGGCTTTCCATGTCTGACTGGACAAGCTCCCCATGGCAGAATCCAGCCATAATCCATCTGGAAAGAGAGCAGGGAGAGCCAGCCACCAGGGTTTAGCAGCCTTGGGTACAGACCGGAAAGAGAAAGGCAGAGAAGCCAGCACAATATTAGGAGAAAAAACATCCCAGTTGCTTCTGCTGCAGAATGAGGAATAAGACCCACTGATCCACACAGCCATCCTCATCAGACCTCTCTCCAGTTCCTCCAGCAGCCAAGGAAGAGAGCCATCCCGGCCAGAAAGCATGCGGGTGGCTTTCCTACACCATATTCCTCAGGAGATGCTTCCCAGGAGAGCCATTTCAGTCTTTCTTCTAGGGTACCAGGGACTAGGGGAAATGATTTCTAGGAAGTACCCTGATCGCATAATCCAGTCAGTTTTATGTCTGAACTAACAGCTACCTTTCTTTCTGGGGCTGTGGGCTCTGGAAACTCAGGAGCCTCCCTCAATGAGAATTTGAATTTGAAATACACCCCCTTACATTTGGAAAGAAGCTCAGGGCTCTTGCCTGTTTGTTTTTATCTAATAAGCAAATGTGCCAGAAAAGACCCCCCACACCCCACCCACCCAGACTTCCATCGAATGTCAGATCGTATGACTCCCTCTAATTTGCATAAGCACATGGTGACTTTGGAGAGTGGAAGGTTGTACCGCACCCTCGGTGAAGTGCTTCAGTTTGCACTTCACAGCTTGTTTTCCCATCCACAGTATCGGTACATTTAAGAAGATTTCATTTCTGCCGCTTCCTTTCCGAAAGGGGGAAGATATAAATCACAGGCGCAGAAGTAACTAGCAGTTGTGACATTTTGTTACAGAGTTTAATTACATGAATCATAAAATATTGCTACAATTTTCCAAACTGTTAAACCTTAATTAATATGAACCCACAGGGACCACCTTGATCGTTCTAAATATTCTGAATCACTACTCCTACAGTAGTGCTTCCGTCCGCCTGAAGTGCTTTGTAATTTGCAAAAAGTGATTAATTATTAGAAATGAAACCAGACAAATTAATTTAATATAAATGAGGCTGTACATGGTTTGATTAATTCTTTTTAATTACCTATATGTTATTTTTTCAATAGTTGAACAAAGAACCCTATTCTTCTCCTGCATGTTCATATTCATTAATCTCATTAGCACAGAGTATTAATATAATTTTATCGCACATTCCAGAAGTACGGCACATTGACAAACCATAATGAATCGTGGCATTAGTGTCCTATCACTACATTAATTTCAAGACATGCCTGGCTCATCTGTAATTTTCTTTGAGACTTCGTTTAAAATGAGCTGAATAAGCGTGTAATTATGACATCTGCTTCTTTTCAGGTACCTCTTTGTAAATCAGTGACAAAGGAATAGCAGGTTTAAATATGTGTTAACACTTGGATAGCATGTATAATTGCAATATGGTGATGTGTAATAAGATTAAATTAGACCGTACTATACCTGACATATGCAGGAACATAATTGAACTATAGTCATTGTTACAGTAGAAGCAGCTGCAAAATACCAATATTTGAATTGAGGAAAGTAAAACTGAGTTAGAAAAGAAGATGATGAGGATAGCTGTCAATGAGTCACCTAGAACATAGCCATATCCAAATAGGATGCAAACTCTTGGTTTTCAGCCTCTTCTCTCCTTGTGGCTGATAACAGTTGGTCATGAATTTCATGATATTTTCCAAAATGGTCCATTTCAGATGTCACTGGGGCATGACCTCACGCTGCATATCTTGCATGCTCAGTGCTTCTGTTCCGGGCGGGCCTTGAGGTGGGCATCGTGCCTGCAGTTCCCATCCTCAGCCTCAGGCAGGGAATTAAAATTCTAGGATTGAAATCTACAGCCTCCACATGGTTAACCCCAGATTTGCCTGAGCAGGATGCCTGGGATGACAAATCACTTGAGATAACCTGGAAAGTGAGGCAACTCTGATACTGGCTCTCGGGAAAAAGTTAGGAGGAAAGGATTTAGGGACTTTGAATCCTTTAAAGCCCATGCATTGTTGGTCTAGAGAAGAAAATCATGTCTTCTATTACAAAGCTTCCCCTATCTTTCCTGAAAATGAAGCCTTATGTCAGCCTTTAGGATTTATTCAATTTTTGGCAAGGATTTAGCATGTGCCAAATCTACCCTGTTATTCCTGGGCAAAATGGAGGGCTCACTTAGTCGTATATATGATTTCTTTCTTTTGGAAGCCCCTGAGTGTTTGAGTACAGAGCTTAATAAGAGCCCAGGAAACACTGCTTTTGAGAAAAAAAAAAAAAAACAAACAAAACACCAAAGGAATTCAGGGATGTCTCTTTAAACAATTTTAAGAAATTGTCTTAATGAAACCCCCACACCAGCCTTTTTAAGTTGGTGGTAAGCAAATATAAAGAGGCCCTAAAAAGATGAAAGGAACCCTGCTTCATCTGAAAATGCCTGTGTGAAATGCTGACGCAGGGTCCTCCTAGGGTCCTCATGCAGAGTTGACAAGAGGAAGGAGGATGCATTAATTATATGGGCTACAATGTTCCATTACTCAAAAGTAATCTCATATTAGCAGGGATTGACTCATTTATCCAACACCTAAAAATACCTTCTGGGAGAGAATGAGGTATTTATGCAGTTAATTTGATGGAAATATTGACCATCAGACTTTCAACTTAAAGATTCTCCATTTTGATGATATTAAAGTGTGTTGTCAGAAATCAGCCATGACCCTATATGACCTGGGAGATCTGTTGAAAAATAGATTCCTTGACCCCACCCCAGAGCTCGGGGATCAGAAACTCTGGGTGTGCCAATTTGTAATTTGCCTATTTAAAAAGGCCCTGGTGATTCTTAGTACACACTTTTCAAAGTATTCTAATCGCCTCATTTTACAGAGAAGGAAACAAAGAGACTCTAGAAAGGAAAGATACAGCAACACAGCTGGGACTATAATCCTGATAGACTGAGCCTGGACTTCAGCTGGTCTTTCCTCTTATGCTGTGGGTGTGCGTTGAAGTAGAAGGCTGGATTTCAGCTTCAGCAATCAGTGGGCACCTACGCTAGCATCCCTTGGTCCACTGAGTTGGCGCTTCACTATATCTAGGAAACAGATGCTATAATAATAACTATCTATGGAGGTGAGCACGCCACAAACTCAGGAGCTCACTGTTTCTAGCTCAGTGTATGGAATGGTCGTGGGAAATTTTTCTGCAAAGTTTTGGAACAAGAAAGAAAAAAACATGACTTTCAGTTTGCAGTGAGGGGTATTTCAATGTCAAATTTTTTCCCACCCAACCATTCATTTTGCAACTTTATCAAGCTCCTCCTATATTCCAGGTATTACATTCAGCGCTAAGAGTACAACAGTAAGCAAAGTAGAAATAGAGTTGACCCCAAGAGGAATCACTTAATTCCTGACCTTTTTGGCTCTCAAAGGTGATTTAAAATAAAACAAGCCTATTACATGAGTGGTTTCATCTCTTTTATTCTATGTTCAAAACTGTGGTCCCCTAGACATCCTAGCATAAAGGATCATTTAGGGAAACTCATTCTTCCCTACCCTACCCTTCTCCCCTCCCACTTTCCCACTTAATGGAAAGTTTACGTGTGAGTGAGTGGAGAAGAAATCGTCATTTAGGGCTATTCTGAATAACTGATCCTGTCCTTCCTAAATGCTTCCCACTTCTGCTTGTTCAGTCCGCCATGAAATCCCTGTGTCAGCAGTTCACTGTGAGCATCTTCAGATAAAATAGTGTTCCTTTCATCTCCTATTAGCTCTTCCTCACATTTCCTTCCTGTTATTGCATGGTTGCCTGTTTACCAAATGTGTACTGTTTATTGTTTAAATATTAAATAATAAATGGCAAACTGAATACAATATTCAGAATGATACAGTTTTCATTCCACATTAGAACTTTTTGTTTTAATGAAACTCTATTTTGGAGTCTCTAGTTTCTTAGAGATCAGAATGAATCAGGCCAGGATTTATTTACACAAGGGTGAATGAGAGAGAGTGTGTTATCAACCTGATAGACTAGGCTATGCTGCTGTGACAAATCATACAAAAACCTCAGGGACAGAAAACAACTAAAGCTCCATCTCACGTGGTCAGAGAAGTCTCCATCATGAAAGCAGCTCTTGTCATCCACAGTGAGTTCTGAAGGGTCTGGGACAGAAAATGAAAGCTCCAGTCCAGATGTGGCCCATGCCATTTCTACTCCAACTCATAGGCCAGAATTAATGCCACAGCTCCATCCACACAAGGCACTAGGAAGCACAGGGGTACCATATGCCCAGCAGAGAGAGAAGAAGGGAAAGATTTGGCAAACACCACGGATGGCTAGCACAGAGTAACCAGAGGTTATCATCTTTATTGAGGTTTCAAGTCTTCTTACTAGAATGAGGCTCCAAATTGAGTAAAACACGTAGCTCCAACATGAATTTCTTTGCTGAAAATTGAGCATCTCACCTACCCAAATAAACTTACACTGAGTATCTGTTCTCCCTCCTTGAGTGAAAGTGGAGTTTCTTGGAAAATTACAAGGAAAAGCCAGGCCCATCATGTTGCTAATTACAAATTATAGTGAAGTGTGAAGAGGTAAGCTCCCAACTGACTTGAAATAATCTCTTCTTGTGTATGGAAAGCAGAAAAAGAAAGAGACCGGTCTTTGGTATGGTACACTTCTTGCAAATCAAGTTGAAGATTTAGGTGACAAGTCAGCAGCCCAAATAATATAATTGTGGTTCTGCGGAGCAGATGAATGAGTTTTTTTGCTCTTTGGAACATTCAAAGTCGTTTTGAGACCACAGGGTTCTTTAAACACGGCATCCCCTGACAGAGGGAGCTATTTCTGCCCAGAAGAGGGCAGGTTAATGTTTTTCATAATAATGGGGGTTTCACCGTCCTGACATGGATGCAGCCTTCCGCAATTCTTTTCCATCTCCTCTGGGCTTGCCTAGCTATCTAAAAGTCACAGTGGTGGGAGGGAGCCAGTGGGAAATCACCACTACAATCTAAGCCAGAGCTGTTGCTCTGGGCCTTTGTGTGCTTAGAGTGAAAAGTCTATGATACACTAGCTAGTCTTAATATCTGAAGCCCCTGAGATGTCTACATTATTAGGATGCAAAGAAGATGCAGGAATCTCACATGCTGCTGGCCAAAACTGTACCTTGGAAAACCATAACAATATCGACTACAGCCAAATATAAGCTTTACTTGTGACTCAGCAATTGCACTTCTACATATGTATGCAATAGTATTGACTGTATGTGCTCACCGAGGACTTATATTAAAAAAGGACTTCATAGCAATAGTTGGCATAGAAGCCCCAAAGTAAAAATAATGCCTATCAAATCAACAGTTGAATGGATAAAATGTGGTATATTCATATAATGGAATGCTACACAATAATGACAATATTGAACTACTACAGAGTGAATCTCCATATATAATGTAGAAAAAAAATAAGCCAAACAAACAAAAAGGATGAGTTCCATTCATGGAAAATGCAAGCAGAAGGCAAAACTCATCTGTGGATGTAGAGATCGAAAATAGCCATCACATTTTGAGAGAAGGGGCATGCAGGCTGGAGCCTTCTGGGATGCCAAGATATTCTCTGACTACATCTGAGTGGTGATGATGTGGCTTTAAAATGCACCAGTATCCATAAATTTACATCTTTTTTTTTTTTTTTTTTTTGAGACAGAGTCTTGCTCTGTCACCCAGGCTGGAGTGCAGTGGTGCGATCTTGGCTCACTGCAACCTCTGCCTCCTGGCTTCAAGCGATTCTCCTGCCTCAGCCTCCCAAGTAGCTGGGACTGCAGGTGTTACAGGTGTGTGCCACCAGTCCCAGTTAATTTTTGTAGTTTTAGTAGAGACAGGTTTTCGCTATGTTGGTCAGGCTAGTCTCAAACTCCTGACCTCAAGCAATCCGCCCACCTCGGCCTCCCAAAGTGCTAGGATTACAGACGTGAGCCACTGCACCCAGACTACTTCAATTTAAAAATAAAACTAAACTAAGTTATGTTGGTTCACTTAATCTATTAGTTTAATATGTGCAAAGCAGGCAGACACAGATGGTGTGTGTGTGTGTGTGTGTGTGTGCACATGCAAACCTTGATTAACTATATGACCTGGTAGTTTTCGTAACTTAACAGATAAGTTACTTGCTCAATTTTCTTAACTGTAAAATAACAACAGCAATAATCCTTGCTCACAGGATTGTTGAGGTGGTTGGATTAGGAGATATGTATGACTAGTGTGAAAGAATAAGATGTGTGTTTGTATTTATGGGCTTGTACATATCCCCATAAATGCACAGATATGAAAGAAAGAAACAAACCCTTCCTGGTTACCCATTTATTCCGTTCACTCAATAATTCAGCCAAACACACATCAGCAGTCCACTCTGTGAGGTACTATTTTATGGGCAGGCTGCAGAGTGGTGACCAAGACAGACAGGTCTCCTGTTCTCAAAGCGTTTACATTCTAATTGAGGAAGACGGGTGATAAAAGCAAGTGGACAAACAGATAAAAATGTAATTTCAGTTTAGGAAGAACAGGTGATGGGAGACAGAATAACTGCAGCTGACGGGGGTGGAGCTAATTTGATTGATGAAATCAGAGACCATCTTTCTAGAGACGTGGCATGGGGCTGAGGCTTGAAGGATTAGAAGGAATCCGCCCCGGGGAAAGCCTGGAAAAGAATGCTCTAGGCAGAGAACAGCAGGTGCAGAATCCTGAGATAGGGAGAGCCCATGATGTGTGAGGATTCGAAATGGGGCCAGTGAAGGTCTCATGAGGAAGGAGAAAAGAAAAAGGGAGTGGGGGAAATGGGGCCAGAGGGGAAGAGAATGGAATCCAATGAGGTTGAAGACATAGGCAGGAGAGGCACTTATACAACCCTGTGTGCCGAAGGAAGAAGTTTAATTTTATTCCAAGTTCTTCTGGACACTACTGAAGGTTTATTAAGACCTGAAGATTTAGTATTTTAAATATATCACTCTGCCTCAATGAGTTGCTTTAAATATAGTATCTCTAAAACAGGTTAGACTTACATGCCCTTAAGTTGTTGGAACTGTAGTTCTTTTGTGGGAGAGAATTGAATTTATTTGTTAAAAAGCAATCTGGCCAGGTGCAGCGGCTCATGTTTATAATCCCAACACTTTGGGAGGCTGAGGCAGGAGGACTACTTGAGGCCAGGAGTTCGACAGCAGCCTGGTAACATAGTGTCTCTACAAAGAATAAATTAGTTGGGCATATTGGTATGTGCCTGTAGTCCCAGCTACTCGGGAGGTTAAGGTGGGAGGACTGCTTGAGCCCAGGAGGTTGAGGCTGCAGTAAGCCATGATTGTGCCACTGCACTCCAGCCTGGGTGACAGAGACCTTGTATAAACAACAACAACAACAATGAAAACCTTAGTAACTAGAATAAAGTAGAAAAAGTAAATATATGTGTTTCCAGGGCAGCTGGTTTGTACTTAAGAAGAGGGTTCTTCTTCGGCTTCTGAGAAGGGTGCACAGAGTCTTGGGAGCTGGCAGATATTGTGAAGTCATCAGTGAAAAATATGGGATGTGAGCCAGTTAGAAGTTTCAAGAATGAAAATGTCTAATATTCAATATAAAGTATGATTTGTTGTGATAGAAATACCTTCTCACCTACCTGCCAAAATTCCATTAAGTCTACTATTCTCATGACCTGGAAGTTTGTGGAATTTGTGAAGAGGCTGGAATTCGTCCTGAGATGACATGGTCTAGACTAGAGGAAGATACAAGGAAGAACAGGTGGCAGGCACATATGGCCATGACGCTCCCAGAAAGTCTCAGCAATTGTGACTAAGGGTTCTGCCTGGATGAGAGTGTGGATAGAAGACATAACAATCTTCACTTCAAGGATCGAGAAACACATGTAACATCTGTATGCATTTCCTGTCAGTTGAACTAACGAAAAATAATTTTCTGTTAACCTACCTTGACAATCTCTTAGTATAAAGTGGAGGATATCTTATCCTAGGCACCAAAAGGATCAGATGCCATTTTTAGAGTTCTCTGCCCAGTACCAGAATTCCTGGGAAGCATGGTGAGCAATTAATCTGGGCACAACGAGGAATATGTTATCCAAGCCGTGCCGAGGCCTCTGTGATGGAGAAGCGAGAGCAGAGGCTGAATGTCTGTGATGCTCTCAATCAGCATCCTGCCTAGTGAGAGCCAGAGACACACAGAAAGCTTCTGGCTTTCTGGGCGTCCTTGTCTATTTTCAAAGTGGCTACCTCTTTCTGTTTATCCAGGTTTTTCTCCAAGCAGGCTACAGTGCACTCAAAAGTCTACAAAAGTATATGCATATTACACACTTAACAAAATGTACCTGAAGGTATCATCATGTTATACTTTATAACAAGTATAATCATATTTTCCTGCCCAGAGATTATGTCTAGTTTATGTTCATCAGAGTCCTTGTGGACTGATACTTTCTAGCTGCACTAAGAGGCAGTAGATGGTGGGTCTAGAGGTGCATACTCTGGAGCCAGACTGACTCTCACCAGCTGAATAACTTGACAGGTTACAGGGCTTCGCTCTCTGTCTCAGTTTTCTCATCTGAGCCACAGGAATAATTATGATAGCTACCTCGTAAGGTTTTCATAAAGATTAAATCAAAATATACATTTATTTATATATCAATATCTTCTAAGTGATTTTACAGATAATGTATGCATAAATATATTATAACATGTATATAATAGCATAGTGTATATATATGTGAAATTAAAATAGCTACCTTGTAAAGTTGTCATAAAGAGTAAATGAATAAATATATACATAATCATTTATATATCTATCTCCTAAGTGATTACATATGGTGTATATTACATACATATATATCACTATATTGTATTGGTGATTATATATTATGACTACTATAGGTTACATCATATATAATCACTGAGTATATATATATGCATATATCTCATACACATAGATACATACATATACACACACATAGCACTTAAAAGGATGCTTGCATAAACACTTTGTAAGTTTATACAATCAATTATTTTTCTTTACAGACCATGAATTGGTGACTTGAACAGAGGGCTAATGATATCCATTTTTTGTGGCTAGAATTTTTCCATTTTCATTTTTTTGGAGTGGGGCTAGAAGGTGTGTGAAAGAGCTGAACCTCGATCTTGCCTCTCATGAACCCAAAAAAGATGCATTTCAGAGCAAGAAAAGGACATCCAAGGAAGGCTGTCTCTTGCCCACGGCCTAGTGTGAAATATAAAACACTTCAAGTCACTGAATAGGTAAAAGAAAATAAAAAGGAAATCCAACCAACTCACCAACATTCTGAAACTAGAATAAAGAGGGAAAGAAGTTAGGAAAGCAAGTGGGGCTGTGAGTGGGAATAGAAGGCTTGTGTGAGAGCAAGTGGCAAACACTGCATCTTATTGAGCAAGTTTAATAGGCTCTGGGGGCCCCCCAAATCAGGGTTAGAAACATTTTTAAAAGGGAGAGAAAATGAAACTCTGATAGACTGTGTAGAGGGGATTATTCTTTGCTTCAAGTTTTATTTGAAAGAACTGAAAGACAGGATCCAGAAACCCTAGGGTTTGGCTGGTGAAAAAATAATCAAACGAAACATTTATTTTCACTGATTTCATGGACTTGCATGACTCTGAGGTTGAGAAATAAGTGAGCAATGGAGGCAGGAGAAGGCCTCACCTGGGCAGGCTGGGAGTCTAGGTGTGGAGGAAGAGAGAGGAGGCTGATGGAGATGCACGTCCCCTGTCCCTTCCCTGTGTACCTCTGGAAGGGATGTCAACTGCTCCACCCACATGGGGGGAAAGATGATTATTTGGTCACTGCCTGTTGGGTAAGGCCACATACCATAAGTGAGTAAGACTTCTCCAGAAAGAAATGGGCATTCCCACTGTGTATCTCCCATGTAAAAGGAAGGCATGATGCTGAGAATCAAAACCCAGCCGCCTTGGTGTCACGTGTCCAAAGAATGCCTCTTGGTTTATGTGTCTGCATTAAGGGGTCTACAGGGTCTTGGAGATGGCTAAAAGACAAGGCTTTGCCATGAAAGCTATGTTGAAGTTACCTGTAAGGGAACCCAAGCTGAAGAGGAGGTGCATTTTGTAAGCCAGTTAGCCGGTTTGTGGTTTCTCTCTTATTTCTTTTTTACAATACCCAAGTGGACACTGCAAAATACAACCCAGGTCCACAATCAGCACCAGCTTAATGAGTGATGCACAGGGCCCAGTGCTTAGAAGGGCTCCGTGCTTGATTTACCGCATTGCTGTCATCATCTTGAAATTCTCCATACTTTTTAACAGAGTGCCCTGCAATTTGTGTAGTGAGTACTGCCTCCTACTTAGGAACTGAGACACTCATTTCCCTCACTATAGGGAGTGTTGACTAATGACAGCTTACAGCTATGACATTACCCTGTGGAAGAGAGCTTCCTTCCCAAGCTTAAACCCTCTCCTCAGGGACAATGCTATACCCAGCATAGATTTGAGGGTATGAAGACCCAGCTCCCTTGCCTCCAACTGGGACAACTGGAAAGGACCATCCTTGCTCCAGAGCTCCCAATAGGTTAGTCTGAGACCTCTGTTGCAACTGCATCACAGTCCAACTTCTTCTTCTGCCCACCTGGGCTTTCCTCATTCTCTTACAGGTGTTTTTCACTAGAGGACTCCCCAAGAAACCTTCTGCATGCAAATATCCCTTGAATTTTTATCTCCAGAAACTCAAAGACACCTAGCCTATTCTCAGGTATGCTACAGAGAATCAGGGACAGAATCTTGGACCCACATGTGGACCAGGAAGCTAGCATGGTGGTAGTAGCAATCATCAGTGAAAAGTCCCCCAGTGTAAACTAGAGAAAAGGGGGTCAGAGAGGTTAATGAATTGCCCCTCAAGGCCACACAGATGGTAAGAGTTTGAGCCAGGACCCAAACTTAGGTTTCCTGGCCCCTAATTAGATTCCTTTACAATAAGCTATGAGAAGTTGTCACACTTCTTAACCCCACAGGGAGCCTGGCAGTATCTAGTTAGCACTACATGCAATGGAATTATTTGCATTCTCTCCTCCTTCCAAAGTCCAAAGTACTTTGTTGGAGACTTGCTGGTGGCTCTTTGTATAATGTATAAATTATCCTTTCCTTGGAGACAAAATCAAGTAATTTCCTCATCCACATTTAGTAGGACACTTGGCATTTCTCCAAATATCTCCAGTGTTCTATTAGTCTGTTCTCACACTGCTAATAAAGACATACCTGAGACTGGGCAATTTATAAAGGAAAGACATTTAATGGACTCACAATTCCGCATGGCTGGGGAGGCCTCCTGGTGGAAGGCAAAGAAGAAGCAACGTCATGTCTTACATGGTGGCAGGTAAGAGAGTTTGTGCAGGGGAACTCCCATTTATAAAACCATCAGATCTCATAAGACTTACTCACTATCATGAGAACAGCACAGGAAAGACCCACCCCCATGATTCAATTACCTCCCACTGGGTCCCTCCCACGACATGTGGGAATTATGGAAGCTACAATTCAAGATGAGATTTGGGTGGGGTCACAGCCAAACCATCTCAAGTGTTCTTCCAGGTTGAATCAGCAACAATCACCTCACCTGAGGACCTGTCAGAAAGGTAAATTCTCAGGCCCCATCCTGGACCCAGTAATGGTGTTCCAGCAAGGCTTCCAAGCATTCTGGTGTGCTAAAGTTCCACTGCCCCAGGGACTTGGTCTTGGGACCCTGCTTGGTCAGGCCTGACTCTGAGCTCCCGCACCTGCTTGGTGTCCGTCTCTCTTATGTCTTCCTCTTGCAGCTAGTTCTTAAGTCTTTGCTTTTTGCAATCCCAAACGAGCAACTCAGCTCCACTTTCTCAATGTCCCCCAAATGCCATTCACACAATGCAATTGAATGTAGCACATTTTACCAAAGAAAGAGAAACAAAGAGGAAGATGTTGGGAGAGAAGATAGTCTTCCAGAAAAATCGAATAAAAACCTAAAGCTGAGTGTGGACATTCCAGATCTTCAGACTTCCTCAACCACAGGAAATTGTCTCTGGTTGCCTCTTTTGTTTACCTTCCAGCCAAGTTTCTCTCTCCTCCTCACCCTTGGGCCTCCTCACTTCTCTTCCTTTGCTAATCTCCCCATCCCTCACTCAATACCTCTTCACTTCTCTCTTTCAGATATATCTTCATTTCACCCAAGGGTTATCTGG
Organism: Symphalangus syndactylus; assembly: GCF_028878055.3. Classification (NCBI taxonomy): domain Eukaryota; kingdom Metazoa; phylum Chordata; class Mammalia; order Primates; family Hylobatidae; genus Symphalangus; species Symphalangus syndactylus. Next base: position 41,945,687 of record NC_072433.2, read on the forward strand.
CCAGGTATAGTGATGCACACCTGTAATCCCAGCACTTTGGGAGGCTGAGGCAAGAGGATCATTTGAGGCCAGGTGTTTGAGACAAGGCTGGGCAACTTAGCAAGACCCAATCTCTATTTTGTAAGGTACTATCTGTTCAAAACTAAAATGGCCCAGCAAGAGGAGCTTGATGTCAGTACTTCGAGCAGCTGTTATTCCTGGGGCACTGGTTCTCCCTGTCTAGTACTACCCAGTACACCACCTAACAGTGTCCTGATGCCACTTGTTATCTAGAACAGGTGCTGCCACTTAAGTGATCAGTAAATCCCCATCAGCTTGGGCAAGACCCAGTGCTCCTGAGGATGGCTTTGGCTTTGATATTCTCTGAGGCCCAGGCTTAACCAAACAGCACTTTGAGCTCTCAGGCACAGTTCTGCTAAACTGTAGAATTTGAGTATATCCAAATTAAGGAGGTCCAGGCAACCTCCTTTGAACAAAAAGAGTAGAGAACAAACCTTTTGAATCAGCAGAATCAGCCCTAAACACATCATGGTGGAGACATACTGAGGATTTTTGAGTCCTTTGTTTCCCTTTTTCTCTACCCCCTCACCCCATAATTCCACTCCAAGCACCTATGTCTTGGTTCTCTGTGCTTTCACGCATTCTCTAGAATCCCACGTATCACCTCTCTATCGCCTCTTTCTCTCAAGAGCAAAACAACAAAATCCCTCACCTTCATTCATTCTAACTCTCCTTTGCAAGGTAAGGAGCTGATGTGATGAAACTAATTCATGCAGTGTAGCTAAGGTTTATTTAGAGTTTAAGTAAGACCCCTCCAGGAAACTTCTCTGTTTTTATCCAGGCCTTCAGTCTTCATTTAAGACCTTAGCTGGCAATGTGATCCGTTTAAGTATCACATTGATCCAGTGCTCGTTTTTGAAATGTTATAATTGAGAGGCAGCAGCATAGCAGAGAGATTAAGTACTGTCACTGCCAGGATCTGAACCCTAGATCTAGCTTCTGCTAGCTGTGCAAATTGGAATAAAGTCCTCAATCTCTCTGTGTCTCAGGTTTTTTAATCTATGAAACGGACATGATAATGGTATTTAATTGAAACAGTAATTCATATAAGAAATTTGGAGCTCAGTGAAGACAGGCCTTCATTACTGTAATGAGCACGTGGGGCCCTGCTGATCAGGGATAACACTGCAGTGACTCCAGGAAATCAGCCATTGCTTTGGATGTAGCCCCATCCCAGGCTATGCAAGTACCCAAAGCAACTTCATGCTGTTCTGGAAAGCAAAGAACAAATTTTAGTTTTGTGTATTAGGTGCTTGGCTTTACCTCCATGCCCAGCCCCTTAGCCCAGCTTGGATGTCCTCTTCATTCCTCCAGGGCGGCATGTCTTCCTGCCTCTTACTTCTCTGCAGGCATCTTTCCCACAGCTCTGCAGGGATGCGCAGAGTGACACAGGGCTTCAGTTGAAAAATGAGTGGTTAGTTGTGATGACAACCCAAACCACAATGCTGTCAAGAAGCCCTCGCTGGAGGAGCCCATGGGAGCAAGAGGAAGTCTCACAACCTCCCTATAATTTGTATCACACCAGGGAAGGGCAGAATGTCTCCTACACAACTAAGATCCCTTCTGTTCACACACGCACAGCCCATTGACAGAATTCACTTGGGATACCAACTCCGGAAATGTTTCCAAGGCAAATGATTAATAGTAACAGGTCGGAATGCTTAAGAACCTAGCTCTACACCTTGCAGATCAAAATCCAGTGCCTGAAGTAGCAAATGAATTATATTCCGCAGCAGAACCACCTTCTTCTGGCCAAGATAAGTGAGGCCAAAAAGTTATGTTTAGCTTATTTAGCCGGAATTATGTGCCATGCACTATGCTAAAGTCTGCATGGCCAACTTCTCCTGGAACCACAATACTTGTCTTATGCAGTGTGTGATGTTGTTATCTCTTTTTGCACTCAAGGAAATCACCCCTATAGAGGTTAAGTAGCTTTCTCAAAGTCACACACTTCCTGGTGGAGTGGAATGGAACTGGAGCCTGCCACCAAAATCGTGTTCTGAACCACCACATTATCTTGCCTTTTAATAGCCAGCACTGTGCAACGCAGGTATTCTCGTGCTCCCCCTGTCTTGAAGTCAAACCTACTGTCTCAAGGAGGATCAGATATTTCTTCCTTCACACTCCATAATATCATTTGTATCACCATTCTTAAAACACTATGTTTTAATTACTCAAGAATGTCCTTGGCTTCTGATCGCAGCTTCAGCTGTCTGAGAGCAGGAGCCAGATTGCTTTAACAATTGTATGTTCCCAAGCTCAACATAGGAGGTTGCACAAAACAGACATGAATGAATGAGTGAATGAATGAGTGAATACAAGACCTCCCAGCTCCTTTTCCAGTGTTTTGTCTACCATTTTCTACAGGCCAACCTCTTTTTGTTGACCTGAAGTATTTTTTCCCTTGGGATCTTGAACATCTTCTCATGATATTTAGAATGAATAAAAATCATTTCCCCTGAGATCTCACAAGACACTGAGCAAGTTTACAAAATAAACAAAAGCATCCCATTTTCTTTCTTACCTCTCAAGATATGTGCAACTCTCTGTTGCAGTGCAATTGGCAGGAGGAAAAAAAAAAAAAAACAGAAAACTGATGCTGCTGCTCTCGGGCTATTTGAAAGTATTGGCCAAAGTGCTGTACTCTAAATGATTTTAAGTTAGATGTATAATTCTAGGACTGACATCCCCCAAGCGATTGATACAATTAGAAGTGGTTCCCCAGAGTGGCTGCTTAATATTCCTGTAATAACCTGAGTTTATGAGGTTTTGGGACCTGCTTCTAAGTATCACTGTTAGATGCTTTAGTGTATTGGGTGTGCCTCTTTATATCTTGTCTTTTTCTGATCATTTTCACATTGTTGTACTCATAGAATTTAATTTTACATACTGTGCTTTTCTATTAACATTGTAATGTAAGCATTTTTGGGGGTTTATAATGTGTCAATGCCTCCATTTCATGGCTCCTAATATTTCCAAGTGAATGTAACATAACTTATTTAGCTCTTCTCCTATTGTAAGACATTTATGTTGTATCCAATATTACAGTCTTACGAAATAGCAACGTGATACATGACCCCAAGGAGGGAGCTTTCTCTGAGTTCTCTTCTTGTATTGTTTCCTTAGGGTCAATTCCCAGCAGCCTGCCATTTATTCTTGATAACTGGATTTGTGAGCAAGAGATGAGCTCATCAGGGGACACAGAGCAAGAGAAGAAATTTAACTCACTAGTCACTGAAGACATGAAAGATTATTGTCCAGCTGGAATATGTGCCCTATTCTAGAGGAAATTTTCACACTTTATTTTTGTCTTTAGTTTTTAATCTACTTTATTCAAAAGCAAGACTCTCATTGCAAAGAATGAATCAGTGTAAGTAAGTATAAAGGAAAAGTTAATGACTACCTTCTACCACAACCCTCCTATTCCCACCCCACTATGATGACAGATTTTAACAGCCTGGTGTGTATCCTTTCATGTATTTCTCCATGCTTATAGAAATAAATGCTTATAAACATATTTGCTTTTATACAAATAGGCTTATATACAGCACACTGTATTCTCCATAACTTTTCTCTTGCATTTAACAAATACACCATGAAAACCCTTTCGGGTTAGTAAGTAAAGTGCTAGATTATTCTTTATAAGAACTGTATAATATTCCATAGCAGAGTTGTACCACAGTTTATTCAGCCATTTTTGAATTAATGGAAATTCAGGTTGTTTCCAGACAAATGAAATTTCTACTAAAGCTACTAGAAAATTTTTTTTTTTTGGTTTAAATTGTCTTTAAATATCACCTCATATCCTCATTTCTTTTTGGTAACTTGCAGCTACTTTTATGGAGTGTATGTGACTTTTTTTTTCTTTTTTTTTGAGACGGAATCTTACTCTGTTACCCAGGCTGAAGTGCAGTGGTGCTATCTCGGCTCACCGCAACCTCTGCCTCCCAGGTTCAAGCAATTCTCCTGTCTCGGCCCCCCGAGTAGCTGGGATTACAGGCGCCCACCACACCCTAATTGGGCATGGAGATGTCCATGTCTGAAGACTGTCATCGAATGTAGAGTTTCACACACCCCTCCTGGAGTTCCCCAGATTTTTCTTTTACCATTTATATTGAGAGACAGGCCCTATTTTAGTTGCAAGAAACACATATTGAGTGTCCACTGTGGCCCTACAGCAGATCTACATATATAACATAGAGAATTATAAAGAAACATAGAAAAGAGATGCTAGAATAATAAGAAAACCAGTCTCTCTTGATTAAAGAGGTTAAATAGTGAAGTATTTAATTTTACTAAACAAAGGCTGATGAATACTAACTAGGTACAAAACACTGTACTGGATGATGATGTCCTCAAAGGAGTCTATAGTCTATTAGGGGAAAATGGAGCTTTGCACAAATGACACAGGGGAGGGAAAGAAAATGGGACAGACAAGCAAAGTGTAAGGATTGAATATGAAAGAGGCTACACTCAAAGCTTCTTCCAAGAATGTAAACTGCAATGTTTAGAGTTATTTTAAATCTGAAGAGAGAGAATCCTGCACATTTTTAAATTAATGATAATCCAGGTTGAGGCAAAAGGAAAGGTTAGAGTTAGAAAGCGATCTTTCAAGCCATTAGTGGTTCCGGTTTGTGTGCCAAGCATCACTGTCTAGCTTAACACTAACCACTGTTATGCAGCAAAAATAATATAAGCCTTGGAGGCAGCAAAACCTGAGTTCAACTCCATGATTCATGGGATCATGTATTCTTTCATTCAGCAAGCACTCACCTTAAGCAAGGCATTGTGCAGGCATTGTGGATACAGCAGAGAACAAGACAGTTACAACCCCAAGGGGAGGTATAATCTGGTGGAGGAAAACCGACAACAAGCCAGACATCTCAGATGGTGATGAGAGGTACAGAGACCATAAAAAAGATGATGTGAGGGAAAGAGCTAGAGGTATATCCCCATCAGACGGTAAGGAAGGGGCAGGCTGTGGGATGTTTCACGTGATACCTGAAGGGGAAGTAGAAGGTGAAGGTCAGGCATGCGCCTGTGGGGAGAACAACTGAAGCAGAAGGAACAGGCTGATGTGCACAGGCACAGAGGGAGAGCCTGGAGGGCGGCTGGAATGCGGGAAAGGAAGAGAAGAGTGGTGCTGAGTGGTCCAGAGGAGGTCACAGGTCAGATTGGAGAGAAGCGTCTTCACTCTATTTAATAAACTGCAGTGAAAATCTATGGGAAGCTTCTAGGCAGGGAGACATCATTCAACTTAAAGGCTTCAACATCACACTCTGATTGCTATGTGGGAAATAGATCGAGGAGGCTTGTGTGGAAGTGGAGCAAGCAGTTGGGAAGCTAATGCTGGTCAGAGATGTTGGTGGCCCCAGCCCTGGGAGTGGCAGAGGGGCAGCCATTCTGGAACCTTCCACCGAGAAGCAGTGAGGCTCGTGCAGGCCAGTGGCTTCACCTCTCAAAGTCCAATTGTCATCATCTGTTGAAATGGAGATAGTGATACCTACTTTCAGAGGCTGCTGGAAGGGACCATCTTCGACTTGTATGCTGACACCTAATACAGTGCCTGGCCTATCACGAGTCTCTCCAAATGCCAGCCATCTCCTCATATGCTTTACTTCTCTTAGACCCAATTAGAAACAACAAGCAATTCAAGGTCATTGCTATAGGCTGCTAGAGACTGAATACTCTAATGGATTAAAATTAGATCAACACACAGGAGGAAACAAAAAGGAAAAAAAATATGTAATGAAATTCATAAATTCATATTGACATGTTGAAGAAGCTTCAATGAGACCAACAAGAAAATTAAGGTTTTGAAGGTTTTGATTCCTGTCTATCCGATCATAACATGTCCCAAGATGCTGTGCACACAATCACCAACCTTGCGAATCCTATTACAAGAGGCAGAGAGATAGCTGACAAAAATAGGGCTTTGTGGTTTTTATCTCCAAATGGCCTGTGAGTGGGAGAGACCCTTTATGTCTCTGGTAAACTTGAGCCCTACTGCAGGTGTTTGAGTTTATCACAGAAAGGAAATGACTTTTTTGACACCTAATTTAATCTGAAGCTATTCACAGTTTAAAATGTTTAGTAACAGTGACCTTTTTAATGACTAACACATTGCAGGTGGTCCTGTTGTGGCCAGCAGTTAATGTTTGCCATCAGGAAGAGAGAGAGAGAAAGAATTAAATGACCACTCCGTGGCAATTGTCTTCGTATTGCAGGGTTCAAAGGACAGCTGGGTCTGAATGGAACCATAGTTAACTATCTGTGAAAGAAGGGGGCCCTTCTCCTCAATAGGAGAGCTACTATCCTTTTCTTGGTCATTGTTGGAACTAAGTTGTGGGCAGAACATCTCAAAAAAGAATTATAAACCAGACACCACTTGCTGCTGGCCCGGGCTCTGTGTGTATTTTCTTTTTGGAAGGACAAATGGGTCTCTGATATTTCAATGGCCCGAAATGGAGAGAGGATTGTTTCAGTAGCTGACCATTGGCTGGATTTCTGGGGTTTTTACAGACTTGTAGGGCTACAGAATGTCCAGATAAAAATCTGCCTTACTGGATGAGTTGAAGGAAGCCTAAGAGAGAGAAAATAGTTGACCTCAGTGGGTTATACCAGATCTCATGCCACATACCAGGGCTCTTGACAGTACCTTGTCCATTATATCCAGTGTACCAACAAGGAGGTTTCTTTTTCTTTTGTCTTTTTTTTTTTTTTTTTTTTGAAATGAAGTCTTCCTCTGTCACTCAGGCTAGGGTACAGTGGCATGATCTCGACTCACTACAACCTCTGCCTCCTGGGTTCAAGTGATTATCCTGTCTCAGGCAGGCACACGTCACCAAGCCCAGCTAATTTTTGTATTTTGAGTAGAGACGGGCTTTCACCATGTTGGCCAGGCTGGTCTCAAACTCCTGACCTCAGGTGATCCACCTGCCTTGGCCTCCCAAAGTGCTGGGATTACAGGCATGAGCCACTCTACCCAACCGAGGTTTCATTTTCATTCCATCCCAAGCCAGGTGATGTGTGGGCTGCTTGATGATTCAGGTGACTTGGATCAGACCCATATCTGGTCTCAGACCACCTTTCAGGGCTTTCCCATCAGCACCACACTCTAAAGATCTCCTTTACAGAGACCACAGTGGCTCACACATCAGGTATAAAAATACCCCGAGTGTGTCCCTAGCTTCCAGGGCAGTGTGACAGCACACTGTGTTAGCAAACACCATTCTAAGTCTACAGTCTGTGAGCAGATACATAATTCAGTGACTTGACTCTCCCAGCACGCCCTGTACTGGGGCAAGCAGAGCAAACTTGCCTTCATGCACAGAGCTTTTTTGTAGCTCAAGGCAGTGCATTTTATTGTTTCAGACTTTCCCCTCCCCCTCTGCATCTTCCCACCACCCTCATTCATCCTGGAGGCTGCACACCCCCCACCCCACTTTGGTGAGAAGAAGCAGCAGGATTCAGGAAAGGAGAAGGTGTGAAGAAGCTGCTGCTTCTTCAAGGACAACTGCCTCTCTGCTCAGCAGATTGGTACTCTGCTCCTCCCGACGAATGGGATGGGGGTTTTTCCAAGTCCTGGTTGATTCCCATGGCACTTGTTTGTGTTCAGACTGGCCAGCCCTGCTAATTTCATTCTGAAGTAATTTACATCCCCTCAGTTATTTGTGTTGAGAGTCAGACTTCTGAGATCTGTGCTCACCATTCTTGTTCTGGCTTAAGTGTTTTCCTAGGTTGTTGGTATTATATACAAAAGCCTTCTTATTATAATACTTACACCCATCACACTTGTAATCCCAGCACTTTGGGAGGCTCAGGTAGGTGGATCACCTGAGGTCAGGATTTCGAGACTAGCCTGGCCAACATGGTGAAACCCCGTCTCCACTAAAAATAAAAAAATTAGCCGGGTGTGCTGGCGCACGCCTGTAGTCTAAGCTATTCAGGAGGCGCAGGAGAATCGCTTGAACCTGGGAGGCGGAGGTTGCAGTGAGCTGAGACTGCGCCACTACCCTCCAGCCTGGGCAACAGAGTGAGACTCTGTCTCAAAATAATAGTAATAATACTTACACCAAAGGAAAATCATAGAGACCACACGAAGGCAGACAGGGGTTGGTTACTACAGGGATGTTTTCAGGGCATGTAATGAGATGCCAGTGGTCTCTAAGGAATCTGCAGTGTCTTCAGGTCTTTCATAAAAGTGTCAAGGACTAAGCCACTCAGTGTCACAAATTAGGCGTGGTCACCAAGCTCACTCTATTTTAGAAGTTTTCTTGTATCTTCTCCTATCTCCGCCTCTTAGGCATGATTATTATGATTTAAAATCATTGCATTCTAAAACTGGATTAGGATGATGACAGCACAACTTAGAAAATCCACTAAAAATCATTGAGTTGTATACTTAAAATGGGTAAGAAAAGTTAACTTCAAAAATTCATCAGCTGGGCACAGTGGCTCACACCTGTAATCCTAGCATTTTGGGAGGCTGAGGTAGAAGGATGGCTTGAGACCAGTAGTTCAAGGCCAGCTAGGGCAACATAGGGAGAACAGGTCTCTACAAAAAAAAAAAAAAAAAAAAAAAAAAAAAGCTAGGCATGGCAGCTTGGGCCTATGGTTCCAGCTACTTAGGAGGCTGAGGTAGGAAGATCACTTGAGCCCAGGATGTTGAGGCTGCAGTGAGGCTGCAGTGATCAACCCCTTTAGAAAAAGTACCCCAAAGTACCCAACTACCTATAAAATTCTTGCTGGATTCTTCCTAGTGGTGGTGGTTGTGAATCAAAATACTCCTTTAATAATGCATTCTGCCATATATAATTGTGGGTGTTTTTTCCTTTTAAAGAAAACATTTAATTACTATTGGAGAGTTGTAATTGTACCACCACACTTCAGTCTGGATGACAGAGTGAGATCTTATCTCAAAACAAAACAAACAAAAAAATATAAAAAATTCATCAAGTTATACATAATTACGATTTGTAAACTTTTTTCTTTATGTTTGTTATGCTTCAGTAAAAGAGTTTATTAAAGAAAAACTAACCTAAAAAACAAAAGCACTGGAAAAGTCAAATTTGTATTTTGTCTCTTATTGAAATCACACCTTAGTAACATAATGGCAGAGAAAGAAAAGGTGGTTGATTTATGGAACATCTTGCCTATAGCCTATGGTTATTCCAGAACCTTTAAGCTATTAGGAGAATCCAGTCACTTAATATATCCTACCAATAAATTTAAAATAATATAAAATAAAATTACATTTCAAAATATAGGGAATGAACTGTATTCATCTAGTGGCATGTGTTGGTGTAAATTCTATATTTAGGTCTAATGTGCATGATGTCATTTATTCATGTTTAAAATGGTACATGAAAAAAAATCTAAAAATATTTGAATTCTGTCTCCTTCCTAGCTCATTCTCACCCTGAGACTTTTTACTGAGCTTAGGAACAGTTAAAGTTGCTACCTATATTAATGTGAGTACTTTATTGTCCTGAAATTACGGCTTTTGAAGTTTCCTCCTTTCTGAAACAAAAAAGAAAAGCGATGGTTGACATCAAAGAGGAGACATTCTCCTCACTAGCAATTATGGTCGCTTAATGTTACTCAATATCCACCCAGTTGCAAACTGCCTTTGCATTTTGTAACATGTACTTATTTTGATCAACCCCTTTAGAAAAAGTACCCCAAAGTACCCAACTACCTATAAAATTCTCGCTGGATTCTTCCTAGTGGTGGTTGTTGTGAATCAAAATACTCCTTTAATAATGCATTCTGCCATATATGATTGTGGGTGTTTTTTTCTTTTAAAGAAAACATTTAATTACTATTGGAGAGTTGTAACTGTTAGCTGTGAGTTACCAGATGTGAAACCAGACACAAGGGTGAGATTTTACAATTTCAGCACAGCTGCTTACGACCAAATCTGGTTTAGGACACCGTCGATGGATTTAAAAACATTACATTTATATTAAAAATAGCAGCCCAGCCTCATATGCAGCCCAGCTGAAGGTCTTCTTGGCAAACTTGTTAAAATCAGAACGAATCCCTTCCATCAAAGTCCAAAAACAGCCAGTACGCAACCGGCCAATGACATGTGCTGTCACTCCCGGGCCACCCCACCCCCTGCGCAAACATTCTCATAGAGACACATGTGTCTGGGCCTTTTGTCCGAATTCTAAATTAAACTTCCAATTCTTTTCATTTGTATATTATGTGAGCTGAACGCCAGCATGTAAAGGCTTAAAATGCACCAACAGTTTGTGCAGGCTTGAAAACCTTAACTTACTGCACTGATGATTTGAGACAAAGGTGTTGTTTTGTCTCTCTGCCCACCCCCAACCCCCTGGCATTTGAGTTTTTACAGTGTAGGGAAAAAAAATCACTCTCTAAAGCTTACTTTTTCTTCCTCCCCTCACCCCACCCCCACGAGTTCTTGAATCTGCAGCTATTATTCCAGGCCAAATTGTCGCCATGCTTAGTGGAGCGTGCGGAACCAGGCAAGACAGCTGAAATAACTGCGAGATGGCGGGTACTTTGGCCCCCACACCCGGCACATGGGAGAGCCTGGAGTCGGCCTCGCCTCCGTTTCTGCTACTAGTTTAACTAGAGTTTTGAGAGTTGCCAAAAATGTGTCCAGTGAGTGGCTTTTCGTTCTTAAACCGGAGGAGTGGGAAGAAGTGGAAGACTTCTAAGTCTATATAAGTCTAAGGCACGTTGGAAGCACTACTGGTGTTGAAAATCTGGCCTCTTTAATAAGTAATACATGGACATGTTTAAAATGTATTCAGACTGTACAATGAGGTATCCAGAGACGGGTGCTCTATCCTTCTCTTCCCAGACCCTTTATCTACAACTACCACGCCACCTCCCAGTAGCATAGCATAACGTAGCATAGCATAGCATAGCGTAGCATAGCGTGGCATAGCATAGCATATCAATTCTTTTAGATCCTTCTAATTTTTTCCTATACGCAGTTGAGCAAATGCATATGCTCCTCTGTGTGGAGCAAGCAAACCGTACACATTATGCTACACCTTGTATGTCAACTCATGATAGATATTGGAGATCTTTTCATATCTGATCAAACAGCTCCCTCATTCTTTATAAGGTGATAAAATATTTAATCAAATAGAAATTTAGGCCACATTCAGTTTTTTTACTTATTGCATACAAAGCTAAAAATGAACATCCTCATTCACATATCTCTTTATATGTGTAAATACAGATGAAGGACACATTCCTAGAAGTAGCATTGCTGGCTTAAGTGGTTTATGTATCTTTTTAAAAACGCATAAATCAATGCATGTGTATGTCTATTTTCTTATCAACTTTTGGTTGGTTTGGGTTTGAAAAGTCTTCTTGGCAAACTTGTTAAAATCGGAAAGATCCCACTCAATCAAAGTCCAAACACAGCCAATGACATGTGCTGTCACTCCCTGCCCATCCCAACTACAAGCAAACTGTGCTCCCCTCCTGTGGAAGTTTTGTGGTGCCCATCAAAGTGAATATGTCATGAACACGCACACACTCATTCATTCGTTTGCTGTTTCACCCACACTTGTTAATATCTTGCAAATTCTTAATATAGTGTATGTAAAATGTCTACCTTATGATTTCAGTTAAGGATGTAGTAACTGCATTTGTACTATGACAGTGTCACCCACAGGTTACATATATTTCCTATTCTGGGACACGCTTTAGGTCCCTACCACTTCTCATTGGCTCTTGTATTCTTTCACAGGCTCTTCATGCTCCTACCTCCTCCTGCAATCCTCAATGCAGCAGAGTAGTGGAGTAGAAAAAGCACCACGCAGGGTCTCCAGAATTGTACCATGGGCTGAAAAAAACAAGCATGGAGTTCATCTTTGCTAGAAGTTAGGTTCAACATGCAATGTGAGATGATAATATCAAATCTTTAGCAGGGAATGAGGAATGGGTAGATTTTTAAAGTATCCCTGCTTTCCTGTAGCCTTTGTTCTATCTGCTTTCCTAGTAACATTCTGAGTAAATTTATTTACAATTGTGAAGCTTAGGGGTGTGGGAGGCAGGAGAGAGAGGAGGAGAAGCCTGCTTGAGACTGAGAGGGTCAAATCTCATTTGGGTCCAAAGACAAGCCCTAGATCAATGTCTAAGTCATTATAATTGGGCTTTCTAGGGATCTACAGTTAAATAAGTGATGGTGTGAACTTGAGTAAGCCACTTTTCCTCTATTCGTTTCTGTTTCTCCACCTGTAAAATCAGTGGATTTGATCAGATTAGCAGTTCTCCAAGTACTTTCCACAGTGCAGTGGTCTAAGACAGTCTTTGTAAGAATAAAATCTAAAAGTAAAATATTTTAAAGAAAACAGTCAGCTTCATGACCTCTTAGAGATTTCGAAACCTTAGCAGGTTGAAGACTCTGAGAAGTCTTTCGACCAACAGCTGTAGATTTTTCTAAGTCTAATGGTTCCCAATTGCATTTGACAAAAAATTTTTTGTGGATTCCTTAATAATGTTCTGTGGAGCTCACTTTGGGAAATGCTGGAAGTTCTCCGTGGTAACTTCCAGTTCAAATAATGATTTTTTCTTTTTTTCGGAGACGGAGTCTCACCCTGTTACCCAGGCTGGAGTGCAGTGGCGCGATCTTAGCTCATTGCAACTTCCGCCTCCCAGCTTCAAGCAATTCTCCTGCCTCAGCCTCCCGAGTAGCTGAGACTGCAGGTGAGTGCTGCCATGCCCAGCTAATTTTTTGTATTTTAGTAGAGACAGGGTTTCACCGTTTTGCTCAGGCTGGTCTCGAACTCTTGAGCTCAGGCAATCCACCTGCCTCGACTTCCCAAAGTGCTGGGATTACAGGCGTGAGCCACTGCACCTGCCCTCAAACATTTCTGATTAACTGATTAGCTGTTCACTAGTTCTCATAGAACAGTCTTTCTCCCTCTTCACCTTCTGCAATTCTGTCATCACATCTACCTACATCCAATGTTAGTCTGCTCACCTAGCACCTAAGGGTAAAAACCCTGCCCACAGCGCTGGGGCCTGCATACAATAGGTGCTCCATAAATGCCTGGGTGTTGAAGTGCTGGGGTCTGGAGCAGGAATCACTCCTCAAATCTATTAGTTTGACTCCCTGTAAGCTTTTAGATTTTGCTGAAAGACTTTTAGTCTTTTATTGCTTCATTTTTATCAGTAATTTCTTTATTATCTGTTATTATATAGTGTCAATATATAGACATATTATATATGTAATATATATCATTATATGATATGTTCTCATTATATGTTCTCTAATCATATACAAGTATCTAGAAAACAGGCTGTATATAATCCACTTATTACCACATCAACTTTTACATTTAACGACTCAATTTGATGAACAAATGCGTAAGTGATTAAAGAGGAAATTTGAAACAAACAGGCAAAATGAGACAATTTGCATGTGTTGAATACATGTAAATTTAGGGGAGGTGGTATAAAGAGTGGAGGGGAAGGAAGGAGAGATAAAGGAGAGGTGAGGAGGAGAAAGACAAAAGAAAACCAAGGTGGAAAAGAAGAAGAATTTTAAAAGGAAAAAACATAAACAGGTTGTGCTTGGAGGGTAGAGCATGAAGAGGATTTGGAAAGTAGGTGTAACTACAACTGGACTTCTGTGGGACTGCCAGGTTCTACAGGAAGATGTGCTGGCTCTGCTGTCTCACACTATTACAGCAGTAGTAACACCACCTGGCCCACAGTGGGTGCTTATTAATATTGATATGTGAATAAACAAAGACCATAACAATAATAGCTAGCTAAATTTTTACATGCATGATCTTATTTAATCTGTGCAAAATCTCTAAAAGTTGGGTAATAACTCATTTGTGAGATATGGATTCCGAAGCTCAAAGAAGCTAAGTAACACATCCAGTGCATAAGAACCCAAGAAAGGCCGGGCACGGTGGCTCACACTTGTAATCCCAGCACTTTTGGAGGCCGAGGTGGGCGGATCACGAGGTCAGGAGATCGAGACCACGGTGAAACCCTGTCTCTACTAAAAATACAAAAAAAAAAAAAAATTGGCCGGGCATGGTGGCGGGCGCCTGTAGTCCCAGCTACTCGGAGAGGCTGAGGCAGGAGAATGGCGTGAACCCGGGAGGCGGAGCTTGCAGTGAGCCGAGATCGCGCCACTGCACTCCAGCCTGGGTGACAGAGCGAGACTCCATCTCAAAAAAAAAAAAAGAACCCAAGTCAGCCTGACTCTAAATCCCATGACTTCAACCATACACTGCACCCTCTCTCTGAAACAAAGCCTCATCTGAGGGGCACATCATCTGACCACACTTCTTCCCTGAGCTTCCGGGAGAAGCTGTACTTGAGGAAGTAACAGCTGGGAAATCTGACATTTCCCATGCCTTACCACCCCTGTTTTTCTAATACATACAAGACAAATGTCTGGGTAGGAGGGGAAGGGTGGAAGACAGTGGCTTTTTAGTGGCAGATGTTCACTCATCTCACTTCTGAAAGGCCCTCTTTCAGGTGGGAGGCAGCCAGTACAGGCCTTGTTGTAAGCAGATCCTTGGGCTCCTTCCACATCCCATCTGGGGACATGGTGGCAACACTGAGGTACTGAGAAGGCCATTTCCCAAGCAGGTCTTCAGCACGTTTTAGAGGATTAAGGGTCTGCACTCTCCCATCTGCTGCAATTACACTTTCCCCATCCCCACTGCCCGACACCCCACCAGCCACCTTGCCTCCTTCTGCTGGGATCCATGGCTTGGAAGGTCAGGGCTCCAGGGGGAGAAACCTCCCAGAGGAGGATGTTTATTTAGCAAAGCCTCCAAATTGCAGATTATTACTGTAAGATATGAGCATCTAAAATGGAAATGCTCAAAGCATTGACACCCTTGCAATGCTTATGATTGTTCTCCCAGCCCCTCACATTGTAGCTTGGAGAGAGAATTAAAGCCCCAATTGGACCCTCTGAGCATCCTATCACTCAGCATATCCCCTGACCTCCTGACTTCCCTGTTCTCCAGCCTTCAGGAGGTGTTGAGGTCAACCTGTTAGGTTCTAGTACTTTTGTGTGTGCATCTGGGCCTGGACAAAGAGGGCAGAGAATAATTTAAAGGATCTCAGACAGGAAATTGATCTATATAGTAGAAAATGGAGCCAAAGAGAGGTGGGAAGAGATAAGCAAGAGGCACAGAGAGAATTAGACTCACTAGGAAGAAACAGAAAAGAGACCAGAAGTTCTGACAGGCTAAGTGGGATTTGGTGAGATGGAGAGAAAAGAGGGATTTTATGGTGATTTGCTGGGTGGATGTCATGCAATGCAGTTCCCTCTAGCTTTTCGAGAAATTTTTGTGATCATTTAAATTGCTTTTTGCATTTTTAAAAATGTTAGACTGCTTTTTAAAATGTTGTCATTACAGACGGCCACAAGGCAGCTCCCTTTTTTGCAGATGCAATGTCATCTGACTTGCTTGCAAACATTTTACCAACTCCAACTTAGCCAGCATTATCCCGACACTGTCTCCATTTCCCCACTCCACTGCACTTTGCCTAGTGACCCCTGGATGGGGAGGATATTGGGGGTCCTAAGAATAGGCACTGAGAGAAGGATACATAGGTTGAGTATCCCTTGTTTAGAATAATTGGGACCGGAAATGTTTCAGATTTTAATTTTTTTCAGATTTTGAAATATTGTGGAATACATACGAGTTAAGCATCGCTAATCAGAAAATCCAAAATCTGATTTGAGCATCTAGGCATTCAAAAAGTTTCAGATTTTGGAGCATTTCTGATTTTGGACTTTTGGATTAGTGATGCTCTGCCTGTATTAGATTTTTTTGCCTTTCTCTTCCTCTCTTACCACAGCATTCTCTGTTTCTTTCTCCAAACCCTTAGCTGTTCTACAACTCTCTCTCCTCTTTCTAATATCTTTTATATTGTTTTCTTGTTGGTCTCGTCCCTTCCTTTTTCTTTTTTTCTCTCTCTTTCTCTGACTCTTTTCTGTCACTTTCCATCTCTCTACACCTTTCTCCACCTCTGGTTCCCTTCTTCCTCTTCCTTTATTTCTGCCTTCCTTTCCTCCTCTCCTTTTTAGCTCTTCTTTTCCATGTTTTCTCTTTAGCCCAGTGTCCTCTGTGGGCAATGGCTTTACTCACTGGTGGCATCAAGGCCAAAGTGGTTGCAAGACAAAACACGAGTGAGTCACCCAGTGAGTATTTGCCATGGCAAAATCCCCCCAATGAACTCTAGAGGTGCAGAGACTTAATCACCTCTGGGTTTGACCAAATCACATTCTTCCCATGACATTCTGCCAGAGTAAAATGATTGATGGGTGAGGAAGTCAATCTGAAGTAGAGTAGAGTCTCCATCTTATAAAATAAACATTTTGAAACACTCAACCCCTTCAGGATATGCAAAATTCCACTTGGATCTTGCCTGAGTATTTGGGCAGGAACTTCTGAAAAAAGCCATAATTCTGGAAAACCAGTAGAAGGACAGCGAGTGTGTCAGGAATTCAAGAGTAATTAAAAAGATAAAGATCTGAAATGTACACAGCGTGACTGCGTGGCTAGCCAGTGGGATTTCTTAGCCATGGAGAGTGGGTGGGCCTTAGGTGAGAGCTGGAGACTCCCCTGTGAATCTTGCACCTGCTTGTGTCTGACTCCCTTCTGGCTTTAAATCTTTAAGTAAGTGAGGATTTGGGATAAGATTATATGTGGAATTTCTTTCAATGTTCTGTGATTATACGATGATCAGTTTTTACAGTCAGTCCCTACCTAAAATAACGAACAGGAAAGTATAGAACTGATCTGCTCTTTGCCCAGCCCTGTCCTAGGCCCTGTTCAGCACACTACCATATTGCCCTTAGAAATCTTATCTATCTGGGGGGAGAAAAAAAGCAGGTTAAGATTAAAAAGAAATGAGTTTTAACTCAGCATCAAAACCAAAATTTAAAAAAAGAAAAGAAAGAAGAAATTGAGAAGAGAACAAAGGGTAGCAGTAAGTAATTTTCACTGAATGGACTAAAGCACAGTTAATTACCTCCCAGTGAAGGTGGGACCCAAGACAGAATGAGAACATCTCTTCGACTGGTTGGGGAGGAGGCTGGGATCCTTCCGACATAAGGGGGTCATCAGGAACAAAAAGTAAAAACAAAAGCAAACTATGACAGTAAAAATTATATGAAATAAACAGACTTAAAGGCCACAGGGATGATTAAGAACTTTAGGAACTTGGGAGGATTTTGCTAAACTCTTCCAGCAGTTATAGGAGTGAGGTAGAGGAGCCCAGAAACCTCCCTTGCAGGTCTTGAGAAAGGCGCCTGGAAACATGGCTCTAAGCACCAGTTACAGCTGTACCGTCTCTTTGAGGTGAGAGTTCCTCCATTAAAGTGTCCTGTTAAGATAGGTGGCCAACAATAACTAGAGAAATTCCACTACAGCTGCTGTAGGTCCCTTATAAAACACACACACACAAGGAAAGACGGACGCTGTCAAGAGCTCCAGCAAAAGTAAATTATTTTCATGGTAAGTAAAAATAGTACAGAGAAAACATTATTTAAATTTTTTAATTATTCACTGAATTTGTTTTAACTACTGAGTTTTGTAAGGGATTAGATAATGAAAAAGAGAGGGCAGCTTTCTCCAGCAATATGGAATAAAAATGGCAGGCTTTGGGATTGAGTCCAGGCTCTGACTCCAGCTGTGGGACCTTGGACAAGTTACTTAATCTCTCTAAGCTTTCATTTTTCTATTGGTCTTACTCTAGAGAGCTTTAGTGAGGATCGTGTGAGTTAAAATGTGTTAAGCATTGACAACAGTGACTGTGTCATGGTGTTTTAGTTCTCTTCTGCTTCTGTAACAAATGACCACAAACTTAGTGGCTTAAAGAAACTCAAATTTATCATCTCACAGTTCTATAGGTTAAAAATCTGCTACTGGGCTAAAATAAGGTGTTGGCAGGACTGTGTTCCTTTCTGTCAGCTGGAAGGGAGACTATTTCCTTGACTTTTCTAGCTCCTAGTGGCTGCTCCCCTTCCTTGGCTCATGCACCCTTCCTCTGTCTTCAAAGCAGCAATATTACATTGCTCTGACAATTCCCCCATAGTTCCATCTTCCTCTGGCCACACCTGGGAAAGGATATCTGATTTTAAAGAGCATATATAAGATTAGATTGGGCCCACTGGGATAATATAGTTTATTCCATTTCAAGGTCCTTAAATTGATCACATCTGCAAAGTTCCCTTTGGCATTAAGGTAACATATTCACAGGGTTTAGGAAGTAGATAGTTTTGGTATGTCTGCACACAGACAGTGTGTGCTCAGTTTATTTATTATTATTAAGAAGCAAATTTCCGGCCGGGCGCGGTGGCTCACGCTTGTAATCCCAGCACTTTGGGAGGCCGAGGCGGGCGGATCATGAGGTCAGGAGATCGAGACCACGGTGAAACCCCGTCTCTACTAAAAATACAAAAAAATTAGCCGGGCGTGGTGGCGGGCGCCTGTAGTCCCAGCTACTCGGAGAGGCTGAGGCAGGAGAATGGCGTGAACCCAGGAGGCAGAGCTTGCAGTGAGCCGAGATTGCGCCACTGCACTCCAGCCTGGGCGACAGGGTGAGACTCCGTCTCAAAAAAAAAAAAAAAAAAAAAAAGAAAGAAGCAAACTTCCAAATATCAAGACAGTTGAACTCCTTTCTAGAGCTGTAAAATAACTTGAAGAGATCATTTTTTCTGAAGGGAGGGAGAATACGTATGCATTTCATAACATCTAAATTAAGAAAAGATAGAATACCAATTTTAATTACAAAACAATTTTGCTTATCAATATATTTTCTGAGTTTAATTGAATGATAGCTAATAGTTATGGCATGTCTCTACATGCTCTAGACACCATTTTAGGAGACGTTTTTCTTTCATATATACTATCTTATTTAATCCTTACAGCAACCTGCAGGGCATGTAAAATTATCGACCTAGATACAATGATGGAATAAGCTCAAATAAGTGGAGTAATGTTCTCTAGGTCCCACAGACAAGAGGTGGAATAACTAGAATATTTCTTAGCATTGAGGCTCATCTTCAAGTTCTAGTCCAATTCTATTGTGGAAGGAATGCCTTTTTGAGTTAACTCGCCAAACTTTCGAGGTGTGACTTGAGCCCCTTGAATCATGTTGTTCACTCCAAAAGCCAACATGGAGACCTGATTATGGACAACCTCACTCTAGTACACTCTAGTCATTGTTGGGGGTTCAGAGAGGAAACATGAACCCAATTTCCAGACTGGGTCCCATCATAAGGGCTGGCTCTGGGGTACAGCCCGGTCCCCCAGAAGTGTGACCACCCAAGTCAGCCTTCAGTTTACATCCCACCTTTCCTGTATGAGCAGAAAGCAGAATTGCATGTGACTACCTGGTTTTCTATAAAAGCATATAAAATTTCACACTTATGATAAATGCCCAGGACTGGGTTTCATAAAACCATTTAGTGTATTAGAGTCTATTAACCAGACTGAAATCATGACCCTCGTTTAGCAGTTATAGACTGTGGCAGCACTTAATCCATATGGGTAGACTTTTATAACATTTATGATCTGAACCAGATCCCTTAATGCCTAAACTCATAACTATTGGCTTGAAATATGAGCATCTGGAAAGCACAACTGGCACAGCCCCATGCAATGTTGTAGGAGAGAGCTCATGCTAACAAATTTCCTAAAGAAAAGATCAATTTGGATCTAAAGGTACGAAGGAAATGGGAAGCTCAGTCCTGACAGTTCTGTAAGAGACTCTTGGTTACCTATCCAATATTTGTTACCCATGCTCCTTTCTACCAGGCTCCAGATTTTATTAAAATACCCACCCCCAGTCTCTGCACACTCTATCCGATTCAGGAGAAGCTGGATTCACTTCCTTTGTCAGTGATTGGTTTAGGAACAGAGGTTTAAACGATGAGCACTTGCATTTTTCCCAGCAACTATTTTGTTCTAGGGATAAGCTCATGTCCTATATTGACTCAATCAAAACAAAGGCTAGGGCTAATATTCCATAACTAAGGAGAGATTCTTTTTCTCTTCTGCAGACCTTAAACAAGAAAGCCTGCTTCCCTGTGCTAATGGAAGCCATAGTATGTCCACTCCAAAATCCACCTGAAAGAAAAGTGGTTACACATGTTGCAGGAAGGTTGGAGATTTTTATCCCATCTGCAAGCTAAATACTTAGTCTGCCACAATTTATGGATGCTGCCAGAAGACACAAGACTCCTGGGTCAGAGACAATGGAATTTGTTACTCATGGCACTGCAAAGAGCATGAGCATTAGCATATTTGCATCTGGTCCCTGAGCCCAATTCCCACAGGGTGATGTGAAGCAGAACAGGTGATACCTGCATATGTACCAAGAATTCTGAACTTATATCTAGGGAACCTACATCTTTTAATACTGGGCAGTTAGCATGCCTGCCCTACAGTCCAGAGGGAGACAGATGTTCTTAAAAACATAGTCCGGAACAAAGACAATCAGTGTTATGACTGTAGCTCGCTTACCTCTTGACTTTCTGTTATACAAGATAACAAATATTCTTTTTGCTTAAGATGGTTTGAAAAAAGATCTTTTTTTGACTCACAGCCAAACTATCATAACCAATAAAACAACCAGTGGTCTGAATCCTATAGGGAACTTCAAGATTCTTAGCTTTTTAAAGAGAACTGTTCTCAGCCACTAAGTAGGCCATTTCACCAAGTTGTGTTTATCTTTGAGAGGGAAAATTATCTCTGGTCTCTACTTGGATTATTTGATACCTCAATCAACAACAGGAAATTGAAATCCAAAGGGTGATTTTCTCAGAAGGTGAAGGGTGGGGGCATCACTGTGATTTACCAATTTACAACTGTACAACCAAATCACATAAAATGCTGTATGAAGGCTTTAAATATTGGAATCTTTCTGAAAACAACACTCAACATTAGACATTGGGTCTTCTGCTGCACCATGGCTATCACTCCATCAAGGAGTGTTTAAGGCATTCCTATCAGACTGCTGCTTGAGAGAATATATTTCTCTCTACCTAACCATGAAGCTGCATATTAGAAATATTAAACCACAAGGATTTTCCTGAAACAGTATCTGTGAAGTTTAGCAGAGCAAGAAGTCTCTCCCAGTGCCACGGAAGGGAGGCCTTCTTGGAACTGGCTTATCACAGTAGGGACAAGAACACCGCTTGCTCCACCTGTGGCTCACATTCGAGAAGATCCTCAAATGTACACCCACAGGCACAGAGAAATCAAATGCTAACACACTGGAAGGAAAAAGCCAGTCATCTTATGACAGTACATTTGTGCCTCATGACTGTGCCATACTATCTGTAAAGGCTTATAAATGGTTATTTTTGATGATCTGTCATTATTTTCTTAATACATAATAAAAAATGATTGCATTTGTGGTGCATATAGGTCTGTTAAAAGCTCTAATTTGTTAAATGTAAACAGTAAAAATATATTGTAATTATAAAATCTGTTTTAGAATTTGTACATTTTTCCATACAATTAGAGCCTCAAAAATCAGAAAGGAAACTGGCCCCTCTTTTTGTTGGACAGGCCCTGCCTTGTAATGGCAATAGAAAACATTCTGTAAGTCATAGAAACTCTTGCATGTGTTACCTACTATTTAGCTTATCTGTCACTGAGACTGCCTGAGGGCCATGAACATTCCTGGGCCTGGAGTGGCCCTTGAGAGCTGGGTGAGCTCATTGTACTAGAAACCCTCACTTGGGTTTACCTGGGGCTCTGCATTTCAGAGGACTTTTTCAGGGTACCTCACTTCTTTCCCATCCCCCAGGAACCTGTTTAAATAAAGAATCAGGGTCTAAATTCTTCTCTGAGGGAGGCTGGGCATTGCTCAGAAGTGGCATTTATTCTTCACAAAATGCCAAAATGAACCAGGGCACCTCATTCTCTTCCCTTTGCTTTTCATGCTCCTAATATGCGACATTCTTCTAATGGTATTAATAATGTGTAGAAGCTGAGCTGCAAATTCAGGAAGTAAATGAGATGCACTGACATAAAAGCTCTGTTAAAAAGCATTCTTTCTACATGATGTTCATCCAGTAATTTTTAAAATCAGTTTTTAAGATTTGAAAGCAGCTAAGTCAGACCGCTCTGACTTCATGTGGGACAAACGATGTCGTTCCTATTAGAACTGATATGCTTCTCAAACAATCTGTCTCTGCTTTTCTCGTCTAACCTAAAACCCCATTCTCTCTGCTAAGTTTTCCCAGAGATTATGGTTTACTCTGGCGTTATATAAACTTCTAAAATAGCAAGTGAACATGAAATGCAGATAGGATTTAACTCTGCAGTGGAGTTGCTTAGGGGAGGCATCGTCACAGTAGTGGAATTACTTCATTTGGAAAATATGCCTTATTTTGTGAAGCTTCTTTGTCGTCTAAGAAAGGAGGCAGAAGAAGAACGACTGGGGTTCATCACAAGTTAAGCAGCAGCCAGGGTTTAGCAGGATATTTTCAGTTAGATTTGGAAAAGGAAAAAAGTATCTAAAATGCTTGTTACGTAGAGCTTCATATTGATAAGAACACTGACGACATGGTTATGGGGAAGGTTCAACCTGGGAGGGCTGTGATACTAAACTGAAATTAACAGGACAGGCAATTGGCATAATTAAGAAGTGTGTAATGGTAGAGTGGAAAGAAAGATGGCTTAATAAGCTCATCATGCCCTGGTTCTACTCTACCTAGCTATGTGAACTTAAGCCAGCCACTTGACCTCTCTAACCTCTATTTTCTCATGTGGATCCTAATATCCCTCTTTGGGGATTATTAGAACAGAATAAGATGAAATAAATGTACATTACCTTTAAAAGAGATATGTACCATGCAAATGTCAGCTCTCATTTGTTCTTTAGAATGCATGGGAGAATTATAATATAGAGAGGGGTCTTTTCCCATGGAAGCCCTCCGATAGGCTCCTTGCCACTTGCCTGCCTGAGAGAACTGGAGGACATTGCGTCTGGTGTCTGCAAACAGGCCCTCACCTATGAACATGCTGCTATTTGCTGTAGATACCAACGGTTCACATTAGTAAGCCTTTACCTCCTTCCAGGGAGGGAAATGTATGACATTGGGTACTTACCCACTGAAATCTATAAATCATATCCAATTTGTAGATACAAATATGAGCTTGGGGTAAATTTATGCCAATAATACCCTGGGGCTTTGTTTTTTTAATCCCTGATGAAAGACATCCTTGTGCCTCCTTAAAACAAATGTAGTATCAAGGAAATAACTGTGGCTCTGAAGAAGTGGGAGCTCTAAACAGTGTCTCCCAAAAGCGCTTTGTCCTGGAAATGGTAAAGAAGTAACCTTAGAGTGCCTGCCTGCCACCTCTGCTTCAACCCTTAGAGCGTGAAGTCTCACCTCCCTTCCTGACTGGCTTGAGGATGTTATGCAAGGTGATAGGAAGCTGTGAAGAGAGACTCGGTCTGAATATAGCGAAGCCGAAAACCATCAAACCATTAAGATCAGCACTTCCCCTCCTATTGGACTCCAAATCAGAGCTCAGGAGCAGGTATCTGAACAAAATTATGTTTGAAGAGATTGGCATTTACATTAAAGTAGGTATACGGCTGTTATTGGAATATGGTTCCAATATGTACCAGTTATGGTACATACGGAATCAAAGACAGAAATGTAAGAATGCATTCATAAGAACAGTAGAACACTCTATAACATTATTATTAATAATAAAATATTCGTATGGCATTTTATAGGTTACAATATTGCTTCACATTTCATCTCATATAATTCATGGCATATTCCTGCAAATTGAAGAATGATTATTGCTTGTAAGAGAGGAAATTGAGGCTCAGAGATTGCATGGTATAGCCAGGTCACACAGCAAATGATGAAACGGGAATTCAAATATAGATCTTTAAATGCCAAATTTTAAAACGTTTTCACCATATCATAGATAAAAATTTAATAGGAGAACAAGACCTAGAATGTTCTGGTGCTCCATGGAAAAATTTTCAGGTATTTTAATTTTAGAATCATTTATGTGGTGTCAGGGAGTTTTAAAAAAATTATCAATAAAGGCAAAAATGCTAAAAGGTTTCTCGGAGCCAGTATTATGAGGAAACTGAAACCTGTTAGGAAATTGGTTATAATATGGAATGTGCATATTAAAATGCCATAAACTTCATTGAAAACTCTAAATATGTAACTAGAGTTTTTACTAAGTTCATAAAACATAATATTGGATACAGCATCTTTTGTAAATCCTTGTGGTTCATGTGTCAATTACCTGGTTACTTAGTAACCAAGTAATCCAGTAACCAAGGAGTCAAGCCATAGATTAAATAGTCCCCAACCAGGCAATAAAAAGGTCCCTGAGTACAAATTTGCAGAATTATGGTTTATTGTGTTAATAATCTCCCCATGTCTGTGGCTAGCCTTCCACGGATGGGCTGGCGAGTGTGTGCTACTCTGGAGCCCAGCCGTAGTCCTTGCTATTTTGTTATAGTACCTGCTTTTGAAAGAGGAAATTAAACCACAAAGCATGCTCTGGCTTAAAGTCACTGAAGGAAATGAGGGGCTGAGCACACACCCAACTGAGTTTGGGGATACGGGGGACGTCCAGACTCTGGTTAGGAGAGCTGCTGGTTTGAGGTTCAGTCCTACCACTTTCTTGCTAAGCTCTCAGGACAGGTTTCACCAGTTGATTCTTGCTGGGATTCTTTCCATAGTGACGGCCCTCTACAATGATTCAAAGATTCCTTCAACAGGTATTTGTGGGGCACCACTGTGTACCAGGCACTGTGACAGGCATAGGCAATGGAATTTTAAAAAAAGACATGCTCAGATCATTCATCCAAGAAGTTCACTGTGTAGGAAGCAAAGAGATGTTAATCATATAGTGACGTAGGTAAATATATAACTGTGATCAGTGTTCTGCAGTGAGTAGACAGTGCTGTGAGAGTGTCCTGCACCAAGACGGGATCTAATGCAGAATAGGAGGGGGACAGTTAGGGCAAGATTTCCCAACAAACTGTGTGACATTGAAGGAGAGCTGGCAATCTGATGGATGGGGAGAAATTGACTAGGGAAAAAAAATTCGGACAGAGAAAAAGCTAAGAACAGGCCCGGCATGGTGGCTCACACTTGTAATCCCAGCACTTTGGAAGGCCGAGGCAGGCAGATCACTTGAGGTAAGGAGTTCAAGGCCAGCCTGACCAACATGGTGAAACTCCGTCTCTACTAAAAATACAAAATTAGCCAGGCATGGTGGCAGGCACCTGTAATCCCAGCTACTGGGGAGGCTGAGGCTGAAGAATCACTTGAACCCAGGAGGCGGAGGTTGGAGTGAGCCAAGATCAAATCACTGCACTCCACCCTGGGTGACAAAGTGAGACCCTGTCTCCAAATAAATAAATAAATAAATAAGCTAAGAACATTCCAGGAAGAAGAGGAAGCAGATGCAAAGGCCGTGGGGCAGGAGAAAATGTGGTATTTTCAAGCAATCCAATAAAAGCCAATGTGGCTGAGTGCCATCAAGGCTAAACTGGAAAACCCAGGAATTACTGCTTCAAAGCAGTGTGTGAATTTTGTGAGAAACTGAGAGGACTGGGAAAATAGGGTGCTCTTTACTGTGAGAAGCCTGACTTTCCACATAGAAACAACTCAACTCATCTTTTTTGTTTGATTTTTGCTGTCCAAAGTGCATGGATCTTGGTTATCACCTGTCTTTACAATTCCACCATGCCCACTGCTTCAGTGTCCCCAAAATCTCTTTGCTGAATTAAGAGTAAATGGGAACAAGCATGGTGGCTCATGCCTGTAATCGCAGCACTCCGGGAGGCTGAGACGAGGTGGGAGGGTCACTTGAGGCCAGGAGTTCGAGACTAGCCTGGGCAACATAGTGAGATCCCTCTCTACAAAACATAAGAAAAAATTAGCCAGGCATGGAGGTGCATGGGTGCATGCCTGATGTCTCAGGTACTCAGAAGGCTGATGCTGAAGAATCACTTGATGCTTGAGCCCAGGATTTTGAGGCTGCTGTGACCTAAGATCATGCCCCTACACTCCAGCCTGAGCCACAGAGGGAGACTATGTCTTTGAAGAATGAGAAGAAGGAGAAGGGTTTGTGGATGGAGTGACCAAAGGAGGAGGAAGAGGAGGAGAAGGAAGAAGAAGAAGAAGAAGAAGAAGAAGAAGAAGAAGAAGAAGAAGAAGAAGAAGAAGAAGAAGAAGAAGAAGAGGAGGAAGAAGAAAAGAAGAAAAGAAGAAGAAGAAGAAGAAGAAGAAGAAGAAGAAGAAGAAGAAGAAGAAGAAGAAGAAGAAGAAGAAGAAGAGGAGGAGGAAGAGGAGGAGGGGAGGGGGAGGAGGAGGTTTTTGTGGATGGAGGGACCAAAGTGTCAAAATTTCCATAGAAACCAGCATTAAGCAAATATCAGATATTTCACTGGTTAAAAAGGGAAGAAACTCTCTTAACAAAACCGGATTTCCTTTCCCGTAAATTTTGTACCTACCCTGAGTGTCTTCATCCTGGCTTGGAATCTTGGACTATTCCATTTAGTTGGTCAGTGACTATCTGAGAAACCAGGTGGTCAGGACCACCTACAATTGGGTTAGTCAGCTTCCAGTTGCTAGAGTATGGGTTTGGCAGCATGACTTTGGAACAGACTTGATGGTAGATGCAAAAAAAGTTAGGCCACGTCAGAATGCTGACTTCCCAATTTCAGTGACACGCTGTCATCCAAAAATAATAGACAGCAGGAAGAAGACGCTGACCAAATGCTAAGCTTGCCCCAGGAGCACCTTGGCAGAAGTCAGAAGCTAACTTATTATGGTTTGGTTATCCTTTTCAATAGGTTATTTTAGTGACTACATCATGCCTGGACTATGATTCCAGTGATTAGAATGAAATACCTTGCAGAAAACATTGTTTTGTCTTCCCATATATGGTCATAAATTATTTTTCAAAATCTATTTGCAGAGCTGGGGAGATCTAGCAACCCCCTGTGTCATCAGGTAGGCAGCTGTGTTCAGTTCATAGCTGAGCTCCTACTGTGTGCACAACTCTGGAAAACCCGAGGTGAACCCCAAGAATCCCAGTCTTTCAGGAGATCACAGTTCTAGGAGACATGTGGATATCCAACCCAAATATAAGGCAGATGTGTGAGAACATAACTTTAAACCAAGAGGAGAGAGAACCCAGGAGAGGAAATGAGTTCTCATTGGAGCATGGAGGACAGACTTTGCGGTGTAGTGCACTTGCACCAGAGCTTGGAAGAGGTCCTGCAAGATGGAAGAGGAAGGCATCCCTGAAGGTGTAAATAGAATGAGCAAGCACAGAGATAAATGCAATGACTATGGACAACATAGTGAGAGAGGAGCAGGGGGACTTGGATATGCTTTGGTGAAGTGCACAGGTCCCTGTAAAACATCGGCTTTGCTGCCTCTTCTCCAACACTCATCATTGCTGCTCCTTTCCTTAGTTCAAGAAGCAGTAACACACACACATGCACACATTTTCATCTTTGTGCAGACTCTCTGGTCACCAAGTAAGATGCCACAATATAGGACTAAGAGACTTGGTTCTAGTTTCATCTTTGCTATTGAGGGCTTGGGGAGCTTCGGAAAGTCATTTTCCTTTCTGAAACAAGGAATTGGACACATGGATCTCTTCTACTTTAAACTGTTTTGATTCTTGAAGAGAGGTGAAGATAATACTAGAACAATATTTTTCCAAGAAATGGGGATAAGAAAAGGTAATCCTCTTGAATATGGCCTGAAAAACAAGAGAAACACGAAGGATGGGAAAATTGTTTCATATACATATATATATATATATATAATATTTTCATAATTAAGAAGAAATTTGGGCTGGAGCCAGATCATATAACAGAAGAGGTTATGACACCTTTTTAGGGCACTGCAATATAGTGGAAGAGGCTTTTGGATATACCTGGTTTCCAGTTTTATCTCTGACATTTAGTAGCTCAATATTTCTCAGGTAATTTAACTTCACTGGGCCTTGATTTCTTCATTTGTAAATGAAGGTCATTATACCCACGACTTTTAATTAAAACACATTGAGCATCTACCAAGTAACACGGGTTGGGGATAAGCCATTTATTTTATAAATAATTATTTAGTAATCCAGATATAGCCTCTGATCTCAAAGAACCGCCAGTCTAGTGGGAATTAGCATGCAACTATTGTAAAGTGAATTGAGTGTGGGGATGGGAAGGTATTGTGGTAAGAAACTCAGGAGCAGCTTTGGTAAACCAGAGTGGAGCCATCCACCATCTTCCCAGGCGGAGGTCGAGGAAGGCTTCCTGAGGAGAGGAAGACCTGAAAAATGGGACAGGGGAAGATACAGGTGGGAGGCAAATTGTTCCAGCTAAAGAAAATAGGTTCATTTTTTAAGAAAAAAAAAAAAAAAAATATATATATATATATATATATATATATATATATATATATATAAATGTAGCTTCTGTGTGTGACGTGCCTTACAGGGTGCCTAATCTGTAAAAAGACTCAATAAATAGCTGCCAGAGATGTTATCACTTTCATGGTTTGGGGGCAATTAATTTCACCTTGATGATACTTTATACAACCATTTTTTGTGCCTGTGGTCCACGTCAGTCTCCTTTGCTTGCCCGTGGTGGTGAGTGAGAAGGAAGCCTGGGTGTATTTGTGCCAGCGGCACAGAACCAAGCAGAAGTGGGTCTGAATTGGACAGAAATGAATGCATGAGGGTCTGTTCCCTACTTTGCCGTAATGTGGGAGATCCCGGCTGTCATTGCCACAGAGCTCGCAAGGTTCAGATGCTCTCTGTTTAACTGGAATACATAAAAATTCAAATCCTGGCCTCATAAATGTGAGTAAACACTTTAATGACTTGTGTTAACTAGAAAATAATCAAATATAAACGCAGGTATGCTCCTCATTTGCATTTTTTCCATGCGGGTGAATAAAAATAAAAGTTCTCTAGGTGTGATATTGGAGAAGTGATCTTGTTATTAGGAGTTTTGTTATAAAATCCCAATAAAGCCATGGTGATTTTCCACCCTGTGTTCACTGGCACCTGTTTTTAGGAGGGGAAACGCTGCATAGGATTTGCTGTCACGGAACCTGCCTAGGAGTCTGCCAGTAAGTAGAACCTCGTGGCAGTGGTTGAACCTCTCTGAGTGATACCGACCTAATGGGTTAAAAGGGATGCTGGTGGCTACCTAATACCAACTGTATAAAGTTGTTGATACTTACATAATCCCAACTTAAACACAGAGTCATTCAGAATCAAGGGACTATCTAGCAAAACCATGGACCAACAGGGCACTGTGCCCAGCTAATCTTTGTATTTTTTTGCAGAGATGGGGTTTCAGCATGGTAGATGCTAAACA
This sequence comes from Symphalangus syndactylus, assembly GCF_028878055.3. Lineage (NCBI taxonomy): Eukaryota > Metazoa > Chordata > Mammalia > Primates > Hylobatidae > Symphalangus > Symphalangus syndactylus. Next base: position 41,975,129 of record NC_072433.2, read on the forward strand.
CACAGTCAGTGTTAGATCCTTTCCCTCACTAGCACTTACCTCCCCATTTTCATTTTATTCTAGAAGCATGAATTGGTTCAACTTATCTTGATTATGATTTGAAATGATACACTAATATGTATCTTAAGAATATGTATATTACTATATATATTAACAAATGTTAGTACATAGACATATTCATCCAAGGATATGCATAATAATATGATACACCTTCATCTAAGACTGTATATTTATATATATTTATTGTTAGATGCAAAGACTATACATATTCATATTAGTACATGTAAATATTCATCTAAGAATATAGTACAGGGGGCCAGGTGCTGTGGCTCACGCCTGTAATCCCAGAACTTTGGGAAGCTAAGCTGAGGTGGGAGGATTGCTTGAGCACAGAAATTTGAGATCAGTCTGGGCAACAAAGCAAGACCCCATGTCTACAAAAAACAAAAAATTAGCTGAGTGTCATGATGTGCCCCTGTAGTCCCAGTTACTTGGGAGGCTCAGGCAGGAGGATTGCTTGTACCTGAAAGTTGGATGTTGCACTGAGTGAAGATCATGCCACTGCACTCAAGCTTGGGCAGCAGTCCAAGACTCTGTCTTCAAAAAAAAAAATACAAAAAGAATACAGGACTGGAGTATCTCCTTTTATTGTACTTTGCCTTATTGCACTTTCCAGATTTTACATTTTTTTATGAATTGAAGGTTTATGGCAACCCCGCTTCTAGCAAATCTATTGGTGCCATCTCTCCAACAGCATGTGCACCCTTTGCGTCTCTGTGTCAGCATTTTCCAGCAATAAATATATATATTTTTTGAAACAGTTCCTAGTTCTGTCTTCCAGACCGTAGTGCAGTGGTGCAATCATGGCTCCCTCCAGCCTCTACTTCCTGGGCTCAGTGATCCTCCCACCTCAACCTCCAGAGTAGCTGGGACTACAGGCCCCCACCACAATGCCTAGCTAATCTTTGTATTTTTTTGTAGAGATGGGGTTTCAGCACGTTGCCCAGGCTTGTCTTGAATTCCTGAGGCTCAAGTGATCTGCCAGCCTCAGTCTCCGAAAGTGCTAGGATTACACGCATCTGGCCAGTATTTTTTAATTAAGATATATACATAGTATTTTTTTAAAGACATCATGCTATTGCACATTTAATAGACTACCGTGTAGTGTAAACACAACTTTTGTATGCACTGGGAAACAAAAATTTGTGTGATGCACTTTACTGAACTAATCCCAGAATATCTACAAGGTATAGCTGTAGTATATCTTATCTACAGTTTTAAGTCCTCCAGTTTCAGTTACCTGCAGTGAACTGTAGTCTGAAAATATTAAATGGAAAATTACAGAAATAAACAACTCAGAAGTTCTACATTGTAAGTCTTTTTGAGTAGCATAAAGAAATATCTCTTGCTGCCCTGCTCCATCCCTTCTGAGACATGAATCATCCCTTTTTCCAGCAAATCCATACTGTATATACACAGCATTTTAGTCACTTGGTAGCCATCTAGTTATTAGATTGAAAAAATATAGTATTGATAGGGTTTGGTACTATCCTCAGTTTCAGGCATCCACTGCTGGTAGTCCTGGAATGTATCCTCTGCAGATAAAGGGGAACAACTGAATATATTAATATGCATATTAGTACATACATACACTTATCTAAGAATACATACTTTAATATCTATATTAGTACACATACATAGTCCTAGATGCAAAATTGAATTTTTTACTTAAATCTGGGCTTCCATTTCCCAAAAATAAATTGGAGAGGGTGATTTCTAATGCTTCTGATAGTTCTGAAATCCTGGGTTGAAATACACAGATGCTCAGCACAAGTTGTGTCATCAATAATAGTTAAGGGAGAGAGGACTACACTTTGCTTAGAAGGCTTCTTGAAGGAAGAGGCATTTCAGGTGTCATTTGGACTATGGCAATCCATTTCTAAAAAAGTTAAATTTGGAAGTCGACTACATTCAATATTCTGAACTTTGTCTTTCATCTAGGGATCCCCCAGTTCTGCACACTACCAGCCGTATGCCCTCCTTGTGGTTCCAAGATAACATTCCTGTGTGCCACCATTTTCCTAAAACAGTCTTCATAAAGGTGTTTGCTGTAACTGGATTTTCACCTAATTTATTTCTTCAGCCATACTTCTCACTTGAAATATTGCTATATCCTCTTGACGGTTTTTGCTGTTACCTTTCTCTAATTCGTTCTATTGCCCACTGATAAGAGGTCCTGTATCATCTGCTGCTCAAAAATTGTCCAAGAAATAACATATTTATAAATAAATGTAATGAAAGCATCCGTGATTTCTATTATAAAAACTCTAAAATATTGCTGACAAAAAGTAGAGAAGGCCTAACAAAATAGAGATATATACTATGTTCATAGATTGGAAGACTAAATATCACTAAGATGGCAATTCTGTCTAAATTGATCTATACATTGATCACAGTTTATAGATCAGAATTCCAGTAGACTTTTTAAAGATATAAATTGATAAGCCAATTCTAAAATTGATACAAAAATGCAAGGACCTAAATAAAGAATAACTAAGGATAATTTGGATGGCCTATACCTTCTGATTTAAAGACTTACTATAAAACTATCATAATCAAGATAGTTTTATATTACCAAATATATAGACATAGAAATCAATGGAACAGAATAAAGATTTCAGAAATAAATGCACACATATATTACCAATTGATTTTCAAGGTTTCAAGGCAATTTGATGAAAAAATAAAAGTCTTTTTAACAAGCACTGCTGGATCAGTTAGATATCTATACAGAAAAAAGTAAAGAATATCAACCCTTACTTTACGCCATACACAAAAACTAACTCAAAGTGTATCACAAACGTAAAACCTAAAACTGTCAAGTTTCTAGGAGAAAATATTTGAAGCCTTGGGGTAGACACAAGTTTCTTAGAACACAAGAAGCAGAAGCCATGAAAGAAAAAGTTGATAAACTATCTTTAATAACAAAACACTTTTATCTTCAAAAGATATTGTTAAGTGAATAAAAAGACAAGCCATTGACTGGGACAAATATTTGCAACACATATTTTAGATAAAGGACTTGATCTAGAATATATAAAGAATTCATCCAATTCAATGATAAGAACACAACTCAATTTTTAAAATATAGGCAAAAAGTTCAGATGCTTAGTAAAAGAAGAGAGAAAAGTGATCAAGCATATGAAAATATGCTTGTCATCATGAATTTTCAGAGAATGTCAAATTAAAACAATGAGAAATCACTACACAACTTTTACTGTGGTTACAATTTAAAAGACTGAACATTTCAGGTGTTGGAGAGGATTTGAGCAACTGAAACACTCCTCACGCTGATGGGAACGGAAAATGGCACAATGGCGACTTTTAAAATATTTGACAATTTCTTAAAAACTTAAACATTACATAATCTAGCCATTCTAATTCTACATGTTATCCAGGAGAAATTAAAGCAGATGTTCAACCCAAAACTTATACCATCTGATTTAAAGACTTACTATAAAACCATCATAATCAAGATCATTTTATATTGCCAAATATATAGAAATCAATGGAACAGAATAAAGATTTCAGAAGGAAACACACACACAAATGAACAATTGATTTTCATCAAAGGTTTCAAATGAAAGTCTTTTCAACAAGTTATGTTGAATCAGTTAGATACCTACTGGGGGAAAAAAAGTAGAAAACCTCAATCCTTACTTCACACCACACATAAAAACTAATTCAAAGTGTACCATACATGTAAAACCTCAAGTTTCTAGGAGGAAATCTTAGAACACATGAATGTTCACAGCAATTTATTTGTAATAGAAACTGAAATCAACCTGTGAACAAGAGAATAGGCAAACAATACCATTCAGCAATAAAAATAACCAAACTATTGATTCATGAAATGCTATGTCTAAATCTCAGAAATTCTAGAAAATGCAAACTAATCTGTTGTAGCAGAAAGAAGATCAGTGATTGCCTGGAAGCAGGAGTGGAAGGAGGGATAGATTAGAAAGTTGAGGGGTAATAGAAATGCTTACTATCTTGATTGTGGCAAGGGTTTCTTGAAGGTATACATACGTCAACACTCAAAAAGTTACATCTTATAGAGTGTGTTGTATATCAACTTTAACTCCATAAAGTTGTAAAAACAAAAACAAAACCATTGTCAATGTTCTCTCACTGCCTACAGAATTAAAATCAAACTTTCAAGAAGGTATTTAGGCTAGGCTGCCTGTAATTTTACTCCAATAGGCCTTCCCAGTCTCAACTGCCACCCAGTTGTTCCAGACTCTAGATTTCTAGATCTTGTCCACACACATCTGCTTTTCTGCCATGTGTAGCTCTTTCTGCCTAAAACACACTTCCTTCTCTGTCTGCTTGTCCTAATTCTCTTTCACCTTTGTGGCCTGTGGCAGATTGCTCACTGCCTATCGAATATCCTTTCTCTCTTCTTTCTTATCAACAGAACTTCAGCTGTGTTCAGTATATCCAGCTGAAAATGTGGAGCAACTAAGACGTTCCTACATAGCTCGTGGGTATTTAAAATAATCCACCAACTTTCACTTTGGGATTTTCTTCCCTCTGTGCTTTTGGGCATGGCCATTTGACACACTTTAGGCCAGTGCATTGGTGGAGATTTGGCTTTCCTGAGACAGCTGCTGCCTCTTCTCAGTTCTTGCTTCATCCTTTGTTGTGTCTGAAATGTAACTGATGTCCAGAGGTGCCACAGCCATACCACCACCATACCACCACCATGAGTATAAGAGCTACATGTCAAGGAAAGTGGATGAGGGAGGTCAAAGAAGCCTGGGTTGCTGCTGGTGCTGCTGAGCTGTGGTGGTCTCCCCAGCTACAAGGCACTGTCTATCCGTCTGCTCTAAGAATCTTTCACTTCCCTCAATTTGGATACGCCGCTCTTTGTGACTTGAGTAGCACTTTACCTGCCCTGCTTCATGTTACCTGGCACAATCCATCCTATGCTGTGCCTGCTTAGGCACATGTTGTATTTACTTTCCCAATGAGACCGTGGGTCTCTGAGACGTGTGCCCAATGCCCAACCCATCCTCCTCCACAGGCTGAGCTCCAAAAGGGTCTCAAAAGCTGCCCAGTGTGGAAAGTATTTGGGTGTATACCTACCTGCCCCAACCTCTTGCCAGCTTTGTAACCCATAGCAGCCACATGACTCAGGGACTAAGTTTCATCATCTGATACATGGATGTGATATTAATCCTTACATCTGAGGATTGTATTGTTGTTAATTAGGATAATCCGTGAAACATATCAATCTCATAGTAACTGCTCAGTAACTGTTGATGGTGATAATAACCAAGTGATCGCCTCCCCTCCTTCCCCTTCTCCATTCCACTCACATCTGCACAGTCCACATTAAGAAAAGTAGTTCGCATGCCTCTTAATCTTTTCCCCTGACATGTAACAAGGCCAATAAGGTGGGAAGGGTGGATGATGACCATAAAATGCATCTAGGAGGGGTCTTCTCTCCTCTTCGTGGTGTCTATGCCTTAAATGGCTTCTGCCTCAGCTGGGAAGCCTAATTCAAAAATTCCTTGGCAGACTACTGTTTACATTTCCCAAGTACACGTGAATTTCCTAATCATTTCAGAGGTATGGGCCAATGGCCGGGTGATAATTTTAGAGACTCATCTTTGTACACAAGACAGGTTAATCCCTAAGCATTTGGTGCTCATAGTCTTCCCAGTTAGGATTTTTTTCCCCCAAAATTGTTAATTCACTAGCCAGCTCTCTAAAGTTCAGAGCTAACACTGTATTTTTACCATCTAGTTGCCTAATTTAAAAAAGCAATCTTATGTTACTGTGCCTCAGTAAAATGGGAATAAAGACAGTACTACCCATGCTGTCTCTCTGGCTTCAAGTTTCAGCTAAAACTTGACTTCACCTTCCTTGACTCCCCTTTATAGGGCAGTGTTATTGAGGAATGGAGTTTCATGCTGTTTAGGCTGTGAGCTCCCTGATGGCATCTGGACCATGTATTGTGTTCCCTCTAGAGCCAAGAACACTGCCTGGCGCAGAAGGTATGCTTGGTAAATATTCATTGTATCACTAAATTAACAATCTGTTGAAAACTCTGATTTGAAAGGACAGAGAAAAACTGGAATTGAATTCATTTCTGGTTCAGTTTGCATTCAATTACTGATTCAGTCAATCAATATTTACCGGGTATCTACTATAATCCAGGCACTGTTTAACTTCTTGGTTTGTATTAGAAATATAATTTCTAATCTACTAAGGTCTTAACCCTGCATATGCCTTAGAAGAGTAAAATGTTTGACTTTTCTAGAATTGGGCAGGTAAAAGCAATGGTTCAGTTTTACAGCATCTTGAAGAAGCCTTTTCAGCCAGGTTCGGCCCAAATTTGCTTACACATGTTACCCACTCAACCAAACGTGTAAAGCATGTCGTTCTCTGAGCTCTTCTATGTGATCCAACCCTATATATTATATTACACTTATAAAATACCACGAAGCCCTTATGAATTAAAAGATAATTAGTGGTTCAACACGCACAAGACATTAGGCTTGAAGTGTCAAAAATGTCATGAAAGACCATAAATCATGGTCTGCTTGCATTGATCCCTTATAGAGTTAGTTTTTAAATCATCTCTTTAACACCTTGTAAATGTACAAACAACGATGGACCCAAGGGAAACTTTAATATGTTTTTCATACATATTTTAATTTCATCTCAAAGTGCTAGCTGCATAAAAATTAAGTCAGACTCACAAAAACTCATTGATTTCCTCAGGATAAAACCCATCTGTCCAAACTAATTTAGAGCCTTTTTGAAGCCGTAAAGTTAGTCCTGCAACACTGAGGTCATTATGGGCATCCTGAGCTGGAGGAACTCTTGTGTAATTTTAAGAAGGCAATTTTGTTATATTTACTGTATTTAAATACAGTGCTACTTTTCACGAACAAAAGCCTCACTGTGTAACTGTATTGAAAGTAAACCAGAAGCTGTGAAAAGCGAGATCTGTTCTTTTCCTTGTGATTAATGCACCTTTCTGCCAAAATTGAGACTTCTTAACTGAGCTCATTTAATACAAAGTAAACGAATTCTGCTCTTTGGATTTGATCCTCTGGTTAAACCCTATAGATAAGGCTTTAACAGTGAATAGCTTTTCATTCTAAACAAAGGATGTTTTGATAGAAAGGTCAATGCAAAGGTCTTTTATATTGTGATAACAGGAAAGGGAAATAACATATTAATGGAAACCCATGCCACGGTGGTCCATGCTGGAAGGACACGCAGGAGTAAAGACCATTCGGAAGTTAGAGAAGAGGTAGAGACCCACGGCCTCAAGAAGCCCTGGCCTTCTTCTTTTTTAAATCCACTTCCAAAGGGCATTGTCTTTTATTATGCACCAGGCAAAGTAGACTGAAGAAGATCACAATGCAATTTCAGGAAAACTGGAGAGTTATAGTTGCATTTTTCTCCACCATGTCCTTAAGGACCAAGCCATGCAGAACATCACCCCTGAAACCACAGTGGTCCATAGCGGAATTTTAGGATGATGGAGATATAGGTATTTGAATAGGACAAGGTAGCTGAAATTACTGCTGCATCAGGATGCACAAGATCAGGAGTTCCAAGCTGTGACAGCATCACCCTTACAAGTCAGGAGGCCTTTCTTTGTCCAAGTGAGGCTTCTTGGTCAGCTCTGCCCAATTTCTTAACCTTGCCCAGCAGGCCGGGCATATTCCTTTCTTCTTACTTGCCACTTTAATTTTCTTTCTCCATTTCCCAAGGAAGGTTTCATCATAATTTTTTTTTTTTTTTTTTTGAGACAGAGTCTTGCTCTGTCGCCCAGGCTGGAGTGCAATGACACGATCTCGGCTCACTGCAACCTCTGCCTCCCGGGTTTAAGCAATTCTCCTGCCTCAGCCTCCAGAGTAGCTAGGATTATAGGCACACAATGCCACAATTGGCTGTTTGTTGTTGTTGTTGTTGTTGTTGTTTTGTATTTTTAGTAGAGGCAGGGTTTCACCATATTGGCCAGGCTGGTCTTGAACTCCTGACCTCAAGTGATCCTCCTGCCTCAGCGTCCCAAATTGCTGAGATTACAGGTGTGAGCCACCGCACCAGGCCAGGTTTCATAATAATCTAACCTGGGAGCTGGAACCTTTTTGTGCCTACCTCGGAGGGAAACAGGTTGTATTTTTTTGTTTTGTTTTTAGTGAGAACATCCCTATTTCCTTAAGAAGTTTCTGCTGATTATGGGAAACAGCAGAATCGAAAGGAGTAAAGTGAATTAATGGACAAATTGGTGGTTAGCTTAACTCATTTCTCTCATTCATTTATTCAACAAATATTTATTGAGCAACCACTAGGTCCTAAGGATCCAGCTAGGTGTTAGAGATACACATATGGATAAGTCAGTCCTTGCTCCCAGAGCCAGAGAGAGACCGACCTATAAAAGGAGAAATCAGGGCACAGTTGAATGGAAGGCAAAGCTTTAAACATCCCTGGCCTGGCTGATGGCTTCCGGCCACTGCTCTGGTCTGCCAGGACACTGGCCAACTGACCAGTACTGACAAGGTTAGGGTTGTTTTGAATTTTTCATCCCCAAATTCGTACAGAATGCTTTGAAGGTTTTCTTTATCGTGTCTCACAGAAGAAGGAGGAGAAGAGAAAGGAGAAAATACAGTAGTAGGTCAAGTATTTGCAATAACCAGAGTTTGATGTTTTCTAGAGAGACTGTCTGGTTCCACAGTGCCCCCTTCTGGTAGGTTGCCATGGAGCAACAACCAGTGAAAAGTCTATGGAAGCAGGAGCTTCTGTTTACTGGTACATTACATGCATCATTGAATCCTCTCATCAAGTCTTCGGGGAAAGGTTGGTATCATCTTCATTTTACAGATGAGGTTCATTGAGATGCAGCGACCTAAGCAAGGCCATACATCTTACATGCACCTGGAGTCAGGAGACAGTCCCAGCCTAACTGGGTCCAATGTGTGCTTAAACACTCCATCTTTCTCCTTTTATAGTTTATTGGTCAATCAATCAGCAGGTGCCTCCTCCCCATCAACACCATGCTAGGCACTGGGAATTAGGGCTTTCCCTTCTCCCACTTCTTGGGTATTTTCAAAGACCATAGGATGCTGGCAGAAAAGGAAAAATCACAAGCTAGAGGGATCTGGTTCAGCCAAGAATTCATGAAGGCAGAGCATGATACAAACTAATACAATCCTAATAGCTGGGTTTGGTACAGATGTATAAACAGAAATATTTTATTTTTCCCAAAATATTCTGCCTGACAGAGTCTCTCATGTTACTGCACATCCTTCAACCTCACTTACGTGAAACAGCATTTATGTGCAATGACTTCCAAACATGGCGCTAATCATTTGCTGTTTTCCTATTGAAAAAATCAAGTATTATATAGAGTTAAAAAGCAGACTTATTTATTATTTCCTATTGTACAAGGCAAGATAATAACACGTCTGTCTTTATCTATATTGGCGTGATCTCATTAGACAAAGTTAATAAAAGACATTGAAGAAAAGAAAGAACTCAAAGCAGAATTACCATTCAGCCCAGCAATCCTACTACTGGGTATATACCCAACAAAATATAAATCATTCTACCATAAAGATATATGTATGTGTATGTTCATTGCAGCACTTTTCACAATAACAAAGACATGGAATCCACCTAGATATCCATCAATGGTAGGCTGGATAAAGAAAATATGGTACATATACACCATAGAATACTATGCAGCCATTAAAAAAAGAATGAGATCATGTCCTTTGCAGGAACATGGATGGAGCTGGAGGTCATTCTCCTAAGTGAACCAACACAGGAAAAGAAAACCAAGTACCATATGTTCTCATTTATCATTGGGAGCAAAACACTGAGTCCATATGGACACAAAGAAGGGAACAATAGACACTGGGGCCTACTCAAGGATGGGGGGAAGGAGAATGGCAAGGATCAAAAAACCACCCATTGGGTACTACGCTTATTACCTGGGTAGTGAAATAATCTGTCCGTATGTGGCCCTGAACCTAAAATAAAAGTTTTTTAAAAAGCAGTCTGCCTGAATGTTGAGCAAGAAAGTTCCTAATTCTCTTCCAAGGAGAGAAGAGGCTGTGATAAGTACTCTTGTGGCTGCCATGCTCCTCCCTACTGATTAACTCTGCCCTAAGTCTGTCAGCTTCCAGGGCCAGCCAAAGCCTCTGTCCCTACATGACTAATCTTCACAATTGTTATAAACAATGTCCTACATACCACACAAAAAGTCCTCAAGGACCGTCTTTTCCTGCTGATTGTCCCTCAGCAAGATTTCAGGGCTCAGTGGGACCTTATCTCTTTTTAAAATGAGCCTTAAGATGAGGGTCTGCATAGTGTAGAAATTAAGTTCACAGACAGATCTGAGATTGAACCAGGTCAGGCTACGTATGTATTGTGTGCTTGAAAAGTCATTCTTTCCCTTCTGATACTTTTAGTTTCCTCTTCTGTAAAATAGATGCAGTAATACCTATCTCAGGAGGACTGAATGAGATAATGTGTGGAAAGTGCCTCTTAAATGACAGGCAGTATGTGATCTCAAAGTAACTATTTAATTCTTATCTATCTCAGAGATTATGGCATCTTCCTGGAAATAACCTGCAAAAGCAGGTTAAAGAATATAGGCACCTTACCCTAAGCATCACTTAAAATCAAGTTTGCATTAGAGAAATGCAAACCAAAGCCACAATGAGACACCAGCTCACACCAGTCAGAATGCCTATTATTAAAAAAGTCAAAAAAGAACAGGTGCTGGTGATGTTGCTGAGAAAAAGGAATGCTTATACAGTATTGATGGGAGTGTAAATTAGTTCAACCATTGCGGAAAACAGTGTTGTGATTCCTCAAAAACCTAAAAATAGAACTACCATTTGACCTAGCAATCCCATTACTGGGTATATACCCAAAGGAATATAAAACCTTCCATCATAAAGACACATGCATGTGTTTGTTTATTGCAGCACTATTAACAATAGCAAAGACATGGAACCAACCTAAATGCCCGCCAATGATAGACTGGATAAAGAATATGTTATCACATATTTAATACATAACATAAAATATATATTATATATATAAAGTATAATGTTAACTTTATGAACATCACACGTGCTAATTTATTTTGTGGTCAAAAACAAATAATTCAGATGTTTATGTTATTTTATTTTGCAGAGACATATGAATAGCCAGCAATTTTCATAATGCACATAATAATATCATACCACATATTATTATCATTATATTGTATATTATTCTTCAGTAATGTTAATTTTCTCTGAGAAGTGATATCTCCCTCTTTAGCTCCTCATACTCTCAGATTTTAGTATTATCCCAGGATATAATTTTAAAAGATTTTCTGGCTGGGCGCGGTGGCTCACGCTTGTAATCCCAGTACTTTGGGAGGCCGAGGTGGGCGAATCACGAGGTCAGGAGATCGAGACCAAGGTGAAACTCCGTCTCTACTAAAAATACAAAAAAAAAAAAAAAAAAATTAGCCGGGCATGGTGGCGGGTGCCTGTAGTCCCAGGTACTCGGAGAGGCTGAGGCAGGAGAATGGCGTGAACCCAGGAGGCGGAGCTTACAGTGAGCCGAGACTGCGCCACTGCACTCCAGCCTGGGCAACAGAGCGAGACTCTGTCTCAAAAAAAAAAAAAAAAAGATTTTCTATTTTTAGTAATATCTTCTCTTCTTTTTCAAAAAGAATTTTGTGTTTTGAGAAGAAAGATAAGCCCTATAGAGTAAGATGAAATATAAACAGTCAGATCAGATAAGCTTCATGGACATCATAGGTCTTTATTTTGGTTTATGAGCAGTTTCTGTAAAAGAAGCAGCCTCTGAAATATGACCTGGTTATGAATTGAGGTTAGAAGCAGGCAATTGAGAGATCTCTGATTAGCTTTGGGTGATATCATGGCCATGGCCAGGATGCCGTAATGCCTAGTTAATATATTGCATCTAACAATTCTAATTTTTATATATATATTTCATTTTGTAACAGCGATAAAACACTCCAAGCATAGCATTTCTGGGTAATGACTGTACTGTTTGAGCCCCTTGGGATCAGAGGGGTACCATGTATAAATTAGGAAAGCCCTTGTAGTCATAAGATTTGCTCCTGCCAGTAAATCTCGGTTCAGATCTGTGATTAGGTTGAACAAGATTTAAATTGAATCTGAAATCATTTGTGGTTCTCACAGAACCACACTACAGAAAGGGAAAGGGGAGGATTTTGAGGGTTCTTCAAAACTTCCTCCCAGCCTAAGCAGTTCGGAGAAAGAAGTGAATACAGAATTTAAAAGCATGGGCCAGGCGCAGTGGCTCACACCTGTAGTCCCAGCACTTTGGGAGGCCGAGGCAGATGGATCACTTAAGGCCAGGAGTTCAAGACCAGCCTGGCCAACGTGGTGAAACCCCATCTCTAATAAAATACAAAAATTAGCAGGGTGTAGTGGCACATGCCTGTAATCCCAGCTACCTGGGAGGCTGAGACAGGAGAACCGCCTCAACCCGGGAGGCAGAAGTTGGCAATGAGTCGATATCGCACCACTGCACTCCAGCCTGGGTGACAGAGTGAAACCCTGTCCAAAAAAAAAAGCATGAAGCTGCTTCAAGTGCCCATTTCATCCCTGTGTGGACAGATCTCAAACAATTGATTGTGATCTTGAGATGAGGTGAATCGCGTCTTCTGTGGACTGGAGAAGTTCGCTTTCTCCCAGCCAATTCAAAATGTCTGGATTCTGAGATAAGGTGAGTGGAAATTCCTTTGGCACTCTCTAAGCTGCCTCAAACTCAATCCAGTGAAAGTCAAACTCAGCATTACTATTTTTTTCCCCTCTGTGCTGTAAAGTCTGAATTCTCCAAGACAATTTCCTAAACTGTTTAGGTCTCAATCCTCACAATGGCTGCTCCCCATGTCTTCCAAAACTCTTATTCACTTGTTTGACGCATCTATGTGTTAAGTTGTTCAGGAAGAAGCATTTAACATCTAAAGCCCATTTCATTTCTTTCTTTTTCTTCAAAAAAATCTTGAAACATCATTTGTTTTTTCTTCATTAGAAAGAGGAAATGGTGTTTTATCAAAGGTAAATAGACTTGAATGCTGATGGGTTGAAGTTCTGTTCACCACTCAAAAGCCTGTAAGTTTGATTAGGTACTAAACTTGGCACAGAGAGTCCTTCATTCATCCTGTCAGCCAAATCACGCCACTGGTCTCAACTTTTGGAAAATTAATTACCTACATGTTGCTTGTGAAGCCTGTGGGTAGCTGACTTATTTGATCGCAGCTTAAGCAAATAGGAATCTACTCTTCATTCAAATTCAGCCAAAAGTAACTCAGATGTAAAACCTACTGACTCTATTTTAAAACCAGATTTGAAAAAGATTTTGTTCAATATCTGTGGAGATGAAATCTTATGGCTAGAAAAGAATAAAGGACATGTTTTATATTAGACATATGTATTTGTATCAATTAAATCATTGAACTTTGGTGGTTTTAGGAAGTAAACTGAAGAGAAGAATTCAAATAAAATTCTGACCCACCCACATCTGAAGCTTTACCAACGAATAATATTTCAATGTGTAGGTCACCATAACAGAGATGCTATAGACAAGACATAGTCTCCAAGTTATGAGCACTTGATTTACAAAGGCACCAATGTGTTAATTTCTGGCCACACTCTACATCCATGGATCACTGGAAAATGGCTCGTGCTTTTCTTCACACCTCCCCACCCTCCCAAAAGCAGACTAGCAACTACACTGTCCTGGGCCCATCCTGCCACCTGGTGACTGAGACAAAGCACTGCCTTGTGCATTGCTTTTCATTCTAGTTCCTTTTTATTTCCCTACCCCAGTCCCCAACACTTCCAACCAGGGATATCATGTTCATGTTCTCATGCTACTTTTCTTTTGCCTTCATTGCTCAGTTAATGAACACAGTATTTTTTTTCGTAACACATACACACTTTAGTTTTGTTTTACTCCATGTCTTCATTCTGCTTCCTTTCAGTGTTTATCCATGATCAAATCACACTCTTCCTTTTTCTACCACTCTTCTCATTTTTGAATCAAACAGTGATTCTCTTTAGGGCTTATAATGGCAAGAATGATTGCATAACTTATGTAACTGATGTTTAGAACAGCAAGGGAGAAGAGAGTCTTTTTTTCTTCATGGAGCTTATGTTCTGGTGGGAGAAACAAACAACTTATATAAATATAAGTAATATAATTTTAGTGAGTGATAAATGCTGTGAAAAAAATAAGACAGGCTCAGGGGATGTAAAGTGATGAGAAGCCACAATGAGATACCTTTCACCCTTCGGGTTGCAGAAAATGTCTGATAATGGTATGATAAGTTACACTATGTGTTGACAAGAATATGGAGCAGAACTTCTTACCCACTGCTAATGGGAGTGTGAACTGGTACAAGCACTTCAGTAAACAGCTTGACATTATTGACCAAAATGGAACATGCACATGGCCTACGATGCTGCTATTCTAATCCTAGAGAAAAACTTGCCATGCCAATAACATGTCCAGAATATTCATAGGATCGTTATTCATAATAACAAAGATCTGGAAAAATCCAAATGCTTACCTATAGCAGAATGGATAAAGTGTGATATTGTCCTATCACAGAATAATAAATGCAGTGAAAATGAATAAACTGCAGCTACACCCATCAATATGGACGGTCCTCAAACATGTTACATTAAATTAATAAGCAAATATAGTATGATTCCACTTATGTGAAGTTCAATACGAGCAAAACTGAACAATGAAATGTCAAAGGATGCATACACCTGTGGTGAAGAAGAGTAACGTCACTACTAACATGAAACTCAGCACTGTGGTGAATCTGACAGGGAAAGAGGGAGAAGATTGGTTAGAGGCCCTTCAGAAATTCCAAGATACAGCAATGTTCTACCCATCAGCTGGATTTGGGATCCACTGAATTCATCCATTTTAATGTATTATTATTTAAAATGCATATATTAATTATGGATATATTCTTTTATATGAGTATGATGTACTTAGTAGAAAAAAGGTTTTGTAGAAAGTTACCAGAGTACAGTTTAGCTAGGGATGTCAGAAAAGGTCTCCTGCGGAAGTGGCACTGAGCAGAGGCCTGAATGATATGGAGAGACATGTGTAAGGAAGGTCTGAGCAGAGGGTTTCCCAAGGAACGGGATATAGCAAATGTGAAGAACCTGAGGAGACAAATGAGTTTGGTGGTTTCTAAACCAGGGAGAAGGTCTGCAAGGCCTGAGAGAAAATTAGAGAGAGGGAGAACAGAGTTAGGCAAAAGAAAAGGGACAAATTACATAGATTCTTCTAGGCCAGAGTTGAAGTGACATATCTGCCTAAAGAAGAGGAAAGTTATATGGCAAGAGACGTTAAGAATATGAAGAAAGCTCTGTATAATATTCACAAAAGATTCCATGTGCTATACCTTAGCCTTAAAATAATATATATGTATGTAATATGCATGTATGTATATATACACATGGAATAATGGTAGTGCCACCACCAACAGACAATAGAAAAAATCTTACAAGACACACGGAAAAAATCCAGTTCCGTGACGCTCCCTCATTTGTACTTCTCAAAGACAGCAATTTTAATATTTCTGTTTTTAGTTCCCTTTTTACCCCTACAGCTCTGAAGACTGTGTTGTAATCGGTCTTTCTTGGTGAGTAAACGCTGGATACTATCCATTGGCTGATTTTTTTTTGGTATGGTCAATAGAAATTCTATTCATTGACCAAAGCAAAATTGAAAGTTCTATTACTACTCTTAGTTCCCATGCAATATCAAACCATATACTTAAATTTCTATTTTTGTTCCAGCAGCTTTAGACAAAATCTTTCAAATATCTGAATAATATTATGTTATCATATATATATATATGATATTTTGTTAATCATAGTTAAATTTTTCAAGATTTGGCTATGGTTGACTTTAAAGCCAGAAACATGATATTCAGTGATATTAAAATAACTTTGTATTTGCTTCCTACAGAACAAGAATTATATATATTTTTGAGAGTTTAGTGTTATGACTCTTTTTGCCACTTAAAAGTGAATCGTCTTAGCCATTAAAGGCAAGTGGAGTTTTGTTGTTGTTTTTGCTTTTATTAATTGCACAATATCATTCCACATTTGAAGTTCCATATATCTGCTTTCTGGTATGGTTTTGTTGTTATTGTTTGTTTGTTTGTTACTTCAATTTTGAGTTACATTTATTTTAAGTGGTAGATTTTAAAAGCATCTTCCCCACAATTAATCATTAGAAATTGTGTTTTTCATTTATTTATTTATTTTGAGGCAGGGTCGTGCTCTGTCACCCAGGCTGGAGTGGTGCAGTGGTACAGTCATCACTCATTGCAGCCTTAAACTCCTGGACTCAAGCAATCCTTCAACTGCAGCCTCCCGAGTAGCTGAGACTACAGGCCCACACCGCCACATTCGGCTAATTTTTTATTTTTTTTATTTTTTGTAGAGATAAGATCTTGCTTTGTTGCCTAGGCTGGTCTCAAACTCCTGGACTCAAGCAGTCCTCCCACCTTGGCCTCCCAAAGTGCTGGGATTACAGGTGTGAGCCACTGCACCTGGCTGGGAATAGTGTTTTTTTTTTTTTTTAGATAGAAAAACTGAGGCTTACGTGAAAATGATGCTTTGAGGGTGACACATTATGTAATGTTTTGTTTGATTTAAAATATTTTTATTTTAAAAGTATCATTTTCCACTATGGCTCAGCAAATATCCTTTTCTCCTTGAGAAATAATTTGGTGAAAGAGATCTCTGAGGGCTAATATGTGAACTTACACACTATTTCTAACACCGACTTGTGGCCCAAATGCTTTCTCAGGTCATTCCTTAATTAATTTATGCATGAATCTTTGAAATATAACTTTTTTTTAAAACTGAGATTATTTGTAGAGGAGAAGACAAGTTAAAAGTAGGTAAAGTAATTTTAAAATAGTACATTTGTTTTTTGAGATAGAAATATAAAATTCAGTTCTATTCAAAAGCACATCTTATATAATGTCAACTTTATGGTTTAAGGTTTTCGTCTTTTTGATACCAGAATGCATCCCTTATCCTCAATGTGTTCTTTGGTGGATTATGACAGCCTGGCTGCTGAAATGGGTTTTTCTTGGTATCCAGCTTCTTTTCTTTTAACACATACAACACACACACAATTAAGGGAAGTATCCCAGAGTGCTAATCAATAAATGCAGATAAAATATCACTGAAAATGTCAGTAGATGGAGAAAATTGTGTTTATCCAGCTCTCATGGAGAAAATTGTAAATAGTCAAAAGAAAAGCATTGGAAAGCTCCTTGCAAGGAACAGAGTAGGATGTGGACCCCCCCACAGGGTGGGCAACTAGTGTTTTCCAAAGAGGCAAGATCTTGTTAAATTGAAGAGGTTTTGTGTTCTTGGGCAAGTATTCTGATGACTTCTTATTCACATCATTGGCAAAAGAGGGTTCCCTCGCCCTAATGACAACCAGCACTGGACAGGTAAGATTGAAAACATATTATTAGTCATATATACTCACAGCTTGGGGACGAGGGCACCACATGTGATGCAAGGCCACATAGTGGTTGCACCCTGGAAGAGCGAAGTGAAGCATCGGGAGCTGTGGGAGACAAGCTTTGTAGTAACAAAAGAGTGAAGTGCCTTGTGGTTCCTCCAGCAGGATGTGATTGGCTTGCTTGAATAATTCTATAGGTTATCAAGGAAGCTAAACACATTAGGAGGACCCAGTAGAGTAAAGCAAGTCCCACTGATGGAGAACTACCTGGGTAGGGATGCTTTCTCATTGGATGGGAAGTATATCCAGCAAAAGTGGGGGGAAACTCACGATTATATCTTTGAGGGCTTACGTGATAAAAAGATGTCAAGGCAGAAGTTAAAATATTAGGTCTCACAATATAACAGGGTATACAAGTTAAGGCCAAAGCTTAGAACAATTGGAGGAACTGATCATAACAACAAAGCTCTTGTTGTCACAACCTCTTCAGTGAGTCCTGAGCTTCTCCTCAAAATAAATATTGAACATATTGTTATGGACTAAATTGTGTCCCTCCAAAATTCATTTGGTGAGGCCTTAACCTCTAATGTTATTGGATTCAGAGACAGAGCCTTGAAGTAGGTAATGAAACTTGAATGAGGTCATAAAAGTGGGCCCTAATTTGATAAGACTGGTGCTCTTATAGAAGAGGAAGAGACACCAGATATCTATCTATCTATCTATCTATCTATCTATCTATCTATCATCTATCTAGATAGCTATCTATCTATCCATCCATCTATCTATCCATCCATCCATCTAGCTAGCTAACTAGTTATCAATCATCTATTTATCTATCTATATCTATTATCTATCTGTCTATCTACATAGCTATCTGTCTAGCTATCATCATCTAATATCTATCTATCTATCATCTCTCTATATATCATCTATCATCTATCTGTCTATTTACATACCTTCCTATCTCTCTATCCATCTATTGTTTATCTATCTACCTATCATCTCTCTATCTACATACCTATCTATCTATATAGAGTATAGAAGTATCTCTATAGAAAAGTCTATCATCTATCTATCTATCTATCTATCTATCTATCTATCTATCTATCTACTATCGCTCCCTCCCTCCCTCTTCATGTGCACAAAGGAAAGCCCACGTGAGAATACAACAGGAAGATGTCATCTTTCCAAGAAGCAACAAAGAGAGGTCTCATCAGAAACAAACTTAGACAGTGCCTTGACCTTGGACTTGTAGATTACAGAACTGCGAGAAAAATTAATTTCTGTTGTTTAAAACACCCTGTCTGTGGTATTTTTCTGTGGCTGCCTGAGAGCCCTAAAATAGATGTTGGTACTGATAAGTGGGGTACTACTATAGCCAATACATAAAAATAGGGAAATGGCTTTGGAACAGAGTCACGGGTAGAGGCTGCAAGAGTTTTGAGGTGCCTACTAGAAAAAACCTAGAGTGTCCTGAGGGACTGTTGATACAAATATGAACAGTAAAGGTAATTCTGGTGAAGTTGCAGATAGAAATGAGGAACATGGCTGGGTGCAGTGGCTCACGCCTGTAATCCCAGCACTTTGGGAGGCCAAGGTTGGTGGATCAGAAGGTCGAGAGATCAAGACCATCCTGGCTAACACGGTGAAACCCCATCTCTACTAAAAATATAAAAAATTAGCCAGGAGTGGTGGCGGGCACCTGTAGTCCCAGCTACTCGGGAGGCTGAGAATGGTGTGAACCCAGGAGGTGGAACTTGCAGTGAGCCTAGATCGTGCCACTGCACTCCAGCCTGGGTGACAGAGTGAGACTCCATCTCAGAAAAAAGAAAAAAGAAATGAGGAACATGTTATTAGAAACTGGAGAAAAGGCAATCATTATAAAATGACAAACAACTTGACTGAATTGTGTTCTAAAGTTTTGTGGAAAGCAGAACTTGTGAGCAATGAAATTGGATATTTAGCTGAGGAAATTTCTAAGCAAAGTGTTGGAAGGTGCAACTTGGCTTCGCCTTACTATTTATAGTAAAATGTGAGAGGAGAGGTATCAAGTTAAGGAATCATTAAGCAAAAGGAACCCAAACTTGAAGATGTGGAAATTTCTCAGCCTATCCCTGTTGCAAAAAAGAAAAAAAAAAAAAAAGAGAAAGTATGTTCTGGAGAACACCAAGGATGTGGCTGGACAATTACTTCATAAAGAGATTACTCATGATTTTAATCAGCCATCTCAGCAGAAGCCAGAAATAGAAAAGGGATTATACCAGCAGAGACACTGCCAGTTTAAATGAATGAAGGCAGAGGAAGTGGGATGGAACAAAGTATGGCAGTGGACTGGGATTTTACAAGATGGGGCAATAGAGCTATCTGGCTTCAAACATGTGTTATCCTTCAAGAAAAAGAAAAACCTCAAAGGTGATTCAGAGATCATCAAGGGTGCCACTCTTACCACAGTCCCAATGGGCAAGGCTGTTTTCTCTTCAGTTTCAGAGGATGGGGCCACCTCCCCTGTTTCAGGGGGACAAATTGCCCCCACTGAGGGCTTCAGGAACAAGACGGCAAAGCCAAGGGGGTGGAGTGGTGGCCTAGGGCCATAGAGGTGACACTGCCCTCCAGTGGGCAGGGAAGACAAAGCATTGAGCCAAAAAGGATTGTTCTTGAGGTTTAAGATCTGATGGCATTTGCCTTGCTAGAGACTCATCACCTCTTTGTTTTCTCCGAATCTCCCCTTTGGAATGGGAATGTCTGTGCTATGCCTGTCTCATCATTGTATTTTGGAAGCATATAACTTCTCTGAGTTCACAGGTTCATAGCTGGAGATAAATTTTGCCTCAGAGTGAATCATACCTTGAGTTTCAGCCATACCTGATTTAGGCATTTAAATGAGACTTGGAACTTAGAGTTGATACTGGAATGGGTTAAAAATTGGAGGGGGCTGTTGGAAAGGAGTAGCAGTATTTTGCATGCAAGAAGGGCATAAATTTTGAGGAGCAAGTAGGTGAACTATATTGTGTCCCTCAAAATTCATATGTTGAAGCCCTAACTTCAATATTATATTTAGAAATACTGTCTTTTGAAAGTTAATTAAGGTTAAATGAGGTCATAAGGGTGAGACTCTTATCTGTTAGAATTAGTGCTGTTATAAAAAGAGGAAAAATACAGCAGCTCTCTCTCTCCCTGTCCCTCTCTTCTTTCTCTCCCTCTCACCCCCTGCCCTGCCCCACATCTTGTAAAATTGCACAGAGAAAAGGCCATATGAGGATATAGTGAGAAGATGGTCATTTATAAGCCAGGAAGAGAGGTCTCACCAGAAACCAATCCTGACAGCACCTTGATCTTGGCTTCTAGCCCCTAGAACTGTAAAAAAATTAATTTTGGTTGTTTAAGCCACCCAGTCTGCTGTGGTATTTTGTTATAGCAGCCCCAGCAGACTAAGACCATATTAAATAAAAATCGGTTCACGTACAAAATTCTTAGCTGCTGACATGGCAGTCATGTCTCAGTCTGCCATATGTACATACTTTTAGAATTTAACCTTTGAACCACAATTCTCCCTCCAAATTTCAAGAGTGAGGAGCAGGTTAAAGTTAAACTTGAGAGCGCTTTTTTAAAAACTACAAAATAACAATAATCAAAATGCCCCCCTTTCCAGTGTACTAAAACAGAGACTCCCCCTTACTAATAGTATAACTCGGGATGATTCAGAGTCCCTCACTCAGCCTCAGTTTCCCAAATTGTAAAGTAAGAGAGTAGGATTAATAGATATTCCATAAATTCTTTTTCAGCTATAACATTCCATGGCTCTAAGACAATAATTGTTTTGCTCCGTAGGTCTTACATAATTCCATTTGCTAATAGCCTAATTTATAATTTTGAATAATACAGCAATAGCAATTAGCACAAATGTAAGTTCATGGAGGCAGCTTCTCTATGAAATGCCCCTCTAGCTATAATTTCCCTATGCACATTTGCCACAATTGCCTCTCTCTGTAATACTGATTTTAACAACCTTATTTAGCAGATCGTGCTTTTGAAATGCCAGGAGAGAACTAAATAAAGTCAAAGGTCAAAAGCATGACATGCTTCTGTATAAAATTAAAAGTTAATTACTAGCTGCATCCAGGGGCCAGGACTATTTTAATTTTGGAGTCATTTGCCTGACTATTTAGAATCTATGTTTTAACTATAACATTAGGGAGTCCACTGACTTCCATTTGCTACAGAGAGAGAGAGCGTCAGTCCTCCCTCTCCCAGCAGAAAACTCTGTATGCCATGGCTTAGCTGACCTTTCTCCTTAACTGTTTGCTGCTCATATTAAAATCATGATCACTGACTTGTTTGTTAAAGTCGTCATAAAATTTAATGTGTTTTTTTAAATGCCCTTTATCAAAATGCATTTAGGAGGAAGTATATAGAAACAAGGCTTCTTTAGTCACATTAAAGGCCTGACATGTGGTAACATGTATTTACTTTTGACAGTAATTTAGGATAAC
This sequence comes from Symphalangus syndactylus, assembly GCF_028878055.3. Classification (NCBI taxonomy): domain Eukaryota; kingdom Metazoa; phylum Chordata; class Mammalia; order Primates; family Hylobatidae; genus Symphalangus; species Symphalangus syndactylus. Next base: position 41,997,220 of record NC_072433.2, read on the forward strand.
ATTAGAAAACCCAGTTGTTCAGGTGGCACAAGGGGCAGCAGTGAGGAACCCCAGGAAACGCCTGGAAATAAGGAAATGGGGTTGCTCTGTAGGAGGCCAAGTTAAATAAAATAATAATAAACATCTGAATATGATGAGAAAGGACGAAAATCACCTTAAAGAGACGGTATGCTGCCTGGTGCAAGATTTGACTATAGTTCCTGATTAAATGTTTCCTGAATTGATTTCTGTAGATCACTAATTCTGTGACAAGAGTCTTTGTTTAGCTAGAAAAAAAACTTGCAGCCAAATAGATTGGAGATAGCACATTAAAAATAATTTTAAATAATTATAAGGTTTCTTCCAAATAGGACTTTTAGAACTTATGATACACTAATTTAGGATTTCCAAAAGGGAGCAATAGTATGCCATACTTCCGACATTTAGTTTTTGTATTGATCACTTTTGTCGTGAATTTTGTGTTGAAGTAATATTTTTAAAAGACAATCGACAACTGAACAAAGCAAAACCTTGAGCAACATGAACACAAATGAAGATTTTGTCAATTAAAATTAAGAAAACAGCGAAAGAAATGTGAAAATCTTTTATCACCTATGCCCTTCCAACTATGGGGCATTGGACTGGTGGCCTGGCTCAAGTGCCTGAGTGACCAGCTACACAGCTGATCCCTCCTGCATTGAGATGATGATATATCCTGCTTTACCTGAGTGGGGAACGAATTACCATGACTCCAAGTCCCCACCTATGCTGTTTATCAGAAAGTCCAATCTTATCTTGGTTTCCCCTCCATAAATATTGCCAAGAATCACTGCAGAGTTCATTCTTCAGTTGCACCCCACTCTCACCAATTGTTTTCAGGAACCATAGCCAGTGCTTTGGCATTGGTTTGGAGAGGGACTTCTGCTCGGTGGTCTCACATGAGCTTGGTGGAATTCCATAAATCATGGAACCCCTTAAACAAACTTCTTTGCACAAGATAATGTCATTGCACTTGTAATTGGGATAGAAGGATCTTCTTTGAAACAGAATGTCACCTAAGGAAGCCCCAGTATACCTTAAATTGATTATTGTTTTAGGAGTGGGACTCATATTAACCAAACTCCCAGAGACTCATGAATAGATGCCTGACTGATGTTTATTAATTCGTAGTGAGAAAAGTAACTATTGAGCAAGCTAAACACCCATAAGGGTGCTTCTCAGCATGTCCCCTCTCTGCAGAAAAATACTCATTAAAAGCAAAATCAGGCTGGGTGCAGTGATTTATGCCTGTAATCTCAACATTTTGAGAGGCCGAGGTGGGTGGATCACTTGAGGTGAGGAGTTTGAGACCAGCCTGGCCAATGTGGTGAAACCCCATCTCTACTAAATATACAAAACTTAGCCAGGCATGGTGTCGCATGCCTCTAATCCCAGCTACTCAGGAGACTGAGGCAAGAGAATCCCTTGAACCCAGGAGGCAGAGGTTGCAGTGAGCCAAGATTGTGCCATTGCACCCCAGCCTAGGTGACAAGAGCTAAACTCCGTCTCAAAAAAAAAAAAAAAAAAAAAAAAAAAAAAAAAAAAAACTAGATGTGCCTTCATTGAATGTCCTTTAAGGCACAAGTCATATGAGTTAGATGAATCTGTTTGCAAAAATGTTCATGAGTAAGATTGAATAACCTAAATGTGTTGCCCTGGGTTAAGGAGTGAGGAACTTCCAGGCATTGACAGGTAAGTATTTTTCTAGAAAGAGAAAAAAAGGCATTGTAAGAAAAGAGAACCACAGAAGCAAATTCAAGGAAGCATAAAAATATTCAATGTGACAAGAGGGAAGTTCTCTGTTTCAGGGAGGTCCCTCACCTTTTTGTTTTGACATTTTCGGCTTTGCCCTCAAACACCCAGTGAGACCTTATTCAGAAGAATATATTCAGCCTTCTCTGGGTATTACCATGTCATTCTCTGAAGATCGTGGAGTTTGCCAAGGTTTGATGACAGGTCTCAAAATCTTTTAGTCCCAGGCTATCTGCCAAAGAAAAACCTCTGGCTCTTAGACCTACTCTGTGTCCACCATACCACTGATTCTAAGAAAACAAATAGAAATGCATCATGGAAAATATTGAAAATAACAAAGAGTCCTAAACAGACAGTTATGACTGCTATGGAAGATCACACTACTGTAGCTCAGAAGATAGCCCAACTCCAGCTTAGATATGAGTTAATGAAACATATATGGTACTTTTCTCTACTGAAGGATAATTATAAAAAAATCACTCATGGTGAAAATACTCATTGCTTTTATTCTGAAACTTTTTCACTTTTAGTATTTTTACTAAAAATACAAAAAATTAGTGGTGGCAGGTGCCTGCAATCCCAGTTACTTGGGAGGCTGAGGCAGAGAATTGCTTGAACCTGGGAGGTGGAGGTTGCGGTGAGCTGAGATCACACCACTGCACTCTAGCCTGGGTGGCAGAGCGAGACTCTGTCTCAAAAAAAAAAAAAAAAGAAGTTAATTTTCCAAAAACATGCCCCAAATTGTATCATACTCATTGTGGACACAATTTTAAAGCCTAGCTAATTCTGCCCACTAACAAAGTGGGTGTTGTAATTGTCCCCTTGTTTAGGCTCCTAGATAAGGCAGCTCTCTTATAGTACCTGGAGTTAACTGGAGGTTATGAAATAGTTCATCCTTTACCCCCAACAACTCCACTTTCCCAGCTCTAGAAATGGGAGTTCCCTATGGGTGCTATAGTTTGAATGTGGTCCCCAAAAGTTCATGTGTTGGAACTCAATCCCCAACGCAACAGTGTTGGGAGGTGGGGCTTAACAAAAAGTGGTTAGGTCATGAGGACTCTTCTCTCATGAATGGATTAATGTCATTATTATAGGAGGGGGTTAGTTATTACCAGACTGAGCTTGTCATCAAAGCCAGTTTGGGCCCCATTTGCTCTCTCACTCTCACCCTCTCTTGGCCTTCTGCCTTTCACCGTGAGACAGTGCAGCATGAAGGCCCCTGCCAGATGCTGGTGCCATGCTCTTGGACTTCTCAGGTTCCAGAACTATAGGCCAAATAAATTTCTGTTTATTTTTAATTACCCAATCTGTTGTACTCTGTTATAGCAGTATGAAACAGACTAAGGCATGGGGTATGCTGAGGAGCTGTATAATCAAAAATCAATGATCCAAACTGAGGTCTGTTGTTCTACAGCTGAGCTGGTATAATATTACAATGCCAATCCTAATGGAGTTACATAGAATCCATCAAAATATCAGGATGCAGGGGTCAATGAGAACTGCAATGCCTCACTTCCCAGCAATTACCACTTATTACTGAGGCAGTGCTTTTCCTTCTGCTATTCAACTTACTTCAATAAATAATATTAGGCAACCCCGCAGGGCCAGTCAATAGAGCATTGTTTTATTGTTGCAGCTTAATAGTCAGATCAATACCTTGTTCTTCTGAGATGTAGGTGAGAACCCCTGAGTATGGCACTAATGAAATGATGTATTTTATGATTTTGAAATTATATATTTTATTCTGTTTTTATCTTCAGTGTCAGCAAGACTGTTAATGGGGCTTCTGTCCTCTAAACTTTTGTGACAGTTCCACTCACCAGGAGCATGAATCTGTTCCCCAAAAGGGAAAACTAAATGTTTCATGAAACTTAATTTCTTATGATTCTTTCTCAGTTGTTCCCATCTACTTTACTTATTTCCCTGGGTTGATGATACGGATATTTCCCTCTTTGGTTTAAAAAGAAAATATAAGTAAATAACTGAGATTTCACAATTTTGTGAGCTGGCAGTAAAAGAACATGAAGTGGAAGGGTACTCTGATACTTCTAATCTGAATTTTATCATTATTTCTCTCCTTCACTGGGCCTTTCTTTTCTAACAATTACAGTGAAAATTGGATTCAAATAGCAGTTACAAACTGGTGGCTTATGAACCCCAAACCAAAACCCACAAGTATATTGTATGTGCCAGAGCTATTATTATTATCATCATTATTATTTTAGTAATTTTTGACAGAACATGCACTTTACATTTTACCAGTCACCACCAATCCCTGTTGCAGCACATGGGCTTGCTTTAATCATTATGTTTTATACCCAGCTCTTGTGGTTTATCTGTGTATTCAACCTCTAGAAAAGATGGTTATGCTAAATAATTTATAATAATAATAATGCCATAGTTGCTATTTAATGAATTCTCACTCTGCATCAGGCATAATATTAACAGTGTTGCACACATCACCTTCACTTTGCAGTTGAAGGTAATTTCTTACTTGCCACAACCTTAAGGAGTGATATTACTATTTATCTTAATTTACTGAAGAGGAATCAAATACTCAGAGAGCCACTATGACTTGCTGAGTGTTGACTCCTTGGTATAACTAGAAGATGGTGAAGGCAGAGTTCGAAACTTCTGTTAAGCCCAGCAAACTCCAGGATCCAGGATCCCAGCAAACTCCAGGATCCATGCTCCTGACCATGGGTCATGCTTCCATTCAGCTTGAGTTTATTTGATTCTAAGTTGGATCCCATAAGCCTAGGCCCAGTGGCCCAGTTATTATTCGATGCATTGAATGAAGAGATATTCACCTAACTAAGGAGCAAGAGTGCTGTGGTAGAAAGCTCGATTAATTTGGGGGCAGAAGTCTTGCATTGACTCCTCTCTGGCCCTGCCTGTGTCTGGGAGCAATTCTCATAACCTACCCTTGTCTCCATTTCTTCATCTGCAAAATGAGAGCCCATCAGCGCTGTTGAATGGATTAAATGGAAGAGCACATGTTCAGTCTACAATCAATGCTGGGGGTAAAGCTGCAGATCTACTTCAAATTATACTGAATTTTGATCCTGTTCAACTATTAGTCATTGCAGATTACTTTGAATTTTGATCTTGAATTTTTGATCTTGTTCAACTTTTACATATTGCTGGTGTTCTTGTTGTATCGCTTTTTTTAGATTTGCCTCAGGATGATTCAGTCTTCCTGTCTGCATAACTGGCACAAGATAATAAATTTTACCAAAAATTTTACCAAAAATTCATCCTCAGATGGACACCCAGAGTAGAAACCCGAATACCTAAATTCCAGTGATTTATTGGGAGACGCTTTGTGAGACTCAAGGAACGGGTGAAGGGTTAACTCCCTCTGCAGCCTCTGGCTGAGCTTCTTTTGGGCGTGAGAAACAATTTATTGGGGTTGCATCATTTTCTTGCTTTTTTCTCTATTGAGGCACTTAATGCCTGTGACTGTAAAAACCCAGCCTATGTAGACACCTATTCATATCCATAAATATGGTGCCTTCGTTGCACTCTTTTTTGTTCTAGACAAAGTCGTTTCGTTACTAGGAAGGCAATATAAGACAGACAGCAGCAAAACGGACTTTTCTGCCAATAAAACTGATTTGGAGCCAACACTTAGCAGCTGTATGATTTGGGGCTCTCATAGCAATCCTTGTGTCTCAGGTTCCTCATCTGTAAAATGGAGCAATAAATATGATTGTGGTGAGGACTCAGTGTAAAGCACTCACCACAATTTCTGATTCAATACATATCAGTGCTTCCTACATGTTAGCTGCTGTGTTATTAATATTATATTTATTGACTACATGAAAACATGCACACACAAAAAATTTTTTTTAACTTTTTTTTTTTTTTTTTGCTGGCCAAGTCCTGAGAAAATACTAATCTTCCTCTCCAATTCTACTTTCAGGCCACTGTGCTCTGTTGTCTGCTCCCTATGCCCTCTGAAAATGGTCACTTAGAGCTCCCCAGAACTTTTCCAAACATGATACTAGGGGCCACCTCTCAGTCTCATCAGCCCTGATAAAATCACCCCAGCCTCCCTGTGGTATTTCTTCTGCTCCTATGTCCTAAAGCCTGTGTATTGCCCTCCCTTCTGAAGTTATGATTGCCAGTACCTTTTGGCTTACACCAGCTCCAATAAAATCCAAGAATCTGAAAGATGAAAGCAGGCTGGGCAAAATGGCTCATGCCTATAATCCCAGCCCACAGGGAGGATGAGGTGTAAGGAATGCTTGAAGCTAGACATTTGACACCAGACTGGGCTACAAAGCAAAACCCCATCTTGACAAAAAATTAAAAACAAACAAACAAACAAAAACTTAGCTGAGTGTGGTGGCACGTGCTTAAAGTCCTGGCTACTCGGGAGGCTGAGGCAGGAGGATTTCTTAAGCCCAGGAGGGTGAGGCTGCAGTGAGTTATAATCATGTCACTACACTCTAGCCTGGGCCACAGAGCAAGACTTTATCTCAAAATAAAATAAAATAAAATATCAGATCATTATTTATTATTTTGCATCTTTTTCTAATGCTGGGTTTCTCAACCTCAGCACTATCTTTATTTTAGATCAGCTCTTTCTCTGTGTGGCAGTGACTGTTCTGTGTATCACAGGATGTTTAATAACATCTCTGACCTCTAACCACGAGATGCTGGTAGCATCCCCCCATTGTGACAATCAACTCCTGATATTTTCAAATGTCCTCCATATGCTGAAATCATCTGCTGTTGAGAGCCACTGCTCCAGCCAAACTCCTTCCTTCCAGCAAAGCTCTTTGCTCAGACAGAATAAAAACTTTTCCGTGAGCTAACAGCACTTTAGGGAATTTTCTTTCCAGTTTCTTTATGTGGAACTTGGTCTTTTGGTGTTTTCTAAAGTTTTGTTTTATTTTGTAATAGACGAATTGGGTGTCAAGGGTTTGAGGCCTCATTTTAAATTTGGAAAAATGCAGAGGATTTTGATAATGAAATGGTAACTAGGCTCCGTACCATGTATTGAAGGTGGCTTTGGAGGGAATCTTACACATGGCTGGAAACAACAGAAGTATGTGTGTCTCGTAAACTCCATGACTGTTAAAAAAAGGCTGTTTTGGGAGACTTGGTAGTGGGAGCCTTAGAGCTTATGTCCTTCCATTCCAATGTCTTCTCACCCTGAATGAGAATGCGCTGAGAAGAGAAAGGGGGGTGGCACACGAAGAAGCACAGGCTCCTCATCCTAATCCACACACTTCCCACATCAGACAGGCTCTTCTCTAGCAAAATGAATTTTCTTCATAGGCAGAGGTGCCCAGAGAGAGGGTATGTGTGAAATCATTCTGCTTTCTTCTGCGGTATGTCATCTCCTGACTGAGAGTGGTTTACAGATGTAAATACAAACCCGTTATCTAATTCTAGACTGAATAAGTGGCCAGATACAAAGATATAAATTACCCGCTTTACCTTCCCGGTGGAGGGTGTTGAGAGGGAAACAGATTGCCCTTCTCTGTTCTCATTTTAAATGGGTCAGAGCATCGGTGGAACTAGATAATTCACTCCAATCCACTAGATGTAAGCACCTCATAAATTACATAATCAGCACTAGCATTTTCCTTTTCATAAAGCAGTATGTCTTCAGCAGCGTTAATTACATGACTGGTAATGGTCTCCCATTTTGAATCCCCGTTTTGGATGAAATATGGTTCGGCCTGAAGCAGGCCCCTATAGGCAGGGCCCTTGGCAGCCACACATCAAAGGGTTTCCTGAAGCCAAAATAAGGAGCAAATATAAGAAGAAACCCCAAATGGGGGAAGGGCTATGTGTGCAATGCTATTTTGACTTAAAATTAAGCCAGGAAAGAAAATGTACATATTGAGGGCCTTTAGAGCTGTTTTATTGGATTAGATTCAGCACAATCCCTTAGGTCTTACCTTAAATATCACTTCCCCAGTCAGCTTTTCCTACCTATTCTCCCATGCCCTTTCCCCCATATACACCTTCTTCACTCTTCTATATGCTCCTGAAGTTATCTCATTGCTTTCCATCATAAATGAGCATGCTGTGCCATCATTATTTAGGATTTGTCTTCCCCATATCTGCCTTGCTTTCATGTATGTGGTACATTTTGTTGACTGTTGACTGCGTGGCCAGCTAAGGCAAACTTGTAAGGTAAGTGGACTTTGTCATGCTGGCCCATCTATCTCCCTAGCAATGACAAAGTAGACACATTAGCTTTTGTTGTCCAAAAAGACCTACGTAGGAATCCTGACCCTGAGAACTTGGGCAATTCAATTTAGTTTCTCTGATTCGATTTCCCCACTTGTAAAAGAGGGCAGATGTTACTGTTGTGGCTCAGAAACCCTGATACCCCAAAGTATGGCACTGAGGAAGCCCCAAGAGCTCAATGACCCCACACCCCTACTGTCCCTCTATTACAAAAAAGACCAAGAGTGTAATGGCAACTGAACAGACCCTTTCACAAGATAATGTCTGTCTCTCAGGTTCATTAAAATTCCAAAGAGAACTCTCTACAGTTAATCTCTTCCTGATCCATTCATTCTCCCTAGTAATTATTTACTCTGCCCCTCAACAGAATTCCTCTTCTTCTCACCCTCATAACCGGTTTGCCAGGATCTATGCCCCCATTCTTTCTGTAACCTCAAAATGGTGTGTAAGCTTCTGCACCCCGTTGGAAGGTGAGTAATCACTGTGTGGTTCTTCCTCCATGTACACGTTAATATATTTGTATGCCTTTTCTCCAATTAATCTGCCTGTTGTGAGTTGATTTTTTTCAGTGAACCTTTAGAGGGTGAAGGGAAAGGTTTTCCCTTGGCCCCTGTGTTATCTAACCTATGAAATTGTCATGAGGGGCATAAAAGGAATGGGGAGGCCAAGACAACTGGGAAATCAGGGCCCAAAGACTCTTTAGTAGCACATCCTTGTACAGGGCTGGAAAGGAAGGAGAGGAGAGAGGCTCTGGAACCAACTTTACCACCTCCTAGAGAAGTGACTTCGGAGGCTAGCTTGATCTCTCTGTGTCTATAAAATGGTGATGTGATTACCTCCTTCATAGGGTTAATACGAAATGTGGGTGTAAAAGTGTTACAGAGAAGGAGTTCTGATGGAGACCCCAAGAGAAGGTTCTTGGAGCTCATGCAAGAGAGAACTTAGGGCGAGTCCACAGAGTAAAGTGAAAGCAAGTTTAATAGAGAAATAAGAAAGAAATGATGGCTACTCCACAGACAGAGCAGCAATGTGGGCTGCTTGACTGAGTATACTTATGGTTGTGTCTTGATTATATGCTAAACAAGGGGTGGGTTATTCATGAGTTTTCTGAGAAAGGGGGCAGGAAGTTCCCAGAACTGAGAGTTTCTCTTCCTTTTAGACCATATAGGGTAACTTCCAGACATTGCCATGGCATTTGTAACTGTCATGGCATTGGTGGGAGTGTCTTTTAACATGCTATTGCATTATAATTAGCATATAATGAGCAGTGAGGATGACCAGAGGTCACTTTTGTTGCCATCTTGATTTAGGTGGCTTTGTGCATCTTCTTTACCACATCTTGTCTTATCAGCAGGGTATTTGTGACCTGTATCTTGTGAAATCAGCCCTGCCAACCTCCTATCTCATCCTATGACCAAGAATGCCTAACCTCCTGGGAATGCAGCTCAGGAGGCCTCAACCTTATTTTACCTAGTCCCTATTCAAGATGGAGTTGCTCTGGTTCAAACACCTTTGACAAAAGGATTTGGGGGGAAAATACAAGTGGATATTTGTTGGTATAAAGTTCATTGTGGTTGAGAGAACAGCTCTGAAAGACTAACTGATTTACTCATAATCAGTGTCTGAGCCAGAAAGAGTCTAGACAGAGACAGGAAGAAGACAGCTAGAAGTGGAACCTGAGCTATCTGCTGGGAGAGAGAAATCAACATTGACTTATTTTTCAGGGAGCATAACTGGAAAATGATCCAGGAATCTGGGTGAGGGGTGCAGAGGGAGGCATATGGAATGAGGCTCTTCTCATTTGATTAAACCCAAGGGATGTGGAAACCAGTTTTCCCTTCCTTTTTCCCACTGGTGAGCAGTGGGTTTGTTCTAACACTCTGCATGATAGCTGACAGATGTTGATTAAACACAATTTTTTAAAAGTAAAAAATGGGATTTATTGGCTCCCAGAATACCAAGACCAGGAGTTAAGGTCAGGTTCAGCACAACACAATCCTGATACTCAACAGGGTCCTTGGTGGTACATCTCTCAGCACTGTCCTCCTTCATTCTCAGGTGGTCTCCTGACACAAGCTACAGCTTCAGGCCTCCTTCCCAGAACTGTAACCACATCAGGCCAATCTGGTTCAATCTTTATGTCACAAAGTGGTGAGTTTTTCAGGTGCTTGGACCTCCAGGTTGAAGATCACATAACCAGAGCACGCCCAGAGGAATCAAGCATGCAAACACAGGCAGAACCTAAGTGCGTAGATTGAGGAGAGGGGACTGAATTTAGAAGTGGACTCCACATGGCAGGATCCAAGAACCAATCAGATTGAGCCTTGTCAACACCCCATAGCAGGGTCCAATCAGGTCACACCTCTGACTATAAAACCTGTTTCAATCCCCAACTCCAGGAGACAGATTTGAGTTCAATTCCTGTCTCCTTGTTTTGGTCACCTGATAATAAACCTTCCTCCCTGCAAAGACCTGGTTCTTTGGTGTCTGGCTTTCTGTTGCCTGCAGGCAAATTAACAAATTTTGGTTCAGTTACAGAACCACAACCACAGTTTTTGAGTGCTTTTCCTGAACCAGCTTGGATTGCAAGTCTTTCCTGAACTGTTAGCTGGTATGCTCAGGTCCCAGCACAGCCTCAGATCAGGGGTTAGGGGTGGCACTGGCCTGGCCTTAGCACATGGGCTTTGATAAGAGGTACAAGGTGAGAGGTGTTTCCCAAAGAAATTCTAGGCAAGAATCATACGTCTACCATTCAGAGACTTGGGAAGTTTATAACACAGATTATTTTGCATTCTTATGATAACTTAGGACTCTCATCGCTAGCTTAATGATACTTCCTAAATCTCCATTTTACTAGGGAGGGCTTTTCTCATTGGTGGTTTTTCATGACAAGAAACCACACTCTCTGGACCGTATTCTTCCCCAGTGCTCATCTTGGCAGCTCCTTTTGGGGCTTTGAGCTCTTCTAGGGGCCAAGGGCACAAGAACTCCTATTGACAGAGCCCCAGAAGCCACACGATAAAGCCTGATTCGGAGGTTCATAGCTTCTCTGGTTCTGGAATTAATTCACATGCTGCTTGTTTTATGCAGCCTTACCTATTGTGCCAGTGTCACGAACTGTACTGAAAACTTTTAACACCTTTTAAAACTCGATTCACTTTTGATGCCATAAGAAAGATTGGGCCAATAAATAAGAACTAGAATCCATTTGTGGTCCATTTTGCTAAAGTATATTAAATATCACCTGCAATTTGAACTTGCCTTATAAAATGTTTACATGCCATTAAATAGTCCTAACATCCCTTGTGTAAATTAAGCAGGCTGTGATGTTCCTTATTCCAAGGAGTAGCAGTACTTAAAGCTGTAAACTACTTTCATGCAATAAATCAAATACTTTGCTCCTAAAAGCAGGATTATAAATATAAAAGGCAACAATACTGACCTCAGTGTCTGCACTTGAATTGCTTTGGGAAAACTGGTATAGAAAGAAATATTCTAATGTGGACTCTCGGTCCATTTGTTGATTGTGTTTTGGGCATGTGGGTTCCTGGAAAATATTGCTGTCTACAGATCAGCTTTGTAAAACATACAGCTCTTCTTTATTAAAAGGACAGGTTCACAAAAATCTATTCAGTCTGCAACTAGCATCTTAAGCAGCAACTTTGAGTGCACCTAAGTAGGTCTCCTCTGTTGGAAGAATTCCATAAACATCTTCCTGGTTGAGAAGCGCTCAGAAGTCCTGCTTGCACCCCATGTGCCTTCCACACTGTTGCTTTTTATAAAGCCTCTTCCTTCTCCCTCAGCTGGGCCATCAATGGGCTGTTTTCTTGCAAGTGCTTGAAATGTAATGGAGCTTAAGTGAGACACAGACCATTAACGCAGTATCAATATTTATTTTTGGTTCCCATGGAAACAGATACCAGCCCATGGGTAACTTCTCTTCCAGTCTGAACAAGAGGATCTTTTGCATGAACTAATATTCTATTTAGTTTCTTGAGGGGAAGGCAGTAAACCGTAATTTATTTAATAAACAAAACCACATGGAAGAGGAACTGCTTAGCAGGGCCAGACCTAATGTGTGTGTGTGTGTGTGCGCGCGCGCTAGGAAGGGCAGTTCAGTTTGTGCACCTTGCAAGCCTCGCTCTGCGCTCCCTATCTGGTCATCCTTTAACCTTGTTGTTGCCAGGCACAAGCTTCCCAATATCATCTCGCTCCACAGGCCCTATTTTCTAACCTGTTAATCAGGTTTGAGGCTCCCTGGAAGATCATGCCCTGCGTGCTAATTGCATTTGGCTTTGTGACAAAGTGAAGGACTTTGTAGATGGCTAGGGAGCAAAAGTCATCATATCTTGGCTTGGCTTAATCTCGCAAAGCTAAGGTATCAACAGTGCAGTTGTTTTGTGCAGGCCTCTGCTCTCTTCCCAGTGACAATGTAAGCTATTCCTCTTCCTTAGGGAAGTGGCCCTAGTGCCGAAGGAGTTTGGCAAAATAAAAGGAGCCATCAGGAGATGTGGATTGTGGTCTTGACTCAGAAATTAATGTGCCTGTAACCATTATCAATCCACATATTCTTCCTATAGCTCTAAATATGTATCTTACAAAAAATTGAAGGATTAAATTATATTGTCTCAACAATGCCTTCAAATAATAAAATGTGCAAACATGCTTCTAAGTAATAATCTTGCCATGTAACCCCCTGTCACTTAGCAGCAAGAACCTCTTCTGTGGCTTTCCATCATCCTCCATGGAATTGTCTATCCATCTTCCCTTTCATTTTTAATGTCTTCCCTGGTCTCTACTAATTATCTATTAGTCAGGTTTCTTATTTCTTTCAATGCACTTTTCCTTCTTCACTGAGCTGGATCTTCCTCCAAAGGCTCTCTCCTCTCTCTCCTACATCAACTATTTTGTTCATTCCAAATGATTAGACCCCATGTAACTCCAAATACTCAAATTCCATATTCCAGCTGCCATATTCTCTTTCAAGTTATATTAGTTTCCTATTGCTGCATATAAATGGCTACAAATTTAACAGCTTGAAACAATATTCATTTATTAGTTCACAGTTCTGGAGGTCAGAAGTCTGGCATAGCATGGCTGAGTTCTCTGCTCAAAGTAAGAGAAGACTAAAATCAAGATATTGGCCAAGTTAAGTCCTCATCCACTGGCTCCAGAGAGAAATCCAGTTAAAAACTTATTGACATTGTTGCAAAAATTCATTTCTTTTGGTTGTAGGACTGAGGTCCCACTTTTCTGGCTTCTAGAGGCTGCCCACAATCTTTCTCATGTGGCCCTTCCATCTTCAAAGTCAACATTGACACACTGAGTCTTTTTTAGGCTCCGGATGTTTCCCACTAGTCCTTCTTCCACCAACTGGAGAAAAATTTCTGCCTTTAAAGGGCTCACCTGACTGGACATAGCCCACCTGGATAACTTTCCCCACCTCAAGGTCAGCTGACTTGGAACTTTAATGACATGTGCAAGATTCCTTCACAGCAGTTTCTAGATTGGTGTCAGATTAAATAGTCATGAAATTGGGATTTGGGTGGAGGGAGTATCTTTAGAATTCTGCTCACCATACAAGTTATAACTAAGATAGAAGCTGTGGCCAGGTGCGTTGGCTTACACCTGTAATCTCAGCACTTTGGAAGGCTGAGGTGGGAGAATTGCTTGAGAACAGTAGTTCAAGACCAACCTGGGCAATATAGCGAGACCCTGTCTCTGCAAAAAAATGTAAAAACTAGTCTGGTGTGGTGCCATGTGCCTGTGGTTCCAACTACTGGGGAGGGTAAGGCAAGAAGATTGCTTGACTCCAGGAGTTTGAGGCTGCAGTGAGCCATGATCATACCACTGCACTCCAGCCTAGGCAGCAGAGTGAGACCCCATCTCTACAAAATCAAAATAAGAAGCTGAAAATGTCCTGCATCACTCTGAGTGCCACTGGTTCTATGACTACAGAGGACTCTTCAAAACAGAAAGGCAGCCGGGCCCAGTGGCTCATGCCTGTAATCCCAGCACTTTGGGAGGCCAAGGTGGGCAGATCATTTGAGGTCAGGAGTTGGAGTCTGGTCTGGCCAACATGGCGAAATCCCATCTGTAATAAAAACACAAAAAGTTAACTGGGCGCGATGGTGCACACCTGTAGTCCCAGCTACTCAGGAGGCTGAGGTGGGAGAATTGCTTGAACCCAGGAGGCAGAAGTTTTCCATGAGCCAAGATCACTGCACTCCAGCCTGGGTGACAGAGTGAGATGCCATCTCAAAAACAAAAACAAACAAGCAAAAAAAACAAAAACAAAAAACAAACAAAAAACACCACACACACAGAAAGACCAGAAAGGCCTAGAGGGCTGCAAATCCGTGCCTCCAGCTTCAGGATAGGTTCATCCAGTGAGAGTCTTTCTGTCAAGACTTCCAAAAGAGGAGGCTGATAAACATTCTCTTAAACGTTGCACAAACACACATGTGTCCATCGACATATTCGTGTATCTTTTACTGAGGTGGTCCTCACACTCTAGCAGGCATTGGAATCACCTGGAAGGCTTGTTAGACCCCAGATTGCTGGTTTTCCCACCCCAGAGGGTCTGATTCAGTAGATCTGGGGTGGGCCCTAAGAATGTCCCAGGTGATGCTGATGCTGCTGGTCCAGGGACTGCAGGTTGAGAACCACCCCCTTAATACACAAATTCTCCCCATCTGGATCATCACTCCATGAATGCTCTAGTCAGAGATTGGATGCACACACACTGTATTTGAATATTAAGGAATACTTTTTCATATTTTGCCATATTGTATGTAATTATAAGATAATTACAAGAAATACTTGCAGTGGTTTTTCTTGCAGACAATGTGTATTCCACTATTGCTAAACTCCATTCTAGTTTTGAATACTGTTTCTTTAGTAAAACCCAACTGTAGTTATCTGCCCACCTCTTACACATTTGTAAACTTCAGTATTTCTGCTCTCCCAAAAGTCCCGTAATGCCATAAGCATGGCTCTGTTCTTTCTCGCTTCACTTTCCTTTTAATGAGACCCTTAAACATTATTTGTAGTTACGGCCTGCCAACCCTTTCCTTCCCATCCTTCCTGATGATGGGCTTCAAAAAGACCTTAGAAATTTCATATTCAGAGACACTGGAATGGCCCAAATTGTGTTTTAGTGATTGCTGTGCTGATCGTCAGTTTTCTAGTCTGAAAAAGGAGTTATTAATTTCTCCCTGCTAGCTTCAATAGCCAGATCTTTTTGCCAGTAACAGAAACTCAACTCAACCTGGCTCTATCTAAAACCTCCAGATGGAGCCCTGCCTTAGGCAGATCCAAATAGGAGGGGTTAGAACCACACCCTGAGGACCCAGGCTTCTTGCTCTCCAGCTTTTGGCTCCATCCTCAGGGTCAGTTTTATTCTCAGACTACCTATCCCCAAGCCAAGGCCTGAGGAGCTCCAGGCTTCATCCTCTAAGCTTAGGGATCTCACTGGGAAAAGGTTTATTTTTCCTTATAGGCTCAATTAGAGACCCAGGATTGGGTTTTGCTGGACAGACTTGGATCATGTTTTTGTCTCTCAGCAGGCACTGTGGTCAGGGGATGTCATCTACTGATGAGTCAGGGCCTCAGGAGTGTACTCAAACTTGGATCCGGGATGCGGTCAACAACCTTAAAACATATAGACTACAGTTAAGAGAAAGGCGGTTTTTTACAGTAAATTGAGAGTAAGGGTGAGTAAACCTGAGCAGAGAAAGTGGATGTCATGACAGTCCACTGTGCCCTCCGTGTGGTTTATCACAATGATCAAATATGTGTGTGTATGTGAAAGCGCTCTCAGACCTGCAAGTCCAATATCAATGAAAGGTTTGATGGCAATGATGATGACGAAGGTGATGAAGACCCATTCGTATACAATCAAGAAAATCATACCGGCTTTGCCTGGTTATATAGAATCCTTATCGCTTGACTCTTAAAATTAAAGGAAATTTTCAGTCATTCTTCCATGTTGTCTCCCAGCTCTTAGCTTCATTTCCCAAATCCTCTCCCAGAAATCTTCCCTTCACTATATCTCTCCCTACATCCACTTATTAAGCTCAATTACCCTCTTCTAGACACTGATACTCATGAAGAAAAAAATTGAAGACCTCTTTCTTGCCTTTCAGATGGACCATTTCAAATAGAGATAAGATGGAGAAATAAGGCATGTATTTTCAAGAAAATGTGTAAGGTAAAGGAATGTAAATCCCCAATATAGCAGAGTCTCTATTGTTTTCTTAATAATAGGAGAGAGGTCAAGAAATGCCACTTCCCTGTTGATGTTCCCAAGGGCAAGCCAGCCACCAGTGTTTCCTCTGTGATAAGTCACCACCAACCTAGCCTCTTCATATAATTCTCTGTAGATGCTGCCTGGGTCTCATACAAGTTGTAAAATCATTAATTGCTTGTAATTTTAAACCCACTGAAAATACTAAGACACTAATTTTCTGAAGGCCACAACATTAAGACTGGAGATAATCTAAATAGAACTTGATCCATTCCCATTTTTCTAATTCTAGCAACAGGAAATAACTAGAACGACACATGAATTTTTTAAGAAAAAAAACCCTCAAAGTAATTTAAATAAGAATGTGAGGGTTTGTTCTACTTAGTGAAGCTCAAGATATCAAATTAAGTGCTTTACGACTTATAGTTCATCTTTTATAAAATATTTAATAATTTTTAGGTGCTTTGGTATTCATTATCTTATACTGCACTTAGTAAATAGGACAGATTTCACTTTCTTTCTTTGTTTAACAGAAGAGGAAACTGGGGCTTGGAAAACTTATTTGTCTTCAGTTTAGAGCTTGGCTGTCCACATGGTAGCACCAAGACACGGGGGCCACTAAACACTTGAAATATTGGTGGTGTAACTCAAAACTGAATTTGTAATTGTATTTAATTATAATTTACTTAAATTTAAATTTTAAAAGGACCCTGTGACTAGTGACTGCCATATTGGACAGCACAGGTCAATACGTACAAGGCAACGGTGGTGGATTTGAACCAAGGTCTGTTGACTTCAAATTCAGTGCTTTGGGGGTATTCCTAGATTGCTCAAGATAAACTGAATCTAGGTGCTTCAAATTTTTTAATTGCCAATGTTTTCTCATAGATGAAGAACTCAGCTGTGCAGTTTTTTAGTAGTGCGTGAATTACTCTTGATAAAAATCTAACGTCCATAACTCCATCAGTGAAGCAGAGCAAAAGAGCTAAAGCTGCAACCCAAACCATTCACCATAAAAGTCCTCATTGCCCAAGAATCCCCTCAGCCTCTCAAATTTCCTCTGCCAGAGTTGATTCTAATTCCTTTCTCAATAATCCGTGTCCTGACAATCATAACATAGAACTCTCTGGGGCTTATTTCTTACTAACTTGGCACAGGAAAAGCTGTCCTGGGAGACATTCTTGATGAGAGAATGAAAATGCCATTGCCTTACCTTCCCTTAGTCCAAGATGTGAAGGCCACTGCCTGGATACATTTATTATTGGCAATTATTTCAGGACCAGTCTCAAATGATTGTTGCAAAGAAGAGAAATCACACATGAATCCTGACAACAGCTGACTTTCAATAGCCAAGAGGATGGTTGGAGAGGATGATCATGTTGTCAGGTGTAAGTAGGCATAAACAGACCAGATCCTCCGTTTCACCTGAAGAAACGTGAGTAAGGAAAGAGAGAGGAGACAAATCATCTCAGGGTAGTGACCTCTCTCAGCACCTTCCTGGTGAAGCATGGGGTCTCATTACACATAGTGTCTGAGAAAAAGCAATGAAGCCAATTAACGACCATGGTTTACTGAGATCCATGTAATGAGAGGGGTTGAGGATAATGCCAGCTTCTGGTTGAATGCAGCCTGGCCTGAAATCTTTTCTTGACTTCCACCAACACGCTAAAAAAAAAATACCCCCAAAATGAATTATGATGAGACAGTATGTTTGATGTGGATTAGAGTCTAAAGACAGCAGTTAGGTATGACCAAAATTACACTTGCAGATCTCCTAAATGACCCCTAGAGAACAGTTTTATAATGTTGAATTTGTAACCCTATACAATATTGTATGTGTACAAATAATTACCATATATATTCATATAAAAAAGATTGCCCATGCAAAATCTATGTTTACAATATTTTAAATTACTGTGTTTCTGTGTTTTTCTCTTTCTGTTTTTGCATTTTTGGTCAAGGACTTCAAGTTGATTTCATAAAAGTTAAACATACAAGTAATGAAATGCTAATCTGTTTTCTGGACTCTGAGTGGTATTTGATTTTTATAATGGGATGTTAATGATTCTGGACAGTGACCACCAATGCTATCCTTCTGAAAATATGTCCTCAGCCAGGCACGGTGGCTGAGGCCGAGGTGGACAGATTACAAGCTCAGGAGATCGAGACCATCCTGGCTAACATGGTGAAACCCTGTCTCTACTAAAAACACACACACACACACACACACACACACACACACACACACACACACAAAATTAGCTGGGCGTGGTGGCGGGCGCCTGTAGTCCCAGCTGCTCGGAAGGCTGAGGCAGGAGAATGGTGTGAACCCGGGAGGCAGAGCTTGCAGTTAGCGGAGATTGCACCTGGGGGTCAAAGCGAGACTCCATCTCAAAAAAAAAAAAAAAAAAAAAAACACAAAAGAAAATACGTCCTCAGCTTCCAGGACAGTAGACAAATGTTGTCCCCAAGAACCTCCTTTGGAAGCTGTGTATGAACAAGTTTCTAGTGGACATGATAGCTATTAGACTAAATAACAAAAACCTGGAGGGAAGGGCGTGCAGCTGACAGTATTGAGTGCTTGCTATGCATCAGGCACATTCTTCGTAGCTTATATACATTATCTCACTTAACGATGACCAGGGTAGTTGGCCAGTAGTTGGCCTTGTGGCTTGTGGTTGACCTTCATCGGAATCAAGGCATAATGAGGCCAGACAGAGAAGAAAGTCAGCTAAGTATGTGCATATTGGAATTGTGCGCAATGATGAGAGGATGGAGTGGCAGAAAAAACTTTGCATCAGGTTCTACAAATATCACTGTGGGTATGGGTTTTGGAGATTGTCACACAATCCATTTGGGGACTGTGGAAATTTGGGAATGGGGAAAGGTGGAGTGTGTAAAGTTAAAATGGGAAATATTATATGTAAGTGGCAAAGAGTGTTATATAAGTGGCCACACAGCACGTGGGCAAGCGAAGGGAGACACAGACTCCTTTGGAGAAGGTATTAGAGAAAATGGCATTGTATGAGGAATTTCAGACTTCAGTCAATGCAAAGAGGGATTTGGAAGGTGTTGATAATAAATTATAGTTATTGTAGACTTTTCTTATCTTGCTTGCTAATAGGCAATTATCTCTAATAAAGGCTGGAGCCATACTTGATCCATATAAACATTTCCTGCCTTAGTAGGTGTAATAAGTATTTGGGGAGTAAATGAGTAAGCCCATTAAATGAGTGTGAGTTACTCAAGAGATTTTAGATGGTTAGAGGAAGGATGGATATAAATGGAAGCCAAACCATGAGGCAATGTAGCATCATGGGCAGGGATTAGTGATGAGGATGGATAGATGTGTGGATGGGAGAAGTTACTTGGGAAGATCCTTGACCAACCTTCTTCCACATGAGAATCCTCTTTGCAAGTGGACTGTTGATGCAGCTAGTTGCAACACCTCAGATTTACTGGTGGGAAGGGACTTTAGAGATTATCTATTTAACTCTCGTAAAATAACAAGAGAAAAGCAAGTAGACCCATGGAGTCAAATGAGCAGTATTACTCCTCTGCCTGCTACTAGCTACTTTATTCAACATTTACTATGACCCAAACATGGTGCAATCTTCATTTTATTCTCCATGAAGTACAGAATTTTATTACCATCCTGTTTTACAAATTAGGAAAGTAAGGCTCCAAGTGTTAAGGCAACTACACCTCTAGGGAATGTTAGAATCATGATTATCCTAGACCTATCTTTCAGCATGGCTCCAAGTTGTACATCTAGAGCTGAAATTCTATCTGCCATCTTAGTCTTCTTTCCTTTCTACAGCCACAGCTTGCTAAAGTGCAAGGCTGACGCTGGAACTCTTCAGTTTGCCAGATGATGACGCATTCTACTATAAACTTTATATTTAGGGCTACAGAACAGAATGGCCCAAGTCTTTAGAAGGAGACAAATAGAGATAAACTCTGAGTGGGTGAGGGGAGTCCCTTCAATACAGTTATGGGAACATACATTTCTATAACTTATCCAAACACCTGATTGGACAAGAACTGTCTAAGAATTTCAAGGCCTATCATAGAATAATGAGATTCTTTCTATGGGAGGTAGATAATTTGTATGTATACACACCTGTCAAGGTGGTGAGATGCCTCCACCCCCATCACTGTATCTTGGACTACTTGTAGGGTCACAGACCTAGGGAGAACCACTCTGCAAAAGCTATGGTAACCCCTCTTAACCACTGGGTTCATGCTAACTGATTTTCCTCTGCTCAATGATCTGGTAAATTGTATTAGGGTAGACTTCACCCAAGGAAGCCATTACCATGAGGCACTGGCATAACCCCTAGAAGGTTGATCTGTGACACCATCTTTGAAATCATGAATGGCAAGTTTTTATTTAACAGAGGAAGGGGAAGAAGTGGAGAAGGGAAGTCACAGAAATGTTATCAAAGTCAGAGTGAAGCAGCATGGTTTGGCTGTGATATTAGTATTTTTCCTGTAGTTCCAGAAAGTGTGAAGATCATGTTCTTATTATTTGATGGAGTTAGTGGGTGCCCCTTGAAGCGGGGGTGACATCCTTTTTTTAATTCCATAACCTTATCTGTAACTGACATGTGATTATAACACCACAATTCTCTTTAATGCAGTCTGTAAAAACACATTGATTTTATAGCTCCCCAAACCGATTACATTAATATCTGTGCATAATTAGTTTACACATTACTAAATTACTGACAGATTAAAAGTGAAATAGTGCAGTTCATACTCAGCCGCATAACTGCCAGAAAGGAAATTAATATGGATTCAAATGGTCCTCGGAGACCTACATTGAAATAGCAGAAATCTATAAAGACTGCTTGCATTAGGAAATTTCTATCAGCAACATGTTTGTGGTTGATGCTTTCCTAAGTCTGCTAATATGAGCTGAGTGGTGCAGGAAATGATATGTGAATGATGCTTTGGCTTTTACCAACTCATGACTGTGTTTATTAAAAAGCAAGTTTTTAATTGTGGCATTTGATGTTCAGGAAAGGCTAGCTTTTAAGTTGTAAATAAAAACTTTCTGCCTTTTCTTGCTTTTCCTAATGACCTAAGTTCCAGGATTGGAACTGAGTTCCCTGACAATGCCGTCTCAGAGCAAGGGCACATGTTTTGTGATCTTTTCTCCAGCCCCCATTAGACACACACATAGGATTTGTCTCCAGAGCAATGTTTTCGTTCTCCATGTCCACGGGTGGCCAGGAACGTGTGTGTATTTGTGAGGTGGGGAACTGGGAATAGGAAGGGTGAGGCAGTTTCATGTCCATCCATAGAGTAAACTTGTTTTCTGATGAACTGGTAGGTAGACTAAACCTTTTTTTCTATTTTTTAATTCCTCATATACATTAAAGAAGTTTGCTGCCCTTTGAACACTATAAATTATTTGTCCAACTATGAGTTCAAAAACGAATAATTTTTTTTCTATCTGATAAGACACCACATTTGAACTCTTTCCATAGGAAAGACACTTGTACTCTGTTGAATTCTGAAGAATGTTAACACTGAGGAGGGTGTTGGTTATAAATGAGGTTAAAAATGGTGGAACACTTAGTACACTTTTGGTGGGAGTGCAGATCAGTTCAGCCCCTATGGAAAGCAGTTTAGAGATTTCTCAAAGAACTAAAAATAGAATTATTTGACCCAGCAATCCAGTTACCAGGTGTATACTCAAAGGAAAAGAAATCATTCTACCAAAGAAACGCCTCTTCTCATATGTTTATCACAGCGCTATTCACAGTATCATGGAATCAACCTAGGTGCCCATCAATAGTGGATTTGATAAAGAAAATGTGGTACATATACACCATGGAATACTATGCAGCCATAAAGAAGAATGAAATTATGTCCTTTGCAGCAACATGGATGCAGCTGGAGGCCATTATCCTAAATGAATTAAGTCAGAAACAGAAAATCAAGTACCACATGTTCTTACTTATAAGTAGGAGCTAAACATCGGTAGACATGGACATGAAGAGGGAAACAGTAGACACTGGGGATTCCAGAGTTGAAAAACTCGTAAACTATTGGTTACTATGTTCACTATTTGAGTGATGGGCTCAATAGAAGCCCATACTTCAGGATCATGCAATATACCCATGCAACACACCTGCACATGTACTCCCTGAATCTAAAGCTTTTTAAAAAAAGAAAAAATGTAAAGCAGTCACTAGTAGTTATTAGGAACAAGATCCAACATTAATTGAATACCAGCTGTGTTCCAGATACTCTGTGGGGTATTTTATTCATATATGGGTTCTCACCACCATCACCCTCACAGTAGTCTCATCATCTCCATTTTATTAATGATGAAAGTTGCACAGAGTGACTTGACCAGAATATAGTAACTTAACCAACTTCACATGGTTAGTAAAATAAGAGATTCAGGTTTTCAATTATTTTCTATTTGCCTCCAAAACTCAAGTAGGAAGTGGGGAGACAGGCAAAAAGGGAAGAGGAAGATTCTGGAGGTGCCAGTGATTTTCCACGAGCCCAGGGAAGTGGCTTCTCTATCTGAAGCTTGGGTTAAAAAAAAAAAAAAAATCTCTTCCTGAGTACTCAAAGCAAGCTATCATATCTTGTCATCTTTATCATTTTATTAGTTATCAATTGCTAATTGCTGAGTAACAAATAGCTCCAAAATTTAGTAGCTTAAAACAATATTTACTATCTCAATTTCCATAGGTCAGGAGTCTAGATGCAGCTTAGCTGGGTCCTCTGGCTCAAGGATTCTCACAAGGCTGCAATCAAGCTGTCAGCAAGGGCTGCTGTTTTTTCCAAGCCAGACTGGAGAAAGACCACTACCAAACTCACTTTGTGATTGCTGACAAGATTCAGTTCCTTGGGGGCTGTTGGACTGAGGGTTGCCCTCTGTTCCTTATCAAATGAGCTTCTTTATAGGCAGCTCACAACATGACAGCTCACTTCATCAGAATAAGCAAGCAAGAAAGAGAGCAAGATGCAAGAGATTCAAGGGGAAAGTCACAGTCCTTCATAACCTAATCTCAGAAGTGACATCCCATCACTTTTGCTTATTCTATTCTTCAGAGAAAGTCATTAGGTTCAGCCCAACTCAAGAATATAAAAACTAGAAGGCAGAGATCACTGGCAGGCAGATTAGAAGCTGCTCATCACAACCATGAATTCATTTCTTCATTATCTAGGTTTATTTATTATATCAACAACTAATTATTGATTCCTTACTGTGTGTCACGTTTTATATTTGGAACTAGAGATATACTGGCAAGAAAACAATAATATTATTACAAAAACTTGCATTAATAATAGAAATAACAAACACATATACTGCCTGGTATGTGCCAGGGGACATTATAAGTGCTTTGTATGTATCAGCTCAATCCTCATATGAGTCCTATTAAGTAAATACTATTATTATCCCAATTTACAGATGAAGATAACTAAGATGCAGAAATGTCAAGTAATTCTGCAAGATCATGAAGCTAGCAAGTGGCAGAGCAGAAATGCAATCCCAGGCTGTGCGTATTCAGATCCAGTTCTTTTCTTAACCCACAAGCTATCTCCCTTCCGTCATTTTAATATTATCTGTGAAGGATTCACAGGAAAGTAGATAGGAGCTGATTGGCTATTGCAGCAGAGAAACTAGCCTCAGGTTATTGCAGAAGCTCAGGTAGAGAATATGGGAGACTGGAATGAGGTGGTGGCACAGGATAGGGAGAGATGTGACTTTCTTGAAATAAATGTGAAATGAGAAACAACAGGATTCTTTAAGGACTTGGAAGTTGGGTTGTGGGAGAAAATAGAATGAAGTATGGCACATGGGCATCTGGTGTGAATAAAGGCACACAGGAAGAGAATGGCCTTTGAGAGCATGGTGGCCATTTCCTCTGCAGCAACAGGAGAGAAGAGAAGAAGGAGAAGGGATGTTATCTTCTGCTCCCACCGTTGAACAGATGGGGAAACTGATGCCCAGGTATGCTAAGTCACTTTCTAAAAATCACAAAATCAATATGATCAAAGAGATCGCTTTGACTTCTTGGTTCACATTTCCTAACCAGTGGAACACATCAGTAGAACAAAAGGTGTCACTCATATCTACCCATGATTGGTAGTCATTAGGCTGTTCACCAAATATTTCTCTATTTCCGTCTTCCAAGCACTTGGCAAGATTGCACCTTCTTGCCTCCTTTGAAGTTAGGATAGCCATGAGATTTGCTCTGACCAATGAAATGCAAGTGAAAGTAGTAGGCATCACTTCTGGATGGAAGCTTTAGGAGCCACTGCGTGATTTACCATGACCCTCTCCCCCTGCTATGATGATCATGGGAGCACAGGTTGAGGTGAAGCTTCCTTTATCTCTGACCCCTGAGTGATTAATTGATTAATATGACTGAAATATATATATATATATATATATATATATATATATATATAGAGAGAGAGAGAGAGAGAGAGAGAGAGGGAGAGAGAGAGAAACAGATTTATTTTGAGGAATTCACCCATGCAAATATGGGAGTTGACAAGTCTGAAATTGTAGGACAGGACAGTAGGCTAGAAATTCCAGCAGAAGACAATGCTTCAGTCTTGAGTCTAAAGGCAATCTAGATGCAAAACTCTTTCCTTATCGTGAGACCTGTCTTTTCTCTTAAGGCCTTCAATTGTTTGGCTGAAGCCCACCAACATATGGACCTTGAGTTTGACCAAAACCATAGTCTACCCATAAAATTAACCATCAGAGGGACTGTTTGCTACCATGGCACTAGCCTGTCACTTTTGACTAATACTTGCTCCTTTGCCTCCTCCCCTCCAAAGGGAATGGAGTTTAGCCTCAGTAGAACTGTCATTATGAGGATTCTGCTTTTTAGAGTATTAATTTAGTTCTTCCTTAAAAGTATGAGTTTTCATTTGTCCTCACCCAAGGAACTCTGGAAGGATGCTGGAGAATCACAAGACACACACTCAGCAGGAGACAGATATCTAGATGTCAGTTGATTCTGGTCACAGAATCCAAGTACCCTCTAAAAACAGTAAACTGACATCCCAAATGATGAATAATCAGCCCGAGAGCCTTTTGCAAAAGAACACTTGGTCCATAAATGGGTTAATGATGATTCAGGTTCTCAGGAGAGTGCTAATGAAATAGTCACAGAAAGGATGTTCAAAAGGATCTCACCGGGCTGTGGTTGCCATGGAAACCCATTTCCCTTATTTGTGTTTCTCTTCCCCCTCCCCAAATTACTAATAGTAATAATTTGGTCAGTTATTAAAAAAGACAAGGTATGGGCTGTGTGAACCCAGGTAAGAAATGAAAAGTGAAAGTGAGAGAAAGGAGTGTTAAAATAGAAAAATGGATGCATCACTGAAACAGTTTCAATTAGGTGGTAGGTTAATTCCTTCTCTTGGATGGGAATGTTTGGCTGTTTGATGTTGCAGAGAAAGTGCAGGAAATGCTTACAATTCAAGAAGGGAGGTCTTATTTTTTTTAAGGCTAAGGTCTCTGCTGGGTGTGCTGGCTTGTGCCTGTAATTCCAGCACCTTGAGAGGCTGAGGAGGGCAGATCGCTTGAGCCCAAGAGTTTGAGAACAGCCTGGGCAACATGGCAAAACCCCATCTCTACAGAAATTAGCTGGGCATGGTGGTGTGCACTTGTAGTCCCAGCTACTTGAGAAGTTGAGACAGGAGGTTCACTTGGGCCCAGGAGATCGAGGCTGGAGTAAGCCATGATTGCACCACAGCACTCCAGCCTGGGCAACAGAGCGAGACCTTGTCTCAAGAAAAAAAAAAAGATGACTAACCCTTCAAAATAAACCTTCCTCATGAAAGATACATACATCTACTTGAATGCGTAAAACTCACTTATGCCCACAAATCATACACACAACCTTATCCATGACCACACCCTCCTGAATTCCATATCAACACACCACTATCTAATTGTGTCTTTCTTGATGTCAGCATGTATGATTTGGATAGTAAGCTTCTAGCCTAATGGGTCTAGATATTTGAGGCAAATAGACTCCCTTGAGAATTTCAGAAAATCAACCATCTCCTCAAAAAATGCACATGGGCATATGCATATAGAAGTTGATCTCATGGGGTTTATGGGCCTCCTGAAATCGATTCAGTGACTCCAAGTCGAAAATCAGTGTCTTAAAGGAAATAGTGTAGATATACAGATGTTAGACTGATGTGAGGTTGGAGATAATTGTATTTTCTGGTGAATGGCTTTCACTTTGCTCTGAAACAACTTTCCTACCTTAATAAACACATTAGTTATTTTTCTTGGGTGATGATGGTGGTAACGAATTCAGACTCTAAATGCACTTAGTAGGAACATTAGTGGGAGCATTTTTACTAAGGTTCCAAAGGACAGTAGATGATGTAAGTGTATACGGTTGCGCTGTAGGTGATCTCAGCCTGGTAGAGATGACCTCCAGGAGCTGTGATCACAAAATTCCCTAATCTTTCTCTCCTCTACTCCCCACAGTGTATCTTTTTCTCCTAAAGGTACATTACAGAGGCAAACTTTGTTTAATTGAGTTGCATGTTTTCATAGATCTCTTAGGCCGATGTTAGAGTGACATAAACAATGTGTAATAACGTTCCTCAGGGGAAGAGAAATGACTAGTATTTATTAAGCCTCCACTTTGCAGGAGGCACCTATCTCATCCTCAGCCTCAGAATGAGGTTGCATTTTTCTTATTTTATAGATTAAGAAACTGGACTTCTGAAAAGTGAAGTAACTCATTCCAACTCACTTGACTGATAAGAGCGAGGAGTGGTATTTGAGTGGAAGTGTTCCTGGGTCCCATTCTGAGGTGCCATCACACCACACTCCCTTCAGAAAAAGAGGTATAATATCAGCATGGAAGGTGCTTTCATAGGGGAAGGCAGGCTTCTTTAGATCCCTTCTGGAAATAGTTGCAGACACGAAGATAAAGAATGAGTGGAAAGGCATTGGGTAGAACATAAGATTTGTAGTCCAACAAAAAGAAGTTCTTACTACCATATACATTACTTACCATCTATAAGCCTCAGTTTCTGTAACTATAAAGTAGCAATTATAATAGTACCTAGGTATAGGATTTTTATAAGGTTTATGGAAAATAATGTATTACAGAAAATAAGATGCCCAGCACCATGCCTTGTTCATAATAAGGATTCAAATATTGATTCATGTTTTTGTTTCATATAGAAGCCTCCTCTGCCAAAGCCATCTCATTAGGATACACTGAAGTCTTGAGGTGAGAGAGATATAGAGAAGGGTGATCTTTGTCTTGCTGAGTTCTGCCGTGGGCAGCAATTGAGGTCCTCTGGCCGTGTGGATTAAACTCAAAAGTACTCCCCAGATGGGGTGTGGTGGCTCACACCTGCAATCTCAGCACTTTGGGAGGCCAAGGCGGAGGATTACTTGAAGCCAGGAGTTCAAGACCAGCCTGGGCAACATAGCAAAACCCTGTCTCTAAAAAAAAAAAAAAAAAAAAATTAAAAATTAGCCAGGCATTGTGGCATGTGCCTGTAGTCCTAGCTACTCCAGAGGTTGGGGTGGGAGGAACGCTTGAGCCCAGGAGTTTGAGCTAGGATTGTGCCACTGCAAGTTAGCCTGGACAACAGAGCAAGACCTTCTCTCAAAACAAAACAAAATATAAAAGGTATTTCCAGCTAGTTGGTAGTAACATTATCCACAACCGCTCAGAATAAGTTTGGAGATTTTCTATATTTTAAAGAGCTATAACTTAATTTATTTAACATGTATTCTAAACATAATTTCCCCTTATTATAAAAGTTATATTTGTTCAATTTTTAAATCAGCTGCCAACGTATAAAATTGAGTATTTTATAGAACATAGTCAAATTTCAGGTTTCTCTCTAAAACTTAGAATTCTAGAACTAACCCAGATTTCATTCCCTCAACAAATACATGACCCAGAGCTAGTGCCATCACTCCCTACTACCTCTTAGATGCAGTCCACATCTCTCATTCATATTATCTGCTGGAAATTACAAGAATTTGAATCCTTGCAATTTGAGAGTCACAATTCTTGATTATCAGCCTGATCTTTTTAAAAAATAAATATTCAAGTTACTTGATCAGTAAAAAGAGACATTTGGAAATTTCAGTTACATGCAGGAAAAAAAAAAAAAAGTTATTTTATACTTATCCATCCCTGATTTTCTCTCTTGTTTAGCCCAGAAGAAAGTAAAGAAGTAAAGAAGGCTGCTCCTAGTATTCATAAAGTTAAATGTAAGCAAATATATTTTGCCTTACAAAATATACCTAATACATTGTAATGAATTGAATCATTAAAATATGTATAAAGTCATAGAAAAAAGACCAGAAAATAGACACGCATCCCACTTTTGCTTTAAGTTAGGTCATTCCTAAAAGATGCTGCAGGGCTGAGGACAAGTTTCTGCTTTAGGCAACTCTGTATCACCTGAGTTGGGAGGATCACTTGAAGCCAAGAGTTCAGGACCAGCCTGGGTAACAGCAAGATCCTGTCTCCAAAAAAATTAAAATAAATCAACTTAAAAAATTAAAAATTAGCTAGGCATGGTGTTTTTTGGGAGGCTGAGGTGGGAGGATCACTTGAGCCCAGGAGTTCATGGCTGCAGTGAGCCATGATCAAAGAACTTTAGCAATTTCTTAAAATGTTAATGAAAAAAAGTTAAAAGACTTCCTGTTAAAGAGGGCAGAAGAGAAGTATCTAGACACTGTGTCATCTCTGAAATCAACTGAGAACAACAACAAAGAAATGCAAAAGAAGAATCTGCTTCTGTGAAATTATAACTCAGATGACGGTCACCAGGTACTTGGAAGAGAAGGAGGAGATGGGAGGAGGGATACCACTAGAAAAATCAATCCTCTACAAATCTTGAATGGAATAAAGAGAATCCAGGCCTTGCCAAGGCAGGGGACACACACACACACACACATACACGAATTTTTTTAATATAGAAAATGTTGGATAGAGAGAAGCAAAAAGAATAAATAGAATAGATTGCAATTACTATCTTTAGTAAGATTTTTATTTTGCTTTCTTTTTTTCATTTGGCAAAATATTATGACAATACTTATTAAATGTTATTTACTACAGAAACATTTTAAATAATTGCTTAATCTTCTTGTATACATGCAGGATTTTTTTTAATGTTTTGAATGTTGCAAACAACAGTTCGCAGACATCTTTATAGTTAAATCTTATTTATATCCAGGGTTATTTCCTTAGCAAAAACTTCTAGAAGTGGCATGGCTGGACTAATAATCATGCCCGCATCTAAGCTATTATCTGTAAAAAGTTCTACCTATTTATATTGTAATCAGCAGTGTGTGAGAATTCCCATTCTTCCACATCCTAACTATTACTGAGTATTAAACATTTTTAAATGACGTCTGGTTAGTATGATGGTTAATACTGAGTGTCAACTTGATTGGATTGGAGGATACAAAGTATTGATCTTGGGTGTGTCTGTGAGGGTGTTGCAAAAGAGATTAACATTTGAGCCAGTGGGGCTGGGGAAGGCAGATCCACCCTTAATCTGGTGGGCACAATTTAATCAGCTGCCAGTGAATATAAAGCAGGCAGAAAAGGAGAGACAGGCCTAGCTTCCCAGCCTACATTTTTCTCCCATGCTGGATGCTTCCTGCCCTCAAACATTGGACTCCAAGTTCTTTAGTTTTGGAACTTGGATCGCCTCTCCTTGCTCCTCAGCTTGCAGACAGCCTATTTTGGGACCTTGTGATCATGTAAGTTAATACTTAATAAGCTCCCCTTTACATATATATCTCCTATTTTTTCCCTCTAAGAGAACCCTAATGCAGGTAGGTAAGTTATTTGTCATTGTGTTATTTTTCTTTTGTAAATTATCCGTGTTAATATTTTTCTTACAAAGTTGTTAAAACTTTTTATATATTAAGCATATTGTATGTATGTGTGTGTGTGTGTGTGTATATATATATATATATATATGTATATGTATATTTAAATAGTTACCCAATTTGTCCTTTCTTCTTAGTCATAATTTTTGGTATGTTTTGATGGGCAGACACTTTTAGTATTTCCGTAGTAAACTTCTTTCATTTATTTTATAATTATTGCCTCAGGACTGATGCTTTCCCAATTCAATGTTATATAAATATCCACCAGCATATTCTTAGAAAATAATCATTTCCTTTTTTATATGTATAAATATATTACATCTAAAATTTATTCTTGGTTTTTCATACTCATAAATATATTACATCTATATAATTGTTTCCTTTTAATACTTATTATTAAACCTCAAATTTATTCTTTCACTTTTATGACTCAGAGACTACCTTTTGTCTCCTCTCCTAAATGAATAGGCAGTTGCCACAATACCAAATTATTGAATAATATACTACATCTTCCTTATATTTTAAATGCCACTTTTATCATACACAAACTTCTTATATTTACTTGGGAATATTTCTAGGACTTCTATTCCGTTTCATTAATCCTATGCCACCATTACCATAAGATAGTCTCGCTCTGTCGCCCAGGCTAGAGTGCAATGGTGCGATCTCACTACAACCTCTGCCTCCTGGGTTCAAACAATTCTCCTGCCTCAGCCTCCAGAGTAGCTGGGATTGCAGGCATGTACTACCATGTCTAGCTCATTTTTATATTTTTAGTAGAGATGGGTTTTTGCCATGTTGAGCAGGCTGACCTTGAACTCCTGGCCTCAAGCGATCTGCCAGCCTCAGCCTCCCGAAGTGCTGGGATTACAGGCGTGAGCCACCACGCCTAGCCGTGGTGATGAATGTTTACAGCCGAAACCAGAGTGGGCGTGTGTTACAGGGTGCTCTTTGGGTTTGCTGTCTATAGGCAGCTTGTGTTAACCAGTTCAGTTAGACCCCCTTCTTTATCACGAGGACAGAGGGCTTTCTGTATCCCGGGAATGGATCGCACATGGGCTTGGAGAATGAGTGCAAGGTTTTATTGAGTAGAAGTAGCTCTCAGCAGATGGGGGAGCAAGAAGGGAGATGGTTTTCCCCTGGAGTCGGGCCCTTTGGCGGCCTGCTCCAGCAAAACTCTGCATCATTCCGCCGTGTGCTCTCCACTACCAGCTGCTTGTGTCTTCTGCCCATGTGTTCCTCATGAGGTCCAGCCGCTTTTGTGTCTGCCTGCTAGGGTCTCGGGTTTTATAGGCCCAGAATGGGGGTGTGGCAGGTCAGGGTGGTCTTGGAAAATGCAACATTTGGGCTTGAAGGCAGAAGGGCCTGTCCTAACCTAGGTCCCTGGGGGTGGAGCCCTAGCCAGAGACCACGCCTTTCTCTACCCAGCCCTTCCCTGCCCCACTTCCATATCATTTAAAGGGACCACGCTCTTCCCTTCCCAGCACAGCCGGATCAGTGGGAGAAATTTCCCTTTTTCTTCCTCTTTTCCAAGCATTCTTGATTGTTCTTAAGCATCTTTTCTTCCTCCTGAACTTTAAGATTATTTTGTAAAGTGAAAAAATCATGAGAAATCAAGATTCATTTGTAGTCTAATTTGGGGAGGGTGTAATGATTAGTGTAATTAAATTATCTTTCTATGGCTCTGGACAAAGGGTAGTGCTCTTCTTCAAAATCATCCATGTTGGACAGATGTTTCTTTAAATTAAAAAAAATATTCTTCTCTTGAGTACTTTTTAATGTCAGAGAAACTGTGAATATAGAATTGTTCTAGTTTTAGATTTCTTCCTTTTTACAAGCTTTCTTATAGCAAGGCATGAGGAAGCGGCAGACACCCACTGGAAAGATTAGCGAGAGAAAATTAAGTTTTATTTAGGAAAGAAAAACTTTAACAAAAAGACCTGGAAAGAGATCCCATTTGGGGCGACAGCTACCTGGACAATACTCTGTTCTTAGGATGTGGCCGTCTGGTCCTCTCCCTTTCTTCTTGCTATGCTCCAAAGAGCAAATGTTTGGCATTTAGGAGTCTTTTTTTTTTTTTCCTTTTTCTTGAAAAGACGTACATCAATGATTTTACCATCGCTTTGAAAACTAATCTTCTAAGGCCAGAGAAGAAATGCTTCTGAAAAAAAAAAAACAAATTAAATTGTACTCTTAAAGATTTTATTATTTAGGCTGTTATTTAAGAATGGTGAGAAAGTTTTACAGCCCCGTGGAAAAGAGATGCAGCATTTCTTCCACAAACTATCAAAAGTAGTGAATCTATTTAAATCGTAACATGATACTTTCATAATTGTGTGGATGTGTGTGGAGAGGAGAGTGGGTAAGGCCGCTTTGAATTTGTAAAAGGAGTGGAAACCTTCTAAGGCATAGATAAAGATGTATCACATGTAATAACGTTATATCCTGTGGTAAAAATCTATTATGAAAAAAATTACAAATAGTACTTCTGGGAATAAAATGATTGAGAATGCAGCCTTTAGGTTTAAAATCAATTTTCCACAGTTATTTTAGAATAGATCCAATTAAAATGCAAAATTCTTCAGCCAAGAGAGATGGTTTAGTATTAAACCGAATGCTAAAAGCTCTTACAATGCATTTTATTTATTCAGTTTAAGAAAACTCAGAAATGTCCAGAAGGTTGCATTCTTGATCCTGTCATCATAATGGAAGTCTGATGCATTCTTTTTCAAATCATTTTTTACATATCAGCAGGAAGACAGATGCCTTCTTGGTCCTCCCCTGGAAGTTCTAGCCCTACTATGGATGTTTCTGTTTGCTCTGTTTTTCTGAATGAGAGTAAGTGTCTGACTGTGAAATGTACCTAAACAAAATGCCAGGCATGTCCATCAAGTGATCCTTTTTTCAGTCCAGTAATGATGCCTGATACAGTGTTCATAGGATCATCTTCTGTTTTCTTAAATTGAAATGGCCTATGTAAGAGCAAGAGAGAGATTATGTTTAAAACATTTTGGCAACCATAGTGATGGGTTTGCAATACAAGTAACACTGTACCAATTAGGTTTCTCCACTAAGAGCTGGTTGTGTTAGCATATCAGATTTCCTGGAGTGGGACCAGCCACATTAGAAAGAAACAATCTCTACAAGGTTTTGACATGAGATTTTCTTTGATAAATATATGGGAGAAAAGGACCCTTCTGTAATTTTTCTCTGATGTTTACAGGTATCGCTGGTTTTGAAAGTAGAATAGATATGCAAATAGGAAACACCATCGCTGAATTTGTTTCAAATGTCCCCTGTTTATAGAAATGCAGCATTCGTTTGTTGTACCTGGTGGCTATTAACTGCTGTAACTGTGCTGTAGACTCGTTAACAAGTTTGTTGAAGTTGCACATTATAATTTTAAAGGAGTTAATTGAATACTAATCCAATGCGCAGCACAAAAATTATTTGAACCATTCCAAGGAAAGCCGAAAATCCCACCAGCTGCCTTGGTCCTAGTAAATCCCTACCCCTGTGAAACTGAGAAAATGAATATTCAATATTTTTTCTATTTGAGTCTCTTGACATTCTATTGATTCACTTTATTTTCCCAACAATGTTCTGACAGGTTTCCCAATGTGCATTGTGCACATTCTTTGATATTCATCTTGTGATTGCCTTTGAAAATGAGCACCGTGGCCAACTTTGGGCTAGGGCTTAGAATTCAGGAGCTCCAAGCCCCTTGCATCCCAGAAGCCAGCATATTCATAGAATTTTACTGTATTACCATGCAATCCTCACATCTGAGACAGAGTCAAACATCAGAAGAGGAAGAAGTTCGAGAGTGCATAAAACCTAAAATATGTTTGTGAACCAGGTTACTGCTCTGGGGGACTTAGAGGAGGGGACCAAAGGAAGTGGGAAATGTCTGAACCTAAAGATTGTGCTAGTGGACTGGGCAAGGTGGCTCAAACCTGTCATCCCAGCACTTTGGGAGGCCAAGGTAGGAGGATTGTTTGAACCCAGGAGTTCGAGACAAGCCTGGGCAGCATAATGAGACCCCATTTCTACCAAAAATATACAAAAATTAGCCCGGCATCGTGGCAGGCACCTGTGATCCCAGCTACTTGGGAAGCTGGAGTGAGAGGATCACCTGAGCCTAGGAAGGTCAAGTCTTCAGTGAGCCATAATCACCCACTGCACTCCAGCCTAGGTGACCGAGCAAGACCTTGTCTCAAAAACAAAAAGAGAGAAAAGAAAAGATTGTGCTAGGAGAGGAAAGTGAAAGAAAAACAAATCACTTAGAGATGAAAAAGCAGGAAGTAAAAGTAAATAGATGCGGCAGGAAGGTAGCACCCATTTCAAGCATTTTTGTGAAAGGAATAGTCCATTGGTTGTCAGAGAAGCGGCCTGACTCATATAGAAGAAAGAGAGCACAGGAACAGGTGAATCTCCTGTTGTTGCAGGATCTAAATGCCAGTTGGTCGATATCATCAGTCTGGGAGTGCCATTACCACACAACTAGGTGACACAGGCTCTTTCTTGGCATTAAAATGGTGTCCTTTGTTAGAAGAGGGGCCTTGCCTCTGTAAAAACTAGATGTTGACCAAGGTTCTTCAGAGTAATGAATGGGGTGTGCGGATTTTCCCCAGAGAGCCTCCTGATCAGCAATATGGTCTTCTCCATATGCTCTGTCTAAGTATTTTGTAACAGGAGCTTAAGTTCATTCATGTTTGCATTTCTTAGCCCCAAGCTATAAGCAATGCATATAGTGTACTCTCAATAATATCTGTGAAATGAGTGAATGAATGAATTAAAAGTACATGGTCTATAATGTGGAAAATGTCAGTTTGGTTTATCTCTCAAACATGATTCATTTCTTTTCAGATGACAAGTAGCTAAGTTAAGCAACTGCCTCTCTATCTGTGTGTAACTGATCTTATTGACTTTAAAGATTAAGTTGCAGATAGATAGATAGATAGACAGATAGATAGATAGATAGATAGATAGATAGATAGATAGATAGAGAGTGCTAGATAGATACACATTCTTTGACATATCTGTTAAACCCAAGATGTGTTTAAACGATATCTTTGGAATTGCATCTTGAAGGTAGGATATTCTGTCCATTTATCTCCTAACCATTTTAGCAGCTAAGATCTCAGACTTCTCCACAATTTAGGTCCCTGGTTAAACTAAGGAGCCTGTTCAATCAAAAAATATCAAGCTGGCTGTTTTGACTGCTTGAGTATTGACTTCGGCAAACGGGCTGTGAGCTGAAACAAAACCTATCCCTTGGCTTTCCATTCTGCTGAATGTACTTAAAGCAATGCATGCCACGTTTAGAGTGTGATGTGATGATGTTCATGCACGTTTCATTTTTATTATTTTTCTTGAAAAAAAATCTGTAAAGGTAACGCAATTTTAATGCGATGCAACTGAATTAAAATTAAGATTTTAATGAAAAATTTTCCTGATTTGTTTTTATGGGGTGGCAGTTGCGTTATACAAAACGAAAATTAAACATTTCGGAGGTATGTATTGCTTTCGTCTTTATATAAGAACTTTTAATCTGTGTGTCACCTTCTTTAATACAGTAGACTCTCATTTAATATTTGTGAATTAATACCTCCCCTCCCCTAATACCCACTATAAGTTACAGGAGGGCAGGCCAGGTGCGGTGGCTCATAGCTGTAATCCCAGCACTTTGGGAGGCTGAGGCGGGGGGATCACGAGGTCAGGAGATCAAGACCATCCTGGCTAACATGGTGAAACCCCGTCTCTACTAAAAATACAAAAAATTAGCCAGGTGTGGTGGCGGGCACCTGTAGTACCAGCTACTTGGGAGGCTGAGGCAGGAGAATGGCGTGAACCTGGGAGGCAGAGTTTGCAGTGAGCTGAGATCGCACCACTGCACTCCAGCCTGGGCAACAGAGCAAGACTCCATCTCAAAAAAAAAAAAAGTTACAAGAGGGCCGAGATTACATCTTCTTAATTTACTCATAATTATTTGTATACAATAGCTGGTCAGCCTGCTAAAGTTACATGTTTTAACTGCTACTGACATTTATTCATTATTTAAATTGATAAGATTCTGCAAACTATGACCCAAGGGCCAAATCAGGCCCTCTACCTGTTCTTGTAAATAAAGTTTTATTGGAACACAGCCACATTTGTTCCTTTACATATGGTCTATGGCTGCTTCTAGCATGCAGTGGCGGAGTTAACTCTAACTAGTTGTGACACAGACCATACGGTCCACAAAGCCTAAATTATTTTCTATCTAGCATTTTCCAAAAATGTTCGCAGACCCCTAATTTGCAATGTGCTAGGCATTGTGCAGGCTTGTCGTGGATTATCCCTTTCAACTTTCACAACAGTATGTACTACTACAGGGTAGGTACTGTTGTTATCCCCATTTTATGGATGAGGAAACTGGGCCACAAGGAGGATTTGCAAGGGATTGGGAGAGCAGGAAGCAGAACCCAGTTAGGCATGACTCCAGAGTCCAGGAATCCTTGAGTCTGACTGGAGATGGGTGGTGGGGTGCACCTCTGCTTCTCAAACTCATCACAAGCAGCACCTCCAGTCCTCTGGTTGGGGAGGGGTAACTCGGAATGAGGGCCAGGAGATACTATCTCTGGAAGGACAGGGAGATGCAAGGGTCCTGTCTGCCTCCCAGGGCTGCATGCTGACACCTGCCATGCCAAGACAGAAAGCAGAGCTGCGGGCTACAGCTATCAACCTCCCTCCCACATGCGTGTCCACGGAGCTTAGTTTGGCACCAAGATGTGAGCTCTTAGGCAACGTGGGAGCCCAGCAAGGCACACTCATGGTCATCCTGGCTCTATGAACACAAGAGAAGGATGCTTGCTTGTTGGCCTTGTGCTAGGACCCTCTGCATTGGGCTTGGGCAGCAGTCTCCCTTAGAGAAACCATTTGCTCCTCCAAATCTGGGATGGAAAACTTTTACCTCCTACCAAGATTGGTGCCCCTTAGTCTGCAGAGGCTTCGATGGAATGGGGGAGAATTTTCAACTTAAGTCCTTAAAAAAAGGGAAAAAAGAGGCTAGCAAACAAATAGCTGTAATATGAGCAGACTTCTTTCATTTGAATTTTTTAAACAAATATCCCTCTGCTAATGACTTGGTGATTTTCACAGTACTAAATGTGCTGACTTAAAAAATCCGTGGGAGGTCAATAATTTTCCCTCTGCCTGTCACTGTGCTGATTGTGGTCCCGATGCACCTTAATTACAACACCTACAGGTGGAGTATTATACAGTGTTTACATTAATCAGAATAGATTTACTGAGGAAAATAAACCTGCTAGCTTCCTTAGAGTTGCACTCTCGTCAGGCAGCTACTGGGCTGGCCAGCCTGTGGGTTAGTGCCTGGGCTAGGAGCCCAGACCCCAGCCTCACAGCAATAGATAGTCTCAGAGCATCTCTATCCTAAACTGGTGTGCTGGTGCTTAGCTAATGAATCAACAGAAAGTTCTATTAATAGAAACTGCATTTCAGAATTTTGAGATCAAAGGAGGAAAGTGTGTGTGTGTGTGTGTGTGTATGTGTGTGTGTGTATGTGTGTGTGTGGAGAGAGAGAGAGGGCAGAGGGAGAGAAGATAAGAGATAGAGAGATTATGCAATTGTTAGAGAACAGACTTCATTCTTTGTGGCCACGAAGAACAAGAGAATCACACATACCTTAGAGGCATACATTGCCTCCCACCCCAAGTCTTACCTTTATATGAAGAAGAAGAGTAGAAGAGAAACTCTGCTGGGAAATTAAAGAAAGACTAAAGAAGATAGACACAGCTGTCCAGTTGGGATGTGGGCAGAGGAGGGGTGGGTTTTGCTGTGTGTTTGTTGTTTTTCGAATTCATTTTTCTTTTGCATTTTGAATGAGGCTTTATTGTTCTTTGGATTTGAAGAGAGGCCAACAACCTCCACTGACCCAGATGGCCAATATGGGTGAGTAGCTAAAGTCACCAGCTCTTTCCTTAATCTCTGTCCTTCACTTGCCTCATACATAAAATGGGCTTAATAGTACTACTTGTCTCACAAGGTCATCATGAAGGTTTATTGCAATAAAATGCATAAAGTGCTCACATTTGTGCCTGGCTCATAGTAGGTAGTCAATTACAGTTACCTATGATTATTATTACTATTACTTTTTAGAGATGAGGTCTTTTTTCATCACCAGGCTGCAGTGCAGGGATGCAATCATAGCTGACCACAGCTTTGAAAATTTACCTATTACTGTCAAAAGTCATTGAGAAGATGGACTGTTAGAGTCAATGAGACTTAGTTTCTAGTTCTGCCTCTACTAGTTAATAGCAATGTGATATTACTCAAGTTTCTAAACCTTTCTAAGCCTCAGTTTACTCATCCATAAAATGGCAACAACAGTACCTATAAATGAGAATTGGATGCAAAGTACTTTGCACATAGTAAGCCTTCATAAGTACTAGTTATTATTAGCGGCAAATGTGGGAACTTTCTAATCTATAAGAAAGGGACACAGCCCTAAGGGTTTGCCTGATCAGGTTGTGAAGTCACTACCTTCTTCTCAAGATAGTGCTTAATTCTTCAGTCATTGAATAGTCAACACCCTCCCTAGCACTCTGTCCCTGGGTTTTTGGTTATGTCTAGATTTGGCCAATAGAGTCCTGAGAGCACATCTCCATTCTAGAAAAGGAGCTTGCAAAACTGTAGCATGTACTTGAGAGGGAAAGCCCCTGGGATGCTCCAAAGATGAAGTGGAGCCACAAGAAAATATTTCAATGAAAACAATTTGCATAGCATTTTTCAGAGCAAGGTCCTTGAATTGGTTCCATTCATGAAATAGAGTACATGAGGATT
Source organism: Symphalangus syndactylus (assembly GCF_028878055.3). Classification (NCBI taxonomy): domain Eukaryota; kingdom Metazoa; phylum Chordata; class Mammalia; order Primates; family Hylobatidae; genus Symphalangus; species Symphalangus syndactylus. The sequence continues at coordinate 42,036,186 of NC_072433.2, forward strand.
TTATATTTTCAAAAAAATTCATCCATTTGTCTTTGGGAGGCATAGTCCTGCCATTACTGTGAACAGAAGCCTGGTCTCCTTGGTGGGCACCACACCCAGCAGGCACAAAAGCTTCTCCTGGCTTGAGGCCACCAGCAAAGGCAGCCTCTGCTTCTCCAGCATCTTGGCTCTGCGTTGAGTCTCACCCGTGTTGAATGGTTTCTCTGCAGGAGCAATTTTAAGGCTAAAAAACAGTCAAAAGAGGAAGGAAAAAAAGAAAGGAAAATAGGGAAACATCACTCTTCTATCTCCACCTGGCCTCATTTACTGCTCTTTCACATTCATTAGAAAAACGCAAAGTCTAAGTGGGAAGAGGGAGTTCCCAGGCAAAACAAGATTTTGCTATCATTTGCCAGGACAGTCCTTCTTTCTGTTGCCCCTGACTGCAGTCTTCCCTTGCCAGTAATAATGAGCCTGTGAAACACTCATGGAGATCTGTTATTAGGCTGGGGCACTTGGATCTAATTCTAGAAGGTTCAAATCTTCAGCCTGTTACTTCTTATTTCACTGGTCCAGAAAGAGCCGCTCAGATGATAAGACTGGCAGAAAAGAAGGGCATGGTGTAAACACAGCCCCTGTCTCACCTGGAGCCCTTTTTGCCACTTGTAATTATATGGTTTCATTTCAGTGCTTGCAGCTGAAGCTGACCTTTCTTTGCATTACACCTAGTTTCATTAACACCTTTTTCTTTCCTTCCTCGGTGTGAGGTTTGATAATTTGGTTTTGATGGCCAGATTGCTTTGGGGAGTATAGGCAGCTTGTGCCACCATCCTGGGCACAGTGGATACTTACGAAAGACTTAGATGCAATCTTTTGCTGCTGAATTCCAGTTGGAACTTTAAAAATAGATGAGGTTAACAGAGTGCATGTCTGATTTTTAGAAACCCAGTGTTTTAGAACCAAAATGGATTCGAGGACTTAATAAGGAACTAACCCCTCCTTTTAAAAATAATGTAAGTGAGGCTCAGATGTCATAAGAGACACGAACAAGGACACTTGGTCACAGCACAGCCAAAATATAAGGTCACATTTTTGCCCTGAGGTTGGCCACAATATGGAATAACCGTTTTGTCACCAATCTTGAAGTCTCAAGATATGTAACTAATGTAAGTCTTCGAAATAATACATATTAGAGTATTTGAAGATAAATCATTTTGTCTAGATAAGATGAAATGGCTTTAGAACTTTTGCTTTAATAGGAAGAGAAGGCTAATTGGCACACTCTCTGCTTGTATCTAACTGTGTGTTTAAGAGTGTGAAATCACTTGGTAGAACAAAGTCCTTAAAACAATCATGAACGATGATCATAGAAAAGGAAGCTGTGGGACTCTTCAGCCAGAAAAGGGTCTCTAGGTAAAGATTCACTTTGCCAGGAAACCTCACAAATTATAAACTAGAGGCATTTCCAAATGAATGGTATTTTACTTTATGGTTCTTTGAAGCACGCGTGAATCATTCTGAAATGATTATATGAAGAACTGGTTTTATGACGTGAGCTTGTGTGGTACCTTAGCTCCCAGTTGGCTATCCTGGGGGAAGCAAAGACAGTGTGGTTAATCAAGAGAACCAAAACTAAATTTCTAGACCTGATTTCTGACCCTAGTTCTGCCTCGAACCAGCTGTGTAACTGGGCAAATTACTTTGCCTCTGTCAATTTTGGTTTCCTGGCTAATGATTTCTACTAGAGGGTCTCTAATAGTTTGCCAGGTTGAGAAGGAAAAAAAAAAATAAGGAAGACAGGAAAGAAGGAAAGGAGAAGGAAAGGAGGAAACAAAAAATAAAACAAAACAAAAATAACACACAGGCATCCAGTTAAATCTGAATGTCAGATAAACAATGAATATCTTTTAGTGTAAGTATGCCCCACGTAATATCTGGGACATGCTTACACTAAAATCAAGCCACTATTCATTCTTTTTCTGAAATTCAAATGTAACTGGGTATTCTGTAATTTATCTGGCAACCCCAGGCCTCCAATTCTATAATTAATGATTCTGACTGTATTTGTTTCTAAAAGTGTATGAAGGAGAGAGAGAGAGAAGCAATTCCCTGAAAGCACTCACCAGCCGGTTGCTAGTCTGCAAAAGGACAGCTCATGGCATTAGAGTAAAAGTCTCTTTAGGCTGACAGGCAGCCCTGGAGAAAAGAACGCCCTATCCTGATGACATAGGCCCCTCCCATGGCTGTCCTGAGAGCCAGACCTCTTTGTGGGCCTAGAGAGCTCTGTTCCCTGAACCATCTCAGTGGCAGGCAGTGCCGTGCTGAGTGCCCTAAAAGAAAGCCTAGTCCCTTCCATACACAAAGACAATTGCAATTAATCCCTGTTGTGAGCCATCAGGCACCAAGGATCAGAGAATCCTCACAATAGGGGCCTAAACAAATCATCCTTAGGTGGAAACCACGAATGGATCCAGCCTCCCCTTTCTCCCTAAGTGATGTGGACATAGAGGGCATCCACCCCAACCTGTTTGTTATGGGACTGGGTAGGAGTGGGAAGAGAGAGCAAGATAGAGAGAGGAGAGGATGTGAGATGCTGGAAGTCAGTGTTGCAGTCAGTTAGCAAAAGGCCGGATAGTTAGAACTGGGATACCGAGATTTCCCCCACAACATTAAAAAATAATTGCAGATAACACTTTATTCTGTGTTACAGTGAGGTCCCTCCCTTAAGCATAATGACTGCTTCTTTGGTCCATTTAGTTTGGGTCTTTTGCAATTTATCAGAGATGAGTTCCCTGGAGTCTGGGATCCCATTCAAAGCAGTGTGGGCGCACGCCTAAGTGTGTTGATTGCATTTCCACAATCCTCAGATTCTGCCCTTGAGAGGAGCTGTCCCTCCACTGATTCCTGGAATGGATGGGCAAACAGAGCCCCAGTGTCTCCAAAAGCACTTCTGAATCCCTCTCACCACCACCGCCACGCCGCCAGGAAATGAATTAACCTGGACACCCAGACAGCTGCCATTAACTCGACCTCCCCTCCATAAAGAAGCACGCAGAGCCGGAGAGTAAAGAGGATATGGTTAGGATACGATGTTTAACAGAAAGAAAGGAGGAGAAACAACTGTTTGCTTTAGATGCAAATAAACTCAACGTCACCTTTAAAGCTGAAAACCTGTGCCCTTGGCAAGACGTTTGGGGACTGTTCCAGAGATATTAATCTTCCTCCGTTTACATGTTAAATAGATCTTTGGAAACGGTTTCTCCAGCAGTTTTTTCTCTCCGGCGCAATCTCCTTCTCTCTTTCTTTTTTAGTACAGTCAGAACTCCCCAGCAGCGAGAAGCCCTGGGGGACGAAGGTGGAGGCACCAACCCGTATGGATTTCAGAGCCATCCCCGGCTGCGGGCTGTTGGGGCGGCCAGGAGCGGCCTGCCAGCAGATGGCGCTGTGCCGCACGTTATGGACCCTCGTGTGCCCGGCCGGCGCAGGGAAGGAGACAGGCGGCTCAAAGTTTCTAGTGCCATTCCTGGACTGAAACAAATGTTTGTGGAATTAAGTAGTGATTTCCTTTAGTCTGCGCCACTCTTACTGGCTGTGTTTTCAGGCCTAGATGTTAACATATGCCACATATTACTTTTTTTTTTTTTTTTCTTGGTGAAATCAGGGGTCTCCAAGCACTCAGCCTCATCCTAAGCGTTCATGTCAACTAGCAAAGGTCTGCATTTTCTGATAAAATAACTCATAAAACTTCCATATTAAGAGCTAAAATGGTTTGGAAGACAAAGAAGTGCTGAGAAATGTAAGTAAACAGAGCACCTAACATTTTGTCTTTCTAAATAAACAAAAGGGGGAGGGAGGTGTTCCTTTATTAGGCTCAAAAATTACGCATGAGAGCGGCCAGGAGGAGATTCAAGGCATTCGGGAAAAAGTGTCTCTGGCTACTGGGCGGAAGGGGGGTGCATTATGTGATTCCTGGAAACACTGAGGTGCAATGACCATAAATGTAGAATCGTGGAGAAAATTTAGGATATGCGCGGAACACCCAAGGCACAGCCAGAAGTCTCTGGGTTTTCAGAACCCAGTTAAACAACAATGGGTTAAGGGTGATAGGAATTGCCAGTGCAATTGCTTCACCATGCCAAGTGGCTCCATTAGTTAGGGTTCAGTATGTATTTAATGTTGCCATAAAATCCGTCTTCTCAAAGTAAACAAGGCAAGAATGTGTGCATCTGCGACAAGATGTATGAAGCTTTGTTTGGGATAATGGATTTGACATGAGTAAAAACACTAGGGATTAAATGGACCCAGCACGGATAAATATGACTAATTGTCATCTCCTCGTATCAGCGTAAACATCTCTAGCACCGCAGACTAGGGGGAGATGGTGGAGCAAGGGGGTTTGGGGGCGATTAGTCACTGCAGAATTGATTCACAACTGATTGATAAAGCAGGGATGGAGGGGAACATTGAGGCCTTTCCTTCCACATGGAGGTGAATGTCGCGTTTTAGAATTTCCAAGCATTTCTTGCTCAAATTGAACTGTGAGTCACAGCCCTAAAGAGTGAGTACACAGCTGTTCTGTTTTGTGTGTACACGGTAACTTTGGGCTTCTTTTTCTTAAATGTTCATTAATCTTTTAAAACTGGCAGAATGGCCCGAGCATCTTTTACACAAAAGAACAAGATCTGAAGTCTTGTCCTGGACTTTTTAGAAGTTTTCAGCAAGCGACTCAATTCTTGTTTCTCTTAATGTACATAGAGACAATATTTAACTTTCTTCACGTATGTTACTGCTTTATTTTGTAAATATCGCTATGTGGATTTCTTTTTCTTAGATGATGAATACATATACCTAATACTAAAATACATTTTTTCAAAGTAAGCAATACTCCCAGGCTTTGAAACTTTCTCATTTGGAGCAGTAATTATATTTAAGGTCATTAAATAATATGAAAGAGAATATTCATTTACTAACATATGGTTTTTAACGTTTGATTCTGTTTTTTTTTTTACCCGTTTTCATTTTTTAAGCTAAAGTTCAAAGACATTTTCTAACCAAATGTCATTTATCGTATCAACATATGCTGTTTATACCGTGAATATAGTTAATGTAGTGAAATGAAACTTTAGTTCTGTGAAAAATAGCAACTTTTAAGGCTCACCAAATATTACAAACACTGCACATTCTTTCTGTAATATCCAGAAGTTGATTTTGGATCAAAATTTAGAGCTGTCTTTCAAACAGAGCCACATTAAATTTAAAATTAGTCAAAGATTACAGTTTGCTATGAGAAATGTCTCCACCTCCAATATGAGCAAATGTCATCAAAGTGAAAGGGGAAAAAAAGAAAAGAAAAGAAAAGATGCGATTGTTTTGACACAAGTGAGAGAAGCTTAGTGTCGCTTCATTTTTAACCTCATTTCAAATTATCTTTTAACCGCCCTGATATTTCTGCATGGAGATAATCACATCTCATCAGCCTTCTCAAAACCCAGCAGCTACATACCCGGAGCTAACGCTTCTTGTTAAATCATATTGCTAAACAAATTGTTACAGCTCCCGCAGCTGACTGATGGAAATCAGCTTTGCTGGACGGCCTCTTTTTCTTTTCTTTCCATCATTCAATTTTATTTTCTTTCCTTGGGTAATTTTAATCTTCCAGAAGATGTTTGATTGTTTTTCCTAGAGAGGTAGGACATGAGTTTTAAAAATGTAAAAGCAAATCTGCCCTATAGGTGATGAAGATAGAGACCTGTTGCAATGCTCCTGGGAAAATAAACGCATGGATTCACATCTATGTTTAATAGAAGAAAATCTTTCTCAGGAAAAGCAATAAAATGTGGGGACTTCAGGAGAAGAAAAGTTACCCTGGTTATAAACATCCACAATCAATTATTCCTAACATCATTTAAGAATTCACATACTGTTGAGGTTTAACAAACACAGCAAGGAAACTGGGCTTATTTATTTTAGCAGTTTTGCATCTGCAGATGTAAAATCAAAAGCTCCCTGCTTAACATTTGAAAAACTCCTGTGTAAATGACTGACCGCCTTATCTTGACACAATTTGCCTTAACTTCACTTCCTCTCACTTCGTCATTTAATTTGTATGGTTTCCAAATCAGAGCGGACTATCATCTATTAGTCCCCCTGGTGACAGAGGGCAGGGTGCTGTTGTATTGGAGTTAATAAAGCAGAAACACAAGCCTAATTACTGGGGAGATAAGCCATGCTGGCAGGGTTTCTGTCCTCCAGGTCTGGACCTATCTGCACCCAGACATTTTGGAGTGGGTCTGTGAGCACAAGGGCAGACACAGACAGCAGCAGACTGGGCTGCGTTTGTTTTCATGTTAGAGGTGCTGATACATTTCAGGAATCACTTTCCCTGGAAGATGGGGTGGTAAACTGCATCTACAGGAGGAAACAAGTGTATATTCATGAGTCAAATGAGTTAATGGGGGCAAAGGTGTGTCATAACTGCAAGGGGCCAAACAAATAGAAAGTGGCACTTTTGTTACAAGAGCATGGATGTGTATTTAAATATAGTCTACAGACACATGCATTAAATACCTCCACGTTGAATGTGTGTGTGTGTGTGTGTGTGTGTGTGTGTGTGTGTGTGAAAGAGAGAGGGAGAGGAAGAGAGATAGATTGCCTTTCTGATGCCAGCAGTCACATATACCATGGAATGTATCATTGTGGAAAAATTAAAATATACATAAATATGTACTTACAGAAATACACACATAGGTATATATACATCGTATAACGTATAGTATCATACTATACATAGCCTAATGACTCAAAAACCTGATTGAAAATTTGATTTATTGATTATTCACAAGTCCATGTTGTGTTTTTATAGGTTTATATTATGTGCATATGACTGTATCGGACATATGCAAATTGCATACACATATTGAGAAGTTTCACTATCATATATACTTTTTCATATGTATTTATGCAAGACTCAAAGCCTGTCATTAGTGCTGCTGCTCTCCCCAGTTTCCCTCCTTCCCAAGTCAACAAACAAAAAAGCCTACCTGTGTGCTTAAAATCACTAACATTTAAGATATATTCATAAAAAGAGGAAAAAATGATACAACTTCTGCCTCCTGATTTGGAGGGTTACAATTATCAATGGATACTGTAACAAAAACAGAAAACTATGTTTGGAGAGGTGAATCTATTAACACAGCTTTGCCCAACAAATATTAAAATTGCAAAGTAATTTGCCCATTTGACAATAGCTAATGAACTTAAGTATGCAGAATGAACTTTAATAATTAAGGAAATTGTGCAATTAAACTGAAAGCAGCTGAAAATTACAAATAAAATTAACTCTCTGGCTTGGCAAGAATATTACTGCTTCCAATATCCAACCAGGTTGAATGTCTGGAAAGTTTCAAGTGATTGTCCATTTTATTATGATGACTTACCATAAACATATTGACCTCATTTTTTTTTTTCTAACAGAAAAGACCACTAATAATGCTTTCCATGATATGTTTCTGAATTACCATGTGGTTGGAATGATAGGAAAAGTCTCATTGGCAGGGTGCATTTTAATTTTGATTTGAGGTTTATGATCCTATCTGTGTCTATTTTAAATTTAAGTGGATTACATTCAGCAAAGATCCTTTTACTACCCTGGCTTGGCTGTCTCATACTATTAGGCTCTATATGTTCAGCTTCTACAAATCTGTTAATACATAAAACCATAAGAAGCCTCTTATGTTCAAACCAGGTTAGACCGAAGACATCAGATTAATATTTGTTAATGTAGAAGGGCTCTTAATCAGATTTGCTTATTTCATGACAGAATGTTTCTGCAATTATCATAATTGTTGTGCTAAATATGTTTGTCTTTGTATCTGGCTTTAGGCATAATCTTCTCTCTTGAAAGCCACTCAATGTGGGACTTGAGATTCCTGCACAAAACCCAATTAATATTAAGATGACAAGCCCCGATGAGCTCCCAAAGAGGCAACAGCTGAACAGACTCTAACATTCTTAAGTACAGATACTTGAGTGATCAAGTACATCTGAGGGAGACACACAATTCAATAATCCCTTTCTCAAGAAAGTCAAGAGCCCTGTGAGATGCGCGGGAAATCAAAGGAACACATCAGAAAGAAAATGACGGGTCTGGTCCTGTAGCGTCTCTATTAAAATGCAAAAGTTATGGATTTTTTTCGGGGTGATGGGAACCTTTTCTGTTTTCATTGATTTCTTTTTATAGCTTGATGATTTCTCTAAGATTATCTTAAAAGCTTAAAGAAAAAAGGGGCCTCATCAAAAGGTATCTTACATGACAGGGGCATAGATAGTTTTGGTTAACATGATGTGGCCAAGGCGCGGCGTAGTCCGGGAGAAAGAGATCCCACTCAGGCCTCAGCCTGGGGGAAAGTCTGCTGTCTCTACAGCAAAATGAAATTTTGCGGCCACATCGGAGGCACTTGGAAAACCCATCCTGCTGGGCCCTTGGCCTGTTAGGAGGGGCTGAGTGGCAGGCTGGAACTACCTGGGCCTTCCTCAGAGACCGAGTTCTAAAGAGCTGTATTCACAAATGTATTTCCACTTTCATTGTATAAAGCAATTGCCTTTCTGTGTTGACCCCCAATTTCCTAGGCTCATGAGTGACTCCTTGGATTTACAGCTAAATTCACTGTCCGGAGGTGACACCCTAACCCATTGATTTGTAATCAGAAATTAGTTTCCTGTCACTTTAAAAGTGAGGCACTAAGGGGCAGTAAAAACAAGGCTGTCGGAGCTAAATGGAGCTAGAGTGCAGGCTCCGGGCCATGATACACTACCTTTCGAATATATTTATTACATTTAAAAACCTCCATAGTGCACTTTAAACGGCTGGTGACACCCTCTTAGGTGACTTATTGCTCTGTGAAATCAGTTTTGCAGAAACTCTTTCACATATGCCAAAAATAGAAACCACACACACAAAAAATACACACACATACAAAACAGCAGGCCTGTGTGTGTGCATTACAATGTACCAGTACCAGTCCATGGAGTATCTGCTCACCTCTGTGCCCAGCATATCAGCGGCAGGAAGCCCCCACGTGGGGCAAGGAGCCTCCCTAGAGCTGATGTGACTCAAAGTGAAACCAACCAACGTGGCCCTTGCTAGTGGCCTGATAAATCTGGAGGAAGCATCAAGGCCACCTGCCCAATTTTGAGGTCTGTCCCTGGCGAAGGACTAGTATATATGATCACATGTCCTCCATAGGCACACACACATCCACACACCTCCCACGTGTACCACCTGGACAGGTCTTTTTAGCTCTCCCCTTTATAGCAAACAACAGAGAATGGGGATAATGATCATCGAAACTACCTAGTCTGGGGTAGATTTAGATTTCCCCAACCTAGCCTGACATTTTCTAAGATGTAAGTGCTAGAGAATTACTGAGAAACTGTTTTTATAGATTCCTCTTGGAAACAAGAAACACATCCTATACAAATCCAGCTCCTGGCTGGCCCGAGAGTCCCCATTTCTTTACCCTGCTTGTCACAAAGCATGATTCCACCCTCACCCTGGGAGTGATCTAGGAGCAGTGCACCGTTGCATCAAAACAGACTCTTTGCCACACAGGCCTGGACAATCCCACTCTCAGAGTGAATTGCCCCAAATTGTGAGATATTTGAAACAGAATGTGTCCCTGTTGCCTTCTGGGGTTCCTGCTAGTTAATATTCAAAAGACTCAAAGAGGAAAAATGGATACCTAAATCATACATATGTATATGCCTTTTAAGCTTTATTATAAAGGCAAAATAACCCCTTACTTGGTTAAAATCCAACTTGAGTCAACATACAAAGGTGACTGCACTGTAATCCTAGACATATCTGCATTATGTGGGAATGTTACTGCGCCACCAGAATCTCTCAATAGTAATTATTATGCCAAGCACCCTGTTGGCACAATTACACTAAAGCTCTAATTAGTAGCGGTAAGATTAGAACCCCTACATGTTAAATCTGTAGAAGCAACGCTGAGTGAAGGATTTAAAACAGTTTCAAAACATTGTATTGTCTTTATTACAGTCTTTATACTTCAGTAAAGAAGGGTTTTCTATAAAATGCACTTAAAATAATCTGGTCCTGTCACTAAAAATAGGAAAGATAAGGTAATTGCAGTCAAACCTAGTGAGTCGGCTTGCTACCTAGGTGCATTAAACCGAAAATGACAAATCCAGTGAACTCCAGTGGGAGATATATACTTCCTCCCTGCTGGACGCATTGGTATTTTTCCTACCATCAGCCCGAGGAATGCTCAGGGACCATACTTGTCACCAGCCTGCCTTCCGGGCTTGGCTTTTTCATTACCTTGGAGAAAGAAGCTTGGAGGCAGGCCAGTTGCCTCAGGAGAAGGTCTTCCTCACCAATCTGATTTCAGCACTGGGAGATTTACCTGTCTCCTTAGTGACTGCGACACCCACATTGAACACAACACGGAACACTTCCCTCCTGTGACACGAGGCGCAGCAGGCAGCCTAGCTACCTGCTGGATATGAAGCTGAAAACCTGGATCCTGGAGCCGAGGGCCCCAGGAGAAGGGGACCCCTGGGGCTGAGGATCTCACCTCTCACTGCAGAGGTCTCAGACAAGCTAAGAGCAGGCTGGGGAGCATTTAGGAAAAGTAAAACTGCCATAGGAAGTTACGGTCACTCTCAAGGAGAGGAGAAAAGCAGACGTGGCTCGCCAAATGCCAGGTGTATATGTTTGGATTGGGGAATCTTTTGATTGGATTTTCCCTTGAAACTGAATAGTCACAACTTCATAAAATGTTTTAAGGGAGAAAGTCTAGAAGCTCAAGTGGGGAGAAAGAAACAAAGTCATTTCATCTGCCTGGTAGTTTCCCACTCACCCCTTCTATTCCCCCAGCACCTTCCAGAAACAAATGTGTCTTGATCCTCAGCAAAGACTGGCAGTTGAGGAGTTCCAGACCAGGGCAGGAAGCGTCTTCTCTGTGTCCTGTTTCCTGTCCACTGGTTCATGTGCCCACCCTACCCCAGTTACCTACAATATACCTGCTCTGGTCAACTCATCACGTTTCTAAGTGAAAAAAACAGAAAATCCTGGGCACTTGAAAAGTATCACGATGGCTGTCAGGATCTGGTGGCAAATGAATCTGAGTTGAAATGTACACTTCGGCTACACTGTGGGCAGAACTTGGCCTTCCTAGTTTGAATATTGCTAGTTTGAGTATGTGATATTAAACACTCTGGAGTGATATGTCCATAAACATCTATAGAGAATAGATAAGCGTTTGGAAAATTTGCCTGGGTTTTTTTCCACTGAAGCAAATGCATTATTTATTTTGCTTCCGAAATGCTAAACCAAACAACTTTGGCCATCTTTAAGATGAAAATAGGAGACAAAATTCCCAAAATGTTAACTGCAGTTCTATATTAGCATCACTAAACAGTATTTTTTCCCCATCCACCAGCAAATTTCCCATAATTACAGTGCTACTCAGTGAGGGTATATTTGTATACCACACATCTACAGACTTTAGAAATGGGTAGCCTAAAAGCTATAAAACTGTCTCCAAGAATGTACAGTGATGAGGGCAGAAGTCACAGGACAGACTCTGAATCTTAATAATTGTGTGTATTCAGCCATTTATTATATCTAGAGTGCTATTTACTGTAAAAATGAAGAACGGGAGAGTATGACACTTTCTGGCTTCTATATTTTATGTTGGCTTCTCTTTCATAGCCCCACACTGGAGGAAGGAAGTGAAAACATCCCTGTGCCTCATAGGTTATCTAATTGCTGTCATAATTCCTTTATTTATACTCATGTATGTTTTATCTACAAAAGATATCCACATGAGAGCTGATCTTTCTGCAACTGTTACAGAACTATTAAATGTATATTAGTATGGTCATTTTTATTTAATGGAAACAAATAACAGTTAATCTTATTGGAAGGGTTAAGTGGGTTTACTTGGTAAAGGGCAAATCCCTTTGGATGCTTTCTTTTTTAAAGAATGGCTGCAGTTGCTGACAGATGGTCTTTGTCTGAATGTAGCTGAGGACAGATACAGTTTCTTTTTACACATTTATGAAAGTTGTAGATATAGATGCTTGGTAATATGCTGTGGCCTAGGACAAAGAGCAAAGCTTGGTGGACAGAGAGGATTAGATTTCAGATCAGTGACAGATGGCTGGCTTAGCGGAATCAGATAAAATTAAAAGAGGGGGGTGGTGGGTGAAAAGAAACCACTTTCCATGTAAAAGTTGCATCTTTTAAGACAATGGCAGCATGCAACATCTAGCTTTCTTCCCAACCTGGTACTCAGTTCCTGGATTTAAATTTCTCCTTCAAATACGCATTTTAGTTTTGCCTTTGCAGAAGAAATGGATTCTTTGTTGATCGAGCTTATCTAAGGGAAACTAAGAAACAACACAATTAACAATTTGTTTTTCAACTTGGCCAGCAAAAAATACTTCCATTTGCAAAACTACACAGGTTAGTTGCATGTGGGTCCTTACCTACACTACTCCTCCCCAGCTTGAGCAGATTTTTATAAGCCCAGTGGTAAAATCTATATTTTTGCTTACTCCATATGCACCATTTAAACTTATCACATCACTATAACCTTCATCAAATAACCATACAACATATTTAGTGTTAATTTGTCACACTGAAATTATTCATAGGTGCCTTGAGTAAGTCCAATAATATTTATGGGTTATGCCATTCCATGTTTTCTGGCAATGCAGTTTGCTAGATTTCATAGATTTACTGTGTCTGCTTTTTTATGACTGACATAGCAATAACCAGATTGCAAAGATATTTATGTTGTTTGTGGCTTAGCAAGATAATTAAAGGATATAAATTAATCAAGTGCAATTAATTAGAAACTTTATGTTCGCAGCAGTCCTTCTTTGCATGTATAATTTATATTTATTGATTTCCTGGCTTTCATTAGCCTATGAGATAACAGCAAAAAATGCATTAGAGAAGAAAATGTACAATTAGCGTGAGAGTGAACCTTGGCATAATGGATAGATCAGCACATGTTTGGGGCAAATATAAAGCTTTGTTAACTGTCATAAGCAGTTACAATTGATGAGTGGTATTTCACTACATATCTTTCAGCTGATTAACGGCGTTTTTAAAGAGTCCCCTTAATGGGAAGCTGATAGGTTGGCTAAATTTACATTTTAGTCAGAGTATTTATGATGGAAGCAGCCTTAGAAATTCATTGGCAGAGGGCAGGAGATGTTCCCTGAGGGACTAGGGTAGGGAGGAGGCTGTGGAGGGTGTCAACTCCCCTATTCCTTCTCTCGTTATTTGTCCAAAAGTGTCTGGGGTGGGGAGGGGCAAGAACCCTAATGGCCTCCTCATAACTGGCCCCATTCTGATTAATCTTCAGGAGAAACGGCCAGATGTGTGAGATGCCAGAAGAAGGGAGCCCTGATCACACTCCATGTACAGCAGATCTCAAGCATTTCCACCGAGGACTCCGCCTAGGAGGGAGAGATATCTTGTCTTGAGGAAGGACAATGCCTTATGTGAATCTACTTCTATTTCCTAACTGGATTGGAAGCCAAACCAACAAGCTCCAAAAAGATCACACAAGAGGCCACAGTGCCAGGGCCAGAGGGCCACCTATTCATGCCTATGGATCCAGAGCTGCCATTTTAAACCTAGAGGCAGGGCCCCCTCCTGAATTGTAAGCCATTAAAAAAGTCAGGTTCATTCAAGCAAGGACAGAAGTTAGGTTGTGGAAGAGAGAAAACTTTTCAAAAGAAGCGAAAAGTAGATCCTCATGTAATCATCCCTTCTTTCTTCAAAATAGGCTGAGGCAGTTCTCTGGAATTCCCAGAGAAGACTGAAATGGAATCTTCTATTACCCTTCTGAGCAATTACATGTCCAGGAGTCTTTGAGAAGGAACACAAGCTATTTCCTAAATATATATGTTTCTATATCATGAGGCCTGCTGAGGTAGATTGGGTGTCTTTGTTGGTTAAAAGAGACTACCTAAGATGTTATCATGGCAGCACATAACAAAAACACATCAAGTTTGGACAATTAGTGAGGCCACAGAGTGGGATTCACGTCTGGCTGGTGAAGTGGCCCTTACTGGGCCTCTCTGTAGGAGAGGACCTATTTCTTGTTGTCCTCACATGGAGATGAGACAATATGGTTGGGCAGCCATGTTCTATGCTTAGTGGCAATTCTCAACATGGTCCTTATACTAAAGAATGCCAGGAGGCCCTCTTTCTGGAAAGAAAAACGAAAGAAGGTGCTCATTCCTGATTCAGAGACAAACCAGGGAGAACTTCAGTTAGCTCAGAAAATGCCTGGAACAGAGTGAGACTGGGGGCTTGGCCTTTTCTCCAGCAAAGACAAAAACCATTGTCTTCAGTCTCACCAGACACCTTTCCCTCTCCCTTTCATTTTGGTTCCCGTGTAGTCGGAGCATTCAAAACCCCCTCTATTTCCTGGTGGAATCCTGTAAGTGTGGATTGAATATTGACAAAATCTTCCATGTTTCTTCTTGCCCTAGGGCAATTAGAGTTGAATTATGTACACCAAAGTCACAAATAAGAAACTATTTTTCATTTATCTTAATGAGAAGAAATCCTTATTAGACCCTAAGCAGAAGAAATGAGCAAATATGAGATTAATATAAGTGAAGGAGGATACAGTTTCTGCTTCATGTGGTGATAAACCCTTTTTTCCTTTTCATACTAATTATTGTTATCATTATTAGTATTATTTTACCCCTCAATTGCCTTCGGATATTATCCAAGAGGAAGAGCTTTATCGGCTGGTGAAAGCTCCACAGTGTTATTTATTTCATGTAATAAAATGTATGTAATGATCATGATTAATGTTTGTTTGTTGTTGTATCATTGTGTTTCCCTTCCAGTCTCAGTGTGATACTGGTTTAATTAAACTTGGGAGAGGGTGGGTGTGGGGTTGGGTGACGAGCTTCACAACTTTATACAATAATGGAGTGTGCATTTTGTTGCATTCACACGTTGACTGAGATGAAGATGTCCCCATAAATGACTGATTCTGTTTGTTCTTTTAAAGGAAAGTCCATTCTCCATCCTTTATTGTGTAATTTACAGATAAATTTGTTGTGCTTCAGAACAAATGCTTTTATGTACAGAAATTGCAATGACAGTAGAAATTATGGTAATTGAAGAGTGCTCTATTTTAGGGTTTTCTCTGATCACATGAAGTGATCATCAGCGTCTTTCGTGGCCATAATCATGCCCCAGATTCCAAATTATTTTTTATTAGTTTGTTATTCAGATTAAGCATTTGTTCAGGGGAGGGAAGGACTGAGAGAGAAAAGCAAAATGTTGTCTTTGCTGATTGATCCTCTCCCCTGAGGAAAAATTATACAGGTCTAGTTGGAGCTATTTGCAGATTGCAAATAGCAGATTGCAAAGACTCCTATTACATAATTTCTTCATCTTCTTGGGAAAATCAAATATGGATCCTAAATGAAAGCCATAGAGCTTTTAAATAAATGAATATATTTTTAAAGTTTTTAAAGTGTAGTTTAGATGTGCCTTATCTTAATAACATTTATAGCACTTCACAGTTTACAAAGCACATAACTACCTACTATCTCATTTTAACATTACAATCTTTGAAGGAGCCAGGGCATGACAATTTTTTACCTAGCATACATATCATACCATGATATACATTTGATGCTATGTCTAATTTCTGTAACTTGCTTTTTTCCCTTCAATAACATGTTGTGGATATCCTTTGCGTCAGCATGTGAAAATTTGGTCTAACTAGAGACATTTAGGGTGTCTTCAGATTTTTCTTATTATAATAATGCTGAATTAATATTCTTCTGAATGTATGTGTATACATGCATACATTTATACATACATATACACATATACATAACATGTGTGCATATGTGTATCTGTGTGTGGATGAGAAAGAGTCAGTGTTAGAGACTGAGAGAAAGAGAAAGTTTATACATGCATTTAGGCAAGATAGAGTGTTTTGGATCAGAATATATATAATTCAAGTTTTTGACAGAGTCTGCTAAATCCTACAAGGAGACTGTACCAATTTACAACCTGCAACAATATATACAGGGCTCATTTTCTCATTCTTCTAGCTCTGGATAATATCAATCTTTAATTTTCGCCAACTTTAAGGAAAAAATGGTATTATTTCATTTGTGTTTTTTCAGTTAGTAATGAATAATAGATCATCTTTTTATAAGTTTATTAGCCACTCATATTTATCTTTCATAGCATTTCCTGTTCACATTATTTGCAAATGTTGATTTTCAAATCATTTCTCATTTTCTTTTTAATTTGTAGAACTTTCATTAATACTAACTCCTTAGTGATTAAATACATTACATCTTGGTCTTTCGTTTGAGTTTTAATTTTGTTTACAAGGTCCTACACAAGTTTTTTTTTATCTTTTAAGTTTTAATGTTGTCAAATCAGAATATGGATTTTATGATGAAGAAAGGAAATTCAGAAGGAAAAGTGACTTGCCCAAATTTATTCTGCCGTTAATTGGGAAAACCAAGATTTGAACCGAGATGTGTTTTTTTAATCCTATACCATTTCTCTGTGGTGTTATCATGGCCTTAGTTACACATATGCGCCTGAAAAGTGAGTATGGTTATAGATTTCCTTTTTAATTACTGGGCTTCTTGGCCTCCCTTCAGTTATCTCCAACTCCTCTTCCTACTCCCCTTAAAGGAAGTTTTCTGCCCATCTTTCAAGACTCAGCACCTATCACACATGTATAAAGCTTTCCCAGATACTCTCAAGTCAGGCTTTTCCTGTTCCACTATTATATGGTGGTGGTATGAGCCTTTGGGCAGCATCTATCAAAGTTTCTTTTGTGAGGCAGGTTTTTATGTTATGGCTCCCTCCTGCCCTAGAGAGCGAACTTGCATGAGTTAAGAGCCTGTGGTAGATTAACTGTAGTCATCAGCAGAACTCCTACTGTGACCATATCCTGGCAATGTATTCTTCACATCAAGAAGTGGATACTGTTTCTCCAGCCCTTGAATCTGGAATGGCTTTGTCACTTGCTTTGGCAGAAGAAAGGACCTTGCCTTCACATTCTGCTCTTAGTACTCTCTTGGTCGCTACCATGGACACCACGGAAGAAGCCCATATTTGCCTGTTGAAGAATAAGAGACCATGTGGGGGAGAGTTGGTCCAGGGGAGGCCATCCTATACAAGCCAATTCCCAACCGATCTATCAAGTAACAGCAGACGCATGAGCAATGGCAGCTACAATCTGCTGAGCCTATTCCAGACCAAAAGAAACTCTCAAACAACCCATGCATTTATGAGCTAAGTAAATGTTTATCGTTTCAGCCACAATTGGGTGCTTTGTTACACAGCAATAGACGACTGGTAATAAGCCTTTCTGCAGCAAATTAAGGATGGTCTCGTTGAGCACAAGTAAGAACTAGTTCCAACGTCATATTCATTTTTCAATCCTTGAAACATAGCCTAGCACATTACATTGGACATAGTAGCTGTACATAACTGTTAAATTCAGTCTCTTCCTTTAACTGCAATGGATAATCTGAATACTTGCAGGGATGCTTTTGGTAGGAACATCCTATTTCTCAAAGCCAGTTAGACTCTGGCCACATTCATAGTGTAACAAAATTTGGAATAAGCAAAAAACATTATTGAGCGTCTCTAATAGAAAATTATTCACTGTTTAGAAGACACCTATCTGGGTAATCTGATCCTGGCCGTGCATTGACTTTGAGCTGTGTTACAGCTCTGCAAGTTGTGGAGAACTGATGGCAATGCAATTGATTTTTGTCTACGAGCATGCAAATGAATTCTATCCAGTGGAGAAACAACATTCCTTCACCCACACTCCCCACCCACCATCACACTTGCATCATCACTACCATGGAAAAGCCAGTTTTGCATCTGTTTGCAAATTCACTTCAATATTCTTCATTATAAATGTGACTGAATTCTTGTTTGACCCTGTGGTAACATCTACCTGGTTTCTTCATCTAATGAAATGTTATATAAAATCGTTGACACATGTTCATTTTGTATGTGTATGAGTGCTGTATTTATACCTTTGTTTGAAAATCATATTTTGACAGTCTGCGAGATACTTCCAGATGTCCAGTGGATTCACCTGTCAGAGCTGATTAAGGTTTATTGTCAAAGGGTGAACTTCATGGCGGCTTAAGCCCATGCATGTCATTGCTTAGCTCTCAGTCTGAATCAGGTGAATCTGAATTGTCACTAATACTTTGCTGATTCTCTTCTTTTCTGATTTTAATTTTCTTCTTTGCTTTATTCTTTGTTTTTCCTTTTAGTGTGTCTATGGCCAATAAGTTATTTCCCATGGGTGGCAATAATGACTTGGGAATTTAGTTTTGTGGTCAGAGCATTTGGTGATCTCTGGATGTAGATTAATGGTTGATTGAGATCTAGTCTCCATTAGGTGAGAGATGACAGAATCTGGCTTGCTAGTCATTATCCTTTGTCTGTTTGTTTATTTTTAGTTCAAATCAAATAAGACTTTTTTGCCCACCAGGAAGGGGAACGGCTCCCTGATAGTCAGACTGGTGAGCTTTTGTGTTCTGGATTTTCTCTTGATCTTTGGCTGAAATTATAGAATAGAAGCTTCAAGCTTTCTACATGTCTCCCTGTCTACATGTTGTGTCTGCAATTCTGACAAGACTTTATTCTAAGTGCATATGTAATGTTTCCATATTTCCCAAGAATATTAATAAATTATATTGTAAGGTGTCTTAAATGAAAGGAATTGTTCTAATTGGTTTATAAAGCTAAATATGTATATGAGCAGATTAAATATTCCTAAAATTCCCAAATATAAGAAAATTAAATTTCTGATACTATTGTATACTTACAAGAAAAATATTCTTACGGAAATAACTCAGAAATACTTTAGTAACTGAATTTCATATAATTAAGGCAAATCTTTGGCAAACAAGACTAGTTTAATAATTTTTGTTTATTAAAAACCACTGTATCTTCTCTTTTCTTCTATGTCAATTATAATACAAGCAAATATTTTTATTATGCTTGGATATATTTTCCTAAACTTATACATTCTGTTTAAATTATGAAAAATGTAAATATAACTTTATGTTTAACTAAATGGAATCATTTTATTCTCACAAACTACTTATTTCAACAGTAATTATATTCAGTAGTGTGTCAGCTTGAAGATAAATTCCCACATCTTTAGGTAACTAAAAATCTGAGAATGATGTTAAATGGAGTTAATTTAAGGATAACCATTCTATAGTAGGTTATTTCCAACTAAGGTACACTACACTAAAAAGCATTGACTACTAAACATAATTTCAAGGTTGTCTAGTTTTGCTTTCCTTTTTGTTTTTATACACTACAGAGATGCTATATATTTGGACGAGGTTAATGAAGAAGTTTATATTTGTCACTTAGGGAAGCTGTATAAAGAATATGAGTGGTTGTTGAATGTCAGTGTGTGACAGACATTTTTCAATTATTCATTCTTCAGTTTTCTTCCTGAAATGGAAGTTAGTTACCTTGATTACAGTATTAATTAGTACAAATATTTGAGACTATATTAAGAGAAAAAGTAAAAGAGAAATATAACTGTACATGCTTCTGCTTTTCAAGAATTTTCAAAGATTCTGTTTTGTCCTAATATCGTGAATCTCCATTCTGTTTATTTCCATCTCCAGACCACTTTACTCTCTTAAAACTTATTTAGGCCTCACAGAACTTTGATTTTTATAGATTATAACTACTGACACTTACTATATTAGAAATTGAAACTGAAAACGTTTTAAAATTTTACTGATTGATATGAAAACAGCAATGATTTTATTTCACGTTAATGATATCTTTAAAAAATTGTTTGCAGGTACATAGTATGTGTATATATTTATGGATTACATGAGATACTTTGATACAGGCATGCAATGCACAGTAATGACATCAGGGTAAATAGAGTATCCATCACCTCAAGCATTTATCTTTCGTATTTCAAACAATCCAATTATACTCTTTTTGTTATTTTAAAATGCACAATTAAAATTGTTTTTTACTATAGTCACCCTGTTGTGCCAGCAAATACTAGGGACTTTTTTATTCTTTCTATGTTTTTGTACCTACTAACCATGCCTTCTACATCCCACTGCCATGACTACCCTTCGCAGCCTCTGGTAACCATCTGTCTACCCTCTGTCTCCATGAGTTCAATTGTTTAATTTTTAGCTCCCACAGATAAGTGAATATATAGGATATTTGTCTTTTTGTGCCTAACTTATTTCACTTAACATGATGACCTCAAGTTCCATACATGTTGTTGCAAATGACAGGATCTCATTCCTTTTTTCTGGCTGAATAGTACGCCACTGTGTCTATGTACCACATTTCCTTTATTCATTTGTCTGTTGACAGTCACTTAGGTTGCTTCTAAGTTGGCTGTTGTGAATAGGGCTGCAATAAACATGGGGTTAAGATATCTCTTCGATATACTGATTTCCTTGCTTTTGGGGATATACCTAGGAGTGGGATTACCGGATAGTATGGGAGCTTTATTTTTAGTTTTTTGAGAAACCTCCAAACTGTACTCCATAGTGGTTGTACTAATTTTCATTCCCACCAACAGTGCATGAGGGTTTTTTTTTTCCCCACATTCTCACTAGCCTTTGTTATTGCCTGTCTTTTGAATAAAAGCCATTTTAACTGGGTGACAAGATATCGCATTGTAGTTTTGATTTGCATTTCTCTGATAATCAGTGATATTGAGCACCTTTTCATATATCTGTTTGCCATTTGTATGTCTTCTTTTGAGAAACGTTCATCCAGGATCTTTTGTCTACTTTTAATTGAATTATATTTTTCTATAGAGATTTTTGAGCTCCTTATATATTCTGGTTATTAATCCCTTGTTAGATGGGTAGTTTGCAAATATTTTCCCTCATTCTGTGGGTGTCTCTTCACTTTGTTGATTGCTTCCTTTGCTATATGGAAGCTTTTTGACTTAACATGATCTAATTTTTCCATTTTTGGTTGCCTCTCCCTGTGAGGTATTGCTCAAGAATTCTTTGCCCACTCCAATGTCCTAGAGAGTTACTCCAATGTTTTATTTTAGTAGTTTCATAGTTTGAGGTCTTAGATTTAAGTATTTAACCCATTTTCTTTGATTTTTGTGCACGGTGAGAGAGAGAGGCCTAGTTTTATTCTTCTGCATTTGGATATCCAGTTTTCCCAGCACCATTCATTAAAGGGACTGTCTTTTCACTAATGTATGTTCTTAGACTCTTTGTCAAAAATTAGTTCACCATAGATGTATGTATTTATTTCTGGGTTCTCTATTTTGTTCTATTGTTCCATGTGTCTGTTTTTATGCCAGTACCATGCCATTTTGGTTACTACAGCTCTGTAGTATAATTTGAAGTCAGGCAATGTGATTCCTTAGTTTTCTTCTTTTTGCTTAGGATAGCTTTGGCTATTCTGGGTCCTTTGTGGTTCCATATAAATTTTTTTTATATTTCTGTAAAGAATGTCATTGGTATTTTTATAGGAATTGTATTAAATCTGTAGATTGCATTGGGTAGTATGGACATTTTAACAATACTGATTCTTCCAATCCACGAACATGGAATATCTTTCCATTTTTTTGTGTCTTCTTCAATTTCATGCATTTAACGTTTTATAGTTTTTATTATGGAGATCTTTTACTTCTTTGGTTAAGTTTATTCATAGATCTTTAATTTCATTTGTAGCTATTATAAATGGGATTACTTTATTGATTTCTTTTTCAACTTGTTTTCTGTTGACATATAAAAATACTACTGATTTTTGTGTGTTGATTTTGTATCCTGCGAATTTACTGAATTTGTTTATCAATTCTAATAGTGTTTTTGTGGAATTCTTAGGTTTTTCCAAACATAAGATCATATCATCTGGAAACAAGTATAATTTGACTTCTTCCTTTCCAATCTGAATGCCCTTTATTTCTTTCTCTTGTGTGATTCCTCTGCTAGGACTTCCAGTACTACGTTGAATAGCAGTTGTGACAATGGGCATCCTTGTCGTGTTCCAGGTCTTAGAGGAAGGGCTTTCAGTTTTTCTCCATTCAGTATGATACTAGCAGTGGGTCTGTCACATAAGGCTTTAATTATGTTGAGGTATGTTCCTGCTGTCCCCTGTTTTTTGAGGGTTTTCATGATAAAGGTATTTTCAATTTTATTAAATGCTGTTTCAGCATCAGCTGAAACGATCATATGGTTTTTATCTTTCATTTTATTGATGTGATGTATCACATTGATTGAATTGCATATGTTGAACCATCCTTACACCCCTGGAATAAATCTCACTTGGTCATGATGAATGATCTTTTCAATGTGTTGTTGAATTCAGTTTGCTAGTATTTTTCTGAGGATTTTTGCATCAATATTCTTCAGTGACACTGGCCTGTAGTTTTCTCTTTTTTTATGTGTCTTTGCTTTTGTTATCAGGGTAATACTGGCCTTACAGAATAAGTCTGGAAGTATTCCCCCCTCCTCTGTTTTTTAGAATAGCTTGAATAGGATTGGTATTAGTTCTTTAAATGTTTGGTGAAATTCATCAGTGAAACCTTTGGGTCCCAGACTTTTCTTTGCTGGAAGTTTTTTTATTATGGCTTTGATCTCATTGCTTGTTATTGGTCTGTTTGAATTTTGAATTTCTTAATAGTTCAACTTTGATAAGTTGTATGTGTCTAGGAATTTGTCAATTTCTTCTAGGTTTTCCAATTTATTGGCATATAGTTGCTCATAGTAGCCACTAATGATCTTCTGAATTTCTGAAGTATCAGTTGCAATATCTTTTTCTTCATCTCTGATTTTATTTATTTGGGTCTTTTCTAATTTTTTCCTAGTCGGTCTAGCTAACGGTTTGTCAATTTTGTTTAACTTTTCAAAAAACAACCCCTTTTGTTTCATTTATCTTTTGTATTGTTTTATTTCAATTTCATTTATTTCTGCTTTGGTCTTCATTATTTCTTTTCTTCTACTAATTTTGGGTTTGATTTGCTGTTGCTTTTCTAGTTCTTTAAGGTGTGTCATTAGGTTGTTTATTTGAAGTTTTTTTTGTTTTATTTTTTGATGTAGGCACTTATAGCTGTAAACTTCCTATTAGTACTGGTTTTGTTCTCTCTTTCCCCTATGTTTTGGTACATGGCGTTTTCTTTATCATGTGTTTCAAGACATTTTTCATTTTTTTTCTTAATTTCTTCATTGATCCACTCATCATTCAGGAACATATTGTTTAATTTCTATATAATTGTTAGAAATATACATATGTATTTCTATAGAAATTGGTTGCGGACAGCAACCTATCAGATGCTGGAGTAAAGTTACAACTATGGAAAGGTCTGGTTGGTTGCAAAAAGCAACCAGTCAGAGGTACTTTCAATTTCCCATCTGCCATGCAGAAAACGTGGGGGTTCGCAAAGGGAGTAGCTTCTGGTCCTTTTGTCACTTAGGTGTGGAAAGTTAGAGTTTTCCTTTCGATTAGTTCTAGGAAGTCAGGGTGGGGCCTTAGGTTCCCTGCCTCCAAATCCTATTCTCCTGTCTCAAATGAATACTCTTGTTCCACGTATGTAAATAATCAGGCCAGTGTTAATGAAATCAACCTTATTTGGTAATCAGAATAATCTCTCTTTGAGAGGAAGAGTAAAAGAAATTTGAAATAAACAAAAAAGATCACCGGGTATCCCTTGTAGAAAATTTTGTACTATTTCGGCACGCTCCTCCAGGTTTTCTGGTTCTAGCCATTAATTGTAAGGACTAGAGAACTCATGGCAATGCAAAGTGTTCTTTCTACAAACATGCAACTACATTCTGTCTTGTGGAGGAACAGCCCTCCCTCACTATGGAAAGACTGCTTTGCATTCATTTGCAAGTTCATTTCAATATTACCTAGCTAATACCATGGATGTTCTTCAGATTCTCCTTTGAACTACTTGTGACATCTGCATTATTTCCTCATTTTGTTTAATGACTTAAATACAAATTTTGACATGTGTTTCTCGTATATCTGTATGAGAGTCATGAGTTCACCTTTTCTTTGAAAATTATTTAAACAATAGATAGCAAGCTATAATCATATTGTTTGATGTCCACACCTTGGCAAACATTTCTGCCATGAAGGTTACTTGGGAACAAATTTGTTTTCTCCTGGTCTTGTCTGCCCAGGGTCCATTTTTCGTCTTCTGATAAAAGCAAAGCTACTACTTCCCAAGTTTTAGTTCTTGTGTTTCCAGTGAGTTTCAGCCCCAGTAAAAGCTCATACTTCTAGGGGTGTGCATGATACTAAGACCTGGCTAATCAGAGTGTCACATTCAGCCTGTCCACTGCATTTTGTAAGGGTTGATCAGTTGACCACAGGCAAGCCAGAGTCAGTGAGACTCAATTCTGGATTTTGTAAGGGTTGATCAGTTGACCACAGGCAAGCCAGAGTCAGTGAGACTCAATTCTGGATTTTGGGTAGAGAAAGAAATTTCTTTCTGCTGGGCTTAATGAAAGAACAAGCTATAAGCCTATAATACTGGTGACCCTCTAGCCACAGCATGGGAAAACCCAACCTGAAGTGAGACCACATAGAGGAAAATGGATCAAGAAAATGAGACAAGCAACCAAGTCGTGACAATTGTGTTTGAGCCAATAAACTGGTTTCTGTCATTTGCAAGAGAGTGCTGATTAATCCATTTCCATAAGGTTAATCCATAGAATCAAAAGTATGCCAACTTAGAGCCAAAGGGGCTCTCATTTTGAATTGATATTGTAGCAAGAAAGCTATTATTATTATTACTCTTTCAGTAAGTAGAGCAGAAAGAAAATTTTTCTTTCAAATCAAAATTCCAGAACTGAATCTTACTGGCTCTGACTTGCCTGGCTTGCAACAACTGGATACCATTTGTATCTGCAGTAGAGTGTTGAGTAGGGCATACCTATGGGAGGGTGCTTTTGAAATGTACTCAGAAGTGCTTTCTGGGCTGGCTCACTCACATTCTACCTTACTTACTCCATCAAAGTCCCAGCCATGGAAGGCTCTGGTGTCAAATCATAAGATCCCACTGCTGTTTTTTTGTTTGTTTGTTTTGTTTTGTTTTTTTGCTGCAGGCATGCAGGAGGAACACAGACTTGGTGTATTGTCAGCTCCTAGGAGAATGGACGAAGCCCCTGTAGAGCTGATTAACAGAAGCAATTTGGCCCTGGGTTTTACTCCAAAGCTAAATTCTAAATCAGAATCACAGAGGAATAAATATTTGATGTTAATGCAGGCCTTCCTTAATTGCACTGTAAAATTGTTTGGAAATTGTAAACAGACAGGGAACAAGGGGAACACAAAGTGGAAGGTGGACTTGGAGATCTGGATTGCCCATTAATACATTATGACTAATAAACAGGACTGTGAGTGTAGAAAGGCACTTCACACTTAGATGCTTTTGCTGAAAGATGAGAGATAGAAAAATAAGATTTGACAGTGTCCCCCGTAATTTTGCATGGATGGCTTATATAAGACATAATAATTTGGATGCAATTATTTTTGTAATGCTGATATTTTAAAGAATTACTGTTCAACTTAGGGTTAACTGTATTCATTGAATTGTTTAACAAACAAGTTTTGAGCATCTTTGCTTAGGAACAAAGTAATCCTGCGTGTGTGTCTGTGTGTGTGAGTGTATGTTGCGGGAGAGAATATTTTAAAAGTTCTATTGTCAGTTTATTATATTGAAATTTTACCTACAAGTAGTTATGTTTCAAGCAGCACAATTTAACTTGTGGTATTGAGAAATCCAAGTAATAATGAATTCAGTAAAAAAATTTATTACACTTAAGAATTATATCCAGAAAATTATAATCACATATAAAAGGAGGAGATATACAAGTCCATTTTACGTATATGCATGTTTTCCAAACTTGCCAGAGCCAAAATAATCTCCTAGGGTACTTGATAAAATGTGATGCATTTGGGATTTCTTTTAACAAGTTCTTACAATCAGAAAATTTTAGGAAACATTGCAAATGTGCCCACCTATACAATATTACATATGTAAATATATGTGTTGATATTCATATATGCACATACATGTATGCATTCTTGCCTTTGTGTAACAATAATGCTCCCCTGTAGTACAGAATAACTGTCTAAGATCTGTTACCTTCCTTGACCAACTTTTTTGAAGAGCACATAACATAACGCAAGAAGAATTAAGGACTCCTTTCTTTTTGCACATATTTCTAACCGTAAATATATATTGATGACTTACATGTCTGTCTTCCCTATACGATTATGAAACCTCTGATGATGGAAGCTCATCTTATCCATCTCTATAACTCTAGGGCTTAACAAAGAGCTGGCACAAAGTCTAAACACAAATATTGATTGATTATAATTATATTGAAATGTTAAACAAGAATGCACAGAGAGAAATGGAAAGTCATGCTACAGAGTTGGATAAGAGTTCGAAGTCAGAGAAGGCTGGGTTGGAATCTCCACTACCACCTAGTATTTGGTGACATGGGCAAGTTCCCTGACCTCTGGAGCTCCAATCTCCTTACCTGTTTGATGTGGGGGATTACAGTGCCCACCTCATGAGTTTGTTGTGAAGATTAAATGTGTAAACCTACATAGCACTACATTATTCTTAGCAAGTATTAGCTTTCTTTACCACCATCGTCAACTTTATTAGCTATTTTCATTCACTTTCTTTTTAAAAACAGAACTTAACAGTTATTCATATGTTGACACATTGCCTTGAATTCCAAGTCAACAAATATGTCAAACATTTCTGTTGCAAGCAAGGAACTGAATACCACCTCATAAAGGCTTCAGCAAAATTTAAGACATAGTCCCTCCCTCAGGTGGCTTTCAGAGGGAGCTTTTGGTTGAGTGGACTCAGTATGGTACATCTAGGGAGGAGGATCATCTTAAAGAACAGAGGACTGAATGGGGGTGTGAATGATTGAGAGACCCCAATGTGTACTGCTGGGATGGGGGCTGGAGACTACCCAGGTCTCAGAAAATGATTTGTCATTTATTAGGGCATTCTTAATGCCAAATATCTGAGTAAAAGAGGGAGACTGGGATGTGTACATCATTCCTTCTTCACTTGCATCTTTGGTGTCATATAGGCTCAACTCAGCTGGGGCCAGCAGCAGATAAGGACTGAACCCTGTCTACTCTGAGGCTCTCTGTCCATGGGCACTGCCAACACCAGCCTCCAGTGTGCCTCCCTTTTGTGAAGCCTCTGGACCACTCACTGGGTCATAGAACCAGAGAGCATCAGTTGGCAAGATCCTCAGTGGACAGGGCGAGAAACTGAGGCCTAGAGGGAGAAAGGAACTTTCATATCAATATTCAGATAGATTCACAAAATTCAGATTCCCATCAAAATTCAGATTCACAGCCCAGGACTCCTTTACAGTAAAGGGATAACTGAAATCTAAAGATTTTTTTTTTTTTTTTTACCAAAAATGGCACCAAGTAACATTTGCAAATAATAGTAGCAGGAATGCCACGAGTTTGGAGCCCTCAGCCTTGAATGCATATTGGAATCATAGAAAAACTTTAAAAAGATATGGTCCTATTCCAGAACAATTAAATGTGAATGTTAAGGGGATAGAGGGTGTCTGGCTATTTCCAGATGTTCCCCTAGGCGATTCTGGTGCACAGTAAGTGCTGAGACCCAAGACTTTTAAGACATAGCTGTCATAGAATCCATGACATTTGATTTAATACCAGAAGTCATACTTACTTTTAGAGCACACCTGCTTTAAAGGTACATAAAAAACAATGGGAAGTGTGTGAATATGCACACTTCCTCATTGTCTGAGGCCAAGCCTCTCGCTTTGAGGCCAGGCAGGATCTCTCCTTTGATAGAATTGAAATGTCACCGAAATTTTATTATTTCTCCAGAAAACTCATCCCAAATTAGGTTCTCATTTTCCAGCTCAGTATTTCCCACACCTTAGTCCATGTCAGAATCTATCGGAAATCTTGTTAGAACACAGATTGCTGGGCCCTAACCTCAGAGTTTCTGATTCTGTGGGTGCCCAGGGGAAGCTGATGCTGCTATGTTCCAGGGGCCATACTTTAAGAACAACTAGTCTAGCTCATGCTAACTGCTAATAGCAATAAACAGAGGCCAGGCATGGTGGCCCACATCTGTGATTCCAGCACTTTGGGAGGAAAAGGTGGGAGGATTATTTGAGCTCAAGGGTTCAAGACCAGCCTGGGCAACATGTAGAGATCCAGTCTCTACTGTATATCTCTATCTCTATCTATCTATCTATCTATCTATCTATCTATCTATCTATCTATCATCTATCTATCATCTATGTAGATAATATATCTATCTAGATAGATAATATAATATATATTATATATAATATATATTATATATTATATATAATATATATTATATATATTATATATAATATATATTATATATATTATATATATAATATATATAATATATATAATATATATAATATATATAATATATATAATATATATATCTGGGTGTGATGGCACATGCCTATAGTCCCAGCTACCCTGGAGGCTGAAGCAAGAGGATTGCTTGAGCCTGGGAGGTTGAGGCTGCAGTGAGCTGTGATCATGCCACTCTACTCTAGCCTAGGTGACAGGGTGAGATACTATCTCAAAAAAAGAAAAGGAAGGAAGAAAGGAAGGAAAGAAGGAAGGAAGGAAGAAAGGGAAAGAAGGGAAGGAGGGAGGGAGGGAGGGAGGATGGAAGGAAGGAAGGAAGGAAGGAAGGAAGGAAGATGTCAATTATTTCAAAATAAAAGAAGTCAGAAAAAAACAATGAAAGATTTCAGTTGGCCTTAAAGACGAATGTTCGATACCTTAAGAAATCAGCAGTGACACTATAAAAACTCCTCCTTTGAAGATGTTGAAAATGGGGCCACTTGTAAGAGATGACTCCAATCTCTCCCAGTAGTAACCATGTCATCATCCAGCCACCTGCATCTGCCCTGCTTGGGTCTGCTTGAAAATACCCATAGAGCTCTGTCTGCCACTGGCTCCCACTTCTGTATCTGCCATCAGGAGAGTTGCTGTGCTTTTGGCCAAATTTATAGAGAAAATAATGAATATAATGCAAAAAGATTGTATGATTTTCTATAGTTGGTTTCTCCCGCCCACTTCCAAGTGAACTAGGTTCATATGTAAAATTGTCAGTAGGTATTTGACTTCAAAGAAAAGATAATTAAATCTGTCTACAGATGTAAGCATGATCATAGACGGGGTCTGTAGGATTTCTGTCTACAGGGCTGTTTTAAAACACAGTGAAATAAAATATTGCTGTTTGTCTAACTTATGGACAAAAATATTTTAAATAAATAAATATTTCCTTGAGTCTCAGCTTACAACACAAGTGCATTTGATGTCGGGGCTGCTGCGTGCTGAGGCTCATTGAATGCATAATGCTGGACTCTTGTTTGATATGATATTGTGGGAAAATTTAAAATCTCCCCTTCTGAATAAAAAAGTCAGTGTTTTGGAAGAGATAGGGGGATTTTGTGCCAAAGTATGTAACCATCTCCTGTGGAAGTATTTTAGGGACCGGATAGTTTTTCAACTAGATATGTATCGGTTTTAATTATAATGTTAAG
Source organism: Symphalangus syndactylus (assembly GCF_028878055.3). Classification (NCBI taxonomy): domain Eukaryota; kingdom Metazoa; phylum Chordata; class Mammalia; order Primates; family Hylobatidae; genus Symphalangus; species Symphalangus syndactylus. The sequence continues at coordinate 42,065,841 of NC_072433.2, forward strand.
TATTTCTCCTATTTTGACTAGACATACTTATTATAAATAAGCCTGATTCATCTTATGAAATCTCACTCTGAATGGTATTTCATAATCCAAGATAAGGATTGTAATTTGGTTTGAATTATCATAATGTGCTGGTCATCCTAAACGTTCCCCAAGCGGACTCCTTTCTAAGAGTACCATATGGACATTATGGTATGGTGATTTGCCCCTGTGACCCAGGAAGATGTTCATGAAAAGTTGAAGGGCTAAGCCAGTCAAGATTGCAGACAGGCTGCCATTTTGGGAGTCCAATATGTCTGGTGTGAATGTGACTCCCATTGGCCAAACAATCTTGTGCAAGTCATTTTGCCTCTGTTGGCCTCATTCCCTCATTTGTTCACTGGGGATAATAACACTCCCCTGTATGTGCTTCAGGTAGGCTTTGTGGGCATGTGGACCTAGGCAACCATAGTTTAGTGCTCTTCTGGCACCACCTTAAAATTCTTATGTTTTTGCAGTGAGTCCCACAAATTATGTAGCTGGTCCTGACATGGTATTGATGGTCAAATGTGGTGTCAAATATAAGACTCATGGCACACCATAAATAATACTGCTTCTCTCCTTGGGCTGTGGAATGACCTCATAAGCTGCCCCATCGTGTGTCATCAGCAATCTGAATACCCTGGCATGGATTTTGCATCTAACCCCATGATCTCAGCCTGGATTTCAAGATACAGGTGCTTGTTCTTGGGATGGAAGACAACGCCTGGAGGATATGCATGGGAAGTCACCTACTTTTAACTGCATACCATTCTGTTCTGTTTATGTTTTGTTCTACACAAACGGTTACTTCTTTTAAAATATTATAAAGAAAAATGAAAAGACAACAGGGCTATGAATACAAATCAGAATGTTTGGATAGTTAAACAATTATTTTTTAGAATATTGATTCCCCAGTGCCAAAAAAGACCTTCAGTTTTCTCAAAGAGTTTCTGCGTTTTTAAGTTAATTTTAGCCCCTCTTGCCTTCAATTTATACCACTGCTTATATTTTTTAAAATACAGTGACAGCAGTAATTCCTAGGTTGGAGAATGTGTCTTTCCCTTTCTTCTCCTACTTCTTTAACCACATCTTTCACACAGAATAAGTCACTCCTTCTACTCATCCCAAATGAGCAGAATGCCAAAGGAAATCAGAAGGAAGTAATAAAAGCTGAGTGCAGTCATTTTGCAGAGCTATTTTACTGGATTAAATACTCATGCTCATGAAGGATGGTATTTTCATCCAAACAGAGGTTCTGGTCGAGATCCTGTATATGCTGAGGGGTTAGGGAGTTGGATCATTTGCCCCAGAAGTCTACTCGAAGGTCATGGAAATTCAGACAGAGCAAAAGGCATGGTTTTAACCTACTTTATCTGCCAGAGCTTCAATGCATAGCGTATTCATATTGAACCCAATCATTTGCAAGTGAGCAAAACTGCATCCTCCACTTTCTGCATCTTTCATGACTCTGAGAACTTTCAAGGCCGAAGAGTGTGCTACAGCCAGCATTGTTCTTCCATGGTTATTAACTGTGTCATTTGCACTTTTCACTTGTAAATTCAATTGCCATCATGCTCTTAGATTTTTTCAGTGTTTAAATAGATCTTAGAATCTGCAGGGTATCCAAGGATCAAATGAAACCCAACATTTAGATCCAATTCTCTTGTTTCCTATATCTCTTTCCTAATTTGAAGAGAGGGTTTCATAGTTGCTGTTTAAATCAAGTCACGCAGAGATTTTCCATCCATGGCCATAGATGTCTGAGGCTGCACCTGCTGAGGAGCCATTATCTAATCTTTCTGGGAAGTTTACACTCTCTCTAGTAAACCACTTCATGTTTACCCAGAACAGTGTTTTATGGTGTAAGAGATACTTTGCCTCTGAGTGTTAAAGCCACTTTGCACCTGGCATAAAGAAGAGAGTTTTGGAAGGAAGAGCCTTATGAGTTCGCTGAATGCCTTTCATGTGAAATTTCCTACAATTAAACATCAGATTTCTCCCACTCCCACTAAGCTTGAACAATCATTTCGTAAAACATCACATAGTTCAGGTTCTGAACATGAAGGCTCTTCAGCACTGATTTAATTGCTGGCTGACAGAGACCGAGACTACTTACAAAGGTGCCTCCAGACACCACAGAACCCAGGCACCGACCCGCAGCCAGAGAGGAATCTTATGTTGGTGCCAAATCCCATCAAAATATTTGAGGAGCTGGGTTTTGACACAGACTTCAGGGAATCAGAGAAGAGCACACATTTTGTTAAAAGATGATTTGGTTCTACGGACACAGTTGCAATTTGCATCTCAGCATGGACTCCACTTTCATAAATAACCCTATGGGCAGCTTTTCCAGGCTGGGGGTAGGAAGTTGAGGAAAAGGGAGATCACTTGATGGCTATTAAAATTCCCAGTCTCAGAAGTTTGCAGATGAAATGTGCATAGAAGTTTTCCCATATTTGGAGCTACATTAATTCTGTCAATGGAGCAGGAAAGAAATCTGCAATCAAAAAAGATAAAGACTCTAAGGTAGTATTTCTTGAATTTGGTTGCAATGTGGAATCTACCAGGGAACTTCAAAAAATCCTGATGCTTAGAAATACCAGATGATCTCAAAGTCTGGAAGTGAGGACTGGACAATGGTATTTTTTAGAAGTCCCCAGATAAGTCTAGCGGGCCACCATGACTGAGAACCAGTGGTCAGTGGGTTTTTGATGGGAGCTTCCCCAACTTACTGCCTTATGTGTGCCCAGGTATGATGTACAGCTCTGATAAAAGCTGGCCTCCCTCAAATTGGCCCGAGATAGAGGTAACAATCTCAATGGTTTATGGTGACAGTTAGTGCTCTGTGACCTGGTGACCATAGAAACTGTGACCCAAGTAGAAGAATGTAAAGAAAGCATGAGGTCCCAGAGGAGAGGAATCATGGGGGAATATCTACAAAATTAAGACTTATAAATCACTAGGATTTAGACAGAGGAGAGAAGTAATTTAGATGTCATAAAGCATCTATTGTAAAATGTTTGCCCCTCCCCAAAATGAAAAAAACAAAAAACATCAGAGAATAAAAGTAAAAGTACCTGCAGTGGCGTTTTTTGTTTTTGTTTTGTTTTGTTTTAGATGGAATCTTGCTCTGTCACCAGGCTGGAGAGGAATGGCACGATCTCTGCTCACTGCAACCACTGCCTCCCAGGTTCAAGCAATTCTCCTGCCTCAGCCTCCCGAGTAGCTGAGACTACAGGCACGTGCTGCCATGCCCGGCTAATTTTTTTTCTTTCTTTTTTTTTTTTTTTTGTATTTTAGTAGAGTCAGAGTTGCATCATGTTGCCCAGCCTGGTTTCGAACTCTTCAGCTCAGGCAATCCGCCCACTTCAGTCTCCCAAAGTGCTAGGATTACAGGCCTGAGCGACCGCACCTGGCCTGCAATGGCATTTATTAATTTCTCTCTGTCATTCTGACTGTGTGCCTAAAATTTTACAAGGATTCACTTTCTGCCTAGAATTCTACATTTATGAAAAAGAAAGGAGAATGTGGGAGAAAAAAAATTATTCTGTGCTGTCCACACCCTATTTGTTGAGTGCTTCAATGAGAGACCAAATCAAAGTAAATTTAAGAAAAAATTATTTAATGAGTAAATAAATTCTTCTCAAAATAATGGATCTTCTTTCTTTTGCTGAGCCATAATAATAAGGAAAGACAGGTGTTTAATTTTAAACACAGCTATTGTTATAAAACTAGCAGAAAGGGTGACTTGGTCCTATTTAATTTGCAAACTACAATTTGGAAAATCATTTGGGATTCTCATTTCACCTCAAGACTCTCCAAGCTACAGAGATAGGGTGAGCCCTCTAAATGGTGGAGTTTGAAAAACGATTTAGGGATGGGATTGGAATTGCTCATCCTTTCAGGCCCCCAAATAATGGCCACTTCCATCATATAATTGGAATCGTGTGTCTGTCTCCTTATCTTCTTTTAAATCTCCGATCCTTTTGCCTTCCTTCTAGAATATCTTCAACTATCTGTTCTCCTCTGTGCAAAACACAAAGGAAAAATGTGTTCCTGAGATTGGCATTTGATTCAAGATCTTAAAAACAAGATGAATGCCTAAAAGAAAATTAAAGGCTTCAGAAGAAATGTGTTTTCATTTTCTACTCACTCCTGTGCCGCCAGTTGGACCTGGAATTTCTAAAGTACTCCATAGTGCTTGATTTTTCAAGGGTCCTAGCATCTCTAGGGATGATGCTACCTATTTCCTTAGGCAAAGACTGTTGAATTTTGAATGACCTAGGAGGCCACAGGGACCGGTGTCTCACACTCAATGATCTGAAGGATTCCTTTCCCTGGAAAACCCCATTCCCTGTCCACTCCAGAAATTCAGCTAGAGATTAATTTCTCTAATATGGCATTGCATTGTCTTTTGGACATATACTCTAAGGAAAATTCCTTCTGCCTCTCCTTAATTCAGAAAGAAGGGAAAAAATTAAAATCCTCAGTATCTTCTTCTAACACTAAGTAATCTTAAAATCTTTTTTTAATTTAAAAGGTAGTAATAAATCTACATCCCCAAACTGAATTATTTGCACAAGCCCTGGAATTCTAAACCTCTGCAGGCCTGGAATCTGGGGCAATTACACCTAAGGGCCAGACCTGCAGTAATGCCCCAAATTACTTTCTGGAGGGGGTGGCCAGGGGGTTCCCATTATTTTAAAGTTAAGACTTCAAACCAAATGTTTCTCTCTTTATTGATCTTCTTTCATCTCCCTTCATTGCATTTCCTGTTTGGCTTTTACCTCTTCTTCTCTTTTTTTCCACCCTGGTGGTGAACACCCTCAAATTGGTGATTGAAGACCTTGAAGGTGCTGTTTACAAAGGCTGTTAATGCCCCTGTCCTCATTTCCTGTGTTCCTGCCAACAAGCCTGACACAAAGCCCTCCTCAGTAGACACACTAAAATATCGGAGAGGCCCCACTGAGTTTCTCAGTTTGCAGATAGCTTACGGTTGAGGACCAAAGGCACCTATTCTTTCCTCTGGCATGGAAGGCTCCCTTTTGTAGCTATTAGAAGAGATATTTTAGAATCACTGAATTATTAAGCTGGAAGGGATTTCACAGATCTATGGGATCCAGAAGAATCCACTCTTCCTGGTAAGACTTGAAGATGGAGCTCAAGCGATTAGAGAACCCCTGGCATCATCTGCAAATTATGCATGGATGTGTACACATGCACTTCCTTCCGGGGAGAGATACTGTGACCTGAACAGCTTAAGAATCACTGATAGTCCCATGCCCTCTTCTCTTTAACAGATAAACCATTAGGAATCAGCTGAAATGCTTTCTCCCAGTTTCATATAATCTCTTTTTCCTGCCATGCGTATCATTAATTGCCTATTTGGGGGTCTTAAATTGACCTATGTGGCAAATTACCCCCATCTTAGGGTGCATTCATCTCTAAAATAATGATGTTTTATTTGAATGGAGCTTTTCAACTCCTGAGAAAGGAAGAATAGGATGAGGGCCAGACAAATAGGCTGTAGAACCAGCCAGATCTGAGTTCAAACCCAAATCAGTCACTCGTGAGCAAAGAAAACTTTGGTAGATTTCCTGACATTTTAAGGCCCACATTTCTTCACCAATATAAAAAAGAGAATAATAGTACCTGGGAAAAGAATTTTATCTAAGGAATGTGAGTCCTTTTAAATAATCAGGCCCAGAGAGACATTAAAATGAGACAGCAGTCATGTCCTGCTTCCCCCTTGAGCCATGTATTCATCTCTTGAAACTGCACAGGAAGCTATAAATTAACCTAATAATACGGTACTGGATGCTGTACCCACACCCTATAGCCTCACAATGTATAGCCAATCACTAATCAACGTTATTTCTGTAAAACAATGAGAATTCCTGACTAACAATTTTGTATAAACCCACTCACAGTCCCCCTTTTTTGCCTTTAAAAATCCACTTGTAACTGCTCCTAATGTAATCAGAGTGTATATTCGGGGCAACTTGAATCTAAGCTCCCAGGTTGCAATCCTCAAGCTTGACCCAAGTCAAATTTCTACTTATACTGATTTTGCTTCGACTTCTTCCTTTTAGGTCGACATACCTATCTCATTAGGCTATCATAAAAATTAAATGAGATCATGTGTTTCACTGCCTAACATGATATTCAATAAATGTTAATCCCTTTCTGAATGACTACTGTTATGTCAAGGTGAAAAAAATCGATAATATATACTCATGCAAAGCATTTTCATGGATGCACCCAGAATCTGAAAGAATTCCAAAAAAAAATTTTAGGAAAATCCATGTAATTATGCATCTAAGCACCTCAATTGTTCAAGTTTTACCAGTTATAGTAGGTCATTCCAAGGGAGGCATAGCAAAATTGGCCCTGGGTTAGGCATGATTCCTGCTGTGGCTCTCTTCATGCCCTGTTCAAAGCAGATGATAAAGCCAGTCTGTGAACATGATCTTACAATAGAAAGAAGTTTGATTCTGCTCTAATTGATAATTTTTGAAGGTAAACCATTTGTCAACTTTGGTATATTATTACTAGAAATAAACTTCTTAGTAGCATGGCATAGAGAAAGCCACTATTATTGTCATCATCGTCATCCTTTTAACTGACTGTTAATGCACCATTTGAGAATCACTGTAGAAGATTATCTTTGACATCTGTTTTTCTTTCAGTTTTTGTCTTCTTAAAGACACTTATGTTTGTATTAAATAATTCAAAATAGTTATATTGAATTTTAAGAATAAGGAAAATAATAAAGTATATATTTGTATATTCATCAACCTATTAAGAAATAGATTAGCAATGTGTTTGGTACTCCCATATTCTAAATGGTGTGTGATCATTCTCTTGTTGTCCCTTGTGTCTTTATTCTATTCAGTCTTGTATGTTTTTGAGCAAAAGTATTTTTATATTAGGTAATCAGCTGTGACGTTATTCCCGCAGCATTATATCTTGAACTTCATCAATGTTAATGATTAGCTATCCACAAAAAATGATTAAAGCCATAAAAATATAATTTGTCTTCAGAGTTTTCTATATATTGGTTGTAGTTTCACTCAAAATCCCAATGGAAGTTGAAAGTCAACTTACTTTCCAAATATATATGGAAAAGTAAAAGGCCTAGATTTAATCCTATGTATTTTACTTTAAATTGCTGTTGTAAATAATATTTTTGTTGCATTTTCTAACTGTTGATGGTGTTTATAAAAGCTACCGACCTCTATATATTGGCTATTTTGAAACTGGCAACCTTACTAAACTCTTTAACTTTCATAATTTTTGGTAGATAATTTCAGCTTTCCTATATAGACAAACTACATCGTCTACATAGAATGGCATTTTTATTTGCTTAATAATCCTTCCATATATGTTTTTTCCTGTCTTACTTTGCTTTCTAGACTCTGCAATGGAATGTTGGCTAGAAATTGTACTAGGAGCTGGCCTTACCTTCTTTGTGATCTTAAATAGAAGTCATTTGTCACTTCAACATTCAGTAAAATGCTTGTCTTAATTTTTTTTTAAATACATCCTTTGTCATATTAAGAAGTTCCTTTTTTTTCTGAGCACTTTTTAACTAAATGGACAGTAACACATATTGAACACTTGTTTTCTGCATCTAATAAGATGATCATGTAGTTTCTCTCCTTTAATTTATTAACATGGTGAATAATTCCTTGAATTCTAGATGTTAATTCAAGCTTGAATTCCAGGGATAAATCCGACTTGTCATGATGAATTATCTATTTTATGCATAACTAGATTCTGTTTGCTAATACTTTGTTTAGGATATTTGTTTTTCGTTAGTGAGATTGGCCTGTGTTTTTCTCTATCATATTTTCTTTGGTTTTGGAATCACAAGTTACTAGTCTCATAAAATATGTTGGAGAGGGTTTTTTTCTTTTATTCTTCTCTGGAAAAGTTTGTGTTTGTTTGGAATTGTTCTTTAAAAGTGAGTAGAACTCACCAGAAACCTGTTCAGAACTGGAGTCTTTTTAAGGAACAATGTCTAACTATGGATTCGATTTATTTAGTGATTATGACTTCTAATTTTCCATTTCTTGGAGCGAAAGTGATAGTACAACTTTTGGAAAAAGGTCTATTCATATGTTTTGTCCACTTATCAGTTGGGTTATTTGTCTTTTATTATTGAGTTGCAAGCTTTCTTTATAGTCTAGATACAAGTTCCTTATGAGATATAAGATATATGATTTGCAAAGTATATATTCCATTCTGTGAGTTGTCTTTTCACTTCCTTTTTAAATTGTATATATTTATGAGGTACAATTAAGTGTTAATACATGCTAACTATTATTGTTGATCAGTTGTTGATTATGTGATTCACATGACAGTATGATGTAAGCTTTTAAAAACTGTTAGTACTAGCAAAAAGAAAAACAATGCATGGCCAGGTTCCAAAAATTTTTAGTGGGTGTCATTTAGTGTACTGTTTTAAATTTGAGGATTCATTCATCTATTTAGGTCCCTTAGATCAAGCTTATTGAATATGCTGTCCAAATATTCTACAATTTAAAAAATATTTTGGCTGCTTCATTTATCACTTATTAAGAGAATGTTAAAATTCTTCACAATGATGCTGGATTTTATTAATTTCTCCTGAGAGTCTAGCTTTTTTATTCATGTATTTTGAAGCTATGTAATAAGTACTTATAATTTTAGAAATTTTGTGCAAGATTCTTACTAATTTGACTCTATTATTCATATGGCAGTTATTATCTTTATCTCTGGTAAGTTTTTTGCCTTAAATTCTAATTTGTCTGAAAGAAACATAGCCTCACAACTTTCTTTTTGACTTGCTTTTGTTGGGCATATCTTTTTTTATCCTTTCACTTTCAAACTTTCTTTGTTCTTTAGATATGTCTCATAAAAACAGCATACATCTGCTTTTGCTTATATTGTTTTAATCTGGTTTGTCAAGCTTTTTAAGTAGGGAATAAATTTAGTACATTTACATTTATTGTGATTACTGATATACTTGTATTTATTTTTACCATCTTGTACATGCTTTTTATTTGTTCCATTTTTTCCTGTTTTCTCCTCTGTGTCTTCCATATTTTTGTTTCCCCCATTAATTCCATTATTTCATTCATTGCTTTGTAAATTATGCATGCTTCCTCTTTTTTAAAACTGTAGTGGCAACTCTAAGGTTTTTGCCTGCATACTTACAAAACCTAGAGTTGACTAATATCTGTATTTTTCTCCTAAAATTTTAGAATGCTACAAATCCAGTCAACACCTTCCAACTGTAATTTTTCTAGTATTTTGTATCTATATATTTTAATTTCTCAAAATAACATTATCATTTTTAATATGGCTAATGCTTACCTAAATTTAAATTTAAATGCAAATTCCTTTTGCTTCATAGCAAAACATATTTTTTCTTAATTGATAATCTTTTAGTGTTAAACTCAATTTCTATTTAACTGAGGATGTCTTTATTTTGCCTTCATTCTAGATAGCTGTACATTGCATGCAATTTTAAATAGACCATTTTTTTGTTTGTTTGTTTTGCATACTGAAGATTTTATCTCATTGTCTTCTATGTCACTCTTGAGAAGTCAGTTGTCAGTTCAATTGTTTTTCCTTATAGATAATTTGTTCTCTGCTTGAATTTAAGATCATTTATAGTTTTAGTTTTTGTTATAAGGTGACTGCATATGGTTTGGGGTGGATCCTTGCGTTTCATAAAAACTGAAGTCTTGTGTCTCATAAATTTTGGAAAAGTCTCAGCCTTTAAATCTTGCCTCTCCCTCAGTTTCTCATTTTGTTTTTTGGGGGAACTTGGTTAATCATACGTTGGACCTTTTCTTTCTTTCCTTGTAACCTCTTCTTGTATTTCCTATTTCCTTGTCACCCCGTACTGCAGTCCGCATAATTCCTTCTGATTGAGAATCCAGTTCACAATATCTTTGGCTATTTAGAATTTACAGTTAAAAACATCCATTAAGTTTTTAACTTCAAGTATTATATTTACTTTTTCAGTCTTAGAAGTTCTATTTGGTACTTTTTCAAATCTACTGTATCATTTGTATCACCTCTTACGTCTAATTCATATTTTAATCTCCTCTTATATTTTCTAATTATAATAAACATATTTTGTTTACATTTTGCATTTTGTTATTTCATTACCAAAGGCTTCGGTGTTGTGATTATGTCTTTTGTTTCTATAAGATCACCTTCCATTTGTTGCTCGTGATTTTTAGCTGTGAGCATATACTTGGAATTCTGTTTCTGCAGAGAATATTTGATTTTCTTCTGCTAGTTGTCTGGGAGCTCCATAAACCTGCCACTGCTTTAAAATAATTTTTCAGCTTGAGGAATTTTCAGACAACAATGAGAGCAGTTTCATGATTAAAAATTATTTCTATCCAGTTTCAAGGGGGAGACAGTGGAGTCGTTTCCGTGATTTTTCCTGGTGTGACATGTGTGTATGTGGAGTGCTTCTCTTTCACCCTTACGGTAAGGATGAGGTGCAATGGTGTCTTCCATGTTTTGTGCCCTCTGTAGCCATTTAGAAATCAAAAGCCAATTTGAGTACTATCTTCCTTCTCTAGATTTGTCTTTTCCTTCTCCAGATTTGTCTTTTCCTTTTGTTTTCTTCTCCCTGAGGATTCTTTACTTAAACAAAAATGCAGAGCTCAGTAATGCATTAGAAAATACAAGAAGTTTTTTTCCCATTTTTTAGCAGTCTTTTTTTAATTGTGTGAACATCTGTGTGGTGGAGGTGTGTGTGTGTGTGTGCAGTGGGTAATCTACTCCGTCATATTTATAGAACCAGAAAGCCAGAAAGACTATTGTTCTCCATATTCCTTTATCTTTTTTGAAAGTATGCCTTCCACTGCAATGTTTGACATTATTTTCTTATACCTCATAGAAACATGTTCATGTATTCTCATTTGTCCAATGAGTTGGGAGAAAAATTAAACTCTCATGCATTCTTAACACTATTCATTTTTTAAACAATTTTAGTTTATTAAGCTGTTTTTGCATTCTAAGTCCATGGGAAGACCAAAAAAAGTACTGATTAGAAACAAAACTGAAATGCCCTATTATGACATCAAAGAAACAAAAGAGGAGATGATACAGGGTAATATAAACTGCACACCAATATCATGAGCCCTCACACCAGGTTTCTGTTTAGGATGGATAATTTGCTTCAATGAAACAAATTAATGGAGAATTATAAACAATAGCTTTACAATGAACTTTTAGCCATTACTAATTTAGAGTTTGGGACAATATTTATGTGCCCTTCTTGGAGACATTATACAATACTGGCCCAGATCATGGACTCTGGAATCAGATGGGCCTGGGTGTGAATCCTTTATTCTGTGGTTTGACTTCTGTAAGCCTCAGTTTCCCATTCTGAAAAAGGCAGAGATTAGCACCTACTTCATAGGGCTATTTTGACAATAGGCAAACTGTATTTGGCAATAATTGACAAGTACTTACCACAGTTGATGACACATTGTGAAAACTAAAAAAAAAAAAAAAAATCATAAGTTCTATCATTGTTGTGATTCAGTACTTTTGTCCAGGATGAAGTGATACAGCCAGTCAGCACCTTCCAATATGAGCCAGCCACTCAGAAGCCAGGATCAATTTCCCCTAAACCCACACAAGTGGATAAGGCTGCTGGGAAATCCCCCAAACACTCCTGGAATAAAAGTGTTTTCAATTCATAATACAAAACAGCCATATTATGTAACATTGTGCTTGGAAGGAAGAAAAGAATTGAAGGGAATTTCAAAAACAAACATCTAGATCACATCCCAATTTCCAAACATTAGGAACCACTCCTACACAGACAGGAACAAGTTGATGTCCCAGTATTTAAGGGAGCCTATGTTAAGCAAATAAAAGGGGCAGATTTCTACTGTTGAATGACAAGGCTAGTTTGAAGAGTATAGCAAAATGTATGTTAAGAAATAGGCCTAAAGTGTGTTTAATTGTTGAGATGCTAAAAGCATGGCAATATATGTGTGCCAGTAGTGCAACTTGATCCAAACTACATTTGGACTGAGCCTGTAATAAATTGTCAGAGCTGGCCTTTGCATTCACTTAAGCTAATACTGAGTGTCTCCTTTCTACAAAGTAAATCACAGTGGCTTTGTTACTTTATTTTCCATCTTGTGTATAAGTAAACTGCAGGATCAATTGGGAGGTAGAATCAATCTGCTATTTATTACCTTGAAATGTGACACCCTATTTTGAGTGCCCTATTCTCTTATGGCTTCACTTGAAAACAGTATTATGTCCAAACAATATAGAAACCAGCTTTACAGCTCCTGGGTTTTTTTTTTTTACTTCAGCCCGGATGGATTTACATTATATACAACTTTCAGAACCTAAATAACTTACTTAGTGGATTTTGAAACAAGCACGTAAAGGAGGAAGAGTCCTTTGCTTTTTTTTACTTTTTTATCTTAAATCTTAGCAGAATGCATTCATGACCAGAGCATTTTTTTAACTTTTTTTTTTTTTAAAGCAGTACTCCCATTGACCCACTGATCGTAGCTTAACGTTCCAAAGAAAATAAATAAAAATCTCATGTCTAGGGAAAAGAGTTAGGCTTCATGGGGATTCTGTCATCTTGTCATTATACTTTGCAAAGAAACCTTGGTCTCTAATTTATGGGTTTCAGAAAGAATGCCTCCTCACACTGCTGGAAGGTTGAAAGGGCAAGAGATCTGATGTATATCAGGAAGGTTAAACCTAATCTCTGTGACCTGCCACCCGCCTTTCCTGATTAAAACATGAGGGACTGGGGCCCAGCAAAGACCCCCCCTCTCTAGAGCACTATCCCTATCTTAGTCCCTGATCTGAGTCCTCGGTATTGGCTTATTTCAAAACACTCATTATTTGGCTTGCTGGTGACTACACCAAACGTCTCTACTAAGTGTGATAAAACATTTTTAAATGCCCCAAACTGAGTTAGATGAAATTGAAGGGAAACTGGCAGTAATGAAAGGCTGGTGACAAGCTTGATCCCCATAAATTTGGATTTTATTAGGGCTTAAACTTAAGGTTAACCAGGAAGCAAAGGAAATAAAGAGCCTAAAACTTTAAAGGTGGTCTGAGAAAGATCGTGGCAGCATCTCATTATCTCCCTGGCTGAGATGACAGCAAAAAGGTCTTCTTTTCTTTCTTTCCTTCTTTCTTTTTTTCTTTCTTTCTCTCTCTCTCTTTTTCTCTTTCTTTCTTTCTTTCTTTCTTTCTTTCTTTCTTTCTTTCTTTCTTTCTTTCTTCTTTCTTTCCTTTCTTCAGATCCTTCCTTCTGTTTTGTTTCTTTCTCTTTCTTTCTTTTTTCTCTCTTTCTCTTCTTCTTTCTTTCTTTTCTTTCTTCTTTCTTTCCTTCTTTTCTTTTTTCCTTCCTCCCTCCCTCCTTTCCTCCCTCTCTCCCTCCTTCCTTCCTTTCTTTCTTTCTCTTTCTTTCTTTCTTTTCTTTTTTCTTTCCTTTCTTTCCTCTTTCTTTCTTTCCTGTCTCTTTGCCTTTCTTTCCTCTTTCTTCCTTCTTTCCTTATCTCCTTTTCTTTCTGTTTATAAATGTGTACAATTCATGTGTGTGCTTTCTTAAACCTTTCAAGCTCAGCAGTGTCTGATACGGTATCCATCTAGGGCTTCTTAGAAAATAAACTTCAAAAGAAAAGATGATTTCTTCCTTTGTAAAAGTAAATTAATTAATATTAATTACACTGATAGTTCAGGATACAACTAATCTCAACTTCCCTTTATCCCCCATTAAGCCTGAACTGTATATTCTAAGCTTTTGGCATCAGCTCCAGGGAATCAAAGCCTGTAGGACAAAGCATAAATAAAAATATCATTAATATATATGCTGTGATGAAAATTTAAGGCTGAGCACAATTGTGTGTGAATATGAAAAAGTTCCTCCTCTCCTCCTCATTCCTTCAGGCCCTCAAAAACTTGTCTACAACAGTTAATATGTTCCAGGATTTATAGGAAAATTTATTATCTTAAAGATAAAATAAAATTTTATATTGTATACAGCCTAGGACAGACTTTGAGAATAAATGGAATTCTCTTAAATTATAAGGAACCATAACTTCTGAGTAGGTTCTTGTATCATCAGCCATGTAACCTTCAGTCAACCTGAAAATCACAAGGGACTTTAGATTCTAAACAATAAAGTTAGAGAGAGACTTATATCCAGAGGGACTAAATTCATAGGTTTACTTAAAGACAAATGGAGAGTGGGGGTTGGGAGATGGACAGAAAAATAGACAGGAAAACTATTCATTTCTTATCACAGTCAGCCAGTGTTAATTAAAACATCATTGCAAATGTATATCAGCAAGGAAATTTCTGCTAGCTCAGGAGGCAACTGCCTATATAATCATAAAGATATCTTGGTTATTTATCTGCTGTTTGGATCTTATCCTTTGCCTCAGCAAGCAAGTCCTACTTCACCCCCCTTCCCTGCCCTCATTTTATTACAGACCCTCTGTATATTCTACCATAAAGAGGAGGGAAACATATGGGCTGTTGTTTGAACTTCTGTAATGAATCTTTCCAGTATACTATTTCCTTCAAAAGTTATTTTTAATTTTATTGCAGTCTGTTTGTGTATTCCCCCTAACAATCACTCGGACAATATTCGTATTGGGAAAAAAATGGCTTTGGAGGGCTCTTGTCTCTGCGAATACTTCTAATTTATATGGAATGCCTACAGTGAAGGGTACTGTTGTGAGGCTGGACCTCCCTGCCATGCTGGCAGCTTCCTTCAACAGAAGAGAGTCGGGTGGCTTCCTTCCCAGGGCCCTGGACTCCTCCCTGTTGTTGTTTTGATTTGTTTTCTTCTCAAAAAAAATTTGCCACTAATGATTCTCACTCTCTGTCTGCCCAAATCCCCTTAACTCTTGTCCGGTAAACACACCAGAGATCTCAAGCTGATGGCCCACATGCCAGGTTTGGCCCACAGTTGGGTTTTGGTGGACATGCACAGTTGGAAAACATTCTTTAAAGAATCGGTTAATGTTTAAAAATTGGAAATTTTCATATAGAAATCTAGGCTTCTGGAATAGTTGATGGATTTTTCCCTGAAACCAGAAACCACTGTGTAAAGATATTTTTCTTGGAAACTTAGGAGAACTGGCAAACTGTGTCCACCTTCCCATATGGCAGCCAAGTCCATTCCCCCCATTGGAAGGGATTCTAATGCAGGTCAGTTGTTCAGGCTGGTTGATTGCACCTGCCTGGCCCCCTCCTAGTTTCTGAATTTGACACCCTGAAATAACCAGTTTTACAGACACGTTATCAGAAAGCTTGTTTTTGAATTGGCAGGAGGTTGAGCAATGGGTGTCTGAGTTTCAGTTTGTTTCATGCTTCCTTAGAAGGCACTGAAGACTTCTGACTCGCCTAGAAAAATGTTTCAGCTCATAATAATTAGTAATAACTTACTCATCTTTCCCCTCCCCAACCCCAGCTATGGTGTCTACTTTTATAACTTACATCTATTTTATGATTTGTTGAATGGATGAATGAGTGAATGAGACTCTTGTCTGAGGCTGACAAAGTTTACTGCTCATGGGTGCATGGAAATGTATTACTTGAGGCTCCATTTTAGAATTGCATTCCACATCTTGGTCTAATGATGGTGATCAGAACTCCTTTCCCTCTAGGACCCACTTCCCTGAAACCCCAGTGACAACAATAGAGATGGACCATAGGAGGCATGACATTCATATTTGTTAAATAGATTCATTAATTCATGTAATTTCAAGAATAGTAGCTTTTATGATTGAGCACTTATGCACCGGGCACTGACCTAAGTACTTTATATAAATTAACTCAAAACTTTATTCACATTTTACAGGTGAGAAAACCAAGACTACTATTGCAGGTAGCAAAATTTGGAGCTGCCGTATGAACCCAGGCAATCTGACTAAATAGTTCACAATTTTTGTTGCTTTGTTTTGTGTTTGATTTTTAATTGAAGTGTTCTTTTCTTGGACTCAATAGTATACTGGCTATTCATGTTCCTAGGAGAAGCTATGCTTCCGAAAGCTTGATTTCACTTTCTGAAGCCAATTTAATATTATGAGTAGGAAATCTATATCTACATAATGTGCTTCAAATTTTAATTTCAAGAGGATTTTTGAGAGTTAGTGGACAGTATGGGCGGGGATCACAGGAACCCAGAGCATCTGGCCCTTACAGAGTTGCTGTCTTTTGATATAAGTGAGCTTCACTTGGTAACAAATAGACCCAGTCATAAGAAATTGCTGAAATTTAATGGAAGTGTATTTTTTTCTCAAATAGAGTTATACGAGAATTCCTGGTGGAGGTGGGCAGCTCTCTTCCATGCAGATATTCAAGGATTCAGGCAGATGGAATCTCCTTCATCTTCAACATGTTGCCTACAGGAATCTTATGGTTTCTCCATCTCATCCAGCCAGAAGCAAATAAAAGCATAGGCAAGCCCACAGAGGAGGATTTTATGGGCCAAACCTGGGAGTGACTTATCATATCCCTCCCCGTAATCCATTGACTAGAATGTAATTATTTGCCCATACCTAACTTCAAGAGCAGCTGGGAAATGTGAGCTTGCTGCGTGCCTAGAAGGAATAAGGAAAAAGGACTTTGGTGGGCAATTATCAGTTTCTCACTTCTCTTTGTGCTAAAGAGCTTTGTATTAGGAAGACTTGCCCAGACTATTTGTTGCATAGCCAATCCTCAGATCATCTTGAAGCCTGTAGAAAAGGACTAAGGATTGGAAATTGAGTTAAACGGTATTATTGGAAGACATTTTTAGTATCAGCAGCATCTGCTGGAAAGTTTATACTCTGAACTCTAGAGAACAGTTTTGTTTAGAGGATATTAGCAAATTTTTAAAGAGAATATGTAAAGAAAGCTGAGAATAATATTTTCAAACTCTTTCCTTATATCCCAAGTTAACAGACAGCACTAGGGTCAATACTAACATGATCAAGGGGTTAGTTTCTGTTTCCTTTTTTTTTTTTTTTGGAAACGGAGTCTCACTCTTTCACCCAGGCTGGAGTGCAGTGGCCCTATCTCAGCTCACTGCAAGCTCCGCCTTCCAGGTTCACGCCATTCTCCTGCCTCAGCCTCCCGAGTAGCTGGGACTATAGGCGCCTGCCACCACGCCCGGCTAATTTTTTGTATTTTTGGTAGAGATGGGGTTTCACTGTGTTAGCCAGGATGGTCTCAATCTCCTGACCTCGTGATCCACCTGCCTCGGCCTCCCAAAGTGCTGGGATTACAGGTGTAAGCCACCGCACCCGGCCTTCTGTTTCCTTTTTAGGAGGTGGAGATTGCCGAATAAAATTTAACAAATTTGGCTTTTGAAATTAATAGTGCTTTCTTTGGGAAATTTTCAATTTTTGTTTTTTTGCTTTGTTTTCTTTTTCATGGAAACCTTAATGGTGAAGCAAGGAATGAAAGAGGAAAAATCGTAGCAACTTGGTGAGCTTGAAAATGCACCTAGGTGGCACCTCTTCTTTATTTCAAGCAGAAACTAAACCCAAATGGAAAATATTTTGACTGAGCTGCAGCTTGGTATTTTTATGCCGCTATTTACCTCTAGAAGAAGCATGGAAAACTTCTCTAGCTTTTACAGTACACTTTCTAAATACCATTTCCCACTGGAGAAATGGCTGATTCTGGGTCAGGAGAAAATGTACAAGGCAAATGAGAATATCTTGTCATTTCAGATAACAAAAAAGATATAAAAGACTGCAATGCCAAAATGACTCAGGAGCCAAAAGAACTCAGAAGATGCCCATGGGTCAAAAATGGAACAAGTGCACCATTAAATTGAAAACAAGTGCAATAGATTAAAATACATCACATGTTCAAATCTTTGAGTTCAAAATGATAAAAAAGCAACATACAAACAAACATATAAACAGCAATAACAACAGCAGCCTCGATGTTCATCTTTGGACGTTGATAGGAAGCAAATTATTTTGGAAAATGGTAAAAAAAAATTAGAGGATATGTCCTGTATTTCATCTATAAAATATTTACTGAGGTAACCAAATAGTTAATAGTAAAGGAAAATTTGTCTTCATGGAAGTATTTCAATTTATAGAATAAATGAAGAAGGAATGATAAAATTAGAACATTATCATTTGGTGGCCCCTAATGAGACAATGGGTCCAGGCAAAAAATCTTCAATGGCTGTTGAGATCACAAAAAGAAAGACCCCAGATTTTAAGTGCCGGCTATTGGAAAAATACGATTTTTCCTGAGAAGTAAGTTTGACAAAAAAAAAAAATTTATATTGAATTCGAATCAAGCCTCTAGAAATAACAACCAATCTACTAGAAATACAGAGATCAGAGAAACATGTTCAAAGACACCATGGGCACATAAATTACAAAATCCAAATTGTAGAAAACATCATAGGACGGACAGTATGATTTCTTCCACAAATACATTGCATGATAAAAAAAAGAGAGGAGTTTTAAGAGACTTAAAGAGCAATCAAATGCAATATTTGGATGTTTCATGGATCCTCATCTGAACAAATGGTTATTTATTTTTATGCTGCGTTTATGAGATAATTGGGGAAATGTGACCACTGACTGGATATTGGATGATATTAAAAATTATTGTTAACTTTAAATGCAATAATGGGATGTATGTGTGTGTTTAATGAGCCCTTATATTTTACAGTTACATGCTGAATTATTTATGGATGGAATTACATGTGCTTGGGATTTGCTTCAAAATAATTGGAGGTTAGAAAAGAATAAGAGTACTATATAGATAAAAGATTGGGCATGAATTTAAAATAAAAGAAAAATAAAAGAAAAGAAAAGAAATAACAGAGAGGTTAAGAGGGTAGGCTCAGAGCCAAACTGCCTGGGATCAAATCTTCTTTCTGTCATGACTAGCTGTGCGATCCCAGAACAAGGAGTCCAGAAAATTATCTGAGCTTATGGTGACTTGGTTTCCTGATCTGTAAAATGGGCTCAGTAGAGCAACCACCGCATTAGGTTGTGCAGATGAAGTGAGCTAATAGATGGAATGTGATTGGTATATTTCTGACACGGAACAGTTAGCTCTCAATAAGCACTTGCTATTATTGTAACTTTTATTCAATGGGCCTTTTAATTGCCCTGAAGCTGATTGTGCCACTGGGTGCATATCTGTGGTATCAGCGCAGGCATCTGTGATCTGACTTGGATGGAGACCCCTTGGGCCAAGTATGTACTGAAATCTCCTCCTAGCCCAAGATGACACACAGAGTATAGGCCTTATTTCCAAGACAGTCTGCCTACTGGTTTCACAATATTTCAGCTTGTCAATGCAATCTACTTCTAGAAAAACAACTTTTCTTACCCATTCCTGTCTTTGTGGCTTTGCTTTGATTAACATCTTTGGCCCAAAAGCCCCTTTCTTCCTTCTTTCCAAACTTTGTTCTTCCTGGATGCCTGCTCACATTCTTCCTGTTCAAGAAGGCTTTTCCTGAATTGAGATAGGATACTCTGCCCTCCTTCCCCTCTGAATGACAAGACATTTACGGCACATACCACACATGCTAAATTTTGAGTATATTCAGTGGTCTGCTGTGGCTCCAGCACTGGCTCTTTCATATTGGCCAGCAAGGGTGTGTCTATTGTGCAATCTCTTTCCAGCTCCCAAGTTCACTGATGCTACTTTGGTAGCCTGAAATTGGCCATGTTGGGAGTATTTACACCACAACAAATATAACAAAACAGGGATTTTTTTTTTCCCCTGTGAGCCCGTTGTTAAAAGCTTACCAGCACACCACTAATTTTATCTACCCATAGCTATTAATCCATCTACCCATTTCTACATCTGTCCTGTGCCTAGCATTGGGTATGGCACATAGTAGGTATTCAACAATTGAATGAATGATTGCAGAATGCTATCATATATTTTTAATCTTTTCCCTCTAGTTTAAAACACCTTGAAAGCAGGAAATCTGTTACATTCTCCACAATGCTTAACCACACTGGGCACATAATAGGTGGTGGATTAATTATGGAAAGAAGTTAAATAATATTCTCCATTTTGAAGCAGAAAACCCACTTTTCTATTTCCTTATGGTCGATAGTACCCAGAGACTCAAAATCAAGATGTGAAGGACAGTTTTACTACTCTTTAAAGTAAACAAAAAGCCTCTTTCAGCAGCATCTTTAAAAATCTTTGAACATCTCAGTGAGGTTTCCTCTGCTCCAAGCTGTGATCAGCTTGGGGAATTTATGGTGAGATTCCCTTCTCATAATTGCAAAGCTGGACTTGAAGCACTGTCCCCCTGCAAAAGCCTTATGTGTTTTGGAGGGTTTATTAATCTTAGAAAACGGCAATGAATCCAGAAGCAAGGGCTGCAGCTAAGGGCCAGGGGCCTCCTCCCTGTCCCTTTAGACTGGAGAACAGGCTGGCCAGCTTCAGCAAAGGTGGGGGAAGGGCAGTTCTTTCACATAAGGCCTGTGTCCGGTCTAAACCCCAGACCTGGCCACACAGGGAAGCAGTGGGTGGCTGTCCCTTGAAGAGGCCATTTGCCTTTAATATTTCACATGAGAGATCTTTCTTTAATGTTTTCCTATGATATATGGAATGTGCAGAGTTTATGAAAGAAACAATTAAGTGGGCGGAACCTGTAAATCAGGCTCATATTTAAAAGTATGCTCATTTACTGCTATGCCTTTATAATTATTCTCCTTACCCTCTCTCCACCCTACCCCCTTCCAATCCCTGGGGCTCCTCAGGGGAACAGGGTTCCTGGTGCCAATGCCTCCTCCCAGGGAGCACAAGAGGGCAGCCCCTCCTACTTCATGTGCCTGAGCTTTAGAAAGAGCTAGAGCCAGGATGTTTCTGCAAAGGGTGAAGTTGTCTTGCCTGGTCCTGTCATTGTCATTGTCATTGTCATAATCAGCCTCTGTACATTTCCTTAAATATTTATAAATCTGTTCAACTCCATGAGTTCATCAGATCTTCAAAATCTCCTCAAACTCTTGCACTGTAGACAGAGTTTTCAAAAGATTCTGGATGCTTTATAAAGATTAGGGGCCTTTAGGGGGAGGGTTCTTTCAATGTCCTTTATCTTCCAAAAGTAGGACACTAGTGAAGTTATCTAACTTTGAGCCACAGTTTTGTCATTAGTTAAATAGCAAAATGGTGGAGAAAGGGCAGAATTAACCTTTCTAAGAGGGCTGTTAATGCATTTAAATGAAATCCTGTGTTTATTCTTATAATTGGGATGAGTAATGGTCACTGCCATAATCAGGTTCAAAATCACAGTGACTTAGCCAAATGGAAGTGGATTTCTCGTTTACATGGACTCTAATGGAGACTTTGGTGGGCAGTTTCCATGTGGTGACTCGGGGATCCAGGCTGCTTTCATCTAGTTATTCCCACATACCCTAAGGCCTTGAAGTCCTCCATGGAACCCTTTGCAGATGAAGGGACAGAGGATGTGGAGGAGCATGGTGGTTAGGATCAAGCCTGAAGTTGTATATACCCCTCCCATCTGTATTCCATTTGCCAAATCAGTCACTTATTTCACCTAACTGCAGAGGAGCTGCCTGGGGAATGTTCCTTTACTACATAGCCAGGAAGAGAAGAAAATGAGATTAAGTGAGGATGTAGCATTGCTTCTGTTGCAGGATGGACAAAATGTTAGTTCCTTCCCTTCCTATCTATAGATGGCTAAGCAGTAGCTCAGAGGAATCCAGACAAATAATCCAAAGTGACACAGCCAGGAAGTAGTGAACCTGGGACTCAAACTCAAGTCATCTGACTGCTGGAGATCTCTACCTAGAGGCTATATGCACTATTCCAAGGAGGGTGAATTGATTGCATTTCATTCATAAACTCTCATCTGTTGTCAGTGGATGGAAAAGTGATGGATTGAAAAAATTTTGAGGAAATGCTGTTATTGATTAGTAATGTCTGCTATGAGTTCAGAAAGAGGGAGGAGCATCACACATGCCACAGACATGTCATTCTTGCTCTACTCTCTTCCTTCCACCTTAAAAGTGCACATTTCCAGTGCCCCATTTCCTCAAAGCTCCTTTATAAAGTGTCCAAAGGTTTATAAGTCTGAATATAGCATCCTTGCCTGGTTCTAGACTAGCACTGTAAATGGACCTTCTCATTCTTCACCTGAAAGAGTAATTAAAGGTGGACAATAACATGGACTGAGGCAGGCCAGCAAGGGAACCATAACCCATAACTGGGATTCACCCAAGATATCCACTTTCCTGCCTCCACACCTTTGCCTGTGCTGTGCTTTCTGGCTAGAATGCTCTTCATATTATTGCTATCATCATCATCATCATCATCATCATCATTATCATCATTTTACACTTCTCCACCTACCAATATCTGAATTGTTCTTCAAAGTCCAATTCAAATACCAACTCCTCCTTCAGGAATTCTCCTTCAAGCCCATGAAAAAATCAATTAGTATTTCCTCTGGGGGGAAGAACCTGTTTGGCCCTCATCATACTGTACGTATTAGTCCATTCTCATACTGCTATAAAGAACTGCCCAAAACTGGGTAATTTATAAAGGAAAGAGGTTTGACTCACAGTTCTGCATGGCCAAGGGGGCCTCAGGAAACTTACAATCATGGCAGGAGGCAAAGGGGAAGCAAGGCACCTTCTTTACAAGGTGACAGGAAGGAGAAGTGTGAATAAGCGAAGTGGCAAGAGCCCTTATAAAACCATCAGATCAAACTTCTCAGATTTCTTTGAGAACTCACTCACTATCATGTGAACAGTATGGGGGAAACAGCCCCCATGATTCAATCACCTCCACCAGGTCCCTCCCTTGACATGTGGAGATTATGGGGATTACAATTCAAGATGAGATTTTGGGTGGGGCACAGCCAGACTATATCACTGTGCCTAATATTATTACAGGTGACTCTATTTATCTTTTTTCCCCTAGACATCAGGGTCCTTAGGGGCAAGAATCACTTTGTCTTTGCTTTTCTTGCTTCTCCATCCTAATTCACAGCCCATTCTCTCTCTCTCTCTCTGTCTCTCTCTCACACACACACACACACACACAAACACACACACAGAAGTCACTTGGGAAGTGTCATCAAAGGTTTATGTAAGAGATAGATAGCTGGGTGGATGAGGGTGGGTGACTAGGGGAGTTGCTCCTTAGTGTTCTGCAATTTATATCCATTAGGACTCTGGGTCTCAGGGAGGCCACCTTCCAACAGCAATCTGCTGGTGTGGAAAGCCTTTGCCTTTTGATGGAAGATAACAGGAAGCCCAGCAATGGCAGCCCCTTTAATAAGATAGCCTCATGCAATGGAGAGAAAACAAACTTAGAATCAGGTAGACTGGCGCTCTGCCATTTACTAACTCTATGACCTCTGACTATTCACCTCTTAGTGGTTCAGCATCCCCATCTGAACAATGGGAATAATATCTCTAGTTCATGGTAGCCATGGGGGCCAAATGAGACCAAAGGTATGTTTATTTATAGCACAAGGCTTTGTGCTCAGTCAAGAGTCACTGCCATTAACAGAACATATTAATATCAATTAATAATTTAAATACTCTTAATCTCACAGACATGAACAATGGACAAAGGAGCAGGTGTCTGCTTGAAGGGACCACAGCTGGACAAAGACAGGCCTGGCAGCTCTGCCGAGTCCCTCTTCACTCTTAGGCTTTCTTCTAAGGGCGATGTCAATATTTTCTTCTGGGTAATAGGATTCAGTTTAAAAACTTTTCCCTCATGTATTCAATCAATATGTATTAAGAACCTATTGTGTATTGCACATTGTGCTAGACACTGGGGACAACATCAACGGAAGGAAACAGAATTCCTTCCTACACAGAGCTTAACCCAGTGGTGCTAGGCATTGAACAGATAATTGTACAAACACTAATGCGGGGTGTGCACTGCTCCTTGTCCTAGGCCAGTCCTAGATGAGGGGTGGAAACACCTGGGTTCTAAGCCAGCCAGAGCTCCAACTTGTGCCATGCCCCCCGCTGGTGCTTTCATCTCTGCGTCTGTGCCTCCTTGTGTGTACAGTGGGCTTGGCTTCCTTTGTTCTGAGTGGTTGTCAGGATCACATCAGAGCTTCTATTCGTGGGAAGAGCTTTAGAAGGGAAAAGACCCCTAGGAAGGCAGGGGATTCAGCAGACCCGGGTGGCGTCTTTGAACATATCCCTCTCCTTCAGGATTTTTTTAAGTGGAGTTTTCAGCCAGTTGTCTCCCCAGAGGGCAAGCAGCTTTGGGTGTACATGCAGCCCATGTTGGGAAGAAACAGGTGTGCCTTCTCATTGGTGGCTTTGCCCACCTGAAGGCTGGCAGTCCTGGAGCAGTAGAACTGCTGTAGAATTGCTGCTCCAAGTTAGCTTTCCTGGGTTTTTACCTGCTGGCATTGTCATCTCATCCCTTCCCATGAAGGCCATTTTCCACCTGGCACTTACCTGCCAGGAAGCTGAAGATGGTGTGTGTGTGTGCGTGTGTGTGTGTGTGTGTGTGTGCATGATGCTCGCGTGTGTGCGTGTGCACATGCACAAAGGTGGGGCTTGCTCTTACATAGTAATTCTGTTGAGAATCTGCAGAGCTTCAGTTACGGATTGTGTATACTCAAGGAGGACCTGAAGGCAGAGGATTTTTGGACACGGTCTGCAAATAATAATAGCAATAACAGTAGCGGTAGCAAAAATCACTGCTGGGAAAAGCTATCAAACCTTCACTCCTTCTTGGGCAGCAAGAGGAGCACTTCACAAATTTTGGTTCTGTATCTCATTCACTATTTGCAACTCCATGATGTAAGTAGTGCTGTTGTTCCTTTAGGCACATTAAATCACTTAACCCCTAACGCACTACTATGAGATAATAATAGTGGTTATCATTTGGTCTGGACTAAGTGGCATTTTCAGTGCTGTATGTCTTAACTCACATAACATCCTATAATATTGCCACTTTGCAGATGATAAATCTCAGAGAGAAGTCTGCTCAGAGCCCATATTTGTAAGCTCCACATGGGGTATCTCTCTGTATGACTACATCTGCCTTGGATGTTTGCTTTTTGGAAGGTGGGAGACTGTCCTGGGTCTCCTTTTGCAGCAACTTATTTATCTGTGCCGTAGGAATATCATTGGCATTTTTTAAAAATATTTAACATATCTACCTTTTGAAGGCACTTTCTGATGGATGCATCTCATTTTCCTTCCTCAACATTCTCTCCGGAGAGTTGGGCAGGTCAGGGATGACATTCTCCATTTTACAGGTTCTGAAAGTCTTAGTGGCGCCACTTAGTCTTAGTGGTGAATGTGGCTGGAGCCAGGCTCTAGAGGCTGGGTGAGTACATTCGTGCCCTTCAGGCCTCAGATAAGCCAGAGTTTTCATGCTAGCATGTGATCGTGAATTACCTGGGCATCTTATTAAACTGCAGTTCTGCTCCAGCAGGTCCAGGGAGGGGCCCGAAATGTTTCTAACCAGCTCCCAGGAGAGGATGTAGCTGCTGCTTCAGGACCACACACTGAGGAGTCAGGATTTCAGCTCATTCGCCCTCACCCCCGCTGCCTTCCCGTGCTGCCTCAGGCCGGGGCTCAGGGGCTTAAATCCAGTTCATGGCTCTGGCCAATCAGGTCCTGCCAATGGGTGCTGGAATTGTGGTCTCATCACCTTGTGAGTCAGAAAATCCACTGTGTGTCTCCTGAGAGGGTAAGGACAGAAGGAACCAGAATGCTCCTCCGTGCCCATGCCTCCAGTCTTATCACCCCTCCAGCCCTCGTCTTTTGGGCGAGCCCTTTCTACTTTGGATTTTCAATATAAAGCACAAGTGGTCACCTCCAGGTCATTTCCTAATTGGCCTAAATGAGGTAAGAGCTGGACAATTATACAGCCACAGGGGCCAGCCCTCCCCATGCCTCAAGCCTCAGACAGAGAGCTTATTTTATTTCTGGTTTTATGGGGTTCATTTATTGTTGGCCGTTGGGTTGCTGGTGTCTCCTATGCCCAGTGTGGTGATTTTATGTGGATACTAGGTCTGATTGCCCTTCAGAAAGGTTCTACTTTTAATTAAGCTTTTTTTTTTTTTCCTTCAGTGGAGCATGGGGCTTTTGCATTTTAGTGCTTGAAAAATAAACATTTCTTATCAGTTTTTTAATGATATTTCTTATTGTCTATCCATAATTGTCTCTGTGGCTGACTTTCTGTACACCCAAAAGCCTCTGCTCGTTCATACCAGGATAAGTCTGTATTTCCCCATTGAAGAAAGAAAATCCGCCTTTTCTAGATGGCAGAAACAAAAATACAGATGGCCTTGCATGCAGAGGCCTGGAGCCCTCCTCATAGGCTCTCCTTCATGATGGTTGCCAAGGAGAAAGACAGGGGTCTTGCCTCTCTCTGTGGCTCCTCCAGGCCAGCTCCAAAGAGACACGTCCTCCACAGGGCTTCTTGGATCCCCTAAATCACCACATTCCCACATCTCCAGATCTGTCTGACCACCCAACCATTTTGCAATTTCTTGTGGAGTTATTGTTGGGTTGCAATTTTGTTGTTTTACATGTGTTGCTCTCCCTAGAAAGATTCATTCACCATCCACTCATGCATGTATCCAACCCACATTTATTGAGTACTGACTATATGTTTGATTTCATTCAGGATACTGAGGATACAGGGGCAATCCTGTCAGATATACTACCTGCCTTCTTGGAGCTTATAGTCTCAACTAATTAGTTGTTTAATTACAATAATTGGAACTGTCGTGACAGGAAAGTACACATGGGATTCTGACCCATCAGGAATTATACATGTCTCAAGGCCAGATACCAAGTTTGTCTTTTCAAGTTGTGGGATGACCTTGGTCTTACTATAGAACAAGGAACCATTATTCAATTGACAAACCACAGACGGTCTGCTAGTATCCTCTTCTCCAGCATAATCAAAAGCTGTGGGCTCACCCCAACTCCGCCTCCTTCCTCACTTCTTGTGCCAAATAAGTGTTGTGGGCTCCCAGCCAGCACTCACCCTTCTGTATTCTCTGTCTCTCTGCGGCTGAAATCCTGTGAATTCTATCACCCAGATTTCCATGCCAGCTGGGTTCCAGATAGGTTCAGCCAGGAGGCAGCACTCTCAACAGGTTAGAAGATAGAGGGATGCTAGAAACCCATCTACTTCTAGTGACACCTCTGCAAATAGTAACATCTGGGTTTCCAGCAGTATCTTGGCAGCAGCTCCACTAATACTAGTGCCAACACCATAGGTCACTGGTTAGTACCATAAGCTTGTGCTTCCAGTAACAAGAGCAGTGAACGTTGGCTCATGGGTTCCATCCCAGAGGCAGTACATGTTCTCAGTCTCTGTATAATATTCATTTCCTATTTTGCTGTTTCAGCTCTTCCAAAAATGCTGTAACCAATATCTTGAATTAAATCCATCTCACTTGAAAAATCTAGAATGGTTTCTGTTTTCCTGCTGGGACATAGAATGATAAATCCACCACCACCACAAACAACTATCTGGCCACCAAGTCGCCAATTCCTATTGTGTACACTTATTAAGCATCTTTAAAGTCCATCTTTTCTCCAGCTCCACTATCATTTCCATGCACTTGGCCTGAAATGTATTTTCTGGACTATTGCTAGTGCAACTCGAATAGTATTTTCCCACACTAGTCTTCTCTCTCTCTCTCTCTCCTTCCCCTTCCCTTCTTTCCTTCCTTCTGCGAAATTGATCCTCCATACTACACCAAAGAGAACTTCCAGGAAAGCAAATAGGTTATAAAATTCGTTTGTGTAACACACAATTGGATTTAGATTTCAACTTCCAGCTAAGACAGAGAAACACAAATTGGATATAATCTCCCTCTTGAAACAATTAGAAATCAAGATAAAATACATAAAACAACAGTTTTCAAACTGTTAGGCATCAGGCAACTGAGGACATCAATCCCTGGGAGATGGGAAATAAATTAGGCAAGTCTTACGATTGCCTCAGTCTACTGCCTTGGGAAAGTTTTCAGATTGTCATGTAGGGAAACTGAATCACAGGTGGAGCCCAGTGAACTCTCGGAGTTGGGAAGATGGAGTTCAGAGCTGGGGAAGACAAATGTGGCTGCAGTTAGAGTACCAGACAGGAAAGAACTACATAGAGGGAAAAGTCTAGAAGTCAGTAGAGACTCTCTTGAGTATTCAGCAGAGCATTGATCAGTGTGTTTGTATAACAAAAGCCACTGGGCCAGGGGAAAAACCGCGGAGTGACTAGAGGAAATGACACTGGGAACTCACAGTGCTAAGAATAGTGTTTGTTTCCACTAGCCAGAATGAGAAGCTTATAATTTACGGGACACTGGGCAGAGGACTCAATAAGGTACTGCCTCAGTGGTGGAGAAAACTAGCCCTAGCGAAAACTCAGACTTCCTAAAGCAATACCCAAAAAGATTAAACTACTTTCAAGGAACGTAACTTCATCCCAAACAAAGGCAAAGAATATTTATAGAAATACATAAATGTCCAAACTCTAAAAAGGTAAAATCCACAATATGAATATCTGATTAAAAAAAAAATCACTAGGCATGCAATAAAGAAGAAAAATAGTACCCATGGAGAAAATGACCAAACAGTCAAAACTGACCTAGATCTGAAACAGATGTTAGAATTACCACATAAAGCAATTAAAATGGTTATTATTACAGTATTCCATATATTAAAAAAAAGATACACATAGAAAAAAGACCCAAATCAAATATCTAGAGGTAAAAAAATCACTGGATGGGAGTAATAGAAATGTAGACAATATAGAAGAAGAAGTTAGTCAACTTGAGGACACAGCAATAGGAAGTATAAAAAATAAGGCACACTAAGCAAAAAAATATTTTTTAAAAGCACATAATATCAAAGAGATGTGGGACCATTTTAAATGGCTTAATGTACGTACAATATGTGCTGCTGAAGGAGAGAAAAGAGAGAAGATAGCACAAAAAATTAGAATAAATAATGGTTGAAAATATTCTAGATTTTTTTGCTTTTAATTTTTATTTTTGTTTTATAATAAACATTACAAATATTGTAGAGTTCTTGTATACCCTTCATTCAGCTTCCCCTAATGTTATCATCTTATATAACCACACTACAAAATTAATAGTGATTCAATACTATTATCTACATAGTAGATAAGGTAAAAATTCAGAGTATATCTAAATTTTGCAAATTGTTCCACTAATTTCCTTTATTTTTATTTTTATTTTTGTGTTCATGTGATTTTCTTTTTTTTTATTATACTTTAAGTTTTAGGGTACATGTGCACAATGTGCAGGTTTGTTACATATGTATACATGTGCCATGTTGGTGTGCTGCACCCAGTAAGTCTTCATTTAGCATTAGGTATATCTTCAAATGCTATCTCTCCCCCTCCCCCCACCCCACAACAGGCCCCGGTGTGTGACGTTCCCCTTCCTGTGTCCATGTGTTCTCATTGTTCAATTCCTACCTATGAGTGAGAACATGCAGTGTTTGGTTTTTTGTCCTTGTGATAGTTTGCTGAGAATGATGGTTTCCAGCTTCATCCATGTCCCTACAAAGGACATGAACTCATCATTTTTTATGGCTGCATAGTATTCTGTGGTGTATATGTGCCACATTTTCTTAATCCAGTCTATCATTGTTGGACATTTGGGTTGGTTCCAAGTCTTTGCTATTGTGAATAGTGCCTCAATAAACATATGTGTGCATGTGTCTTTATAGCAGCATGATTTATAATCCTTTGGGTATATACCTAGTAATGGGATGGCAGGGTCAAATGGTATTTCTAGTTCTAGATCCCTCAGGAATCGCCACACTGACTTCCACAATGGTTGAACTAGTTTACAGTCCCACAAACAGTGTAAAAGTGTTCCTATTTCTCCACATCCTCTCCAGCACCTGTTGTTTCCTGACTTTTTAATGATTGCCATTCTAACTGGGGTGAGATGGTATCTCATTGTGGTTTTGATTTGCATTTCTCTGATGGCTAGTGATGATGAGCATTTTTTCATGTGTGTTTTGGCTGCATAAATGTCTTCTTTTGAGAAGTGTCTGTTCATATCCTTCGCCCACTTTTTGATGGGGTTGTTTGTTTTTTTCTTGTAAATTTGTTTGAGTTCATTGTAGATTCTGGATATTAGCCCTTTGTCAGATGAGTAGGTGGCAAAAGTTTTCTCCCATTCTGTAGGTTGCCTGTTCACTCTGATGGTAGTTTCTTTTGCTGTGCAGAAGCTCTTTAGTTTAATTAGATTCCATTTGTCAATTCTGGCTTTTGTTGCTGTTGCTTTTGGTGTTTTAGACATGAAGTGCTTGCCCGTGCCTATGTCCTGAATGGTATTGCCTAGGTTTTCTTGTAGGATTTTTATGGTTTTAGGTCTAACATGTAAGTCCTTAATCCATCTTGAATTAATTTTTGTATAAGGTGTAAGGAAGGGATCCAGTTTCAGCTTTCTACATATGGCTAACCAGTTTTCCCAGCACCATTTATTAAATAGGGAATCCTTTCCCCATTTCTTGTTTTTGTCAGGTTTGTCAAAGATCAGATAGTTGTAGATATGCAACATTATTTCTGAGGGCTCTGCTCTGTTCCATTGGATAAATTCCTCAACACATACACTCTCCCAAGACTAAACCAGGAAGAAGTTAAATCTCTGAATAGACCAATAACAGGCTCTGAAATTGAGGCAATAATTAATAGCTTACCAACCAAAAAAGTCCAGGACCAGATGTATTCACAGCCGAATTCTACCAGAGGTACAAGGAGGAGCTGGTACCATTCCTTCTGAAACTATTACAATCAATAGACTAAGAGGGAATCCTCCCTAACTCATTTTATGAGGCCAGCATCACCCTGATACCAAAGCCTGGCAGAGACACCACAAAAATAGAAAATTTTAGACCAATATCTTTGATGAACATTGATGCAAAAATCCTCAATAAAATACTGGCAAACTGAATCCAGCAACACATCAAAAAGCTTAT
Organism: Symphalangus syndactylus; assembly: GCF_028878055.3. Taxonomy (NCBI): domain Eukaryota; kingdom Metazoa; phylum Chordata; class Mammalia; order Primates; family Hylobatidae; genus Symphalangus; species Symphalangus syndactylus. The sequence goes on from NC_072433.2 coordinate 42,096,839, forward strand.
CCACCATGATCAAGTGGGCTTCATCCCTGGGATGCAAGGCTGGTTCAACATACGCAAATCAATAAAAGTAATCCAGCATATAAACAGAACCAAAGACAAAAACCACATGATTATCTCAATAGATGCAGAAAAAGCCTTTGACAAAATTCAACTCTTCATGCTAAAAACTCTCAATAAATTAGGTATTGATGGGACATATCTCAAAATAATAAGAGCTATCTATGACAAACCCACAGCCAATATCATACTGAATGGACAAAAACTGGAAGCATTCCCTCTGAAAACTAGCACAAGACAGGAATTCCCTCTCTCACCACTCCTATTTAACATAGTGTTGGAAGTTCTGGCCAGGGCAATCAGGCAGGAGAAGGAAATAAAAGGCATTCAATTAGGAAAAAAGGAAGTCAAATTGTCCCTGTTTGCAGATGACGTGATCGTATATCTAGAAAACCCCATCATCTCAGCCCAAAGACTCCTTAAACTGATAAGCAACTTCAGCAAAGTCTCAGGATGCAAAATCAATGTGCAAAAATCACAAGCATTCTTATACACCAATAACAGACAAACAGAGAGCCAAATCATGAGTGAACTCCCATTTACAATTGCTTCAAAGACAATAAACTACCTAGGAATCCAGCTTACAAGGGATGTGAAAGACCTCTTCAAGGAGAACTACAAACCACTGCTCAATGAAATAAAAGAGGATACAAACAAATGGAAGAACATTCCATGCTCATGGGTAGGAAGAATCAATATCGCGAAAATGGCCATACTGCCCAAGGTAATTTATAGATTCAATGCCATCCCCATCAAGCTACCAATGACTTTCTTCACAGAATTGGAAAAAACTACTTTAAAGTTCATATGGAACCAAAAAAGAGCCCACATCGCCAAGTCAATCCTAAGCCAAAAGAACAAAGCTGGAGGCATCACACTGCCTGATTTCAAACTATACCACAAGGTTACAGTAACCAAAACAGCATGGTACTGGTATGACTAATTTCCTTTTTAAAAACTTTTATTTGAGGTTTAGGGGTACATGTGCAGGTTTGTTGTATACGTAAATTGCATTTTGCAGAGATTTGGTGCACAAATTATGGATTCAATTGCTATAAAATGAGAAATACAAGAATCTCTACTGCTTTGGATCCAAGGTTAAGAAAAAATCTCAATGAACCCCAACCACAAGAAACATGATAAAAACAATACCAAGATACATCATAAACAAATTGCTCAAAAGCAATTATAAGGAGAAAATCTTAAGGCAGCCAGAAAAAAAAAATGACATGTTACAGAGAGAAAAGGAAAATAATTACAGTGGATTCCTCATCAGAAACCATGCAGGCAAGAAGAGAGTATAGCAGTGTCTTTAAAATACTGAATTGGGTTGGGTGCGGTGGCTCATGGCTATAATCCCAACACTTTGAAAGGTCAAGATGGCTGGATGACCTGAGATCAGGAGTTCAAGACTAGCCTGGCCAATATGGCAAAACTCCATCTCTACTAAAAATACAAAAATTAGCTTGATGTGGTGGTGAGCATCTGTAATCTCAGCTACCCAGGAGGCTGAGGCATGAGAATCACCTGAACCCAGGAGGTGGAGGTTGCAGTGAGCCTACATCATGTCACTCCACTCCACTCCACCCTAGGCCACAGAGCAAGACTCTATTTCAAAATAAATAAATAAATAAAATCCTGAATTAGAAAAATAACTATGAATCCAGAACTCTACATCCAGCAAAAATGTATTTTAAAAAATGAAGGTAAATGCTAGAATAAGGTGTCAATAATAGAGGAAACTGGATGCAGTATATATGGGAACTCTCTGTACTATCTTCACAATTTTTCTGTCAATCTGAAACCATTCTAAAATATACAATTTAATTTAAAAAGTGAAATACATATTTTTCCAGACATATAAGAGCCAAGAAAGATCCACACTGTAAGAAATGTTAGAGGAAGTCCTTTGGACAGAAGAAGAATGATACCAGTTGAAAATATTGATCTACACAAAAGAATATAGTGTACCAGAAGTGGTAACCAGATGGATAAACAGAGTTTCTTGTTATTCAAGTATCTTCAAAGATAATTAAATCTTTAAACAAAAGTTAATAACAATATAGTGTAAGGTACATAACTTATACAGAAACAAAATAATGACATTAATAGCACAATGACTGAGAAAGGAAAAATTAAAGTATAATATTCAAAAGTTCTTATAGATATACAAGTTAGTATAATATCACTTGAAGATAATAAGCTAGAGATTTATACTATAAACCCAAAATCAACCCCTTAAATGATAAAAGAGTTGTAGTTAATAAAAAACAAAAAAGATAAAAAGGAACTATTAAAACTATTTGATCCAAAATAGGCATAAAAAATTAAAAATGAGCAAATGTAACAAATAGAAAGCAAATAGAAACATTACATATTTATCTCGAATTATATCAATATTCATATTAAATATAAATGGCCTAAACACCCTAATTAAAAGGAAGAGACTGTCAGGTTGGATATATAAGTAAGAACTCAGTTATATGTTGCCTATGATAAGCAAACTTTAAATATAAAGATATATTTCACTCAGAGGGGATGTGAAAGAATATTAAAAAGCAAGAGGATACAGAAACATGTCATGCTAACACCAAGCAAAACAATGGCTATATTAATATCAGACAATGTAGATTTCAGAGCAAAGAATATAACCAAATACACATACACACAAGGTAATTTTATCAAGAGGACCCAATAATTCTAAGTGTTTATACACTCAGTAATAGAGCCTCAAAATACATGAAGCAAAAACTGATCCAACTGCAAAATAAATAGACACATCCAGAGTGACATATGGAGACTTTAATAACCCCTTTAATAATCGATAGAACAAATAAAAAATAGTAAGAAGTAGTGGTCAGTTCTCATACTGCTATAAAGAACTACCTAAGACTGGGTAGTTTATGAAGAAAAGAGGTTTAATTGACTCACAGTTCTGCCGGCTTAACAGGAAGCATGATTCAGGGGCCTAAGGAAACTAACAATCATGGGCAAAGGCAAAGGGGAAGCAGGCACATCTTACCCTGGTGGAGCAGGAGAAACAGACAGAGAGAGAGAGAGAGAGAGTGAAAGGGGAAGTGTCACATACTTTTAAGTCATCAGGTCTCATGACAATTTTCTTACTATCATGAGAACACCAAGGGGAAATCCACCCCCATGATCCAATGACTTTCCACCAGGTCTCTCCTCCAATTCAACAAGGGATTTGGGTAAGGACACAAATTCAAACCATATCAAAGGATATAAATGATGTTAACAAAACAATCAACCATCTTGACTGAAGTGACATTTATAGGACACTCTACTTGATAAAAGCAGAATACTCATGATTTTTAAGCACACGTGGAACATTTACCAAGACAATATCATATTCCTCCAAAACTGACTGACTTATAAATTGGCACACAAATTCTGAGTTTGTGTGCTTTTGTGTTCACATGATGTTCCCTTGGTATACATGCCCTTCCTTTTCCACGCATCCCACCCAACCTGGCTAACTCCTGTTTATATTTGAAAACCCAACTCAACCACTACCTCCTTTATAAGACCTTCCTTAACTACATCAAATAAATTCCTTTCTCCTCCACATGACTATAATACTTTGTAAATGTATTCATCCTTGCTTGTATCACAGTATGTTAAATTATATGTATAGTTTTTCTGCTTCTCTCACTAGATAACAAAGATAAAATTTAGGGTAAAAATCATATTATTATAATTAATAGTATATGCTATATTTTATTTATTAATGATAACTATCATCTGTGGTTACCTATTATATGCCAAACAATAGTTTTCATTGCATTTTTTAATGTAGAGGCAATTTTAAGAAACATTTATATATAACTGGTACGTGTCAAACTCTGGTACAGAACATAGAAAATCTCCCCAAAATACATTTGGAAATCTTAAGAGTAAGGTGATGTGACCCTACTAAATGACCTTTATTTAAAAGACTCATAAATCACTGTGATGTTCCAAATCAAACTAAACAACATCAGGATGGCATTTGTCCCTACACAATAAAGAAATTCGAAAATGTATAGCTATTTACTGTCTTCCTTTAAGTTTTATTTACAATAGCATTACAAGGCATAGATGTTGACTACGTGCTAGTGTAGACACTCTCTTGAGTGGCCCCAATCAGAACTGTCTCCCAGTGAGGGAGCTAATGAAGCCAGAACCATCCTCTGACCCCTTGTCCCATCAATGAGAATAAATTACCCCATTCAATGGGGAAGAATATTTTTCATTCATTGATTCTCACAGCCGTCCAATAATCTGGATTGCCTCTTGCACTTAATCTTTCACTTCAGAAGGAGAAATTGTCCTCACAAATGGACAACCACTGTGCATCTCACAAACTTTGCATTTGATTTATCTGTGGCAAGCCAAGGAGAAAAACCAGATTTTTCATCAAACATGCCCTTAAATTGTCTGAATTCTCATCAACAGCATCATTCACACAAGACAAAAAAAAGCAGTGATTTGATATAAGACTTCACTCTGGCTGCTTAGTAACATCGTCTTAATGTCCTTTTTGGCTTGACTAGGTGGATCAAAAAGTTTGATTCACTTTTCTTGCTGCAAAAGTCCTAGATTATTGGGCTAGAAATGAAAACCATTTTTCTTTTTCAGTCAGGGAAAAGGGAAACATTTGCCACGTCATTATATACAATATATTGTAGTGAAAAGCACTTAGAAAAATGCCCAAGGCAGGTAGTTACCACACAACACCAAGAAGACAAAACTTAAGTTCAATGGCAAAGATAATTTGCCGTATTTTCCCCATCTATGCACCCTGATCCCTTACAGATAACACCATGAGGGCTTGGCACTTAGGCATCCAGAAAAATGACATGTAGATTGGCATCGTGGAATTCAAGAGCACAATAATACTTGCTAATGGGGCTGGGTTTCTACTTCAGTAGAGTCCTGCATGGCAAGAAATTATGAAAAGCCCTTTCCCTTGTAAATTCATGGCCCTTGAGGGAGCTAAACCTGATGATTCCAAGAACATATTCGGCACATGGAACACTAAATTTTCAAACCAAAAGACCCTGGTGGGGACAGCACAATGAAAACAATTCTGAATTATACAAATCCAGATCATAGATTACAAAGGTCAAGCTGCTAGTTTCCTCCTTGGTTTTCTTTGCACAGACAAATTATTTAGAAATTCTTTCAGCCAGTCAAAGTATGTTGATTAGGTGATAACTACATTGTTTTCTCATTTATAATTCCAGCTAAGATTTCAGCTTGATGTTATTAGTTATCATGTTAATGATAACAGATGATGTCAGTTATCATAGGCAAATGTGCTCTCCTTCCTTCCTTCCTTCCCTTCCTCCCTCCTCCTTCCTTCCGACTTTCTTTCCCTCCTTTCTTCCTTTCTTCCTTCTCCCCCCTCTACCTCCCTCCCTCCCTTCTTTCTTCTTTCCTCTCTTGCTCCCTCCCTCTTTCCCTTCATTCCTCTTTCTCTTCTTCCTTCCTTTCTCTTTTCCTTCCCTCCTATCTTCACAAAGACCTTTGTATGTTGTAGATACAAGGCCACTGTCTTCATGCAACAGAATGCAATGTAGAAGCCCCAGGTTTTGATACTCACTGGGCAATTCACTTCCACTTATATTTATTTCAAATAAGACTAATAATTTTGCACGAGACTGAGATCTCCGAGGGCAGGGACCTCAGCATTTTTACTTTTCAGCACCTAACAGAACACCTGGCACACAATATACGCTTAATAAGTATCTCTTAAATGACTCTGTGTTTGTCTCATATGTGGAGGTTTTGTGAGACATAAAAAAATGTAAAGTATATAAAATCACTCTGGAAATTTAAAAACACTGGAAGCCAATATTGTCATAATTTCTATAACTAAAGACCTAAGTCTTCATGGCAAAGGAGGAAAGAGTTAAACGCCTTCATAGATTAGAAAAATAGAATAGTTCATTTTAAGAAACTGCTTATTTTCTAGCCCCTGATTATACATATAGATGAGTGACCCACGGCCTGAGGAGGCTTACTGCCATTGTTTTACTAGTAATATCTAATATTTCTTGAGCACTTTCTATGTTCTGGGTGCTATTCTAAGCACTTTATATATGCTGTGTCATTTAAACCTCATGGCAACCACATCAGGTGGACACTATTATCATCCCCATTTTCCAGAAAAGGCACAGGGAGGATAATATGCATAACCAAAGTTACCTAACTAGTTAGTTGAGTCAGAATGCATGTCCAGTCAGGAGGAAATGGAAGTATGCACCAACTGTGAGTCACATTTATACACATTTTTGCCACATCTAATTATTTATTAGAGCTAAATTTTCTGTATGGACATAATTAGGGTACATCAGTAAAGGAACTCTCAGAATTATAAATCTCTAATTCTAACTTCTAGTTAGAAGTTAAACCCATGAGCAAGATTCCATCCACATCAAACACTAGAATCAGTTCCATTGTCTTTCTAGAAAGATTAGTTTCACAAATACCACTTTTACGGTCCACAGTTTTTGACTCTAGCTTTTAAAATCAGTTATATCATTCCAACATGAGGTGATTTCAATGCCATTTAAGTATAAGTCTCTCCCCTCCAGCTTCATGGTCAGATCTAAATTGAAATTCCTGGGCAATTCATCTAATCATTTGAAACTTAGTTTCCTCATCTATACAATGGAAATATATAAACTTAGCTCATCATGTTGTTGTGAAGATTCAGTGAAGTAACGTAAAAACCTGTGAATGTTATAAGTAACTCAAAGGATGCTTCAAAATTCCACATATAAAACAGTTGGAGTTACTTGAATAAGAGCTAGGTTTAGCAAATCCCTTTCTAGAAAGAAAACAAATTATTTCAAGAAAATACTCTTTCAAACACTTCAAAACTTGAAGGATTGTAAAATTAGAAGTTATTATATATTTTTACCTTTTAATGGTAACAGTATTCAACAGCCACTATCTGGATTTCTCTATTTGTGTGGTTTCAGGTATACCTTAAGTGACTCAGTTCCAAGTGCATTTATTTTAAACAACACTAAAATGCAGATTTTCACTAGTTCAGACTGTACTACCCCACTATCAATTCAGATCAGTGAGGTTTTAAAACAAATCAAATCATCCTGAAAAGCACATCACCACCCACCCAGCAGGCACTGAACAACTGCCACGTTCTTGACACGAGCCTGTAATGTACACACCGAGATCGAGCCATCAAAATGTGCCATCTTGGCTTTCATGGACCCTATGAGCTAAGACAAACACACTGACATGTCATGGAAAGTAGTTTGAGAACAAATCAGAGCATAGACACAGTTAGAGTATGTGGGAGACAGCTCCAATTCTTGTTTTTAAAGTAATTGTTTTCATGAATTAAAACATAATACGAAGAAAGATTTTCCAAAGTCAAATAAAACAGAAAGAGCTAAGCACAATTTAAAAGTCTCCTATTAATCTACCTTTCTATGACCACTAACTATAGGACTATAACATATTTTCTGTGTGTGTTTGTGCATGCATGTATGTGTGTATATATACATATAATGAATATGTATTTATATGGTTAATATATATACACACATAAAACACAGCATGTATTTGTTTTAAAATAAATGCTGAATCATGCCGTGTAAACTGTAGTTAGAATTTGTCTCTTAGTAATCTATCTTTGGAGTAAAAACACATCCTGCTTTATTATTTTTTAGGGTCTCTGGACAGAAGAGAGGAATCGGTTGGTGCATAAGTTAGGTTTTCATTTCTGAGTTGGTTGATTGGATAAGGTTTAGGTGAGGGGAGAAGAGCTTGAGATGGACAAAATAGGCCAAGAATATAAATAAGAAATGGTTTTCAAAAAGGAAATAGATATTTTAAAACAGAGTCCAGGTGAGAGAGGGGTGAGGGGATTGAATAACAGACTCAAAGCAGTAAGTCAATGCTTTGCCCCCACCCAGAATCCGAATCTGAGCTAACTAGTTTCAAACAATACAGTGGACTTAATATATGAGCTTTGATCTCACCAAGGAAACAACCAGTTGGGAAAGGGTGGGTGTCAGTCATCCTTCTAACACTTCCAGACTGGGACCACCACTCCAGTGGAAAATAAATCAGAGTGGAGAAGAGTGGGGGAAGGAGGGAGAAAAAACTTGGCATTTCTTGACAGTGTACACATTGAAAATGGGTTAAGTTAGCTTTGCACTAATTGTATTTCAGTGCTGAGAAGGAGATGGGATTTTGTGGCTCTCTTGGCTTCCACTATTAGCTGAAAAAGAGGCAGAGAATTTTTTTTAATAGAGGTTCTTCTGTAAAGAAAGCGGGGAAACAATAGCTAGCTGTCACAGCCAGCTGATATCTACCTTTGATCAGCCAAATGAATGTTGCAGGCATTTCTTATAGAAAGGAGATTGCTTATCGATCTATATCAAAATATGCATGCTAATCCCAGGCAGCAGAGAGTATTTTCAAGTGGAGTTAATAATCTGATTGCTGCCTTGTCTGGAGCAATTCTCTGAACTCGGAGCTCTAATCAGTCCAGGGTCTTGCAGTCAAATGTACTTTGCTGTTTAAATTTGGATTTGTGACATTGATTGAGGAGCCCTTATAAAGGTGTTGACAAATCAAATTGTTCCAGTAGTGTTTTGCCAGAGATCAAGTCCAAAGTAATACGCAGTGAATTTGTTCATTACTAGTAGGGTGAAAGGAATGATAAAATTCGCCTGCATCATTATCACAGACACAAGCCTAATAAAAGATATGTTCTGTCTGAAGAAAATGTAGTTTTGTGGGTGCTTTTGTGAGTTATACAGCGGGGTGGCCCTTCTAGACCTGGAGGATATTAGATATGTTTTAAGAAAGCTAGGCAAATAAATCTATTCCATGTTTAAGATCAGAGCACTTTGTTTATTTGGTTGAAAAACAAACTGAAAAGATGGGCAGATAGATGTCATGTGCTATTTGAAGAAGTCCTTAGGCATGCAGATCCATGTGAGATAGAAGACTCACCTACAAGAAGAGGATGTAGACAAAGAAGAAAAGCTCCTAGGTGCTCAATAGGTGGTCCCTATTCATCTGAGGATTGGTAGACCATCTTTATCTGTTTCCATCTGACTTGGGAACTTGCATGAGTGGAAATGACATAGATAAGTCTATAGGTCTTGATGAAGTAGGAGGTGGGACTTTACTCTGGACCAGATTGAAGACTGGCTGACACAGAGAAGAGTCACCAAAAGCACCTCCCTATAAAACATGCCCACCAGTGCCATGACAGTTAACCATTGCCATGGGAACACCAGGAAGCTACCCTCCTCCCTCCCTTCACTTGGCAACAACCCAGAAGTTACCACACTTTTTCTAGAAATTTCTAAATAACCCATGCCTTAATTTGCATGTGATTAACAACAGGTAGAAGTATGACTGCAGAACTTCCCTGAGCTGCTACTCTTTACACACTGCCTGTAGGGTAGCCCTGCTCTGCAGGAGCAGTCACAGAGCTATAACACTGCTGCCTCAATAAAGCTATTTTCTTCTACCACCAGCTTGCTCCTGAATTATTTCGTGAGTGAAGCCAAGAACCTTCCCAGGCTAAGCCCCAACATGGGGACTCGCCTGCCCTGTACCATTAATACCCCTGTGTCTGATGTGAGGCTGACTTGGTAGGTAGCATAAGGCTGGAGAGCACACACAGAACTGTCCTAGGTTGGGTTCTCCCAGAAGTTGACACTAAGACTGGAATGTGAGTGCATCTAGTTTATTTTGGAGGTGATCCCAGGAAGCACTGGTGAATAGGAAGGGCAATAGGAAGTGAGCCAGGGAAGGGAAGGAATACATCACATGTTAATGAGCAGGTTACTGCTGTGGACACATGGGGGATGGTCCTGCTAGGGACTCTGAAATAGCAGAACGATGAGAAAGAGAAAGAATCTGACCTTGCTAGAGGCAGAAAGGAGCCAAGAGAGACAGAAGTTCCTGCTTGAGTTCAAGCATTTGGGCTCAATAAGCACATTGCCCTGGACACTTGAATTACTGGAATGCTACTGTTTGGGGCAGCAGATGCTATTCAGGGTTAGGAAAGGATGAGCCCATTGACTGGGTTTGTGGGAACAGTGGGAGAAAAGTTGATGCTGTTTTGTATTCCAACTTTTCACATCACCTTGACACAGTTAATAATATTATCGATAATAATAATAATATTAACAGCTAACATTTATTTTATATATTTCATGTGCCAAGCACTTTTTTACATGTTTAAGCATACTACCTTAGTGTTTTTTAATCTGGAGATTGTAAGCCTTTAGTAGGTCTAAATTAATTTTCTGGGTTCCCTGTGAAATAGAAGAGAACACAACAGAATAGACTAGAATAAATTTTGTTACAGTGGAAAATATCAAAGTGTCTAATCCCTCAGAAGGACTAGTTTGGTTTGATGAAAACTCTGTTTTAATTACATGTGTGGGGGTGTGTGTATGTGCACATGTGTGCACACTAGGTCACAGTGTAAAATATATTTGTCACTGTGTATCAAGTATAAGTAGGGAAAGACTCAGTTTTCTCATTTTAGTCTCATAACGATGCTCTAAAGTTGGCATTGTGATCCCCATTTTACAGGTAAGGAAACTGAGATTCTAAAATGTTGAAAACCTACACAAGTTCACACAGCAAGAAAGCGACAGGACCAGGGTTCAACTTCCTCCACAGCAGTGTTTGCTCTCCTCTATAGAAACCATAACACAGCCAACTCTTTGCAGCAGAGAAAATGTAAACCCTAGAACTTTCACAGAGAGCCTGTGCTGGGAAGCCTCCGGGACCATCTGCTCCTCCAGAAGGCTTGCAACTGTTCTTTTCATGTTTGTCAGAAGAGTTTGGTAACAAAACCCATTTAATATCAAACTGGAAGACAGCAGAGTGCTCCTTAGTGTTACAGCACTGTTGATGTCGCCTTAATTTATAACATGGCAAATGGTTAGGCAGATGGCATTTAATATATTACCAGACATAAACATGAGGCTTAAGTTGTATATGGTATGAGATCCTGGGCTTCCATAAACTCTGTAGGAGGTAAACCTGCCCCTTCCCCCCGCTGCATATGAGCGGTGTTAACCATTCAGAGACACAGGCGGGACACACAGAACTGGCCCAGCTTCGAGTGACTTAGGTGGCAGGCTCTCCAACTCATCCCCGGGTAGTACTGGCTGCAACGGAAATATTTCATGTTAGTCACTAATTGCAAAAGGCAAGGCAACTTTTACATAATAGAAGGACCCTGATCTTAGAGTCTAGACACCTAGGGCCTGGGCCTCATCTCTGGACCTCACAAATCATGTGACTTTGTTTTTTAATTGGTAGATTTTACCTTTCGTTTTCTTTTTGAAACAAGGTCGCTCTGTCGCCCAGGCTGGAGTGCAATGGTGCAATCACAGCTCACTGCAGCCTCAACTTCCTGGCCTCAAGCGACCCTTCCACTTCAGCTTCTCCAGTAACTGGGACTACAGGTGCACACCACCATGCCCAGCTAATTTTTATGTTTTTTTGAACAGACAGGGTTTTGCCAAGTTGCCCAGGTTGGTCTTGAACTCCTGGGCTCAAGGCATGCACCTGCCTTGGCCTCCTAAAGTGCTGGAATTACAGGCATGAGCCACTATATCCCGCAAGATTTTACCCTTTAAAACAGTTTTAGATTTACAGAAAATTGAGAAGATAGTCCAGGGCGTTTTTCTATTACCATGTACACACACACACGCACACACACACACACATCCACACACACACATGCACACACACATACACACACAGTTCTTTTATTACCATTTTACATTAGTGTGATATATTTGTTACAATTAATGAACAAATATTAATACATTGTTAACTAACATCCATAGTTTATTCTGATTTCTTTAGTTTTTACCTAATCTCCTTTTCCTGTTCCAGGATTCTACCCAAGATGCCATATTACATTTAGTCATCATGTCTCCTTAGATTCCTCTTGGCTGTGACAGTTTCTCAGACTTTCCTTGTTTTTGATGACCTCAACAGCTTTAAGATACACTGGTCAGATATATCGTACAATGTCTCTCTATTGGAATTTGTCTGATGTTTTTCTCACGATTGGATGAGGCTATGGCTTTTGAGAAAGAGGATTACAGAGGAAAAGTACCATTTTAATCAGATCATATCAAGGATACATCATACATCAAGGTGTTTTATCACGGTTGATGTTGACCTTGGTCACCTGGCGTAGGCAGTGTTAGTCACATTTCTCCACTGTTAAGTTATTTTCTCCTTTCCATACTCTGTAGAAGGACGTCACTGTGTGTAGCACACACTTAAGGCATGGGCAGTTATGTACTCCTTCCTTGAGGGTGGAGTATTTAAGTAATTTGTTTGGAATTCTGTCACATGGGAGACTTGCCTCTTCTTCCACTTTTATTAGTTTACACGATTACTTATTTATATCAGTATGCACTCATGAATATTTATTTCCTATTTTGGGTTATAACCTTATATTACCTTGTTTATTTTGTTGCTCAGATTGTTTCAGCTTTGACTACTGGGCCATCTCTTTTGGTTCCTGTATGCCTTTGACATACCCTCATCGATATGGCATTATTGTTCTTAAAGACTTCCTTATTTTCTAGCGCTATAAGATGTTCCTAGCTCATCTTGTTTATTTCACACCCCAGTCCTGAAATCAGACATTGTTTCAAGAAACTCTGGTTATTTTTATTGGAGAATAATATTAGGAACCAAGATCTGGCCAGTAAGTGTGTTTGTTGCTATTGAGCTATCTTTGAATCTAGACCCTCTTAGCTAATAGAGCAAAGAAATACTGTATATGTGTATAATACACATGTATATATGTATGCATATCTATAAATATTTCTATATGTTATCATCTCTATTTTGAGATAAATATCAGTTCTTACTGAGGTCTTTGACTCGGATTTTTAAACATATAGATCATTCTGGTCTCCTGCCCATACTTACATAAATCCCTATTACAACATTCAAGTATACACATATAGCATTGTCAAAATTATTAATCTAGTCCCCCATGGGAAACAACTTTATCAATGGGAGTACAGTGCTTATGTGCAGCTCCTCCTGCCTTTACTCTTACAGATCCTACTCATTTCCAAAGTTACAGTCAGTAACTTTACCCTTGTCCCCTCTAGTGACGTTATTTCAGACATTTGTACTACAGTTAGAGTCTCTTATCACAGATTGCATTTTTTCCTGGGATCCCCTGACCGCCTAAATATTTTTTCAAATATGTATACATGAAGGTTCACCCTTTGCACTGTAGAGTTCTATGGGTTTTGACAAAGGCATAATGTCAGGTATCTTCCCTCACAGCATCACACAGAATAGTTTCACCACTCTGCTTGTGCTTCACCTATTTATCCCTCTGTCTTCCCTGTCAAACTCCTGGCAATCATTGACCTTTTCACTTTCTCTATAATTTTTCCTTTTTCAGAATGTACTATAATTGGAATCAAATGGTATGTAATCTCTTCAAAGTGGCTTCTTTCACCAAACAATATGCATTTACATTTCCTCCATGTCTGTGTGTGTCTTGATAGCTCATTTCTTTTTATAACTGAATAATATTCCATAACATGGATGCTCCACAGTTGATTTGCCCATTGAAGTACATCTTAGTTTCTTGCAGTTTTTGGTGGTCGTGAATAAAGCATCTATAAACACTTATGTGCATATTTTTGTGCAGACAAAAGTTTCTAATTCAATTGGATAAATATTAGGAGCACAATTGCTGGATCATATGGCAAGACTGTGCTTAACTTTGTGAGAAACTGCCAAACTATGTTCCAAAGTAGCTGTTCTTTCTGCATTCTCATGGAAATGAAGAAGTGTTTCTGTTGCTCCACATCCTTCCCAGAATTTGGTGTATTCAGTGTTTTGAATTTTAACATCCTAATTCTAATAAGTGTTCCATAGTAGTATCACTGTTCATTTAAATTGCATCTCCCTAAAGATAAATGATGTTGAACAAGTTTTCATATGCTTATTTGCCATAAGCATACCTTCTTTGGAGAGGTGTCTGTTCAGATCTTTTACCCATTTTTAGATTGTGCTGTTTATTTCTTTTCCTGTTTAAAAGTTTAAACGTTGTCTGTATATTTTGGACCAAGTACATGTTTTGCAAAGGTTTTCTCTTAATCTGTGGTTTGTCTTTTGTATTTTGATAACACTATCTTTTGCAAAGCAGAGGTTCTTAACTTTAATAAAGTCCAGCTTATCAATTTATCCTCTTATTGATTGTGCATTTAGTGCTATATTAAAAAATGAATTGCCAAAACTAAAGTCATCTAGATTTTCTCTTGTGTTACCTTCTTGAAGTGTTATAATGATTTTTTCCACAAGAAAATTCAGAAATGATAGAAGTTTCATAGTTTTGAGTTTTTTGTTTAAGTCTATGATCCATTTTGAGTTAATTTTTGTAAAAGGTGTAAGTTCTGTGCTTAAATTATTTCTTCCTTCCTTCTTCCCTTTGTTCCTTCCTTTCTTTCTCTTCCTTTTTTTTTTGTATGGTTCCAAGTACCATTTGTTAAAAAGACTATCTTCTATCTTTTTTCCATTCAATTACTTTTGCTGTTTTGTCAAAGATCAGTTGACTATATCAGTGTGGGTTTATTTCTGGGATTTCTATTCTGTTCCATTCATTTATATGTCTATTCTTTTTCTAATACTATACTGTCTGGATTACCGTAGGTTTATTGTAAGTCCTCAAGTTGTGTAACGTCATTCCTCCAACTTTGCTTTTTTTTTTTTTTTTAATTTTCAGCATTGTCTTGGCTATTTTGAGGCTTTTGCTTTTTTAATATAAACTTTAAAATCAATTTGTTCATATCTATAAAAGAGCATGCTGGAGTTTATATTGGGATTGTGTCGAATCTGTAGATCAATTTGGAGAGAATCGACAGATTTATAATATTGAGTTTTTTCATATGTAACTTTTTAGATCAGTTTTACTAAGGCATAATTGGCATATAATAAACTGCACATATATTAATTGTGCAGTTTATGCATTTGTGAATTTATTATATCGTAATATAAATGTTGAGTCATGTATGCATTCCCAAAGCCACTACCACAATCAATATAATGAACAAATTAATCACCACCAAAAGTTTCTCCATGACTCCTTGTAGTCTCTCCCTTGTCACCCTCCTCCCCAGACATCCACTGATTTAATTTCTGTTACTATATATTAGTTTTTATTTCCTATAATTTGATGTAAATGGAGCCATACCACATGTAATCTTTTTGGTGTGATATGTTTTCATTCTATAATTATTATGAGATTCACAACTGCGGTAACATGCACCCACAGTTTATTCCCTTCTGTTGCAGAATAATACTAATTCGTGTAGATATACTACAATTTGTTTATTGATTCAACAGTTGATTGACATTGGATTGTTTCTAGCTTTTGGCTATTACAAATAAAGCTCATATGAATATTTGTGAACAAATCTTAGTATGGGCATATACTTTCATTTCTTTTTGGGTAAATTCCTGGAAGTAAAATGACTGGGTCATGTGGTAGGAACAAGTTCATCTTTTTAAGAAACTGCCAAATTGTTTTTCAAAGTGGTTACATTTCTATAAGCAGGACATGAGAGTTCCAGTTCCTCCACATCATCACCAACACTTAGCTTTTTAGCTAAGTGTTAACACTTTTTCATTTTACCCATTCTAATAGGTATGTAGAAATATCACAGTGTGTTTTTAATTTGCATGCCTGGTAATCTCTGAGTGCTGGATATTTTTGTATTCCTATTAATACTCTTGACTTTTGTTCTGAGATACAGTTGAGTAACTTAGAAACAGTTTGTTCATTTTGAAGCCAGCTTTTATTTCTATACCATTTGTTAGGTGGATCAGGAGCAGTACTTAGTTTAAGGCTAATTATTCCCAATTCCTGAGTCAATACCATTCCTGATTCCTGAGTATTCTACCCAATGTTTCATGAATTATGAGTTTTTCCTCTCTGGGCTGTGGGAACAGGCGCGGTGCCCAGCCCTGTGCAAGCACTCAGCATTCTTCCCTCTAACCCTCTAATTGAATGGTTCTTTCCCCAACCTTGCGTAGTTTCCTCACTTGCATGCACAAATCACTACTATGCTGAATATTCAGAGAGGACTCTCGGAAGAGCTCCAGGCTTTGCTGTGTTCAGTTCTCTCTTCTCTGTTACTAGTCTTGTGAACTCTAGCCTTCCTGAGTCCTGAGACCCTCAACTCCCTTTCTTAAACTCAAGGAATCTGCTAGGCTCTCCCTGAGTTTTATTTCTCCATGCCATGGCCTGGAAACCTCTCAAGGCAATAAGCTGGGGCAATTGTAAGCCTATTTGGTTTGGTGTTTTCTTTCTCAGGGATCACTGTCTTTCTTTTTATTTTTCTTTTCTTTTTTTTTTTTTTTTTTCTGAGACAGAGTCTCGCCCTGTCGACCAGGCTGGAGTGCAGTGGTGTGATCTCGGCTCACTGCAACCTTCACCTCCTGGATTCAAGTAATTTTCATGCCTCAGCCTCCCGAGTATCTGGGACTGCAGGTGTAAGCCACCACGCCTGGCTAATTTTTGTATTTTTAGTAGAGACAGGGTTTCACCTTGTTGGCCAGGCTGATCTGGAGCTCCTGGCCTCAAATGATCTGTCTACCTCGGCCTCCCAAATTGCTAGGATTACAGGCATGAGCTGCGGTGCCCAGCCAACTGTCTTTTATTTTATTATGTCCAATGTCTTAAAAACCATTGTTTCATATATTTTGTCTGTTTATTTTGATTGTTCAAGCAGGAGGGTAAATCTGCTACATTATCCATCTTGGCCAGAAATGTAAACTGCCTGTTTACCATGTGAATTTAAGCAATATTAATGACACAATGGTTACTATTGAAAGGTGATTTACCCTGCTAACCTATATTGTGCTTCTTTTCTGGTCTTCTGCTTCTTTTTCTGAAAAAGGATGTCACAATTCCTGCTCAGTCCCTCATGGATATCGTAAGGATTAGTTGGTAATAGGTAAGAAGCCATTTTTTTGAACACCATGGTGATGGTGGCAGTGGTGAATGTCAAAGCTCCCTTTATCAATACAATATATTTCTTATATTCAAAACCCCAAGTTCTCAAAAGTGTAGTAGGTGAAATCACTTGGGAATTGTGTTGGAAATATGGTTTACTGAGCCCTGACACATGAGACACAAAGTTCAGTTTTTCAGTCCTTCTTTTTATTCAAGAATCCCAGACATTTCTAATGCCCAAGGGTTAAGGGTTACACTTTGAGAAATTCTACACTAGGCCACTCCTTTTGAAGCAGAATACTTTCCCACACTAACCAGTTCATTTTTGAGTCCTGGAGACAGGGGAGGATATGTTTCCAGGGCCAATGAGGAGCATGAGAGTGAAAGTTTCTGTTGCTCCACAGCTCCAGAAAGTTAAACCCAACTCCAGTAAACAAGATATGCATCTGTAGGAGAGGAAAAACAAAAGGAGGAGAAAGGAGGCTCCCTTTGCCTCTCACCTGACCAACAGAAGTAACACATGCTGAAGTTGCTAATCCATGGCAACTCCTTCTTTCCTCCACAGTGAGTGCTGTGATTTAGGTGAGACTGATCTTCTCTAAGATCTTGAAGTGGACCCTGGATGGTCTACACCAGCCAGAGGCACATCACCCTCTTGCACTGTGATTGGTTCATGAATGGACCTGTCCTCTAAAATGGTGAGGTCAGAATGAAGCTCAGAGCTTTGTTAGATGCTTGTGGGAAGCAAAGGTGTCTCACTTTATGGTGGAGCATCTAGCTGCAGCTCCTGCTGATGGACATGTGCAACCACAAGGGAAACAGATGTTGTGGTTAACACACAAGGAAGGGCAAAGGTGAGACAGGTGTGGAGAAATGGAGGCAGATCCCTGATAAAACTATGGCTGAAGTGTAATACTATCTTGCTTTTTCTCTAAGTGAACCAATACATTTATTTTATTATCAGTTTGATTTAGGTTTTCAGTGATAGGTACATTAAAGCCTCCTGATGCTTAAAAAGCCAATAACTAAGGTATCAATGACTGGGGCAGTGCAACTCACCCCATGTTCATTAACGAATTTATTTGTTCCAACCCATTTCCAAGAAGCATTGTGGGATGTTAAGAGTGAGTGTCTTTGGGAGACTGAGGTGGGCGGATCACTTGAGATCAGGAGTTCGAGACTAGCCTGGTCAACATGGTAAAACCCCATCTCTACCAAAAATACATAAACTAGCTGGGCATGGTGGCAGATACGTGTAATTCCAGCTACTCAGGAGGCTGAGGCAGGAGAATTGCTTGAACCCTGGAGGTGAAGGTTGCAGTGAGCCTAGATCTCGCCACTGCACTCCAGCCTGGGTGACAGAGTGAACGTTTCAGAAAAACAAGTCTGAAGATTTTATATCAAATCCACCTTTATCAAATGCTACCTGTGGCTGTACTGCACTCTTTCCCTCCTCAACCTCCCCAAATCCCTTTCATCCCACTGCAACTTGTGCCAAGTTCAACTTACTGCATCCATAATTTGAGGGATTGCCAAAGTGCAGTATACACAGATCCTGAAGAGTAAGCAAGTGGATTTCAGATGGAACATTATGGTAGACTGACTTCAGACATGGCCTCCAATGATTCCTGCCTCCTGGTATTTACACACTTGGATAATCCCCTCTTTTTAAGTTTGGGTTGGGGCAATGTGACGTGTTTCCAATGTACTGGGATGTCACTTCCAAGTTGCGGTTGGTTAGGGGACTAAGACATCGTCTAGTAAGTGTACCCTCTCTCACTCTCTCACTTGCTCAATTTCATGAAGCCAGCTGCCATGTTGTGAGCTGCTCTATGGAGAGGTCCATGTGGCAAGGAATGGAGGTGACCTCTGGTCAATGGCCAGTGAAGAACTGAATCTTGCCAACAATCACTGAGTGAGCTAGGTATCAGGTCCCCACCCACTCCAGCCTTGAGACAAGAGCTGCCCTGACTAACACCTCAATTGCAACCTTTGAGAGACCTTGAGTCAGAAGACTCAAGTAAGCCATGTCTGAATTCTTGACCCACAGAGATGGTGAGATAATACATGTTGTTGTTCTCAGTCATGAAGGTTTGGGGTAACTCATTATGCAGAAAATAGATAACTAATACTTACATAAAGAAAGAGTTTCATTCCAATAATCTCATAGTTATCATTATGTCTATTGGAAAAAAAATATAGCTTTAGTAAATATTTTGGGTTTGTCAATGTATTTGAGTTCCAAAAAAATGAGTTGTTGTGAAAATAAGAGAATAATAGTACAGTTGATGCAGACATGGCACGGTATTTCAAATACTATAAAAATTACTAAAGTTTAGGAACTTCTGCTTTAGGCAATGGCTTTGGATTTACCACTTCCAACAATTTGTCACCATTTAAGACCCTCAGACTCTTCTTTCTTCTCCATCTCCATTTACCACTTTATTACTTGGCAGTTTAGTGTAGCTATCTTGAGTGAGTGCTGCTGGCAAGGCAGAATGAACCTACTCTGAATTTTTGTTGAGATTTAGGACTGTTAGGGCTGTTTCAGGTATTAAACAGGATACAAATTGAAGATATTTAATGTGTGGTTTTATGGGTTTAATATGTTAAGTGGGACATCAGGACTTGCTTTCATAAAACAATTAATTTGCATAATGTGCTATGTGTATAGGAATATAAAGGTTATAAAATGAAGCTGGGGCTTGGACGAATGTTCGAGATTCTGGGATGACCTGGGCCAGAAAGAAGAGTTAAAAGGATTAGAAAAGTCTAGAGAGATTTTGAAGGGGAGTCAATTTAACGCTCAATAAATGCACATTCTAAATAAGGCATTGCACCTACAGGTGGGAGTAAAAGGACCTACCATCCTGGTGTGCCTGGAAATGAAACACTTCCACAGACATGAGAATTTAAGGGCAAATACCAGTAAGGTCCCAGGCAAAGCAGGGCAGCCGGTCACCCTAGGTGGTGACCTGTTCTTCTGGAGATTTGAATCTATAGAAAGCCATGATTAAGCAAAAATTATGGGAGATGTTATGGTAGGCTGAATAATGACTTGTATATATCTTCACATTCTAATCCTCTGAACCTGTGAATGTTACCTTACATGGCAAATGTGACTTTTCAGATGTGATTTAGTTAAAGGTCTTTAGATTGGTAGATTATCCTGGATTATCTGGGTGGGCTCACTGTAATCAGAAGGATCATCAGGAGATGCCAAGTCAGAGGAGGAGAAGAACAGGTGATGATTAGAGTGATCCACTTTGAAAATGAAGAAGGGGACCATAAGCCAATGAGCAAAGGTGGCCCCTACAGGCTAAAATGGTTCCTTCCCCCAGAAGGACTCACACACTCTGACACCTTGACTTTAGCTCAGTGAGACTGATTTTGGACTTTCGACCTCCAGAACTGCAAAAGAATAAATATGTATTGTTTTAAGCCACTAAGTTTATGGTCATTTGTTATAGCAAAAATAGGAAATTAATATAGTGTACATCAATAAAAATGAGGGACAGGGTTCTATGAACTCTTATAATAAATGTTCCCCTAGCCTAGAAGAAGTAAGAATGAAAGGCATAGTAGTTAAGCACTTCTTTCCAATGTGGGGAAATTATCACACCCTCAAAAATGCAAAATAACCAATTTTGGTATGTGAAGAAAATAATATTGCCATTTTTTTCTTTATTTCATTTTTATTACTCTATTTCTGGGCATGCTATATAAAGTAGATAATATAGTTGTGCATGCATATGCTTTTAAAATAAATAAGTAGGTATAGATGGAAATGTATGTTCACACATTTTCTTCACAGTAAAGCAGACAATATAAAAGGTTTTTGTTTTGTTGTTTTTTGTTTGTTTGTTTGTTCATTCTGGAAGGTCTCCAGCCCAGGCTGGAGTGCAGTGACACAATCACGAGCTCAAGGAACCTTTCCACCTCAGCCTCCCAAGTAGCTGGGAGGGACCACAGGCATGTGCCCCACCACACTGGGGTAATTTCAGAAGTTTGACGCTGACTAATCCCTGCAGTTAGACTTGGGTTGTGCCAGAGCCAACCTAATTATTGTCCATTGGACTTTGGTGACATTTTGGAACCTCTCCCATCCTCCACATTTCCATCTGTAAAACAGGATTTTAATAATAATATTCTAGATGACAAAGATGGGTGAGGGTAAAAATTGATCCTGAATGTCAGAGCCAAGACTAGCATTTGTGAACTAAGGGAGGTGCTCCCTCACAGGGCCAAGAAAGTGCAGGGGCAGCCCCCAAGCGTGGGTGCCCGTGACATTCTGGGTGCCCCAGGAGCCTTCCTTGCCTCATCCTGCTGCGTGTGGAACCACTGACATACACCTGGCACACAGACATTTTATTACCAAACCAACATGGGGTCACTCGTCTGGCGCAGTAAAGCCAAATATTCACACTGAGGTTTGCAGCAGGAGAAAGGAGGGCATTTACTTGCAGGGCACCAAGCGAGGAGAATCAGGCAGCTCATGCTTAAGACCCAGGTCCCTCTCATCCCTTTGCAATGACTTGCAGGCAAAGGTTTCTAAAGGCAGGCAGGCAGAGGTTACAGGCAGTCTTAAGTCAACACATGAAGGGTCTACACTGATTTGGCCTAAAAAGGGGGAACACCTTAAACAGGGGCCCACAGATCCTGGGTGCATTCAGAGAT
This sequence comes from Symphalangus syndactylus, assembly GCF_028878055.3. Taxonomy (NCBI): domain Eukaryota; kingdom Metazoa; phylum Chordata; class Mammalia; order Primates; family Hylobatidae; genus Symphalangus; species Symphalangus syndactylus. The sequence continues at coordinate 42,118,599 of NC_072433.2, forward strand.
TTTCTGATTTGTAATTGGTTAAGGAGGCAAAGAGTTGTCTAAACATTTGGAATCAGCAGAAAAAGCATGTTAGCTCCAGGTCGTGGGCATGACCTCCTCCAGGCTCCCCAGGAAGAAATTTAGAACAAAAATCAGAGATTAGAGCTCTGCCCTCAGTTCCCTCTTATCTGAAGTCTATGTGCCAGCAGATCCTTTTAGTGAGTGTCTGGGTTTCTGACAGACAACTCAGGGACATATGCTAAGATGTAATCTTTAGTTTTTACAGGGGAACCAAACATCCAGTGACTTCAACTTCCTTGGCTATTGTTTCAAGGCACTACCACCTTTTTGCTTACTAAATTGCTCTTTGAGTTCTCAGGGCTAAGTAGGTGCCTGGAATTTACCTTGAAGAAACTCAAGGTTTTCCTTTGTTTTTATGCTTGGGTGGGGAGAACCAACGGGGTCCAAAAGGATTTCCTGCTCCATCTCAATTTCTTAGTCCCTGGTGACTTGCCAGCTTTGACACTCACTCTCCTGGACTAGACTCAGGCTATAAAGTCTCAACCATGATGCCACCCCAGGAAGCCTCAGATGCTGAGCTTCTCACATTCCTGCTCCCAGCTCCCTGATGTTCCCAGAAGAGCTTGGGGTTGGCCTTTCTGGAGTAAAGTCTCAAATGCCACCAAACCTCACACTTGAGGCCAGCTCTCCCCACATCAGGCACCCTCTTAAACATCTGTCTGTGGTGTGATTTATTCTATTTTAAAATGAGGTTTTCAAACAACTCACTCTCTTAATTTTAGCAGTTCAGCTCCTTTGTATGCTAACAATACCAAACATGCAAATGAGCTACCACTTTGCTTTCTAGCAAAAATGTTTCTGTGCAAACACTTGATTTTATAACGCACTTTGCAGCTTTCTCCTATAATTAGTTGTTAAATCTATATTTGACTTTGTCTAAATGGTTGCATTGCAAGGCTGTTTTTCTTGCCTCTCACTTTTGCTAGTTCATCGCACCCCTACCCATGTGTCTGCTTGAAGAGGGAGGGGTATGATTTCCTGACTACATTTTAGACGCAAGACAAAAACCAGGAAACGGGGCTGAAGTCAGCCTCCAGTTATGCTCAGAGGCCCAAAAGCTGCAGGTTGGGTTCAGGTTTACTCCACTCATCTCCTTGAATCAGCATACTATCTGAAAAACAGTCATTGTATTCCTCCCACCATGAAGCCAAAGCAAGTCTCATGGCCATGCTCAATATCAGCAGAATGGGAAAGTATATTGCTCCTAGGGCAGTGAGAGTAGGGAAAACAGTGAATATTTTTGAATAACAGTGGGATCTGTCACAGGAAATAAAAGACTCATGGAGGATAATCTTAGAATGAGAAGGGGTCATTCATTTATGCAGTAAATGTTTATTGAGGGCTTACTTTACGCTGATCACTGAAGATGTATTAGTAATATAAGAGTTTAAACAAAAGAAGAAATAAACCCATATTTTCTTGTGCTTACAGTCTAGAGTAAAGAAGTCCTTAAAGTAAATGGGCATCCTGCAGTGATGCACACCTGTAGTCCCAGCTACTAGGGAAGCTGAGGTGGGAGAATCACTTGAGCCCAGGAGTTTGAGTGCAGCCCGGGCAATATGTTGAGGATTCATCTTCATTTAAAAACAAAAAAAAACCTTTGAGACCAACTCCAATTCCAGGCCCGCTAATCTCTTATAGATTGTGGGGCCTGCAGAATATTTCCATTTTGGAGCCCTTATCAAGTAAAAGAATATACAGGCATGACCACATCTTAGGCATAAAAATAATGTTTATTTAGAATAAGAAAAGAAATTATGGCAATACTAATTTTAAAAAGCTGACAATATTAATAAACTGCAGTATCCAGAAAAATAAAATAATTTTTTAATTAATTAACTGCTTGATATAGCTCTACAGTGATTTTTTTTCTTACAATTTTGGCTGTCACACTCTTTGCTTCTTCCTATGATGATGGCTTTGTAGTATTTCCTAAAGAAAGAAGAGAAAGATAATTTAGTCTTTCCTCTAGTAGAGTTGATCAAAAGTCATAAAAATATGATACTTGGGATGCATAAAATATGCAATTTCACAGATAGATGTACTCACCGAAGGATACAGATTTGCATCCTTCACACACAATATTTCTAAGTTATATTTCATGGATTCTCTAAAAATTATGGTGGGTTTATAATTATACAGTCAAAAAATGCTACTTTACTGAGTATATTCTGACAGGAAAGAACTTCTATTTTGACTAAGAGTCAATGTGAACAGAAATTTCTGCTTATAATTGCACATATCTGATTAACATAGAATTTTTCATACCTTCGCTTCTGTCCTTCTATCTCTCAAACTTCTTTTTTCTCTTCTACCCCTCAAATTCTGAAGCCGAGTACCCCAGGTCACATTCCTGTTCCTACACAGTCTCTGTACTCACTCCTTCATATCATTATGCAGATGAGTTGGCCATGTGGGTAGGAGGAGTGTTCTTGAAGCCACACTTACACAGAGGCAACTAGCAACAACTTACTGTCTGTAGACATCATGAGACAGATAAGTATGTTACCCGTGGAATTACCCTTGGAGGGTCTTGACTGCAAGTTGTCCAGGTTCTTGGAGTTTTGAACAAAGAATTGGACAAAATGCACAAAGCAAGGAAAGAACAAAACAACAAAAGCAGAGATTTATTGAAAACTAAAGTATGCTCCGCAAGGTGGGAGCAGGCTTGAACAAACGTTCAGGTGCCCTGGTTACAGAATTCTCTGGGATTTAAATAGCTTCTAAAGGTTTCCCATTGGTTACTTGGTGTACACCTTATGTAAATGAAGTGGTGGCCCATGATCAGCCTGATTGGTTACAGAAAGAGATCAATCAGAGGCTGAAGTGAAGTTACAAAGTTACACCCTATGTGAATGTCTGATTGGTTGTGGAAAGAGACCAATCAGAGGTTGAAGTGAAGTTACAAGGTTATAATCTTATGCATATAAAGATCTGGCCCGAGATAAGTCTGATTGGTTGCTTAGACTTTAGATTAGAGGTACTTTCCATTTTTCATCTGTGACAGAAAAAGTGGAGAAGGTTGCAAACAGAGTAGCCTCTGGTCCTTTTGCTACTTTTGCATGCAAAGTTAGAGTTTTCCTCTTTACTTAGTTGTAGGAAGTCAGTGTGAATTGGCCTTAGGTTCTCTGCCTCCAGACCCTACTCTACTGCCTCAACTATATCTTACTAAATACAAGTTACTAAATACAAGTCAACTATATCTTACTAAATACAAGTTAAATGTACCCTCAACTCAGTATTCCTTTGATCAGTTTCTAAAAAATGTCCATGGCCACTCAATACATGCAGAGTATATTGGAGAGGAAGCCAGGGTGGAAAAAGACAAGCCTTAACCTATTGAAGTTCAAATATCTAATTTTGCAAGTTTTTTACAGAAACATGAGACTATGTGAATTCACTGCTAGGGCTCATCTCTGGGCCTGATAAGGGGCCTAATAAGCAAATAAGAGGCCCTGAGAACCAAGTTCCATTAACTTCATGAAGCATCTGAATCTGCCTGGGCTCTCCTGACTCAGACTTTCATCTTAAAGCTTCATGCCCAAGCTGGTATGGCTCTTTGAGGAACTCGTAAGAATTTTGTGGTTCCCAGTACACTCATAGGGTGCATACTGGGAACCACAAAAAGGGAGTGTCCAGAGCCTTGTTTGCCTTTATGGATTATTTCATGAGCTGCTTGATATGTCCTAAATCTTATCCTCTCACTCCTTTCTCTGTCTCCATTTCTAATCTACTAATCTTAAAATTTATTCTTCTTTTCTGGCTTCAATTTATCCTCTAGATTGACTCCATAGACCATAAGCTCCCTGAGTAAAGCCTGTCCTAGCTTTCCCCAGCCCCAGGACCCTCTTCTTAGAGAGCTTTCTAGATACTTTAGGAAGCTCTTCCTAGATGAAACATGAAAGATGTTTATGCATATGAAAAAATGCTCAAGCTAACTCACTGGCAATCAGGAAAATGCAGACTGGAAGTCACAATGAGTTATTATCTTATCTTGGTCTCATAATATTGGCAAAATTTAAAAAATCAATAGTTTTGTGAGCTGACATCATTACTCGCAAATAGTTATCATTATACAATGAAGAGGGGACGCCTTACTTGGACTGTCTGTCAAAATTTATAATGCACATACCCACTGATCCATGTACATTTCAGAACAGGTTTTACAGAAATATACTCAAGTTTACTCAAAGATATACCATGAGAATTTTTTATTGTAGAATTATAATAATGAAAAAGTTGAGATAACATGAGTTTCTATCAATAGAAAACAAGTTGAACAAATTATGTTTCATCCATTCTACAGAATAACTTGCAACTATTTAAAAAACTGAGTGAGGTATGTTCTGGCTTAGAAATATTCCCAAGACCTATTAATATGTGAGAAAATCAAGTCAAAACACAATATGTGTAGTGTGGTCTTATTTTTCATGGATGAAGAGAGTTTGAGCAAACCAAATGACCTCTTGGGATCTCAGTCTCCTCATTTGCGGAGAATTCATCCAACTTTCCAGATGATGGAGAATTAAAGGTGATAATGGAGTCAAAAAATTCAATACACTGTAAAGTTCTATCTAATTCCACCATTTAAAATGTATCAAATGAGAGGGAATAATCTTGAAAGCCAAAATTATTGGCTTTGTATAGGATACCCCTTAAACATTGGAAGTTTCCTACTGTCTCTTAAAGATTTCTTAGGAAATAAATTGCTTTGCTTTCTGCCGGAGCTAGCTGTCACATAGCATGTGTAAGTTAAGGCATATCTAGCAAATGTCTAGTGCAAAGTAAGCACTCAAATAATACTTCTGGAATGAATGACTAAATCACTGAATAGAATGAAAGTCAAGCAGACTGTGTTAATAGAAGACATGGTGCTAGTCTTGGAGGCTTTGTTAATGCCAGAATTCCACTAATGACTCCAAACTGAGGTTCAGCTTGATGGAATATTGCAGTGCTATTTACATGATCATCAGGATGAAATATGAAGTGAAAAGAACTAAATACTAAAATAGAATGTACACTATGATTATGATTATGCATAAGTAAAATATTTTTAAGAGATGAGCCATGGAAGGCAAACACAATATTGAGAAGAGTTGGTTTGTTTAGCCTGGTGATATTGTGGGTAACTATTTTTTATTCTAGGGCTGTTATAACATTTCAGGCCATAGACCTTTTGCTTACTTAAATCTCTCTTAAAGTTGAGTATCTTTCCATTGTAAGAGACATAGGCTGTCACAACAGAAAATTAGGAAACTAGAGAAGAACTGAAAGGATAAATTAATGCACTCCTAGAGCTATCACTAGTCAACAATTGCTATTAATAGGCTGTGTCTTTTGTTGGAGTCTTCCTACATTTTTTATTTTACATTTTAGGAGGAGATATTTTACATCTTTGAGTTTTATACCTATTATTTAGATCTTCTTTTTCTCCACTCAGGAGTAAAATGTCATGAAGAAGAGCTTGTGTTTGGAGTCATGGGGTTTGGGTTCAGTTGCTTGCCAGTTCCCACAGCCTTGGCCAAGAACTTTCTCTCTCTGAGTCTCAGGTTTCTCATTTGTTAAATGACCATATTCTTAGTACCTGTATCATAAGTGAGTTTTTGCATGTAAACTGCAAACTCAATTCCAGACATACAGTAGGCACTCTAGAAGTACGATTTTGGAATGAAGAATAAATGAGTCAAGTAGAGGAAATTGACCTGGTCGAGATCAGGGAAGACTTCTTGGAAGAAGTGCCATTTGATCTGGGATTTAAAGGTTACGGAGGGGTTTGCCAAGCTGAGAAGGGGACCAGGTATTGGGGGAGGTTGGGAGAGAAGAAGGATCATTCAGATCAAGGGAATAGCATCTGCCATAACTCAAATGGAGAATCAGAGGCAGAAGGGAAGCAAAAGGAGGTCAGTGAGAAAAGAGGCGAGGAACAAGTGGGAATGTGGCGCAGAGAGGCCAGGGAAGTCAGCGAAGACAAGATGGTGCAAGGCCCTAAGTCCATCCCAAGGAGGCTAGGCTTTGTCCTAGAGAACAATAGGGAAGCCATCAAAAGGTTTTAAGGAGGGAAAGGCCTGGTCAGACTTTTATATTTAGAAGAGTGCTCTCCCTGCAGTGTGGGGCACAGATTGGGGAGTGAGGGCAAACTAGAAATTGGGAGACCTCATAAGAGGCTGTCTCCCTGTTCCTGGCAAGAAATGGTCAGAGCTTCACCTAGTTGGTCCTTTAGCCATAAGTTTTCCTACACAAGTAAGCAAACACCAAGACTGGTTTTGTGACTGGTTGTTGCCTGGCTCTTAGTTACCAATGCATCTAAAAATGCACCTTGCTTGGCCAACTTTGCAGCCTACTGTTTAGAATCTGCAGGTGTCCAGTGAGCTGGAATGAAAGAGTAAGGATGCATAATTTGGCCTGGCCTGAAAAAGGTACAGAAAGTGCTACCGTTGATAGAGGAGAAGGCTGCCCTCCAGGCCTGCAGCAAGCACCCTAGGTTTATATTCCAGACCACCAGCCACTGTAATTATACATTCGCAGGCCTCAGCAAGGCATGGTATAGATGCTCGCAGCCAGGGTCCCTGTTATAAAGGCTCTGGTCTTGGTTGGTTATTAACTATACTGTACAAGCCTCATAAACACCTTTTTACACGTACAGTGCAACCTTTCAATACAACAATCAAATGCTTTTCAACAAATTACAGTCTCCTAGAAAAGAGACCCCTTGATTACTTCCCAGAAAGAGGTGGAGGGAAACTTTAGACAGAACTTGTTCAAAGCCTGATGTTTAGAACTGTGTATGTTTTGGGCTGGAAATACTAGCCTAGATTTCAGAACTTGAACAGGTCTAGGGAAATCAATGCCAATTAATCCAAATCTTGCCAGTGGAAAATCAAGCCACAGATATAATTTAGCCGACCAGTTCTACTTTACAGATGAGCAAAATGAACTTAGAGAGGGGCAGCCACTTCTAAGGTCACCTGGGAACTCAGAGGTGGAACTGGGAAGAATGCGGAGACTAGCTGCCTAAATCCTCCTTAGGCAGACAGTGGTGTTCAGATCCTGCCTTGGGTCCACTTTATTTGTTCAGAGTTTGTCATCTTGTAATAAAAATGTTGAGTCCTTATCCACAATACCATTTCCTTTTCATCATACTTTCTCTGATGTTCCCAATCAAGCAAACTCTTTCTCCTCTTCTAGAAATAGCTCTCTAGATTTCATAGACTAGTAAAATTTGCAGACCTAGGGTTGTGAACTTTTTATTTTGCCAAGTAAAGACATTGAAAAAACAACAAGCAAAAGAGACAACTACTCAAGAATGTGCGCAATTTGTGATCACCAGCTTTCACACAAAGAAAACACATTATCATCTAAGGAGAAGAAAATAAAAGAGAGGAAGAGAAGGAGAGAGAAAAGGAAAGATAGAAATTATATGGGCCATAATGGTGGTGGTTACATGAGTGTATACATTTGTCAAAAAATCATTGCTGTTCATTAGAAGGTGTGCATTTTGACAAAACAAAAAACAAGGCAAGATATGAACAATGAAAAGTCCCATATCCTGATCAGGCATATCTTTCTTGAACCCAAGATCTGTGTCTGCATTTGGAGCTGTGCAGAAGGACACAGAAGGATGGATGCATAGACAATCCCCTAATCTCACTTTCCTTTAGCTCCTTCCCTATCCATGTCCACCCAGGAACATGCTGACCAGAGCATGTGTCTACTCAGTATCTCTGATGGAAATCCACCAAGGATACAGCCAGGAAATCCCTCTGCCTTTGAAATTGCCAGGAGCCCTTAGGGAAAGAGCACAATTGTTCTAGGCTTTAGTATCTTCTTTTGCTCATGGAGAAGGTCATCACCCTCCAGGGATGAATGTGAGAATCTCAACAGCATGTCTTGAGAGTTCAGGGCCTTACAAAGTCAAGGAGAGCTAAATAAATCCATCCAGACTTGTTTTCTTAGTTCCAGCCTTTACTCTTTTGCTTATAAAACATGACGCTTAGAGGAAACTGAGACAATGCTGACTTAGGGATCAGAAAGATCTGGGTGTGAATTCTGGTTTGGATAGTTAACTAGCTGTGTGACATGGGGCAAGTAACTTCACCCTGGTGAGCCTCTACTTCCTCTGCTGTAAAAAAAGGGGTCACAATATCGACCTAACAGAGGTGTTGTGAGGATGGAACAAGATAACATGTGGAGGATTGCCAGCTCAATGTCTTCCAAATAGTAGGTTTTGAATAAATGTATAGATATTATGATCACTTCTCCCAGACAGTTCCTTGTGTTTCCTAGAAGCTAGCAGAAATTGTAGAGCTTTTACAAGTAGGATGCTTGCAGGTTCAGTCTTCTCAACTTTAAAGCAGTGAGAATAAAATGAGGTGACTTATTTTATGTGGAATGCTTATCTCGATGCTTGGCATACGGTAGGAACTTACTAAATGACAGCCACAACGGCACTGACGGGAAGTTCTGCTCCCTTTTGCCCAAATGTGGCTGGCCATAGGGTAGTCACTAATTGTACCATTTTTTAAATCAGGCAATGCATATTTTCCTGAAATTTTTAAAAGGCTTAAATGGACATGACTGGACCCCTAAATGCCAAAACAGGTTATGAAATTGGAATTTTGTTTTTTTCCGTTTTCTATTATTAGGGAGCAGATACTTTAGTCTTCTTAGTTGCAGCTGCTCTCTCCATGCCAGGAATACTGTGGAGCACATAAGAGGTGCTCCATAAATATTTGTTGAATGAATGAATGAGTTCGCTAATAAAAGAATGAATGACAGTAATGTGTCTGAGGCCTTTCAAGTTCTTTACTCAACCAAATATGACTACTTACAAACATGATGCTAAGGCAGGAAGGCAGATATAAACACTTTAAAGAGATTCTCCAGTGAATGGCTGCAGTTGGAAATCCAAGCTCAGGAGTGCTTCTCCTGGATCTCGAGTCCTTCTGACTTGGGTTTGGGTTGGATCAGGCAGACTGAGAGAAAGCACACTACGTCTCTGTAATCCCACAGAGTCCTTCACACATTAGATGTTCCAGGATCAATGTCTCCCAAATTACTCAAAAAAGGTTACTACCTGGTTAACTGCCCCTCTTCCTCAAACTAGAATGTGAAATTAAAACTCACGATGATTTGCAAAAAAAAAAAAAAAAAAGGCTTGTGACATTGCATGCAACCAAACCCAAGCCAACAGTCAGCAAAAATCAAAATCAAAACTAGCAAACATTTCTGGCTTTCCAGGACTCTTTCTTATTCATGCTTGGGTTTTAAAACCCCACAAGACAACAGGAGTACTCTAATTGGAGCCTGGGAGGAGGCACAGAATGGCCAGTTGCTAGTAAAACTGAAAGCATTTATTTATTATTTAATTTGTTTGCCCAGGAGACTTTGCTCCTGATGGAACATCTGGCTTTCATTGTAGACTAACTTTTACCTAATTGTACAGCTGGGGAGATTAAGGCACAAAGGGTCACAGGCCGAGCCCAGCCAGGACCCAGCCCCCCCTACAAAGGCTTTGCTCCTCGCTTCAGGGTAGAGACCACACTCCTTGCCTCTGGTCCTCCAGTGGAGACCTATAAATAAGAAAGGAATTACTCTTTCAAGTCCTCACTCACTTTCCTTCTGATTCTCATTAATGGCAGGATTGGGCGCTGAGGACAAGGAGGGAGCTGGAAGAGGCAGGAGGAAGGGCAGCAACCACAGTGGTTCCAGACCATAGGCGGGTAGAGGGGGTGCAGTACAGTACAGACCCAAGCTGGTCTTCCAGGGGTCCTTTGTCAAAGCCCAGCTCTTCTGCCTCAAAGTGGCTGGCACAGAACAGGCAGAGTCCATTTTCCAGCTGCTAGGGGAACAAAGGAAGATTTCAACTGCACCATCAGGATGCTGGAATGGAAAATGAATTAACTTCCTACCTGGAGTGGCAGCTGCCACCAATGAAATGTTCTTCATTGAACTTGAATCTCATTTTTACTAATTCCAGTGTGAGCTTGGGCAGGTTGTTTAATCTCTCTGAGGCTCACTCAATTCCCTGATATCGTGGAATTGTTGGGAGATAATTTATGTAAAGTACCTAGTATAAATAGCTGATGTTTAGTAAGCACTTTAAAAAAAAGGTAGCAATAACCAGTCTTTAAAAATTGCTCATGAAATCATGCACTATCGTACATTCATTTATACAAATGCTTTCCCCTTCAGGGTTATCTGGAGAACATGATGCAATGAACAAGGATTGAGGTGGGGCTAGAGTGCTTGTTTGGGCCTCAAACCCTCCTAACCACCAGGGAACTGAGGAAGTGGTGGCACAGGACCTTGAAGATACGTGATAACAATCAAGAAACTTAAAATCTATCTTGTGTGACAAGTGCACCTGAGCAAAGGTCAAGTGTTAGTTCAGGGCTCTATCACCTGATATAGCCAAAGGGGGGACCACCTAAGTCAGACTCAGAATCAACGAGGTCTAGAATTATCAGGGAACACTTCAGAGAAGTGGGACTAGATCTGGGTTTTGAAGGATGGGTAGGAGTAAGAAAGGCAGAGTGGCCCCGGTAGAGTGTTCCAGAAGACAGTGTAAATGATGGCACAGTTTGGGTGAGCTTGGGCCAGAGATGAAGGTGAGCAGTGAGAATACCAATCTGGACAGAGAAATGACAGGCAGATAGGGGTGCAGAGGGCAGCGTGCTATATTCTGGGAGGCCTTGAGGGTCAGGCATAGGTACGGTGTTCCTCCTGGGCTATGGACAATATAGGCTATTGTGCTAGGGAAGACCATGATATGCGGGTACTGGAGGAAGCTCACATGCATAGACAACATGGATGGGACTAGAAAATACTAAACACTGATACTGTCTTAGAATTTCCTGGACTTCCTGCCTCACCAAGGCTCAGTCTAGCCTTCTCAACCCATAAATGTGTAACATTTCTCTCTTTTATGGACCCAAAATCATGTTTTATTTCCCTGAATTTCGTGTACACCCTATTGTCCTTGGTCAGGGAACATACGCAGCAGTGTATCTGTCCTGGTATCATAGCATTTTGGCCAGGAGTAACCCAGCTTCGATGCAGCTCAAGCCTGCTATGAAAGTCCAAGTTGTTGGTTAGCCAAGACTTTCAGAAAAATAAGGAGATAAAGTAAGAAAAATTAGACTGGAAACCACTTACCCCATTTAGCCATTGTTTAGATTACAGACTTGAACAAAGCAAAATGAGACTAAGCCTGATACAGAAACATTCATGGTGAGTCTTAGGAGAGAATAGGGATGCAGAGGAGACCGTAGCATTAGGTGGCTCTCATTCTTATGGTATCGCAACAACTTTATACCTCTTACCCTGATGGTTCCTGGGGTGGTGGCATGAAAAACACAATTTAGAGAGAGCAGACATCAATAAGAATCCTTATTCTACCACTTCTAGTTGCGTGATCCTTGGGCAGATCACTGAACTTTTTTGTCCCTCATCTTCCTTGTCTATAAGAGGACAACTTTATGTTTCAAGGATCAAATAAGGTCGTGAGTGCTAAAGCACCTTGAAAATGGATTTCTAAATATATGGTGAGCACCTATTATAGGCTGAGCACTGTGCAAGGTGGTAGGAATGAGTGGGGTTGAATTCAAATAATTATAATGTAGCTCACAGCACATTTCTCAAAGTGCACTCTATAGAGAATGAAGAGATGTTGCCTGAATACACATGTCCCATTGTCATGTAATGTATGATGTGCTGGAAAACTAGAATTCTCCACTGCAAGACTTCTCAAAACATGTAATATGCTAATGTGCATTGGGCTATGAGCAATGGGATGCTTGAGTTAGAGCTATTGATTTTCAACAGCAAGAGCAGTCCTCTTCTCTTTGCTAGTAAACCTCAATTCATTTCACCTCAGTAACACTTATCTCAAGAAACATCCAAATATTTCAAATAAAAATAAATTTTAATTCAATTTAATTTAGTAAAGAGAAAGACATACGCTTCTTTTTATTAAATCATGGTTTTGGGTATTTATTTGATAAGCAATAAGTATGCTGAAAATGGCACTCTAGGACTTGACGATATAGGGGAAATCTTCTGTGTGGGTCTTTCCTGGTTTTTATTTCCCATTTGTGTCTTAACCCTGCCTTCAACTTGTGTAAACTGACCACTCTCACCAGAAACAGTCAATGGAGGTGCCAGCAACATTATTGGACCATCTTGCAAGGGCAAGTCAGCCATCAAAGGGATCACACAATGTGGTTCTTCTTTTCAATAGGTTAGGCTACATAAAAGAGAGGTTTGCTGCCAAGTTCAATTCCCATGTCCCAGTAGCTTGATATAATTTGTCACAAATCTACCTGGTTCCTACTTGTTCCTACTTAAATACCTTTTTTTTTTTTTTTTTTTAAGAAACAGGGTCTTGCTCTGTTGCCCAGGCTGGAGTTCAGTGGCACAATCACAGTTCACTGAAGCCTTGAACTCCTGAATTCAAATGATCCTCCTGTCTCAGCCTCCCAAGTAGCTGGGACTACAGTCATGTGCCACCACACTGGGCTATTTTTAAAATATTTTTGTAGAGATGGAGTCTCACTATATTCTCCAGGCTGGTCTTGAACTCCTGGGCTCAAGTGATTCGCCCACCTTGGCGTTCTAAAGTGTTGGGATTACAGACGTGAGCCACCACACCTGGCCTTTCTACTTAAATGTCTGAGAGAAATATCAGCATATCAAAGTAGCCAAGGTTGGAAGTCAGGGCGATCTGGCTGTGACATCTGTCACCCGATTGATCACTAGGATTTATTTGGCTGATCTGGATGGCTAAGCTTATGTCCCTTCCCTCTCTTACCACTCCATGTACATCCCTCCAGAAGCTGTGGGCTTGGTCAAAGCGGATGACCATCCCAGGTGGAGGAGAACCAGTCTTTGGTTAAGCATATATGAGTAGCTGCCCTCCCCTGCTAGAACCTGCAAATAAGCTCTCAAAGTGGCCCAGGTTGAGATTGGGATTCCTCCTCCCTCCCGATCTTAAACAACGACCAAGGATAAAGGCAAGAATTAGCCTAAAGGTAGAGCTGTTTTGAGCCTTGCTCCCAGAAGGACAATGAGTGTTATTAAAAACATCCATTACTGTGTACATATGATCTGTGTTTCATGATCCTGGAAGAGAAGGCCTGAATCCTAGCCTGTGAGACTTTTAGAATAACTTTCTCTGGAAATCTTCCTGAGATGCTGAGCTCTGTCCTTTCTATTTCCATACCTTTCAGTCCAACTTGAAGGTAGTTTAGAGAATTAAGATAAATGCAGAAAAAAAAATTTATTTCCACTGCCTTTTGCAAATGGAGTACCTTGAAGCAAGACCACACAAAGTCACTAGCCCAGCACACCTTCAGGAGTCAGCATGGAAAAGAAAAAAAAAAAAATCATTGTGTGAGTGGACCCTCTTCACAATTAAAACAGGGAAGAACTGACAAGCTAACCGTCTTGTCTTTCAGGGTCTTATCTTCACTTAGCTCACACTCAATTCCACTAGAAATGGCCTGTCTTCTAAGCCTTGCATTCCAGCCTCCTAAATACAACTTTCCCCATTCTACTTTCCTTCACAGCTGGCTCTCACCTCACCCTAAGCTCGAGCAGCCCTGTCATCATTATCCACACAAACCTTTTCTTCTCATTGTCATGCATGTATTAGATTTTCATCCCTAAGCTTGGGTGTAAGCTTCCTGAAGTTGCGACTTAATTTCTTTAACCACCAACAGTACCTAACTCAGTCATGGACATATAGTAAGCAGTCTCCTACCAAGTATTAGTCAATTTTTGGAGGGGGGGGGAATTACCAGCCAAGCATTTAAAAATGGAAGGATTGCTAGTTTAATAGTGTCACTATTTATTTGTCTCTAGCAATAGAACTTAGGTTAGAAGGAAGAAACCAGGGGGCTTTCTCACCCCTTGCCATCTTCTTCATTACATACTCCACTATATTAATAGATTACACCCCTTCACCTATCAACATATCAACACTGTTCAAAACATTTTCCAGTAACATATGTACTACACACACACACTCACACACTCATCATCCTTTTGTTTGTTTGTTTGCCCCGGCAGACAATGCCTAAGAAGTTGGTTCTCTGTCGTTCACTCTCCTCCTAGGCTTTAAAAAGCATGAGAAAGGAAAATGTTGTAGATACTAGCATCTGATTATAGGGGGTGCAAGAAATCTGTATTCTTGCTGTTGACAATTCACCCTGCACGGGAAAGAGTGTCATGCATTGTAGAGAGAGAAAATGCTAAATCTGCCCTTCAGATAATACATCTCTGCTTAGGAAAGCAGAAATTGGGGGGCAAACACATTGAGTCACTCCTTCTTTCATTATTTTTGACATTGATTTGTCATTAAGAAAATTTATTAGGCTCCAGATTAAATTGATTTGAAAAATCATTAATTCATGGGATGAAGCGAGAGCCGTTTGGTCTCCCCATGCTGAAATGAGGCAGTATTGATAAAACAAAGGGGAAAATATCAGAGCTGTTTAAAATGCACTTTTTCCCACTTGGAGAAATATTTTGGACATAATTCGGGGAAGATATTCTAATAGTCAATCTTAGTCCACTTTTAGCCCGAAGAGGATTTTCCCAGTGTCTAAATCAGAGAGATGGGTATGAATTTCAGAGTGAATGACTTCAGAAGAAAGAAAGGTATCAATTGACCAATTTGCTTAAATAGAGATTAAAACACAGCCTCCCTCCTCCCCCAACAAGAGAAAATCAGAATCCCACTTGTCTGCACCCCAGTGCTGCCGCTTCCCAAAGAACTTTCCCCTTCTCCACTGTGATGACTTTCAGTAGAGCCAGGGCAATCACCTCATTTAAGGTAGCTTGATCTAATTTAAGGCAGGACTGTTGTTTGCCTGATTACCTCCCCAACCCTTCAAAAATTACGCGGAATATAAACTGCTGTGGAACGTGCCATAAAAACAGTTTATCTTTTCTCTGAGTCATCTTCTGCTATATTTCCAAAAGAAAATCAAGCATAAAACCCACCTCCATTATTGTATTAATCAAGACTGTTGTTTGCAAATGAAAGAAAAGCCTTAAGGAAGAAAGGAAATTTATTGGTTCATACACCAGAAAAGGCCAGGGGTGTCATGGCTTAGGTTGAGCTGAAGCAGGTGGTTAGACAATGTCATCAGGACCTACTTCGTCCTCCTCCTCCTTCTCCTTCTTATTCTCTCTCTCTTTATCTCTCTCTCTTTTTCTCCTTCCTTCCTTCCCTCCATTTCTTGGCTCAAGCAGACTTTCCCACGGGTAGCCCCCATTCACTCTGAGATTACGTCTTCTTTACAACTATTAGTTTGGTTCAAAAGTAATTGCAGTTTTTGCCATTAAAAGTAGTGGCAAAAAATTTTACCAGGCCTTCTCTAATAGTAATTTCTATGGAAAAAAGCTTCTCTTTTCCAAGGATACCAACAACTGTCCGTGAATTAGACTTTTGAATTGAATCTTTTGCTTGAAAGGGAACTTCAATCTCTCATTTATTCACTCATCCATTCCATTGCCTTCTTGTCCATCCGTCTGTCTGTCTGTAACCTATTCTTTATTCGTGTACTAAGTTTTGGGGACCAGAGGCAACCTTGCCTTTCACCGACTCTGAGAACAGACCGCAAGTGTAGCTGTTGCAAGCACCAATCCTTGTGGCATAACAGATGTGGTTAAGGGTGATGGGGTCATCTTTTGCTTCTCTAGAAATGTCTCAAAATGGCTGAGTTTTCCAAGCAAATTCAAGGAGGCCTGGAAGGCAGACATTGGCTCTGAGAAAAGGTGAAGAGTTAAGTTTACAATCAGGGGTACCCCTCATGACATTTGGGACCTGCTGGAATGCAGAGAAGCCACTGAGAAGAGGTGGTCCTGAAAGGCTGCATTTGGCACTGGAGCTGTGTCCTGGCACCACCATGTGTGACATGAAATGATAGTTTCTGGTGACCAAATTTTTAAAACCAGAATTTACACACACAACACACTTTGGAATTTTGATGCACTGCACACACCCCAGGCTTCACTTAAGCTCTGTCTGTATTTGAGTGTGTGTGTGTGTATAAATGTGTTTGTGTGTATTCATCTGAAAGTTGGGAGACTCCAGGAGAAGGAGCCAAGAGCCCCAGCCAGAGGCTATCCTGATAGCAGGATGCTTATTTTACAAATTCTGTGTTTGCTACAAAGCCTCGCTGGCTCCTCCCAACCCCTTGAAATCTTGACCTGCCTGGATACCATAGCATCTTGTTTGGCCTCTCTTCGATGTTATTTTACTCTATTTGGGAGATTTGTGTTGTTTTCATATGAAAGGGAAGGTGTAACACAAAGGGCGTCACTGAAACTTTTCACAGCTTACCTTGGAGACCTCAGGCTAACTAAAGAATCATAGAACTGGAGACACCATCGCAAGTAGATAGAACTTCACAACTTTCACAGCATCTTTGCATCAATTATCAAATATTTGCAAACATTAATAATCCATGATGATCAAGCAGTGACTATATGTTGGGGATTGTATTCAGTGAATTTTATATCTTATTTAATCTGTCTAATAATCATGCAAGAATAAATATTATCCTCACTTGACAAATGAACAAACTAAATATCAGAAAGATTAAACAACTTGCCTCAGGTCATATACTTATTAGCAACAAAGTCCAGATTCAGACCCAGATGACTGAGCTCTTTTCAAAAATATTAGCCCAGTGCTTTTGACATAGGGACACTGAGCAAATACTCTCAGGATAAACAAAATGAATTAACGAATAAATGAACAATTTTACCATGCCTGTGTCACTTCAGTGGACCCTATCGTGCCCCTGACTCTGAGGCATAGGTAACATTCAGAGACTAACGATTAGGAAACTCATGACTCTAGCAAATCTGTCCCACTCCCATCCTGTCTCTTAGGAACCATTGACAAACTGAGTCCTAGTCTAAGATCCTTAGCTGAGCCTTACTGGTCTCAGCCGAGTTCATTAATGCTATTGTGGTTCAAAGATGGTCAATACTCCAGCCACTGCCTCCGATCAGACTACATGAAAAAAAGGAATGCAACTTCTTCCTGTGTTTTGCCAATGCACAGTATGTTGTGTGGGTAATTTCTGGTCTGGCCAGTAAAAACCTCCGGGAGCCTTCCTTTAGGTCTTTAATTATGAACTGTAGGGGACACCACAAAATAAATACTTAAAATGTCTAGACAACCAGTCATCAGAGTAGGATAATTAACTTCAAACATTCTAAATTGTTGGAGGAGTCGTTATTCACCTTCTGTAGTTCCTTTCCATATCCTTCCCGAGCCAATATGTTTGTAGCAACAAGGCCAGGGAACTAGTTGAAACCTTCTCCTGATACAAAGCAGCCTCTTTCCCCTGCTCTTAAATGACATGTCACAAAATGACCAGAGAACATACAATAAAGGAACGTAAGCTGAGACCATTAGTTTTTCCAAAGAACGGGGGAAAAAAACTTCTCGATTTTTAGTTACATCAAAATGCAAAAGAGCAAGCACAAAGACAGATTCGGGAAAGTACTCTTTTACTTATTTAGTCTATTTTAAGTATCTATAACTTTCTATTTATTACTAAGGAAAAAATTAATTAAGCCATCCTAGTTTTTGACGAGACCTTAGCAAGTTTGTCTCCTGACATCTAAATGTGATTATTCTACTGTTGAACTTGGGATCTTTCTCCCCCTACACGTCGTCACTGCCCACAAAACTTCCTCTAAGGAAGTATTTTTTGCATTAAGCTCACATTAATTTCTTCTTTTTTTTTTTTTTTTGCAATCTAAAGGCAAAGCACTTCATGAAAGAGATATGGACTTCACAATCAAAACTTGCTGCGAACGTATCTGACTCCTGCCTTCACTTACAAGGGAGCGTGTGGGGAGCCCAGAGGCCTTGCTGTTAATCAGATCCAAAACCTGAACTCAAACAGCCTTGCTTTAGGCAACGAGTAGATCTTAAAACCACGAGCCATGGGAGAGCAAAGCTGAGAGTGGCTCTGAGGCAGAGGAAAGCTGTTCAAAATGTCAAAAGCTTACTTCCCCATACCTTTTCACATCATCCTCCTGGCAGACAATCTTTCGATAAGACATCAAATAACTCATAAGAACTCTCATTGTTTGATCCCAATGTCATTTTCCTTTAAATCAAAGAAATGCCACATCAACTGTTATTTAATGAATATTTTATGATATTACATTTATAATGACCATATTTAATTGCTACAGCTCTAATTAAAGGTGATATCTGATTGCATGCATGTACTTTTGAAAAACCATAATTGTCTTGTGCAAGCCGCTGAATAGATTTAGGAATCTTCAATAACAAAATTACATTAATAGCATATGCTATTAAATATGATTGATGGCAAAATTGGACCCCTCTTGGTTCTCTACCACACAAAAGCACACACTGCTTTTGAAGACGGCGCCTCTAGTGTCAACAGGAGAGCCAGGAAAAATAGACTGGTGCCACCAAGGCCTGCCTTCCCCAAAGAGAGGGCAATATCTTAGTAAGAATAAAAGATGCCTCTGGCATTTCAGCCCTGTGTTAAATGGGTTGATGAACATTTACTTGACAGGCTTTGTGTAGCAACCCCACTCCAGTGAGGCCAGAGGAACCTATGATAGAAGGCCACTTAGAGGTGGGCAGCAGTGTTTGGGAAGGTCCCCTACAGGTGGCCACCTCCAGTGAAAGCCACCGTCTCTAGAAGTAATCAGCACACACCAGCAGCAAGACAGTAATTTGGTGTACAACTACGGATGGTGAGTAGACCATGTGTGTGCCCTAGATCCTCCATGGCTTGTTTCTTCAAGTGTCTTTATCAAGCTAGCAACTCTGATCATAGAGCCCGTCATGAACAACAGGAGGAAAAATAAAGAGAAATACTAGATTCCAAAATAAATAATGTGAACTAGAGCCAAAATGATAAATTATAATTGAGAAGAGTGGATGAATGGAATCACATGTTTGCAGCTGCCTTTTCCCCAATTTAAACCTTATCACAGTCCTTGGAGGGTGAGATAAGGAAATTGAGGCTCAGGGACAGCAAGTAACCTTGGTCTTTCAGACTCCAAATCTCACACTCTTTCAACAATAGCAGACTCTGCCTCTTAGAAGGTAAAAGCATGAATGCACATCAAGAGATCTATTGTATTAGTCTGTTCTCATGCTGCTAATAAAGACATAACCGAGACCGGGTAAATTATAAAGGAAAGAGGTTTAATGGACTCACAGTTCCACATGGCTCAGGAGGCCGCACAATCATGGCAGAAGGCAAGGAGGAGCAAAGTCACATCTTACACTGTGGCAGGCAAGAGAGCATGTATAGGGTAACTCTCCTTTATAAAACCATCAGATCTGTGAGATTTATTCACTATCACAAGAACAGCATGGGAAAGACCTTCCCCCATGATTCAATTACCTTGCACCAGGTCCCTCCCACGACATGTGAGAATTATGGGAGCTACAATTTAATATGAGATTTGGGTGGGGACAGAGCAAAATCATATCATCTATTGTGCTTCAGATTTAATACGCTGTGTGGGACACAGTTCAGGGGACACTGAACTGACATAACACACTGTGCGTGCTCCAGTTTGTGGGTCTAAAGAGAGGACTTCTTATTGGGAAGGGCAATGGTTGCAAAACCATGTTGGGATAACACCTTCACAGAGATATGCTGATGGCCATCTAAGATCAAGGTTTGGTGCTCATGGAGCATTGCTTGGTGTCTAGTGGAAGAAAGTGCATAGACATGAAATCATGCCAAAGACAGCACTGAACTTTCCAGTTCTGATGAGAGCTTATCCAGTTACTCTTACTCATCTCCCTTCTTGGCTCTGGTTGGAAAGAAAGAGAGCAAATGAAATTCTTGAGCCCTAGATCCACCTACAGGATGGTCATTCTTACTTTAAGTCATGATAGCAACCACTACCATTCATAGGATATAATAGTCTTAAACATGTGCCAAGGACTGTACTAGATGTTTCACGTACCTAATCTCACTGACTTCTTAAGGAAGTAAGAATTACAATAATTCTCTTCGATAGCTGAGAAACTGAAGTTCCAGAAGTTAAGAAAACTGTACCAGGTCTCTCCAGCTACTGTCAGAAGCAGCATTTGAATCCAGGACCAGCTGATTTTGAAGATCTTGCCCTTAAGCACAAAGATGCACTGTCTCACAAGAAAGATGGCTGAAAATTCCAGAAGACTAACCCTTTTCTGTAGCTTGGCAGGTGGATGGACTTTGCCTGGGGGACTTAGTTTGTTAGCCTGAAACTAGCCTCATAAATGTTTACTGATACAAGCTCATTACTTTTCATCGTATTGGTCCTGGGCTGACTAGAGAGAAACTGTTCTCACCGTGAGAACAAGGTGAAAGCCAGAGAATGCCTTAGAAGTGAGCCTTCAGTTTTCCAGATCCCCCTCGCCTTACATCTTGGGTGGAAAGGACTGAAATCATCTTCTTCCTGCCTCCACCTACATGGTATTAAAGGTCCTGGCTTAATGGTCATCTCCCGGAGAGTCATGTGTCAACCCTCTATCACACACAGATGCTGCCAGTATCAGCTAGGATGGAGGCTACATTTCTTTGTCAATTAAGCCTCCAAATATTAGACAGTAAAACCATATCACTGATAGGCAGTAAAGAGGAGAATGAAAAAACCTAACTTGCAATATATTTTAAAGGAAGACAGTGTGATTCACTCTAGAAATAATTCTAATGGACAATAAACATATAAATAATTTCATTGCACTAGTAATCAATCAATGTACATTTTTAAAAGAATATCCTCTTTTTCTACCAATAGAAATAGCAAAGATTTAAAAGAAATACATCTTACACAGTAATAAAAAGGAACAAATTACTAACACACACAGCAACATAGATGAATCTCAAATGCATTATGCTAAGTGAAAGAAGCCAGGCTCAAAACTGTGTGATTTTTATTTATGTGACATTCTGGAAGCAGCAGAACTACAGAGCTAGGGGTGGGGAGAGAAGGTGGCTACAGAGGAGACAGGGGGAATATGGGACTATTCTATATCTTGATTATGGTGGTGATTCCCCAACTATATATGTTTGTGAAAACTTGGAGAACTTGACACCAAAAACAACAAACAAAAACAATCATTTTTTTTTCTGTAGGTAAATTATACTTCATTATTAAAATGGAAAAATTAGTACAATCTCAATTTCATAAAAAAGAAAACATTGTAGCAAGTCATATGCCAGATTTTTAATAGTTCTTATATCTAGTGATGCGTTATGGATGCTATTGACTTTCTCTACCCACTTCCCTAAACTGTATAAAATTCTTTAGAGTAATCATATATTGTTTTGTTTACAGATGCTGAAAAAAAGTATTTTCATGTTTTTTAAAAAGGAAGAAAGAAGGATAATTCCCTGTGATAATGAGTAGATAACAAGATACGCACCCTTATAGACCACTGGGAAAAGTTTGCCTTTATAATGTAGTGATACACCTCAAAGGTACTGCAGTGTGTGTGCCTTTTAGGTGTCCATAGTAGGAAAAGTGAAAGTGTTTGCAGATGGGTATTCGTTAAGTTGCTTATGATAGAAAAAACGTCAAAGAATCCTAAATATCTAATAATAGAAGACTGGTTAAATGCATTATGATATATCTATTCAGTAGTATACTTTGTAAACATTAATTATTAATATATGTAGATGATTTGATATGGAAAGATGTTGAATGACAACAAAGCATATATGTATTACATAAATGTGCATACAAAAATTCCAGTTAGATATTTTCAAATGTTAACAGTTATCATATCCAGGTAATGACATTTTTTCAGGGCATTATTTTCTAAATTTTTCTGTCAATTTTATACAAGTGCATGACCATAATATCACATTATTGGTGCTATCATGTATACACATATATGATATACACATGTTTTCTTCTTTATCCTTATTAAAGCTTTTTTGTCTCCAATTCTGTATTGTCTGATAAGACTACTGTTTCATTAGCTGTGTTTTAGTTAGTATTTGCCTGATGTTCATTCAGTTACATTCAGTCTTTAACATTTCTATGCTGTTTTAAGTTGTGTTTTTTAATCCAATTTGATGGCTGCTGCCTTTAAGTAGATGACTTTAATCTATTATGATTAACAATACATTTGGCCAGACATGGTAGCTCACACCTGTAACCCCTGCACTTGGGAGGCCGAGGAGGGAGGATTACCTGAGTTCAGGAGTTCAAGACCAGCCAGCCGACATGGCAATACCCTATCTCTACTAAAAGTACAAAAATTAGCCATGTGGTGGTGCGTACCTGTAGTACCAGCTACTCGGGGGCTGAGGCAGGAGAATCGCTTGAACCCAGGAGGCAGAGGCTGCAGTGAACCGAGATAGTGCCACTGCACTCCAGCCTGGGCTTTTTAAATTTTCCTCAGCTCCTTTGGGATTTAGTAATTGCTTCTGACTTTCTCAGTGGCTCCTCTTCTATGTTTAACATCCATATGTTGCTCTAACATCTTCTAACAAAACCAGAGGTTATTCTGTGGCTTTATTTTCCTTTCATTGAAACCAAGGAACTTCAGTAACTATCAGTGTATTTCCCTCACAAGCTTCCTCTTCAGTGTTTTCTAGAATTTTAATTGCAATTTAAAAAGTTTAATTACAGGTTTAAAAGAATAGAATATTAGAGTACAGATAATATTTAACGACACTGATCAACATTTCTTAACCAATTTTTGAGATTACTTGTTTTTCTTTTTTTATGGTATTTTCATTCCTTCCCGCTAGAGTTATGCTCCCCTTGGTGAATGAAGTATGTCCTTTAGTAGTTCTTTCCATAAGGGCCTGTTAAAAATATATGCCTTGAAATATTTAATTTTGTTCTCACTCTTTTTTTTTTTAATTTGTATAGTTTTGAGACAGGGTCTCACTCTGTTGCCCAGGCTGGAGTGCAGTGGTGCGATCACGGCTCACTGTAGCCTCGACCTCCTGGCCTCAAGGGAACCTCCTGCCTCAGCTTCCTGTGTAGCTCCGATTACAGGCCACTGCATTCGGCCTGTTCTCACTCTTTAAACATAATATAGCTAGACATAAGATCTGTGTACTCCATTATTTGTCTCAACATTTAAAGGTATCATGCTTTGGTTTGCTCGGGACAAGTCTGGTTTTTACTAGTTCACTCAGCACTTTAGGGATACTACCCTCTGAAAACTAAGAACTTTCATCAAATTAAGAAATTCTTAGTCATCATTATTTCAAATATTACACCTTCACTATAGGCACCCTATTTTTCTCTTTTGAAACTCTTTTTCTACATCTTCTGAAGCTTCTCAATATATCATGTTATTGAACTGATATTTTATATCTTTCATTTCTTTATTGCTTGTCATGTACTTGGTGGATTTCTCAATTCTATGTCATGTTTTTAAACGACTATTCCCAGTCAAAAAGCACCCCGTGAAATGTGATTTATTTTCAGAATTTCTAACTGTTTCCTTCACATATCTTCCTTTTCTATTTATTTCTGCCTATTTTATTTCACAATTATATTTTATTCCTTATGTAGATAGCATACTTTTTAAAAATCTCATTAGTGACTCTAAGTATACTTATTTTAAATCATTTTCAGGCATGTCTGCTTTTGAAAATTTCACCTTGAATGCATTCCTCTTCCAAATATTGATTTTGCTAGTTACTAGTTTTCCCCTATGTGTTTGAGAGTTTAGCCTGCAGACTCATTTTGAGTGGCAATTTCTTATTTTAATTTTTGTCTTTACTTAAGTCTATGAGCCTCTCTCGCCATCCAGATATTTTGTGTTTATCTCTATCCAGGGCCCCAGCACCCTTAGGCCTTCAGCCCAGGTCTAACACTGGTAGCTTAGAGCAGTGCTTCTCCAATAATCTGTGTTAATACAGCAATTTGTTACCCTGTCCTTGAAGGACTGATGTTTCTGTAAAATTTGATAAAAATAAATTACCAAGAAAAATGACTATCTGTTTGTGTACCTTGGCCATATATATTACTATGAAAGCTATAAATGGCAAATAGTCCACAGGTATGTCAGTTGGGACACCACACCACACTTTGAGTTGGGGCTCCTGGCCAAAGGATATTGAGGATTTTATGGATTCAGTCATGGGTTCAGCTGGTCTTGGCCTGGGAGACTGCAGGTGTTTCTGTCTACCTTTCCAGGTTATCAGCTTTTGGAAACTACAGCCCTAGGAGCAGACATTACTTTTCCTTCTCACCCTTCTTTTATGAGAAGGAGCATCCTACCCGAGTCCCTAATTTCAAAAAAATGAAACTGGTTTGGTTCTCAACTTCACATGAGAAACCTCAGGGAAATCAAAATCACATGACACATACTAGCCAATGAGATGGGAGGAGAAATCTGGTCACGGCTTCCTGTCGCTTAAAAAGAAGCATAAGAAGAAGACTTAGTCTTATTCTCCACATAAGAATGTTGATGTAAAGAGATGTGAAGTGTAGCAGCAGCTATTTTGTGACCATGAGGGAGTCAACCCAAAGACAAAGCCAACATACCAAGGAGGGCAGTGCTGAAAAATAAAGAGAATTCAGGCCCTTGATGCTGATCAGTCACTGAATTAGCCGACCCAGAAGTCACCCTCCTTCATTACCTCTCTTATCAGGTATAAAGAATTTGCTTATTATTCTAACCAATACATCTATTATTGCTACATGTTTAGACTATAAGTATGTAGTGTGAATCTGTATTACCTTCTTAACTTCAAATCACTCTCATTACTATCATAATTTTTAGGATAATTCATGGTAATATTTTCAAGCACAGGAAGTAACTCAGAATTAGCTTTAAAATATTTGTGGATACTTTTGGAAAATTGCTTTATGAGTTGATAAGAATATTTTCTGGTTAGTATATTTAGTTTGTTTGGTAAATGGGAATTCCTGAGGTGTCCAACATTTTAGTCAACATTTATTCAGTGTCTGTTAAATCTCATACATTGTAATGGAAGTCATGAAGATCATTACAGAAAGATAGGATCTTTCCCCTTAAGGAATCTAACTAGGAAACAAGCCTTACAACAATAGTATGCTACAGCAAATTATGTAGGGGGTCAGAAAAGAACAACAGATTTATGTAAATATTCTCAGTGGATGCTTATTTACATTGATAGCTCAGTTACCAACTTATTTCTCTACTGATCAAGCATAAACCCAGCCCATGCCCACTCTTCAGTAAATGTTGAACAAGGTAGAACAGCCTGTTGGAGATTTTCTATCTATAATTAGATGAACTGGAGAATTATTTCCAACTAGTTTCAAAATCTCTAGTTCGCATGTCTTTGAATGTCAGTGAAGGAGTTATCAAATTTGAAGAAATATTCCTTAGGGTAGTATGTTCATTAAATGTGTAACTTTGTCAGAGTGCCACCGCATTAAAGATTTTTTTTACAGCCAAGTGGTGAGAAAAGTACCTTTAGAATAGTTGCTCACTGACAACATATAAAGTGAAAATTGCGCGTGTTCTCAAGTCTTTACACATTTCTCCGACTGATCACTGGCTCCTTTGAAGGCTGGAGATTTGTGTGTAGCATGCCTGCGGGCTACGTATGTTAAAAGTTAACAGGAAAATGTGTACCAGAAATTGATGGAAGATTCTCTTAGATCAGTTCTTCAGTGTGCCTGCTTACTGAGCCAGATTGTTAGTGGTTTCTTTACAGCTGAAAATGCAGCAGCAACTGAGTATTTGTGTGAAGAGCTGACCCATGAGATGGTTAGTTGTCAAAATCAATGCCTACATTTCCATTTCATCCATGCTAATTGCAGTGTAGTTTGATTCTTTTTTAATATTTTAGGAAATTTCTGTTTTATTCTTTTCAAGCTAGAATAGAATAGAAAAAATAAATATATGGGAAGCTACACATAAGATAAATGTCCACCTAATATAGAAACAGAATTGTATTTTAAGTCAAATATCTTTATAACAAAGATATTTGTTATATCTTTATATATCTTTATAACAAAGATATTTCCAAGCCCCAGTCAATAGCTGCTTGATTTTGAGCCGTCTTTACTGCCTCAGAAAACAGAAAACAAGCAAAGCATTCTCCTGAAGATCTGTGCAATGGAAGCCAAGCTGTCGGCTACTTGTCTGATCAATTACCTGTTTGCTCAGCAAAGCCAATGTGTACTTTCGGCTCTATCAACAGGGATGCCAAGACTGGAAGCAACTGGGCAAGAGAACAAATAAGGAAAACAAAGTCTGAACACCCACACAGGCCAAGATACAAAGAAAGAGATTTTCTAAAGAATTGGTAAACTGGCAGGAGTGGCAATTGATACAACTATGTCAAAGGGTGATTAATTTGGACATATCTTTTAAAATGAAAATTGGGCTTACCCTATAGTCCAGGAATTCACTTCTCAATATCTACCCTAGAAAAATGTATGTGCACAAAAAGCACATGTAAGATGTTCATTGTAATATAGCTTGTATTAGATAAAAAATAAATAGCAAGTTAAGCGTCCATTAACAGGTTAAATAAGCCATGATACATACGTAGTTGTTAAATATAATGAAGTCAATCTGAATTTGTCACCATGGGATCTTCTTTAAGACACAAGGCTGGGTGGGAAAAAACACATTTTTGAGTAATGTATACAGCTGACTACTCTATATTAAATCAATTGATCATAAAACAATACTCCTTATTTTCCAAAAGTACTTTATTTTCCAGAAGTTCTCTATATGCAAATCATAGAAGAAGACTTGGATGTTTACATCTCAAATTGGTAACAGTGACTACCTCTGTGGAGGTGAGAGGAGACCAGGGTTGAAAAGAAGGGATTTTAAAGAGGCACTATGCATTTATTTGTAAGGTTTTCCTTTATACAGATAAAAGCTTAATTTTATACATATTTCACATATTAATAATAAAATTAAAATAGATAAACAAATGAAAAGCAATGTAACTCTGTGTGGTTTAAATTTAAACCTATGCTATACACAGGAAAGATTTGCTTAAAGTCCTCTGGAGTTCCGATTCCTTGAGCTGATGTCATGATTCTGGGCATTGAGGATTCTTAGAAAGAGGAAACAGCGATATGGGGAAAGCCTCTTCCCTCTCCCCAGTTCATTCCTGTATAAGCAAATATCAAACTACAGTGGCCTCCTGAGCTCTGCTTCATCAGTACCACCTGGCTTGGAACCAACTCTGTGTCACATCCCACAACCCTTCAACACTCTCCTCATGTCTCCTAAGTCAGCAATGGATTCTTGAAACATCCTTCGATGTA
This sequence comes from Symphalangus syndactylus, assembly GCF_028878055.3. Lineage (NCBI taxonomy): Eukaryota > Metazoa > Chordata > Mammalia > Primates > Hylobatidae > Symphalangus > Symphalangus syndactylus. Next base: position 42,145,926 of record NC_072433.2, read on the forward strand.
TTGAGATGGAACAGAGATGATACATAGGCCACACTAACAAAAAATGTCAAGGAAAGTTGGATGGACCAAAGGTCCATGGGCTGCGCTCAAAACTCTCTAGTTTCCTCATGGGAAATCTTGCCAACTGGTTACAAATGTACTGGCAAGAGACCCAAGTGAAATACGGAATCATTAGGAGTCATTGGCCAAACAGGAGCTTTTTCTCTTAGAGTTGGTGAAATTACTGGTGCCATGTTGCTTCTGCAAGGGAAAGGATGTCTGAAAATGGAGCGAAATACAGCAGAAAAAGGAGACAAGGTGAAGGGGAATCATTCTTGATAGAACTAATTTGCTCTTCTGGGTTCAACCATACCTTAGTATGGCCTTTTAAATTATGTGCACCAGGCCCTGCGCGGTGGCTCACACCTGTAATCCCAGCACTTTGGGGGGCCGGGGCAGGTGGATCATGAGGTCAGGAGTTCGAGACTGGCCTGACCAACAAAGTGAAGTCTTGTCTCTACTAAAAATAGAAAAATCAGCCAGGTGTGGTGGCATGCGCCTGTAATCCAAGCTACTCAGGAGGCTAAGGCAGGGGAATCGTTTGAATCAGGGAGTTGGAGGGTACAGTGAGCGGAGATCGTGCCACTGCACTCCAGCCTGGGTGACAGAGCGAGACTCCATCTCAAAACAAACAAACAAATAAATAAATAAAATAATGTGTACCAATAAAAATCACTGTTATTCCTTTGTCCCCAGATATGTTCTGTCTAATACTTTCCTCCCACCAAGGCCAGATTATAGCTCTTTGAAGGCTGATGATATGGAGAGTGGAAAGTGCAGGCCACTCTCACTTGCTTCATCTTGATTTGGTGGTGAGTGTAAACCAAATTGTTGATCTCCAAGGATTGGAAGCAGAAGAAACTCATTTAGGGGAGGGGCAGTCATAGAGTCAGAGGGCTGCTTAGAGAAGAGCTCTCAACAGAGCTGTGGAATACCCTTCTCAGAGTAGCTGGAAAAGCTAAAAGTGTGTGAACATCCACACCCAGAGAGATCCCCAGGAAGCCAAAGTAGATCATGCTTTGTAGTAGATTTGCATTTAATCCAAGAGGACCTGTGCTCCTCCTCCACAACTTCAGTTCATCTCCCTTACTTAATAAAAGTCTTCTGTTACCTTGGGCAGGCACATTCTACTTCTGAAGACATTTTCACACACTGTATTTGCATGTGATCCTCAAAGCCAGTCTGTAAAGGAGCCTGATAGGGAATGAAAATCTCCCCTTTATAAATAAAGAAGCTGATGCCCAGTGGATTTCCTAAAGTCCCTGCTTAAAACTCTCCCATGACTGCATTAGAAAGGCATCTACATGCTTGTTTCCAGCCTCCTGGGCTTTTCCTGATCTGGCCTCTGTCTGCCCTTCCTCCCTCTCACTACCCCTCTTGCTCCAGCCTCACTAGAGAAGCAGCCCTTCCACTCACCCCTGCACTAGCACCGGCCGATTCATTGTCTTGTACTTTTTTCTCGTGATCTTCACATGACTGGCTCTTCCTCATCTTCCAGGTCTCAAATCAAATATTATTTTCTCGGAGATGCTTCAGTGCAATCCTCCCCAAAGTAGTCTTCACCACTACCTTATATCACATCACCCTTTTAATTTCCTTTATAGCTCTCACCTGCTGTGATTACATCTTATTCTTGCTGTTGCTGCAATTGTTGACTGGTTTATTGGTTAGGGTTCTACTAGAGAAATAGAACCATAGAATATAGAATATATATGTAACAGTGTGTGTGTGTGTGTGTGTGTGTATATATATATATATAGTGTGTGTGTGTGTATGTATACTGTTATGAATATACATATAGAGATATATACATATATAGATTTATTTCAAGGAATTGACTTCTGTGATCACATATAAAGACATACATATACGTGGAGAGAGAGGTTTATTTCAAGGAATTGACTTCTGTGATTGTGGGAGCTGGCAAGTCCAAAGTCTGTAGGGCAGGTCAGCCAGCTGGAAATCCTTGAGCAGGAGCTGACACTGCAGTCCACAGGCAGCTTTTCTTCTTCCTCAGGGAAACCTCAGTTTTGCTTTTGAAGTCTTTCAGCCAATTAGACGAGCACCCCCCCAGACTGTTAAGAATAATCTCCTTTATATAAAGTCAATTGATTGCAGATGTTTACCACATCTACCAAATATCGTCATAGCAACACCTAGATTAGTGTTTAATTGAATAACTGGATCCTGTAGCCAAGTTGATGCATAAAGCTGACCATCGCAACTGGTTTCTTCCTCATCTTTCTTTCCCCATAAGAAAGCAGATTGCATGTGGAGAGATGTCTCTGTCCTGTTCACTGGTGTATCCCTAGGCCCTTGTATTACGGAGTGAGTGACCAGGCAGCCATCTTCCTTCAATAGTTCAGATAAGCCAAGGTCACAGCTCAGGGGGGCCACAAGATGGCATCTGCTGGAGGGTGCCAGAGCAGCTGCCTACTTATCCCTAACTCACCGGAAGCCAAGACTTGGTGCCAGAGGGCTCCAAGCAGTGGTCAGTAGCCCTGACCATTGCCATGTGGGTCTCTTCTACCTTCAGTGAGAGTGAGTAACCATGCCCCTCTGCCCTCCCAACTTTGCACCCCACAACCTCACTCAAAAAGTTATCCCAAGACAAAGTCAGTGTTTCCCAGAAAGCCTGCCATGGTGGCAGGCTTTGAAGACAACAAGCCATGGACTCAGGCTGATGCAGGGAGTTAATGCATCTGAAGCTGCACCTTAGATGGAGCGAGGCTGGCTGCCCTTTCAAACGAGGCATTAAGGAATAGTGTTCACCCAGTGCTCTTCTGCCCTTCATAGTGGCAAGTGGCACCACTGAGCCCCTTCAGGGGACCCTCTCTGCAGTATGAGGGGAGTCAAGAGAGAGACATGCCCAGCTGAGGCAGGCATGGGCATCTTCATAATTTTAAATACATTTTATACTATTATTATGATACTTGTTTATGTATGTTCATTTCTTATACATCTGCCCCATTAGAATGTGAGCACCTTTAGAACAGGAATGTCGTTGAACATCCTATCAGTTAGAACAGTGCGTGGTCTTAGAAAATGCTCAACCGATATTTGGGGAAGGAAGGAAGGAAGAAGGAAGGAAGGAAGGAAGGAAGGGAGGCAGGCAAAGAAGGAAGGAAGGAGGGAGAGAGGGAAAGAAGCAAGGAAGGAAGGAAGGGAGGGAGGGAAGGAGGGAAGGAAGAGAGGAAGGAAGGAAGGAAGGCAAAGAAAGAAGGAAGGAAAGGAAGGAAATGAAGGAAAGAAGGAAGGAAGGAAAGAAGGGAGGGAGAGAGGGAAGGAGGGAAGGAAGGAAAAGAGGAAGGGAGGAAGGAAGGCAAAGAAAGAAGGAAGGAATGGAAGGAAATGAAGGAAGGAAGGAAGGGAGGAAGGGAGGAAGGGAGGGAGGAAGGGAGGAAGGAAGGGAGGGAGGAAGGGAGGAAGGAAGGGAAAGAAAGAAGGAAGGAAGGAAGAGAGGAAAGGAGGAAGGAAGGGAAAGAAAGAAAAGGATGGAAGGAAGGAAGGAAGGGAAAGAAAGAAAAGGAAGGAAGGAAGGAAGGAAGGAAGGAAGGAAGGAAGGAAGGAAGGAAGGAAGGGAGGAAGGAAGGAAGGAAGGAAAGAAGAAGGGAGGAAGGGAGGGAAGGAAAGAAGGAAGGAAGGAAGGAAGGGAGGGAGGAAAAAAAGCAAGGCTGGAGAAAAAATAAGGAGAGCAGAAAGTAATTCATTATCATTCCCTGAACCAGCCTTAGGGGCTTAGTTAGAGGCTCCTGAAATCTGGGTTCTGGAGGTTGGAGGGGTTAAGTAGCAGGTTATCTTTGGATCCCACATCTAGGGTTTTCTACCCTCTATTACTGTGTCAAAATATTTTCATGGGGCCACAACGTGGCCAGAATCACTTAATGCTAACTGAGCACTAGCTCAGCACTAAATGTTTGTTTGTTTGTTTGTTTGTTTGTTTGTTTGTTTTGGAAACAGGGTCTTGCTCTGTCACCCGGGCTGTAGTGAGGGTGGTGTGATTATTCATATCTCCTTGCAGCTTCAAACTCCTGGGCTCCAGTGATCCTCTCACCTCAGCCTCTCGAGTAGCTGGGACCACAGGCATAGGCCACTGCACCCAGCTAGTCAATGGATTTCACAGTGCATTGTGGATGTTGCTGTGGTCATTTTGCTTTTCATCCTGGAGGTCAGAGATAAATTGGTGACACTGATTCTAAATGGGAAATGAAGGAGGGTGCCCAGAAAAAGGGAAGTAAAGGAGTAGTTTTACCAGCCACAGTTCTGCACCAGTGATTTTTGGGCGAACTGTTTCCTCTCTGTGCCTGGAATCCTATCTTCAAAATTAAGGGGATGAAGACAATCAGTAGTACTTGGGCTTTATTTTTAAGCTATGGAGTCATACAAAGAACCCCAATATATTTTTTAAAAAGCAGAACTTAGTTTCCTTGTATATTATAGTATTTTCAAACATATAGCAGTTACTTATATTAATAAGAACAGTAATACCCCTGAGAGTAAACCAAACATTGAAATCTATGATAATGGAAGAAAGAGCCAACTTTATATTTGCTATCATCACAAAATTTATTTTTGAATTTTGTTTTCATGTAAAACAGGGAGATTTTCACAGACAAGCAATTTCAGACAGTACATGCTTATTTTTCAATCTCATAATCTTCAGTTTAACCAAAATGGCAACTTAAGCCTTATTCCGAGTCTTCAGAGAGGTAAGTTAACCTGGCAATACAATTTAACATGTTTGGGGCCACCAATAAGCTAAAGTATATTTTATTAACTTATGAGCAGCCGATTTTTTTTAATTTCCACAATATGGTTAATAAATATTCAAAAGAATATTTTTGGGTCCCCTGAACCACCTCCAAGTAAACAATCTGAACATCCTTAAGCTAGAAGATTTATAAAAGTTCCTCTAGTTCTGAATGGCTCTAAATCATTATGTATGTATAAATGCAGTGGCTCGATCATAGCTCACTGCAACCTCAAACTCCTGGGCTCAAGTGATCCTCCCTCTTCAGCCTCTCCTAAGACTACAGGTGTGTGCCATTATGCCTGGCTAATTTTTTTTTTGAGACCAGGGTCTTGCTGTGTTGCCCAAGCTGGTCTCGAACTCCTGGCCTCAGGCAATCCTTCCACCTCAGCCTCCCAAAGTGCTGGGGTTACAGGCCTCAGCCATCACGCCTGGCCTGATTATGTATTTATTGAGGAGAGACTGTTTGCTAGTGCCCAGAGACAAAGGCGACTATGACACAAACAGCCCTTTTTATGTAGAGCTTAACTCTAAAGGTATTTTTCAGCACTTTCACTGTAAGGTAAGTGTTTTCACATATTATTTTCTTTCATCTCCCAAAATAAATATGTAATGTACATACTATCATTTCCTCATTTTATAAATGGGGAAACAGAGGCTTAGAGAAGTTAAGAATTTTTCCCAGGGCAACAGCTAGTAAATGGCAATGCTGGGCCTCAAATTCGCACGAGTCCACTGTGGATTTCTTGCTCTTAACCATTTGGCAACATTTTCTGAGTCTGCCAAAACCCTGCTTCAGAGTAGAAATGGCTCTGGCCCCTTGCTCATCTGGGAGGAAGGTGGAGTGGCACACCAGCCCCAGGAGGGCGGTGACTGACTCCTGCAGGCCCCGCTCTTCTGGTTTGCGCTGATAATGCTGCTCTCCTCCCAGCTCAGCAGCCAATCCCACCCCCACCCTACCCGAGCTGCTGGCAAGGCTGCCAGGTTTCCCGGGCAGGGAAGAAGAAAGCCTCCCATTAGCAGGAGGCTGCGGTTCGGAGCGTCCCTGGGACGAGAAGCATCTGTTGCTGCTCCCCATTGTTCCAGCTGAGAGCACGCTAATTGTCCCCTCCAAAGTTGGGCTGCCGTCTCTTGCCAGAGGGAAATTATGGACCCTTTTTCAGCAGGCGCTGTCCTTTCCGCAGCTGTCAGCTGAATGGCCCCAGGAGGAACAGACTGATTCGGAGGGTGGGGGGAAGTCCATCTTGCATCCTGATCCACGCAGCGAAGGAAAGTCCGCACAGCCCTGAAAGGAAGCAGCGCACCCAGCAGACGGACTCCACCCAGGAACACACAGGCCAAGGGGCAATGACCTTTCTTGACCATCCATATGATTCCACGGCCTGTGGGGTGGTTTGCGCTGCTGCTGTTGGATCATTCAGGAGCTTGAATGCGGGCAGCATTTTGGAGTAAAAAAAGTAGTAGAACATGCTTGGGAATTAGACTAGGCTGGGTTCAAATCCGAGCGCTGCCACTCATTAACCACGACCTTGAGCAAATCACTGTCACTTATCCACCTTGCAGGGCAACTGGGAGGAATCCAGAAGCCCATAAATGACCATGAAATCGCTACAGGCTGGCATAGAGCAGGTGCTTAATACGGATGATTTTTTGTTATCGTTATTACTATTATGATTATTATAGCTCTGCGCTGAAACACACGTGTGAAGACAGCCCACATACAGGATGGTCTCCTAAGTAAAGAAGTAAGGACATCACTCATATATTGAAAAAATATTTTAAGTTAACTACTAGGTTGCATGTACTGTGTAGGCAGCTAAATCACAAGAGAGACCTGGGTCTACTTGGAAGTCATGCAAGATGGATGTCCTGAAGGGGAGCTGGAGAAACAGCTGTTTTACAGTGAAAAGGGCCCCCAGTAGAAGGAAGAGCTTGGGCAAAAACCCAGAGATGACAGGAGCAAAGAATGCTTCATTTGAGGATCTGAAAGTAGCCCAGTGCTGTCAGAACTCAGAAACTAAGGGCTGGGGAGGATCAATAATAGAATAGGTAATTAATAATGGAAGGACAGCACCCTTAGCCCAGGTCTTCTGGCAAATAGAGTCTATGGCAATGACTGAGATGCCTCACTTCACATAGGATGTACAAGCGCAGAATGGCGAGGATGAGACACAAGGAAGGTTTGAGGCAATGCAGTACGCACCTTAGTGCATTCCACTTTGTAATGCACCACAAAGTGACATGGCAGACTGTCCCCGGGCTGCAAGGAGGGATTGCACACTGGGACCATTCCCGGGAGACAAGAAGAAGGGAGATTGATCTGCCCAGCCCTTTTTCCCATTTCCCATTGGTAAAGATTCACTGCTTTCAGGTCGCTTCATCTGTCCCCACGGTGGCCACTCAGAGGAGTCATCTCTCTCCCCAGGATGCAGTATCGTGTGCCAGTCCGAAAGAGGAGGCAGAATCCAGCATACTAGCGTGAAGACCAAGAGACAGCAAGCAGGAGGCAGGCGAGGGCGTCTGCAGGGATATTCAAAGCCTGTGTGCTGGCTCAGGGGGAGCATGAATTCCAGAGAGGAAAGGGAGGAGCACCGTCTTTATTGATTGCTATAGCACAGGCTGCTGGTGTTCACTCATGTGCCATTCTCCTTTTTTCTATTCAGCTAAACTATATTTCCTATATCCCCACCTCTACCCATTGCATTTAAGTGGGAGCCTGTGACTGATTCTGGCCAATGAACCATAAGCAAAAATGATGTATGCAACATGTTCAGGGCTGGCCGGAATGCCTCCTGCAGTCTCTTCCACTGTCTTTTTCTCTCTTATCCTCCAAGGCTATAGAAGACAACCTGGGGCCAGGCACGGTGGCTGACGCCTGTAATCTCAACACTTTGGCAGGCTGAGGTAGGAGGATCGCCTGAGGTCAGGAGTTCAAAGAACAGTCGTGGTGAAGCCCTGTCTCTACTAAAAATCCAAAATTAGCCAGGCATGGTGGTGCAAGCCTGTAATCTCAGCTACTCAGGAGGCTGAGGTAGGAGAATCGCTTGAACCCGGGAGGTTGCAGTGAGCCAAGATCGCACCACTGCACTCCAGCCTGGGCGACGAGAAAAATTCCATCTCAAAAGAAGGAAGACAGCCTGGGAGAGTCACAGGGTAGAAGCCTGGCTCCTCAAGTCACCCCCTAGAAGATAGTCATTCTGAAGAGCTGTCCCACTAGAAACAACCTCACTAGACTTTGAGTAATTGAGGAATAAACTTAGATGGTCTTAAGGCGCTGAGCTAAGGGGTTGCTTGCTACATGAAGTAACATCACTGTGCCTTAATGGATACCTCAGCCCATGATGCTCCACAGGTACTGTGCTAGGTTAGCCCAAGTCAACCTCATGACAACTGCAAAAGAGGGAATTAGTATCCCCATTTTATAAGTGAGTAAATGAGATTCAGAGAGGTTGTCACTTGGCCAAGGTCACACAGCAAGTAAAGGAGGAGCTTGGGTGCAAACCCAATCCTGGCTTCCTCTTTCCACTGAGTCATTCTGCCTGCTCCCCTGGAGTGAGGAGGGATGTGGGAAGAGAGTGGAGGAAGATGCACATTCCTGGCTTTGAGTGGGCTAGCCCAACCCCGCAGAGGAGTCCAGACACTGGTTTCATCCTCGTTCCTGCTCCAGAAAAACACTAGAGTCAACTGCCAGAGAGAGAAACTCTGGAGAAATCAGTAGGAATGACTCGGTCACTCAGAGTGCCCTCTTTTATGCTTCATGGGACAGAGTGATGGAGAAATTGGGAGGAGACTCATAATTAGCAATCACAGGGGTTAAATTAAAAAGAAAGAAAAAACACCACTTAACCAGTCAATGAAATTAGATAAAATTATCTGCTAGTATTTATACAAAGATCTAATGCTGCCCTCTACAATAAAGGCTCTATATGGCTTGCAAGATACAGTAAAATTAATTGTATATTGGGCTGCCAGGCACTGTTAGAATGGTGTGTTTATTTAAACAGTCCCAGAGCTTCAAACATTGAGTTTTAAAGGCCCAGTCGCTGTGAGGGGCTTGAGGAAGAGAAGCTCAGGTCCTTGCATTCTCCCTGGGGCCAAGTAAGAGCTTTTATGGTTGTATATTCTGTTGGGTGTTTTTCCTTTAACAGCACCTCCTGACAACACCTGGCAGAGCCCTGAATATGAATAGTTGTGATCTGTCTCTGAGTTTTTGCTCCATAGCAAGTCAGAAGGGAATTAGAAATGGCTGTCTTTACTTAAAAGCTGGATGAGGACAGTTTCTATATATAGGGATTCAGACTGGATAAAGGATGTCAGGCTCAAGTTCATTGAAGAAAAGACAAAAATGAGCTCCAGCAAGCTTGATTGGGAGAAATCAGGACACTGTGAAGAGATGGCTCCCTGTTCACCAAAGGTAGTGTCTGGTTGTTGCTAGGAAGCTGCTTCCCAACCAGGGCTATGTTTCCCTGTCTCCCTGGCACCTAGGGGGGGCTGTGGAATGTCACCAATGGGATATGAGCAGAAGTCCCAGGTGACTCTTTCAGACCAAAGAACTTGAGAAGCAGAAGTGCCTGCAATCCCCTTCCTTTTTTCCTTCTGTTAGCTTCGTGTGGAAGAGCACAGTCACCTGGAAATTGCATGTTAAAGGTCACAGTGCCACAAAATAAAAGGAGCCTGAATCCCCGAATCACCACCTGGAGACGAGCTAATGGCCAGTTAGGAAGATCTGTTTCACACTTAAAGTGAGTGCAAAGTAAACTTCTATTATGTTTATGCCATTATATTTTGGGGATTTTTTAAGAGCAGCTAGTATTAAACCAATACAGTAACATTAAGTCCTAAGACTGAGGATCATTACCTTCTTTTTACATGCATTAATGTGTAGCAAATATATTGCTGCTTTCACCTACTATGCCCACTGGAAATGTTGTTAGGAGATTATAACATTTTTTATCATTCCTTCTGTGGCCTCAGAATCCTTCTTACATTGTAATTATTACCAATTTATTATGAGTTTCATGAAGATGTAACTGAGAATAATACCTATTCCGACACAACTGTAAGTTTATGGAGACAGGTGTTTACAAATCTATCATGTAGCACATCATCAAAACAGGGCAGCAGCTCAAAAATGTTGCTGAATGAGTGAATTAATTAATTAATTAATAGGTGTTCTGCAAAGATCTTATTCTGATATATTTGCAGCCTTCCTTGGGTCAGAACTGCTAAAAACATGGGAACTGATAATTATCAGAATAATTAAACTCAGATATTGAGACTCCTAATGGATTTGAGGGAGCCTCCCTAGAATGATAGGTCTGTCGTCATTGATGACCTCTCACACTTTGCTTTACCTTGCCTATACAGAAAAAACAATCCAAATTGTTCAGATCTGCTTTGAGATCCAGTGTCAGAAGACATGAAGGGGAAAACCCCTCTGTTGTTTGAGTGGTGTCTTGAATGTCATAGCTAGTTAAATTGTTTAACTGGAGTCTTCCAAGAATATATGTATACAGCAGTGCTGATGGTCATCCCTTTCCTTTGTAAAGTACCAACTGCAGTAGCTGGACATCCATAATCTCATTTGATTATTTTATCTATTTAAGTAAAGAAAACAAAAGGAAATACACCCATTTAACAGAGGAAGAGAGAATCCCAGAGGGGATGTGACTTAATAACATCACAGAATATTAAAGATAAGCTCAGGTTCAGAACCCTAGACTTTTTCATTTATTCATTCAGCTAATATTCAATGTGTACTTATTGGTCAGGCACCTACTAGCCCCTGGGTGTCACTTAATGCATCAAAATGTCATGCTTCCACAATGCAGATGGATATTTCATCACACACTCTCAGGTTTGGCATTTTATGAAGTACAGTCCTTTCCCTTCCCTTTCTTCCTTTTCCTGGTGGAAGGAAAACAAGCAAATTTGATCTGAGCCTTGATATGCCCCTACTTTTTCTTACCCCAAAGAACATCATATGCTGAAAGGGTCTATCTAAGCACAATCCTGTTACTATTACAGGAAGCATTAAATAATTAAATTAATTTATCAGACTATTATGAACAAAGTTGTAGGAAGGATGTCACGTGGGAAGAAAGCATTGAAGCCCACTTCTAGAAATATGCACAGTTTTGAATGTGGCTGGAAATAATGAAGAAGTGATCTAAATTCAAGAATTGGACGGTCTTTGGTGGGCCCCCAAGAGTCTGGAAATGTTCCCTCAGTGCCTTAGCCTAGGTTTCAGATTTACAATTTGAAAAATGCAGCTGTCAGTTCAGAGCCTATATCCATTCACACCACAATCCAGCTTTTCTGGCTACAAGCTGTTGTGGCATCTGAGATAAACATGGGACAATCCCATGTGGAACTGGCCACTTGGTCACTTCCCCTCACTTTAGGACACTCTGATTCAGATGCTGACTCCCAGCCTAGGCTATTCTCATCAACACAAGAAGGTAGCGAGCTGAGGATGTCCACTAGGGGCCATTCCTTCAACCACTGTGAGATGCACAGAAGCGCCAATTCCTTGACTGATCCCTAGAGGAATAGAAATTCTCCTGGAAGAAGCATGATGGCATTGTGACTTGAAAGTTAATTGTGACAGAAAAATAAGGGTTTAGAGATCTTGGAGCATATAATACCTTTGTTAAAAAAAAAAAAAAAAGATCCTTAGAGAATTTGCTTTTACTGCTCTCCAGGATTGCTTATCCAATCTCGTTTTCCCCCCTACCCTGAAGGTACTCTTTATTCGCCTCCTCATAAACACCTAACCACACCATTTTTTATTCCTGCTTCCCCAATTTTGCATAAACTATCTGAAAGGCATTTTTCCCTTCTATCTGTCAAAGCAAGTCCTACCCAGTCTTCTAAGGCAGTTTCAACTTTGGCATGGAATCACTTCTTTCCCCTAAACTGTCTACAAGCTGGAGACAAGGGTCCACACTACCCCATTCGTTATCTCCCTGTGTTTATCATTGTTTTATGAGAAAAAAATACTCCTTCCCCAATAGTGCTACAAGCTCCTTTGGGAAGCGTGGTCTTTGAATTTGCAGCCCACCTGTGTGAGCCTCTTTCTTAGGACTTTGAAAAGTTACTGGGAGGGAGAGGAGAGGCTGAGTTTCTCTGCTTTCTCTTAGGCCACCCCATTTGCAAGGATGTCACCATTTTTAGTTCCCTGACCTATGTGCAGGGATGCCTAGGGGAATTGTATTGTGTGTTATCTCATCTCCTTTCAGAGATTATAAGCATTATGCAAAACAGGCAATATATCTTATATCCTTTGAGTGCGTAAACTAAATACTCAATTTAAAAAAAAATTAAATGTTGCTGTTTTTGCTGTTGTCTTTTGGACAATGCATGTGGCCTGTGTCTTCACGGGCCTCTATTATTAGAGGCTATATTCTAAGGAGTTATTCCAAATTTTGGATTTAAGTGGGTTTGCCATCTGCTATGTATGGTTTTCAATACAAAACTTTTTGAGTATGGGACAATCTGTATAATTCTCCTAGGCATCCCTGCACACAGGTCACTAAAAATGGTGGCATCCTTGGAAACGGGGTGGCCTAAGAGAAAGCAAGGAAACTCAGCCTCCTCCTTGTTCAGTAACTTTTGGAAGTCCTAAGGAAGAGGCTACACACAGGTGGGTTCCAAATTCAAAGGCCAGGCTTCCCAAAGGAGCCTGCAGAGTTATTGAGGAAGGAGCATAAATTATGGCAGTAGGTGGCATTTGTGCCTGCTGTACCCACCAACTTATAAAGGACCTTAATCAATTGCCCCAGTCCTCTCACGCCTCAGGCTGGCTGAGGGCCAGGCAGACCTCCAACATGAAACCCAGCAAATGTGATCTGGGCCTTGCTCTGCCCCCACCTTTTTCCTCCCTCAAAGAGGATTCTGGTGCCAGCACCATATGTTGAAAGGGCCCAAGCACAATCCTATTACCATTGCAGGAGGCATTAAATAATTACATTAATTTACCTAAATATGGAAAAAATCTTTACAAATCAGGGACACTTGGCAGATTTTCCAGCTGCACATTTTTTGCTTGGCACAGCACATTGTCCTGTTGGGTTCCCATTGCTACTTGGAGTGTTTCCTTTAATTGTGGGGCACATGCCTTCTCTTGTTCTGTTTAATTTTCTCAGAGCTGGTTCCACATTCCAGCTACAAACATATTATAGGAAAAAAAAATACCCACAAAAGTATGGATTGTGCTTGAGTGTACCCTAAGGGAGCGTGCATAAAAATAGTAATTTCTTGTATATGAAACCTTCCATGGGGCGGTCTTTCACTAGATTGCTTTGCAAAAAATAAAAGGTTGAAGGGGTGGAAAGAGGGAAAAGGGCAAAGGAAGGAAAGAAATAAAACTGGGAGAGCAGAAAGGGGTTATGTAATGGAGTGGGAGTGAGCACACACTGGAATTCCATGTGCATGAGGATGGTGAACTAGACTTGTGGTTGGTGGACTTGTAATGGAAAGCTCCACCAAAGAAAAGTCTGCATCTTCAGGGTCAACACTTGTTGTTAACTATCTCTGGTCAGTGTTTTCACTGCCAATGCTTGTTGTGCCTAAATCACAGACCTCCTGTCACGGAATTCGAGGGCTGAAGTGCAGATAATATTCACGGCGACCCCACTTTCCTGACTCAGCATGTCTTCAAAGGAAAGCCACAGAGAGTGACTGCCACCCACACAGCCCAACTTCAGAGGCCAAGGAAAGGGAGGCCCTGGCCTCTTACAAGTTCCCCTGACCAGAGACTGCCTGGAATTCCCTTCCTTGGGATAAGGACTTCTAGAAGGTGCTTCTCAAATCCTGTGTCTTTTGTTTTTAGTCTACTGAAGACCAATATTATTATTGTTGGTAGTAGTAGTATTTTGTACCACAGCACGTGGATGTCTCAGTAAGGTCAGGTTGCTGGATTCCATTTCTAAGTACTTCCTCTGTATTTCTAGGCTTGCCTCATCATGGATAGGTAGCAAGCAGTGAATGAGCATCATTTTGTAGCCTACACCTTGAGTCACTCAGTTCTAGACACAGGGAGATGAGATTCAGCTAAACTGGCCCCTTCCAAGAGAGGGTGCCCAGGGACTTGCACTGACAGTGGGGGTAGATGACAACTGTCACATCACAGAGAAGAAGCAGCTGGAGCCCCGGAGATGAACCTTCCCAGCTCACAGAGTTTCCAGAGCATCCACTGAGCCTGTAAACAGCATTGGTGACTGGCCTTCTGCCATTGTCTCTGAGGTCTGTGGGCCACGGTAGCTGGAAAGGGCTGAGCATTCTTTTCTAAGGTAATGTGTCTTGCCTTGTTAAAACGTAATAATAGACAGATAAGACTTTAGTGAAAATATATCAGAGAAGCAAAGAAGTGTGATTTTTTAAGTTCTTACTTCCCTTCCCAGAAATGGTACAGGCCCCATTCGGCAAAACCCTGTGCTAGTCTGAAGTCACAATCCAGAGAAGCTTCTGGCTATAGACATGATAAAGGCTTCATTTTCTGACTTCACCACTCTCCTGCTTATCTCATCTCCAGCCCATGATGGACACTGTGACTTCTCCCTCTTCCTGTTGCTCATTCCTGCTGTGGCTAGATGACATATTCTGATCTATCCTGAAGCATCAGCATCGCTGTCTACAAGCTTGTGATATGGTTTGGCTCTGTCTGCACCCAAATCTCATCTTGAATCCTACTCCCATAATTTCCATGTGTTGTGAGAGGGACCCGGTGGAAGATAATTTGAATCATGGGGGCGGATCCCCCGTACTGTTCTTGTGGTAGCAAATAAGTCTCACAAGATCTGATGGTTGTATCAGGGGTTTCCGCTTTCACATTCTCCTCATTTTCTCTTGCAGCCTCCATGTAAGAAGAGCTTTTTGCCTCCCGCCATGATTCTGAGGCCTCCCCAGCCATGTGGAACTGTAAGTTCAATTAAACCTCTTTTTCTTCCCAGTCTCGGGTATGTCTTTATCAACACCATGAAAATGGACTGATATAGCTTGTTAGAAATGCAGAACCTCAGGCCTTGCTCTTTTTCTGGAACTGTTTCCTCAGATTCCACGAGTTAACAATATCCTCAAGGGATTTTTATACACATTAGAGTTCCAGACGTGCTGCACTAGGAAGCTCTCACAGTCCCCTATCACCTGCATTTGGTGCTCCCTTCTGCCACGTGGGAGAGGGTATATTCAAGCAGGACAACTGAAGAAAGTTGAATGATGGGAAATCAATAAATTGAAGCAATAAGGCTAGCAAACTAGGGAGGTGCCACCACCCCTAACTCTGAGAGGGCAAAGACAAGAAGTCACCAGAATCCTAGAAGCTGTGCGAGGGAGCCCTCTGATGGCAAGTGTGGCCTTCAGTGGAGGAAGAGGGGAATGTACACTTTCCCAGCCAAGGGGAAATAGATACCCTATCTCTCCCTCATTTCCCCCTCTTTTTGCTGTGAATGTTTTTGTTATGTGTTGAAATGTGGCCCTTATACTAAAGTTCTAAACCCCAGGACCTCAGAATGTGCCCTCATGTGGAAATAGGGTTGCTGCAAATGTAAATAGTTAAGAAAAGTCATGCTGGAGTAAAGCAGGCCCTTCATCCAGTATGAGTGTGCTTATGAAAAGAAGAGAGATGCAGAGACAAAAGCATAGGGAGAGGACAGCCATGTGACCACAGAGGCAGAGACTGATGTGAGGCATCTACAAGCCAAGGATTGCTAGAAACACCAAAAGCTGGAAGAGGAGAGGAGGGACTTCTCTGCAGGTTTCAAAGGGAGCATGATCTTGCTGATACCTTGATCTTGGACATCTGGCCTCCAGAACTGTGAGACAGTAAGTTTCTATTGTTTTAAGCCACTTGGTTTGTGGTACTTTGTCAAGGTAGCACGAGCAAAAGAAGATAGCTTTCCATTGGCCAAGTCCAATCAAAAGCCAGAGGAGAAAGGATCCTGCCGAAGCCGTTCATAAAAGGATGGGAAAGGTGGAGACTGAATCTTTAGGGGAAAATAAAAAGTATCCAGCAGGCGGGGACTATGAGACTAGACTGATGGAAAGGTATTAGGTTAAAAACTAAACAAAACTCTCTTTCTGTAAGAGCTACCAAACCTGGTTGCTGGTAACTCCCCTCCCTGGATGTATGAAAGAATCCTGGCTGCTCCCTCCAGTATGTGAGCAGGAGGCACATGAGCAAACCTGTTGCTGTCATTTAACCCCTTGATCCAGCAATACCTGAAGCTTTCATCCTTGGAATCCACTATTGTTGATACAATAAAGTCCCTCTTTGACTTGAGCTACTGTCTCCAAACACCTAAATGCCAGAGAACGGTAATATATTTTACTTAATTTCATGGCTCTGAGAAACACAGGGATCCACACTAAGGTCTTTCTGGCCAATCTCAATATCCTCCCTGAGAGAAAGAAAGTGATGCCTTTCAGACAGGAAATCTGTCTAGGATCCTGTCCCGATGAAAGAGAGTTTTTCGTAAATGGAATATCCAGTTTCTTGCAGCTCTTTTTATGAAAAATCAGAAACAACCTAGGTGCCCAACAAAAGGAGATTAGTCAAATGGATTTTCTACATCCATACAATGCAATTCTCTATAGGCAAAAATTACGACATGGAAAGATTGTTTTCCAAATGTCATCTACAAGACCCAAGGTTTCCTCAGAAACCTGCAGAGACAGAGTGGTGTAAGTACATACACTGAGCTACCAATATCATAATCCTGATTTCATCAGAGCATTTTTATTTTGACCTATTTTTATCTATTTTGCTTCCAAATAATATTTCCCTTAAAAGAAGAGTTCCAGGCAGCCCATAAGCATGTCCATTGGCTTGTAGGTGGCTATTATCTACCTTTCACCCCACATGGGTAGCACTGGAAGAGTAATAAGGTAGAAAATTTCTAGGTTTGATGAAGAGCAGAAAAAGGTCTGAGAATGATTTGGCAGACTGGTGACTCAGAGTTCACATAAAACTGATTCACATGGTTTAAGAGGCCAAGTACAGTGAGGAAAATTCCCTGGACCAGGAGAAGGGAGAACTGGGTTCCTAGCCCCACTGTCCCAGCAGCAGGTAGTATGCATGAGAAGGTCCCCTCCCTCTGTGCTTAAGGACAAAGCTGCCACCCGCATGACCTCTCAAGCCTGCAAAGACACAACCATGTTCTTTAGTACTATGGAAACTCTTATGTGATGTCAGAAAGAAATTTCCAGGGATATCTACAATCATGCAGTCTGCCTATCCATTCCTCACTTCAACTTCCCTTATGTATTTCCAACTCGTTTTCTGACCATGAGCCAGACAGGCACATAGAAATGGACTGAACTCATCATCTCAACAATCCTAGGAAACAGATTTCATCATAACTGTCATTTTATAGAGGAGGAAACTGAAGTTCAGAGGGGGTAAGCAATTTGTCTAAGATCACACAGCTAGTAAATGTCAAAACCAGGCTTTGAAGACCTGATGAGCTTTTGGTCTTAATGAGTAGGTACTATAGACCAAAAGATAGACAGAGACATCTTTTCAGCCTTCGAATTTAACAAATTTGAGGATTTAAATAGCTATAGGTATAGATTATATTGAGGGAGGAGAGGGAATAGATAGCTTGTAACAATTTCCAGAGGGTGGTAGAGCTGGGAGAGGTAGTAGACTATGGAATCAAGCCTGCTCATTCCTCATAGATCCAAAGCTCAGAGAGAGGATGTGACTTAACCAAGGTCATACAATTCTTTGGCATTCATTCCCCAACTAAAATCCAAGATTTCAAAGTCAAGATTAACAGCCATTAACTCTATAGTTGATAACTTTACCATATTCCCTGAGATGTACTTGTTGTACCTCTTGAAGTCTTAAAGAAGGTTTTTTTTTATTTTTAAAAAAATGCCTCTGGTCTTCTGCTCAGCCTAATGAACTCATCCAATTTACCAGACATACAAAAGTGAAACGAATCTGATGCACAATCAGGTAATCCTTTATCTTCCTTGGCGACAGCCTCGGAAACAGCGGGAGGACAGTCCTCCAGCCTGCAGTGGTGTTACGGATCACAACGGAAGCATATTGTCATCAGATTAATTTTCCAACCCTCCTACCCTAACCACAAAATCCTGAGAGAACGAGTGTCAAATACACTTAATAATTGCATAATTATGACATCTGTTACTCTCCAGCACCTCTTAGTGGAAAATTAACTGAAGAAATAGCAGGTTCAAAGATGTGTTAACACTCTGATAGCAGATTTAATTGAAATATGACGGGGGAGGATAATGGAGATTAAATTAAGCTCTCGGATAATCATCTGACACAAAGATAATTGAGCCAGCCTCTGCCACGTTGATGAACGCTTCAGAGATGCTGTGCAGGGTGGCATTTCGAGTATCTTATCCTCCAGGCAAAATGGAATTCTCCTCCCCCCTCCTTCTTCTCCCTCTCTTGTCATTCAACATTTGTATCCTCCAAATCAATAATGTGAACAGCAGCATAATTGGAAATAAAAGATGATCTGAAATCCACAGGAAATTAGGTTGAGGCATGTGGAGGAAATACAGTCCCATCCTGGACACAAGGTAGATTTTTATGGGATGTGCCCCTACTCTGCAGTTTCTCCAGGAGTGTTTTCCCAGTGTCTCTGTCCTCAATGGAAAGAAATGGCCATATGTGAGACCAGAAGGTGGTCTATAAACATGAGAATGGAGGAGTCAGTAGGAGGCTTCCTCTGCAGTGCCTTACAACAATCACTTTGAGCTCTTTCTCCTCTCCGCGGGAGCATTATCTTGCTTTGTAGGGCAAGTCCAGAAAGCAGTGTGTGACAAAGAGTGAGTACCCAGTGCTGGAGGGCATGGAGCAATCCATCGGCAGCTCTTGGTGGTGATGAGTGAGTGTCCTGCGGCAGAGTGTGGGGTAGCATAGCAGGAGCAGTTGAAGGCAGGAAGTGGGAAAGCATTCTGGTTACTGTCATGCCAAGGGTCAGCGGCCAACAGTCCGGGAGAGTCTTCTTGCATCTCTCTTCCTCTAACAAGGTAATGCCTCCCTGTCAAAGGGTTGTGAGTGGCAAACCAGTGTAGAGAATAAGGTGGTGTCCCGACAGGCAGTCTTCAGTCTTCTCCCACTCCACCAGCTCTCCAACTACTCAGAGTTTCAGGTTCGGGATTTTATATTAATGGGGTTGATCTGCTTTGCTTAGGTGGAGTCAAAGGAATGTGGTCACATCTCCTTGAAGCAATTCCATCCCATTTCCTGCTTACTCTTCTCTTCTCTGGCATCACCCCGCCCATGAACACCATAAGAATTTCCTAGTCCTGACCTCTCTCTATGCTGTGACATAGCTAAGGGGAATCCTCTTGGGGATGGAGGAGGCAATGATGTGAGTGCCCCTCACTGGGGCCCTAGACATGACACGGGATGGATAACATTTCCCCTCTCTGGTGCAGCCATGGCTGAAGCCCAGGGTGCCTGCTGAGATGAGGGGCTCTGGGCAAGCTGTGCATTCCAATGGCCACCACATCCTCTAGTTCAGATCCTGACCTTGGTGGTAAGTCCTTCAATGGACAGTGGAGCCCAACAATCAGGGCATTCCTTCCAAATTCTGCCAGAGAACCCACACTCAAAGTAGGTATCTTTGTTCCTACAAAGTCTCCAAGGTACAACGCCCAGGATGGTGGGGTAGGGTCTGGCACCCAGAGCCTCACGTATGGCAAAGCTCCCCTTTCACCACCAGCCTTCTGTTTCAAACCTCTTCGAAAGTTAATTTAGGACACTCCTTCTTCCTCCCTATTTTTGGGTTTGGAATAGAGCCCATTATTCTGAAAGATTACAATAATGTTTAATTTGGGTGAAGAACAATGAGGCTCTCCATTCTATCTCTTCCCTCCTGGAAGAATTCCATAAATTCTATAAGTATGTTTCCCCAACTGCTGGATATCGGCAATAAATTCCATGTCATCAGACCCCTAGTTAACCTATGATGGCAAAGTTTGAAAGATGGTCTTGTCGCATCTCTCCTACTACTTTTGTCCCAAATCGTTAATTTATTGAAGCATAAAAAAGCAAGGCATCTCATGAGAGAGAGAGACTTAAGGATTTGTTTTAATAATCCTCCTATAGTCAAGTAATATGGCATCAGAAATTGTCTTCAAAGAGAAGATTCCCGACTCTCTCCTGACCTCTCTTTTTATCTACAGGATGGGTGTGTGTGGCCCATAAATCAACTGGACCCACTTCCCTTTGTTTGTATGCTGCCAACTACACAGGCTTGCTATGAAGAAGAAATTTTGCCCAGAGGCAACTAGAAAACCTGAATGTGTATACAATGCTGACATATTTTGTTGCTTTCACCCCTCTTAAGAATTTCTACCGTTCCTTTGTGAAGTTGATTATTTTTAAAACTGTGTATCATTTTGTCTTCTTGGGCAAATTGCACAATCAATGATATGTTTCACCGAGTATGTAAATCCCTTTTACATATTTCAAAATAATATCTAATTAAAACGTCAAGGTTATAGCTCATGAGGCTAGAGTGGACAGGGCTCCACCCCCTCCCTCAGCCTCTCAAAGTAACATTTAAAGTATGTCCTATAATTAGGAGCAATTATAAATTCCAATTAAAAAGAAACCCGCATAACTCTGAGGGTATTTTCCTTTGATGTTACTGGCTTTAATTTATGTGCTTGTTGCACCAAATTGTCTCCACTTCCTCAGATATGTTCTCAAACAGAAAAGGCTTCCAAAACTGCAAAGAGAAAAGCAGGTCAAATCTGAGAAAACTAGTGAAGTTCATTAAAAAGGGTGATTGCATCTATAACTTCTGGACTTGGTGTTCATTGATTAGAGATTAAACATCATCCTTTGTACTACTCAGATTGGGATTTTTAATTAGGATGTCATTATTACACAGATATACTGAATGCCATATTGATTTTTGAGACCTTTTGAAATAATAGCACTACTTCTGCAAAATGAAAATCATAATAGATTATTGACTTCTTCAGGAGTTTTGATCCAAGGGTACCTCCCCAAAGTCAACATTTTCAATATTTTCAGTTTTATGCAAAGAGATGCTCATAATTAGGTTTATATTAAAAGTTTGTGCATATTGACTCTGTGTCATTAATGTCGATGGCATCACATTGATTACCCTTGAATTATAACAGCAGTGACATTGCTGGTTGCTGCATTGTTTACATACCATATAGCCTTTGTCTTTTGCTTTTGTTTATTTAAAAAGCATTCATATTCAACATGAGTAGCATGCTTGATTCACAAGATCAGAAGTTCAACAACTTTCTCAATTCGTAGTGCCCTTAGTGGCTCAGTAATTTCTTCATAGTGCTCCTAGTTCAAAAGAATTACCCATCAGTTCCCTTTAGTAACTAGTCAGGGCCAAACAACTCAACAAGCATGAACGTCCAAAAAACTTAATGGGCATTTTTTAAACTTACACATTTGTAAGAAAAAAAAATGCGTTTATTTTATTCTCCAATACTCAGAATTACTAATGAGATGTCTGCGATGTGTCAAGTCTTAACATCAGATTGGACGCCACCACCATTTCCTGTTCCACACTGATCTTCATATGGTTCTTGCTTTTTAACACAGCCTCTGAAAACCAAGCCTCACAAAGATAGACTATCTTATTTTATTTATTTATTTATTTATTTGAGATGGAGTCTCGCTCTGTCTCCCAGGCTGGAGTGTGGTAGAGTGATCTCAGCTCACAGCAACCTCTACCTCCCGGGTTCAAGCAATTCTCTGCCTCAGCCTTCTGAGTAGCTGAGATTACAGGCTCCCACCACCACACCTGGCTAATTTTTGTATTTTTAGTAGAGACGGAGTTTCACCATGTTGGCCAGGCTAGTCTTGAACTCCGGACGTCGTGATCCACCCACCTCAGCCTCCCAAAGTGCAGGGATTACAGGCTTAAGCCACTGCACCTGGCCTAAAGATAGACTATCATCCAGAAAAATACACTGTGATCTAATGTTAAAAAGAAGTTAAAACTACCTCAAGCTAGTAGTTTGCACAGTGTCTGACAAATGTTACTGTGTTTTCCTCAAAAATTTAAAAAGTCGGACAGTTCCCATGTGAATTCACTGCAGCATACTGGGTGCCCTGGTGCACAGTTTGGAAACTGAGGCACAAGAATTAATGTTTCTTGATGTCATGAAATATACCATGTCCAGGCCAGGCACAGTGGCTCACGCCTTTAATCCCAGCACTTTGGGAGGCCGAGGCGGGCGGATCACGAGGTCAGGAGATCGAGACCATCCTGGCTAACACAGTGAAACCCCGTCTCTACTAAAAATATAAAAAATTAGCTGGGCATGTTGGCAGGCACCTGTAGTCCCAGCTACTCCAGAGGCTGAGGCAGGAGAATGGCGTGAACCCGGGGGGCAGAGCTTGCAGTGAGCGGAGATCATGCCACTGCACTCCAGCCTGGGTGACAGAGCAAGACTCTGTCTCAAAAAAAAAAAAAAAAAAGAAATATATCATGTCCATATCCATATTTTCTGTGCCTAGCATGGGGACTAATGTACTAAATAAACACTGTTTAAAGAACGTTGTTTTTGGTTAACACTTTTCTAGTTTAGATTACTTTAATCACAGTACTACAATTTGATAACATATATCCAATGTATATATAGTCACTACCGATGCAGAGGAATATATTTTCTTACATACCCTCAAAGAGCTTAGGTGGAGGAAATTGATGGAGTCATCTCTATTTGAAATGTCTTATAGATATTTCTCTGTGAAGAAAGCTTTTATCTCGAAGATTTCTAGATTTTCTGTAAACTTAGGAAAATGCTTAAAAAGTTCCATTACCTGCTTTCTCCCTGATATGGTTTAGCTCTGTGCCCCCACTCAAATCTCATGTCAAGTTGTAATCCTTGTGTGTCAGAGGAGGGGCTTGGTGGGAGGTGATTGGATCATGGGGGCGGATTTCCCCCTTGCTGTTCTCGTGATAGTAAGTGATTCTCACGAGATCCGATGGTTTGAAAGTGTGTCACTTCCCGCTTTGCTCTCTCTCTCTCTTTCTCTTACTCTGCCATGGTAAGATGTGCCTTGCTTCCCCTTTGCCTTCTGCCATGATTGTAAATATCCTGAGGCCTCCCCAGCCATGCAGAGCTGTGGGTCAATTAAACCTCTTTTCTTCATAAATTTCCCAGTCTCAGGTAGTTCTTTATAGCAGTGTGATAATGGGCTAATACACTCCCTAAGACATTACAAACATACACAGATGTAAGTGTATGAGCCAAAAATTGCTTGGACCACTTGATTTTATCCAAAGGTGGATGAAAGTGCATATGTCCAGAACCAGAGGCCTTCTTCCCTGCCCTTAACTTCTCTCTAAGCACAAAGGCCTTGGCCTGTGGCTGTCACATGGATACCGTGTAGTTGAGTGAACCTGAAGAATCATATCCCACATAATGCAAGTTTGGCTAAAAATGAATACCCAGTGGTGTACATATACCCAATGATACAGAAACATAATGGAATAGTGTTCAGTCTTGAAAAAGGATACAGTCCTCATCCAGCTACAACATGAATGAATCTTGAAAACATGGTGCTAAGTGAAAGAAGCCAACACAAAAGGCCACATGTATGATCCTATTGGTCTGATGCATCCAGAACAGGCAAATTCATAGAGATGGAAAGCAGAATGGAAGTTATCAGGGGCCGAGGGCAAGTGCATAGGGAGTTATTGTTTAATGGGTGCAGAATTTCTGTTAGGGATGATAATAATGTTCTGGAAATGGATAACGGTGATGATTGCACAACTTTGTAAATGTACTTACTGCCACTGAATTTTACACTTTTTTTTTTTTTTTTTTTTTTGAGACGCAGTCTCACTCTGTCTCCCAGGCTGGAGTGCAGTGGCGCAATCTCGGCTCACTGCAAGCTCCGCCTCCCGGGTTCACGCCATTCTCCTGCCTCAGCCTCTGCGAGTAGCTGGGACTACAGGCGCCCGCCATCACGCCCGGCTAATTTTTTGTGTTTTTAGTAGAGACGGGGTTTCACCATGGTCTCCATCTCCTGACCTCGTGATCCGCCCGCCTCGGCCTCCCAAAGTGCTGGGATTACAAGCGTGAGCCACCGCGCCCGGCTGAATTTTACACTTAAAAATGCTTAAAATAGTAAACGTTATGTTACGTGTATTGTACCATTTTACCAAGCACAGACACAAAATTGCCCAGCCTGGCGAATGAGATTTGCTTAAAAAGATGTCACCAATAAATAAAGTTTAGAAAATAAGACCGCCACAGCTACCATATTGTCTAAGCCATGAAATGCCCAATAACAACAGGGATTGGCAAACTTTCTGTCAAAGGATCAGGTAGTGAATATTCCAGGCTTTACAGACTGCAGGGTCTGTCTGACATCCCTTCAAGTCTGTCGCTGGGTCTGCAAAGTGACTGTAGGAAACATATAAATGAATGAGCATGGCTGATTTCTCAGCCAATTTTTATTCATGGACACTGAATTTGAATTTCTTATAATTCTCACATATCGCAAAATACTGTTCCGTTTTTGACTTTTTTTCTAATCACTTAAAAATGTCGAAATTATTCTTAGCTCATGGATCTTATAAAGTCAGACAGATTTGGCCTCTAGGCCATAGTTTGCTGATCCCTGAGCTAGACTCCCAAATCAAGGCTGAGACAATACCGTACTGGTAACATGTGGAATTTCTTCCAATATTAGAGATGGTTTTCCATGACAAGTGGGAAATATCCTCCTTGGAAAACCTGTTCTCCAGTGGCTCAGGCAGCATGAGGCATTCTACTACTGAGACAAACCTGAAGTTAGTGCTCATTTTCCCTCTTGAAACTTGGCCCCACTATCGGATCAGGCCCCTAGGGCTAGCAGGATGCTCCATCGATCCAACCAGAGAGAAAATCCATTTGATTCACTACAGGATGCTAAGAATGCCTTTTAACATCTCTTACAGGATTTTTTTTTTTTTTTTTTTTTTTACTGCAGCAGACACTTCAAATAAAGCAAAAAGCATACGAAAGAAAAAAAAGAATGAAAGAAGAGAACGATTGTGGTAAAATTTATGGAAAGCATATTCTCAGGAAGGGAAATTTCCATTGCTACTAAAATACAATGCCAGGCATAATTTTTTTAAAATAGTAATGGC
Source organism: Symphalangus syndactylus (assembly GCF_028878055.3). Lineage (NCBI taxonomy): Eukaryota > Metazoa > Chordata > Mammalia > Primates > Hylobatidae > Symphalangus > Symphalangus syndactylus. The sequence continues at coordinate 42,170,850 of NC_072433.2, forward strand.
ATACTTTCTGGAAGGAAATTTGCAGGGAAAGAGGATAGGGGCTTCCCAACACTACTAAAATAAAATGATTCAGGCATCTACCTCATTGTATGCATGACCAGATTCATTGGATGAGTAGAATTTAATTCAACAAATTTTACTGAGCATCTACTTTGAGTTAAACACTTGAGACACAAGGTTCCCTCATGTTCATACTCTGAATATTCAATTCATATTCTGAGTTTGTTTGTTGGTTTGGAGGGGTGGCTGTTGAGAGAGGGTGGGTCGCAAGATATAAATTATTCCAGATTTTCTAATTATAAAAACTTAGTTTATATCATAGCTGTTCCTGTCTCCCAGAGCCTTTAAACAAGAGGCATTTCTTCTCATATCAACTGCTGCTGTTTGAAAATAGAGCCCCTAGTCAGTGACTCTAATATCCCCTGCTGGGCAACGGACAGAGGTATGGAGTAGGGGGCCCTCTCTCTGTCCACGTGCCTGGAGTGCTCCTTCATGGCTCAGAGATCCCTTTGAGATTCAAGGGCTGCTGATGGGGGAGCATCACAGGTCCTCGGCCTGGCTGCTTCCCTGAACTTGGCCTTCTTCTAATTTTTAACATCTCTCCCTCTTTAGTTCTCAGATTCCTCTTCTCATTTTTGTGTCTGAAGTCTCTGTATTAGCATGTGGTGCCATTTCATCAACACATTAGGTTACAATTGGCTCTAAATAATTTAAATATTTGGTTACAACAAAGACAGCCACAGCCTGTATGTCCAGCTGAGCTCAGAAAGACCTTCCTTCATTAGTTCTAACTTTATTTCTCATAAAATAGGAGGCCATTTGAGTAAAATGATAGTGGAAAAATTTTTAAACAGAACCAGCAAATAAACATGGTCTTTATGAGTTGTAACTTAATCCCCAGCTGATGTCATGTTTCATGTTTCAACTGCCAGAAAATGCCTGACATCTATATATCAGGCAGATTTATGGAGACTTCAGGGTAAGAGTTAAGAGGATCCCTTAAATAAGGATAGTGTGTTGGTCTGGGGGTAATTTGGAGCCGCTGTTATCCATAGATTGAAATGCGCACATTTGGGTAAATTATAGGAATATGCCTTTCCACTTAATCTCTTTTTTATGTTCCAAAAGTCTTTAGATCTGGGAGGCGGATGCATGGGGTAGGGGAGGCAGGGGTGGGGAGAGAGAGAGAGAATGAGAGAGCACTCAAAATATGATTCTCTTTTGCCCCTATTTGGTCATTGATATTTCTTTGGCAATACTAGAGAGAAAAGCAAAGATCCTGCATTGCAAACCTCAGAATCATAAACCGCACACAGGCTCTCACCCCACACAAGCATCTCTTGGTGGCAATATGGTTGTGCTGGCTACAGGAGGTGACCAAGGACATGGCACCCTGGTAGTTTTCTATCAAGAAATCCTTGCTAAATCTGCCTATGACAGCAGTTACCCCACAAGGACAGAGTTTTCCCAACATAAACCTCTCTTTATATTGTACAAGTTGGGAGCCAATTATCCTAGAAAAATGGTTTTGAAATAGCCCCAGAAAAAAAATGACTCACTTAGTTTTAACATGCATTGACTGTAGATTTGCACTCAAGTTTCTCATAGGTCTACTCTGGTGAATTAGCAAGAATAAATTACACTAGCTGATGTAACAAACAGCCCCAAATTTCAGTGGCTTAACACAGTAAGGGTCTATCTGTTGCTTATATCATAGACCTACTGGATGTTCAGAAGGTGCATTTCTACATGGTGATTCAAATACCCGGTGTTAGTACAACTGGTGGCGTTGTAATCTGCAAAGACTTGGAGTACTCTACCACATACTCTGCATCCTCCTAGGAAATGAAAAAGAGAGAGACAAGCCAGGAGAACTTCATGGGAGGTTTAATGGATAATTAGCCAGACTCGGTCACATGGCTCCATTTTACCTGCAGAAGGTGCTGGAAAATGTGGAGTAGCTCTGATCCCAGGAAGGACAACTGGCTTCCAGCTTCCATTTTGATATAAAAACTACGGTGCTGCACTGCTGAGAGGCTTCTGGGATTTCCTCAGAGACTAAAGGAATTGAAATAAGAAAAACAAAAATTTTTTTTACATTTATGTCTCATTGACAGTGGGTTTAATTTTCCTCAGCACTCACACCTATCCTATGAGGGAGGCAAGGCAAGTATTGTCTCTGCTTTTACATGGGGCGCTGAGTGGGAGCAGGGACTTGCCTGTGCCCCAGGACACAAAGAAATGGGACAGAACTTGAATCAGAACCCAGGTATCCCTGTATTGGATTTGCAGTTTTTACTACTGTACTAACAGAATAGGAGTAAATGAAGTGGGGAATGGGGTTAGGAAGGAAAGGTGAGCTCCTCAACTGAGTTGGGAACTAGATGGAGTTGGAAGATTAGTTCTGGTTTTATCCAGGTGTTGGTAAGGACTTATAGGATGCTTGAGGGGTGAGACATGAAATTATTTCAGTTCTCTACTTTGAGGCTAAATGCCAGCTTAATTCAGAGATCCAATCCCTGTATGTTTCCATACACCTTTGTTTTTAATTTCTCATCTTTCTTTCACTTCTTTTCTTTCATTTCTCTCTTTTGGAAATGAAAGCATCACTTTTTGTTGTGGTATGTGAATATAACAATATTAAAGGGTTACAACAGCAGCCAAAGTACAAGAGGGAGAGCTCTTGTGACCTCCCATAAATGAAAGGTGGCTCTGAAAGAATGAAAAACAGTTACAACAGAATGGACATAATGGGAGGGTTAAGGTTAGGATCCCTGTGTGTGTTGATTTCCACAGCTGGTACAATCGTAATAGAATGTTTTCATCCTTCATGCCGCAGAAAGAGCAGAGCTCAAGCCTCTTTGCTCTGGGTATGCAGCTTCAAATAAGCATTGTAAGCCTTCATAATCATGATTTCAAAGAGGTTTGTGGAAATGTTTTATTAATTCTTATAAAGAAATCCTTTTTTCTTAATTTTTTTCATTAACTTTAGACATTTACTTGCAATTACGTTTGTTCAGTGAATACAATGACAGAAATTAATAATTCATAGCTTTTGTCAGGGAAAATTTTAAAAAAAAGGACCGTTGTTCAATCAAATACAACTTTAAATGCACAATCTTTATTTAAATAAGATTTAAAAAATAAATAATGGGGAATGTTATTGTACTTCCTAGAAACCTCTTCTTTTCCAAATTTTATCTATGCTATACCCAGTGACATGAAATCTTGGGTTGTTCAGAGTACATCATGAAAATAACAGGTTCAGGTCTGATCATCTAAATAGGGGGAAACTTGACTCCAGCTCAGTATTTGTGGGACTGCCTGGATCTTCTGGGCCCTTGTGGTTGGTGGCAGAGAGTGAGAGCATGATAAAGTTGGAAGAAATAGAAAAGATTATGCCCTCTTGACAACCATTCCTGTGACTACTGGGGAAATTAAGGTCCACAGAGAGATAGTGTCTTAGTCTGTGGTCGCACTACTATAAGGAACTACCTGAGACTGGATAATTTATGAAGAAAGGAGGTTTAATTGACTCACAGTTCTGCAAGCTGCACAGGAAGCATGGCTGGGGCAGCCTCAGGAAACTTACAATCATCATGGAGGGGAGGAGGAAGCAGGCACATCCTACATGGTGGAGCAGGAGACAGCAAGTGAAGGGGGAGGTGCTACACACTGTTAAACAACCAAATCTCGTGAGAACTCACTCACTATCACAAGAACAGCAAGGAGGAAGTCCACCCCCATGATCCAATCACCTCCCACAAAGCCCTTCATCCAACATTGAAGATTGCAATTCAACAAGAGATTTGGATAGGGACACAGAGCCAGACTGTATCAGACAGGGAGACTTTTGAGTTCACACAGGGAGTTAGTGGCAAAAATGGGCCTGGTGTGTAGGTGTCCTGACCTCTCAGCCCAAGCTTTGTTAATCTGTGATGCTATTTTTATCATTCCACCAGGACCTGCCTAACAAACAGTACCTGTGGATTGAGATTTGAGCTGTGTTAGGCACACCAAACATTTAATCCCAACTGCCTAGCAACTTATCTGAAATTCTATCATGTTTCCCTTGTTAAAATGCAAATATCTATCACTAGAAATCAACTTAGGTGGAAAAGAAGGGTAGGAAATAAGGCCAAGGCCTGGCAGAAATAAGATGACATGTGGAGTGGTGACAAGCTCTGCAGTTAGGTCAAAAGACAGTGGATGAGATGAGGTCTCTAGGGCTCTGTTCCTCATCCTGCCTGTTCCAACTGATAAGGAGTAAATACCTGGCTGAAAAATCAATTCTGCCCTTTATTTGTCCCAGTCAAAAGGATGACAATGGACTCTATCTGAAAAAGAAAGAAAGGAAGAAAAGTCAAATTCTTAAAAACTTCCAGGGAATTTCTAGCTCATCAGTAAGACTTGCAAGGGCAGTTTAATGTAATGGTTAAGAATGTCTCTAGGTTTTAATTTCAAAAAAAAAAAAAAAAGAGGCCAGGCACGGTGGCTCACGCCTGTAACCCCAGCACTTTGGGAAGCCGAGGCAAGTGAATCATGAGGTCAGGAGATTGAGACTATCCTGGCTAACACGGTGAAACCCTGTCTCTACTAAAAAGAAAAAGAAAAAGAAATTAGCCGGGCATGGTGGCAGGTACCTGTAGTCCCAGCTACTTGGGAGGCTGAGGCAGGAGAACTGCGTGAACCTGGGAGGTGGAGCTTGCAGTGAGCCGAGGTGGCGCCACTGCACTCCAGCCTGGGCGACAGAGCAAGACTCCGTCTCAAAAAAACAGAAGATGAGATTTTATTCTGTTGCCCAGGATGGAGTGGCATGATTATACATCACTGCAACCTTGAACTCCTGGGTTCAAGCAATTCTGCCACCTCAGCCTCCTGAGTAGCTAGAACCACAGGCATAAGTCACCATACCTAGGTAATTTTTTTAATTTTTTTTGTAGAGATGGGGGTCTCACTATGTTGCCCAGGCTGGTCTTGAACTCTTGGCCTCAATCAATCCTTCTGCCTTGGACTCCCAAAGTGCTGGGATTACAGGCACTCAGCTTAGGTTTGAATCTTGATTCAGCCAGCTAACAGTTCTGTGCTTTGGGAAAACCATTACAAAGATCTCCAAGTCTTTATTTGTAAAATGAGGATGTATCAGTTAGCTATTGTACTGTAACACACCACCCCAAAACTCAGAGCCTTAAAACAGCAGTTATTTATTCTCATGCATCTGAGGATTGGCTGCGGAGGCTTTGCTTCTCACTGCAGTCTGTGGGTTAGTAGTGGTGACTCTGCTATATATGTCTCTCATCATCCTCCTGGAACCAGCAGACTAGCTGGTTCTTCTCAAGGTGAGAGCAGAGCTGCAAAAAGGCAGGAAGAAATGTGGTCTTTGAAGGCCACGGCTCAGAACTGGCACTGTGTACTTTTAATTATGTGTTGCTGGCCAAAAGCTAAAGTAAAGTCAAGAGATATGAAAGGAAGTTCTGCCCAAAATGAGGCTATGGCAAAAATGTGGATGAAGTGAGCAGTGAAGAATTGGGCCCTCAAATGTAATTTACCATAAAGAATAATAAAAGTACTTTCTCATTGCATTGCCCTCACAATTAGTTTTGAAAGTGTCTGTAAAGTGCTTCTGAGGGCTGTGCCCTCTCAGAGAATAGTAGTATGCCTGGAGGTGGGCCCTTTACTGGGTGAGGCTGCAATGAAAAATTTGGGACTAAGGATTTTCCTCTTTGATTTGGGCAGCTGTTAGAGGGGGTATCTTCTGAAGGTGAGGAAATGTGCAGTCTTCCTGGATCCATCAATTTCCTGCTTCCAAGTACAGTATTGGTCCTTACCTCACACACCAAAGAAAACGAATGGATTTGATTAGCAAATACTTTCATCTACATCCTAATTGAAGTCTCTGGGACTTCCTTGTTTTGGAAAATCCCATTTTAATGCACAGCACATCAGGTAGCCAAAAGAATTTCCTCTCCCATCAGCTGCCCTGTCCCTCCCAAACCAGGGAGTTTATCCACCATTTTCTCACCATCCCCCTCAGTCTGCTTCTAGATAGATGTATCTAGGCTGATGGCTGGAAGATTCTTCTGTAGGTTTTGATTCATCCCGTGAATCACTCAATCCCAGTGCATTTACAACAGAGGCAAAAGACAGCCTTCAGTCGTGCCCTATCCAGATGTCCTCGCTCTGTGGAGCTATCTACTCCCTGCCAGGACCCCTGAGATGCAAAGCCCACTCTCCCTGGTAGAGGCTGCTGCAGCGAAACTGAATTGTAGCTGAGAAGGTGAGCACTTGGCCATCTGAAAAGTCTGACCGGTTGGCACACTGTTGTCTCCAAATGAGCCGGCAGGAAACGGGGTTTCCTAAAACTTGGTTTTAAAGCACTTAGAACAGGAAACCATTTCCCATGCATGTTAGATCTCTCTAATGACCAGCTAACTAGAAACAGGCCATCTTAATACTCTGCCCCGAGCCATTACAAATGGCTTTCTTTCCAGACTTCATTAGAATATTTACTGCGATTTGGATAGAAGACTTTTGACACTGCAGTCATAAAATTTACAGGGAACCATTTTTTTGTTTTTTGTTTGTTTTCCTTTTTTTTTTTTTTTTTTTTTTCAGTCTAAAAAGAACTTGGAAGAAGTGAGGAAAGCCCTGGACTTTCCCAGCCACCAATTTCACTCATTAGTGGCCTTCGTGTCTCATGACCTCTAGTTAAGAAAATAAACATCCCTGTGGTAGTCCAATAAATTGCCTTCAGAAAAAAACAGCTCGATCGCTTTTTTGTCAACTCCTGCCTCTTTCAGAATTACAGCAAGAAAGAAACAATTTGCAATGTGTGCACCTTCCACAAGTTAAGTTACTGAATCTTCAAAACCATCTTCTAAATGGGCACAATCATTATCCCCATTTCACCTCTGAGAAAATTGAGGCCAGAAGTCACCAAAAGCCACAGAGCCAGTGAGTGACAGAGCTAAGATTGGCATCCAAGTGACACTGAAACACAGCTCTCTCTGACCGCCTTCACTGCTTGTACTTATCCTCACAGCAGATCCCATCTGCACAGGCAGTAGCTACTCTATGAAAAAGAACTTTGGACCCACTTTCACATTGTCTTAAATTTTACGTATCTAATACCTTCATAAAAATGATTGATCATAACTCCAACAAAATTGACGTTAAGTCTCCAATCAGAGAAGGGTCACTGTAAAACATTGATGTTGCACTGTTTTCAACAGTGCAATATTCAGTTGATCTTGCAATTGCTGAGTGGTGACATCAGCCATTAAGAAAATATAGCAGGGTAAATGAATATTTATATGAATATTGATGGGGGACATTGGGAAAGTCACTAATTTGATTGCGTGGTCAGGGAGGGATTCTGATGAGGGGTCATTCTGTGGTGGTGGAGAGTGTATGATGTGTTTGAAGAACAAGTGGCCCCAAGCTGGGTGTGGTGGCTCATGCCTGTAATCCCAGCTCTTTGGGAGACCAAGGAGGATGGATCACTTGAGGTCAGGAGTTAGAGACCAGCCTGGCCAACATGGTGAAACCCCATCTCTACTGAAAATACAAAAATTAGCTGGGCATGGTGGCAGGCACCTGTAATCCCAGCTACTCGGGAGGCTGTGGCAGGAGAATTGCTTAAACCCAGGGGGCAGAGGTTGCGATGCTGAGATCATGCCACTGCACTCCAGCTTGGGTGACAGAATGAGGCTCCGTCTCAAAAAAACAAAACAAAACAAAAACCAGTGGCCCCAAGTATCTCTGACAGTGTTCATGTGGTCTAGTGTTGCACTCATAACTTTAGGTATTCAAAGGTTAGTCCCTGTGGTCTAAGGTTGCATTGATAATCTTTGGTATTCAAAGTTCAAAGTTCTCTATCTGTAGTATTAATGACAAGAAATCTGCATTCCTTCATCACATAGTTTATCTGGTGTCAAAAACATCTCCACTGAGTCTCATTTTGATGTTATGCCTTTGGTTTTTATTACAGGATGTATGAAAAATGCTTCTCTACTCTCAGTGAGGCTTTGAAGAATACACAGCCCTCTATGCCACTCTATGAAGAGAGCCAAGAAAAAGAAGATCACTCCTAAAAGCAGTGTGCTTTCCCTCAGTAAGTAATAAAGAGCACACAACCTATCATGTTTCTCCCTTTTTGCCTTGATTCCTAGGAAGCTCAAGGTTAAATTGAATATTCAATTAAAACAAAAAAGTTAGCTTTAGCCTTCAAGGCTTTTGAGCATTTCTAATGCTTAACCGTGAATCTGCTTTTCATTGCAAGGAGCCTCTAGTTCTCCTTGACTGGTGTATAAATAACACATGTACATAAAATCATGTGTGCCAAGAATATAAGAAGTGATGATCTGCCTAAAAATATACTTTTGTTTCTATCATTAGATGCTCTAGATAAGCCATTGTTTATTATTCCATTTACATGGAGGCCAACTGTGTGACCAGATTGGATGAAAAAAAGAGAAAGAAACATTGCTATAGACCAATATGCTAATGTTTTCCTCCCCCAGTGAATCACATCCCTCCCTCTCAAAATGAATCACATCCCCCATGTTCTACCACCTTGTGTTATCTCCTCTCATAAGAACACTGGGCTTGGCCATGTGACGTGTCTTAGCCAATGAGACATCAACAAATATGCTGCAAGCAGAGGCTTGACAAGCAATCTCTATGGAATTGCCTTCTTGAAATGTTTCTGTCACCACCTAAGACAGCCAGGTCTATCCTTCTTGAGGATGAAAGATAGTATGGAGAGAGAGGCCCAACCATTGTAGCTGATCCTCCAGCTCCATGCAGACTCAGGAGTGAGCCCAGCTGAAACAAGCAGAGGAACCCTCCAAGCAAGTGAAAAGAGTAATGGGAATCGAGAAATCTTAGTTATTCCAAACCTCAGTTTTAGGGTGGCTTGTTGCACAGCACTAGATAATGAATACAGACATCCAAATATTACTTTGAGGGCCCAAATTCTATAGAATTGTTACTAAATATTTGGGTTCAATGAGTACTTGGTACATCCCTTAAAACATCAAGGTCCTCTGAAGGACTAATGTTTCCAGGAAGTAAAATATACCAAGAACACACATTTTCTGAGAATCTACCATATAGAAGGCATGTCTGTTGGCCCAAGTGAGTGCTTTGATAAAAACACATAACCAATGTCTTCAACAAGCTTAGTAGATGATAAGGCCAAAATAATTTAGATAATCTGGGATTGGCAGGAGAACAGAGAGAGATATGAAAAAGTAGAATATTCTACAAACAGATTCTAATAAATACTAGCATGCAATATATAGTAAAAGCAGCAACCATATCAAAATCAAACAAAAAAAAAAGAAAAAGAAAGGAAAATGTTCCATACATAGTACTAGAATAATATTAGCTAATAGAAAAAAAAATGAAGTTAAGACCTCATCTCATATATATATTCATGTATAGAGAATGTAGAGAGTACTCACAGTCAGTAATATTATACTTATATTGATTTTCATAATTATTCAGAAATTTTAATACCTGCTTATGGAACTGAAACTGAAGAGCAAGTGGCCCCAAGCTGGGTGTGGTGGCTCATGCCTGTAATCCCAGCTCTTTGGGAGATGGAGTTGGGTGGACTACTTGAGGTCAGGAGTTAGAGACCAGCCTGGCCAACATGGTGAAATCCCGTCTCTACTAAGAATATAACCAGAAATCAGTCATAAAAGGAGTATTTATACCACATTAATTGGTAAATGTTGGAAATCAGGGCTTTTTTGAGAATGTTTACCAACACACAATTGACAATGGAAAAGATTTATATATTTGGCCAAACATGTATTGAAAGTTAGTTTATAGAAAATTTAGGAAATGCAGTTGACTAGATAGTATATCTTGTTTATGTGGGAAAATATAGGTATGTATAGAAAAATGTCAAAAGAAAATATTTCACCGTACTTTTTTTCAGTCTGTGACTTCCAAATTTTCCACAATGAGACATATGTTGCTTCTGTCATCAGTCAAAAAATAAAAATAGAACAAAAAAATTCTTTAAAAATCTCATTTTCCAAAAAGAAAATAAAAAGTCTTTCTCCTCTAAAACAGTAAAAATTGTAAATACTATTAATATCATGCCCGGCAGTGGGTTTGAAATTGAAGTATATTTTAGCATTGAACCCTCACTGCATTCTCGGTGGGCAGATGATAATATCAAGGCTTGAAAAAGTGGAGTGACTTGGCTGAGGTCATGGAGCCTGTAAATGGCAGCGTATACATCTGAGTTCTTTTCACCACATAGCACTGTTTAAATAGTAAGTTGTGACAGATGCTAAAAATCATTTAAAATCACTGATTCTCATAAAATCCCCATAGGTCTCTCAAGCCTGGACACAGAGGCTATTTATTCTCATTTTAGGTGGAAGTCTGTGGAGCATGGTGAAATCAGCCAATCAGAACGTGCAGAGGCCCACTCTAGAGACACACAGGGAACTAGAATGAGTGACGCCTGAGAGTTCAAGACAGCAAGCTGCTTTGAGCCCACCAAGGAACGCTGTGACTGTTTTTGTCTTGGCCAGGTGCAGTGGCTCATGTCTGTAATCCCAGCACTTTGGGAGGCTGAGTCGGGTGGATCACAAGGCCAGGAGTTTGAGATCAGCCTGTCCAACATGGTGAAACCCCATCTCTAATAAAAATACAAAAATTAGCTGGGCGTGGTGGTGGGCACCTGTAATCCCAGCTACTTGGGAGGCTGAGGCAGGAGAATTGCTTGAACCTGGGAGGCGGAGGTGGCAGTGAGCCAAGATCACGCCACTGCATGCCAGCCTGGGCAAGAGAGCAAGACCCTGTCTCAGAAAATAATAATAATAATAAAAGACAGAAAACTGTTCAAAAACACGGACTGCATCTTGTTCCCTGACGCATTCCCACTGCTTAGCTCTTTGCTGGTCATTGTGGCTCTCAATACATACATTTTGGATAAGTGAAGAATGGAAGCAGGGAGAAAAGGAAGGCAAGTGGAAAAGGCAGGAGAACAATAGAAAGGTGAGACACTGGGGCAAGGAATAAAGGAAAACAGAAGAAAATTAACAAAAAGCAAACATAAGAAGTAAAACCGTAGCAATACAGGGGCCATTGAGTGTATAAGTCTTGGGCTGCCACCCCCAGTTGCCTCTGAGTGACTATCAGTAATATTACAGCCAGGACAAGAGCAGACGATAAATCATCAGACAAAGAAAATACTCAGTATAATCTCTTTTAGAAGGCATGAATAATATGAAGTACGTTTTAGAAATATTTCTATCAGAAGTGATTAGGTTTGGCATTTAGATGGACTGATAAGAACCATCTAGAAAATTCATTTTCCTAGAACAGGTCATTCCCAAACCACAGAGGAATCATTACTATTGATTATGGACACATTTTCATTCAGACAAATTCTGCAATGGGGCTGATAAAAATAGACCCTTTCAATGGTCTGTTTATATAACCATGTCACAGGTGGTATCAGCATTTCACTAGCATTTGGAAAACAGTTAAACTTTTCTGGAGAGTTACGTTTTGGGGTTTTTTTGGTTGTTTGTGTGTATGTGTGTTTTGTTTTATTTTACCACAAATTATGTTTATCTCTGTGCATATCCTCTTGAATTTTAATCAATCTTCCTTGCTGCTTGACCTTAGAATGATTATTTTTTCAACCCTAAGCCAGAATCAAGAACCTGGCAGATATTGCAATGATCATCAAATCCAGAGTTGGAGAAATCCAGGTTGTCCTTCTTCCCTGTGGTTATTTACTAAGACCTGGTCACTTCACTTTACCTCAGCATTTCAGCATTTTCATCTTTAAGATGAGGATAATAACAGCTGCTCCCTCAAAGTATTTCTGTGAGTAAGAAATGACATAATGCTCAAGTCCAGTTCATTCAACAGTACCTGGCACTCAGGAAATGGAAACTATAATTGTAGACTTTAACACAAAATATGACTTTCAAAGTTTTATTGGGATTGTATTTTTTAAAAATATTGATTCTTGGGCTTTTTTTTAAAGTTAGAAATAAAACACAGACTACAAATCTCCTGATAATTTGCTAGTTTCTAAACTCATCTTAAACTCTAGGTCATCTCTGGGGTGCTGATTAGCTAAAACTCAGCAAGATTTTATAGGTATACATGAAGTTGGATAAGCGATATTTAAATTGCAAACTTTATTTTTGACTGGAAATAATTTGTTGAAGTTATTACACAGTTATTCAGCCTCTGAATCATAAGCAGAATGAGCATTCTTCTCTCGTTGGGTAGGGGATTCCAAATCATAATTGAATTTGTTATAGGTTATTTTGATCCAAAGTTTAGTGAGAGCATTGGTTTGACAATTCCGATTCCAGTTTGCCATTTCCTTCAGAAATATTTGATTCCTCTTATTCTTGTCCTCCGGATACCAGATTCGATATACACACCAAGACCAAGTAAACAAACATAACTCCAAAATCCAATAAATCGCTCCCATTCAGATCCATGTTTAGAAAATCCACAATCTATGCCTTCTGACCCAATGATTGATGACACAGTCCTCCTGCTGCCCTTTTCAAAAGCAAGCCAAACAGGAACTCAAGAAAGGAGGAACTGTTGGGAAGCCCAAAGCTGGGATGTCCCTCCATCGCAGAACGGAAGCTCTCATCCTCAAACCCTGTATTTACAGATGGGCATTTAATTTGTAAAGGAAAGGTCCTCATAAAATGTGTTGTACTCTTTCCCACGGCTTTGAGGCTTGCTCCTTCAATCCAGCTAGCTCTGTGGTTTCTTTTTAAAAGCCAGAAAGGTTCACAATATTCTACTTACTGACAGTCTTTTGTCTCCACTTGGCCTTTCTTTTAGATGAATAACATGATCTCATGGACAGGGAAAGTGGGAAAGGTGCATTAGTTACAGAGATCCCAGGTCTTCTTGTGCAGCTCCCATCTGTGTCCACCAGTATGTCTTTAGCTGGGTCCCATTTATTTCAGTGGGCCCACTCGTTCTTATTTTGGCTTCCAGTTTGGGCATAAGGGGCAAATAAGACATCTTCTAGGGAATCCTACCCCACCATTGGGTTTCAATGAGCTTCTCTTCTCTATCCTTTCAGGAGTTATTCTGTAGGAAATGCTTAGGTCTCCAAATCATACATTTCCCTACCCTAAAATTTTACCAAGATTTATAACACAAGGCAGATCTGCCAATAAGAGAAATGAACCAACTGCTTTTTTTCCATGAAGAAAAAGCTATAGTGCCTAATTTGTTCTCCAGCTTGTCTTTGAAAGAACACCTGCTCCCTTTGCTGACAAAAAGGAAATTGCAGGGGCTTCCAATTTTCAACTTATTGAACTTACAGGAATCCTTATTTTTGTTTATCTCATGCTTTCCATCTAAAAACCATCCTTCGAGTCCCTCTTCCCCTAAAAAAATTTGCCAGAATCATCTAGTCTGCACACCTCTCTAACTTCTCAGAGCATTTGACATCTATTTTATTCATTTTGGGAATTGATAACATACTGTTTTGTACTTATTTCTAATTACCTCTTCCATGAGAGTCATCTTAATCTTGTATAGATGCCTCAAGAACAGAGACCATGTCTTAAACTCCTCCTGTTCTTCATATGATAACTCTCACTTCCTAAACAATCTAAATATATATTAGATGGCCAATGAATACCTGTTAAATTGGATTTCTCTAATGAACGCTTTGACAAAGTCTGTGTACTTTCATAGATGCATTAAAGGTAAAGAGAAGTAGAAAGTAAAACTAGGTTGGGCGTGGTGGCTCACACCTGTAATCCCAGCAATTTGGGAGGCCGAGGTGGGCAGATCACTTGAGGCCAGGAGTTCAAGACCAGCCTGGCCAATGTGGTGAAACCTCATCTCAACTAAAAATACAAAAATTAGCCAGGTGTGGTGGCAGGCACCTGTAATCCCAGCTACTTGGGAAGCTGAGGTGGGAAAATTGCTTGAACTGGGAGGTGGAGGGTGCAGTGAACTGAGATCGTGCCACTGCACTCTAGCCTGGGTGACAGAATGAGACAAAAAAAAGAAAGAAAGAAAGAAAGAAAGAAAGAAAGAAAGAAAGAAAGAAAGAAAGAAAGAAAGAAGACTAGATCTTTTTCAGCAATTAATTCACGAAATAAAAACACATTAACTTTTTATTTAAAAACTCATTGAATTATTAGGATTGAAAACACCTTATCTGGTACAAATTTCCATCCAAGTTTGAATTCTTACTAACCTTTCTTAAGAAGTTATTGAAAAAAGCTTTTTTGAGGATGTTATGTATAGTCATCACAAAAATTTCAAATAAATTAAAAAAAAAGGAGGAAAAAGAAAACAGAAATAAACTACTCTTCATAAGCAGTTGTAGTATATGTTACACATATGTATTTAAAACACACACGTGGGCTCAGTAGGAACCTCACTTTCTGTCACTTGCTCCAAGTTATATTCCAGGTAATTGGTCAGAGGGATTAAAAGTGCTGGGAGACAGTGAGTGTTTAATCGCCTCACACCTCCTTTCTGTAAAACTGCGGCCTATTCCTGTTCTGTAACCTCTAAAACTCTCCATCAGCAATTTACTGATGCAGCCAATTAGACAAAGGAGGCAAGATTTCGGAAGCCCTTTCAGAGGGATCAGTCATTCTTGGGCCTACAACACAACGAGCCCGACCGCTGAGCTTCTCGGTGAGAACATTGGCGGCTGTCTTCTAGGTTGAGCCTAGTGGAATTCCTTTCACATTTTGAAATTACTAGCTCCAGGATACATTGTCATCCAGAAATATGTGGCCAGATCATCATGCAATCTTGCCTCTTTCCCCCAGTTCTCATTTCTCTCTGGTTACTTCTAAAGGACAGGTTTCATCCCATTGGGATTTCCACTGGCAAAACCCCCATTGTTAAAACAGATCCTTTGACAATGTCTAGAGTTCAAAAGTAGCATAGTAGTTAGTGTGATGGATGAAAATTGCATCTATTTAAGTTGAGATATATTTGGAGAGAATAGCAAATGATCATTAGTAAACACACAGGATTAACAACTACTCAATAATGATGTTTCCTTACTTACATTTTCATTTTTAATAATATCTTGATCCTCCTGGTCTTCTTGCTATGTTTTGGCCTGTTTATTAAAACATTACCTATAAAATGCTTAAGTCTCAAAGAATTTCTAGCAGGCAAGAAACATGAAGCATTAGCTTATTATATCAAGACCCTTAATTACTTTTTTTTTTTTTTCAGATCTGAACACTGAGGTTCCTAGGTGATAGATAATGCTCTTGGCCAACACAGGATCTCATTTGAAGCTGACGGAGGAACTATTCATGGATAGGCCATTCCTTTCTGCTGTAAGAATCAGTGAGCAAAGGAAAGAGATTCATGTGCCGCTTCATTGGCTTAAGGTACTTTTCTGATATAACAGAATTTTGGGGCCAAAATGCCTGCTCAGCATTCATTTTCATGGCTATGTTTCATAACAACTATCTACTACCTTTCACCGATTCCAGTCAAATACGGGACATAAATAATTTTTAAAAAATAAAAAGAAAGGAACAAAATTCTTGACATTTAGACCAAGATTCTGGTTGGATCTTGTAAGAAAAATGGCCATAGATGATTTTTAAGTAAACATATTTTCAAGGCTTTGTTTGCTTTTAAATCAAGTTTTGTAAGAACACAATAGCAATGTGTGATTACAAACCTGCTAGTTAGTTTTCTCATTGTCAGTCACTAGAAGAAAAAAATTAAAGCTCACAAAATTTTGCATCTTATCAAATTTGCTCGTTTAAATTAATGAGAAATATCTATGTGATATTTATACTAGAGGTTGCTTAAGCTTTCAAGACACCTTTAAAATGTGATAATTTGGAAGTTGGTTGATTAATGTGCTCATTTGACAGCTTCAGTTTTTTTTAAAGAAATTTAAGTAATTAGATTTGCTCTTATATTCAGATGTATTAATACTTTCAAGCAGGGCTCTGGAGGGTGCCTTATATAAGCACACTCCCAAAAAATGCAACAAACTTAAAATGACACTACAGGTTAGTACAAATTAGGCGGTATTATCAAACCCCATTCTCTATAATCTTCTTACGGTGTGTAAAAAAATCCACATCCCTTCAAAACTTAGATCTCCAAACTTCATATGACTAAAGCAAACCATCTAAAAATATGTTTATATAAAAAAGAGATCAACAGAAAGGAATTTACACTGGTAAATTATCTTTTTGGTGGTTGTTTTTGTTTGCTTGTGAAAAAGTGAAAACTCAGTATTGGTTGCAGTTAAGCTCACTTCAGGATTATATGACCCAGAAGAATTTTGAAGATTAACTTTTTTTAAAAAAAAAAAAAGATCTTTTACAGTCCTTTCAAAATTGCCTGGGAAAAGAAAATAAATGCAGGTGATGTGCCGATCCAATTTCCCCACTCCATTGAGAACTTTTGAAAATTATACTGTTCGAAAACAGTTTTCCATAAAAAGAATTTTGAACAAATTTGAGCATTCAATCACATATGAAAACAAGAAGCTATGTGGTGCTAGATTGGAATCCCTCTTCATCGGGATTTGTTTGAAGTACTTGGGGGAAAAACAAGGGAAAGAAACTACATTTGGTTTAGAACTGCCAGCACTAGCAGGCACTTCTCACTCCACATGGGTGATTCTTCTACCCTCACAGTGCGCCCCCAGCAGAGTATCAAAACCATGAGAAGGAGAAGCTTTGAAGATGGAAGGCCTGGATTCCAAGATCAGCTGATGACTGACAAGCTGGTCTCCTTGGGCAGGATAATGAAGCTTCAGTTTTTCCACCTATAAAGTGGAGATGATGATCATGGTGGTTACCCCCACAGAGTGCTTTTAAGGCTACATTCAGATAATTCATGGAGAACATTTAGCAGAATGTGTGGCGCACGGGAAGAACTCAATAAATGCTATTAACTATTACAGAGGGAACACTGCAAACAAATTGAATCATGTTACAGGCTGAGGAGAGAAGCCAGAGCTAGCAAAAATGATTGGCAATGTATCTTGTGAAGCACAGGAACACTTTGCCTTCAGAGAGTTTTCAGTTGAAAAGTTATAGGTAGCTATATCACACCAGGCAGGGGGAAAGTGAGCTGAACAAAAAAGTCAGGGTGTTAAGAGGTGGTCTGCAGAAAATAGAAATAAGAGTAGAGGCTAAGAAGCAGGATAGAAGGGTAGAAATTCTTTGGAATTAGAAAGTTTGAGACCCATTTATCATTTCTGTCCATTATTAGTTGCATGGCTCTGGTCATGTGATCTGTTTTTTCCCATGCTTAGCTCCTCATTCATACACCTTGTTATTAAAGGCTACTTCGAAAGCTTGCCCTGATGTCCTAATGAAAAGGCACATAATATGTCTAAATGTAGCACCTGAAAGGACTCTACAGAGAGTAGCTCTTACTGTAAGGTGTGATACTCAGGTACAAGAGTGTCCACAATGATGGAACAGGATGGCAAAAATGGTTCAGGCAATGTATTGACAAAATAAATAAATGTGAACACATGACACAACACCATTGCCAAATTAGGAAGTAAGAGAGTTGGAAACTATTTAAAACTTTGTGAGAATGTCCAGGTGTGGTAACTCATGTCTGTAACCCCAGCACTTCAGGAGGCTGAGGCAGGAGGATTACTTGAGCCAAAGAGTTTGAGGCTGCAGTCAGCTATGATCACGCCACTGTACTTTGGCCTGTGGGACAGAGTGAGGCACAGAAAAAGCCAGCTTTCTGAGAAAACACCTGGAATTCTCTGGTGGAAAGGAAAAGTAATTTACTACACTGAATGTCACGAATATCTTAAAAATAATAGATTAATGGAACATAATAGCTAGTAGAGATTGTATCAGAGAGTGACTGGCTGTTCAGCACACTCAATGCCTTCGGAAGCCTTGGTAAAGATGGTGGAGGCTCCATCAGCCTGGGTCCCTGAATGACTACAAGAAGCAGCCTCCCAAACTCTTACTCCCACACCTAAGTGAAAAATAAACTTACATTATGTTAAGCCACTAAAATAGTGAGATTATAGTAATTGGATAGGTCTCTAAGGGGCACCAAAACTTTTCCTCTAAGCCTTTTCTTTCTAATTTTTGGTAGAATTTAATATGTAATCCAGTTTCTTCCCCATAGAAATATTTTAAATTTTGACTTTATTTTTTTGTAAAATATAAATGAGGCAAATTGTTCTTGGCATTTAATTAATTCTATTTATGGAAGTAGCTTCATCCTCAAGGAAATTATAAGGAAATCAATAACAAAGCAATTGTATGGGGTGTCTATGATTTTAGGATATTAAAGGGCCACTGTCAGTGAGAAATGAGATAATATGATGAATCTATGTTCATTCAAACATCCCTGTCCCAGTGAAAACCTCAGCACAGGGGGTACTAAAGAAAAGCAACAAACAAAAGTATGAATCAGTGTTCTATTTTACATAATATTTTCAAATATATTTTTAGTGTACTATTTCAAAACAAAAAAACTTATTTTTTCCCTCATCATAAAAGAAATGCATCTTTTAAAAATACTCAGATAATACACAAAGTTTTTTAAAGTCAAAATAGTCTATAATCTCACCTCCCAGAGGCAACTCCATTGTTAATAGAAGATACTTATTTTCCTCAAACCTCATTGACCCCAGGCAATCTCAATCAGTTTATTCTGCCAAGGCGATAAGAGGAAAATACCACAACCTTGCTTGGTTTTTTTGTTTGTTTCTTTGATTATCTAGGAGTATGAGTTATGTGTGTTTCCTTTGGCTTATTGTACATACATTTCTTTTGTACACTTTTTTTCAATGTTTATCTCATATTGGTTTTTAAAAGTTCTAAATAGAATATGCATGTTAATCCTTTGAAATAAGTTAATCTTTTTATCTTTTTTTTTAGAGACAATAAATAATAAAAATTATTTATTTTTCTTTAGGTCTCTCTGTCTCCCAGGCTGGAGTGCAGTGGCAATTTCATAGCTCACTGTAGCCTTGACAGCCCAGCCTCAAGCAATCATCCCACTTCAGCCTCCTAAGTAGCTGAGACTATAGGCATGAGCCACCACACCCAGCTAATTTTTTAATTTTTTTTTGTAGAGATAGGGCCTCCCTATGTTGCACAGGCTGGTCTCTAACTTCTTCTCAAGCAATACACCTGCTTCAGCCTCCCAAAGTGCTGAGATGACAGGCATGAGCCACCACACCCAGCTGAAATAAATTCAGACAATCTTCCTTGATAGAGCATTTTTTACCTTGGGAAAATATTAATAAAATGTTCATAAGTATTAGAAATACCACACGTGTAGGTATTTTCTCACAGCAGGTACCTGGGCATTTTTTTTTTTTTTGAGACAGAGTCTAGCTGTGTTGCCCAGGCTGGAGTACAGTGGAATGTGATATTGGCTCACCGCAACTGCTGCCTTCCGGGTTCAAGCAATCCTCCTGTCTCAGCCTCCCAACAAGCTAGGATTACAGGCGCCTGCCACCACACCCAACTAATTTTTGTACTTTTAGTAGAGATGGCATTTTGCCATGTTGTCTAGGCTGGTCTTGAACTCCTGACCTCAAGTGATCCACCTGCCTCAGCCTCCCAAAGTGCTGGGATTACAGGCATGAGCCACCGCACCCAGCCCAATACTTAACAGAGAAAATCTCACTAAAATTTTGACATGATGGATATGTTAACTAATTTGATTGTCATAGTCGTTAAACAATTATGTGTATGGAATCACATAGTATACCTTGAATATATACAATCTCAATTTGTCAATTAAATGTTTTTAAATTTTTAAAAATCATTCACAGTTGTCAAGGGAAGGATCATAGGTTCAAGCTTTTGCTAATTGACCCATGCTGTGCATATGAGATGCATTTTTTTATTCTTAACACTTTTAAATAATGTTAAAAAATTTTGTAATCAATCTGGAGATAAAATTTTTCAGTCTGTCTCATTTGAAGGCGTTGTGGTCTGAAACACAAGAAAGGATAAAAATCGAAGTAATAATCACTTCTTTACCTTTATCTATACTTCATAAATCTCAAATGACTTTGTCCTATTATTAAAGTTGGTTTAATATATGAATATTGTAATAATAGTAGTACATATATATAGTTACTTTTTTAATAGATGGGAAAGATGAAATTTGAGATGTTACATAACTTTTCTGGAATTATGGTGAATAACAATAATTAATGATAATTAAGATTAATTATGCCCTTATGATGCAATAAATCTGGTCCATCATGCTTTATCTCATTGAGTCATAACAACCACATTATACAGATGAGAAAAGTGAAGCTCAGTGCTAGAATGACTTTTCCAAGGTCACACTGCAAGGGTGGAGTCATGACTTCAACCCTGGCAGATTCTAGAATCTGCTCATTTAAGCAGCACTGATTAACCCCACTGGAAGAGGGGCAAATCAATATTACCTATAGAACGAGAACGAAGGCCTAGGAACAACACCAAACATAAACTTGGAACTTTGTTCTTTGCCTGATCTTATCACAGGGGCATCTTAAAAGAGCCTCTCCAAGCAGTTCTAAGGCTAGGGTGGGGCTTCTAAGGCTAGGGAGTGGAGGAAAGAATGGCATGGTTCACTGGTCAGCCTTCTCTCAATTACAAGCAATTTTAACTTTCCCTCAAATCTGTAATTATAGGATTATTGCAAACTCAATATATAGGTTGCTGATTTTGAAGCACGCATGTATACAATTCTGACAATAACTGACAAAAATGTAAAAGGTATGCCTTAAAAATGTTTAAAAACACACTTCTTAATTTTTGTGCGAAGATATCTTCAAACATGATTCTGAGCATAGAAGGTTTCAGGAAAAAGAGACTCTGCACATACGTGTGTAAATGAAAGCTGTCTTTCCCTTTAAACTCTGTTGCCTAAAACATCCATTTGTGTTGCAAAAATAAATGTAGACATGACAGAGAAGCATTGGCAGAGAACTCTCCTATATTTAGTGAATCCTGAAAACACTGTCCCCACTCCAAACTAGTGATTGAATTCTTGTTTTCCCACCCCCAAGTTTAGATGCTGGAGGTGGTGTTGTTTTTTTCTTTTTCTTTTCCTTTATTCTGACTGGAAGAAAAACATATTGCCTGATTGCTCTTCATTGAGACTCTCCTCTGACTGAGATATATTCTGGATAATATAGGCTAGTCTTTCCCAGAGGCAATAGAATGCTCTAGATAGCCACTTATAGTCCCTTAATTTTATTTGAATTTTGAGCTCAAAGGCAACTTAGAAGGAATTGAAATCTAACACCCCTTATCCCCTTTCTATTCAAACAGATAAAGAAACTGTGGTCCACAGAGGTTTGAAAACTTGCCCAAAACACACATTTCATTGCAGTGAATCTGAGATTCCAACTGATATGGTTTGGCTCTGTGTCCCCACTCAAATCTCATCTCGAATTGTAATCCTCGTAATCCTCATGTGTCCAGGGAGAGACATGGTGGGAGGTGATCGGATCATGGGGGCAGCTTTCTTCACGATGTTCTTGTGATAGTGAATGAGCTCCATGAGATCTGATGGTTTTATAAGTGTTTGACACCTTCTCCTTCACATACTCTCTCTCTCCTCTTGCCATGTTCGACGTGCCTGCTTCCTCTTCCACCATGATTGTAAGTTTCCTGAGCCTTCCCCAGACAAGCAGAACTGTGAGTCAATTAAACCTCTTTCCTTTATAAATTACCCAGTCTCAGGGAAGTTCTTTATAGCAGTGTGAAAACAAACTGATACACAAACTTAGCTCTTAACTTGCCTTTTTGTTCTTCCGCAATAAAACTAAAGCTACCCAGTGCCCAGGCAGAGTCTCCATAATGCTAAAATCTAGAAAAGAAAGGATGAAGGTGGGTGAAAGGTCAAGTCTTCCGAGATTTAGCTAGACAGAGAGGCAGCACCTAGCTACTTCATGTTGTCTTATACATCCCCACATTGGTCTGCAGCTGCAGGTATAAAGATTCTATTAATTTACCAGTACAAGAACAAACAAGCCTTCGCTGGTGTAGAAAAGAGGCTGATGGTAACCCAAGCACATCTTCCAGAAAACAACAAAAGCCACCTCTGGCGGGGCACCATCCATAGGGCACCCTGGTGCATCTGAGATCTTATGCCCAAAATGAAGGTAAACTAGGGCTGAGGTTGGTGGCAACTTCTGGGCATCTTACCCAACAGGAAAATCAGGAGCAATTGAAAGCAGGGTGGAGGAAGGGTGCGTGCTTTTGTTTTGTTTTGTTTTTTTTCTTTTCAAAGGGTCAAAAGCCAACAATCTGACACTTGTAAAAGTGTCAGCCCAAAGGGGGAAGACTCCTTGGATGACATGATAGCTCACCCAGAAGCTCAGCATGTATCAGAAACCGAGATTCAACACCACGCTTTCTTTCTCTTCCTTCCAACAGCCTCTGTTGCTCGTGGCAGATTTAATGGTGTGATTTACAGCACTGAGAGACCTTTGTCAGGGCCAGTAAAATGACAAACAATAAATATATGGAGCAGTATGTTAACAGCCTCCACACAATACCTTGTCAGTTACAGCTTGATAGCGATACATTTTAATTTTGTCTTTCATAAAAATCTTGGCATGTATGCCTCATTTGAACACAGGCTTCCAAGTCAAGTGTGTCATCCAAGCATGCAGTTTATCACCTTCTATATTTTCTGTCCTTTTCATTTAATGTCATTCCTATGGCAACAGACATCGCCCTGGAAATCATTTTCAAAACAGCTTATTTGTTGAAAGGGATTGGGTGAAGCTAAAATATGTGTTTGGCTGGGAAGAATGTCAGAGTGTGAATATGGTTTAGTTACATTAATCATATTCTTTGAGGACTTTGTGTAATCAGATACTTGAAGGAGGCGTATTGTGGGGTTGAATTTGACATCCGCACCCCACCCCCAGCTTTTTATGGTTTTGCGTTTCGTAAGGATAAAAATAAGAGAGGCAAACTTGCAGTTCACTCCATGGAAAAAGGTCTATGCTTGTTTCTAACATGGCATGGTATGTCCATTTAGAGAATAGGATAGAACGATGGATTGTAGCCCTAATAATAGTGAACTGCTATTACTATGAAGCTGATTATGTGAACCTGAATTTATTCATTCAACATGTATTCAACACTTCTTTAATGAGCATCTACTATGAAATGAATATTGCCTGAGAAAATAGTGGTGAAAAAAATATAAAAAACCTCTGCTCCCATGGAGCTTTAACTCTAGTAAGGATGACAGATTTTTATTATTTATCTATTTAGTTATTTATTCATTTATTATTATTATCATTTTTAGAGATGATGTCTTATTCTGTCAGCCAGGTTGGAATGCCAGAGAGCAAGCATAGCTCACTGCAGCCTCAAACTCCTGAGCTCAGGGCAAGTCTCCCGCCTAAGTCCCCTGAGTAGCTTGAACTGCAGGTGTGTGCCACCACCTAGTTAAGGAGGACAGATTTTAAATAAGTAAACTAATACGTTGTTGAGGCTGGGTTCTCCAGTAACAGGATCTGAGATGGGTTTTCTTGTGAAGGTGATTTATTGAAGACCCAATAAACAAGTTGTACGAGGGGCTTATAAGTTAGTGTAGAGAGCAGAACCAGGCAGAGGAAGAAGCCAAGCAAAGCTGAGTCTAGCCTCTGTCTGATCTCAGCAGGAGCTCTGGAGTGCAAATGGCCCCACCAAGCTGACCCACCTAGGGACATTGAACTAGTGAGTCATTGGTTGCACGCTGCCTTGTGGAGGAGGTGTGTGCCATCACAGCCTCCTAGGCATCCCTCGGTGAGGCAGCTCCTATTGACCAAGAGTAATGCTTGGAAGAAAGGTGCAGATGTTGGCCATTGACCATCAAAACTTACATCAGCTGGGGAGTGGGCATGCCAGCTGGACAAGGGAGTCAGGGCACATAGTTCCTACTACATTCATACATACATGCAGTATTTTAAGTCAGAAATAATGCTATGAATAAAATAAAAGACAGTGATCAACAGTAGGTAGACATGTCATGAAATGCTTTTCTAAAGAGATAGCATCGGAACTGAAGCCAGCCATATGAAGATCTGGGGCAACTGTTAGAGCAGATAAAACAAAAAGTCACATAACCTATGAGTGGGCTCTTTCAAAGGGTGGCAAGTTCAGGATATTTGAGGAACAGAAAGTAGGCTCAGGTGGCTAAAGTGCCATGAGCAATGGATGGGGTGATAGAGGAGAAAGTCAAAGAAACAAGCTAGGATCAGATTATATAGCATATAGAAGGCCATGAGAAGGGCATTGTATTTTACTGTAAGGTCAATAGAGAGCTCACTATACTCTTAAGCCAGCCAGCATCACATACTGGAATCTAGAAATTAAACCACCTGCCCACATTCAGCTCTTCCCACTCTGCTAGGTGCCCTGAGATGCAAAAGAAGTGAGTATGTGTCGCAGGCACAAGATGCTACCTGTTTCAGTGAGGAGATAGATCTTGCTAGATGCAGTACTTCCATGAATATGAATATCAGCTACATATCTGACTGTCTGTGGCTTAAGACAATACCAGATTATTGGTTCACACAGCAGCCCACTAAAGCTTTCTTTCTTTTCTTTTTTGAGACAGAGTCTAGCTCTGTCGCCCAGGCTGGAGTGCAGTGGCGTGATCTTGGCTCACTGCAAACTCCGCCTCCCGGGTTCATGCCATTCTCCTGCCTCAGCCTCCCAAGTAGCTGGGACTACAGGCGTCCGCCACCACACCCGGCTAATTTTTTGTATTTTTAGTAGAGACAGGGTTTCACCATGTTAGCCAGGATGGTCTCTAAAGCTTTCTTAATCTATATTATGAATGACCGGATGACATGCAGTTTTGATGGAAATCTGAAGTCTTTTCATTATGCATTATTCCTATATTTGGTATTTCAGGAACACATTTTCACCAAATTAGAACCTAATGCAGTCTTTCATAAAGGCTACATTCTGCATAATAGATAGTCTTACAGAGCCTCACTACCCAAACTGTGGTCTGCAGACCTTGACCATATGACCATGACATGGGAAGTTAGGAAAGCAGAACAAGAGACTCTGCCCCAGACCTATCCAACCGGAATCTTCATTTTAACAAGGTCCCCCCAGGTGATTTGTATGCCCATTAAAGTTTGCTAAGCTCTGATGCAGAACATTGTTTCTACAGGAAAATGTGTCCTGAGGTACAGTAACTCACTGATTAACAAAACAAACACTTGAGACATACAACAAGGGTGTAAACTGTCCTCTACCAAAAATTTTAAAAAGTTGAACATTATAATATAATTTAAAAAGAACAAAACATGTAAATCCTTTTCACAGCACTGTCAAATGCGTGGACATTAGGAAGGTGCTTGGGAGTCCAAGATAATTCAGGAGAGACCCTCAATATAAAGAGATTTGAAGGGCCAGATGCAGTGGCTTATGCCTATAATCCCAGTACTTTGGGAGTCCAAGGCAGTTGAATCACATGAGGCCAGGGGTTCAAGACCAGCCTGACCAACATAGCAAAACCTTGTCTCTATTACTACTACTACTACTAATAATAATAACAAAATTAGCCAGGCATGGTGTTGCACACCTGTAATCTCAGCTACTTGGGAGGCTGAGGCAGGAGAATTGCTTGAACCAGGGAAGAGGAGGTTGCAGTGAGGTGAAATCACACCACTGCACTTCAGCCTGGGCAACAGAGAGAGACTCTGTCTCAAAAATAAATAAATAAATAAATAGATTTGAAGAAGAAAAGAGTAAGGAATATAGCTTTGATGCATGGTTTCACAGAAAAGGAGAAATCAGCATTAGTCAAAGTGTGTCTTAAAATATTATGCCTAGAAAGGACAAAAACAGTCACTTTTCAAAAGAAGACATATATGTGACCAATGTGCCTATGAAAAAAGTTCAATATCACTGATCATTAGAGAAATGCAAATCAAAACCACAGTGAGATACCATCTCACAGAAGTCAGAATGGCTTACTAAAAAGTTAAAAAAAAATGAAAAAACAGATACTGATGAGGTTGCCAAGCAAAGGGAATGCCTATACACCATTGGTGGGAGCGTAAATTAGTTCAACCTTTGTGGAAAGCAGTGTGATGATTCCTTAAAGAGCCAAAAACCTAATTACCAATGGACCCAGCAATCCTGTTACTGGGTATATACCCAAAGAAATATAAATCATTCTACCCTAAAGACACATGCCTGCATATGTTCATTGTGGCACTGTTTACAATAGCAAAGACATAGAATCAACCTAAATGTCCATCAGTGACAGATTGGATAAAGAAAATGTGGTACATATACATCATGGAATACTATGCAGCCATAAAAAAGAATGAGATCCCATCCTTTGCAGGAACATGGATGGAGTGGAACCTATTATCTTCAGTAAACTAACACAGGAACAGAAAACCAAATACCTTGTGTTCTGACTTATAAGTGGGAGCTAAATGATGAGAACAAATGAGCAAAAGGAGGGAACAACAGACACTGGGGCCTACTTGAGAGTGGAGGGTGGGAGGAGGGAGAGGATCAGAAAAAATAACTGTTGAGTGCTAGGCTCAGTACCTGGTGACAAGATACTCTGTACAACAAACACCCATGACTTGAGTTTACCTATATAACAAACCTGTACATGTACCCCTGAACCTAAAGGAAAAGTTTTCAAAAAATAATAATAAAAATATATATTATTGCTATGAGGCAAGACTTCCAGAATGGTGGGAATCCAAAAATCTCCTTCTTTATAAAAGCAATGAGAATACTGTCAAAATTGTTAAAATCAGTAGTTTTAAGATCTCTGGAACTTAATCAAAGGCTTGCAACAATCCAAGGAGCATTTATCCAAAAAAAAAAATACTAGTTCTACAAAATGCTAATAGATATTACCCCAAAGATGATACCATGGTGAAATTAGGAACATTGGATTAAACAAAGTTACAGGTTTCTCTTCTGTAGGATCTTTTGGACCCTTTAGTACACTAAATATTCATTGTATAGTCTGCAATTTTTTCCAAACTTAGTTGACCACAGATCCCTTTTATTATGAGATATTCTATGGATCTATGTCCTGAGACATAGACAATACACTTTGGAACATGCTAGGTGCAACTTTGAGGTTAGATCTATGAAAAGATGAAGAGTTCTAGACACTGGAAGGAGTAAACATAATGAAAGGCATGTGTGAGAGTCCCCTGGAAGCCTGGATAGTTTTCTGGAATGCGGTTAGGAGAGAAGCTGGTTAAGAAGAAAAGTGGTCAAATGTTGCAGTCTTTGCAGGTTAAACGGAATGATTCAGAAGAATAATTTCTTAAAACAAGTTATACTCAGCTAGGCATCGTGGCTCACATCTATAACTTCAGCACTTTGGGAGGCCGAAGCAGGAGGATTGTCCTAGGCCAGGAGTTTGAAACCAGCCTGGACAACATAGTGAGACCTTATCTCTATAAGAAAATTTTTTAAAAAATTAAAAATTAGCCAACTGTGGTGGCATGTGCCTGTAGTCCCAGCTACTAGGGAGGCTGAGGCAGGGGTGGGGAGTTTGGGGGGATTATTTGAGCCCAGAAATTCAAGGCTGCAGTGAGCCATTATCATGCCACTGCACTCCAGCCTGAGCAGCAGACCGACACCCTGTCTCGAAAAAACAAAAACAAACAAACAAACAAGTTACACGAAGTGCACACCATAAAATAAAAGACTGATTAATTTGATGTTGTCAGGATTTAAATTTCCACAGAACAAAAAAATTCTATTAAACCGAGTGAAAAGACAACCCATAGCCTATGAGAAGATATTTGCAATACACACTACCAGCAAGGAGACTATGCAGAATGTACAAAGCAAAGGGTATTAGCTGGTAATAAACAAAGAAAGAAACTTAAATAATCAATAGATATGCAAACCAATGCTCAACTTCCAGAATTATCAGGAAGTACAAATCAAATTAAAAGCAAAATAAATTTAACAGAATTTCTAATCTCTACCACTACCAAGTGCCCATAAAGAAATTGAGCACGTAACTCTCATATGTTCTGAGAGGGCTTCACGAACTTTTTACTCACATTTCTGACACCAAAAATGTGAGTGGATCTTCCTCACACCAACCAGTGTGCCAACTCTCTGGACATCAACTGGATATCCTACAATTCAGGTCAATTCTGACACTACCTGGAGCTAGCATCAGTTTCCCCCAATTTAAGGGCTCAGTTCCACAAGACCACCCTCACTTCAGACACCAGTCTCAAGTATTGAGTACCCAGGGTGCCTACACTTCTATTCAACCTTGCTACAAAGCTAGGGGTTGCCATAACCTCCTCCCTTCAGGTTTAGTAACTTGCCAGAGTGGCTCACAGAACTCAAGCCAGCACTTGACTTATCATTACCAGTTTGTTACAACTGTTACTGGTAACATAATTATTACCAGTGTGTTCCTGTTACAACACAGGAACAGCCAAATGACAGAGATGCACAGGGAATGTACGGGTGGGAAAGGGTATGTGGAGCCTCCACGTCGTCTCTGGAGTTACCACCCTCCAACATCTCAATGTGTTCACCATCCCTGAAGCTCTCCGAGCCTCTTTGTCTAGGGGTCTCTTATGGAGATTCCATTACAGAATCAAGATTTATTAAATCATTGGCCATTGGTGATTATCCGTATCTCTAGCCCCTGTCCCCTCCCTGGAGGTCAGGAGTTGAGGCTGAAAGTGCCACACTTCTAATCATGCTTAGGTCTTCTGGAGATCAACCCTCAACCTAAAGCTATCTAAGGTCCACCAGCCACCCCAGTCATTTAACTGGCACACAAAGACACTCATCACTCCAGAGATTTCCAAACCTTTTTAGAACTGTGTGTCAGGAACAAGGTACTAAGACCAATTTTTTTTTATTATATCACAGGATAAACTGATACAGGTTGAATATCCCTTATTTGAAATCGCTGGGACCAGAACTGTTTGCGATTTTGGATTTGTTTTTTTTTTGGATTTTGAAATGTTTGCATTATATTTTCCAGCTGAGCATCCAAAATGTCCAAAATGCTAAATGTATCAATGAGCATTTCTTTTGAGCATCAAAACTTTAAAGACGTTTTGAATTTTGGAGCACTTCTGATTTCAGATTTTTGGATTTGAAATGCTCAATCTGCATAAACATTTTGGAGGGCAATTTGAAAAAGTTTAGAAAATTTGGAACTGTGTGTACACCCTAGAGAAACTCCTGCTTATATGCACAATGAAATAAGTTAAAGAGTGTTCCAGCATTGTTTTTGGAAACAACCTAAATGGCAATTAATAGAACAGATGAATATATTGTTGTTTACGCATATAATGAAATATTATATAGTACTTAAATTTGGGGCTATATGAATCAACATTGATAAATCTATAAAACACATAAAGTATGATACCATTTACAATAAAATTTTCTAAAATGCAAAATTATATTGAATATTGCTTATGGGAGCCTTTACAGTTGCTAACAGTATGAAAACATGCATGGAAATTATACATACAAATTCAACATGACGGTAACTTCTAGAGAGGAAGAGAAGGGAATGGGAATGAATAGGGATACACAGAAGCTTTAATTGTTTGCAAATAGAAGAAATATCTGAAGCAAGTGTATTAGATGTACAGGCTGGGTGCAGTGGCTCATGCATGTAATCCTAGCAGTTTGGGAGACTGATATGGGTGGATCACTTGAGCTCAGGAGTTTGAGACCAGCCTGGGCAACATGGTGAAACCCTGTCTCTACTGAAAAAAAAAAAAAAAAAAATTAGCCAGGCATGGTGGTGTGCCAGTAGTAACAGCTAATCAGGGGTCTGAAGAAATGTTTAAATTTGACCTAGATATGTATGCATAAATAGATGTTTACAACATTATTCTCTCTTTTTTCTGTACCTTATATTTTCTTTTTTTTTTTTTGTGACAGGGTCTCACATTGTCACCCAGGCTGGAGTGCAGTGGCCAGTGGCACAATCTCAGCTCACTGCTACTTGACTTCTCACAGGCTCAAGCGATCTCCTGCCTCAGACCCCTGATTAGCTGTTACTACTGGCACACCACCATGCCTGGCTAATTTTTTTTTTTTTTTTTCAGTAGAGACAGGGTTTCACCATGTTGCCCAGGCTGGTCTCAAACTCCTGAGCTCAAGTGATCCACCCATATCAGTCTCCCAAAGTGCTAGGATTACATGCATGAGCCACTGCACCCAGCCTGTACATCTAATTTTCTATTATAAGACAACTCTGAACAAAGATGCACCCTTTTCTATTTTTATTTTTTTGTAGAGACAGGTTCTCACTATGTTGCACAGGCTGATCTCAAACTCCTAGGCTTACATGATCCACCCACCTCAGCCTTCCAAAGTTCTGGGATTACAGGTGTGAGCCACTGCACCCAGCCAAGATGTACTCTTGAGTAAGGAATCATTTTTAGTTCTTGAACAGAGAAGAGAAATGTCTGGAAGACTGGAAGAAACGCTTCTTGCATGTGCGGTGAGGAGAGACTCACCACTGTGAGATTAGATCCAACTTCGCTGAGAAGCCAAGACAGGGCACGTGCTGAGTCTGGCAGAGGTGATGCTGGAGGGAACAGAAGGAAGAACAGGGCCATAGGACAGGCCACGGATGCCGCACACCTGAACTGTTGACTTCAGAGCCTGCTTGGGGAAGGCAGAACAGAGCTATGCTCAAGAGACTGGGTCGTACAGTCAGCCAGCCCTGGGTTTGATTTCCCCATTCATCTCTAGACAGCCTTCTTGGGTTATACTTTTTCTCATTTTCTCCATCTGTTCAGTGCAAGCAAGCACGATGCTTCCGTCATAGGATGGATATGAGGATTAAATGAAATAATCCAGGTAAAATACTTATCACAATGCCTGGCATGTAATAAGCATATTATAAATGGTAGATATTATATGATAGTATCACTCAGGGCCTGTCAAGGAAACTGAAACCAAGGCCAGGCATGGTGGCTCACACTTTTAATCCCAGCACTTTGGGAGGCCGAGGTAAGAAGATTGCTTGAGTCCAGGAGGTGGAGGCCACCCTGGCAACACAGTCAGACCCTGTCTCTAAAAAAACAAAAAAGGAAGAAAAGAAAAGAAAAGAGAAGGGAAGAAAAGAAAAGAAAAGGATTTAAAACAAAATAAGAAAACTGAAAGCACTCCAGTGATTTCAAACTGTAGCAACTTAATACAAGAAACTGGTTTTGTGGGTAACTCTTTTCCAAGGGAAAAGAGACTAATTGGCCTAGGATGTGTCATGTGACTTCCCAGGGCCATGTGATGGGCATTCCTTCTAGGATCACACAGTGAGACAGGTCAGACCCCAACAACATATGTCCACTGCCTCTGCTTAACACTCAGTTTGAATGTCAGTTTAAATCTCAGTTTAAAGGTCTAGGGGAAAGCACAGAAGATGAGTGAAGCAGCTTAGAGATCAGCAACTGGCAAGAAGCTCCAGGGGCAACGTGGAAAGGAGGCTGTGTTCGTTTCCTTGGGACGCCTAAACAAAGGACCACCCATTGGGTGATTTGAAACAACAGAAATGTGTTATTCCATGTTTCTGGAGGCTGGAAGTTCAAAATCAGGGAATCAGCAGGGTTGGTTTCCTTTGAGGGCTTTGAGGGACAATTTATCCCATGTTCCTCTGCTGGCTTCTGGATATGGCTGGCAGTTTTTGGTGTTCCTTGGCATGTGGAGCAGGGGACCCAAATCCCTGGGACCAGTACCAGTCTGTGGCCTGTTAGGAACCAGGCCACACAACAGGAGGTGAGCAGCGGGCAAGTGGGCATTACTACCTGAGCTCTGCCTCTCATCAGATCAGCAGCATCACTGCATTCCCATAGGAGCTCAAACTCTACTGTGAACTGTGCATGCGAGGGATCTAGGCTGTGCTCTCCTTATGAGAATCTAATGCTTGATGATCTGAGGTGGAACAGTTTCACCCTGAAACCATTCCCCCACCCCAAACCTGACTGTGGAAAAATTGTCTTCCACGAAACCAGTCCCGGTGCCAAAAATGTTGGGGACTGCTGATGTAGAGGTATCACTCCAGACTCTGCCACCATGTTCACATGGCCTTCTCCTGCATCTCTGTCTTCTCCTCTTAGAAGGCCACCAGTCACAATGGACTAGGGCCCACCGTACTTCAATATGACCTCATCTTAGCTAATTACATCTACAAAGACTCCATATCCAAATAAGGTGACATTCACAGGTACTGAGGGTTAGGACTTGAACATATCTTTCGGGGGGACAAAATTCAACCCGCAACGAATATAGTCTCAATGAGAAGCCAAGGTCATCCAGGATGGGCTAGAACGCTGGCTGATCCTGTGTTCTAGCAGAAGTCAGGACCAGGGAAAGAGGGACCCTAGGGGAAAGCTTCCAGCGACTGCCATAGTTGCCACTAGAGGCAGACAGGGAAATACCCTTTCTCCCTTCCTCTTGTTCTTCAGTCTCTCACCAGTGTCTCTGACGGGCCAGAACAGCCAGAAAGCAACTGACATGAGAGCCTGGGAAACTCCTCCTCAAAAGTTAGCTGCCCCTTTCCCCCCATGTTCAAAGCACAAACCACAAGAATAGAGAATATTCAGTTGCAGTTGCTCTAAGCCTGTCAAGGCCACGTGGAACTAGTTACCCTAACTGGAATAAAAGGCGGGGCTGGGGGGATTTTGAAGTGGTAACCAAGAAATATCCAGTAAAAGATAACAAAAGAGACATGTTCTCTGCCCATGGAGTTGTTAGACTAGTGGAGGAGTGTATTAGTCTGTTCTCCTGTTCTCACACTGCTGTAAAGAAATACTTGTGGCTGGGTAATTTATAAAGAAAAGAGGTTTAATTGGATCATGGTTCTGCAGCCTGTACAAGAAGCATGGTGACATCTGCTTCTGGGAGGCCTCAGAGAGCTTATACTTATGGCAGAAGGCAAAGTGGGGGCAGGCCATCTTATGCAGCAGGAGCAAGAGAGAGCCACATACTTTTAAATGACCAGATCTCACAAGAACTTACTATCTTGAGGACGGTACCAAGGAGGACGGTGTTACACCATTCATGAGAAACCAACTCCATCATCCAATCACCTCCCACCAGGCCCCACCTCCAATATTGTCCCCAGTGGGGAATTACAATTCAACATGAAATTTGATGGGGACCAAGATCCAAACAATATCAAAGAGTGAGAGATTAAATAAAAATAATTTTAATTTTGAAGTTAAATGTGCTGTGAATTTAAAAAGTAGAATGAGTAATCCCAGCACTTTGGGAGGCAGGCGGATCACGAGGTCAGGAGATCAACACCATCCTGGCTAACACGGTGAAACCCTGTCTCTACTAAAAATACAAAAAAATTAGCCGTGCTTGGTGGTGGGCACCTGTAGTCCCAGCTACTTGGGAGGCTGAGGCAGGAGAATGGCGTGAAGCTGGGAGGCGGAGCTTGCGATGAGCCGAGATGGCACCACTGCACTCCAGCCTGGGCAACAGAGTGAGACTCTGTCTCAAAAAAAAAAAAAAAAAAAAAAATATTGAATGAGTAAAGGAAAATAGCCATGGCTCTAGAGTTAAATACAGGGAGTCAAGAAAGCCTTCCATGAATGGGTGAAATTTAAACTGAGGGTTAAGCAGGGGCAGTGGACATATGTTGCTGGGGTCTCACCTGCCTCACTGTTTGATCCTAGAAGGGATGCCCGTCACATGACTCTGGGAAGTCACATGACACAACCTAGGCCAATCAGACTCTTTTTCCCTGGAAGTGAAGTTCAAATCAAACACATAGGAAAAGAAAGCAGGAGTTTCTGAGTTCTTGGATAGCAATGCAGTAAGCCTGTCCTAGCAACCAATTCAGAGGAAGTGTGGCAGTTTATACTTCCCAAAAACTGCTCCAACGATATCTTCCGTCTTACCTGCTCTCCTTACAATATGACTTTTGACTTGCTGCCAATGAGATGTGCCTCCTCCACCTGAATCTGAGTGGCCTCATGATTATGGTACAAATGATGCTCTCTGACTTCTGAGGCTAGATCATGAAAGGTCGTACAATATCTGGCCAGGTGTGATGGCTCATATGTGTAATCCCAGCACTTTGGGAGGCTGTGGAAGGCAAATCACCTGAGGTTAGGAGTTAAAGACCAGCCTGGCCAACATAGTGAAACCCCACCTCTACTAAAAATACAAAAATTAGCCAGGCATGGTGGCATGTGCTTGTAGCCCCAACTACTCAGGAGGCTGAGGCAGGAGAATCACTTAAACCTGGGAGGTGGAGGTTGCAGTGAGCTGAGATTGCACCATTGCACTCCAGCCCAGGTGACAGAGTAAGACTCTGCCTCAAAAAAAAAAAGGCTGTACAATATCCGTCCAATTGTCCAGGAATACTTATTCTTGGAGCCCAGCCACCATGGAATCCAGTGGCTCTTGTTCTATGACCTTCCGGATTCCAGACTCATAGCAATGAGGCTACAGTGTGAAGAAGCCTAAGAGCCAAGATCTCAGTGCCAGCTGCATTCAAGCTCCCAGCAAGCCAGCACCAAGTTACCAGCCATGTGAGGGAGCCATATTGAAAGTGGATCCTCCAGCCCCAGCCAGGCCATGCCAGCTGACACTACATGGAATTGAGACTTTATTCCCTCTGATCCCTGCCCACATTGAAGAGTCATAAATGAAATAAATGATTGTTTTTTTACACCATCAAGTTTGGGGGCAGTTGGTTACCCAGCAATAGACACTAGAACAGCAGTCCTGATTCTCCTTTTTTCTATGACCCAGCTCTTCAGCTCTTTGCATTTTTGTAAACTGTCATCCTGTTGGTCAATTTATTCTTAATAAAATTAACTGAAGTTTGTTTCCTTTTCTTATGATCAAAGAACCTTGATATGTAGCCCTTGCAAAGGACAGGAAGAGAAACTTCAGACTGAGAAGAAACCAGGGACCTGAATACTTGTTCAGGAAACAGCCTGGAACCTTAAGAAGAATTGGGACAGTTAGTGAGGCTGAAGAGCATGGAATGAAGGGAAAAGTGGCTCAAAGTGAGGTTGGAGAAGGAGAGGCATTAGTATTAACTAATTAGTATGTCCCAAGCCAGCAAAAGTACTTAGTACATACTGTCTCATTCATCTGCACCTCAGTAAGAAGAGATAAGTCCTATTTTTAAATGCAACCTCTGCTTCCATTTAAGGGAAAATAAAATTGAGGCTCAGGGATTACATCAGACTCAGCTGTTCCTCTAATGTCTGTATTTCTACCACATCTTCTGCATGACCCAGTAGACAATTTATAATATAGAGAGAAGAGTATGAGGAAAACAATATTGAGAAATTCATGAATGGGCAAGTAGACCAGTTGGAAAAGCCCAATAATACTAGGAAGCCATAAACCTCAGCTTACCTCCCCACCAAAAAATTAGAGCCAAACATAGAACATGACAGTCATTAAGGCAAAGGAGAAACAACACTGGCTTTGAAATCATATGGATGTACCTCCCTGAGAATCCATTTTCTCATCTCTAAAATGCAGGTGATAGTACCCAAATCCCTGTGACAAGATTTGAAGATGATACTTGTAAATTGGATAGCACTTAGTAGTTATCAAAATGTCACAAGTAATCCTAAGTATTAAAAATAATTATAGTAACAGGTAAGGTTGCATAGACAGAGGCCAAAAAACATAGAGGACAAGAAAAAAAGGGGAAAAAAAGTAAGGACACATGGTAAGATGGGAGAAAAAGACAAAAGAAAGAAAAAATTATTGTTAGGGGAGAGCAGGAGAGGCGAGGACAAAGAAAATCAGGTCTCAGGCTGAATGATTTTAAAGTCTCCCTGCAGAAAGCTATGCTACAGCCTGAAGCAACTCGTGGTGCCACCACCCCTGCACAAGAGGCAGCAGCCCCATGCAGTCAAGCCCTGTGATCTTGCCAAGCATCAAATGTTTGTGTTCAGAGGTTAGGAGCATCTGAAACTGGCTCCCAATCATCCCATGATCCCTTTGCGAAGACAAAAGGCAGCCAGACCACCCCTAAGTGAATCTCCTTAATTCCATAATCTCATGAAGCTCACTGGATTCTTGGTCATTTTGGGGCGCCACGTCCTGGGGTGCCACGTCCTATGGCACCCACTCTTTGACATTCATTAGAAAGGGACCTGCAGAAGGAAACTGAGGGAGGGAATGGAAGGATGCCAGCCAAGGGCAGAGAGCAGAATGGCCTACACTAGGGACCGTCAACACCAAGTTTCCATGTCTGCCCAGCACCTGAGAAAAGAAACTTGATTTCAAACCATATCACCCTCGAGTGTGGCACACAACAGGTGAAAGGAATTACAGCGACTTTCCAAAGTCTTTCAAGGTGTGGCCAGCTTTGCTTGCACTCTTGGGTGTAAAGTTTCTAGACAAGGGAGAAAAGTGGATCAAAGGGAATTTCCTAAAAGGGAAGTAGATCTGCACTGAGAAGATGCAAAAGAGACATCATCCTGGAGATATCTCTCTCTTTTTTTACATTTTTTTTTTCCTTTGGTTCCTTGCCGTCATCCTATCCTTGGTGGCCTTATTGAAAATTCCTACCCTCCCGCCCTCCAGCTCACCCTACCCACATCAGGGTGGGGCAGCTTTTTATGAAGAAAAATAGAGGTTGCAATCTTTGGCATATTAATTCAGAGCATATGGTGAAAAATATTGTTTGCTATGGCTTGTGGGCTTATGATATTTAATTTAAAATAGATTTTCCTAAATAAAAAGAGACTTTATACAGATGGCCATTAAAAGCAAACCGTTTTTGCTGCTCGGCGTTGTTAAAATATAATGTTTTGAAAGCATTTTATAGTACCTAGGCCCTTTGGCAAGGATGCAGGACTCTGTGAAGATGGAGGCTTGGCTCAGTGACAAGATGGTCCAGATGCAATTGTCACAAGCCCTGTCCTGAGGGCCATTTTTCTTTCCGTAAGTTTGATTTTCTTTTGTATAGAAATCTTTCTTCTTGCATCCTAAATTTTATCCAAATCTGAGAAAGCACAACTCTTGAGATCCGCTGGCTGAAATGATGGCAGCAAATGCTTTATGATGTCATTTCTCGTTAAATATGAACAGATTGTTTCCACGGCAAACATCTAGCAAGCACAAGGCCAGGTGTTTTCCTATTCTCCATGTCTCTTTTAGCGTTAGTGGAGTATAGTGGGATTTTTTTTCTTTTCTCTCTCTCACTCTCTCTTTCTCTCTCTCTTTGTATTCTTTTAACAGTTAGGTGAGGTTGAGGGCCACCGCACAAAGGGTTCCCTGATATTTGAAGGGCATTGAGATTCTTGTACAAGTAAAGAGAGTGTGGGTAGTAGTTTCCATGCTTTGGGAGGTAATGAAAGTTGCAAAATAAAAATAACTTCTGATTCATCTCACTGAGGACTTTATCATGAGTGATGTCAATCCATCATGTTTTCTTCAGCTGATTCAATTTTAAGCTTCAGAGGATGGAAGCAGACCTAACAGGCAGGCTCCCTGATTCCTTTAACCGTGCAAACACAACAGCAAACGACAAGGAGAGGAAACTCCGGTGTTCACTTACGGGCCACTGCTCAGGGTGAGAACATCCTCAACAGCCCTGGCTTACCTCTTCTTCCTCCCCTTGCTATCGGCAACAGGCAGTATTCTCAGCTAAAAAATGATCGGAAGAGAGTAATGCACACCTCAGGGTCAAATCTGTTGAGTTTGTATTTATAATGCGATGTCAGTCGCTGAAGACTTTTGTTGAAAAAGCTGATACTTGAGAAATTGTTTTGCATTAGTTTGGGATAAAAAAGAAAGCTGATAGCAGTTTCTAGATTGTCAGTAATCCTTTCTTATGAGTGGCCAGAGAGAAACTTCCTGACTGGGGCTCTGAGAAATGTCGAGGTACAAAAACAATTGTTCCCAATGCACTCCCGTCTGTAATTAGGAATGCACCAACCATGGCACGGTTTGTTTTTCTAGCTCAGTAACCTTTAACAACACTTGTAATCAGTTGGGTTTTAAAAGTGGGGGAGAAGGGGATGGGAAAGAGTTACATTACACGTAGCCCAGGCAGCACTCCTGGAGAAACGTTCAGCAGCGGACACACCTTGCTGCTCTGGTGACTTTCGGCGCCTTTGTTTGCAGGGATATAAACAGAGCTTAGGTGAACCCACAGAAAGACTCTGCAATCCCGTGGGGGTAACTTTATAGGGGAAGCTGTCTTCTTTGTCCCTGGAGTGAAGGATCCGGTTTGCAGGAGGCTAGAGGACTGCAACCTTGCATTTGGGGACAGTTATTTACCTGGTTTGCACCTGGATATCTGTAGCTCAAATGAGCATGAACCTGCCAGAACTTGAAAGAGTCAGAAGATGTACCTGGCAGAAATAACAAAACTAGAAGACGCCTTTACTGAAGGAGGCAAGACCCCTACCGAGACCTTTGTAATTCAACTTCAGAAAATTCTTCAGAGGGGTTATCAATTAGCACAAGCTGGGGTGAGCCAGGAAGGTAAATATTGATTTGTAAAGTCTCTAGCTCAGTGGTTGTCTTTGAATGAACTCATGGAGAATGACCCCTCTTAACCAGAAATTAAAATTAAAGAAAAAAGGTGTAAGGCTTTTTGCTTATTAAAATGGACATTTATTTTTCTGTTTATAAAAGCAGTACATGTTCATTACAGACAAATTAGGAAATATAACTAATAACAAAATAAAAATTAAAAGTATCCATTATGTCAGCATTCCACATTAGCTATTGTTAACTGTGGCATATAACATTTCAAACTTGAAAAATAACTATTCAATTTTTAACAAAAGTCAGGGCCATGGTATGCATACTATTTTGTAATATACCCTTGTCGCTTTGGAGTCTTTATTGTGGCCGGTATTTGAAATTGATAACTTTGCATTGACATCTTTTTGCTTTTTGTTTTTTATTTTTTTTGAGACAGAGTCTCACTCTGTTACCCGGGCTGGAGTGCATTGGTGCAATCTCGGCTCACTGCAACCTCTGCCTCCCAGGTTCAAGCGATTCTCCTGTGTCAGCTTCTCAAGTAGCTGGGATTACAGGCGCCCACCACCATGCCTGGCTAATTTTTGAATTTTTAGTAGAGATGAGGTTTCACCATGTTGGCCAGGCTGGTCTTGAACTCCTGACCTCAGGTGATCTGTCCGCCCTGGGCCTCCCAAAGTGCAGGGATTACAGGCGTGAGCCACCACGCCTGGCCTGACATCATTTTTAATGACAGCCTAGTATTCTATCTCATGGTTGTATGAAGGCTTAATTAATCAATCCTTCATTCTTAGACATTCAGACTACTTCCAGCTTGTGTGTGTGCTGAAAATTGCTTCAGCAAACCACCTTCTGGGTGAATATTTGCATTGAAGTGTTATTATTGTTGCTATTGTTTAAACAGACTAACTTAGGGATGCTTTAGAAATTTTTCTGAGAACTAAGATGAAGATAGGGAACTGGCATGAAAGAGTAAATTCTAACTATGTCTGAGTAGAAGACATGAATGGTGTTATGTAACAGGTGTGACTGAACTAGGTAGTGAAGTAGAGAGTGTTAAAAGAAATTCTGTAAAAAATACCAGGCATTTAACTAAATTGTACAGGACTGCCAATGACCCGTTAGATATCTGCCATCTCTCATTTCTACGCCTGCTATTCTAGGAGCCTCTGTTTTTGTAACACATAAATGCATGTGGCATCTTCCTGGGTTATTTGGACCAAGTACTGTAATTCCTTAAGATCAGCAGACTGTTTTGGGGATGATTAAAAAAAAAATAAACTGGTTCAAATGGTAATATAGAACTGGGGATGATGTCAAAATGATAGTGGTGGAAGGAAAAATGCTAGGACGGATCGGGTCCAAAGTTGTCCTTAGTGAACCAAAAATATATGATTTGATAAAAATAATCTTAAACTCTGCTTTCGACAAGGGTGTTTACAATAGGCGTGGACAACAGTTAAGAATCTCAGAAGACAGCCTCATGGATGGAGGGCCAATATCCCCCTCCCCCAGGTCTATGCAGGACAGACATGGTTACGGGATCAGAGCCCTTCCAAAGGCCACATATAGCCTCAGAATTCTCCTCCATCCAGGGCTCCAGCCAGCCAGGAACAACCTATTGGCAATGGCTCATGAGGTGGTACTCAGTTTTTGTCCCTGGCCTAGTGGCTTCGTTATCTACAAACAAGGGATGTGTTGAAGGGAGGAGAAGGAAAGTGAAAAACTGATGCCAAGATGGATCAAGATAAGAGGGAGAAGAGTGGTCTGCTAAGAAGGCTGGAAATCTATCCTGGTGGCACAATCCCAAGGAGATCTGTGGGGGTTTTTTTCTATGCAATTTAGAATTGTAATCCATAGATTTTCCTGATATATTTAATCATAACTTCTCCCCTAGTGTTAGGGGGGTCCTAGAAATGACCACGTTATGGTAAATTGCAAGCCCTCATTTTAAAGTATGGGTCCCAAGTATTCAATCAACATGTATTGCGTGACTTTTGTCCTAATGTAGCTTCCCCAGGATAGAGGAGCTCGAGACAGGGCTTATTTGTTATAGGACATGAGCTCAGGGAACCTCTGTGAGGGACTGCAAAGAGCGACACCTGGAAAGAAGGAAAGTTGAAATGAGAGTGTCTCATCAGGGTATTACTACTGTGAGCTTGATTTCCTTAGGAGCCTCTGAGGAGCTTTTAGAATGTTCCCCAGCCTTGTCTGCTTAAAGGACTGAGGACTGAGCAGGGGAGTATTTACCTATGCTCCCCGATTCTTCATATTTTGGGGATCAAAAATTGCCCCAAGGAGTGTGAAATCTCTTGCATATGTGTGAGTGCCAAGCTAAATGGGTTCGTGCAGGCAGACCTGAAGCAGAAAGTTTAGAGATACACAGTGAAGCCTATACCCAGCATGCTGGGGCAGAGCAAAGTCAGATTACACTCCTAAGAAGCAAGTTGCTGCATTTTGGACCAAAATGCAGCCCAAGAGAATGTGACGGGTTGCCACAAGCGGTGTCCAATATACCATCTCTATACCAACCCAAGGCTAGGCACAAGCACCACAATGCATTAGCAAGAAGATCTTGTAAAGGCAGAGCCACCAACTGACAGTCGACTCATTACAGACAGAAGGTGCTGTCACTGTCACCATCTGGCCCGTCAGCAATGACGGCACATTGCTAGGCTTGACCGGGTGCTCCAGCCTAGTGCCAGGCTAATTCCTCTTCAGAGAGCCCGAGATTTTAGGGCTGAGTCACTCTGAGCCCAGCTTTGACAAATCCCTTGCAAGTTTCATCCAGAAACTGCAATAGTGTTACAAACCTCATCCATAGACGTGGGAGAGATAGAGAGGACCATGACATGTTAAGAGACACACACTCACTACTTTGAGCCAGAAGCTAACTCAAAAGGCAGGAAAACTAGGTTCCTGCCATCCAAAGTCATCAGCCCCAAGCAGACAGAGCCTTATTCTAAATGAAAAACTGAGTCTTCCTACTCTGGAGTTTGCAAAGTAGAATTCTTCAGATAAAAGTCCACAGATATGGCTTATTGGACCCAATCATTTTGTTGTAAACTTTCAACATCTGTTTCCAATTTTAAATTTTGGATGATCTCACGTAAAAACCCAGATTACTGTTTTCCCCTTCAACATAAGATAAAATTAAAAAACAGCACAGCATTGGCTAGAATCAGCTGGAGGTGAGTAGTAGCCACACTCTTTATTTTATCTTTTATTTAATTTTGTTAAAGACAGGTTCTTCCTATGTTGCTCAGGCTGTGCTCAAGCGATCCTCCTGCCTCAGCCTCCTAAATAGTTGAGATTACAGATGCGCGCCATCATGCCTGGTACCACCCTCCTTTAGAAAGGGCCTGTACACTCTAGCTCACTGCAGTCTTCACCTCTCTCTAGTGGTCATTTATTCCCGTTGTCCTAATCACCTAACTGATCCTGGAGGTAGCAGAGTTTACAATTTCTGTTATAATTCCAATTTATCATTTGCTTTAATTATGTAAATATGATATTTCCCAAATGTTTAAATAAGCAGTAGAGATTAAAGTGATTTCCAATAATTAATTGCCTGGTTCCACACTCTAAGAGGCAGTCATATTCTCCAGAAATCACTAGAAGCAGATTTAGTCTTAATCCCTCTGCCTGTATCAGGATATTAGGCCTTGAAGAGCCACTTAACTTCTCCAGAACTCAAGGAATCTCATGGTTCCTCTTAAGCTATGGCACTCATTCCCCATGGCAGGGTATAACCGTACTTCCTGGTCCCTTTATGA
The DNA here is from genome assembly GCF_028878055.3 of Symphalangus syndactylus. Taxonomy (NCBI): domain Eukaryota; kingdom Metazoa; phylum Chordata; class Mammalia; order Primates; family Hylobatidae; genus Symphalangus; species Symphalangus syndactylus. The sequence continues at coordinate 42,213,094 of NC_072433.2, forward strand.
TTGTGAAGGACCACACGATAACTTATGGTCAACAAATTTTGAATAGAAATGCCATATGTTGCTTCTGGGCTAAAGGTTTAATGGTAGGTATGTGATGCCTAAAGCTCCCTCTCCCTCTCCATCACAGCAGGCAGCAACATTCAAGATGGCAGCTGCTCCATCAGCCCAGGTTCAGGATGGACACGGATGAGAATAGCCTCCAAACCCACAGGGACATGAACCTCAGGATTACAGGTGGCCCAAGCCTGTAATCTCAGCATTTAGGGAAGCTGAGGCAGAAAGATTGCTTGAGGACAGGAGTCTGAGACCAGCCTCGGCAACAAAGCAAGACCTCATCTCTATGAAAAACAAAAAAATGAGCCAGACACAGTGGTGCATACCTGTAGTCCCAACTACTTGGGAGGCTGAGGAAGTTGTTATTTTAACCCAGGAGTCAGCAAATTTTTACTGTAAAGGTGCAGATAGTAAATGTTTTAGGTTTTGTGAGCATATCTCTATTACATATTCTTTTAAATAAAAAACTCTTAAAAATAAAAATAACTCTTAATTTGCAAGCCATATCAAAATAGGTTGCAGCCCAGATTTGCCCATGAGCCACAGTTGGCTGGCTCATATTGAGTCACTGATATTTTGGGATTGTTTGTTACTATATTCTATCCTTCCTTACACACATGGACTTCATACCCTTTCCTAGGAATTGGGTTTGATGGATGCAAGAACTTCCAAAACAGGACCTGTGAATGAATCGGATGCTTTCCAGTTATTGCCAAATTGTGCCCTTTTTCCTTCTTTATTCTTCCCCAACTTCCTAAACCCCTACACAATACAAGTACGACTTTCATAACAACAGCACAAAATAATCCATACCCACAAAACTAGTATTATCCTCTTTATGGGATGGTATCTAATCTTTTCCAGTGTGATGATAGAGACATAGCTATAGATAAAGATATAGGTAGAAATATAGATAAAGAGATACAGAGAAAGATATAGATACAGATATAGATATAGATACAGATATAGATGTAGATATAACTAAAGATATTTGCACCATGTTCTTTTTCCACTGAAATTACGTTCTTAACTTTTTCTCTTATGATAAATTAGTTTAAACATGATTTTTAAAATTGAATATTATCATACTGAAGAAATATTTATCTTTTTTGTGGGCATATAAATTGTTTCAAATTATACCTTTATATAATTATTTATATAAATTGTCCACATGTAAGTTGTTTATATATCTAAATATACAAATGTCTAAATACCTAAATTGTTTAATTATAGAAACAATTATCTAATTGTTTCTAATTATATCATTCATTTATGAACAAATATTAACTGAATGCCTAGTATGTACCACATTCTATTCGAGGGGCTGGGGACAAAGAGACAAGACAGACAGAAGCCTCTGCCTTCACGGAACTTACATTCGCCCGAGGGAGACACACAAATAACTTAGAAGCAAGTATCACATATTATAATTTCAGATGGTACTATGTGCTAGGAAGAAGGTAAAGCAGGTGAGGGGAGAGGCAGTAGATAGGTAGCAATTTCAGATAGAGTTATTAGGGACAGTATCTCTGAGTAAGTGACACTGAACGATGGGAGGGAAGAGCTTTACAGTCTAATGGAACAGCAAGTGCCTAGGTGTTGAGGCAGGGACAAGCTTATCTGTGCTGGGATCAGAATGTCCAATATGACTGGAACCAAGATAATAAGGAGAAAGGAGGTGAAAGATGGCTGATGCCAGTCTACATAGGACGTTATAGCCCATGAGGAGTTTGCATTGGATGAAAAGACATTGGAGAATTTGCAAGCAGATCTGCGAGTAACATCATCTGATTGAGCTTCAAAAACAAAAACAAGGTCAGATACGGTGGCCTACACCTATAATCCCAGCACTTTGGGAGGCTGAGAAGGGAGGATTGCTCAAAGCCAGGAGTTTGAGACCAGCCTAGGCAACAAAGCAAGACCTTGTCTCTTCAAAAAATTAAAAACTTAGCTGGGTGCAGTGGCATGCACCTGTAGTCCTTGCTACTTGGGGGGCCGAGGTGGGAGGATCACTTGAGCACAGGAGGTCGAGGCTGCAGTGAGCTATGATCCTGCCACCGCACTCCAGCCTGGGTGACACAGCAAGACCCTGTCTCTAAATAAATAAATAATAAATGAATAAAACAAAAACCAAAACCAAGAGACCACTCTGGCTACTGACTGGAGAATTGACAATAGGAATGTGAAGATTAATGGTGGAAAGTGGAAATGTGGAAATTTAGAAAGCAGCTAGGGAGTGATCGTGAAGAATTTTACATGCAACAGACAAGGGTGTTCTCCCAAGTCAGGAGTTTCCAAGCATTTTTCTCTTACTCACCCTAAAAGGATTTGAAAAAATTATGAGCTCCTTTCACATTTTTAAGTTGGCATCTAATCTTTGCCAATCTACGTAGTTACAAAATGTGATTTCTTCTTATTACAAATGTTGACATTTTAAAATAAAATCCCTTTCAATATACTCAATTGAATCTACATACTGTAACATATTAAATACTATCTAATGCCTGCATTCATTTTAAAAGTACATTAACATGCTCTTCCATGACAGTCAATTTTTTTATTCTCTTTTATCTTTTCATTTGTATTTTCATTCTGTTTTCCATTATATTTTCCTCACTGATTTTTATCCAAATGTAATATATTTTAATATTCGAATGTCTTTTATTGATTATCTTGGCATAATTCTTGGCATCAAAAATATGTGTGAAAATGGAAATTTGTTTTTTATTAATTTTTGTGGCTATAAAGTTCTAACTACTAATAGTTTCTGATTGAATTACAATTATACTTACTAACACACAATTTATCAAAATAACATAATCACATTACAAATGCTATTTAATAACGATTAGACATTAAAATGGGTTTTATTAGAAATATATCTCTTCAAGAGGTTTATGAGGCTTTATTCCCCTTGGATGATTTTTAGTTACTGCTACAGTGCTCAGTATCAATTTTTTTGTTCGTTTGTTTTTGTTTTGTTTTGTTTTTTGTTTTGAAACAACTTCCTTCTGTCACTCAGGCTGGAGTGCAGTGGTGGAATCAAAGCTTCACTGCAGCATGGCACTCCTGGGCTCAAGTGATCCTCCCACCTCAGCCTCCTGAGTAGCTGGGACTACAGGCGCATGCCACCACTCCCAGCTAGTTTCTGAATTTTTTGTACAGATAGGGTCTTGCTTTGTTGCCCAGGCTGGTCTCAAACTCCTGGCCTCAAGTGATCCTGATGCCTCAGCCTCCCAAAGTGTTGCAGTTACAGGCATGAGCCACTGCCCTGGCCCAGTTCTATTTCTATTTTTGTTTTTATTGATAATAAGCGTTGCTGAGGACATGTATTCACAAAAATATGAGAAAACTTATTTACAAAAATATGTAAATAGAATGAAAGGACTATTTTTTGGCAAAATCTGCCAATATTTTGAACTCCTGTGTTATATGCCAAAATGTGACAAGCGAATCTATCTTCAAAATATGCTCTAATGATGTATCCATTCATTTAGTTCTTCCTTCAATTTGGTTGAGCACAAGGAGTTGGAAATGACCTGACTTGCTAAAGGACGTCTCTCTGTCCTTAGATGCCTTCCTTTTCATCCCTTCACCAAGGAACCGTAGGGGTTTTCCACTGCAGGGCAACGTGCCCTGGTCCACTAGGGATAGCGGTGGTTTTTCTGTTGTGATGGATAAGAAAGCTCACAGAGGCTGGGTGCGGTGGCTCACGCCTGTAATCCCAGCACTTTGGGAGGCCAAGGCGGGCAGATCACAAGGTCAGGAGTTTGAGACCAGTCTGGCCAACATGGTGAAACCCCGTCTCTACCAAAAATACAAAAATTAGCTGGGCGTGATGATGGGCACCTGTAGTCCCAGCTACCCAGGAGGCTGAGGCATGAGAATCGCTTGAACCCAGGAGGTGGAGGTTGCAGTGAGCCAAGATTGCACCACTGCACTCCAGCCTGGGCAGCAGAGCAAGGCTCTGTCAAAAAAAAAAAAAAGAAGGGTCACAGAAAGCAAAGGTCAGAGGAGGGGGAGGGCACCAAGGCTAGCCATGAGCTCAGCAGCCTTCTGAGGCAGAGTGTCTGGGTAAAGGGAAGAGGGGAGCTGCAGATCTGGAAATGGATTGCCTTAAATTGATTGTTCAATTGTTCCTCATACCCCTGGGAAAACATTTATGTAACCCAACAGATGAAAAAATTCTGGTTTCAAGTCCACTGATGTAGGGTTTTATCAATGGCAGTGGCGAGAGGACTTGGAGCACAGGACTTGAGGGTGGAGTACTGGATATGGGGTATAAATGAGATAAAAGGATTCCAAGATGTTACCTAAGTGTCTTACAATAAGAGATTTGTATAAGGAAATTCGTGATGCAATAACAAATAAAACTTTAATCTCAGGCTGGACATGGTGGCTCACACTGTAATCTTAGCACTTTGGGAGGCCAAGGCGGGCAGATCACCAGAGGTCAGGAGTTCATGACCAGCCTGTCCAACATTAGGAAACCCCTCTCTACTAAAAATACAAAAAAAAAAAAAAAAAAAAAAAAATTATTCGGGCATGGTGGCAGGTGCCTGTAATCCCAGCTACCAGGAGGCTGAGCAGGAGAATTGCTTGAACCCAGGAGTCAGAAGTTGCAGTGAGATGAGACCGTGCCATTGCACTCCAGCTTGAGTGAGAGTGTGAGACTCCATTTCAAAAAATAAAAAATAAAATAAAATTATAATCTCAGTAGCTTATGAAATAAATGCTTATTGCTTATTTGGGCAAAGCCTCCTGTGGGCTTGGGCTGACTCTAGGAGGTCACTGCAAAAGGGGAAGAGAGAGGTGCTTCCAGCTGAGACTTTCTTGTCCAGAGGTGACCAGGTCACTTTTGCTTACAATGTATTGGTCAGAACTAGTCATCTAATCCAAAGCCAGCTACATAAGAGTCTGGGATGTGGGGGACCATGTGAGCATCTGAGAACACTATCTGTCAGCCACACTAGGTTTTGGTATATAAAACCAGATGAGGCCGGGTGCAGTGGCTCACGCCTGTAATCCCAACAATTTGGGAGGCTAAAGGGGGCAGATGACCTGAGGTCAGGAGTTCAAGACCACCCTGGCCAACATGGTGAAACCTTTTCTCCACTAAAAATACAAAATTAGCCGGGTGTGGTGGCACATGCTTGTAATCCCAGCTACTTGGGAGGCTGAGGCAGGAGAATGGCTTGAACCTGGGAGGTGGAGATTGCAGTGAGCCGAGATCACACCATTACACTCCAGCCTGGGCAAAAAGAGTGAAACTCCATCATAAAATAAAATAAAATAAAACCAGATGAATCATGTTTTTGGTTGGGAAGACAATATCGTATAGGTTTATTCAAACCAGAGTTTTGAAAAAGTGATGATTTTCATCTAGGGAACAAATGGTCCAGAGCAGTGGAGAAAAATACAAAAAATAAGGCCAATGAGAAAAGACTTGCCCTACCAAATATCAAAATGTATTAAAAATCTAAAATAGTTTAAATGGGCAGGTTGAAAGAAACAAATGAGAAAACCATTAAATAGACCTTTAGTATGGATGAATTCTTAGTGTATGATGAGAAGCAGCCTTACAGGGCACCTGTGCCACTGTTTACATCATTACTAAAATAAATTACAGGTGGATTAAATGGAAAACAAAATTATTGGTTGAAAAATGATCCTGACTTAAATAATCACCTATAAGTCTTTCTTTTCTTAAAAGAAAATGTAGGTGATTATTTTAAAATGGGCAAGGAATTCCTTAGCATAAAAGCAATGGAATAAATCATAAAAGAAAGACAAATAATATATCTGAGAAGTAATATATGTGAGACTTCTTAAAAATGTTAGTTGGTAAGCAATAAAAATGAAATTAAAAGGCAAACAACCAACTCAAAAGTATGATTAAATAACTGCCAAGGAATTAATAACCTTAATTTAAATAACTCTTCCAAACTTGGGATGCCACTTACTTGCCAATTTTCAAAGGCAAAAGATGATTGACACTAAAAATACAAATAGCTAAGAAAGAAGATGGCATGCAATTAAAATGATACTTTTGTCCACCAAATTATCAGCTATGTTAAAGTGTTAGGGGTCAATGCTGGTGAGTTTTTAATGAGAGCAATAATAATATAGCCTGCTGGAAGAAGTGTGAATTGGTACAACCTTCCTGGAAAGCAATTCGTAATATGTAATCAACACTGAGACTTTAAAATGTCCGCACCAATGTTCTGTAACTGGAAGATCCAAATGCTGTACGTTTTGCTGTATGTAAATTATGCCTCAATTTAAAAGAGGGAAAAAAAGTTTGTAACATTTACATTCCTACTAAAATCATTAAAAAGTTCATCCCTTTTAACCTAATCCCTCCACTGCTATGACTTATTCTAAAGAACTAATAAAATACATAGTTGAAATTGGTGCATAAAGATGTTCACTACAGTGTAACTTACAAGAGTGAAACTCAGAAACAGCACCAATATACTATAAACTGGAAAAGTGAATTTTGAAATGTGGTAATTTTTAAAAGGTATTATAGCATTCATTAAATATCAAGTTTTCTAAGAACTTTTAGTAATCTAAAATAAAATAATTATAATACATTTCATAATAATCAAGAATAGAAAAACTTTAGAGGATTTAGTTTGGCCCCATTTTAGATATATCCTTATAGATAAACATGTTAAAATGTTAATAGTTTTCTGAGTAATTTTTATCTGCCTTTTTTCTCAGCCTTGTCCAATTTTTAATAATTAGAATGTTACTAATACAAGGCCGGGCACAGTGGCTCACAGCTGTAATCCCAGCACTTTGAGAGGCCAAGGCAAACGGATCACCTGAGGTCAGGAGTTCAAGGCCAGCCTGGCCAACGTGGTGAAACCCTATCTCTACTAAAAATAAAAAAATCAGCCGGCGTAGTGGTGTGCACCTGTAATCTCAGCTACTTGAGAGACTGAGCCAGGAGAATCGCTTGAATCCTAGAGGCGGAGGTTGCAATAAGCGGAGATTGTGCCATTGCACTCCAGCCTGGGCAACAAGAGTGAAACTCCGTCTCAAAAAAAAAAATTACTAATATGAATACAAAAGTAATTAAGTTTATATTTTAAGTGTAGTCGCAGGACGAGCTCCTACTCTGAAACCATGGTCCTCAGACCTTTGGAAGAATTTCAACTTTGGCCAAACTCACAAAATCATTAGGAGACTGAGTTTTATCTCCCAAACTCAAATAACCACACATCCAATATTTGGGAAGTTAGGAACAAGACCACAAGAAAATTAAGGCCATCTCTAAAGTCTCATCATATCTAATTAAAGACATTTAGCTGCATGTAACAAAAAACCTAAACATCAAAGGCTTAAATATCTCAAGAATTTACAGACAGGCCCTCCAGAGCTAATTCAGCAGCTGAACAATGTAACAGCACTGGGTAGAATTCTCTGGAAATCTCTTAAACTTTCTCTTATGCTCCCAAGATGGCTATAATGGCTCCAGACATCATGGTCCCTTCAAGTAGGGGACTGGAGCATAGGTACAAGGCACTGTCCACGTAAGTTTCTGTCTTTTCGTTTTGGAAGACAAACTTTCCCTGAAAAGCTGGATTTCTCCTTCTATTGGTTTATTTCCAGTGTAAAAAGAACTTTTGCCAAGAAAAAAATCACATGGCCACAGGACCTGGAACAATCATGTTTCATTCTCTTGAGCTGGACCTCAAATAAAATCAAAGTGTGTTTCCAAGAAGAATGTGAAGATGGGGCTATTTGTAAGTAATATTTAGAGTGTGTCGTATTTGCCTTCTCAGTCTTCTCTTGCAGCCTCAGTCCAGTGGAAGCCTGAAGGGCATTGGAGGTCATTAAAGTAAAATGGTTACAGACAGAGGTTGAAAAAGATATTCCTGCAGGTTAACTGCCCATGATGGAGTAATTTCTACCTGATCAAAATGACAAACTTTCTCCTGCAAAACAAACAAAACCCAGCCAGTTTTTCTGTTTTTTCCTTACCTATAGTGTTTCAGAAGGTGTGTTGAGTTTCAAGATCCCCCTGCTGTAAAACACACTGGTGGTCAGTCATGGTGATAACCACCCCAGAAATTAACCTGTAACACACAAACCAACATTTTCTGTGTTTTTGCAAATGAGCAAGTTAGTTATGGGAACCATGACAATCAATGGTTACTAGCAAGAAAATGTTTATTGTAGCTAAGTCTTCCAAATTCAGTGATGCTTGGGACCTCCATTATTCCTCTTGTCTTGGTATTTACCATTTCCAGTTAACTTTTCTGATGTCCAATGTCCTAATACTGTTCCCTGGATCTACTCTTCTGGAAAAGCACCCTATTTAGAAACATCCCCTCATGTTGCTTCAAATATTCCTGTTTTATTTCCTTAGTTCCTTGGCTTATACTGATCACGGAAGTTGACAAACAAATCCGTGGAAAATTTATTCTTACCTAAAATGTATTCTAGCAGTATCTTATCATGAACTTCTTAGTGAGAGTCTACCTTAACCCCTCAGGGTCAATCTAATAGCAACGTTTTAGGACAAATGCCTTAAAATTTAAAAAGTCTCTAACATTCATGTAAAAAACTGCCCCTACTCTCAATGTGTAAGTTCCACTTGAAATACACCTATAGAGTTATAGACAGATAGATACTACATATTCCAAAACTCATACATAATGTGAACTCAGGTACATGTACAACGGAACTTTTAAAACAATAACCATCTAAAAATTTTAGTGAACTATGCAATGTTATTACTCACCCCAGTTACCAGCTAGAATAAGTTAGACTCAATGCTCACATTAACTGATAACACATAATGATACATTCCCAGATCAACATAGTTTCATGCTCAAAGGTTGACAGGGAATGTAATGAAAGAATATTGCCCTGAATATCAGGATTTAGGGCCTAGTCCTCTTTCTTCTGAGAATTCAATTGGATTTTGAGCAAGTCCTTTCCCCCTCTCTGGGCCTTAGCTTCTTGTGGTGTAAAATGATGAATTGGATCAGATCATCTTAGAACCACTTCTTACTGTTAAAAAAAACCCTAAGACTTCTTTCAGATTCTCCTGCTTAAAAATGTTTGCAAACAGAAAAAAAAAACTTGCCCTACTTTTGTTACAACTTGCTCAGCTTTTCACCCATCTACCTGAAAAATAATAATATTTGGATGGCGATGTTTACTGAACACATACTATATGCTAGGCACTAAACAGCCTTTGTGTATTATATCCTTTAGTCCTTAAAGTCAGCATGTTTATTCCCATTTTGCAAATAAAGGAGTGAAAAGAAGAAACTTTGATCACTAAACCCAGCCTCTTAACCATCACACCATCTTGCATCCATGTGAATTTAGTAGCATTCAAGCAGTATTTAAAACAATGTATGAGTTTAATTGTAAGAAAGAACAAGATTCAAGGTTCTCTTTATTTCTGTCTAAAATTATGCATGCATTTCAGGAAAGTGTTGTTTGTTGTATGTTTTTGGATGCAGTGTTAGGCTCTCATGGGAAAATGGCATCTTCTTAATAAAGGGACAGATAAGAGAATAATCTGTTAAATGTAATCATAGAAAGACATTTCATGATTGTGCCTGTTATGATTTGGCTTCCCATGCATTGTTGTCATTCAACTCCATAAACATTCCTTTGTTCAGGAGATGACAGCACCTACTCTAAAGGTATTGTTAATATGCTGAGTAAAAACACACTTACCCTTTGCAAGCTATGGTTTTGCTTTGAAATCTCTGTAATTAACACATTCACATTTCAGGCTCCGGGTATTATTGAGTTCAAAGAAACAAAGATGTATTTCATTTTTTTTTCTACAGATGATTCATCAATTCCACTCCTTCCGCCTACAGATGTCTAAATTTCAGTTTTCTGTGAAGCTACAAAGCATGAACTGGCATCTACGCATTGAGTCAGAGGACGCCAAGTGTTAAACTGTAATACCGCCAACAGTTCGGTGTCAAGCCTCTTAACCTACTTTCCGGTGTAGACGTCATTAACAATGCTCTTTGCCCTTGGGCACTAAAAGGAAAAGACTCTGGTAACCCTACACCAGTGGTTCCACTTAAGTAACTACCTGATGCATAGTTATCTTTCCAGGCTATCCGGTGAAGGGAGTGGAAACATTTGCTCCTGGGTCCCTGCCTGACAAGCTGGTTAACGCTTGTCAAAGAAACAGCTCACTGTTTCCGATGCTCAGTCTCTGACCCGTACTTGAATTTTCACACCCATGATAACCAGATAATACCCTGGTTTGTGTTTGCTGGGCCACAAGACAGCACAAACATCATTGTGTCCACTTAAAACACACACACATGAAATAATGCATTTAAGAGGAAACACTGACGTGCCTTGGCTAACTTTCTAGATGCATCTGTGCTAATTTGAAATATCATCCCTCGCAGTCTCCAGGTGATGAGTTTAGAAACTCTGTCATCAAAATCTTCTTTATTTGTTCAAGTAAATATATTAAGTATTCAAATATTCACTATGGATCTGCTTAAAGAGCTACTGTATACTTTTTTTTTTTTTCAACGTATTAAGACTGCCCCTGGCTATCAACTTGAGTCTTGACCAGTTGAGCTAGCTAATTAGGTTGAATATTCCAGATAAATGAAAGTCCCTGCAGAGAGAGATAATTCAAGCCATTCCCTATTTTATAACGAACATTGTAAAAAGTGATTTCTTCATTAGGAGAAGACGGGGCTGCTGCAAGGCGGTGGAAATCTGCAGGAAGTTCTCCTCCAATTTTGCAAAGGGAATATTTTCAACAGGCATATCCTCAACATTTAAAAATGTCCCCTGGGGACTAAGTAGTCCAACTTTTGGAAGCCGGCAATTTTTCAACACCAGATCAAAAGTGACATTTCACAAGAGGCACAAAAAGAGAAAAAAGGAGAAGAAAGTCTCGTCTGCTTGTGTATAAATGAGTTCTGTATATAATCACATGCTCATATGTAACTCTGACCTGAGCTCTCAGCCAGGAAATATCTGTGGCCACCATTAAACAGGATATGGGCCATCTTGCCCATGGCTTTGCTGGTTCTGAGCAGCACACAGTGCGTTTTTGTCCCAGAGTGAAAACAGAAAATTCACCTTTATTTGCTGGCTTTGAGTTGACTTTGGACGCCTGGTCACACTAGGCTGACAACCTTCTGATGTGTGATATTCTTAGAACTTTTCATAGAACTGGATGCACTGAGCATCTCTGCTTCTGCCAGACCTCCATGTATTTTGCTGAAGACAACAATGCTGCACTCTAGCCTTATATACCCCTCTGGGTACATGGTGGAGTTTAGTGTAGTGATCTACTCCAAGTAACCAGGTATATCCCAAGAGACCCTTGTCCACATTTCCAAAGCTTCAAGTTACTTCTCCACCTGGCTGGATAAAAGAATAGTTTCCAGTTCAACCCATAGGTCTAGGGTAATCAATGTCTCATTCCGAGAGGCAGCATGACAATCTTTCTGTTATCCATTTTAAGTAAGCCTTTCTTTATGCTCACCCTACATTGCTTGTAATTAATGTCTCATTAAGTATAGAGCCAGGGAAGCTGATTGCCCACTGACTATCTTCTGCCACAATAGGAACACATGCAGAATCGGAGCACAGATTGCCTTCAGTAAGTTACAGCCATCTTCAAGCCTTAGTATCTGCTGCATCAGTCCTGATTTCCTTGCTTAAATTTGAAGAGTCTCTGTCATCTGGTCTCAAGATATTTAATCCATGCTATATACCAAGTGATCGCTTACATTAAACCCAAGGCTGCCCTTCCTGCTTTTCTTTTCTTCTTCTACTCTTCTTTTTCTTCTTCTTTTTTTCTTTTTTTTTTTTTTTTTTTTTTAGAGAGACAAGGTTTCACTCTTCACCCAAGCTAGAGTGCAGTAGAGTGCAGTGGTGTAACCATAGCTCACTGCAACCTTGAACTCCTGGGCTCAAGAAATCCTCCAACCTCAGCCTCCCAACAACCTGAGACTATAATTGTGCACCACTAGCTAATTTTTTTTTTTTAGTACAAATGGGAATCTCCCTATGTTGCCCAGGATCGTCTTGAACTCGCAGATGTGAGCCACTATGCTGGGCCTCTGCTTTTCTTAATATCCTAAACTTGTCATAACTGTTTCTACCTCCATTACTTTCCTCTTACACTGCTTCTAGTATTTGCTGTCAAGTGACTTCATGCTTATATCTACTGATAATTACATTTTATTGCATGCTGGATATGTGCCGAGTACGATTAGACCCTTTGCATATGGTATATTGCCTTACCTTTATAATGCCCAAGAAAGATAAGTATTTTTATCCCTCTTACACCAAACAAGAATCTGAGGCTCAGAAAGTGCTGTGGATGCTGAGGTTCCACCCCAAGCACTACCCCATTTTCAGGACCAAGGCACTCATTCTCTCATTCTCCTTGCTGCTGCGGGTGTTGGCTGCAAACAGCTCACACTTTCATCCCTCCCCAGGAATTAGAAGGGAACGGCTTTTCCCTCCTCAGAGATAGCCCAAACTTTATGACTTACTGGTGCAGGGCTATCAAGGTTCAGCCCCCTTGCCTAGTTCAAGACATTGGTGAAGGACCATGACAGCTCTAGAGCTCCCCGTGGATCAGCTAAGGACTCTAGCATTACCTCACTGAGGTTCAGCTTCTCTTTCTGCCCAGTGATGCTTCACTCTCCCCTCATCAACATTGCTCCTGAGAGCACCTCTAGTAAATTCCCCTGATACAGCTCCCACACACAGATCTCAGAACCTCAGAGTCTATTTCCTGGAGAAACCAACTTGAGAAGGAAGATCGCTGTATTTGCCCAAAATAAGGAACAAGTCTGTAGTGGAGCTGGGACTTGAGCACATCTGTAGCCAGTTCAAAGACTGTGGTCTTTTCTCTTTGCTGCTCTTCTTCCATCCAAAGCTCACGCATCTTTTCCATCTCAGACAAGTGTGTTTTTTTGTTTCATGTTGCTCTAAAAACAGATGGTCAGCATTTTAGAAATCAGCAGATTTCAGCTGGGTGTGGTGGCTCGTGCCTGTAATCCTAGGACTTTGGGAGGCTGAGGTGGGTGGATTTCTTGAGGCCAGGAGTTTGAGACCAGCCTGGGCGACATTGCAAGAGCCTGTCTCTATAAAAAATACAAAAATTAGCCGGGCATGGTGGCATGCAACTGTAGTCCCAGCTACTCGGGAGGCTGAGGTGGAAGGATCGTTTCAGCCCAGGAGGTCAAAGGCTGCAGTGAGCTGTGATGAAGCCATTACATTCCAGCAACCTGGGCAACAGAGTGAGACTTTGTCTCTAAAGAAAATAAATAATAAAACTCCTAAAAAAATAAATATAAATGTTCAGATTTCACAAAAAAATACAGATATCTTACTTTTTTTTGAAAATCAGAATAGCCAGTCTCACTGGTTCTCCTCTGTCACATGAGCACAGTGGCTGCAGTGGGATAGCGCTGGGCACTGTAGAAACTTGGCAATTTGCTGCTGCATGCGCCATCCCTGGGCAATCCCTGCCATGTGGCCTAGGGACAATTGCCATTGATCATGTTGCTAGTCTGTTTTTCTTTATTTATTTCTTTTAATGAACAGTTCTCTATATTCATGTATCTACCAAAAAATGGAAAAATTTAAGATGCCTAAAATAATAAATATTTCAAGAAAAAAATGGGGAAAAGTTCTTGGGGATGGGGGAGAATAAAGCTTGATTTTACCTATTAATGTATAACAGAGTGGATGAATTACAAAAATACATCATACATTAGCCACTTCCCTATTTTATGTTGTCTTTTTCACACCTATGGAAATTAAAGTTTTGGATTCTTGATCTATGGGCAAAATTAAGGAACGATATTCTTCATCAGATGTTGTTTGCAGTCTAGCAGAAACAACCCCAGATTCCCAGAGTGAAGGGCAAAGAACACAAGGGAGGGAGAGAGGGGTTTTGTCCATTTCTGCCATGAAATGATCCTAAGGACAAGCCTTGAAACCTGCTAAAGTTCAGATGCTTCTGTTAAACGAGTGCTACATTGGATAATCTCAAAGGTTCAGTCCAGGTACAAAATGCTATGATCTATTATTCATTTGCTTGTTGCTTCATATGATTAAGATTACCAGAGTCATAAGCATATGTGGGCATAGTCAATATCAGATTTATTGATTAAATGATTGTTTTCCACAGCTCAAAGTTACAATGTTGTTCACAAAAAGGAAAACTAATACACACCACAGATGTCTATATAACAAGGAGGCAAGAAAAAAAAAAAAAACAAAAAAAAAAACAGAGCTATGCTAGAAATAGTGGGAGCTGCATACAGCCTGAAAGAAAAGTAACCACAGGTCACAAATGGAAACTGTCGTAACAATTCTGGGGAAAAAACGTCAAAATGAGTTTCCTCCAGCTCTAGTTTCTCATGAACAGAAGAGCCCCTCGGACATCGTCTGGAGGGAATTGAAACTCACTACTCTGGAAAATCGATTCATCAGGGGGAGAGATAGTCACAGCTTTCGACTTAAGCTCTCCCTCACACCTTCTGCTCCCTACTCTGTTTCAGAAACTTTTTCCAGAAAGGGTTGGAGGATGTCTGAGATTGATATGAATCACCCAGAGTTGGATAAGCTTCCAGTCCCTCTTCAATTCTTTGTAAATTTCCTGGCATCATTGTTTTAAAAGATTGTTCCTGAATTATTTCTTCAATTGCCTTCTCGGTTTAGATTTATGCCACACTGCACCCTTTGTGATATGTTCCTCAGAAACTCCAATCACCTGACAGCCTCAGTCAGTAATTTCCCTGAAGCCTTGAAGAAGTGTGGAGAGGTGCCATATTGCACCACACAGTCTTTTGCCATCTTGCTGCCCTCGTATATCTTTTGGGTGTCGGCACATTCCAAAAGCCCATGTTCTCACCCATGTCCTTCTCTGGCACGCATCCGAGAAGAGTAGCTTGGACGCATTGCTTTAATTGCTTCTCTTTGGAGAATGGACGATCCAAGTTGATCTGCCTGGAATTCCCAAGTGCCTTGAGTTCTACTGCACAAAAATGTGTCCATCCTGCTGCACTTAAATATTGTTGTAGGTCTTCCAAAGTACCTGGCACCCCAAACATAGCACCTACATATCTTTTCTGCCTGACACTTGTATTTGATTCTTAGTCTCGAATAGTAAAGCTGAATGAAATTATTAATGATTACTTAGTTGAACTTGCTTATTTCATAGCCAGGGAAACTGAGGGCCAACAAAAATTCAATTCCTCTCTCTCTAGTTCTTAAAGTTCAACTACGTCAATCAGCAATCAACTTTTTTAAAAGCTCCTTGTTCCACATGGAGAACTATTGGCTTTGCTTATATCACAAACCATATATACTCTGTGGTATGGGTGATAGAAAGAATTTCTCAAGATAGTTTTAACCATACTTCATTTTTGCCCTAAGCTTTCTGATATTAGAGCTTAATGCCCACATAATGTGGAACTCCACTATATATAATATGTGCTATGGGGCACACCTTGAAGGGGTAACCAGTGTGCCTGGGGACCAGTAAGTACGAAGCAAAGAGGTTTAATACATTGCAGAAAATTCCTAGAGCTCTAGGGTCTTTAGCATGGATGCATCATGGGGCAGGGGGTTTGTGTGGTGTGGGAGGTGGACAGATGGGAGCTGGTGCTGCCTTTCATGGCAGGAAGGAATTTTAAATTTTTGTCCTGTCGGTGATGGACAGTCACTGAGGAAGTCTAGGGAGGGGGGAACTTGGTAAATTTTTGCTTTTTACTTCCACAGGAAGTTGGAAGACCACTTGCAGAGGGAAATACTAGAATTCAAGAAGACATTTATGAGACCCTTACGATGATCCATGTGAGAGAGGATGTCAGAGTAGTGGCTGGAGAAGGAAGATGAGGGAATAGATGGGGACCTGTTTAGGGAATAGAATTGGCAGGATTTGAGGAGCAACTGGGCATGGCCAGCGATTAACAACAACTAGGGTACTTAAAATATCTGTGTCCTAAAAAGTCACTTAGTTGGTAATTATCATTCAAATTATACTAGCTTGAGTACCATTTCAACATTTAGACTCCAAATCCAAGTAATAGTTCCATGCTTTCTGCTTCAAATGCTACAATACACCTTGGCCAAATTTAAACACAAATTAGTAGATGGTGCTTCCATTAATTCTTCAGTCTTCAACTTAATCGCACATAAAATTTTCCAATGGTTTCAAAATCCAAGAGTCAGTAAGGTCTAAGCCTTTTAGAGAGTTAATTTTACTGCTGTTTCCTCTTGTTCATGAGGCTAATTTTAAACATAGCCTTTGGATATGCTGTAAGTTAGTAATATTGCCACAAAAATACATAGACCAATTGCTTAAGAATAAGAGTCAACAAATAACAATATGCTTGTTTCTGATTTGAGTGAATACCAGTCAATGTTTTTGACAAACTAAATAGTAGACTGAGGTTGCAAAATTCAAAGGCCTATGTAGTCCAGACCAATAACAAATAAAGTGGAAAAGTTTAAATAAGTTCACATTGTGCATACATGCGGTGAGGATTACAGGAAAATACAGGACCTATGCCCTGTCTAAAAAAAAAGTTCCTACCATTCTCTAGCCTTTCATTACTATGCAGAAAGGCTGGTCCAAGGCTACTAGATATTCCAGAGGTTTTTTAAAGAATAGGTGACTATCTGGCTAATTAAAAAACAAAAAAAAATCTGGTCCAAACAAACGATGCTTGTGGACATAGCCCATGAACCACCAGTTTGTAGACCCTTGCTATTCAAAGGGTCTATAAAAATAAATTCAGCAGAAAATGCTTTTCAAGTAAGAAAAAATGCTTCATTCCAACTCCAGGAGGGTTAAAAATGCTTCAGGCAAACAAGCTAAATGACAATAAAATGTATTTACTGCTATAGTTGCTGGCTTACCAGGGACTATATAATGTAGGGACCAGCAGCATCAGCATCACCTGGGAACTGGCTAGAAATGCAGAATCTGAAGCCTCATCCTAGACTTGCTTAATCAGAACCTACATTTTTAACAAGGTCCCTGGTGACTGATATCCGTGCTAAAGTTTGAGCAGTGCCGGCTTGAACATGCTCATGCACAGAGCCTAGATAGCATACTTTCTTCCTCTCTACCCCAGAGCAGACATGCGGAATAATTTTCTGTTACGAAAGCAGAGCATGGGTTGTTTTTTGGAGAAGAGGGAGATAGCATCCTGCTCCAACAGGGCCCCGTTTGAGTTGACTCAAAGGAGCCACAAAATGTCTTCTGAAGTCCACAGGTCCATGGGTAGCATAATAAACGTGTCTTATGTAGGGACGGAACTAGGTTGAGGCCAGTAAGATACTTGCCCAAGGTGCAAATTTTACAGAGGTACCAAAATACCTAGTAATCAAGATCAATAATACTTTCATGCAATAATTTTTTAAATTAAAATTAATGCAAAGAAACCCAATATACAAAATATCATAATTTTCCAACTCGCCTCATTCTAGTTCCAGCTCACCTTCTGTTTATGCCAATTTAAATATTTCTGTAATCCATTGTCTCCTGCTATTTATACTTGTCCCTCAAAAGCTGCTGAACAAGAAGTATGATTTCAAACCTATAAAAATAAATTTAACAAAAAAGGCTGTTCAAGTTGGAAAAAATGCTTCATGCCAACTCTAGGAGGGTTCAAGATGCTTCAGCCAAACAGGCTACAAGACAATAAAATGTATTTACTGCTATAGTCTCTGATTTTGCAGGGAACCAGCCCATCTCCATCTTTTGTCCCTATTATCTGCTTAAGGGACAGATAGTAGGGACATTATCTAAATGCCAAACCAAGAGTCGGAGTTACCATTAAGGAATGAAACACGCCTTTACTGTGATTGATATTCCAGTGACTTTGGGGGAGGAGAGAGGTTTGAAACGGGGCTTTGGCAAGCCAGCTGAGATGAAAATAGCTGGGAAGCTGCCTCTGTGTGTCTCTTTCACACATAGACTTCCGTTTCAGGGCCAGAACCTGGAAGTGCCCTGGGGTACAGGAAAGAAGAAACACAGTTGAGAATGAATGAATCACCGTTAGGCGTGTTTCAGTTCCTGTCTGGGGAGTACCAGCTGCAGATACCAAGAAAATACTAACTTTTCTTGCCAACTCTGTGCAGGCTGGAACGGAGAAGGAAGAGCTGACAAAGTGCGCCCTGAACCGCAGCTCTGGGGAGGCAATGCCTTGATATCCCCACGGTACTTATGTCTGCATCATTTATGCAGAATATTTCTAGGCTCTTCCGTTGTTAATTGGCTTCGTAAGGGAGCAAATGAAGTCGTCGGATGAAATAGACGAGCTTTGGAGCAAAATAGATGCGCTATCAGAGTCTATCTCAACCATTCACCTGAGTGTCTGCACTATCCCAGGCATCAATTTCTTCATCCTTGCGGGACTGGTATGAGATCATGCCTATGAAATGCTTTAATCTGTGACCTAGCAGGAAACTTGAAACCCAAGAGGCAAAAACCATCCTTCTCAACCAACCTATAAGATTTCCAACTGACAGGAGCCCTCTATTTTATTCCCGGTACTTACCAGTAACTTACTTTTGCATAGTGCATTTAAAGTTTCAAAGAACTTTCCTTTAAAATCATTGTACTGTGTCATTCCAACATTCCAATAAGTTAGGCAGGGCAATAATTATTATTAGTGTTTTTAAATATGAAAACATAGCAACTATTAGAAAGAGGTCTCTGGCTGAGTCCAACTAATGTTTCAAATCTTTTGCCCCCTGTGTTTTGCAAATATTTAAACAACAAATATTTGTTGAATATAAGACTTCAGGGACCCAAATGAAAAGTTCAAAATACTGATGACCTCATTCTAGACCCCAAAACTGCATTTTGTTGCATTTTTTCTTCTGATGACAGGTTATTAAGGTGCTCAAGGTGACAGGACATGTCTTTACAGATCTTGAAATCTCACCCAGCATCAAGAAGTGTGCTAACATAGTAGAAACCAGGGTTTGTCTTCTGGCTGATTGTGTAAAAATGATAATTGATCTATGGCTATTAGATGTTTGCATGCATTAGACGTTTGCTCATGTTTTCATGAATAAAATGAAATGGAGAATGGGCTTATTTTCATGTCAGTTGTAATCTTGTGTTAACACCCAACCCAGAACACATGGCTTTCTATAGCCACCACCACTGTGGTCCCTTTGGGGGGCATCTGTCCTGAGTTGGCCAGGATCACCTCCCTTCTGCCTGGGCAGTTGGAGCTTTGGGAGTTCGTCTTTCGCAAACACTTTAGAAATACTGAAGCCATTCTATGGGTCAGTGCTGAATTTAAGGAGCTACATATCAACTTGAATCAGACTGATTACAACTCCTCTGAACCTAATTGGCAAAACCTAACTGCATTCATGTTTTATTAAAAGCAACTTTCATTACACAGGCGGTGCTGTCAGAAAAATAAATTACATCTGCAAGTACTTAGGTATAAAATTTTGCAGATAACTTCCAGTTGTCGGTAATTTTATATTAGAAACTGTTTTTCCAATACATGCTAAAACTTTGTTCATCAGTATTAAACACACTTTACCTACCACTCTTGAAATATTTATGGGACTTGTAATATAACTTTTTTTTTCTTCTTTAGAGATTTAGTAAACTGTTTGCTGCCAACTTTAATTTTGGCAGCCTCCCTAGGCCCTTTGGAAACTATAGATTGGTTTGCGTTTTACATTCCACTGCTTACCATTCCCCCTCCTACAATAGATTCCGATCCATTTAAAAAAAAAAAAAAATTAGTGGTAAGTGTTGGCTACAAAACAAGTGGGCCCCTCTTGCAAATACAACAAATGACTCATATAAACTTAGAGATGGGGAAAATTATAAAGAAGACCTAATTCACTCTCTACCACTGAATAAAATGTTTATATATCCACTTTAGGAAGTTTTTGTTGACTGTCCCTATAGGAGCCCCCCGAAATTCTGTTTTCCTAGTTGTACCCATAATTTACAACAATGCAGTCAGGTTATATTTGTCACCACAACCAGATTCCAAAATAGACTTTTGTATTACTTCAGGATGTTTTTGCCAGCAGCAAACATTGACTAGTAGTAGCTTAAGAAAGCAAAACTTTTGGCCAGGGGCAGTGGCTCACACCTGTAATCCCTGTACTTTGGGAGGTAGAGGTGGGAGGATCACTTAAGGCCAGGAGTTTGAGACAAGCTTGGGCAACATAGCAAGACCTCGTCTCTACAGAAAAAAAAAAAAATTAAGTAGCCAGTCATGGTGGCACGTGCCTCTAGTCCTAGCTACTCAGAAGGCTGAGGCGAGAGGATTGCTTGAACCCAGGAGTTCAAAGATGAAGTGACATGATTAAGCCAGTGCACTTCAGCCTGGGTAACAGAGCAAGACCTTGTGCCTAAAACAGATAAGTAAATAATTTTTAAAAATAAATTGAAAACAAAACTTTTTACTTTGAAATTACTTAAGTTAACAGAGCACTACAAACATTGTACGGAGAGTCCCATACACCATTTATCTGGCATCTTCTAACATTAACATCCTACATAACCAAGATACATTTGTCAAATATGGGAAGTTAACATCAGCACAATACTATTAACTAATTTACAGGGTTGATTTGGATTTTTTTTTTGAAGATTTTCCTCTTATGTCATTTTCTGTTCCAGGATTCTGTTCAAGAGCCTACATTGCACTTAATTTTCCTCATTTTCTTCTCCAATCTGTTATGGCAACTTAGTATTTCCTTGTCTTTTATGACCTGGAAACTTTTGAAGAGTACTGGCCAATTACTTTGTATAATGGTCCCCAATTTCTATATAGTCTTCTTCCATGACTAGACTAGGGTTGTCCTTATGGGAAGAACGCCATCAAGACAAAGTGCTCTGTACCTGCAGGCACGTGACGATGTCTCATCATTGGTGATGTTAACCTGGATCACTTGGATTAGGTAGTGACTGCCAGCTTGCTCCACTGTAAAGTTGCTGTTTTCTCTTTGCAATTAATAAATATATGTGGGGAGAGATATTTAATGAGAAATATCCTACTTCTCATTAAACTTTTGCTCACTAATTTTAACATCCATCAGTGGATCTTACTTGCAGTAATTATCACTGAGGTATTCCAGTGGTGATTTTCTTTTTCTTGCTTCTTTCTGTCTATTAATTGGAATTTTTCTGTGATGAAAAGGTGTCTTTTCTGCTGTTTTTATTTGATTATTTATCAGTAGAGACACAAGGATATTTTATTCTTTAGGTTATAGCAATCATATCATTGTTTATTTTGTTGCTGAAATTTTCCCAATTGTGTAGATCGTTGGGAACTTTTTCAGGTTGGCTCCTGTGCCCTCCTGCTGTTTTTGTTTTTGTTTTGAGACAGTCTCACTCTGTCACCCAGGCTGGAATGCAGTGGCACAGTCAGTCGCTCACTGCAGCCTCAACCTCCCAGGCTCAAGCAATCCTCCCACCTCAGACTCCCAAGTAGCTGAGACCACAGGTGCATACCACTACACCTGGCTAATTTTTTAAAAAAATTTTGTATAGTTAGGGGTCTCACTGTGTTACCCAGGCTGGTTTCAAACTCCTGAGTTCAAGTCATCCTCCAGTCTAGGCCTCTCAAAGTGCTGAGCTTACAGGCACAAGCTACCATGCCTGGTCTCCTCTGCCCTTTTAACATGCATATTACTTTTTTTTCTTTTAAAGTACTTCCTTTTGTAAAAATTTTAACTGACAAATAATAATTATATATATTTATGGGGTACAATGTGACATTTTGATGTAAGTATACATTGTGGAATGACTGAATCAAGCTAATTAACATATCCACTAGCTTGTCTTTTGTTGTGATGAGAACATTTAAATCTACTCTTCTAGCAATTTTGAAATATACAATGCAGTATTAATAACTATGGGTCACCATGCCATGCAATAGATCACTAGAACTTAGTCTTCCTGTCTAACTCATTGCTTTATGGCACCACAATATGCCCCAGGCTCATCTTGATTTTTTTTTTTTTTTTTTTTTTGCCCTAGCCCAGGAATCAACCACTTTTGCAAGGAGCCTTGGTTTCTTTCATTGGAGAATGATATTTAAGTGCTAGGAGTGCTGCTTGATACTGGAACATTATGGTTCTTATGTCTTTTAAGGAGACAGAGCTAGGAAATGTAAATCTATATATAAACACTAGCCCATGTGTACACACATATTCATGTTTACTTTGTTATTGAACTATCTGCATATATATACATATGTATACACACATATATATTTAAAATCATGAGTTTATACTAACAGCTCTGACTCTAAATCTCCACCACAGGGTTTAGTCTAGCTTTCTTCACTTCCTCATTTGTATTATAATTTCTTCCTCCAACCATGGGAAACCTGTTTCTCATTATCTACAATATATTTACTATTTGTCCAGTGCTACTATACATATAGTTTCGGAATTGCTAACCCTTCCCCTGTGAAAAACACATTTGCCAACTGAGTACAGTGTTTGTGTGCGGTTCCTTTTGCCTTTAGCCTGATAGTATCCAGTGAGAACACTGTATTCCAAAGTGACTTAGATCAGTTCCTTCATCTCCACTGCCTTCAGTGTGGTTATTATTCATTTGTAACAGTTTGATTCATTGTCACAGGTTGCAATCCATCTTGGGTTCTCCTCCATCCTGGTTGACTTTTTCAAAAATTTATATAAAGTAAGATTCATTTTTTTGTAGTCTACAGTTCTATGAGTGTTGACAAATGCATAGAATTGTGCATTCATCACTTACAGATCATTTCCATCACCCTCGTGCTGTTGCCTATGTATTTAAACCCATCTCCCCATCCCACCACCCCTGGCTATCACTCATCTCTTTTCAGCTTCCATAGTTTTGCCTTTTCCAGAATGTCATTAAATTGAATCATACAATAAGTAGCCCTTGGGATGATCTAGCTTCTTTCTCTTAGCAAAATGCATTTAAGATGTATCTACATTATGTTAATCAAGTTTGTTCCTTTTCATTGCTGAGTAATATTCTACTGAATGGATTAATCACATGTTGTCTAATCATTTTCTCGTTGAAGGATGTTGGGTTGTTTCCCTTATGTGTCATGCATTAGATGTCATATCTCAACACTTTTTGTATAAGCCAAGATTACCCAACTTTTCTCATATGTTGTCTTCTAGCAGTTGTATCGTTTTATGTTTTATATTTAGGTCTATGATGATCAATTTTGAGTTAATTTTTGTATATGTCTTGAGGTATAGGTCAATGTCGATTATTATTGTCATTATTATAACTAATATTATGTCATATTTGAATATTCAATTGTTGCAGACCCATCTGTTGAAGAAAAACATTCTTTCTCTATTGAATTGCCTTTGCCTTTTTGTCAAAAATCAGTCAAGTCTATTTGTGTGGATCTGTTTCCAGACTTTCTATTCTGTATCAATAATCTACTGAACAATCCTTTCTCACTTTCTTGGTTACTATAGTTTTATGAAAAATCTTAAAATTGGGTAACGTGAGTCCCCCAAGTTTGTTCTCCTTTCTTATAATTACTTTGAGTATTCCAGATCATTTGCACCACTAAATTTTCTTGTATAGCAAGGTCTACAGTCGGTGAGGTTTCTGGTTCCAGGTTTGATATAGTGGTTCTATAATGTCATCAATGGTCTAGGTTCTACTTGACCTTCCTCCTGTATGTTGTCCCTGCTTCCCTAAGTTTGGAGGTCAAAATATAGTTGATTATTATATTTTGTCACAGTTCTAAGCATCTCCTGTTTACATTCAAGGTAGGAAAAAAGCAGCCATGTGTTTAGAAGTTCTCCTTTTTTTACATTAGGTAAAATATCTTATTAAAGCTTTCATGACCAACTGTAAGTGCAAAAGGTAAACAGCACGAGGTTGTACCAGCTTAAATCAGTGCTTCTCAGCTAGGGGTGAGTTTGCCTCCCAGAGACATTTTTGATTGTCCATACTTAGGCTGCTGCTATGCATGTATAGTGGGTAGAAGCCAGGGATGCTTCTAAACATCTTACAGTGCATAGGATAGTCTGCTGCAACAAAGAATTACCTAGGCCAAATTAGTGCTAGGGTTGGGAAACCCCCACTCAGATTGATTATGTCCCTCACAAGTCTTCCCTGGGGCTGGGGACATTGACTTTCAAACCACAGAAGGTGACAGCAAGGAAGACAGAAGAATAGCAAACAACTAGTTGATCTACCTTGGACAGTTGCCCACCTTGAGCCAGAGTTGTAAAAAGAGTGTGGGGATGGGTACATAAGTTTCAAAAAATTGAACTTTTGTCATCTGTATCCCAGTGTGGTGGTGATTGGGACTACCAACAAACCTCATGAAAATGTTAAAGAGTATGATGAAACACTAACCCAGTGGGAAAAAAGTCAGCTCTCAGTGGTGGAGAATGAGAGGTGAAAAAACCAACCCAGGAAGTCCAACTAGGTGATTTCCCAGAGGAGAAAGGACCCAAGAAAATCATGCAGTGGTTCAAACCTAGGGGTGGCAGATGGGAAAAGAATAAGTTCTGTCTTTAACAGCATCTTTTGTACCGAATAGCAGAACATTAAGATAATAAAACTATTCTAGAATCAGCTTAATCTAAGAAGAGGCATTCAGAATCACACCAGCTTGGAAATGCTGGAAACCACAATAGCAGAGCCACTTCCCTTGGGTTTATCTGTGACGGTTCATGCATGTGTGTGAGTGTGTGTGTGTGCACGTGTGCGTGTGTGTGTGTAGAAGAGAGAGAGGGCTAAAGACAGAAGACAGAAAGATGATTAAGACTCCTTGCTCTGCCTCAGACCTGGGTACCAGCCCTAGATCCACCATGTCTCAGCATGGTAAACCTGATCACCTCAACAGGACTCACGGAATCTCTACTTATTTACTTCCAAAATGAGAGTAATTTGTGGACTCACTACATAGTTAGCCATGAGGGTTAAATTTTTGCAAAGTGTGAAACACAGTCTTCTGAATATGACAACCGCTAACCAAATGTTAGCTTGTCTATTATATGATTATATCCAAAAAAAAATGTTCATGTGGGTTTTGTTGTAGTTCTCAGCAGTGAATGTGGAAAATAATTTGCTGACTGTCTCAGCAGCAGTACTATTGCAATTACTGGAGAAGACTTATTCCATTTTTCTCCAACAGGCTCCAAGGGGACCTGACTGCCAGCACATGGAAACCCCAGGACAGAGACCCAGGTCCCCTGTGGCCATGTCTACATTAGGACCAAATACCCTATGTTCTCAAATATCTGCATGCAGCCCCACATAGTAACTGTAGCACTTTGAGCAGAGAATGAGATCAAGAATACTGCTTGAGACAGAATTCCCAGGATACGTGTGCAGTTTAGCATGGGGGTCAGAGGAAGGGGCAGGGTTTCAGAGGCAGCAGATCAGGGGAAGTCAAAACCCATCCCCCTCCTTCTTCCCATATCCAAGCCCTCCCTGAGCCCTCCAGATTTGACTTAAATCCACTCCCTTCTTTCCATAACCTCTGCAAACCCTCTGCCATCTCACTAATGCACCAAAATCTGTATTTGTTTCTTAGAGCTGCTGTAACAAAGTGCAACAAACTGGGTGTCTTAGTATAATAGAAATGTACTGCCTAAAGTTCTGCAGGCCAGAAGTCCATGATCAAGGTATAGGCCTGGCTAGCTTCTCTTTGAAGGTAGTAGAGCTAGGGGAGGATGTGTCTCAGGCTTCTCTCCTACCTGCTGGTAGTTTTTTGACTTCTAAGCAAAAAAAAAAAAAAAAAAGCATGACTGCAGTCATCACATGGCATTGTTTCTGTGTGCCACTCTGTGTCAGAGTTCTCCAGAAAAAAGAATCAATGAGGCCGGGCACAGTGGCTCACGCACATAATCCCAGCACTTTGGGAGGCCGAAGTGGGCAGATTGCCTGAGGTAAGGAGTCCGTGACCAGTCTGGCCAACATCCATCTGTACTAAAAATACAAAAAAAATTAGCCAGGCATGGTGGCGTGCACCTGTAACCCCAGCTACTAAGGAGGCTGAGGCAGGGGAATTGCTTGAATCAGGGAGGTGGAGGTTACAGTGAGCCAAGATTGCGCCACTGCACTCCAGCCTGGGCGACAGAGCGAGACTCCATCTCAAAAAAAAAAAAAAGAAAAGAAAAGAAAAAAAGGACCAATGGGAGCATACACGTATTTTTTTCTCTCCCTCTCTCTTCCTCTCTCTCCATAGATATATAATTATAAATATATATGTAACCATATATATAATTTATATATATAATTATATAAATAATTAACTCATATATACTTATATATGAGTTATAATTATATACGAATTATAATTATATATCTGCATTTATTTCTCTATATATGTAATATGTGAGGAATGAATATATATAATTATATATACATATGTATTATACACATACATATTATGTACATATGTGTATTATACATATAATTATATATTCACCTCATATATATTTACATATAAATATATATTTATATAGATAGATATTTATATATAAATTAGTGAAGGCAGCCATTGCTACCTAAGTCTCCTCATGCAAGTGGCCTACCTGAAACACTGAGGTTTCAAGGAGTTCCATGTGTCATCCCCATCATAGGCTTGTGTGAGGGGCCCCTTCCTTCAGATCTTCCTGTCTCTCCATTAGGGTTTGACATCAGTGACTCCATTTTGATACTGATAGCTTTCACAATATATACATAACACACATACTATATATAATATGGATATGTACATATATGGCGGTGTGTGTGTGTGTGTGTGTGTGTATAATGTTTGGGCTCAGGACATACTACCCCAAATATGACTATAGGAGACCAGATATGCCACCCCGAAATATATTTCTTTTGCATATTTGGAGCTGGTTATTCTGAAAAACTTCAGACACAAGAGTAGCTCTGAAAACCTGGGTTTTTTTTTGTAAAATAAATGTATATCTATAAAGAAAATATGCATTAGTATCTGTATCAGAAAGAGCAGCTGCATTACAGCTTTTATTACCTGAAATACCTTCATAACAAGACAAATTTTATTCACTATACTTTTCCTCCCCTCACCCTTCCATAAACTTGTCTCTACCAACCCTCAGAAGCCAAAGCCCCTATTCCTTTCTATAGCTCAGGATATTAAATAAGCTTCAATCATCTGGCCTCTGTTGGAGTCTCATATATTTGCGGGACTCCTGTGCTCATATATGTAATAAATATAGTTTTGCTCCTGTTGATCTGTCTTGTGTCCATTTAAGTTGTGGCTCAGCCAAGGAACCTAGAAAGGTAGAGGGAACCATTTTCCCTCCTCCACAATACATACATACATAGTAAATACATACCTACATACACTATTTACTCAAACTTAGAGAGAGAGAGACAGAGAGAGAGACTTTAAGAAATTGGCTCATGTGACTGTAGGGGCTGGCAAGTCTGAAATCCACAGGGCAGGCCAGCAGGTTAGAAACTCAGGTAAGAGTTGATGGTAAAATTTTGAGTCTAAAATTCTCAGAGCAGCAGGCTGGAAACTCAGGCATGCTTTCACAGTTGCAGTCTTAAATAGATTTAGTCCCCACTGGTCTGCCCTTATCTTTTCTTGCCTTCTTCAATCCATTCCCCACATGGCAGCCACGGTGAGTTTAAAATGCAAATAGGATCATGTGACATTTCTTCTTAGAATACTTCAGTGAATCCCTTATTGATTGTAGAATAAATTACAAACTCCTAATGGCCTGAAAGGGAGGGCCTCAATTTGTGCAGAATAGTTCTGGTTTCAAAGTGTTATTTTGGTTTTCATAGCACCTTCTTCCCCCAGACTTGTCCCGGGAAGATGATAAACTATACCATCAGCCTCCCTAGGCCTGGAGTAGCCTGGTGCATGCAGAATCTCCAGCCAATCTCATGCCAGTGTCCCCTTCTACTCCTCACTCAGGCCACGCTGACCTGTCAGTCCCTCCCTCCACCAGCCTTCCTCCACTCTTGAAGCCTTTGCCTTGGCCATTGCCTCTGCTGGGGACTCTCTTGCATCCAAGCTTCCTATATTTGTTAATTTCAAACACTTCTTGGATCTCAGCACCATTGTTACCATTACCCCAACCCTTTTCTAGAGAGATCTCCCTGAATGTATTAGAATTCTCAGAAGAAACAGAACCAAAAGAAAGACTGTGTATATACAGTCATGTGTCACTTAGTAATGGTGATACATTCTGAAAAATGTATTGTTAGGTGATTTTGAGGCTGTGCAAACATCCTAGAGTGCACTTACCCACACTTAGATGGTGTCGCTCATGACACACCTGGACTGTATGGTATGGCTTATTGCTCCCAGGCTATGAACCTGTCACAGCATGGGACTGTACTGAATACTGTAGGCAGTTATAACACAATGGTAAGCGTTTGTGTGTCTAAACATATCTAAACATGGGAAATGTACAGTAAAGACAGAATCGTATAATCTTATGAGATCACCATTGTATGTGCAATCCATCATTAACCAAAACATCATCAGGCAGCCCATGACTATCCACGGCTTACTCTATTATGGAGGCGAAGAAATCAGTTCCAAGATTTGTAGTTAGCAAACTGGAGACTCAAGAGAGCTGAGGTGTAGCTAAAGTCTGAAAGCTTACAAGCTTGAGACCCAAGAAGGGCCAAAACTTCAGTCTGAGTCTGAAAGCTGGAAAAGATGCAAGTCCCAGCTCAAGCAGTCAGGCAGAAGGTGTTCCCTCTTACTCAGCCTTTTTGTTCTATTCAGATTTTCAATTATTTGGATGAGATGTGCCTGCAATGGGGAGGGCAACCTGCTTTACTCAGTCTACCAATTCAAATGTCAGTCTCATCCAGAAAGACTCTCACAGACACACACAATAATGTTTTGCCAAATGTCTGAGCACCCCATGGCTCAGTCAAGTTGAAATATAAAAATTAACCATCATGCTCAGCTTTTCAATCATGTTTGTACGAGCCAATAGCAGAAAGAAGATGTGCATATGAAGTCAATGTTGCTGGCCCTCAGGCCAGAGGGCATGCAATTGGAAAAATTCAGAAATAAACCCATACAGCACAACATTGTGAGTAAAATGAAAATTGAAAGCTCTTGACTCAGACACACAGGCTAGTTTCTTTTCTTTCCTGTAGTCATTGGATAGTCTCTGTTGAACTTTAGAGTATTGGGTGATGACCCAGGGAAATGAGGGATACATAGAGTCCTTTTTTGACCATCTTCCTCCACACACTTCCATGCGTGGCTTGTTTCTGCACGATTGATTTACTGACTGGGAGGTGTCTGCAGGTGTGATGTTTCTGTCTCTTTCCTGCCAGCCTTCTCCCCTCCCCTCCCCTCCCTTCTCCTCCACTCTTACCCCTCTCTTTTCTGCCCTTCTCTCCATCTCTGCTCTTTCTTTTCTCCCCTCTTTCCTTTTCTCTTTTCCATTTTGATTATTTAATGCATTCAGGCAAAGCTCCAGGAGACTAAAACCAGAGGGTCAGATTTCTCTAAATCTTAAGCCAGAAAACTAAACACGGTCCTCTTTGGCACTCTGCTTTTCCCATGCCCTGGCAATTTTCTTTTGAAGCCTCTTTCTCACTGCCTGATGTCCTCGCCCTTCCTTACTTGATTCCAATGACAGCTTATAAGTAGCACCCTGGCTTCCAGCACCCTACCATCATCCTCCCCGCTCCCCAACTCCTCTACTCCTCCAACAGAGGTGAACACTCTCAGCAAACTGATCTCTTCCCTTTGATGCAATTGGCAAAACCTAGAAATAAGCCTATATAGTACAACATTGTTAGTAAAATGAAACTTGAAAGCTCTTGACTCTCTTTCTTTCTCAAGAGCCTACCACAACTCCCTCTTGCCCAACCCATCAGGTCTGAATGTTTCTGCTTTGATTTCAAAGTTTCCTATGTCCTGGTTACCACCTGCCTTTTCAGCATGAGCCCCCACCAGAGCAGGGCATGAGGCATCTGATGTGGTCTAAGCTCCTCAAGCTATTCTTCTCTAGCCTCCATCCTATCTCCAGGCCTCTACTTACCCTTCAGGAACACTTTCTTTCTGCTCCTCCACTCAGCCGCATCTTCTGCAGCCACAATGACACTTTGGCTGAAGAATGATCTGGAGATGCACATCTCTCGTTGTCCTGGCCTCTTTGTCTATGTAGCAGTCTTGGGTGCTCTTATCACATCAAATAATAGACTGCCACTCTTTGAAGGTAGCAGTTGTTACTTTGGGTTTAATTTATCACTGTGTCTGACACTCACAACATACTGCCAAATACAGATACATAATCATTGTACATATTTATGAGGTACATATGATATTTTGAAATATGCGTATAATGTGTAATGGGAGCCAAGGGTGGAGCAGCCCCAGCTCCCTTACTCATCCCAGGAGTGGAAATTGGCAGGTCTCAGTGCACACTCTTCCACAGGGCTCTCTCCTGCCACTTGGAGGGAAGCAGAGCTCACCCACCGAGGACTCCCTGGGTCTCTTTCCATCCTGAGAAACGTGCATTTTCTGAGTCGTGGAGCTGTGACGCAGCAGGATTACACATGTGCTGCTGTGAAACCTGAAATCAGAGCCAGGCAGGACCTCCCCTGAGAAAGGCTGCCTATAAATTGTAAAACCCTTAAATGAATAGCTTAGGGGCACAGGGTTGCCTTGGGTTAGGGTTAATTGGGCCGAGTACAAAGAGTTTTATGTTCATAACTTACTGTCCATTTACTCTTCCTGATTTTCTGAAAGTTATTTTGCTCTGGGGCAAATTTGTATTTGCTTTTCTGACAATGATCAGTTTGAAGCTGAACCCTTTTCAGCTGTTGGGAACTTGTAAGTTGCTCAATATCTGCCAGATTTTCTCCCTGATGCATCCACTTCGGATAGGTCGAAGAGGAGAGGAAGGGCTTTGCTTCGTTAAGTTCTCCTTCTCTACACAGAAAATTGCTTCAGACTAATCTTTGCTTTGCTCTTTTAATGCCCTAAAAACATTTTTCATTTTTGACTATTTATTCCCTAGCATATTCTAGGCTAACACTCTAGCCTCTGTTTTTTGGTATTAAGCTGGGGGCTGAAGCCCAGACTGTGTCCAGCTAGACTTGAGCCCACACACCTGGCCTGTCACTATTCACTTCGTGACTTGATTCCAGCCGTTTAACCTCACTGAGCCTCAGTTTCTTCACATGAAGGTTGGTTCTGACTACAAGTCATGGTTTTTGCGTACATGTAATGAAATAGTATTGTATGCACAAGGTGCTACTGTATTCCAGGCAAATAGTTAATGCACTAATGCTACTGTAGGATACTGACTAGAATAGTGGTTAAGAACGCAGGCTCTGAAGCTAGACTGCCCGGGTTCAAATCCCAGCTCTATTTTGGACAAATTAGGTTAAACTCCCTGTACCTCAGATTCCTGGATTGTAAATGGGAGGCCATAATTATGCTGCTACATTGGATTTTTGTGCAGATTAAATGAGCTGATATGTGGAAAATGCTTACAGTCCTTTCTGGCATATAGCACACAATAAAAAAAAAGTGTTAAGATTACAGGAGGATAGTCAAAAGACTTCCCATCTGCAAAGCTGTTGCTTTCCAAATAACCTGCTCATCATCAAATTAACTTTTCTCCTGAAATGAAACACACTCAACCCATCATTCTAATCACTCCAGTTTTCTCTCCTATGGCAAAGGCAGCTTGCCTGAGCACATGCAAAGGGCTTGGTAGAAGGAAGCATAGAATAAAATCCTGTGAAATGTCAAAATGTGAAAGAAGCTACAAGAAACACCATTCACTGCTTTACATGGAAGGTGACCCACATATAGTCAGTTTGGACTGGATTAAAAACAATGGGAACACCATTGTCCCCTCCTGATACAGCTAGCATTTCTTATTTGCAACTGAGAAAACTGACTGATTGAATCCACAAAAGGAGATTCACAGAGATTTCATAGAGAGAAACAAAATTGAGACACCATGACACCCTAGGAGAAACACTGAAGTACTTCTGTTCCTGACTTGCCCAGTCCTGATTCCCATTCATATCTCCTTCTGGGAGATATCCTTGGATCCTTCCAAAAATATCTCTGATATGCTTGAGCTGTTCTGAGCAGATTTCTGTTCCTTGTAAGCAAAGAGCCTTGATGAAGCCAGTCTTGATGGACGTGTTGGATGGGACTACTTTGCCATCTCTTAAATCCCTGCAATGTCTTATAGCTACTCAGAAACCACATGTTCAATGAATGGTAGATTCTAGCACCATCACGCACGTGCACACTCGCAAAGATAATAAAGCCAAGTTTACATGTGCAAGAACATATTGAGAATTTTCTCAACCAAGAATCATATGGGTATCAGGGATTCTTTTTTCTCACTTTCTCAGGCTGATGCACCTCTGAATGTTCTCATTAGCTCTAGGTCTCATATTGTCATGATGGAGGTGGCGAGCAGACCCCTTCTTCTGACCAAAAAAAAATTTAAAAAGATCGAGAGAGGAAATCCAAGAGGGGTCAACTTCAGAAACAATACAAAGTGCACTAGTTTACAAACCCTTAATTTTTTGGAAGTCTTCCTTCGTTCCTCAAAACCAGAAAGTGATATTTGTGAGAAAGAAGCCCTGGGATGGCAGAGTCCCAAATCAGCTCCTCCCATGAGTCACACCCCAGAACTGACAAGGTAAGGGGGCATGACACAGGAGAAAGAGCACTGCTCTGGGTGTGGGACCACCCGGGTTCGGGGTGGGGGTTCCCGCTCTCTCACTGCGGACCCTTGGGAAAATCACTTCCCCTCTCGGACTTCAGTTTCTCTCTCGCTAAAATGGGGAGGTTGGGTTTTCACACCAGCCTGTGCCTCAGAGCCACCTCAGAGCTCTCCCCATACCTCATGTCTCAGGAGCTCTGGAGTCTGTAGGGACTGGGGGCTCATGTAATTTATAAAGGCTTCTCTACTTTTTTGCCTTGTCCTAAAACAATTGGCTTACATGAGACTTTGTCCAGTCACCAGTGACTTGGAGATTCTCAATGTGAGTTGAAATGAGGTAAAATGTACAGTCTAAGAGGCTAACAGCAGCTTTACTTTCTGCTGACAGTCTAACCTTTCCCCTGCCTTATTCCTCAGAAACACATGATTGAAATTGAATTTTGATTTTTAGACTTCAAATGTATCATTTCTCAATATATAATTAATTGTTAATGATGGCATGAAATTTAGAAAATCACGGATCCTGATTCTAAATCCTAACTCCGGCCCTTCGAGTTATTTACTTGGGAAGTGATTCCGCGTCCCCAAACCCTAGTTTCCTTGTGGGTACAATTGGGAGAGTTTGGACACATGCTTCCGAGCGTTAAGGCAGATAATTCATACAAAGCATTTATTCCTCTGACTTGCACAACATTAAAGCTCAGGGCATGTCAGCCACTATTACACTCTTCTTCTGATACTGATAGAGTCCCACGCTGACCCCACCGTGGCCTTTTAATAAGACCGCCAGAGGCTATTTGGTGTGGGACCCTTCCTTTTACTGGAAAGTGAATACCTTTTCATGACCCAGAAACAACCATCACACACTCCCAAGACCCGTGATTTGAGTCATGGGAAGAGACACTGAAACTACTGCATTGTTTATCTCCAAGGCCTTATGCAATGTTTTTCCCACTATTTTTAAGCTCCCCAGCCTTGCCTTTCCCCTACTTCAACTCCCTAAAGCTCAGCCCCTTGTTCAGTTCAGCTATTTCAGTTTTGGGTTGAATGGTCTAGACAGGAACCAAAAAATGCACAGTCTGCATACAGGTCCCCCTGTGGGCCCCACAATTTTTCCGAAAAGAGTATACGGACATGGGGCTGATTGACAGAGGAACTTTAATTTAATGAATTAATCCATCTAAAGCACACACCATGAACCTGGTACACCATAGTGCTCCATAAATTGTGAAAATACAATATTACAATTATCTGTAGACTTTAAATCCCTTGGCTTTTTTATTTGCTTGGCCTTCTTCTATTCTTAAGAGAATATCCTGGAACCATGGCCAATAGCTCAGCTACCTTGGAGCAATATAGGAAGACAGTTCAGTCTCATTTGGGTAGACTTCTCTGGCCCTTGACACAATTTTGTTATAAACCTCTCCAGTAGTTAGCAGTAGCTGCACAATGCACAAACACAAAATCTCAGTGGCATAGAACAATAGGCACTTACTTAGTTCACATGCCCGTGAGGCAGCTGATCTCATCCTCCTTGTGGTGTCAGTGAGCTAGTCTGGGCATGTCTTTCTCATAGTCATGGAGGACACACCAGAGTACACTTACACAACCAAGCACACAGACACATTTCAAGTCCCTGACACATCCCATCTGCTAGGATTCCATTGGCAGATACAAGTCAGGTGATCACACCCAAGATCAAAAATGAAGTATATTTCTCTCATGGAAGTGTAAGAGAGAGAGAGCAACTATTTCTGAAAAGGAGTTCTTTAATCCACCACACCACTCCAAATTCCATTAATTCCCACAGTACTCTAATATGCACTTCTGACATTCTCATATGTGATGCATGTTGGGCAGGTGCAGAAATGGGGAAATGGTCCTTTTCTGTTCCTGGACCAACCGGAAGGAAGTCCCTCTCTATACCTCCTCCATGCTGCCATTTTGTATTCACTCTGCAGGCAGCTGCTTCATAATCTCTGGCCGTTGCATATATAGATAGTTTGCATCTCTTGCTAAGCTGAGAAAGTGAACCAAGGCTTCTACTAATTTTGGGTCTTAGAGAGGTCTAGAGTGGCTTTCAAGGTGTTGCTAACTTTATCTCTCCTTGGAAGATTCCCCAACAATGGCAGTCCCCCATTGCCAGAAGCCTGGGTCCCGTTCCTGTGGTCTTGTTGCATCCTCTGCACACTTCCATTAGGGAATTTCTGATACAGTCACTATCATGGTTGGCTCATCAGGTCATGTGATCAGTGTTTCTAAAAGGATGGCCAGTATTCTTCTGAATCTGAATTTTCTGGGGTACTTGATATAATTCCGGTTCCCAGGCCTCACCATCAAAGTCGTATATGAAACATTCAACAACTAGGGGGAATCATACCAATCAGGCAGAACATCACCTGCAGCAATAAGAGACTTCAAAACACTCAACTCAGCAAAACATTACTCTTTATTCACTGGAGAATTGCAAGGTGTCCTGGGTTGGGGTCAGGACAGGTAGTGGGATTGGGGGGTAAACAAATGTCAGAGGGACTGTGACATTTGGTATTTACCAACAAATAAAGAAGTATTTTAATATTTCAATAATCAATTCATCTGTCCTGATATGTTCCACTTGAACTATCTCTGATTAGCCTTATTAGTCAAACTTTCTGGGGGTGAGGTTCAGGAATGTATTTTAAGCAAGTTTCAAATTTTGTTCAGCCCCAGGAGTAACTACTTATCTACTTATCTTGAACAATGTTTTGTTTTTAAGTTTGATAGACACCAAAAAAATACAGACATAATAAAGATAAACCTCTTTGCATTAACTACTAGAAATCTCATAGCAAAAAGTATGACTTGCTTATCTTTAGCAAGTGGCCCACCTGGTAGTATTTTGCTGGGGTCATGAACCTGGTTCTGACCAAGGAGTTGTGAGTGGGTAGTATGCTACCTCTGAAAGAAAGCATTTAATTGCTGATTTGAGACCCTCCAGAGCTCTCTTCCCCTCTGAAAGCAACACTTGAGAAGGTGGTTGCTCCATCATCCTGAGTTCTGGTACAAGGCTGTGAGAAGAAGAGCACCTAACCACCTCTCAGTGGACATAGGCATAGATGAGAAATAAACTTTTGTTGTGTTAAATCACTGAGATCTCCGAGTTCTTTGTTACTGCAGCAAAACTTACCCTAATTGAACTCATGATCTGCCCTCCTTGGCCTAATTGAAATTTAGGGTTCAGACTCAGTATTGCCTTAGCCACTGCCTAATATATCATAATAATCATTAATTACCATCCACTGCACAGATAAGGTCAAATATAAGAACACACACAGAAGTGCTTTGTAATCTATAAACATTTTACAAACATTTTGGAAAAGCAAGTGATTCTATCAGACTTAATGATATTGATCTTGCCCCCTCAATAAGGCTGTAAAGTCTTTAGAGGAAGAGATTCTGTCCTTGAGGAATTTGAGAGCTTAGATATTTCTAGGATATACCTACCATATTATAGGACTCCTGACAAGTTCTTAAAGAATTCTTCCCAGCCATGTGGAACTGTAAGTCCAATTAAACCTCTTTTTGTTAAAAAAAAAGATTCTTATAGAATTGCATTTAATGGGTGACACAGAAAATCAAGAAAATAGCTTTGTGACACAGAATCCCCTTTTTTATTGGTTCTCATAATAATGGGAATTCTCCTGTTAAATCTTTAGAAGCAAAATTGCTTCCCTTTATGTGGGACAAAAAATGGGAGCTTTCTAGCAGCCAATGTTTAGTTCCTGAGGAAGGTGTGAGAGGACGGATGGAGGTCAGAATGGACTATCCCTGACCCCAGGGATGAGAGATGGAGTAAATCATGAATATGATCACTACTGAAGCTGAGAAAGAGCCTATTAATGTCATGTAATGAATTTCAAAAAAGATACAGTTGCACTTAGGGTATTTAAACCTTGGAGGTTTAAACTAAATCATACTTGTCACATGCACACAGTGTCACTAATGAGCTTATGTAAATATTTAATCTTCTCTATTTGCATTACTCAGCCCAGCCTACCTCACCAGCCCCTTCTCCCAGCCTTCTCTAACACCATCATCCAGCCTCCTGGAACTTTGGTTTCTGTAATTTGCCATGCACTTTATGCCTCTGGCTGTAACATGTATATTTCCCTCTATCTGAACTTCCGTCTTGCATATTTCCTTTTCTACCTACTAAACACCTACACATCCTTCAAGGCTCAGTTCAAATACATCCTCCTCTTTGGGAAACTTTGCCTGAACCACTTACAACTCCCCTACCCTAGTAGAATTTTATTTTTCTCTTCTATGCCCTCATTACCTTGCTATCATTCCATAATTCTGGGTATCCCATCTATTTATTCAACAAATACTTATGAAATCTTGCTAGGTGCCAGTCCTGGGGCCAGGTGCTGAGTGTACAGAAGTGAATAAAAATTCTAATTATTTGTAACTATGAGTTCATGGACAGCAAGTGTCTTATCCATTTTTAACTTCCAAGGATAATGCGTTTGCAGTCCTAAATAAATAATAAATACAGAATGTTTTCTCTTTGTATCTCTTTAAAGGGTGGCCCAGAGGTTCAAGAAAATAGCTTTGTGACACAGAATCCCTTTTTAGTCCACATTCTACTTCTGCCTATATCCATCAGGGCTGTTTCAGTTGGAAGTAACAGAAATGCTGTTCACACCACTTTAGCTACAAAAGGGAAAATACTGGCTCATGGATTCCAGGAAAGATTGACCATTCAAGCTGGGGGAAGGTCAAGGAAGGTGACTAATTTTAGGAACAATAACAGTAACAAATAGCGGATGCTATTCAGAATCTCTCTGTGTTTTACCTTTCTGTTTCTCTTTGCCTATTCTGTTAATTTTCACTGTCTGCAGCCTGGTTTTCTTGGCATGGCAGGAAACATGGTCTTCAAGAACATCCAGGTTTTAGGTCTTACAGCTCCAACCTCTGATGACAGACTACTGATTTCTCCTGCTTACAGTCTGCAAAGTTCAAGGGAAGAATTCCAATTGGTTCAGCGCCAACTATTTGCCAATCCTGGAGCTACCCAGTGTTACCAGGAGATTAGAGAATGATGATTGGATGGGTTGTCTCAGATGTGCAACCCCAAACCACCAACAAACAAAGGCTTTGGGGGCAATGTAACACCATCAGTTTCTCAAAAGCAAAGGAAGATGGTAAACAGATCATCACAGTTTTCTGTCACTGATTCCATCATTCATTTAACATTCTTTGCATACATATTACATTTAATGCATCATGCTAAGATTGACTGAGAAAAAGAAATAAATAACAGGCAATTACTTATCTGGTCATCTGGTAAGAGACACTAGACAGGGATTGTGGCATAGTGGTTTGAAACTTGGGGTCTAAAGCCAGAACACCAGGATGAAAATCCCAGCTATATGATTTACATGGCTGTGACCTTGTGCCTCTCTGATCGCAGTGTCCTCACCTGTAAAATGGGGATAAGGCTCACATCATCTCAGACACCAGTTGTGAGGCTTAGTGAACCACACATGAAGCATGTAACGTAGTGCCTGGCATGGAGTGAATACTCAGTAAGATGTTCACTATTCATTTGTGCATGCTTGTACATCAGGACAGAAGGAATTATGTTTCAAAATGATGATACATAGAGCTCAAGTTTCAAAAGAACTCTGACAATTAACACTGACAATGGGGCCCAGAGAGGAAGAAGAATTTAGTTTAACCTTAGCAGATGAGCAGCATTTTAATACAACAGCAGATAAATGGCATTTAAGAATAATGGGGCCGGGAGCGGTGGCTCACACTTGTAATCCCAGCATTTTGGGAGGCCGAGGCGGGCGGATCACGAGGTCAGGAGATC
This sequence comes from Symphalangus syndactylus, assembly GCF_028878055.3. Lineage (NCBI taxonomy): Eukaryota > Metazoa > Chordata > Mammalia > Primates > Hylobatidae > Symphalangus > Symphalangus syndactylus. The sequence goes on from NC_072433.2 coordinate 42,251,699, forward strand.
GAGACCATGGTGAAACCTCGTCTCTACTAAAAATACAAAAAAATTAGCTGGGTGTGGTGGCGGGCACCTGTAGTCCTAGCTACTCGGAGAGGCTGAGGCAGGAGAATGGCGTGAACCCGGGAGGCGGAGCTTGCAGTGAGCCGAGATTGGGCCACTGCACTCCAGCCTGGGTGACAGAGCGAGACTCCATCTCAAAGAAAACAAAACAAAACAAAACAACAACAACAAAAAAGAATAATGGACAGGACGGATGCAGTGGCTCACACCTGTAATCCCAGCACTCTGGGAGGCCGAGGTGGGTGGATCATGAGGTCAGAAGATCGAGACCATCCTGGCTAACATGGTGAAACCCCATCTCTACTAAAAATACAAAAAAAGAAAAAAAAATTAGCCAGGCATTGTGGCAGGCACCTGTAGTCCCAACTACTTGGTAGACTGAGGCAGGAGAATGGTGTGAACCCAGGAGGTGGAGGTTGCAGTGAGCTGAGATCGTGCCACTGCACTCCAGCCTGGGCAAACAGACCAAAATAAGAGGATGTGAAGTGAGCAGAAGATCCAGAAGTTCTGATTTGTGCAGGGTTTCTAGAGCCTACAATTCACAGATGTATAGGGTAGGAGATGTGGCTGTCAAGGAAGTTGACTGTGAAGGGACTGAATGCCACATAAGGGGGTTGGACTTTATCCCATAGACAGTGGGGAGCCATTGAAGGTTCTGGAGCTGAGAAATAAGTGACGAGATCTAATGCACATTAATCATTGAGTAAAGACTTACTAGAGCCATAGTGGCCAGAAAAATAAATTAGAATTCCCTTTTAATCCCCCTTTTTTGCCCCATTTTTTGTTAGAGAAATAGTTCTCTTTCATTAGAAAACAGAATCATATGGACTATTATAAATGACAACCAGTACCCAGTCCCAGTATTGGGCAGAATAGCAGATAAGGGAATTGTGGCAAATTAGAGGCCACGTACCCCTCAAAAGGGAAAATCACTCCTCAGCTTCATTCAATATTTACCAAGTAGGACTACAGGCCTAGTGTTAATAAATATTATGATGACTCTAGAAAAGTGTAAAATCTGTTTTTATGTAAAATGTCTGTTTTTGTTTTTTCTTGTTGTCTCAGTAACAACTTTTAAACTCCATAGACTAAATAAGGTGTGTCTGTGGACTTAATTTGTCATCAGGGCCATCAATTTGACACCTCGGATTCCAGTTGATTCAGAACATGTATTAATCTGACCTAGACACCTTTACTCTATGATCATTCCACAATTTCTGTTGAAGAACTCAGAAATAAAAACAAAGAAAGAGAATGCCATGGGCAAGAAGTATTCCCAGTTAATCAAAGAAGAGATTTTAAAAGCTGAAATTTTCTAATGTAAAATAAATAAATAAAAATAAAAACTAAAACAAATAAACAAAAAAGGTACAGAGGTAGTTCTATGAGAGCCACGGGTGGATTATTCACAGTTAGACTCATATGCTAGGGGTATGATTTTAAATTCTAGCTGACATTTTTCACCAAAACTACTTGATAAAGACTAGGGTCCAGTGCAATGGAAATAACTTAGGCTTTGCGGTTGGAAAATCTGCAAATTTCTAATTTTGACAAGAAGATGTGTAAGCATATTTCTTAGAGCAGCTTGTATCACTTATCTATTGCTAAATAATGCATAACAAACAATTACAAGACATTAGCATTATATAATAATAAGCATTTACTGCTTATGTATTTACAGGGTTCAGCAGATCTTGGTTAGCCTTGCTCATTTATTTTCAGGTTTACTTCTTTCCACAGCTCTCACCCTCCTCCTTGCGCTGGCAGCCTAGCCTGCCCTTATTTTTCTCATGGTGGTGGGAGAGCTGCAAGAGAGGAGGTAGAGACATATAAGCCCTCTTGAAGCCATAGCTCACACCTGGGAAACCATTGCCTTTTTTAAAAATTACCCAAAGTAAGTTGCTTGGCAGAGGGCCTGGACGTATAGAGGTGTGAACAATTTTTGCAATCTACATCACAAAACAAAACTGAAGATAGCTTAGAGTCAACCAACTTAGAATGGGGAAATAAATCAAGTTGCAGTCTCAAAGTGAAATATATTATAGCAATAAAGAAAATGAATGCACCACAGTATAATTCAACAACATGGATGAACCTTACAAACCTATGATTGCCAAAAAGACAGGCAAATTCAAATAAATAAATACAATATGCATCTATTCCTGTAACATTCAAAAAGAAGCAAAACTAAACTATATTGTTTATGAAAACTGACACAGGCAGTAAAATCATAAAATAAAGGAAGAAAAATGGTTACTAGAAAAGTCGAAACAGTGCCTCTATCTATTCTGGGTGTCCTGATTAGAAAGGAGAACCCAGGGGAATAGAGATATCTATATCTTGACCTGAATGATGGTTATTCAGGCAGTGACTTCACAACTATTTGTTAAACCGTGCTTTTATATTTTAGGCATTTTTCTGTATGAGTGTTATACTTTACCACAGTTGGATTTTTAAAGTTCAGATCTAAATCAAAATGCAAAAATAAAAGTTATGGGTAAAAACATCCAATTTTGCTATTTAACCCTGATGTGCTGGGAAGGGGATACATCACCTCTGAACATCTGTTTTGTCTTTGATGACAGTAGGATGATAATAGTCTCACTCGAGCTTTCCTGAGGGGTAGATAAAAATATGCCTAGAAAAGAATTTTTTAAATACTAGTAAACTAGATACAGAGGTGGAAAATATTGGTATTTGACATGTAGATGAAAAGAAGACTTTAGTTCTGAATCCTGTTTCCTAGCAATGCTCTTGGCATTTTCTCTTGTTTGTTTCAAGGAGAGAAAGAAGGCAGTGGAAGAACTCAAACCCAAGCCTATGTGATTCCCAAGTAGCTAATTCAAGAGGAACAAGGGTCTGGATGTGCATAAAACACCCAAGTCTCCAAATGTGAGCCACATCACTCTCTCTGCCTCAAGCCTATGTGGGAGCTCCCTGGTATAACTGGGATTCACTTGAATACCCAGTACTTGAGTGATTTCCTGAGGTCACAGCCTCTACCACCCCTGTGTGAGGAAGATGGGGCTGGGAAGCTCCTAACTGCATAAGTCAGACACATCATAGTGGTTATTTACACTGGGGACTCACAGCATGGCTCTGGGGTCCTTAAGCTGATGCGGGAGAGGAGCTTGGTGCAACCAGCCACATGACACTGGGCTCCTTTCCATTCTGCCTATCAGATGGACCTGGGTCCCAGTGGGAGGTCTATCCCCATGGCAAATGGTTATCTTTAAACCCGTCCTTCACCCTCTTATCAGTGGAGGAATGTGGGAAGATTGCAGGCATTAGCTGTGTAGGCATTTGGGATTTTGTGTGGGTAAGTGTGTGGGAATGGGAGGCTTATAGGCCTTCAACACATTTGCAAATCAAGTGAGTGTAATCTGCCCCAGCAGAGGTCCTTGAAAGAAAGTGTAACCTTCTCGGACTGCACAGATACTGTGAACAAGAACTAACATTTTCGAGTCCTTGCTTTGTGCAAACACTGTCTTAAGAGACTCACGTGAACAACCTCACTGAATCTTCACCCAACACTTTTTAGCCAGTAGTAACCAGGTACTGTCGTTACCCTTTTTTAACAGAAAAATTAGCCAGGAGGAATTGACACAGAAGCCTGAGGTCACACAGGTAGATGGCAGATTATGGATCTGACAGGTGTATCCATGCTGTGGACAGCCTTGGTTTGAGCAGCAATAAGAGGGTGTACAAGGAGAAGTTGGAAATGGGTACAGAATGGTGACTCTCGCCAACTTTCCAGGACTTTATTTAGTGGCTTTGCTATTGTATAGGCATCACACACATACACACAGACAGACACAAGACCCAAACACATTTCCAAATTTAAGTAGAAAACCCATTCCAAAACCAACTCTACAGAAGTGATTCTTTGATTCTCCCACTGTTTCAGATCATTGGCTCCAATATTTACTGTCTTTGGTGCATAAAACAGAGAAATTGAGATATAGCATTTGCTGTCAACCAAGGTTACGGTATCATTCTCCAGCCCACTTTGGGTCCGTGAGTTATATGTCATCTGCTTTCAAAGTCTCCCTTTCTTGCTAGAAAGAGAGTTATTGGAATAATCATTTAGAGCAGGTACAACCCCACCCCACCCCCAAGCTCATACGGGTTGGAAAGCCTTCTTTCCCACCCCTCACCCTCCCCCACCACAGCTGCGGGGGCCTGGTCCTCTCTGCTTTATAGAGAAAGGGAATTCCAAGGAGAACCTCTGCTGGTTTATTTTTAATTGTTGACCTCCAAGGCCTTCTGTTTGCATCTGTTTATTAAATTGCGAGCTCAGCTGTGAAATGCCCTTTATGGTGTTGTTTTATTGGTGGACCATTCAGGGACCCAGCGCCACACAAACAGGATAAATATTTTTCTTTGCAGCACACACCCCACGTTGGGGGCCACAGAACAAGGGAAGCGAGGATCTCGTTTGTTTACGAGCTCCGATTCATTCATTACTCGGCGAGGAGCTGTGAAATGTAAACCTCACATTCCGAAGGACAATCCCAGGGCCAGCTTGAGCTCATTTGGAGGTGTGATGTTCCACTCAAAAGGAGGCTGTTAATTTTATTGACCAAATTTGGAAAGTGGGCGCTCCAAAATTAAATAGAGCCTTTGGAAAAAAAAAATGAACATTTAGCTTTCTGAAAGACCTAGAGAGTGGTTACATGGCCTCGCTTTTTGGTTTCTTTTCCCTATAGGAAATTTCAGACACCAGTGCTGTTTAGAAAGCATGAAGTGAAATTGCTGTCCGCCTCATCTTCTAGTTTTAAAAGATTTTATTTCTCTATGAGAGGTTTGTTCGTATTAATTATAGCAATCTTTGTAGCGCATTTAGCACTCGGCTTTAAATGTATGTCATCTTTAGTAATTCACACAGTTATTATCCAAAGCTCACATCATTATTGACCTCATATTATAGGTTGGAAAATGAAGCTCAATGCTGAGAAACTTTTGCTAGGAGCCCCACAGCTAGTGTGGACAGAGAGAAGACTGAAAACTAGGTCTACCCTGACACGAGAACCTGGGTTCCTTAACCGCCTCACTCTCCTGCCTCTCTCTCTGCTGTATTTTGTGTAACGAAAAATTTGACTTTCCCAGTGCTTCAGAGAGAATAAAGTTTCCAACAGTTACTAAGCAGCCCCGGGCTGCAGATACCCCCTGCTTCGTTGCGCACAGAACAAAAAAAGTCTGACTTGCTGAAAGGTTTCAAAAGCCACGCAGCGTCTTCACTGCCACTCTGCCCCCAACCATATAGTCACGCACAGGGTCCTCAAAGAAAAAAGATGTTTAACTCCAAAAGTCTCCTTTGGGGTTCCCAGACCTCCGTTTTACTCTCTTGATGACTGGCATGAAAGAGTAAAATCAAACCCAGTGTGGCAGATTCATGCACTCAGTCTGAGATGGCACAGCTCATTCGGGACTTAAGGGGGGTGTTTACCCAAAGCTAACCTTGAACTGGGCCACAGAATGAGTGGGCCCATGTCAATATTTGGACTTTAAGAAGGCCTGGTTTATAACTGTTCAGAATTGTCTCTGAATTGGGCTTTGAATCACACATTTGCCATGTTCCTCCAAGGCCTTGTTCTTTTCTTAGGGGCAAAGGCTATTTGGCGAGATTTTCTTTAGAAGGGTTGCTGGGGGCAATGAAGAAAAAGGAGCGCAAATTCAGAATAGCACAATGTGATATGGAAAAAAAATGTAAACCATGTTACAAAAGCTCTCTCATCAAGAAATGTTATTGTTGTTTGAATGGTATGAACCATCTGGGTCTCTCTTAATGACCGGGGGCCCCTCTGTGCATGGGTACAGATGCTTCTTTTGTTATTGGTGAGATCTTGTAAATAGTTAAAATATTTACCAAGGCACCTCTGAGCTGGAGCTATCCCATTTTATTATTTATACCTTTTCAGAGGGACAAAAATGGAGGTGTCCACTAAACGTGATGGATTAGGCTTATAAACAGCCATTATGGCCGTCAAACCTCACATGTCAGCTCCCCCTTTGTGTCTGCGCATTTCTAAGCTAACCAGTGATCCATGCATAAGATAGAAGGTTAAGAATGCGCAGAGAAAAGGAGTGTTGACTCCAAGCAAGATGTATCTTCTGCTGATTAGAAATACAGCTGTAGAAAGTGAGGGGGACGCCGGGCAAGAGGCGAGAAAAAGGGACTTGTGTGTGCATGAGCGTATGCATATGCATGTGTGTGTGTGTGTGAGAGCGCGCGTGTGTGTTTGCAGGCAGAAGGGAGAGAACTGGGGAGGTGCAGAAGTCACTGCAACCTGACACGCTGCATTTCAGTTCTCACAATTTGAGGCTGAAAACCTGCAAGGCCTCTACCTGCCAGCATCCCTCAGCTGTTTCCTTAACTGACTGCAGCTGGCTTTTGTTTTCCCAAGATAAAAATCAGGAAATGCAAAAATTAAATAGGATTTGAGAAGAAAAAGGATGGGCCCTGGGTAAGAAGAAAAAGAGTGAGCCAGCAGGTACCAAGACTTGTTGACAGAGGGATATTCCATCTTGCTGTAATTAAGTTTTTAAAAATCTTAAAATAGAGTGAGGCAAGTGGCAACCCATGTGGCAGCTGATCCTGTGCAATGCCTAGGAGCTAAACTGGAGTGACTTATTCACAAAAGTGAGATTTGAAAATCCTAGATAAAGTTAGATGGAAGGGAAAAGGAGGTATTTTTCAATCAAACTACTTTATAATTCATAAAGGATGCATTGTCAATCCAATTAATGAAAGGAACCGAAGTAACTTGTCTTGCAGGTAAAGAGGTGAATGTAAATTACGTTATTTTTGGCCGTGATGGCTGCACATGTGTTGGACGAAGTTTCTGTCAAAAACTGGCTTCCATTATATTTTTACCCTTAAGTCCCAGCTCCTTTAATCTCTGAGAGTTTGTCTCTGATTTCCTGCCATGCCACAAACTCCAGCCTACAAATTCATCCCTCACTCTCTCTCAAAGAGAAGCTGTGGAATTAATAGGCAAAGGAGCTCATGCTTTTGAAAAGATCAGGCACGGAGTGGCTGAAATATCATCTAGCCACTCTAAATGTAGATTGGAATTTTAATTTTGGTAAAGTATTTCCTAGCCATCTCCTCTAGAAATCTAAATAAGAAACGATGACCTCATTTATGTATGTATTTATTTATATAGTTATTTATTCACTGTGGGACTTGGAGCAAAACTTACTGATGTAACAAACAGAAAATTATATTTATCTGCCATTTTGCAAAGAAAGGAGAAAAGAACATTTGAAAAACACAAAGATCTAAGCAAACTTCCTCTTTTGACTCGGGGGCTGTTCCATCCTAAAAGTCCCTCTTTGGGTCTCTGGTCACCTTTAAGTATCTCCTAGAGAAAGCCCCTCCTGTAGCCCCTCTGCCTTCAGGCTGGTGTCTGCCACATTAGTATGCTGGTGCACCAACTAATTTGCCTCTATAAATGCTGGGATCTGAATCACACCACTGTTGTGGCCAGAGACTAAATTTCTCTCATCACTCTCTTTGGAGGAAAAGAAAGAAAAAGAAACACACACACACACACACACACACACACACACACACGTTTTCTAAACAACATTCTTACTTAAGCTACACTCATTGACATTATAAGCCCAGTGGATCACGATTTGGCTCATTAAGAAGCATGATCTATGAAATGAACACTCAATAAATCTCCCATAAGACAATAATTTTACTTTTTGTTCACAATTATAAGTAATAATAATAATTCTTATCAGCCCCCCCTCACATAACAAACACAAAAGCCTAACTAGGCTCACTTAATGGTTCCCTTGGCAAACTCTAAAAAGCAACCACAGGATTATGCCTTATAGCTGATTCCTCCTCCACTTAATCGCTCCCATTCATGAATGAGTTAGAATTTTCTGTAACTCAGAATATGTTAATTAAGCAAGAAGAACTTGGAAAGTTAAACCGTTATACCAAGCAGTTTGGCTAAACATTGTATATGTTTATACAAAAATGAACGGCATATATGTTGTGCATCACATAGTTCATGGGACCCTGAGATGTACAGAAGCCACTAATTGAATTGCTCCCATGGCCTCTGCTCTCCTAATAACACACACACACACACACACACACACACACACACACACACACAACTATATTGAAGCCTAAAAAAACCACAACACCTCCAGAAGGCATATTTTTCTGTCCTCTTAGCCATAGGCAGCTACTTTGAGAATGGCTGTCACTATTTTCATAAGAAACAGGGAAGACTTGAGTTCCCATTGACACCCCTTTCTCTTTCCATCTGCTCTGAAGCTTTCAAATATTCCTGAGAAGAGCCTTTCTGTTTGCTTGTTTGTTTGGTTTGAGACAGGGTCTCACTCTGTCATCCAGGCTTGAGTACAGTGGCAGGATCATGACCTCCAGTGCTCAAGCAACCTCCAGCCTCAGCCTCCTAAGTAGCCGGAACTACATGCACGAACCACTATGCCCCCACACGCAGCTTATTTATTTATTTATGTAGCTACAGGGTTTCACCATGTACCCCAGCCCGGTCTTGAACTTCTGGGCTCAAGCAATTCTCCCATTGCTGCCTCCCAAAGTGTTAGAGTTACAGATGTGAGCCTCCATGCCGGGCGAGAAGAGCCATCTCTAGAAGCCCATCTGGCTTCTGTCTAATTTAGGGATGCTGGGCATCTGACCAAATCACCAGTTTAAAAAAAAAAATCCTCAGACAGGATTGCCAGATTTTGTAAATAAAAATATGGGATGCCCCAGTTAAACTTGCATTTCAGGTAACCAAATAACTTGTTAGTATACTTACATCCCCATATAATATTTGGTGTATACTTCTCTACCACCACTACCCTGAGAAAGCCCGAGCCTGGTGACTCCAGGAGAGTGACTCACCCTGGGCATCTTATTTCTTACTTTGTGCTTTTAATTAACAAAGAAAGTGCTGAGTGAAACCACAGATGTCCAGGTTTCTCAATGAGACACAACAACTCTCTGAGGAAGGTGTCTTAGTGTGGGGCAGGAAGGCAGAAGCAGACCATTAGAGGCCGCCCCCAGCAACAAACCAGAGCTCACACCTAGTCTCAAACACTGCTCACAGCCCAATGAGGTCGGATTTTATTATCTCCATTTTACAGATAAGAAAACTGAGGCACAGTTTCCAAAGCCAGGCAGCTATAACACAGAGATTTTGCCCCAGAGAGTCTGGCTTGAGACTCTACACTTAAAATAAAAATAATACCAAGCCAGAACATAAACAATTTAATTTTCCAAAGGACCTAAACTGCACATGTATGCTAAAATGGAAATGGCTGCAGCCTCATTGCCTGCACGCGCCGCTGCCTCTGCCCCTGAGCTGTTAGTGCCTGGACCATGCTTGGCCAGTCCAGTGAAGAATCCAGTGCTGGAAACGGTGGGGAGAAGCATGCGCGAACCCCAGAGAGGAATGGGACAATGCGGGGGGCGGGGGGTGTACCCTGTTATGCTCCCACCAGAGTCCTGCCCCCGACCCACCTCGTTTCTCCCAACCTACAGGGGCAGAGAGCAATGAAAAATATTGAGAATGCAGGCTTAAATGAGGAACTCTGGCAAAAAAACTTTTTCTAATTTAAAGACCACCCAGGTGTGTGCTGGTCTGTCCCCATTTTAGGGTCTTTGCCTCTTGCTTTTCAGCAAGAAAAGAAACAGATGTGATCCCCATTCATCCCTAATGGAGACAGAAGGGGAGGGAGGACCTGGGCAGTGTGGGGAGCTCGGGGCTGTCTCTGGCCTGGAAATTCTGTCTTGTAGGAGGGGGACAGTAACTTCCACAGCGTTTAAGCCTGCCTGTATCTGTCACCTGTCAGCTCAAAGTCCAGCGCATAATATGCAATCAATACGCATAAGTTCAATCGCTTTAAAATTAAATAATGCAATCAAAAGTCTTGGTGGTGCCCAGGGCATGGGCTGGTGACTGGCCTGTCCTTGGGACCTGGAGCCTGACCACAGGAGTCTCAGTTGGTTGGAGTTGCCAGTCGATGGGTTGGGGGTGGGGTGCTGGCTTCCCTTCACTCCCACTCTGGACTGGGTCAGCTCAGTGTGTCCTGAACAATTATCCCCAAAGGGGAAAAAGAGTCCTGTTCAACAAATCCTCAACTTTTGTCTCCTCCGGGGCTGCAGACCGTGGTACCTCTTATTCAGCCCTCCCTCTCCCCCATCCTGTGTCTGGGACGCTCTGTGGTTATGAGTCAATGATCAGACAGGAAAAGGGCACGCTTACTATAGGGGAGGAGGATTCAGCAGGGCTCTGGGCTTTGATGCCGGTTCTCTTACATCCTGAATGCATGAAAGGCTATGGGAGGGAGAGGAAGAAATATAAAAGCAGAAAGGAAGAAAATGTTATTAAAAAAAAAGTTGAAGGGGAAAAGAAGTGCCTGGTTTGAAATGTTAAGTATCATCGACAAATATCTCCAGGAGACAAAAGCTAGTTAAAAACTGAGTTGAGATAAGCCATCTCCTTCAGTGACTCATCTTCCTAGGGAATAATGGCAAAGAGGCGGTGTTTAGGAGGGAATGATGTGCAAATAGCAGTGTCCCTGAAGCTGGGGTTAATTACAGGAAAGACTTCTAGGGTAACTGTTGATACATAGCACTGGCAGCAGAATCTTGCATCACAGGCTAGGAAGGCCGCTCTCTGCCATTTGAATAGGGTCCCCAAACACTGTCCCAGAGGCAGGGGGCTGGGTGGCTCCCCAAATGGGTTCTTCAGAGAAGCCTCATGCCCGGGCTGTGTTGCTTTGTGGGCTGACCCGGCATCCCTACCACCTTAGTCCAAGAACGCTGCCACTCAGTCCAGCCCCTGAAAATGTATCTGTAAACAAACCAGAAATAAAATTTTGTTTGCCATGCTGTTGGAAATTAACAACTTCAGTCCAAGGATTAGCAAGCAGCACCTCCAAACCATCAGCTAAGTCAAGTGTGCCTGTGGAAAATGGAGATTTTTGTCTCAGAGAAACCATTTTTGTATCAGGATGTACCTCAAGAAGCTTTGCCTTGCATCATGCTCCCCCGCCCCTACTTTTTTTTTTTTTAGATGGAATCTCGCTCTGTTGCCAGGCTGGAGTGCAGTGGTGCAATCTAGGCTCACTGCAACCTCTGTCTCCTGGGTTCAAGTGATTCTCCTGCCTCAGTCTCCTGAGTAGCTGGGACTGCAGGTGCATGCCACCACGCCCAGCTAATTTTTTTGTATTTTTAGTAGAAACAGGGTTTCACCATGTTGGCCAGGCTGGTCTGCATCTCTTGACCTTGTGATCTACCCGCCTTGGCCTCCCAAAGGGCTGGGATTACATGCATGAGCCACCATGCCTGGCCACATCATGCCCCCTTTAAGAGATGAAATAATGCATTATATCCATATGGGCAAGGACAACTTGTGATAATTGAGCCCAGAAACCCACCCCATTCTGGGCAGGTTTGCAATGGGGACAGGATACCTGAATTAGAAGGAGGAGGCTGGGAAGCACTGAGAACTGTCCATTGAAAGGAAGAAGAAGCCTACATAAAAAAGCACCCACCAGCCAGCTCCCTATGCAGTGGCTCTCTGATACGCACTGATAAAATTTCAGAGGATGCTGAAAGAGCTCAGCCTCCTCTGCTCCTCCTCAGAAAGATAAGGGTGGGGGCTTTTTCCAACTCTCCACAAGCATCTTTTGACAATTCCGCAAAGGCGGTTCCTTAGTGAGGGGCATAACGCAGATTCTGAGATCAAAGGGCTGCAGCTGGTAAAAACAGAGAGAAGGTGCAGGGCAAATGGCCAGAGTGCTAAGATCAGCCACCAACCTCCTGATCCAGGCCTCAGTTTCCCCACCTATGAAATGACGGGATAATCAAGATGATGTCTCAGCCCTCACATCTGATTTTCTGAAACTTGGGAACTCCTCAAACAGGTAATCTGACCCCGAGGGCAGGAAATCTATTTCACAGTCCCCTTTCTCTCTCCTACCACCTTGAATAATGCCTTTACCATTAGTAAGAACTTAATAAATAAATATTTTGAATGGATCCATGCATGTGTGATCTGTGGCTCTTTCTTTGTCTTTTAAAATAAAAGATTTATGGGCCAGTATTTGAGGAGGTGGTACTTCTCTTTCTTTCAGTCTTATAGAGTTGCTTCCAAAGACAAAATAAGAATAAATGACTGTAACAGCTAATATTTTTTGTGCTCAAGCACAGTGCATACTTATTCTAATTATATCTCAAAACATTCCTATGTGGAGTGGTTGCTATCATTCTCATGCCACAGGTGAGGAAATGAAGACTCAGAAAGACTAAGGAATGAGGCATTCCACAGTGTGTCAGCCCTAGCTCCTTTTGACGAAGAGTCCTTGTGTTTAAGCATCTTCCTTGACTGCAGGGAGTCTTGCTGTGACCCTACCACTGGCTTGCTGAGTGCCCTTGGGTAAGTCAGTGTCCCTATCCAGTTAAAAAGTGCCTCCTTGGATGGGCGTGGTGGCTTACGCCTATAGTCCAGCACTTTGGGAAGCCGAGGTGGGCAGATCACGAGGTCAGGAGTTCAAGACCAGCCTGGCCTACATGGTGAAACCCCATCTCTACTAAAAATACAAAAATTAGCTGAGCGTGTTGGCAGGCACTTGTAATCCAGCTGCACTGGAGGCTGAGGCAGGAGAATTGCTTGAGCCCAGGAGGCAGAGGTTGCAGTGAGCTGAGATCATGCCGTTGCACTCCAGCCTGGGTGACACAGCAAGACTCCATCTCAAAAAAAAAAAAAAAAAAAAAAAGTGCCTCTCTTGAGCTAGTGAATATCCCTGCTTCCTTCCCAGACTGACATTTCAGACTTCTTTGTTCACCACTCAGTTCTCAGCTCAAATGGGCCCTCCTTAGGAAACTCTTCAATTCTGCCATGCCCCATCCACTTCCCAGTAAGGCAAACCCTTATTGTGGGTTGTCCTTTTCACTTATCTGTCTACATATTTATGTGAGTATTAAATTCATGGTCCTCTTTTCCACTACACTGCAAGCCTCCCAGGCGCTCATGTCTGTCTTATTCATCACTGTACTCCATCCCTGGAAATTTATCCCCAGACAAGGGCCTGCCATGAAGCCAATGCTCAAAAAATATTTGCCAAACCTTTGCAGAGGCCTCCAATGACTGTGAAATGCACAGACCAGGGAGGGTCAGTTTCCTTGCCATGAGGAGATGCATAACCCTAATTCCTTAGAGAAGCAAACTAAGAACGCCTGGAGCCTTAGAAGAGGATGTTGACAGTTAAAGACAAGGCAAAACCAAATCACCTTGGAATCTCTTGCTTAGGAAGAGATAAGCAATATTTGTCTAGTGGGGAGCGAGTTCTCCTGCAGATATTCCCCAAGCGTGGTGATGTCAGGGAGAGCTGCTCAGCTTGTCTTTTTTTACACAGGCTGAGATGCAGGTGGAACTTGGAAGTGTCTGGTATCAAAATGCTGCTTGGGTAATTGAGCTACCCAAGCCTGTCTGGCGAGGAGGGGGATGCCATTCGGGATGCACACCATCCTCCAGGAACAGATCGTAGCAACCAAGCATGCCCCGAGGAGGGGGGTGCCTTTCTGGTTGTACACAAGAGCCAATAATAAAACACAATGAAGAGGCCTCCCTCCCAGCTGGTTGTGCACGCCCCATTCAGTTGGCTGGGATGGCCGTCTCCCTTTTAAGCGGACTCTCTCTTCCCCCTCACCGCCTCCTCCTTGCTTGGTCCTTTAGTCACATACCAGACACGTCTCACAGAGCAGACCCGAAACTCCAGGTGGCAGAATCACAGTTTCATATAAATTAGGCGGGGTAATGCTGTTCAGACACATTTTTTTGTCTAAATCATGCAAAAATAGAACTTTCTCAGGGGCATAAATCTGGCCCAAATCTAAACCTGAATGTGCAATTGACTGGTATAGTTTATAGTGCAAACATGGAATTATCTGGAAGTCTTCTGCTTCCAAAGACCATAGCCCATTTTTTATCCAATCTGAAAGAAATGATTTATTTGCCATCTTTAAAAAATGCAAAAGTTGTTGCATGGCAAAGGGACCAGATGCAAGCTGTGATTCAACAGAAAAATGTGTGCTGCCCCAAGCAGACATATACATCGCCCAGTGCGATGTAACATGAATCCCACAACTATGTACCAAGGGCACAGAAGTTTGGGCATTTAGCCTCTTTAAGGTAGATGCCTGCTCTGTTTTTCAAAATGGGAAAGAAAGGCAAAGAGAGGAAAAAAGTTGAAGACATTGAATAAGAAAACGAAACAAAAAATAGCTTCACAACACAGTCAACAAAGAACCCAACACCCTCTAAATAATTGCCCATTAGGTATTACATATATATTGTGTATTATAATAAGAGCATTGTTTTGCTGAAATCAGTGGAAGACAGTTTCTTCAACATTTTATTTTTTCACTTATCCCTATCCCTTTACTTTCAAAGTCATTGAGTCAATATGATGACCTTAAAGTTTTAATTCTAGGGTAGAGAGAATTGTCTTAGTTCTCATGAATTTTAAGTCATGATTTGAGAGTGTGAGCACCCACATTGAAGGACAGTCACCACTAATCGATACCTTTTCCCACCACTCTGTGGGATGGCCTTGGGAAATTTAAAATGACAGAAAAAAATGGTAATATCCTCTCTCGCAAGTTGTTTAAATTATCCTGGCACTTTGCCATCAAACTAGTTTCATGCAATTCACAGTGACTTCAAAGAGTGCAGAAGAACAACCTGAGGGCTGCGTTTCCAAAAACAAAAAATATGTCAGCAGTAAGGAGGTGGGGGAAATGTTTCCTTAGGTAGAAAGAAAAGAAATGGCAATAGCCAAGCCCTAATGTTTGCCAGAAGGTTTGATATACCGATAAGTGATTTTTTAATGTAGCATGTTCCTAATTCTTATTCAATGACAGTTGAAAATTGGGCATCTAGGTGTAAAAAGAAAATACAAGGAGAAAATAATTAGAGAGAACTAAAAAAGGACCAGAGTAGGTGAGAGATGTCAGAGGATTTGGAAACAGTACTTAGAGAGGGTGAAGTTGAAAGATAGTCACCTTTACTCTAGTAAAACCCAAGAGAGAACTAGTTTGGTAGAATATTGGAACTGGGTCTAACGGGATGAGATAGAGTTAAGAATGTGAAGTATCTCCTTAAATTCTTCCAACACCTTACAAGCTCTCTCAGCTCCCTTCTTGCCTCTTGCCAGTCAATTCTTATCAGGGTGCCATGTTTCTAATAAGCCAATTGAATCAACCATACAACCATTCCCATTGCTTCTTGCAGAGCCGATAATGCCCTACAGGATGTAGCTGCTGCCTGCCTTTCCAGGATAATTGCTCCTCACTCCCCACCACCCACCCACCTATAGTACAGAGTCTACACTCCAGCTCTGAGAAGCAACTCTCTGTCCTTCTTCCAGCAGATACCTACCCATTTTCTGCATTTGGATTAAAACCTACTTGTTCGTGGAATTCTTCCCTGACCCCAGGCTTCATCCAGGCAATCATCTTGTTTTGTTTTTGTTTTGAGTCCAAATTTTTTAAAATTGTATATTTTATATAAAAATCCAGATTACCAGCTCCTTTTGGAAATCAGAAGATACATTAATGCTAAACCCACATCTCACAGCAGTTTGGCTAGAGGAATCAGGGAGGGTGGTATTCTCACCAGCCATTCCAGAGGATATTCTCCCAAAGTAGCATCTTTTCAACTTTTTTTTGAGACAGAGTTTCACTCTTGTTACCCAGGCTGGAGTGCAATGGCACGATCTCGGCTCACCGCAACCTCCACCTCCCAGGTTCAACTGATTTTCCTACCTCAGCCTCCTGAGTAGCTGGGATTACAGGCATGTGCCCCACATGTACCACCACGCCTGGCTAATTTTGCATTTTTAGTAGAGATGGGATTTCTCCATCTTGGTCAGGCTGGTCTCAAACTCGCGACCTCAGGTGATCCACCCGCCTCAGCCTCCCAAAGTGCTGGGATTACAGGCGTGAGCCACCGTGCCCTGCCTTTTCAACTTTTTTAAAAAGAAAATGTTAGCACGGCTATGATTTCAATTATTCTGGAAGCAAGACCGAAGATTCTTGAGTATTTGGTTGCGTGGCAGTGTATGTTTGTTGTATATAAAGGGATGACGACTTTTTCATGACAGCAGTGGCTTTGCCCACAAAGAGGCATGGACTGATCAGTTTGCCATAGCCCCCAGTTCTTGAGCTTATGTACCCCATAAAAATATGCATCTAGAAACTCCAGCTCAGAACTATCCTTATCACTGCTGATTCATTGTACAGATAAAAAGAGGAATTGTCTCCAGGCCAAAGGATCACTTTGAAAATCACTTGTAATGCCTGCTAGGACAGAGACCCTACTTGACCATTTACCTGCCCTGTGATCTTAGCCAAGTCACTGAACCCCTCCTTACTTTATAAATAGGTATAATGATGATAGTGATGGCAATAATATTAATGACCCTTCTCTCATTCCCTGAGCGTTAAATGAGAATGTCGAAGTGAAAGTACTGTGTCAACTCAAAATGGTAACACAAGCTTTAGTTACTGTTTTGATTATGGTAACTAGTGATTATTTACTACATTCCAGGTGCTATACCAGCCACTTTACAGATAATATCTCACTTAAGACTCATCATTACCTTATGAGTCAGGTACTGAGATTATGCCCATTTCATACATGAGGAAACTGAAACTCAGAGAGGTTATATAATCCATCTAAAATCAGTAGCTATTATAAGGCAGGCTCAGGTCTGAACTGAGTTTGGTCTAATGTTTCCAACAGCATCACAATGCTTAAAAACATCACAAAATGATCATTGTAGTAGTGGTTGAAATAATTATTTGTACTAAGCTATTTCTTGTATTATAAGCAAATCTCTATCTTAAGCGTGTCACACGTATTAACTCTTTTAATAACAATCATGAGGTGGGAAGCTATTTTGTTTTCTGTTTTTCTTGGATGGTTATGACAATGTATCACAAGTGACTCAAGAGAAGTGATGACAAGTTGAAAATAAATTTAAGTTGCTCTAAGTACACTTATTGTTTTAATCTCCAATGTATTTGCAATGTCTAATAGGGGCTTGATTAATATCAATTAATATCTGTAGGCATCAATATCTATGGGACAAGTGAATGAATGAGAGAATGAATGGAAATTGATTACTCTTCAGAGGTGCTGCAAACATAATTTGACAGGGTCACACTTCTACTGTTGCATATTCTACACTCCTCAACCTTTGCTCTAGCCTGCTATGGAGACCTCTTTGTAGTTTCCAGATTATTCACTGGAATAAGATAAAAATGAGTAACTCCTCAGAAGCAAATCCCTATTAACCCAGGGGTCTTGCTGCAACCAATATGGGTTTACCATGTACAAGATACATGCATTTTATTTAATCCTACTAAATATATTATTGTCATTTCCATTTTTCCACAAAACGTATGATTATTACCATCCTGTCCACTTTTCTGACAAATATGTCAGAAACTGAGAAGGATCAAATTTAAATAACTTGCTGAAATTGCACATCCATAATAAAGAAGGAGCTAGGATATGAATCCAGGTTGGGTTTTTGGAGGGGCTTTTCTGTTGTTTTGGGAGTTTGGTGTTTTTTTAATTTTTTTTGTTGATACAGAGTCTCACTCTGTCACTCAGGCAGTGGTGGAATCACAGCTCACTGTAACTTGGAATGCCTGGGTTCAAAGTATCCTCCTGCCTTGGTCTCCCAAGTAGCTAGGACTACAGGCATCCATCACTCTACCCAGTTAATTTTTTTTTTTTATTTTTCTGTAGAGATGAATTCTTGCAATATTGCCCAGGGTGTTCTCAACCTTCCAGGCTCAAGCGGTCCTCCTACCTCAGCCTCCCAAAGTGTTGAGTTTGCAGGTGTGAACCACCGCAACTGGTCTGAATCCAGGTTTTGCCTGACTTCAGAACCCATGTTGTTGACCAAAATGACACATCTGTGAGTTGACACTGCTCTAAAATTAGGTGCTAGAAATTTGAAAGACTAACGTTGTGCCACATGAATAGACATCTGCCCTCTTGAATCTGGAAAATTTTTTTAAAGTTTAGCTAATTCCCAGCTTCCTTTCAAACTTTTGTGGGGGGGAAAACATAAGGCATTATTTTACACTCCTCTATATTGTCAATATCCCTGGAATTACAAGCAATGACACCTTGTAATAACAGTTCTATTGTATCTAGCTCTATTCTGTTTGATATGACTTCGGGGTCTGACATAACTTCATATTAATCAGAATTTTCAAAAATGCTGGCTTGTGATAGTTTGTTCCAAGGCCTTTGTGAATAATTATATAGAGGGGGAAATCTTTCTAATTAATATGGTAACTTCCCAATGATTCAAAACCATTTATTGAGAATTTGTAATATTTGATACAGGATCTGGTCAAAATTTATATTCTGGAAAAATTTTAAAAAGCTAGTATCATATCACTAATGTAAATAAGTTTAAAAGAGGATCATACAAGTCTCTTAAGAGAGCAAACTCTTTTCCAGCAATTTAGAGACACCCTGTCATTAGGTTGGTGTGCTAATTACAAATCATTCTAATTGATTCAATAGTCTCCCAAAAGACTTCCATAATGTACTAGACAAATACTTTATTAGCCAAGCTGAGTTACTGTAGGTTCTTAAAAGAAAAAATAAAGCTTTCTTGAAAACAATGTCAAGTCAGAATTCTCACTATTATAAAAGGGCCCTTTCCTTGATTTTATTCTCAATCAGTGTTTGTTTCACTGTTTTGACTTCCTGCTTTTATTTAATGAATGCTAATGTGAGACAGAAAAGAGAAAATGGACTTGGTTTCTTTCCCTACATCCATCCTGTCTGCCTTTGTAACAAAAAAAAAAAAAAAAAAAAAAAAAAAAAAAAATCTGTTGTTCATTCTTGACCAGGATCAATTTCCCTTTTTTCTCTCGCAGTCCTGATTTTTTCCCCCTTTTGGGAGTCACCACATCTCCACTGTCTGTCTATGCAGGTTAGATAGATTGACCCCACCTTCCTGGATCCAGGATGGCCACTTAGAAATGTTTTATACCTATCTTGTTCACAATGATGGCTATGGGAACGGGCACGAATCCCAAGGCAGGCCAATGAGAAGACGTGCTGGTAGCACCTGAATTGCTGAGCTGTAGGAAATAGGTCAGGTGCCTGATGGCCACCACATGGAAGGACTTGCCAGAGGAATGAAGTTGGTACAGAGGTGGAGACAGAGACAAGTAAAGCCATTCCTGCCAATGTTATTTGAAGCTCTGGATTAGGTTGTACCTGTCATCATTTGTACCCTTGAGTTTTCGATTCATACCAACTAAGATATTACTTTTATTTATTTTCCTTTTTTAAAGTTTGTTTAGGTTGTGTTTTTATTCACTTGAATAGAATTTAGGCTGGACGTGGTGGCTTATGCCTATAAGTAACCTCAGCACTTTGGGAGGCTGTGGCTGGCAGATTGCTCGAGGTCAGAAGATTGAGATCAGCCTGGCCAACATGGCAAAACCTCATCTCCACTAAAATCACAAAAAATTAGCCTAGCATGGTGGTGCACTCCTGTAATCCCAGCTACTCAGGAGGCTGAAGTGGGAGGATCCTTTGAATCCAAGAGGCAGAGGTTGCATTGAGCCAACATCACACCGCTGCACTCCAGCCTGGGTGGCAGAGCCAGATCCCATCTCAAAAAAAAGAATTTAAAGTGAATTTTATTTTTTCTTAAGAAATCTCTTAAAAAGAAATATTTTATTTCCTTGCATATAATTTTATCTTCTTGTACAACACTGACCTCCTCTGAGATTACTCAAATTGAAAAGGCCAATAGTTTATTTATACCTGAACTAAAGGCTATCCATCTGAATTTTGATCTAAAGTCTTACTAAGAAAAATATTTCACATTTCTGTATTTTTAATCTTCTTAATTTTTATTCCAAGCCTCTATCTACTCCTTCCTAAGTCTCTGGGAACTGCTTTTTAGTTGAGAAGCAATCCCTTTATCCTCATGCTGTGGGCGCCTCAACGAACATGAGATATTTGGAAACTAAAGCCAGGAGGCTCTGCCACAAACCATCCCAAAGCCAAGGAAACACAGAAACTGCTTCCTGCCTGATGGGGGAGGTGAATTATTCAATAATACAAACTGCAAGGAAAAAATATAATTCAATGAAAAGAAAAATCTTAATGTAACTACTTCAGAAAATTAATTTTAGCCCAACAATAGACAGCTTGGATGCAGCAAGTCAGCTTCAGATTCTGCAGAAAAAGGAGATGGTAATACCCTCAAGAATAAGACTAGACATTTGAATCTTATTCTAGTCTTGGGTCTAAGATCATAATGGTCATTTTCTATTTCTGGGTCTCTCTTTTGCTATCTGTAATGTCCAGATAAGCAGACTTACTTATTCAAATACACGGCAAAGATATGAGAGATCCTTATCTACTTCCCTGCCTACAACAGTTTCATAAAAATTTAATCCACTATCCAAATCAAATCAGTCTTCTACAATGGTTCCTAAGGAAGCATATTTTGTAAAGCTTTCCAGGTGATTCTGAAGAACAGGCAAGTTTGAGAACCACTGCTTTAGATGAAGGAAGCACTAGTGCTTTTATTAAAACAATGGCTCAAAACATGGTCTAGATTCACCAGCGAAGCTTTATATAAAAGGAAATACCCTGGGCCATACTCTCAGGCCTGCCAGGATAAGGCCAGGGAATGTGTCTGTTCAACAAGTAACAGTGGTGACTCAGAACCTCTATTGGAAACTGAAGCCATTCTGGTATTCCAGAATACCTTCTGCTCCTGTTTGCTGGCTTGGTCTTCATTGTCCTAAGAAGCCCAGGCCTCACTGCAGGCTGCCTCAGGAAGTCCATCCAGAGACCTGGGCTGGTCATGTTGACCATGACAGGGCCAAATTAGCCTGCTTGGTCTTTGTATTAGTCCATTTTCATGCTGCTGATAAAGACATACCCAAGACTGGGTAATTTATAAAGAAAAAGGACCTTAATGGACTCACAGTTCCATTTGGCTGGGGAGGCCACACAATCATGACAGAAGGCAAAAGGCACATCTTACATGGAGGCAGACAAGAGAGAATGAGAGCCAAGTGAAAAGGAAAACCCCTTATAAAACCATTAGATCTCATGAGACTTATTCACTACCACAAGAACAGTATGAGGGAAACCACTCCCATGATTCAATTATTTCCCACTGGGTCCCTCCCACAACATGTGAGACTTATGGGAGTTACAATTCAAGATGAGATTTGGGTGGGGACACAGCCAAACTGTATCAGTCTTCAAGGATAGAGTAGGAGACTCTGGTTTCCACAAAGGTAAAGTATCAGAGTGTTTTTGGTTTTGGTTTTGTTGTTGTTGTTTTTAAAGTGTGAGGGCAATTGTTCAGTTGTCCTGGGCCTCGGGGAGCTGTAGACATTCAGTGCCTGTCCAAATTGCCAGTGGCGCTCCCACCAAGAAGCATTGGCCAGGGGAGGGACTAGTGTTCTCTATCTAGGAATGGAAAGCTCAGAGGACAGTTAGAACACGCACAGTTGATGAGAATCTTTGTTCTCTGAAGATTCTGTGTGGTATTCAGTGAGATGCTGCATAGATCCAGTAAAAGTACATTAAAAATTTGAAAGAGCTGAGGCAAACATACGGGAGATCTACCAGTGGGTTTGAGAAAGGGCACTGTTGTTTCTGCTGTCTTTGTGTCCCAGGTTTGTGTCCAGCATCAACAGCAGTAGCAGTGTGGTCATCACAAAAATATTCCACCTGGTTTTGCTTCCATCCACAGATTGCAGACTATAGGTCACATCTTACCCACGTGGTTTTCCAACAAAACACACACAGTATTCTAAAAACATTCATACAATAACTACCTCCAACATCTAGAATTCTTGGGATTTCACATTAACAACCATATATTTTCTTTTGAAAAAATTCAGAGTTGGCAGCAGGGGCCTGTATGTCTGTGCAGCAGCATTGGTGGTGCCGGGTGACTTCGGCCCCTTGAGATAAGTCCCTCGTTCTCTGGTCCCCGCTGCCCTGGGCTTCTGCTTCAAACTTGGCCTCTGTAGGCGCTTGCATTTCTGAGCCTCATGTAGTCATTCCCTTCTTCTTCAGAATCCTTTTTCTGTAATTCTTCCATGGGTCCACCTCCGTAATCCAACGAGGAGGGCAGGACCTGCAAGACAGGTCACATTTCACAAATGGGGAGACCAAGATCCAGGAAGGCAGCAGGATTTGCCCTAAATCAAAGAGCAGCTTTTTCCTACCATAGTGACTTCAATAAATCAGACCACAATCCCTTTCCCTCCAAACACCACCGCCCCCCCACAACCTATTTCTAAGGGAGCTTATTTCCCCCAGCTTAGTTCAGGTGTTCCTGGCTTTGTGTGGCTATAAAAGAATTGGATTTAGCTCTGTTTGGCTTCCCTGTTCTCTTCCTGACAGCGCTATTTAATGGACAAACAGTTTGTTTTATTTATCTGACAGGGTTTCTTCACATTGTTTCGGGTTATCAGCCCTCCCCTGCAGATTATATTACAGCTTGTGCCGGGTTCGACCCTCAGTAGGGTTCACTCTAAATCAGATCCTTATCCTCACTGCAGTGATAAATAGAGCGGCCTGGAAGCCCACAGCCAGGTTATTTATTTAGTACCTCCGTGGATCATGTTTTATACAGCCGGGACTTCGTGTCAGGCCTTTACAGATCCAGCTTAAGTTGCATTCAGGAACTAAAACCCAAAGCCCCTTAAATAATGTTAACTTAATAGCTGACATTTTTATGAAATAAGTCTGTGTGGAGGGGGCAGAAAGGGGGCGATGCAGACAGAGAGCGGGAGCTGAGTTTCAGTGGGTGTGTGGCAGGGGTGTCTGAACGCAGGTGGAGATCGGAGAGGATAGGGAGGCTTTGATTCTCTGGTTTATTCCAAACTATCAGAGAATACTTTGCTTTTAAGTGAAGTCTCTCATGGAGGTCTATAGTTGTTTTTTTTGTTTGTTTGTTTGTTTTGTTTTAATGAGATAAAAAAGGAAGAGTTGGAGTTGAGATAATGTTTCTTAAGGAGCCGGACAAATTAGGGATGGGGTCTTTCGTTGGGGGGGGGCAATTTATTTTATTTATTCATTTTATATTTTTAAGACAGGGTCTTGCTCTGTCACCCAGGCTGGGGTGCAGTGGCATGATCGCTGCTCATTGCAACCTCCTGCAGCAAGCGATTCTTGTGCCTCAGCCTCCCAAGTAGCTGGGACTACAGGTGCAAGCCACTACGCCCAGCTAATTTTTGTATGTTTAGTAGAGATGGGGTTTTCCCGTGTTGGCCAGGCTGGTCTCGAAGTCCTGGCCTCAACTGATCCTTTCATCTCCACCTCCCAAAGTGCTGGGATTACAGGCGTGAGCCACCATGCCTAGCCGGGGGGCAATTTATGTAGTGGTGGAGAGAGGAAGCATTCTCTCTGAGAAGCATCTTGTCAGAACCATCTGGCTGGGGGCGGTGCACAAGAACCATCTGCTGGGAGCCTCATTTCCATCCTCCTCCTTAAATGCAAACTTTTGACGTTATCCATAAATGAAGGCACACACACAATCACTGTAGTGTGGGTACACGAAATGTGTTATTTTGACAAAAGTTAACATTTAACATACTCAAATTTATTTATTTTGCAATTGACTTATGGTATGTCTCCATTTTTGAATACACTAGAAGTCAAAAACAGAAAAAACATGAGCCTCTTTCAATCTTCAAGGATCTAGAGGGGAGGAAATGAAAGCATCTGCCTTCATAAAGGTGCTGCCCTTTCCTTCCAGGATTCCCCAGGGCATCCTTGGAGTTCCCCCAGTTTGAATTGGAGAGAAAAGGTATGGTCTTGTTGAAATCTCCCCGAAACTGAGCTGCACCTTCCAATTGAGGCAGAAAGAATCGCCTTTTGATATGTTCCACAATTGGAATGCAAATTCTCTCCCATCTCCTAGACACCTGGGCCTGCCCTCATTTTTCTTGACTGTAATCTGTTTAGCTTGTGCATAGAATGGCAAAAACAAAGAGTCTTTCTGTAAAAGAAAAAGAAGAGGAAAGAAAGTAGATTCTGTGTCCTCTTCCTTAGTCCTTGCCAAATCTTTGCTCCCAGGCCTCGGCAGGTGGCAGTGTACATGAGTCATGCAGTCTATCTTTCTGTTTTGTTTGTTATCAACCACTGAAATGATGGCACCATTCCTGGAGTTAGGCCTTCAACCAAAGAGCCGGGCCATCGTGGCAATGCATCCCAGGCTTGGGAGCTGGGAAAAGGCCCTGGGAGCTAGGGCATCCTGATTGTTCTTTCAAAGAAATCCCTCTTGTTCTTGGTCAACATGCTGGATACCAGCTAAAAAATGCAAAATGATCTTCAGGCAGGGATGGCACAAGGACCCTTGCTGAGCCGTGAAGCCTGGCTGTGAGGATTCCTGCATGGAAACATCAACATGTTGCCAGATTGGTATACGACTCAGCACCACACATGTATGTAACCAGCTTAGAGGTCTGGAGGTTTTAGAGAAGCTGGGAAGTATTATTGCATGTTAGAGTTTGAGAACACAGGGCAGGCCAAAAGGTTAGGTTCTGATATGTGTGAAGGTTGAGTACCCGGCCCAGCACCTAGACGATGCTTCAGCTTGGCTTGCAACCAACAGGACACAACAGTGAAGGTACCCATTACTGGGGGAAGAGGAGTAGGAGGCTGTGGTCGTCGTGGTTGGGGAAGGAAGCCATAGTTGAAACCACATGTAAATAATTAGGAAGAAAAAAGACCATGGTGTCATATAGATTTGTAAATCTCTAAAAATGAGGATGGTTGGGGGTACTGAAAAGAATTAAGTATTGTCATGAAATGCTTTCCTCCACTGTACATTAATTTTATTTAAAAACTCTTATATAAGCATTTACTTTGTATCAGGCACTGTTTCAAACGCTGCGCAAATATGAGCTCACCTACGCCTCATTACAAACTTATGAGCTAAGCACTTTTAGGTCATCACTGTTTCAGGATCTGGAAAATGTGGTCCTGGAAGGTTAAGTCACTTACATGAAGTCACCTAGTTTCCACATGGGATTCACATGCAGGCAGCCCTGCTTGAGTTCACGGCCTCTCTCCAAGACTCAGGCAGCAGATCTTGGATATAAAGTGCTTGGAATACATTGCTTTCCCAGGAGCCACATTCAAGATGGGCTCATGTAATTCTTTGCTGTCCTTTTCAGGATCTGTCCTTGCCTCCAAGGCCCCAAATCTTGAATCTTCATGGTTGACCTCTGCTTATTTGATCTGGGATGTCTGCTGTGCAATGATGTCCTGTCTTTCTAGTTCTTGTTTGTTGGTCTGATTGGACCACAGGCCTGTCTTCGTGTGCTTCATTCCTCTCTGCTCAGCTGGTATCTCTGTTTTTGGAAGGCAGGTGTGAATCCTTACACTCAGCTCTCATGTTCACTCATTTCTTCCATCTTCCTGCTCCTGATCCATGACGGTCTCCAGCCTCCATCACCTGCCTGCAGATAGCATTGTTACCAATGTCTGTTGGGTAATGGATAGATATTCAAGGAATGTTTGTTGAATGAATGCATGAGTGAATAAATGACAAATAAACTAAGCCTCTGCCAAAAGCCAAGCCCCTACACCTGCTCTCCTGTGGCGAGCTCCCACTTGAGACAATTATCCAAACACATTAATTCCTGAAAGAAAGAGCAGCCAGGAGCTCATTCCTTAGAGCAGAAAACACAAAAGGTTAAAAGTGGCTCTTTCTTTGAGTCCCCGACTGTGATTTCAGCACAGAGTGCAAACTCATTCCACCTGGAAGGATTCCATTGTTGACATCTACAAGGCATTTGGAAAATCCTCATGGAGAAAAATGCTGGCAAAATCATGTAAGAAAAAAACGAATGAAATCTATAAATTTTATTATAACACATAAAAATGACATTTGTTTATGGCCAAAGACTAGAAAGGAATATGAAATATCAAAATGGCTTATTATTTAGTGTATTACAATTTGAATTTTTAAAAATACCTACTGATGATTGTTGTTGGCGTGTGTGTGTGTGTGTGTGTGTGAATGCATGTTTATGTGTGAGCGTGCATGTGTGGAGAATAACAGGCTATGAAAAGATTGTACCATCATCCAAGGGAACTTTGCACTAAGTTATCAATCCTGACCTGTTCTTCAAAAGTAGGATGATTTCTGATTAAGTTGTCCAGGTGATTGCCCAAGTCCTAATCTCACAATGGCAGTGGTAGTCAACACCAGTTTGACACAGTTTCTATAATTGGGTAAGCATTGCACTTTGGGCCCAAGGTAATCATCTTGTTGATAGCACATGGAAGGTATTTGGCAGCTAAAGGGCAGCTGAGCTAACATTGCACCTGGCTGTTAAGATCATATTAGAATGATTAAGAGAAAAGAAAGATAAATCTGTTTATTATTATTATTATTATTATATTTTAAGTTCTGGGATACACGTGAATGTCCAGATTTGTTACATAGGTACACATGTGCCATGGTGGTTTGCTGCACCTATCAACCCATCATCTACATTAGGTATTTCTCCTAATGCTATCCCTCCCCGAGCCCCCCACCCCCAGACAAGCCCCAGTATATTATGTTCCCCTCCCTGTGTCCATGTGTTCTCATCGTTCAACTCCCACTTATGAGTGAGAACATGGGGTGTTTGGTTTTCTATTCCTGCGTTAGTTTACTGAGAATATGGTTTCCAGCTTCATCCATGTCCCTGCAAAGGACATGAACTCATCCTTTTTTATGGCTGCATAGTATTCCATTGTATATATGTGCCACATTTTCTTTATCTAGTCTATCATTGATGGGCATTTGTGTTGGTTCCAAGTCTTTGCTATTGTGAATAGTGCTACAATACACACACGTGCATGTGTCTTTATAGTAGAATGATTTATAATCCTTTGTGTATATACCCAGTAATGGGATTGCTGCGTCAAATGGTATATCTGGATCTAGATCCTTGAGGAATCACCACACTGTCTTCAACAATGGTTGAACTAATTTACACTACCACCAACAGTATAAAAGCATTCCTATTTCTCCACATCCTCTCCAGCATCTGTTGTTTCCCAACTTTTTAATGATCACCATTCTAACTGGCATGAGATGGTATCTCATGGTTTTGCTTTGCATTTCTCTAATGACCAGTGACGATCTTTTTTTCAAATGTTTGTAGGCCGCATACATGTCTTCTTTCGAGAAGTGTCTGTTCATATCCTTCACCCACTTTTTGATGGGATTGCTTGTTTTTTTCTTCTAAATTTGTTTAAGTTCT
The DNA here is from genome assembly GCF_028878055.3 of Symphalangus syndactylus. Lineage (NCBI taxonomy): Eukaryota > Metazoa > Chordata > Mammalia > Primates > Hylobatidae > Symphalangus > Symphalangus syndactylus. Next base: position 42,279,108 of record NC_072433.2, read on the forward strand.
TTGTAGATTCTGGATATTAGCGCTTTGTCAGATGGGTAGATTGCAAAAATTTTCTCCCATTCTGTATGTTGCCTGTTCACTCTGATGATAGTTTATTTTGCTGTACAGAAGCTCTTTAGTTTAATTAGATCCCAACTGTCAATTTTGGCTTTTGTTGCAATTTCTTTTGTTGTTTCAGCCATGAAGTCTTTGCCCATGCCTATGTCCTGAATGGTATTGCCTAGGTTTTCGTCTAGGGTTTTTATGGTTTTAGGTCTTACATTTAAGTCTTTAATCCATCTTGAGTTAATTTTTGTACAAGGTGTAAGGAAGAGGTCCAGTTTCAGTTTTCTGCGTATGGCTAGCCAGTTTTCCTAACACCATTTATTAAATAGGGAATCCTTTCCCCATTGCTTGTTTTCGTCAGATTTGTCAGAGATCAGATGGTCATAGATGTGTGGTGCTATTTCTGAGGCCTCTGTTCTGTTCCATTGGTCTATATATATGTTTTGGCACCAAGTATCATGCTGTTTTGGTTACTGTAGCCTTGTAGTATAGTTTGAAGTCAGGTAGCATGATGCCTCCAGCTTTGTTGTTTTTGCTTAGGATGCTCTTGGCTATACAGGGTCTTTTTTGGTTCCATATGAAATTTAAATTAGTTTTTTCTAATTCTGTGAAGAAAGTCATTGTAGCTTGATGGGGATAGCACTGATTTTATAAACTACTTTGGGCAGTATGGCCATTTTCATGATATTGATTCTTCCTATCCAGGAACATGGAATATTTTTGCATTTGCCTGTGTCCTGTCTTATTTCTTTGAGAAGTGGTTTGTAGCTCTCCTTCAAGAAGTCCTTCATACCCCTTGTAATTTGTATTCTTAGGTATTTTATTCTCTTTGTAGCAATTGTGAATAGGAGTTCACTAATGATTTGGCTCTCTGTCTATTATTGGTATATAGGAATGCTTGTGATTTTTGCACATTGATTTTGTATCCTGAGACTTTGCTGAAGTTGCTTCTCAGCTTAAGGAGATTTGGGGCTGAGACGATGGAGTTTTTTAAATATACAATCATGTCATCTGCAAACAAAGACAACTTGACTTCCTCTCTTCCTATTTGAATACACTTTATTTCTTTATCTTGCCTGATTGCCCTGTCAGAACTTCCAACACTATGTTGAAAAGAAGTGGTGACAGAGGGCATCCTTCTCTTGTGCCGGTTTTCAAAGGGGATGCTTCTAGCTTTTGCCCATTCAGTATGATATTGGCTGTGGGTTTGTCATAAATAGCTCTTACTATTTTGAGATACATTCCATCAATACCTAGTTTATTGAGAGTTTTTAGCATAAAGGGGTATGAATTTTATCAAAGGCCTTTTCTGCATCTATTGAGATAATCATGTGGTTTTTGTCATTGGTTCTGTTTATGTGATGGATTACATTTATTGATTTGCATATGTTGAACCAGACTTGCATCCCAGGGATGAAGCTGACTTAATAGTGGTGGATAAGCTTTTTGATGTGCTGCTGGATTTGGTTTGCCAGTATTTTATTGAGGAGTTTTGCATCGATATTCATCAGGGATATTGGCCTGAAATTTTCTTTTTTTGTTGTTGTTGTGTCTCTGCCAGGTTTTGGTATCAGGATGATACTGGCCTCATAGAGTGATTTAGAGAGGACTCTCTGTTTTTCTATTGTTTGGAATAGTTTCAGAAGGAATGGTACCAGTTCCTCTTTCTACCTCTGGTAGAATTTGGCTGTGAATCTGTCTGATCCTGGGCTTTTTTTGTTGGTAGGTTATTAATTACTGCCTCAATTTCAGAACTTGTTATTGTTCTATTCAGGGATTTGACTTCTTCCCAGTATAGTCTTGGGTGGGTGTATGTGTCCTGGAATTTATCCATTTCTTCTAGATTTTCTAGTTTATTTGTGTAGAGGTATTTATAGTATTCTCTGATGGTAGTTTGTATTTCTGTGGGATCAGTGGTGATATCCCCTTTATCGTTTTTTATTGTGTCTATTTGATTCTTTTCTGTTTTTTTTTTCTTTATTAGTCTGGCTAGCAGTCTATCTATTTTATTAATTTTTTCAAAAACCAGCTCCTGGATTCATTGATTTTTTGAAGATATTTTTTGTCTCTATGTCCTTCAGCTCTGCTCTGATCTTAGTTATTTCTTGTCTTCTGCTAGCTTTTGATTTTGTTTGCTCTTGCTTCTCTAGTTCTTTTAATTGTGATATTAGGATGTCAATTTTAGATATTTCCTGCTTTCTCTTATGAGCATTTAGTACTATAAATTTCCCTCTAAACACTGCTTTAGCTGTGTCCCAGAGATTCTGCTTCATTGTGTCTTTGTTCTCATTGGTTTCAAATAACTTATTTATTTCTCCTTTAATTTCATTATTTACCCAATAGTCATGCAGGAGCAGGTTGTTCAGTTTTCATGTAGTTTTGCAGTTTTGAGTGAGTTTTTTAATCCTAGGTTCTAATTTGATTGCATTGTGGTCTGAGAGACTGTTTGTTATGATTTCCATTCTCTTGCATTTGCTGAAGAGTGTTTTACTTCCAATTATGTGGTCAGTTTTAGGATAAGTGTGATGTGGTGCTTACAAGAATGTATAATCTGTTGATTTGGGGTGGAGAGTCCCATAGACATCTATTAGGTCCACTTGGTCCAGAGCTGAGTTCAAGTCTTAAATATCCTTGTTAATTTTCTGTCTTGTTGATCTGTCTAATACTGACAGTGGGATGTTACAGTCTCCCACTATTATTGTGTGGGAGTCTAAGTCTCTAAGAATTTGCTTTATAAAACTGGGTGCTCCTGTATTGGGTGCATGTATATTTAAGACAGTTAGCTCTTCTTGTTGCATTGATCCCTTTACCATTATGTAATGCCCTTTTTTGTCTTTTTTGATCTTTGTTGGTTTAAAGTCTGTTTTATCAGAGACTCAGAGACTAGGATTGCAAACCCTGCTTTTTTTTTTTTTCCATTTGCTTGGTAAATATTACTCCATTCCTTTATTTTGAGCTTATGTGTGTCTTTGCACAAGAGATAGGTCTCCTGAATACAGCACACCTATGGGTTTTGACTCTTTATCCAATTTGCCAGTCTGTGTCTTGTGTCTTTTAATTGGGGCAGTTAGCCTGTTTACGTTTAAACTTAATATTGTTATGCGTGATTTGATCTTGTCATTACGATGCCAGCTAGTTATTTTGCCCGTTAGTTGATGCAGTTTCTTCATAGTGTCGATAGTCTTTACAATTTGGTATGTTTTTGCAGTGGCTGATACTGGTTTTTCCTTTCCATATTTAGTGCTTCCTTCAGGACCTCTTGTAAGGCAGGCCTGGTGGTGACAAAATCTCTCAGCATTTGCTTGTCTGTAAAGTATTTTATTTCTCCTTCACTTATGAAGCTTAGTTTGGCTGGATATGAAATTCTGGGTTGAATAATCTTTTCTTTAAGAATGTTGAATATTGGCCCCCACTCTCTTCTGGCTTGTAGAGTTTCTGCAGAGAGATCTGCTCTTAGTCTGATGGGCTTCCCTTTGTGGGTAACCTGCCCTTTCTCTCTGGCTGCCTTTAACACTTTTTCCTTCATTTCAACCTTGGTGAATCTGACGATTATGTGTCTTGGGGTTGCTCTTCTCGAGGAGTATCTTTGTGGTGTTCTCCATATTTCCTGAATTTGAACATTGGCCTGTCTTGCTAGGTTGGGGAAGTTCTCCTGGATAATATCCTGAAGAGTGTCTTCCAACTTGGTTCCATTCTTCCCATCACTTTCAGGTACACTAATCAAATGTAGGTTTGGTCTTCACACAGTCCCATATTTCCTGGAGGCCTTGTTCATTCCTTTTCATTCTTTTTTCTCTAATCTTGTCTTCATGCTTTATCTCATTAAATTGATCTTCAATCTCTGATATCCTTTCTTCCACTTGATTGGTTTGGCTATTGATACTTGTGTATGCTTCACGAAGTTCTTGTGCTGTGTTTTTCAGCTCCATCAGGTCATTTATGTTCTTCTCTAAACGGTTATTCTAGTTAGCAATTCCTCTAACCTTTTTTTAGGTTCTTAGCTTCCTTGCATTGGGCTAGAACATGCTCCTTTAGTTTGGAGGAGTTTGTTATTACCCACCTTCTGAAGCCTACTTCTGTCAATTCATCAAACTCATTCTCCATTTGGTTTTCTTCCCCTGCTAGCAAGGAGTTGTGGTCCTTTGGAGGAGAAGAGGCATTCTGGTTTTTGGAATTTTCAGCTTTTTTGCACTGGTTTTTCCTCACCTTTGTGGATTTACCTACCTTTGGTCTTTGATGTTGGTGACCTTTGGATGGGGTTTCTGTGTGGGCATCCTTTTTGTTGATGTTGATGCTATTCCTTTCTGTTTGTTAGTTTTCCTTCTAACAGTCAGGCCTCTCTGCTGCAGGTCTGCTGGAGTGTGCTGGAAGTCCACTCCAGACTGTTTGCCTGGGTATCACCAGCAGAGGCTGCAGAACAGCAAAGATTGCTGCCCGTTCCTTCGTCTGGAAGCTTCATCCCAGAGGGGCACCTGCCAAATGCCAGCTGGAGCTCTCCTGTGTGAGTTGTCTGTCAGCCCCTGCTGGGAGATGTCTCCCAGTCAGGAGGCATGGGGGTCAGGGACCCACTTGAGGAGGCAATCTGTCACTTAGCAGAGCTCAGGCACTGTGCTGGGAGATCCACTGCTCTCTTCAGAGCTGGCTGGCAGGAACGTTTAAGTCTGCTGAAGCTGCACCCACAAGCCGCCCCTTCCCCCAGGTGTTCTGTCCCAGGGAGACAGGAGTTTTATCTGTAAGTCCCTGACTGGGGCTACTGCCTTTTTTTCAGAGATGCCCTGCCCAGAGATGAGGAATCTAGAGAGGCAGTCTGGCTACAGCAGCTTTGCCAAGCTGTGGTGGGCTCGGTCCAGTCCAAACTTCCCAGAGGCTTTGTTTACACTGTGAGGGGAAACCTGCCTACTCAAGCCTCAGTAATGGCAGATGTCCCTCCCCCACAAAGCTCAAGCATCCCAGGTCAACTTCAGACTGCTGTGCTGGCAGCAAGAATTTCCAGTCAGTGCCTTGCTGGGCTCTGTAGGGGTGGGATCTGCTGAGCTAAACCACTTGGTTCCCTGGCTTCAGCCCCCTTTCCCAGGGAGTGAATGGTCTTGTCTCGCTGGCATTCCAGGCACCACTGGGGTATAAAAAAAAAAAAACTGCGGCTAGCTCAGTGTCTGCCCAAATGGCCACCCAGTTGTGTGCTTGAAACCCAGGGCCCTGGTGTCATAGGTGAGGCAATGCCCCACCCAGCATCGGCTCTCCCTCCATGGGCTGCACCCACTGTCTATCCAGTCCCAGTGAGATGAGCCAGGTACCTCAGTTGGAAATGCAGATATCACCCACCTTCTGCGTTGATCTCACTGGGAGCTGCAGACTAGAGCTGTTCCTATTCGGCCATCTTGCATGCAACTCCCAAATCTGTTTTTAAAAAGGGAAAAGAAGGCTGGGTGTGGTGGCTCACACTTGTAATCTCAGCACTTTGGGAGGCCAAGGTGGGCGGATCACCTGAGGTCAGGAGTTCGAGACCAGCCTGACCAACATGCAGAAAACCCATCTCTACTAAAAACACAAAATTAGCTGGGTGTGGTGGCGCATGCCTGTATTTCCAGTTACTCAGGAGGCTGAGGCAGGAGAATTACTTGCACCCTGGGAGGCGCCTGGAGGATGCAGTGAGCCGAGATCATGCCATTGCACTCCATCCTGGGCAACAAGAGCAAAACTCTATCTCAGAAAAAAAAAAAAAAAAAGGAAAAACACAAGCCGAGTCTAGCAAGAATCCTACTCATATGGAAGTCATATTCATTGAGCACTTCCTACATGCAGAGTTCAATGTTATTTATTGTTCCTTAAAATAATGCCCAATGTTGCTCAACCATAATTGTCAATGGCATTTGATGGATGAATGATCTAATGAATATGCATTTGAAATACCTTTTTAACTTCCTATTTAGTTATGTTTGTACATAATTAACTCGTGTTATTATCTAAATAATAGAAATATGAACTTCTACTTTAAAAAGGATACATATCCAGAAGATCTTGAAGATAAAGGTATGAGTGTAATGTTTGATTTGAGAGGTGATCTCAGGTGACATCAGTAGAGGAGAGTGAATGAAAAGGCCAATCCTTGGGGCATAGATGAGGAGGTTTCCACTATAGACAAGCAGGAGTCAGTGTCCATATGGGAAAACATGTTTCAGAGTTGGCCTACCCAAGAAGTAGGGAAGCTGGGGTATGCACCAACTCCCATTCATTGGTGGCTGTAGGATGCTCCCATGGATGGTAACTGCCCAGCAATTCCAGTCTGCCCTGGACTCTGGCTCAGCTGCTCCCATTTCCAGAGGCATACTACCAGCAAGACATCTTTAGTAGGAGTGGTGAGTGTCAAGGTCGTATGGTGAGGCATCTTCTGTACCCGCTACTGACAAGCATATCAAGTAATTTACTACTACTTTTTTTGGTATCTACGTCAGAAATGCCTCTGTAGTGTTGCTTAATCTATAATCTCAGCATAGGACACTATCATCTCTCTCTCTGTCAATTCACAGGCATCACAGCTAGTGTAGCCTACCACAGAGTAAATAACCCATTAATATTTTTTAAATAAACAAATAACATATCTCTCAAGGCCCAGTTCAAATCTCACTTCCTTCAAGAAATGCTCTCTAGGCCAGCACGGTGGTTCACACCTGTAATCTCAGCACTTTGGGAGGCCGAGGTGGGTAGATTGCTTGGTCCCAAGAGTTTGAAACCAGCCTGGGCAGCATGGCAAAACCCTGTCTCTACAAAAAATACAAAAATTAGCTGGGTTTGGTAGCACATGCCTATAGTCCCAGCTACTCAGGAGGCTGATGTGGGAGGATCACCTGAGCCCGGGGAAGTCAAGGCTACAGTGAGTGGTGTTGGTGCCACTGCATGCCAGCCTGGGCTACAGAGTGAGACCCTGCTCAAAAAAAAAAAGAAATACGCTCTAATTTCCTCTTAGAAATACTTTCTAAGTTTCCCACAACACTTTGAACTTCAATTATAGCCCTTTGCTCTTCATCTTTTCTTGTTGAGAATAATTTGCCTGTTCCTGGCCCTGCGGCTTATCAGCAAGGATCTGGTCAACACAGGGAGAGTGAGAGTCAACAGTTTTTAGCTATCATCTGTGACTAGGTGGGTGAGGCTAATTTTCAGGTGCAATACTAGGAAGCTTCTTGCTCCTGTGTTCACGCTTCTAAGCCATGCTATTCCAGTTCAACTTTCACAGCAATGAAGCCAATCTTGATTTGTGTGACTTCTCTGCTTTTGTCAATTGGTTCTGAACTCAGGCAGGAAAGAGAGTTCTTATTTATTGTGTCCCTCTCAAATTCCTACCGATACAATGCAGAGACTTCAAGCTTCCAAAACAGTATTGGAAGGAACACTTCTGCAATCCAAGGCATTTAGGATTCTCGTGGATAATAACCCCTGCTGAAGGTGACCTCAAGATGAAAATGCCTACAAACTGATGAAGAAACAAACAACCATGAGGGAGAGTCAGCAGGTGCCACAATGAGAGAATGCACTGCCATGATCCCAGAAAGAACACAAAAATCTGTATATGACACATGTGCTCCTTCAAATTTAATCCCAGTCCACTCTCTGCAGGGTAGAAAGAGCGATATTATCAAAAAACACAAATCAGATCCCTCCCACATCCCACCCCTGCTTAATCTTCTGTGATGGCTTCCAATTGTGCTTAGAATAAACATAAGCTTCCTTGGTTATCCTGCAGGTGTGGGCCTTACCAACCTCACCAGGTGGATTCAAAAACACCTGCCCACTCCATATCCTCACAACAAGTTTTTCAGATTCTAGAACACATCATTCCTTGCACACATTGGTTCTTCGGCCCAGAACTCCTTCCTGGTTCTTCTTTAGGTATCTAGTTCCCCTATAGTTATATTCTCTAGAATTTACCTCAATCATTAATTTCTCACAGAAGACTCCTCTGACCATCCTGCTGAGGTTAAATCTTTTTGTTTGTCAAATCTTATTATATGCATAGCACCAAGTTCCTTTTCTTCCCCATATTTATCAGAGTTGTGTTTCTACCATTGTGTGGGTAATTTCATCAAGGTTGTTCAGTGGAATGTTAGCTCTTTTAGGTCAAAGTCTGTTCTTTGGCCGGGCATGGTGGCTTACGCCTGTAATCCCAGCACTTTGGGAGGCCGAGGCGGGCAGATCATGAGGTCAGTAGTTCAAGACCAGCTTGGTCAATATGGTGAAACCTTGTCTCTACTAAAAATACAAAAAAAAATTAGCCAGGCGTGGTGTCATGTGCCTGTAGTCTCAGCTACTCCGGAGGCTGAGGCAGAAGAATCTCTTAAACCTGGGAAGCGGAGGTTGCAGTGAGCTGAGATTGTGCCACTGCACTCCAGCCTGTATGACAGAGCAAGACTCTGTCTCAAAAAAAAAAAAAAAAAGTCTGTTCTTTGCATCCTCTGTACCTAATATTGTGCACAGCGTCATGAAGATGCCTCTTAAATGTCTCTTGTATGAATGAGTAAGTAGACGTATCTTGAATGAATGAGTGTGGCAGACCCATTTATCAGCTGCTATGAGTGTGGCCTGATCATGGCTCACAGCTGCACCCCTTCCCTGGGGAATTGCCTTTGGCTGATAAAGGTCACCTCAATGGAAGAATAAATGCACTAGAGCAGTCTGTAGCTAATGACTGTTGATATGAGTACAAAAAGCTGGTTTCCCACAATGAGATGCCACTTCCCACCCTCTAGGATGGCTACAATCAGAAAGATAGATAATGACAAGTGTTGTTGAGGATGTGGAGAAATTGGAACCCACGTTCATTACTGGTGGGAATGTAAAATGTGCGGCTACTGTGGAAAACAGTTTGGTAGTTTCTCAAAAAGTTAAATGTAGAATTATCATATCATTCAGCAGTTCCACTCCTATGTACATAACCAAGGGAACCGAAAGAAGTATTTAAACAAAAACCTTGTACACAAATATTTATAGAACTATTCAAGAGTGCCAAAAGGTGGAAACCACCCAAATGTCATCAACTAATGAATAGATAAACAAAATGTGCCCGGGCACTGTGGCTCACACCTATAATCCTCACACTTTGGGAGGCTGAGGAAGGCAGATCACTTGAGGTCAGGAGTTCAAGACTAGCCTGGTCAACATGGCGAAACCCTATCTCTACTAAAAATACAAAAATAGCCGGGTGTGGTGGTGCACACCTGTAATTCCAACTACTCAGGAGGCTGAGGCACGAGAATCACTTGAACCCAGGAGGTGGAAGCTGCAGTGAGCTGAGATCCCACCACTGCACTCCAACCTGGGTGATAGAGTGAGACTCTGTCTCAAAAAAAAAAAAAAAACATAGTAGTATATGCTTGCAATGAAATACTATTCAGTCTTAAAAAGAAATGAGTACATCTGCAAATCCATAGGGATAGAAAGCAGATGAGTGGTTGCCAGGGGCTGAGGGGAGGAGAGAATGGGAAAACTAATGGATACAGGGTTTCCTTTTAGGGTGAAGAAAAAGTACCAAAATTAGATAGTGGTGCTGGTTGCACAACATTGTGAATGTACCTAATACTAGTCAATTGCACACTTTAAAATGGTTAAAATGGTATTTTATCTTATGTATATTTTATCACAATTTGTATTGCCTTTTTAAAATTTTTTGTTTTAGATTCAGGGAGCACCTGTGCAAGTTTGTTACATGGGTATGTTGTGTGTTGCTAAGGTTTGGGTTTCTAATGATCCCGTTGCCCAAGCAGCAAACCTAGTACCAGATGGGTAGTTTTTAACCCTTGTTTCCATCCTCCCCTTCCCCCTTTTAGAATCCTTAGTATCAGCCAGGCGTGGTGGCTCATGCCTGTAATCCCAGCCCTTTGGGAGGCTGAGGTGATGGATCACGAGGTCAGAAGATCGAGACCATGCTAGCTAACATGGTGAAACCCTATCTCTACCGAAAAATATAAAAAATTAGCCAGGCGTGGTGGCACACACCTGAAGTCCCAACTACTTGGGAGGCTGAGGCAGGAGAATCGCTTGAACCCAGGAGGTGGAGGTTGCAGTGAGCCGAGATTGCACCACTGCACTCCAGCCTGGGCAACAGAGCCAGACTTCATCTCAAAAAAAAAGGAAAGAAAGAAAAGAATCCCTTGTATCTGTTATCCTAACTTTGTGTCTATTTGTACCCAATGTTTAGCCCCTACTTATAAGTGCAAATATGTGGTATTTGGTTTTCTGTTTCTGTATTAATTTGCTTAGGATAACAGCCTTTAGCTGCAAAGGATGTTATTTCCTTCCTTTTTATGGCTGCATAGTATTCCATGGTGTATATATGCTGCATTTTCTTTATCCAATCCACCATTGATGAGCACCTAGGTTGATTCCATTTGTTTGCTATTATGTGACAACTTTTAGAAAGGGTTGGCACTTTGCTGCCTCAAGGCAAGGATGCCCCTGTGTTGGGACACATGCTCCAGCATCCCACACTGATCAGGCCAACTTTAGACCTTACCCAGCACATCCTTGCTCGGCTCTTGCCTCTCCCCTTCTGGTGTTCTTCTCTCCCTTTCAGGTTTCTCCCAAGAGCAGTCCCTCCCTCAATTAAAAAAGGACATTTTAATTCTTCTCTCTGGCTCCACTTTTATGGAACATGACCTAAAACTGTAAGTGAACCAGTGGATAAAATAAATGTGCAAATAATTATTTTTTATTTTTTATTTTTCTTTATTTAGTTTAGAAATTGGGTCCCACTGTGTCACCCAGGTTGGTGTGCATTGGCATAATCATAGCTCACTGCAGCTTCCAACCTCTGACCTCAAGCAAACCTCCTGCATCACCCCCCAGTAGGTAGGACTACAGACATGCGCCAACTCACCTGGATGAATTTTTTTTAAGTTTTATAGAGATACGGTCTTGCTCTGTTGCCCAGGCTGATCTTGAACTTCTTGGTCTCAAGCAATCTTCCCACTTCAGTTTCCAAAATGCTGGGATTCCAGGCACGAGCCACTGCGTCCAGACTACATAATTTTTGTAAATGCTCAAGTCCTCTAAGCTTGGAGCTGGGATTCAAACCCAGATGAGGTTGACTCCAAAGTCCACTCTCTAACTACTAGGGTGCCTTCCCTAATGAGTCCACTGAGGAAAACACGGCTTTGTGTGGACAAGACTGTGGAGCTGATGATGTTCCTTTAGGGTCCACACTTCTGCCCCTTTTCATGCAGATATTCTTTGAATATCTGCACCTCAGACTAAATGGAAAGCCTATCTCAGTGGCTTTTTTCTCTGCAACCTCAAGCCCTGTATAACAATTAAAACACACACACACACACACACACATACACACACACACACACACACAAAATGAAAACAGCCCATCCCCCAGCCCTTCCATGTAACAGAGAAGTTACTGTATCTAGAAACCCAGCTGTCCAAACTGAGATCGCCAGTCTCCAAGCATATAGAAAGATTGGATTAACTCATTTGTCCTTGTGAAGACATTAATATTGTTCCATCACTGAGCAGCTGAAACCCCTGATAAATCTCTATTTAAAGGCAAATTTGTAAATGCCTAAGTGTAGTCATAATAATAGTGTTGTAATTCTTATTGAACATGCTCAGAGCGGTGGATTATTTATAGCATCGTGTTCAACGTCAAATACTTCAGAACACAAATTATAAACTCTTAGAGTTTGAGGGAAGTTTATAGAAAAGGAGACAATAGAAGTAAAATCTAATTTGGGGGAATAATGGTGAGAAATTACTCAACAAAATTAGAAATCAGTTTTACTCACTTCGTGGATGGTGGCCAGACTGACAAAGGAGAAGGAAGATGGATGGTTTTCCAGTAAATGCCACTAGCAGACAGAAACAATCTAGTATGTTCCAATTCCTCATTCCTCTCCATGGCCAGATGTGAGTGAGAAGGCATCTTTATTGGCTATTACGATGTAACAAAGAGCCATAGAGTCTCAATGGTGCTTAATAATAAGCTTTATTTCTCACTCATCCATCTGTAGTTTGATTGGAGCTGAGCTGATCTTGTCTGAACCTAGCTGGGCCTGGTCCTGGGTGGCAAATTAGACTCGGCTATGTTCTCCACTTCTCTACTCTCCGGAAGCTGGCAGGTACCTGAGACACGCTCTTCTCATGGTGGTGGCAGGAGTTAAGACTGCAAGCCAAACACACTGACACGTGTCAAACTCCTATGCTTGTCACATCTACCAATGTTCCATTGGCCAAAGTAAATCCCATGGCCAAACTCAAAGTAAGAAGCAGGTAAGGCTACTCTTGTCACTGTAAAGACAAAATAAGGCTGTAGTTACACTAATCTGCTATGGAATGTATCAGTCCCTTAAGTTGCCATAACAAAATAACATAAACTAGATGGTTTATAAATTACAGAAATTTATTTCTCACAGCTGTGGTGGCTGGGAAGTCCAAGAGCATAGCAGATTCGGTGTCAGGTAAGGGCCCACTTTCTGGCTCAAACACAGTGCCATTTTGTGACGTCTTCACATGGTGGAAATAACAGGAGATCCCTGTCAGTTCTCTTTTGTAAGAGCATAAATTCCATTCATGAAGGTGCCACCTTCATGACCTAATTACCTCCCAAAGGCAACACCTCTGAATATCATCACTTTGAGGGTTAGGATTTTAACATATTAATATTAGGGGGACACAAACATTCAAATCATAGCATGGAGGAATGAGGACATACAGAAATAACTAAGTCTATTGCAGAGAGCCAATACTACCCAAATAGTGCTAGAGTGCTTTTTTTTTTCTTTAGACCCAGATAATAGAAAAAACATTATTAGCAAGAGTTTTTGTTTGCCTAATTCTGATAATAATAGCAATCTCTCTTTGGGGAACTACCCGTCCCCTTTCTATATATAATTCAGTTAGGGCTGATCTTCTCCGGCCTCTAGGAAACAACAAGAAATGGGAGACTGGCCAATCAGAGGAACTCATCCTCTTGGCCATATGGTTTCATTCAGGGACGAGCATGTGACTGATGATGAGGCAATAGAAGCCAAGCTTGGGACTTTGGATAAAGCTGCCTAAAAAGCTCTTTCTGAATATGCACAGCATGTTAAAGTTTGAAAATAAAATTTAGTAACTGTCTTGGTTCATTTTGTGTTGCTAGAATACCCAAGGCTGAGTAATTTATAAAGAAAAAAGGCTTATTTTTGGATCATGATTTTGATCCAAAAAAGAAAGTTAAAGATTGGGCATCTGCTTCTGGCGAGGGCCTCAGGGCCCGTTTTTCAAGCCTTTCCAACCTCTTTCCCTACATACACATCACTTTCTGAGAAAAGTTTCATATGGCACTATCAGTCTGGGTTTTTCTCTAACTTCTCAGTCATGAAGTGACTTCATTCTTACAGTTTTACCTCTTGAACTCAGAAAATCATTTTAGAAACATCACTATTGTCATAGCAACATTAGTTAAGTTGAAATGTTCTAAAGTTTTAAAGCATTACCAGTTTAGATGGAAGCCAGAGATATTTCTTAAAAATGCTCTAAGAACCAAACAAAAAGGAGATTCCAGAAAGTAAATTAAATGCATAAGTGCTAACATTGTTTGTGCTCGAAAACCAAATGTTGGATGCCAGATAATAAGAAAAATGGGTAGTTATAATATAAAAGGTTGATAAAAAAGATAGGGTATTTCTATAATCTACTTTCCTGCCTCTCCAATTAATAGTAAATTTATTATGGTTTTCTTCATGATGATTTGGAATGCCAAGTTTTCAGTCTTAAAACCTCAGGGCAGACAAACATTTTAGGTGATTAAAAAAAACACACACATGCACATTTAGAAAATGATGTTCTCAGAGGCCTGTGGAAAGAAATTCACACCATTCTTTAAAATTTCATTACAGAAGATGAATAAATGTCTGTCAGATTAGCTTTGCTCAATCTCATAAATGGTGGGAATGCAAAAACAAATGCAAATAGCAAAGCACAATTTGTTTTCCTTCAGTCGAGTGATTGGAAAGATTCTGGTTTCTGCTATATATAATGCAAGGTCCCATCAGAAATCTCAGCTCTGGATCCAGCTAGCATAATATTCATTCCTAAGGCAACTATGTGTGTGTAGGGAAGAGGTGGGAGGAGGAAAGAGAGAAGAGCTGAGATAAGGACTCTATGCTTGCCTCTGGAATTTCCTAATTCTGTGCCTTCATGAAGTGATCTTAAATGCCCCATATCCAAAAATCACAATTCTAGAAGTGTTTGATCTACATTCCAGGAACCAAGCTCGTTACCTAGATACAGGTGGTTTAAGTTAATATAAGCATGATTACCATTGTTAATTGTCTTATTTATTATATCAGCAGTATTGCTATGTAATAACCCCATGCCTGCACCTCAGACTAATGGTTGTAATACCCCATTAGTGGTATTACACTATGGGGTAATTAACCCCATTCGTGGCTTAAAACAGCCATGAATGCCTGGGAGTCAGCTGATCTAGACTAATGGGTTGTAGACGGCTCTGCACCACGAGTCTCTCATCCTCTCCTGAGAGCAATGGGCTATCCCAGGTATGCCTTTCTTATGGCATTAGTAGAAGTGAAAGGAATCAGGCAGAAACAATGGGGCCTCTTGAGGTCTGGGCTTCAACCTGGCACATCATCACTTCTGTCTCATGCTACTGATCAAAGTAAGTCACGTGGCCAAGCCAAGAGCCAAGGGTTGCAAAATATACTTCTCCCCTTTTGTGGAGGAACCTCAAAGTCACACAGCAAAGGGCATGTAGAGAGGATAAAGTGAAGAATTGGAGCTATTAATTCAATCTATTACTTTATTTTTAAAATATTTATTCATATATTTATTTATTCATTTTTTATTCATTCTTTCAATAAATATTTACTGAGCAGAAAACGTAACACATGAGCCAGGTGTGGTGGCATGCACCTGTACTCCCAGCTACTCTGGAGGCTGAGGCAGAAGGATCACTTGAGCCCAAGAGTTCAATTTCAGCCTGGGTAACATAGCAAGACCGAACCTCTAAACTTGCATTTTCATATAATAATAAATAAGTAAACAAATAACTAAAACAGTAGAATGTCATCATAAGTTCTGTGAAGGAAATAAAGAGCATTGATAAAAATAATGCAATAATGGAAGAGATGAGGTGGCTAATTCAGAAAGTGTGGTAAGAGAAGCACACACTCCCTATTGCATTTATCTGCTACCTGATTCACGTACGTAGTGAAGTCACGAAAACTCAACCTTTAATGCCTGCTGTACACCACTCTATTTGATGCCAGTCCTGAAATATGTTGATTAACTCAGGAGAATTAAAAATATTGAAAGCCCTCATAGTTATCTGATGTCTTACATTTACAATATATTTTTTCAACTATTGCATCATTTGAGTTTCATGGTGTTTCCTGTCGATAGTCTGGGTAGGAATTAGATAGCAAAGCATGGATAATAGAGGATGCTGTGAGACACAGGAAGAAGGATGGTCCCAAGGGGACTAAAGTTTACTCTCCAGGAGAAAAAGAAAATAATGAAAATCAGGTAATGGATGAGAGGTAAAGAAGATTTTGTAGGTTGGCAAGAGATAAAAAAGCTAATGCATCAAACATGTGGTTGTTGACATCTAAATACCCCTCCCACACAAAGCATCATGGGGCACAAGGCAGTGTGAGGAAAGGATGGAAGGAAGATTTGCTGGCTTAACATATTAGCCCTTAGTTATTTTCAAGTTTTATCTTTTCGCAGAATTACCATTCAATCCAGCAATCCCATTAGTAGATACACACCCAAAGGAAAACAAATCATTCTACCAAAAGGACATATGCACTTGTATGTTCACCACAGCACTATTCACAATAGCAAAGACATGGAATCAGCCTAGGTACTCATCAACAGTGAACTGGATAAAGAAAATATGTTACATATACACCATGAAATTCTACTTAGCTATAAAAACGGAATAGAATCGTCTTTTGCAGCATCACAGATGCAACTAGAGGCCATTATCCTAAGCAAATTAATGCAGAAGCAGAAAACCAAATACAACATATTCTCACTTACAAGTGGAAGCTAAACATTGAGTACACATGGACATAAAGAGGAGCACAATAGACACCAGGGGCTACTAGAAGAGGGAGAGTGGGAGGAGGGCAAGGGCTGAAAAACGGCCTGTCAAGTACTATGCTCACTACCTGGGTGACAGGATCATTGTGTACCAAACCTCAGCAACATGGAATGTACTCCCTTGAACCTAAAATAAAAGTTGAAAAAATAAATAAATAAATAAATAAAAATCAGGTCAAACATGAAGAATAATTTGTGTTTTCCTTAAAACATAATATAATCACATCATTTTACCTTTTTTTCAGTAAGAGTCAGTAAAATGCATACAAAAGAAAGATGACTACCTGGTCTAAAAGAAATGAAATTCTTGAGCGAAAAGCACAGTGAACAACAACATTGATAGGCATATATAGTTTGCGGTTTTTGTTTTTCGTTTTTTGTTTTTGAGACGGAGTCTTGCTCTGTTGTCCAGGTTGGAGTGCAGTGGCCCGATCTCAGCTCACTGCAAGTTCTGCCCCCCAGGTTCACGCCATTCTCCCACCTCAGGCTCCCAAGTAGCTGGGATTACAGGCTCCCGCCACCACGCCCAGCTAATTTTGTTTTTGTAACTGTGTTAGCCAGGATGGTCTCGATCTCCTCACCTCGTGATTCGCCCGCCTTGGCCTCCCAAAGTGTTGGGATTACAGGCCTGAGCCACCACAGCCGGCCGGGCTTTTTTTTTTTTTTTTTTTTTAAGATCAGGAAACAGTGACTCAGTGCAGTGAGAGGATGGGTGAAAAGTCTCTGCTGTCTGAGCGTTATGGGCCCCGTGCCTCTTCCCTGTGGTTGGTCTCCCATTCCACCAGAGATGTGAATTGGGGAATCGAGGCAATTTATGTTTGGGGTGGAATGTCTATTTGTTTTAAAATCAGAAGTGGCAGGAGTGTTGTGGATTTCCCCCTACCCTGGGAATTTTGTGTGTGGCTTTATTATTTTATTTTTAACATGTTCAAATTACAGTTCCCCTTTCTTCTTTGCCCCTAAGAAGAGTAGGCAGAATTCAACTGATATTGACTTTTACTAAGACAAATTCTAGATTTATTGACCTGAGAAATAAATATTAATAGAGGTTAAATTGGGGTCAATTTTTTACTCCAAGAGATGATAAATCTTGATATATTTCTCATGGTTGGTTGGTCAATATGTTCTCTGTGCTGTCCATGAACTCCCCATCATCAGATTCTCCGGAGAAAAAGGCTGGCTCACAAGAGGATGCTAGAAGAGTGACATCTCTCTCATCAGTGCTTTGCCTCTTAAGGTACTTAGGACACACAGTTGCATTTTATCCTAGCTTGTTATTTATTAGGCTTTGACCACAGCCCAGGTCAAATCACGTGTCTAAGAAAATAATGACACCACACACATAACACAAGCACACACACAACTCTCTCTCTCTCACACACACAACTCTCTCTCTCTCTCACACACACACACACACACACACACACACACACACATTTCATCCTCTCCAGGCCACCCATTGCAGTAAGAGAAAGGTATAGAGCCTGGTTAGTGCATCATACGACTTTATTTAAGGAAGGAATTTCTGCTTGCTCATCCACTAAAACTCTGAGGACGATATTCTCTCCCTTAGTCTATCCACCTATTTTTGATTTACTATTAAAAGAATGATGATGGATAATTCATTTGACAAATACTGACTTCCGAGTAATTACTCCTACCTCACACTTATATATGTCATGCATTTTAAAACCTTTTTATATGTATAACTCATTCACTACTCACAACCACCCTATGAGCTAAGCACAGTTATTTTGCTTCCTCATCCCATATCCATGGGATGAGGAAACTGAGACACAAAGAATTTAGGAAATTTGTCCCAGGTAACACAGCCAAGATCTATCTGAACTCTGGTAGTCGGGTTGCGAGCAGGTAATTGTCAGAACCTCTTCCCACAGCACATCTCACAATGCTTGGTACTGAGAGTACGACAATGAGGGAGACATTCGTGTGGTTATATATGTGCTTGTATGCATTCAGAAATGATGGGAAGAATATAGATATCTCAAAGTTGACAGCTGTTACATCTAGTTGGTAGGAACTCAGGTTTTTGTTCCTTTTTCTTTGTCCTTCTTTCCTACACTTCCCTCAGTTTTCTTTATAAGGTAATATGGATAGTCCAAGAAATCTGCAAATAAGTGCAAATGAGTAAGGAGAGAAAATGCATTATAGTGCATTACAATTTTTTAAAGTGCACAGTTTAATAAGCTTTAACATATATTTGCACATGTGACACATACTCATGATGTATCATATCCATTGCCCCCAAACATTTCCTCATGCCTCGTTATAATGCTTCCCTCTTGCCTCTATAAGGATTAGTTTGCACTTTTTAGAATTGTGTATCCATAGGATCATACAGTGTGCATTTGTAATCTGGCTTCTTTCACTCTGTTATGTTACTTTTGATCCACCGAAGTTGTTGCGTGTATCAAAGTTCATTTCTTTCTATTGCCAAGTATTACTTTACCATATGGATTACAATTTAAATTGCCATTCAGAGATTAAGTTTGACAGTCAGAAATGAGCTAGGGGATGTTCAAGGGACTGCAAGAAAAGATGCTTCCTTTAGAAGAAATCTAAAACCAATGCAGAAGGAGTTCCAGGACACAGTTCCATTATCAATTAGTAACATCTCTGAATAGGTGAGGAATTGATCCAGCTGCCAATAATAGAAAACCTGACCCAACAGCAGCTTAAGCAGAAGTTAGTTTGTCTATCTAGCTATATGTCCACTGATTTATGTTTTTCCATAACAAGAGATCCAGGGAGAGGTGAGAGCTTGTGTTGGTTCAGAGGCTCAGAAATATGGCCAACATTGCTCTGAGGAACTAGCTCCTATCAGTCTGCAGCTCTGTCCTCAGCACATCAGGATTAGTCTCATGCTTTGTCGTTGCACGCTTCACAGGTTGGCTGTGTCAGCTCCCATCATATGCCATCAACAATGTCAACTCTTGGTATTGTCATGGTTATTTTTTAGTTTTAGCCATTCTGGTGGCCATGTGGTGATATCTTATTGTGGTTTTTGTTTTCTTGTTTTGTTTTTCTTTTTTTATTTTTTTTGAGATAGAGTCTCACTCTGCCACCCAGGCTGGAGTGCAGTGGTGCGATCTTGCCTCACTGCAAACTCCGCCTCCCAGGTTCAAGTGAGTCTCATGCCTCAGCCTCCCAAGTAGCTGGGATATCAGGCCCCCGCCACCATGCCCGGCTAATTTTTGTATTGTTAGTAGAGACAGGGTTTCGCTATGTTGGCCAGGCTCATTCTGAACTCCTGACCTTGTGATCCACCTGCCTCAGCCTCCCAAAGTGCTGGGATTACAGGCATGAGCCACCATGCCCAGCCCTTATCATGGTTTTAATTTGAATGTATCTGTTGTCCAATATGATTATTGGTTATTTTATATCTTCCTTTCTGAATGCTTGTCCCATCAAACATTCACAAATGAGAAGTCAGGTCTTTTGCCAATTTTATGTTTTGTTTGGATATTTTTGCTTATTCACATGTGGGAATTATTTATTTGTTCTGGATACAAATCCTCTGCTGAATATAACTTTACTCTCTTCCATGTACACTACACAAACAAAAAGTATACAAAAATTAATACGTATTTATAAATGTGTGATTGTGCACTTATTCAAGTATATTGCCTCATTTCATTTAGGATCTAGCAAACAATCTGCATATTGAATAAAATTCTAACTCTTTTTCAGTTACCATATGCATAAAATAATATAGGGACTAATTTTTATTGTCAATACTCATCATTTGTGATACACTTAAGAGAAATTAAGCTATAAAGTTTTTACTTGATTATAAAATAATCTTTGTGTCCTTTATCATGAAAAGATAAAAAGTAATGTGGGATTTGCCCTAGACTTTCTTTGGAATGATGCCTAAGTCCAAGGATAACTCACTCATGGGAGGAAGATGATAGTTTATTAACTGGAACTTCTATTATGTTAATGCTGATGTTCTGTGATTAAAATCAGGGACAATTCAAATAAGAGGTTGAGATTTCTTTTTCCATCTCCAACAATTTAGGGCTTTGAAGGTAAGTATAGTTAAACAAAAGATCTATGTGTAGCAGCTTTACCATTTAACCATGCATGATAAATATTAGTGGAGATATGCCCATGTTAATAAGGATTGTATCTCTTTGTTAACTTCAAGCCTACTTGTCTTCTGAAGAGGCACATTGGCACATTGCATGTATATACTCTGTGGTCAGTTCTTGTCACCAGTCTGTGGATTGTAAATGCAATGCATGAGAGATGCCTTGTAAAATAAAAACAATACTACTTTATTTCTTGCCCTCTGAGTCATTAAAGGAAGCAGAGTGTGTTTTGAGGCAGTTTTAATATGTGGGTTTTTTAAATTAAAAAATGACTGTTTATGGTGTATATATGAATTCTCAATTTACTAAAATATTAATTGATAGCTATTTACTGAGCATCTACCATATGCTCAGAATTGTGCTGAACAGAATGAAAGACATAGAAAAGTATATTGAAGGAAAGAGATGGCATTAACATTTTTGGAACAATTGGAGAACAAATTGGCATGATTTGTGATAGACTCTAAGTATGACAGAAGTTCAACTAAGAGAATATCCCAGTGTAGTGAAGCAACGAGGAAAGGTGGGACTTAACTTGATCTTAAATCTGAGACAGAATTGGGATTAAAGACTGGAAAAAACAAAACAAAAAAACATGAACAAAGACCCTCAAATTCAGTAGCTTAAAGGAGACCGAAGATTATTCTCTTGCATAAAAGTCCTCAGGAGAATGGATCTCTATATCATGGGTAGCTCTGCTCCATGTGGTCATTCAGGGGCCCAGGTTTCTTCCATTTGTTGCTCCATAATACCATAGGGCAAAGGTTCTTCAACTGTGGTCCTCAGGAACTTGTTAGAAATTAGCTAGAAACTGAGTAGTAAGTCTATGGGCTCTGGGGCTGAGATCCCAGAACACACTCTCCTTAAGCTGAAGGCTGAAAAGAAGAAAACTGACATTTCCTAAGGGACTATATGATGCAGCAGAAAAGGAATGACTTTGAAAACGTGTGTTTACATTTCAATTCTGCCATTATGCTGTCCATCAGACCCCATTGATTTAATTTTCTTATTTGTCAAATTACTATTCTCCCTGATATTTCAATTTATGTTTTATTTTAAGTAAAGTAAGTGGTACAAGGTTAAACACATAATAAGAGCCAAACAAAAGGTTCTCACTGAACGCCCCCTAAGGGCCAGGCACTTTGCTAGATATCTTACATATGATTTCCTCACAAATATTAGCAATGATACTGTGATTATGATATTTTCACATCAACTTTACAAATAATAAAACCAAAGCTTAATGAATAAGTATCTTGTCCAATATTGTAGTACAAGTAGCAGGAAGAAAACCCAGATTGATCACGCCACAGATTATGTTCTTTTCCATTAGGTTTTCACTTTAGTCTGCGTTTTGGAGTTAATGCCTCTGAGTCATGCAAACTATTGGGCCTTTTGATGGTGACTCAGCAAAGCAACTAAACTCCTACCTCAAGGATATTTTCAAGGGGCTTATGGGTCTAGATTCAACATCCCAATTCCTTTACTTCCAGCAGAAGTTCCTGGTGATGCCATCTCTCTCTGTTTTCCAAGGAGAGCTAACCATATAAGCCACAGAATTTCTCAGGAGGCTTTCCACCTCCAAATCCCATGAGCTTACCAAATTTCACTGGTCTTTGACCTCTTGAAAATAAGTTCAAGTGAAACTCTTGAGTTCCCAAATATTTATTAAGTTCAGATCTATACCTAGTGCTAAGCCAAAGGAAAGCAATTTACATTCCAGTAGCTTTACACTAAATTCTAAATAATCTTACAGTGAAGTGATGCCATTTTTACAATCATCAGCTTTACTCACAGGGAGACCAGAAAACACATACAAATACAAACTTACACGTATTGTTAAGAAACTCATGAAAGTCTCCATATTAACATGTGCTATTTTTATTTTAATCCCAATGTTCCTTGGTATATTGGATAATATTCCATAGTCACAGCTTAATATGGGGTGTTGCTCCTCTTTTACAAGGTGTTAGCAGTGATTACACCATGAAAGCTCCCTTGATAAAATCCCAGTCCATGTCTTCACCCATTTATGGCAATCAGTAGTTTTAGGAGAAAACTACTAATCATCTAAGCCTGAGAAAAGTTGGCTGAGACTGGGGAAGGATTCACTGGGTAACCTTTTGATTATTTTATGACATCTCTTGCATTAATCTTGTATTTAAAAAGCCCAAATAATCACACATATCAATGTCTAAGGGTTCCTAAAAGTGAGAAACTGATTCATGACCACTGACACACACACACACACAGTTGAGTTACACACCAGAACACTAATTTGAACCATAATAATGTCATACATTTGTTCATGTATTTAACATATATTTATTATCTGCCTACTGACAGCCAGACACTATCTCAGATACTACAGACACAGCAGAAAACAGAAAATAAAACAGACATTGTCTTTACCTTCATGGAGACAGCATACTAGTGGGGGAACAGATATTAATCAAATAATCCCCCAAACAGAGCTGTAACAATGACGTGTGCTGCTACAGGAAGGTTCACTATGCCAAGAGAGCCTAGAGATAAAGCAATACAGCTCAGTCTCGAAGTCAGGGAAGGCTTTGAGGAAATGGCCTTGGAGCTGACATCTGCAAAAGGAGTAAACTCAGGGAAGAGGGAGGGAAAGACATTCTACACAGAAAGCTTATAACTGCAAAGGCTATTTTTAAAAAATGCCCAAAACCTTGGAAATAAGGCAAAAGGATAGATGCTTGTCTTTTCAAAGTCACAATGGAGTGCTGGTTAAAAGACTCACCTGAGGATTATTTAATTCTCCAGGGCAGGGCTAGCAAATTTTTTATGTAAAGGTCCAGAGAGTAAATATTTCAAACTTTATTTTAAAACTGAGCCATATATGTTTCTGTGAAGTATTCTTCTTTGTTTGGGGGGATTGTTTGTTTGTTTGTTTTGAGACAAAGTCTCACTATCACCCAGGCTAGAGTCCAGCAGTGCAATCACGGCTCACCATAGCCTTGACCTCCCCGGCCTAAGCCATTCTCCCACCTCAGCTTCCCAAGTAGCTGGGATTACAAGGTGCGTACCATCATGCCCAGCTAATTCTTTTTTATTTTTTGTAGTGACAAGGTCTCACTATGTTTCCCAAGCTGGTCTGGAACTCCTGGGTTCAGGCGATCCTTCTGCTGAGGCTTCCCAAAGTGCTGGGATGACAGGAGTAAGCCATGGTGCCTGGCCCGTTTGGCAGGATTGTCTTCACAATCCTTTAAAAATGTAAAAAAAAAACAGAAAACATCCTATGCTCTCAAGTTGCACAAAAGTAGTCCACAAGCTTCACTTGGCCTGTGGGCCACAGTTCGCCAATCCCTGTTCTACGAGAACCCACCTTTGTTTGCCATTTTCTTTACTATTGACTAAGGCCCAGACTCTGGGAAGTCATGATTAATTTGAAGACATTTTTGTCTGCAAGAGATGCAAATGATTTCTGCTGGTAAAAAAAGAAAATAAAGGTTATGATTTCATAGTGTTGCAGTCCTAATCCATTAACCACTTTTTTACCTAAACTAGCAATCTTATTCTAACTTTTTTTCCTGTGCTGATAAATACACAGTTTTCAAACACTCCTTAAGCCAGCTTATTGGTTTCCTCTTTAATGAGTTAAATAAATCTTTGTACCTGTTTACTTTGTATTTGCATAAGAGCCTTGTTCATCGCCTTTATAAAATGATACTTTGACAGGCCCTATAGCAATAGAGGGGATTGTTTGCACAAGGAATTGAAGACCGGGGTGGCTAGAGCAGAGACAGGAGTGTACATGTGACATGCTAGGAATAGGTGGACAGGTAGTGGCCTGCCCATATAAGGCAGTGTTGACACGTTAAGCAAGTTTGCGTTGAGCTTGAGAACGTTAGAAGACATTGAAGTATTAATCATGTAATCATGTATAGTGGTGTGGGAGCTGTGTGTGTGTGTATGTGTGTGTGTTCATGTTGAGGGGGCAGGGGTGGCCATTCACATAATCATGCCACCCACAGTACAGAGAGCAGACTGAAGGCATCCAGGCTGGAGTTGAGTCCAACCATTAAGAGGCTATTGAAATAGCCCAGGCAAGACAGTAAGGTCCCTTGATAAAGGTTATAGAGATGAGGACAACGATCATATCCGAGCAATATTTGGAGCTTTGTTTTTGGAGAGTTCATAAGAGAGAAGAGCTGCCAAAGATGCTTGGTCATTCTTTCCATCTAGTGGAGCTTAATGTGATCCAAATGTGTTTTGATTCATTGACCATGCAAAGCCACCATCACAGGGATTCAAAACACTTGAAGTCCTCCTTAGAGGCAGCTCATTTCTTCTTTGCTAACATATTTATGTCTCCACATGGAAGCCATATTATATTCAGAAGACTTCTTGGTGAAAAGAAGAGGAGGACTTATGATAGACAGTGGAGACTTGGAAGGATGAGAGGGTGGGAAGCAGTGGATGACGAGAAATTACTTAACGGGTACAATGTATGTTATTTGGGTGATGCATACCCTAAGCCCTGACTTCACCACTATGCAATTTATCCATGCAACAAAATTGCCCTTGTACTCCAAGAATTTATATAAGTGTTTTTTGAAAAAGAAGAAGAGGACTTCTGTGAAGTTAATATCTATTGGCATTGGATTGAGACTGCCAGAGATTTTAATTTGCAGTAATGATTGTCATCCCAGGAATCGAAAAGCCAAAAAGGTAAAGTCAAGTTTATCTCCCAAAGTGTATGTATGTCTCTGCAGCATTGAATTACATTCTAGAGCCCTCCTCTTCAAAGCTTTCATTGCTGATCAGCGTTTTAGGGGTAAAACACTTTTTCTTTAGATGCATGAAAATCTCCACATTAAGTCTCCTCTGGATGTTCTGGGAGCTTTTTTGTCTTTTTCAGCTGACTTTGCCTGTCTCTGCTCTGCTTTCAGAGGGTACTCTTTCTTCATTTTCAGATCCTTGGGGCCGTCTAACTGTAGTCGCCAAGTACTATAGCATTTGTTTTAAATACTGTTCAAACTGGCAGTGCCATCAGCCCACACTATGCACTCCATGCAAAATATCCTTAACAAATTATGGAATGCCTCTAGTAGATAAAACATATTTTAATGAATGAAGAGGTTAGTATTTCATAAACCCAAGAAAAGTGTAAACTGACTTCCACTATCAACAGTTTAAAATCAATTTGGAGGCATTTGGAAAGCATTTTAAAGAGCAACTAGGCATCAATAAAATTTAATTAATTGGTTCTATGGATGCACATGTAAATTGGGTGTTAATTATGCTAGCAATGCTCTTCCATTAAAAATTAAGCTCACGATTAGTAACTGAGAAAAACAAGCCATCATTCTATAAACAAGTCTCATTCTGTTGTATTTGAACCCAACCTTTCGGTAATTAAATCATAACTCTACATTTACTCAGATGAATCTGAGCCCTGATGGATGGATGGTGAGTGAGCCAAGTGATCTTCCCTGGGTTGTTCCATAAAAACAATTGATAACCAAGGAGATAAGTTATGTGCAGTTGAGCTGCCCTTTAATACAGAACTATTGAATTATTGAAAATTCTTTCCTAATTGACACCAAACAAAAGAATGGTCAACAATTGCAAGAGATATAGTGAAGATTAGTGATCATTTCAGAGCTGATGACATTTGAAGATGGAAGGCCTAGAACAAAAGGTTACTAGCTGGAAACTCCAAGTTCTTTCTACAATCCTTCTCCCCTCTCCCCGTCCTCCCTCCCCACACCAAATTCTTGTGTTTAGATAAAAATGCAGTGAGGGTTTTAAAGGTATATTATAGCTAAGCTATCATCCTTTTGTACTTCCTCAATTTATTTTTCTAGACTCCTTGGAAGTCAAAATATAACATAGATCCAGAGTGGGTATCAACTCCCAATGGGCTTCCTTAATTGACAGAGAATTAGAGCTATATTTCAGAATTGGAAAGAATAAAATACTGAAAACACTTTACCCACGCCACTTGGTTTTCTTTTTCCCAATAGATTTTTCCAAGGGAAATTGAGTCCATATGCTCTGATCCATCTTCTCAAGAATCATCAAGATGCTGTTTTATTAGAGCTATTTGATGGGGCATTTTATCTATTTCAATGAGCCCTTTGATGTCCCATTTCTTAGTCTTGGAAAATTGGGTATGGAGAAAAGACAAAGATATACCCTCTCACTCCCCACACCCAAGAAGAAAAAAAAAAAAGGAAATGCTTCTAAGCCACAGAAAAGTTAGGGAAACTGCTCAGGGATTTTCCTAACTGACTAAATTACAATGCCTTGGCTTAAAAAAAATAGAAAATGAAACATCAGAAGAGCTTTAGCAATAAGGGTTCTGCTTTAGGTCGCCTTTTAAGAGGATGTCCTCATTTTGTTTTGAGACTGGCCTTTCTCATCTATTTTGCCTTTCTAAAATGCTGTGGTGAGGGGGTGGCTGGTACCTGGTGGGAGAGAGATTCCCATGCATAGAAAAACATTTAAGGAAGGAGGAAGCAGCCGTATTTGGAAGACTTTGAATTTCTGCATCTCATTGTATTTTATTTCTATTGGTCTTTCACGAGACTAAGGCTTCCATCCTGGATTGTGTGTCATGCAGAGACCATGGAGCTCAGGCAAATTTGAATCACTGTCTTGACCATCATTTAATTATATCATATGCGTAGAAACCGATGCATGCTTCTGTGTACAAACATACATGTGAGTATGTATATGTGCTTGTTCCCATGCACACATGCTGCTCCCAAACAGTGCCTTTGAATCAAGACCCAGTCATCATATTTGAAGAGAAAAGAAATATCCCTGACCATGCTGGGACTTACACTGCTTCACAGAGGTACTGCAGACTTCGTTTCTTCATCTGTTCATAAAAGTTCTGTTGACCCATTGTCTATAGAACTGGGTAGGAGTAACAGATTGAAAGATTTACATAGTCTTTTGGTAATCTGGTGAAACAAAGACTATTCATTACCTTTTTCTTTTAGCCCAAGTCTATTCTGCATGCCTCCTGTGTGACTATTTCTGTGCTAACTGCTAAAGTGCATGGTGTAGAAGAAAGACTGTTTTATCTGCCAGTAGTCAGAGTGGAGGGGGAAAGGAAGCAAGCGATAAAGCCCAAAACAGTTAGAAGATTGTCTGGGAATGTGTTTTGGCAAAATTGTGAACATTTATACAAATGAAAGGTCATAATCACTCAATGTGCAAAACATTTTAAGGAGATCAACAGGTTAACTTACAATGTTATTGCAACAAGATTACTATGAAAGTGAGATGAGTGAGGTGCCTTGGGCACAAAATTTAAGGAAGTGCTCACTCTCAGCCATCAACCCTGTACTTGCGGGACTGACAGTGAGCACCTTATTCTCATAAAGTGAGGGAAATTATCACCCACTTTACAGTTGAAGAAACTGAGGCTTGGGGCTGGGGGAGTGGCTCAAGAAACATTTTTACTAAATGACCAATTCAGGATTGTATTATCCTATTTTCACATCGCTATAAAGAACTACCTGAGACTGGGTAATTTAAAAAGAAAACAGGTTTAATTGACTCACAGTTCCACATGGCTGGGGAAGCCTCAGGAAACTTACAGACATGGAAGAAGGTGAAGGGGAAGTAAGCACCTTCTCACAAGGCAGCCAGTAGGAGAGAGAGAGAGCAAGGAGGGGAGTGAAACACTAAACCCATCAGATATTATGAGAACTCACTATCACAAGAAAAGCAAAAGGGAAATTAGTCCCAGTGATCCAACGGTCTCCCATCAGACCCCTCCTGTGACACATGGGGATTACTATTTGGGATGAGAATTGGGTGGGAACACAGAGCCAAACCATTTCAAGGGTTTTGGGTTTCCAGAGATTGCCTCTTTACCACCATGGATGCTGAGTGATGACCTTCAGCTGCTTAGAAAAGGTGGCTTAGAGATGGAAAGTAGAAAAAGTAGGGAAGGAAGGGCATCTGGAGAGGAGAAGGGAAAATAACATATATGACAAGCCAGACAGTGCCAAGAAAGAAAAGAATCCCCATGCTGCCAGATGGGATGAGGAAAAGAGATTGCACACAGTCCTAGGGTAACTGGAGTTGTACGGGCTTCTGGGCAGCCCTTCTACTGATCAGAGAGTCTTTCTTCTTTCCTCATGCCAGCTACCCAAACCAAGGAGAATACCAACATGAATTGTCTTTCCACCTGTTGTGTGGGGCCAGCAATTATTTTTTTAGCTTGACATGTTAACCCATCTGCTCCCTGTGGCCCTGGGATGCTCTGCCATCCCTCGTGGCTGCCAGTTCACTTACGGTAGACTTATGGCAGAGGGATGTCAATTTTGCTTGAACTGCTCAATCACTGCTGACATTTCGTTAATCACCCTATGAACTTCTCAAGCCTGAAGTAGCAGCAACTTGTGCCCTTGAAAACTGAACAGAAAACAACCGTATTGATTTTCTACTATCAACAAGAAAAAGACAATTTCTCTTTGCCGAGAATGTTCATAATGCATTTCACACCACTTATTCTTGGCAGTCCACCTCTTCCTGATATATTGTTGGGCCTCTTTAAACCCCTGCTGCTTTAGACTCTGCTAGAATTAACCCTGAAATGCCAGCACCATCTCAAGGCCTTCCAGTTCCTGGATAGAAATGTTCATCAGTGCTGAATTGACAGCCTACTTAGGCAAGGGAGCTGTGATCATTTAGAAATTACAAAGCAACTCAGGCCTGGGTGAGGGGTTTGGGGTTGGGACCATAGGAATCTTTTTTAGTAAAATTCTCTTTTAAAAGAACATATCTCTTTGGTTTATTAAGCACTAATGATGTCCATATGAGATTTTGGAGATATATCAGCATATACACTGACCAAACTGATTGAATAGGAAGTAATTTTCAGTAATTTTTACCACTCATGCAACCATTCTTGCTAACTCAAGGCCCAAGATTTCACTTGTGAATGATTATTCCAAATTACCAGGACTTTCTTTCCTTTTTCAACCTGCATTAAAAAAAAAAAAAAAAAAAAAAAAAAAAAAAAAAAAAAAAAAAAAACTATCAGGCATGCCCTAATAGTTCCATTTTTTTTTTTGACATTTCCAACATACCAAAAAGAGACTGCAAGGAACCGAAAGAGATTCAAGAAGCTTGAAAAAGCAAGCCTGACCCACTGGGACAACTGTAGTGTCAAAAGCAGTCAATATTTATGCCTAGCAACCTTGACAATATCCTTTTAATTAAAATCAATGGAGAAATAAAACATGCATTAGAATGCACGTGGGATCACTCACCTCATGAGACAGAGAAGGAAGGCTCTGATATTATGCATGGTGTGACTATGACAAGACACTGGATCTTCTGTTTGAGACATGGCTTCTGGTATTTGCAATTAGATCTCTTCTTTTGATGGTTGTTTTCATTCAGTGTTATTATTTTCGTTTTTAGTTGTTTGTCGGTTTCTCATTTGGTGCAACTTTCTTGAGACACATATTAAAAAACATACACAAAACAATCTTAGCTGGGTGTGGTGGCTCACTCCTGCAATCCCAGGAGTTTGGGAGGCCAAGGAGAGAAGGTTTCTTGAGCCCAGCAGTTCGAGACCAGCCTGGCCCACATGGCGAAACCTCATCTCTACTAAAAATGCAAAAATTAGCCCTGGGCGGGGGTTGGTGGGCACCTGTAATCCTGGCTACTCAGGAGGCTGAGGCAGGAGAATTGCTTGAACCCAGGAGGCAGAGGTTGCAGTGAGCTGAGATCATGCCACTGCACTCCAGCCTGGGTGATAGAGCAAGACTCTGTCTCAAAAAAAGAAAAGAAAAAAGAAAGAGATTTAAAAAATTTGTTGGATTTGATGGCACATGCCTGTAGTCCTAGCTACTTGGTAGGCTGAGGTAGGATCACCTGAGCTTATTGAGGCTGCAGGGAGCTATGATTGTGCCAGTTTGGGTGACAGGGCAAGATCCTGTCTCAAAACAAAAAAAATTAGAGTAGAAACTTCTTATAAAGTCAGATAATATACTTATCAGGTACAAACTATGACCTAGATTTGATGTGGCAATTGAAAAAAATAGGGAAGGAGACCACAGACTTTAGGAGAATGGTGTTCTCTTGGTAGCTCTGCCTCCAACTAGCCGTATGACCTTGAGGGGTGTGTGGGGGCATCATGGGCAACATCTTTGAGTCTCAGCTACCCCTTCTCTAAAATGAAATGGTTAGTCTCAATTCTATGAGTTTCTTTTGGCTCCCTGTAAACGTTCTATTAGACCAGTGATTTTTAAAATAATAGCAACTACTCTTCATTGAACACTCCCCATGTGTAACACAAGAATCCTCTCAGTCAATCTTTACCGCAAACCTATGAGATAGCAGGTCCCATTATTGTTTCCATTTTATGGATGTGGAAACTGAAGCTGAAGAGATGGAGCCATTCTCTCATGTACCAGCTGGCTGAAGTGTGAGTGTATTCAAAGGCTATGCACATCAACATTGTCTCACACCACCTCCCTGGAGTCTGTGGAAGGTAGAAGGGGCTTAGGTCCGAAAGATGCCCCTAGTTTCCCTCTGCAGACTTTGAAGGGTCTTCTGACTGTGCCTTCCAGCTAGCAGATTTCTCTAGAGCTCGCTTGGCTTGGGGACACTTCACTTAACCTCAGGCCACTTCCACTGCTGCAGAGTTCACCTAACCTGAACTGGGACAACTTTTCTATACATCCAGATTTTGTTTCAAAGGCTCTCATGCAGGCAGGCTTAACAATGACAAGTTAAGTTTCCTAAGAATAGAAGGCAATTTAACACTGTCCTCTCTGGCAGGGCCAGGCAGATTAACCATCAGATATCAGCACTTTATAAAATCCAAGCATCACAGAGGTATTTTTGTTTGTTTGCTTTTCTCATGTGGCTGGGCTCCTCTCAGATTGCAAAGAACTGCTTCTCTGGAGCTTGCAGGACGACTGTCATGTTGTTAAAAGCTTCCCTTCCTTATCTCACTTCCTAATCGCCAAAGAGGGATTTGAGAGCCTTCAACACTGGTTTTTCCTCTTCAAGGATCTGCTAGTGCTGGACTAATTAATGGAAAGGCCCGGAGATGAGTTCCTTCAAAAATTATGGAATGTTCTAATCAGACGGGTAAGCAAAAAGCTTGACCTCTAGGTCAGAGGGTCACTCTCAAATAATACGATGGATTCAACTATTACTGTCATTTTATGTTACTCCAAAAGGGTGAGAACAGAGGTTAAAGTAGGCCCTGAGGGGCAAAGCGATGCCCATGTTTCTGCTATAGAAGTGATCAGTTAAAGAACATTCTTCATGTATCCCCAAAGTCTCCAAAACCTGGCTCTGCTTGTAAGCAGTTCTTACCTTGTCAGTTTCCATTACTGGAAAATGTTTCACCAGTTCTCTCTTCCATGTGCCTTCCTGTCACTGTTGCTGGGGCTTCCTCCCTGTCTCCATCAAACTCACTGCTTCCCCCCTCCACCTAGTATTAACCCCCAATTCCCCAAAGTTCTTGTTCACTTGTTAGTACTTATTTTAATTATAAAATATTTGAAATATATGTTTGTAAGTTTGGAAAGTTTCTCCTGTAGAGAAGATGGAGCAAATAAACATTTCACTATTCTTTGCTAATTACAGCTAAAACATCCTTGGGCATTATATATGAAACCAACATACAAAGACTGTAAAAGTTTAAGAGAAGAAGGCAGATAAGCTAGAGACTTTAGGACCCACAGAACAATGTGGTGGCCAAGTTCCCTGGGCTTTCTCTTTGCCTCATATACCCCAGACTTGAAGCTGAAGAAGCCAGCACCCTGGAATGGTCAATGGATACAGATGAAAACGGCAATAATAACAAGTCTCTGTTTCTAGCCAAAGTGATGGCAGCACATGATGGCTGCAGCAGAGAGGCACGGCTGGGGCTGCACACTCCATGGAGCCAGTGGAAGCCCCATGCCTTCTGAGTTGGGGCAGGAGCTCCTAGGGTACTGCTGCAGCTGCCCAAACCACAGACTGCAGACCCAAACTGCAGCTGTAGCCGCCCAAACTGTGGCTGTGAATCCGAGTTTCTCTGTGCTCTTGGGGGGAACCAGTAGTAGGTGGGATCTGCCCTCCTGGGTGCCCAACCCACGGCTGCAGACCTGGGCCTCCCATTCCACAGAGTATACAGGAGCTGGGGACAAGTGGAAGCCCTGCCCCTTCCAAGTTTGCAGAGCAGAAGCTCCCTGAGTGCTGCTACAGCAGCCCTCCCAGGCACAAGGCCTGGGCATCTCTGCAGCCTGTGCCCTCAGGGCCCAGGAAGGGCCTCCCAACCCCTGTAGGCTCAGCAGTGTCTGCTCCTGCTGTCTGGCCTCTCTCCTTTCCCTGTGCCAACTCCAATCTTGGAGCAGGGTTGGCACTGTGTGCCAGGGGCCATGAATGGCAGCAGGAGTCAAATAGATCCCTGGGTGGAAAACAATAGTCCAGGGTAAGGCCTCACCTTCAGGCCAAGGAGAGGCTGAAGGCTGGGGGCTTGACTGCCAGTCCACAGACCAGAATAGGGAGTTGTAGTGCCTCCTGCTGCCTGCCTGTTGTCACCTGTGTATCAGTCTGCATGCACTTCCTCCCCTCTGAGGTCCATAAAAGCCCCAGGTTGAGCCAGAGCAGGGCAGAGGGCAGAGGACAGAGAGATGACAGGATGACCAGCTGCAGAGAGGAGCTACCCTCTCTGCTGAGAGTTTCAGAGACCTACAGAGGTCTGAATGACCAGCCTGCAGAGAGGAGCTACCCTCTCCAGGGCCTCCTCTCTGCTGAGAGCTGAACACTTGGCAGGACGACCTGCCTACAGAGAGGAGCTACCCACTGCAGGTCTCCTCTGAGCTGTTCTAACACTAAATAAAGCTCCTCTTCATCTTCTTCACCCTTCACTTGTCTATGTACCTCATTCTTCCTGGATGCCAGAAACTCTATCTTGTCTACAAAAACTCACTTCCTTGATAATGCTATAAGTATATTAAAAACAAAATAGTGGGAAAATACATCATGTAAATATTAAAACAAAATAGAGCAGAAGTAGCTATACTAATGTCATATAAATTAGACTTCAGAGCAAAAAAAAATTATCAGAGGTGGAGAATTACACCATATAATGATAAAAGGGTCAATTCACCAAGAAGATGTAGCAATCCTAAATGAGTTACAAAATAACAGAGCTACAAAATACCTGAAATATAATCAATCACAGGAAGATGAAGTTAAAATCTTCAAACACTTGAAGACTAAAAGACACACTTTTCTTTTAAATAATCCATGAATCAAACAGGAATTCTCATGGGAAATAAAAAAAGGTCAAACTGAGTAAGGATGAAAATATCACATCATAATTTGTAGAAAACAATTAAAGCAGTGGTGAGAGAAAAGTTTACAGCATGAATTATCTATATTAGAAAAGAGTGAAATTCTCAAATAACCTAAGTTCCCACTTTAATAAGCTAGAAAAAGAACTGCAAAGTATATCCAAAGCATGATAATGAAAGAAATATTAAAAATAATAGCAGAAATCAATGAGATTAGAAACAGAAAAACAATATTGGAAATCCTTACAACTTACAGATGGTTCTTGGAAAAGATCAGTAAAATTGTCAATCCTCCAACAAGACCAACACAAATTACCAATATCAGAAATTAAATAAGGAATATCATATAGACTCTGTGGACTTCAAGAGAATAGTAAGGAAATACTAGAAACATCTCTAGCCACATAAATTTGACAACTTAGATAAAAATGGAGCAATTCCACAAAAGTACAAAGTATTGTATCATCTAATATGAAATAGAAATTTGAATAAAACTATAACTATTAGGAAATTGAGCTAATCATTTTAAAGCTGCCCCTCGCCCAACTCTTCTCCCCCAAAACCCGCCCTCCCATCAAAGTACGTTGTTCCAGATGGTTACACTGGAAAATTCTAGCAAACATTTAAGGGAGAACTAACACTATTTCTACCTAAACACTGCCAAAAATAAAAATAAAAATAGAAAAGGAGTAAACACTGCTGTATCCATTTTATGAAGCTAGTATTACCCTGATATCCAAATTTAACCAAGACAGTACAGAAACAAAAACTACAGAGCAATATCCCTCATAAATGTAGATGCAAAAATCCTTAAGAGAATATTAGCAATTAGAATTTAGCAATATATAAAAAGAATTATACCCCATGGTCATTGGGGATTATTCCAAGGAAGAAAGGCTGGCTAGCTCAATTTTTAAAAACCAGTCAGTGTAATCCATCACATTAACAAGTGAAAGAAGTAAATTTATATGATTATATCAGTCAATGTGTAAAAAGTATTTGACTAAATTCAACACTCATTTCTGATTTTAAAAATCACTTTTATAAAATTAGAAATAGAGGAAAGTACATCAATTGATAATGTGAAAAAATCTATACTTAATATTATATTTAACTGTGAATGACTAAATACTTTCCTCTCTGATTGGGAAAAAGTCAAAGATTTTCACTCTCCCCCCTCGTATTAAACATAGTGCTGGTAGTTCTAGCCAATACAATAAAGCAGGAAAAGAGATAATAAATAAATCTGGCAAAGTTGCAGGATACAAGATCCACTTACAAAACTCAATTATATTTCTGTATGCTAATAATAAAAAGATAGTCACCAAAACTAAACAT
This sequence comes from Symphalangus syndactylus, assembly GCF_028878055.3. Taxonomy (NCBI): domain Eukaryota; kingdom Metazoa; phylum Chordata; class Mammalia; order Primates; family Hylobatidae; genus Symphalangus; species Symphalangus syndactylus. Next base: position 42,314,011 of record NC_072433.2, read on the forward strand.
ACAATACCATTTACAATTACTTGAGAATAATTTAAATGATTAATTATAAATCTGACAAAATACGTACAGGACTTTAATGCTGAAAACTGTAAAACACAGAAGAAAAAAGTCAAAGAAGATCTAAACAAATGGCAAGACGTATCACGGATATGGGTTGAAAGACTCAACATAAAAATGTCAATACTCCCCAAATGGGTGAACAGGTTTAACCTAATTTTTATCACAATGTCAATAATACTTTTTGTAGATATAAACTAGATTATTCTAAAATTTATATGTAAGTGCAAATAAACTAGAATACTTTTTCAATAAATGCTGCTAGACCAGTGGACACCCATAAACAAACAAACAAACAAAAACAAGAAAAATCAAAAGAATCTTGATCTAAGGCTTATAATTTATACAAAAAAAAATCATAAAGAGTGATGCCAGCAAAAATGGTGGCATTAGAGCCACCAAAAGTTTGTCCCTTTATAAAAGAGCAATGAAAAAGCTAAGAAAAAAAAGTGGTCAGAATCAGCTTTTTCAGAACTCTGGAAATTAACCAAAGGCTTGCAGCAACCCAAGAGATGTTTAGGCAAGAAAAATTGCTGAATCTTAATAAGAACAATGAGCTTTGTGGCATTTTAACTTATATTTGTCCCATTAACCACTCTCCAGCTCTTTGTTAGCCTAGAAAAATAAAAGCATTGAATCCCAGCACCAGAGGAAACAGAGCTACAATATTCCCTAAAAATGTATTGTTTCATCTGTGTAAAGGCTTCCTAAAATACCCAACTGGAAAGGCTGGTGTTTTGGTAGGGCTTACTCAAATTTGCCCAATGCTAAACACCTCTTTCTGGGGGCATTTGTCAAATGTCTTAACACCACAGCTGCCTCAAGTGATGGATAACAGTTGGGGCAAACAATAAACTAACAAAAAAGCTTTACTGGAAAATCTGAAAAGTGAAATACTTTTAGGGTCTTTGACATATTTCTGAGAAGCTAGAAGTCTACATATATGACCAGGGCTGTGCACAGCTGTGTATATGCTTATGAAAGACCAGAGTAGGTCCTAATCTCTCAGAGACTTGACTGCCCTCAAGTCTCTGCCCAAGCAGGAAGTGAAGGCTAAGGCAGAGTTGTAATCACCTGGCTGAGTGTTAAAGGCATTCCCCACCATCTACACAGAGCCACTTAAGAAAGACTGGGAGACATATTAGCTCTAGGCCTTTAAGGAAATTTTTGTCCAATCATTAGCTGACCATGAAGCTAATTGAATAGAGATTTCAATGACCACACATTACAAAGATACAGACTTTACAGAATTAGTTCAGAGGCATGAAAACAAAAAAACAGTAACAACTACAACAGGAAGCAACAACAGATCTTGGGGAATAGGGATGGTCTGATTTGCAGATTCACACATTTATATAATTGGAAATGTGTTCTTTTCAACAAAAAATTATAAAGCCTGTAAGTAAACAAGAACTTATGACCCTCACATAGAAAAGAAATATGCAATCTATAGAAACCATCCCACAGAAAGCTCAGGGGCCAGACTTACAAGAAAAAGACTTTAAATCAGCCATTTTAAATGTTTGAAAAGCTAAAAGAAGTCATGTCTAAAAAACTAAAGGAAAGTATGTAAATAATGTTTTACCAAATAAAGACTATCAATAAAGAGATTGAAATGATAAGAAATCAAATTGAAATTTGGGGATTGAATAGTAATTTTGTAAACTAAAGTAAAACTAACATAAAAAATTCACTGGAAAGTCTCAATAGCAGATTTCAGCATGCAAAAGAATAAGTCAACTTGAAAGTAGGTAAATTGAGATTATCCAGGCTAACAAACAGAAAGAAGAATGAATAAAAATAAACAATCCAGCAAAGACTTATGGGACTTGATTGTTGTACACTATCAAGTGTACAAACATGCATAATGGAAGTCTTAATGGGAAAACAGAGAGAGAAAGGGGTAAAGAAAATATTTGAAGAAATAATGCTGAAAAACTTCCCTCATTTTATGAAAAACATTAATTTACTCATTGAAAAAGCTCAGTGAACTCCAAGTAGCATATACTAAAAGAGATCAACACCTAGACTCATTATAATCAAATTACAAAATTCAAAGACAAAGAGAGAATCTTGGAAACAGGCAAGAAACAATTTATTATGTATAAAAGACCCTCAGTAAGATTAACAGCTGGTTCCTTAGCAGAAACCATGGAGACCAGAAAATATTGAGATGACATTTTTGAAAGAATAAAATGTTGACCAGGTTTTTTATATCTGATCAAACTTCATAGAGAAAGGAGAAATTAAGAATTCCCAGATAAAGAAAAACTCACAGAACTTGTCACCAGCAGACCTGCCTCACAAGGAATACTAAAAGCAGCCCTTCTGGCTGAAATACAAGGACACCAGACAGTAACTTGAATCCACAATAAACAGAACACCAGAAAAGCAACTACACAGATGAAGATAAAGTATGAATGTATTTTCTGTTTTCAACCTGATTCAAAAGACAACTTCATAATGCAATAAATCTAAAGAAGGGTGCATACTATATAAAGATTTAACTTACGAAAATAACAGCAAAATAGGAGAAGAGGAATGAAGCCACATATAAGCAAGTTTTAATATTCTATTTAAATTCAGTTGGTATTAAAACAAATCAATTTTTTTATAAATTAAGATATTGATGGTAATATTCAGGACAATCGCTAAGAAAATAATTCAAAAATATGTAGTAAAGAAAACAAGAAACTTTAAATGGCACACAAGAAAATATTTATTTAACACAAATGGAGACAACAGTGGAGGAACTGACGAAGAAAAAAGAAAGACATATAGAAGACAAATAACAAAATGGCACCTGAAAATCCTATCCTATCAGTAATTACATTTTAATGGATTAAAGTTTCTAATTAAAAGTCAGATAATAAATGGTGCTCGAAAAACTAGATATCCACATGCAGAAGAATAAAGCAAGACATCTATCTTTCACCATACACAAAAATCAATCAACTCAAAATGGATTAAAGATTTAAATGCAAGACCTCAAATGGTAAAACTACTAGAAGGAAACATTGGAAATGTGCTTCATGACATTGGTATGGGCAAATAATTTTTGGATAAGACCCACAAAGGGAAGCCCATCAGACTAACAGCAGATCTCTGCAGAAACCCTACAAGCCAGAAGAGAGTGGGGGCCAATATTCAACATTCTTAAAGAAAAGAATTTTCAACCCAGAATTTCATATCCAGCCAAACTAAGCTTCATAAGTGAAGGAGAAATAAAATACATTACAGACAAGCAAATGTTCAGAGACTTTGTCACCACCAGGCCTGCCTTAAAAGAGCTCCTGCAGGAAGCCCTAAACATGGAAAGAAATAACTGGTACCAGCCACTGCAAAAACAGGCCAAATTGTAAAGACCATTGATGCTATTAAGAAACTGAATCAATTAATGGGCAAAATAACCAGCTAACATCATAATGACAGGATCAAATTCACACATAACAATATTAAGCTTAAATGTAAATGGGCTAAATGCTCCAATTAAAAGACACAGACCGGCAAATTCGATAGAGTCAAGACCCATCAGTGTGTTGTATTCAGGAGGCCCATCTCACATGCAAAGACACACATAGGCTCAAAATAAAGGGATGGAGGAAGATCTACCAAGCAAATGGAAAGCAAAAAATAGCAGGGGTTGCAATTCTAGTCTCTGATAAAACAGACTTTAAACCAACAAAGATCAAAAGAGACAAAGAAGGCCATTATATAATGGTAAAGGGATCAATTCAACAAGAAGAGCTAACTACCCTAAATATATATGCACCCAATACAGGAGCACCCAGATTCGTAAAGCAAGTCCTTAGAGACCTACAAAGAGACTTAGACTCCCACACAATAATAATGGGAGACTTAAACACCTCACTGTCAATATTAGACAGCTCAATGAGACAGAAGGTTAACAAGGATATCCAGGACCTGAACTCAGCTCTGCAACAAGCAGACCTAATAGACATCTACAGAACACTCCACCCCAAATCAACAGAATATACATTCTTCTCAGCACCACATCACGCTTATTCTAAAATTGACCACATAGTTGGAAGTAAAGCACTCCTCAGCAAATGTAAAAGAACAGAAATCACAACAAACTGTCTATCAGACCACAGTGCAATCAAATTAGACCTCAGGATTAAGAAGCTCACTCAAAACTGCACAACTACATGGAACCTAACAACTTGCTCCTGAATGACTCCTGGGTAAATAACGAAATGACGGCAGAAATAAAGATGTTCTTTGTAACCAATGAGAACAAAGACACAATGTACCAGAATCTCTGTGACCCATTTAAAGCAGTGTGTAAAGGGAAATTTATAGCACTAAATGCCCACAAGAGAAAGCAGGAAAGATCTAAAATCGACACCCTAACATCACAATTAAAAGAACTAGAGAAGCAAGAGCAAACAATTCAAAAGCTAGCAGAAGGCAAGAAATAACTGAGATCAGAGCAGAACGGAAGGAGATAGACATACAAAAAGCCCTTCAAAAAATCAATGAATCCAGGAGCTGTTTTTTTGAAAAGATCAACAAAATTGGTAGACCACTAACAAGACTAATAAAGAGGAAAAGAGAGAAGAATCAAATAGATGCAATAAAAAATGATAAAGGGGATATCACCACCAATCCCACAGAAATACAAACTACCATCAGAGAATACTAGAAACACCTCATGCAAATAAACTAGAAAATCTAGAAGAAATGGATAAGTTCCTGGACACATACACCCTCCCAAGACTAAACCAGGAAGAAGATGAATCTCTGAATAGACAAATAACAGGCTCTGAAAATGAGGCAATAATTAATAGCCTACCAACCAAAAAAAGTCCAGGACCAGATGGATTCACAGCCAACTTCTACCAAAGTTACAAAGAGGAGCTGGTTCCATTCCTTCTGAAACTATTCCCATCAATAGAAAAAGAGGGAATCATCCCTAACCCATTTTATGAGGCCAACATCATCCTGATACCAAAGCCTGGCAGAGACACAACAAAAGAAGAGAATTTTAGACCAATATCCCTGATGAACATCAATGCAAAAATCCTCAATAAAAAACTGGCAAATCAAATCCAGCAGCACATCAAAAAGCTTATCCACCACGATCAAGTCAGCTTCATCCCTGGGATGCAAGGCTGGTTCAACATACGCAAATCAATAAATGTAATCCATCACATAAACAGAACCAATGACAAAAACCACATGATTATCTCAATAGATGCAGAAAAGGCCTTCGACAAAATTCAGCAGCCTTTCATGCTAAAAACTCTCAATAAACTAGGTATTGATGGAACATATCTCAAAATAATAAGAGCTATTTATGACAAACCCACAGCCAATATCATACTGAATGGGCAAAAACTGGAAGCATTCCCTTTGAAAACCGGCACAAGACAGGGATGCCCTCTCTCACCACTCCTATTCAACATAGTGTTGGAAGTTTTGGCCAGAGTAATGAGGCAAGAGAAAGAAATAAAGGGTATTCAATTAGGAAATGAGAAAGTCAAATTGTCCCTGTTTGCAGATGACATGATTCTATATTTAGAAAACCCCATCGTCTTAGCCCAAAATCTGCTTAAGCTGATAAGCAACTTCAGCAAAGTCTCAGGATACAAAATCAATGTGCAAAAATCACAAGTATTCCTACACACAAGTAACAGACAAACAGAGAGCCTAATCATGAGTGAACTCCCATTCACAATTGCTACAAAGAGAATAAATAACCTAGGAATCCAACTCACAAGGGATGTGAAGGACCTCTTCAAGGAGAACTACAAACCACCAATCAACGAAATAAAAGCAGACACAAACAAATGGAAGAATATTCCATGCTCATGGATAGGAAAAATCAATATCGTGAAAATGGCCATACTGTCCAGAATAATTTGGAGATTCAGTGCCATCTCCATCAAGCTACCAGTGACTTTCTTCACAGACTTGGAAAAAACTACTTTAAAGTTAATATGGAACCAAAAAGAGCCTGCACTGCCAAGACAATCCTAAGCAAAAAGAACAAAGCTGGAGGCATCACACTACCTGACTTCAAACTATAGTACAAGGCTACAGTAACCAAAACAGCATGGTACTGGTACCAAAACATATATCTAGACCAATGGAACAAAACAGAGGCCTCAGAAATAATACCACACATCTACAACCATCTGATCTTTGACAAACCTGACAAAAACAAGAAATGGGGAAAGGATTCCCTATTTAATAAATGGTGCTGGGAAAACTGGCTAGCCATATGTAGAAAGCTGAAACTGGATCCTTTCCTTACACCTTATACAAAAATTAATTCGAGATGGATTAAAGACTTAAATGTTAGATCTAAAACCGTAAAAAACCTAGAAGAAAACCCAGGCAATACCATTCAGGACATAGGCATGGACAAGGACTTCATGACTAAAACACCAAAAGCAATGGCCACAAAAGCCAAAATAGACAAATGGGATCTAATTAAACTAAAGAGCTTCTGCACAGCAAAGGAAACTACCATCAAAGTGAACAGGCAACATACAGAATGGGAGAAAATTTTTGCAATCTACCCATCTGACAAAGGGCTAATATCTAGAATCTACAGAGAACTCAAACAAATTTACAAGAAAAAATCAAACAACCCCATCAAAAAGTGGGCAGAGGATATGAACAGACACTTCTCAAAAGAAGACATCTATGCAGCCAACAGACACATGAAAAAATGCTCATCATCACTGGTCATCAGAGAAATGCAAATCAAAACCACAGTGAGATGCCATCTCACACTAGTTAGAATGGCAATCATTAAAAAGTCAGGAAACAACAGATGCTGGAGAGGATGTGGAGAAATAGGAAGGCTTTTACACTGTTGATGGGAGTGTAAATTAGTTCAACCATTGTGGAAGACAGTGTGGCGATTCCTCAAGGATCTAGAACTAGAACCATTTGACCCAGCAATCCCATTAGTGGGTATATACCCAAAAGATTATAAATCATGCTACTATAAAGACACATGAACATGTATCTTTATTGCAGCAATGTTCACAATAGCAGACTTGGAATCAACCAAAATGTCCATCAATGGTAGACTGGATTAAGAAAATGTGGCACATACACACCATGGAATACTATGCAGCCATAAAAAGGATGAGTTCATGTCCTTTGCAGGGACATGGATAGAGCTGGAAACCATCATTCTCAGCAAGCTATCACAAGGACAGAAAACCAAACACCACATGTTCTCACTCATAGGTGGCAATTGAACAATGAGACTTGGACCCAGGGCAGGGAACATCACACACCGGGGCCTGTCAGGGAGTAGGGGGCTGAACTAGGGATAGCATTAGGAGAAATACCTAATGTAAATGATGAGTTGATGGTTGCAGCAAACCAACATAGCACATGTATACCTATGTATACAAACCTGCACGTTGTGTACATGTACCCTAGAATTTAAAGCATAATTTAAAAAGAAACATATATATGGATAAGACCTTAAAAGCACAGGCTGGGAGCAGTGGCTCATGCCAGTAATTCCAACACTTTGGGAAGCCGAGGTGGGTGAATCACCTGAGGTTGGGAGTTCAAGACCAGTCTGTCCAACATGAAGAAACCCCATCTCTACTAAAAATACAAAATTAGCCAGGTGTGGTAGTGCATGCCTGTAATCCCAGCTACTCGGGAGGCTAAGGCAGGAGAATCACTTGAACCCAGGAGGTGGAGGTGGAGGTGAGCTGAGATTACGCCATTGCACTCCAGCCTGGGCAACAAGAGTGAAACAAGAGTGAAACTCTGTCTCAAAAAACAAAACTAAACAAAAAAAACAGGCAGTAAAAATAAAAATAGACAAATAGGATTCTATTAAACTAAAAATCTTCTGCACAATAAAGGAAACAATCAATAAAGTGAAGAGACAACCTACAGAATAGGCTAAAACTATGCATCTGACATATATTCTAATATTCAGAATATATAAGGAGCTCAAATAATTCAACAGCAAAACAACCAAATAATTCAATTTAAAAATGGCCTAAAGGTCTCAATAGATATTTCTCAAAAGAAGACAGAGAAACAGTCCACAAGTACATGAGAAAATGCTCAACAACACTAATCATCGGGCAAATACAAATCAAAACTACAATGGGATATCACCTCTCCCCATTTAGAATGGTCACTATCAAAAAGACAAAAAATAACAAATGTTGGCATGGATGTGAAGAAAGGGGAATACTTACACACTGCTGGTGGGAATGTAAATTGGTATAGCCAGTGTGGAAAATAGTATGAAGTTTCCTCAAAAAATTAAAAGTAGAAATATAAAATCTAGCAATCCCACTACTGAATATTTATCTAAAGGAAATGCAATTAGTATGTCAGAGTATGAATTCTTATATTTATTGCAGCATTATTTACAACAGTCAAGATATGGACTCAACCTAAGTGTCCATCAATTGATGAATAAATAAATAAAATGTATATATACACAATGGACTACTATTCAGCCATGAAAAGAAGGAAATCCTGTCCCTCATGGCAACATAGATAAACCCGGAGGACATTATGTAAAGTAAAATAAGCCAGACACAGAAAGACAAATACTGAAAGATCTCACTTATATGTGGAATCTAAAGAAATTGATCTCACTGAAGTAGAGAATAGGAAAGTGGTTACCAGATGCTGGGGAGAGTAACAGGAAGGGGAATATGGAGAGATTGGTCTATGTGTACAAAGTTACAGTTAGAGATAAGGAACAAGCTCTGATGTTCTATCACACACGAGGGTAACTATGGTTGATAATTTTGTATTATACATTCCAAAGTAGCTAGAAGAGAGGATTTTGAATGTTCTCACCACAGAGAACAATAAAATGTATGAGGTAGTGGCTATGCTAAATACCCTGATTTAATTATTATACAATGTATAGGTGTATCAAAACATTACACTGTACCCCATAAATATGTACAATTACGTCAATTAAAATAAATGAAGTTTTAAAGGCAGAAATTGGGAGAATGAATATTTTAAAATTAACAAAGCATATATGTACCTAACAACAAAGCCTCAAAATACATAAAGCAAAGTCTGACAGATTTGAAGGGACACACACAATTCAACTGTAATAGTTAGACACTTCAATCCCTCACTTTCAATAACAAATAGAACAACTAGACAGATCATCAAGGAAATAGAAAATTTGAACAACACTATTAGCCAACTAGAACTAACAGACATCTAGAGAGGACTGCAGCCAACAACAGCAGAATACACATTCTTCTCAAATGCATATAAAACATTTTCCAGGCTAGACCATAAGTTAGGATGACCATAAAACAAGTGTCAATATGTTTAAAAGAGTTGAGGTCAAAGTATGTGTTACAGCCCCAATGAAATTGAATTAGAAGGCCAGATGTGGTGGCTCACACCTGTAATCCCAGCACTTTGGGAGGCCAAGGTGGGCAGATCACATGGTCAGGAGATCAAAACCATCCTGGCTAACACAGTGAAACCCCATCTCTACTAAAAATACAAAAAATTAGCTGGGCATGGTGGCGGGTGCCTATAGTCCCAGCTACTCGGGAGGCTGAGACAGGAGAATAGCATGAACCTGGGAGGCGGAGCTTGCAGTGAGCAGAGATCGTGCCACTGCACACCAGCCTGGGTGACAGAGGAGACTCTGCCTCAAAAAAAAAAAAAAAAAAAAAGAAGAAAGAAAAGAAATTAAATTAGAAGTTAATAATAGAAGGAAATTTGGGAAATTAAACAATATATTTCTAAATAAGCAAGAGTAAATCATAAGTTTAATTAGAAAATGCTTTCAGATGAACAAAATGAAAACACAACATATCGAAACATATAGAATGTAGTGAAAGTAGTTCCTAGAGGAAAACTTATAAATGTAAACTCAAATCACTCAAATCAACAACCTAATCTTCCACCTTAAGACACTAAGAAAAGAAGAATAAACTAAATCCAAAGACAGGACAGGAAAATAATAAACATTAGACTAGAAATAAATAAAACGGAGAATAGAAAAAATAGAGAAAATTCACAAAAACAAGTTGGTTGTCTAAAAAGATCAACAAAATTGATAAGCTTTCAGCTAGAGTGGCCAACTCAAAAAAAAAAAAAACACTCAAATCAGTAAAATTCAGGAATAAAGGAATAAAAGAAGAGACATTACTATGGACTTTACATAAGTAAAAAGGAATGAATATAAGAGAATGCTATGAAAAATCATATGCCAACAAATTAGAGAGCCTAGATGAAATGAACATATTCCTAGAAACCCACAAACTTCCAAAATTGACTCAAGAGGAAATAGAAAATTTCAATAGGCTTCCAACAAGTAAAGAGATTCAGTTAGCAATTTTAAAAATGTTATACAAAGAAAGCCCAAAGCAAGCCCAGGACCATAAGGTTTCACTGGCAAATTCTGCCAAATGTTTAAAGAAGAATTATCACTAATTCCTCAAAAACTCTTCCTAAACCATAAAAGAAAAGGGGACACTTTCTAACCCATTCTATGATGCCAGCATTACCCTGATACCAAACCCAAATAAATACATCAGAATAAAAGAAAACTATACAATATCCCTTATAAATATAGGTAAAAAATCCTTAACAAAATACTACCAAATCAAATCCAGCAGCACATAAAAAGGATTATACACTATAACCAAGTAGGATTTATTCCAGAAATGCAAGATTGGTTTAATATATGAAGATATATATACCATATAACATGTATATACCAATATATATACCACTACAATGTATCATATTAATAGAATAAACAGGGGACCACACGATTATCTCAACTGATGTAGAAAATGCATTTGACGCCCTTTCAGAATGAAAACACTTGGAAAACTAAGAATAAAAAGGAACTTTCTCAGCCTGATAAAGATCATCTATGAAAAACCCACAGTTAAATCATACATGCTGGTAAAATCTTTCCCCCTAAAATCAGCACCAGTACAGGGAATCTACTCTCACTTCTATTCAACATTGTACTGGAAGTTTTGGTCAGGGCAATTAGGCAAGGAAAAAGAAACAAAAGACATCTAGATTGGAATGGAAGAAGTAAAACTATCTCTCTTTGCAAATGACATAATTGGATATATAGAAAACCATAAAGAATTCGCCAAAAATCTATTAGAGCTAATATATGAGTTCCACAAGTTTGCAAGAAACAAGATTAATGTATAAAGTTAACTGTATTTCTATACACTAGAAATTAACAATCTGAAAAAGAAACTAAGAAAACAATTCTAGGCAAGTCATGGTGGTTCACACCTGTAATCTCAGCACTTTGGGAGGCTGAGGTGGAAGGATTGCTTAAGACCAGGAGTTCGAGCTAGCTTAGACAACATAGTCAGATCCCGTCTCAACAACAAATAGAAAAATTTGCCAGATAGCAGTGACGATGGCACAATCTTGTGAATATACTAAAAACCACTGGATTGTATACTTAAAAATGGTAAATTTTATGGTTTGTGAATTATATTTCAACTAAAATTAATAAATGTATGAAAACAATGAATCATAAACTTAAATGTAAGATGTAAAACTATGAAACTTTTTTTTTTGAGATGAGAGTTTTGCTCTTTTTGCCCAGGCTGGAGTGCAATGGCATGGTCTTGGCTCACTGCAACTTCTGTCTCCCGGGTTCAAGTGATTCTCCTGCCTCAGCCTCCCGAATAGCTGGGATTACAGGTGCATGCCACCACATCCAGCTAATTTTTGTATTATTAGTAGAGACGGGGTTTTGCCATGTTGGCCAGGCTGGTGTTGAACTCCTGACCTCATGTGATCCACCCGCCTCGGCCTTCAAAAGTGCTGGGATTATAGATGTGAGCCACCGCGACCGGCCAACACTTAAAAAAATAAATAAAAAAAAAAAATAAAGGCTATAACTTTTGGGATCTGGGGATGTTCAACATCATCAGCCGTTAGCAAAATTACAATGAGATATCACTACACATCTCTCAGAATGCTACCATTAAAAGGATGACAACACCAAAGGATACAGAGAAACTAGGCCATTCATATATTGCTGGTGGGGATGTGAAATGGCACAGCCAATCTGAAAAACAGTTTGTTAGTTTCCTTAAGAATGAAACATGCAATCACCATAGGGTCTAGCAATTGCATTCCTGTGCATTCATCTAAGATTAACACTTCCGTTTACACACACCTGTATGCAAATGTTTATAGCAGCTTTGTTTATAATATCTCCAAACTGAAAGCAACCTAAATATCCTTCAACAGGTGAATGGTGAAACAAATGTGGTACATCCATACTCTGCAGCTCTACTCAACAATAAAAATGTACTATTTATAGATGCAACAAGCTGCATACGTTTCTAGAGCAATATGTTGGGTGAATGAAGCCAATTTTAAAAGAGAACATGGGATATCTCTGTATTATTTCTTCAAACTGAATGTGCCTCTAGAATTATTTCAAAATAAAAACATTCAACTTTAAACAAAGTTTGGAAAATAACAAACTCCTGTATATTCACCACCAAAATTTTACAATCGCTGATTTTTTTCTGCTTCAGATCCCTCTTTTTTAAAGAAACTAAAACAACATAGATATACTTAAAGCAGCATCCTTTCCTGATTTAGCCCATTCCTCTCCAGAACTGAGCACAGATTAAATTTATCTGTGAATATTCTGATACTTGTCTTTCATCAGTATTATCATAGCAACAAATAATATTGCTTTATGTACTTTTTTAAAGATGGCATAGATGTTTTCATATGGTACCATGCAATACGTATCATTTTACAGCTTGCTTTTTCCTCTCAACACTAAGTTCTGATATTTAACAATGTGGTTGCATGAAGACCTGGCATTTTTATTTTTACTTTGATTATTCTATTATAATAACAATAGTAAATCACATGTGATACTATGTACCAGAGACTGTTCTAAATGCTTTACACGTTAACCTTTTGTTCTTCATTAAGATACATTCATCCTATGCTATTATTGTTTCCATTTTACAGATGAGAAAAGTAAAGCACAGAGCAGTTTGGTAATTGTCCTTGGTTGTACTGTTAGTAAATGATAGGACCTGGATTTGAACCTGAAGGGTCTGCCCCAGCAATTGTGTCTTTATAGTATAAATACCACTGCTATGTATCTAGTGCACTATCCATGGGCATGTAGATTGTTCATTTTTTGCTCTCCCCAACTATGAATATCCTCTTTCTTGTCTCCTTGTGCTGTATATCTAATGAATCTCTTTAACATGTGCACCAACAAATGGAACTGTTGGGTTGTGGTACGTACTTAACTTCGATGGCTGTTTCCAGATTGCTCTCTAATGTGAAGCAAATTCCATCAGCAACGTTTAAGAGTTCCCATTTCTCCATGTATTTCCCAGCACTTGACACTGGCAGACTTCACAAACTTTGCTATTTTCAAAAATGTGCATTTCCTTTATTTCTAAGGATGCTGAGTATCTTTTCATGAATTCATGGGCCTTTTGAATTTTCTCTTCTGTGAATTGCCAGTACGTCTTTCACGACTTGTTCGTCTATTGAGTTGTTTCTTTTATCTTAGGATTTTATATATCATCTATTGGTAATATTTATTGAAAATATATTATCCTGGTCTCCAGCTTGTCTTTTAACTTTGCTTGTGATGTTTTATGCCATATTAAAAATTTTAATAACGGTGTTGGCAAATCAATCTGTATGTATATGTATTGTATCTGAATGTGTGTGTGCATATGCACATATACACGTAATATATACAGAGTATACTTTTCAGGCTAAGGTTTTAAAATTTGAAATCTAGACTTTTCTATAGCTTTTTTCTTCATGGATTCTTTATGGATTGTCAAATATCCTAACATCATTTATTTTTTGAGCCCATCATCCACCCCACTGATTGGAATGCTACTCCAGTTATAAGCCAGGTTTCTTCTTAGTGTGTGTGATTTTCCCATTCTTGCCAATGTTGTGACATTGGTTTATGATAAACTACAAAGTACTCATTTTTTTCTTCTCTGCTTATTAAGAAAGATATTCTAAAAACAAAATAGGATCATACTTCTCAGGCTGTATTATGACATGTATTTTTACTTAAAGACATGTCTGGAATTTCTTTCCAGGTTGTTGAAGACATCATTTTTAATGCCTGCAGGGTATTCCTTTGATTTAGAAATATCATAATTTACTTAACAGTCTCCTAATGATGAGACTTTAGATTGTTTCTAAAATTACAATACAGATCATATATAAGTATATATATATATATATATCTTTATTTATCAGTTTTTCATAATTTATTTAGGGCAAATTATGAAAAGTGGAACTTTGAGAGTCAAAGAATAAGTAAAATTTCAATTTTGTTACATAATGTCAAACAAAGCAGTCTCTGGAATGACGGAGCCAATTTAGACTTGTCCTTTCACAGTACACGGAAGTTTCCAGCAGCCGGAACTGACAAGATCACTTCCATATTTTAGAAAGCTTATCTTCATAGTGGTACAAAGGAATATGCAATACAAAAGCAGCAAAGAAATAAACGGTGTTTCAGAAGACTTGAGCAACAGATATAAAAAAGAAATCAAACGTTTTATAAATGTCGTGAGTGCCATGTAGCACGCTGAGTGGCTGGGTCCCTGGGATTTTCTCCATCCAGTCTGAAGGGATTCAGTTAAACAGTCCGATGTGGCAACTGTGAAAAGAATATGCAATAGCGGCTAGAAGTTTTGAAGGCATCTTGGGATGACTTCATTAGAGAGAAGTATAAGATCCCTTCACACATCACCCACAAAAATCAAATGCATAGCTACTTTAATGGTGCCATCTGATGAAATGAACTTTTTTGTTTTGTTTTTTTTAAAAAAGTAATTGGGTGGCGGCTATCAAGTTTTTGTTGTTGTTGTTGTTGTTTGTTTGTTTGTTTTGAGATGGAGTCTTGCTCTGTCTTCCAGGCCAGAGTGCAGTGGTGTGATCTGGGCTTACTGCAACCTCTGCCTCCCAGGTTCCAGTGATTCCCCCGCTTCAGCCTGGCAAGTAGCTGGGATTATAGGTGCACACCACCACACCTGGCTAATTTTTTGTCTTTTTAGTAGAGACGGGGTTTCACCATGTTGGCCAGGCTGGTCTCGAACTCCTGACCTCAAGTGATCCACACGCTTCGGCCACCCAAAGTGCTGGGATTACAGGCGTGAGCCTCCGCACCCGGCCTAAGAGGCCTTGAGACAAGAATTCTGACTGTGTGCATTTAAAAGAAGAGTTTTGTTCGCACGCAGTTCAGAGCTTTGGTAAACCTGAGTACAGCTGCTTGGGGGAGCCCCGGCAGTGGCTAGAAGGTTTTCTGAAATACACTTTCCTTCTGTCCCACCTCGCCTCATTCTAAATGGTGCGAAAGCTGGGAAGAGAACCAGTTTCCTAACATCGCTCCACCAGGAAAGAACGGACAGTCCACAAACATGCTGTCTTCCAAACTCCATTTCCAGAACTCAAAACCCAGATTCTTTCTCTGGATAATATTAAAAAGAGGGAAAGCATTTTGCATGAAAACATGTTGTAACTGTATTTGTAACACTCAATAAATAAATTACAGGTTTTATATCATTCAGAGAGAGCTGCCAGTGATTTATTCAGTTATTAACTTCACACGCTTGGGAGAATGAATTAAATGCCGGCCCATATTGAAGGTTTGGGGATTATGCAGCCAGAATATGCCACTGAAAAGTTTGGGCAGCTCTACAAGGCATTTTAGGAGAAGCAAGGAGAGTTTGGGAGAAGCCAGGGAGGGCAGATGATTCTGTCCTGTCCATTTACAACAGCTTATAAATTCCATAAAAAGGAAATGAATTATGCATTATTGGGTTTACATAAGGTCATCCAGTGAACTTTGACCCTTCTCTTTTCTCATTTGGCTCAATTATTAGATGAAATGACAGATTTGATCTCTTTTCAAATTGTATTAGAAAGGGTCTCTTTATTTCACCCTCTAGCAGCAATCAGCTGACAGGACCGGGCAAGTGCATTAATTATGATTGATTTAGAGTGTCTATAGGGTGATTATTTCTAGAATTCTACTCCTGAGCCAAAACCTTTTGACCTATTTCAGGCCACACAGCAAATTAATCCATAAGAAGATTTAAGGGGAGACTTCAGGACAGCAGTTTCCCTCCTGTATTTGCAATCAAAACATTTAAAACACCCAGAGCAACTCAGAGGGATTGAATTACTGGAACAATCTATGGCGAAGACATTTAACAACCTGACAACTTGGTTTTAAAACATCTTATGCGTGATAACCACAAATGGCTCTGAATTAGCCCCCAAAAGAGGAAAAGATTCCTAAGTCTCTCTACTCTGAGCTAATAGGATAGCATAGGAAAACAAATCTTTATTATGAGTTTTTGAATTTGTCACTATTGGAGTTTCAGAATAACATGTCTGTTGGGATATTCAATCTCCCATTCTTCTTTCCAGTGGATTAAAAATGACAGTACTAATTAAAGAAGTAAAGAAAAGAGACCACTGTCAGTTGCAATGTATAGGCTTGAATTATAATAAGGCTCAGATGAGAAGGAGAAAGAAAAGTTGGAGAAGTATCCTCATTAGGAGTTTCTTTCTAAGTAGCAAAAAGCATCCTGAAGATGAATTCTTTTTAAAAAGAGGGTGTTTAAGGGGCTGGGTGCAGTGGCTCACGCTTATAATCCCAGCACTTTAGGAGGCCGAGGCAGCTGGATCAAGAGGTCAGGAGTTCAATACCATCCTGGACAAGATGTTGAAACCCTGTCTCTACTAAAAATACAAAAATTAGCCGGGCGCAGTGGCAGACACCTGTAATCCCAGCTCTTTGGGAGGCTGAGGCAGAAGAATCACTTGAACCTGGGAGGCAGAGGTTGCAGTGAGCTGAGATCATGTCACTGCACTGTACACGCTAGGCTGGGTGACAGAGCAAGACTGTCTCAAAAAAAAAAAGAGGGTGTTTAACCAAAATTGCCACCTCTGAGTTATTAGATCCCAACAGAGATTAAAGGGAAGAATCATCTAGAATTCATGCCAGCAGATCAATTAACTCAGCTCTACTACTACCTGCCATCCAATGCCCCCACATGGCAAAGAAGGAGTTTGGGTCAGGCCTGAGTAAGTTCTACATGCAGCACTTACAAGCTGTGTGACCCAGGGCAAGTGACTTGACCTCCCTGATCTCTGTTCTTCTTTTTTTTTCTATGAGGTACAAAAAATACCTAACTCACTGTAAATTTGTAGTGAGGATTAGAGACCATGTGTGTTTAGAGGAACAAAACTGTTTTGTTGCTATTCTTTATAACCCTCCATTATCATATTTATAGAGATAGGTCATGAGAACTGAAGAATTTTTTACTTGCTGAGCACAAGCAAAATTTCCATCCTCACACTAAAAATAGTATTAAGTGGCAGAAAGAAATAGAAACTGGATAGAAAGAGATAGAAGCTATGTCGCTCAACATAAGAAAAGAGGACACAAAAGCCCAGGGGAGGCACGTTTAAGTGTGGGGTTGGAGAGGCTGATAAAAAGAAGGCTCAGGGGAGAGACCTGGTCAGTAGTGGGCAGAGGAGTGATACTAGGAAGAGAATATACATCTGGGGAAGATTTCTAAGAGAAAGACTGGGTCCGCTATGACATCAATCCCTTTTTCTGTCTCCATTCCAAGACCTTCAGTAAAACCTACAATGCTACAATGCTTCAATGCTTTGGTAGGAGTGGGCCCTTCCAGATGAAGAAGAAGTTCTTCAGGTTTGGCCAAGGACAAGGCCGAGGCCATGGCAGATGACAGCTGGCACGTGAGTTCTGTGTATCAGGATCTGACGTTCTTAACAAATGATGCTACCATGATTATGATAGTTCTATAGCTTTTACGTTTCTCAAAAGAATTCCGAGGTGGGTGGATCATCTGAGGTCAGGAGTTTGAGACTAGCCTGGCCAACATGGTGAAACCCCTTCTCTACAAAAATATAAAAATTAGCCAAGCATAATGGCAGGTGCCTGTAATTCCAGCTACTCGGGAGGCTGAGCGGGGAGAAGCACTTGAACCCAGGAGGCAAAGACTGCAGTGAGCCAAGACTGTGCCATTGCACTCCAGGCCTGGGCAACAGAGTGAGACTCCATCTCAAAAAAGAGGAAAAAAAATCCAGAGAAGTTATCTCTTTTGAGAAAACAAGATGACAAAGACCATGTCAACAGATACTCATGGGTCACAGATGGTTTCATGTTACTTGGCCTCACAGTCTCCACTTGGAAATGTGAGGCGACAATTATTTTTTTTTATTACACTCCCTTTTCCCTTTCAGATCTAAACTCCATGGTTCTGTGTCTCTGTAATTAGTTTTCATATTTTTAGAGGAAGCACTCAGCTTTTTAGCTGTAAACTCAATGGCTTCAAGGACCAAGCAGGTCAACATAAATGAATGAAGCAAACCAAATGTAAAACAAAAGGCAACAGTGGATATTGTAGCAAACTAAAGGATATACGAGTTTCTTAAAAGTGTTCAAATCTAATTTTTTTGAAAAGCATTGTGCAGATCAAATTCTACTTTCCAGGACCAAGATTTGACCTATGACCAAAGAGGCCCAGGACGGGATGTTTAGAACTTTCTTGGTTCTTTTAATCCTATAATTCAGCCGATTTCTGCCTCCATACCACTGACTCATATAGACAAAGTTAACAGATGCATTTGCTTCTTGAGAAATCAGTTACATTAAATTGAGTGACTGTGGGGCAGCAAAGCTGTCATTATCCTGAGGCCTGGTCATCAGTTATAAAGCTAATAAGTACAAGCAGCATGTTGGTGGCAGTTCCCAGGCTAACTCATATAGTTCTCGGATGATTACATAAGCAGGAATGCATGTAGCTTAATGACAGCTAAAAAAATAACACAACCCACAGCCGAGGACTTTTCTGGGTAGCTGGCATGGCATAGAACAGCTTGGAGACTGGGATTTAGGGTGAAAAGACGTACATTTCAACATTTGCAGATGGAAGCTCCCGCCTCCAGCAGGCTGGTATAGGCTTAATTCTAGTGGTTCTCCCTCTCTTTTTTTTTTTTTTTTTTTTTTGAAACAGAGTCTCACTCTGTTGCCCAAGCTGGAGTGCAGTGGTGCGATCTCTGCTCATTGCAACCTCCACCTCCCAGGTTCAAGTGATTCTCCTGCCTCAGCCTCCCGAGCAGCTGGGATTACAGGCGCGCACCACCACGCCCAGCTAATTTTTGTATTTTGGGTAGAGATGGGGTTTCACCATGTTGGCCAGGCTGGTCTCCAGCTCCTGACCTCAAATAATCTGGCTGCCTTGGCCTCCCAAAGAGCTGGAATTACAGGCGTGAGCCACCATGCCCGGCATATTCTGGTGGTTCTCTAAACCAAAAAGTGACTGACCGGCCTTGCAAGATGGTGGGCAACCCCAACTCATGGCTCACTTATTACTATTATTTGAGTGGGAGACCAAATGAAAGAGTGCCAAATAAATATGAAGCAGCAGAAGGATGTACTAAAAGGGTTCTAAAACCACCTCCATCCTAGGACAGAGCAAGAGCCACCATTATGAAGCTGAAGAAACTCTTTCTTGAGCAGCTGTGGTCAGCAGAGCTATTTGCAAGGCATGTTGGGGAGGCAGAGGTGAAGAGAAGAGGTTGCCAACCTGAGGAGGGCTATATTGCAGGGGTGAGGAGGTTGGGAGGAAAAGCCATGCAAAGTGACTGTGGCTCAGGGCAAACCCCAAATCAGAGAGGAGACTTCCCAGGATGATGAGGGCGCAGTCAGAGGAAGGCTCTGCAAGAAATCTAGGAAATTGGCTTGAGAAAAGGGGCAAAAGCAACAAAGGGAGCAGAGACCCTGAGCTCTTATTTAGGCTGAGCTAAATGAGTAGCTAATGTTTACTGAACTCCCTGAAGATGCCAGGTAATGTTTGAAGTGTTTTACATGTATTAACTCAGAGGCCTGTACCGTTATTATCCCTCCCCATTTACAAGTGAAAAAAACAGACACCTGGAGCTTACGTCCCTTGCCCAAGGTCACGCGGTGATACAAATTTTGCACTTTGGCCTCAGAGCCTGTGCTCTTAACCACTCTCCCAGGCTGCCAGTCTTAGGGAGTCAGTCCTGGAACTGCTTAGTGGGGCAGTCTGCAAAATGGTTCTATGTATCTGTGTATCAGTTTGCAAGATGGCTTGGAAGGAGAAAGCCAAAGTGAAGAGATAGAGAATCATCTCAAAAGCAGGACCAGGTCCAAGAGCTCAAGAGCAGGCATGCTTGGGTTGTGGGGGAAGGGGTCATCCCAGGGAGATGAAAGGGAGCCAGCATCTCAGAAAATAAGGAAGCCATTCTCCAAAGGTGAAATCAGCTTCCACTGACCAGGTGTCACTTCCAGTTCCTGGGAAGGAGCTCTGTTGTGAAAACAAGTCTGTGTCCTGAGTGTAATGGTAAATAAGCTTTAACAGGGATAGAACCTTTAGGAGGGCTTAAAAGGCCAGCAGCTCTGAGAAAGGTCATATGGGGACACAATTTGCCTAAATGAGATAAATTTATACTGAGAGCAAGCTTTAGTGTCAGCTGGGGTGTCCAGAAGAAAAAGCTCAGGAACCAGGGGTAAGGAGCATTGCAGTGAGGCAAAGGAGATGGCCCAGCTAGGGACTTTGGAGAAGAAAATCTTGTTCTGTGTTACGATTTTGCTCAAAGCTTCTGTCACATCTTGGAAACAGTTGAGGATGCTGAGAGAGGAAGACCCTTTGTGCTGGCAGCACTAAGAAAGGAGAGAAAGCTGCCCAGGGAGTAAAACGAAGGCAGGAAAGATATTAGCAGCCAGGTGCCGGGCGTGGGGCAGCTCAGGGCACGTTTTCTGTGGCCTCATCCCATGGTGGATAGACTCTGTCTCAGCAACTTTAGAAAACAAAACAAAACAAAATTAATTATGTAAACTTTGAACTTTATTTTCCTTTGCAATTTTTTTTTCTTTTTTCAAGTATTATTGGTTGGGTGCAGTGACTCACGCCTGTAATCCTACCATTTTGGGAGGCAGAGGCAAGTGGATTGCTTAAGGTCAGGAGTTTGAGACCAGCCTAGCCAAGATAGTGAAACCCTGTCTCTAATAAAAATACAAAAATCAGTTGGGCATGGTGACATGCCTGTAATCCCAGCTGCTCAGGAGGCTAAGGCAGGAGAATCACCTGAACCTGGGAGGCAGAGGTTGCAGTGAGCTGAGATCACGCCACTGCACTCCAGGCTGGGCGACAGAGTAAGACTCTGTCTCAAAAAAAAAAATTTTATTTCTAAGTTCAACAGTTTTAGGGGATACAAGTGGGTTTTTGTTACATGGATAAGTTCTTCAGTGGTAATTTCTGAGATTTTGGTGCACCCATCACCCGAGCGGCACATACTGTACCGAATGTGTAGTCTTTTATCTTTCATCCTCCTCTCAACCTTCCCCACTTGTCCCCAAAATTTATTATATCACTCTTATGCCTTTGTGTCTTCATAGCTTAACTCTCACTTAGAAGTGAGAACATAAGATATTTAGTTTTTCATTCCTGAGTGACTTCACTTAGAATAAAGATGTCCAGCTCCATCCAAGTTTCAGTGACTTTTTTTTTTTTTCGAGACTGAGTCTCGCTCTGTTGCCCAGGATAGAGTGCAGTGGCGTGATCTTGGCTCATTGCAACCTCCGCCTCCCGGGTTCAAGCGATTCTCCTGTCTCAGCCTTCCGAGTAGCTGGGACTACAGGCGCCTGCCACCACACCTAGCTAATTTTTGTATTTTTAGTAAAGATGGAGTTTCACCATGTTGGCCAGTCTGGTCTCGAACTCCTGACCTCAGGTAATCCACTTGCCTCGGCCTCCCAAAGTGCTGGGATTACAGGTGTGAGCCACTGTGCCCAGCCTCAGTGACTTATTTTTAACTCAGGTTTTGACAAGCATCTGTGTCTTCCCCCTGACTTACTGTGCCATCTTAGGTTCTGGGGACTAGCGGGCAATGAAGCCCAGGAAGATGCTTTTTTTTTGAAGCCACGAGAATGAGAGCAAAGCAACAAATAGATCTTGAATCATGGGGAGAAGATGCTGAGGATGCTGAGGATGCGAGAGATACAGGAGAAGGCATGCTTAGAGATAAACAGCTACAAGTCTTTCTATGCACACGGGGAAAAGGGTAGGGGGTATCCGAAGGAGAGCAAGGAGGGGGCCACGAGGGGAGGTTAGTTATTAGTGTGCTGCACCTACCAATGCCAGTAGTGTCTTCTCTTTGCCATGACTGAGTGGGGTAAGTGTGAAATTGGCAAGGGACCATTCCAATGGTTCTAACTCCCTCAAAGCTATGTCCCACCCAGTGGACACTGCCATACCATGGATATGCAAACAGAGTGCCAGAAACCCAGATCTCAGATCTGCAGCGCCTACTCACACCTATAGTCTGTTACTTCAGTGAGTACCCCATGCAGCACCCCTTGGGATATGAAGCCAAAGAATCCTGGCCATTGCCTTTTCCATGACATTTAGAAGCGAAGAGAAGAGATGCCCCACACTCCTGTTCTCCAGCTGTGGAAAGATCTTGGACTACAGATCATGCAGGCCTCCTAGCGTCAGAGGAGAGTGCTGGAGGCTGCTACCCTGAGCTCCAGGTGACTGGGGGGCTACACAGGAAGAGTGCAAGTCTGGTGTTGTCAGATTTTTATGTGTGCAACTAGTTTTTTGTGTTTTTTGTTTGCTTTATTTTGTTTTTTTTTTTTAGAAAACACGTGGTGGGCCAAACAAGACATTTCTGTAAGCCTTATCTGGCCCCCAAGTCACCTTTGAGTACAGACTCTAAGTAATTGTATCAGTCAAGCTACAATTACCCCGCAGTAACAAACAACCCTCAAAGCTTGTTGGTCTAACTTGGAAAAGGTTATTGTTTCTTCAAGCTGCACGTCCAGCATAGCGCTGGAGGTAGACCCTGGGGGGAAGTTCTGTGCATGGTGAAAACATATGGACCCAGGATACAGAAGTCTTCATATCAACAGAACCATGTCTGCTGAGGATTACAGAATGAGACAAATTATGCATTGGCTCTTTAAAACTGCCGCTTGACACGTATCACGTTCACAGACACGTCGTTGGCTTACGCAAAACGCGTGTCCACACTCCATTTCAAGGGGAATGATAAGGTGCTTGAAAAGAGAATTGAAATATGGAAAACTGAAATATAAATTAATGACATCCTTGTAACTTTTAAAATTGATCCTAAATAAAATGATCCTTTGTAGCATCTTCAATGTAGCAGTTTAGAGGTAGCATCATAGATGGTGCTTTGCAGAGGGTGAAGATAACTGCAAATTCTCATCTCCGTTTTTCCTTCCATTTCAATCCCATCTCTTTAGCAGTTAAGCTGAGGTGGTAAACACAAGGAACATGGGCTACATTTAGGGGCAAGGGGACACTGGAAGCACCTTGGGTGTCCATCCCGTCTGCTGGGCTCTCTCTGAGGAACCTGGCTCCGTCCACTGTCCCTAAAGCCCCACTTGCCTGTAGGGAGAAGCCCTGCCCTCAGGCCCTAGTAGGGAGCTCACTTTCCTGGGTACTTCTCTGAATTATTTCTTCACAGGCATGTGCATGCCCAAGCTGCCTGTGAGCCCAGAGAACCATCACTTCTGACTCCCCTCCTTCAACAGGCTCCAATTAGACACCACTTAATGGCACCTTCAGTTTGACTGTCTGTCCAAGATTCCACAATGCATGGGAATTCTCCCAGAGATTATTCCTGTTTTTCTCATCCTGAAAAAAAAGGAGGGGGGAATAATACATGATTGAAAACTAGCCACCAAATGTTAAAAAAAAAAATAAATTTGCAGTTGTGTTGCTTTGAAAACTTATTGCACAGCTAGGGGCATTTAAAGAACTTAATTAACAAGCTTTGGCCGCAATGTGCCACCTCTTTGGGAGGGGAAAAAAAATCACAGTTAAGATTTGTCCAATTAAATTATAGAAGAGTTGGTGGATTCAAAGGGAGAGAGAGAGAGGTTGGGAGAATGCACTTCCAATTTAAAAAGAAGATTTCTAGTCTGATGGGAGAACGATAGTCTGATTAATTCGGTGTTAAGCTTTTCTACAGTTTCCACAAACTCATAGGCACTTAAGAATTTTTAACCCAAATGTAATTATAGGTTTTGATCATCAGGCATTGGTTAAATAAAGTCCCCTCTTGCCTATAAAAACAGAGGATAAAATATTTTGTTGTGAGGGAGCTTTCTCAAACCCCACTTTTTCTGACTTCCATAGAGGACTACACCTTAGCCCAGAATCGGGGCCCCGTTAGAACTTTAACGGGCCATAGCAGTTTTGTTTTCCTGAGCCCTATCCTCCATAAAAATATATATGAAAAATTATATTTTATAACTGCTTTGGTATAAAGGTAACTATAATGCAGGCTAGATTTATTTTTACTGTAGTATTTTGACTTTTAACAGAGATTAAGCCAGGCGCAGTGGCTCACGCCTGTAATCCCAGCACTATGGGAGGCCGAGGTGGGCAGATCACCTGAGGTCAGGGGTTCGAGACCAGCCTGACCAACCTTGTGAAACCCCATCTCTACTAAAAATACAAAAATTAGCTGGGCGTGGTGGCAGGCGCCTGTAATCCCAGCTACTCGGGAGGCTGAGGCAGGAGAATTGCTTGAAGCTGGGAGGCAGAGGTTGCAGTGAGCAGAGATCGTACCATTGCCCTCCAGCCTGGGGTACAAGAGCAGGACTTTGTCTCAAAAAATAATAATAATAAAAATAAAAGAAATTAAAACTGTAACATTCTAGTGGGCCCCCTAAAGTATCATAGTCCCTAAGACACCTTGCCTCCTGTGCCCAGTGGATAAGTTGACCCTGCCTGGAATTTCTCTTTATGAGCCAAAAGAAGGCCATGAGGCCACTGAAGGATGGGTTCAAAATAACAGTAACGACGACGCAGTAAGGCGTTTCATATCAGCTTATGTGAAGCCCTGGTCTTCACAGCAGACTAACCTCCAAGTCCCCCAGCTCATGCCTACCCCCACACCAAAAAAAAAAAAAAAAAAAAAAAATTGTTATTCTGACATCATTGGCCTGAAAGAATACCCAGTACAGTATGCACTCTTTTGGAATGACGAGTTTTCTGCCTTTTCCTAAGGGGGATGCTCAGCCACAGACAAAAATGCGTAAGGGCAGCAGAGAAAATTCATTTGTACAAGCTGGCCCCCCTACTGTGGAATTTTCAATTATATATATCTAATTATGGCTGTCAGTTGATGGATTCAGAAAAGACATTTTGGTCCCCCCCCTCCTTTTTTTTGTCTTTTCGTCATCTCTTCTGTTAGAATGATTATAGCACACTTACACAACTAATTGCCTTACTGCTGATTAGTGATACAATTATGCAGACCCGGCTCCTTGTGTGAACAACCATCTGCAGAGAAAAAAAAAGTGACACTATTCAAAAACTATCCATAATTTAACCAATGTTATTCCAATGCACTGAGCCCAGACAATCGTCTAGCTTTCATATTTCATACCCACCCTGGCAAGAGGAGGTTGGGTTTTGTGTGCCCAATTCACCTCTTTAGACACACTGTGAATCAGAAAGAAAGAGGAGAGAAGAAAGTACTTCAAATGTCAACCCATAGTGGGGAATTGAAGCGTGGTTAACGTCCATTCCTCCTCTGGGTAATTTTTCTTCAAATTTTATACCACTTGGCAATTTTTTGTTTCCTTTCAAACTGCTGAGAAAGTGCAGATGTTTCAACTCCCCAAAGTGGGGCTTGGGTTTGCTGCGTTTTTTATTTTTGTGGGCTGCTCTCCCCGATCCCTTTCTCTCCTTTTTCCCCCATAATGTTTTCAAAAAGAAAAAAAAAGAAAGAAAGAGGAAAGAAAGAAAGGGTTTTAATAGAATCGAAGGACGCGGCTGACATATGACATTTCAATAAAGTGTGTCTTTTGTTCTCTAAGGCAAAGTATACAAGACACCAAACTCCGAGACCTTAGGGGCCACAGGGAGGGAACAGGTGGACGGAGCAGGATGCTGTTTGCCCCGGGGAGAAAACAAAGAAAGCGATTTGGTCTTTCCCCATGAGCAAGGCAAGAGCAGCCCTGTCTGTGTGAGGAAAAGAAAGAGCCCATTAGAAGAGCAGGAAGGTTCAAAACCGTAAAGCAAAGTGCCAAATTCTCCCCTAGTTTTAAAACAAGATTGGAGGTTGTCAGGGCACAGAAAGAAGGATCCTGAGGTCTTAGAGTGGTAAGGTTCTCTTCGATTTTGATATTAATGTGGAATGACTTTGTAGAGCAGAGAAAGATTCTGGGCTTTACAGAAAGACATTTAAGAAGAAATCCTAAGGGCCAGGTACAGTGGCTCATGCCTGAAATCCCAGCTCTATGGGAGGCTGAGGGGGTGGATCATGAGGTCAGGAGTTCAAGACCAGCCTGGCCAACATGGTGAAGCCCCATCTCTACTAAAAAAAAAAAAAATAGAAAAGTTAGCCAGCCGTGGTGGCATGCACTTGTAATCCCAACTACCTGGGAGGCTGAGGAGAATCGCCTGAACCCGGGAGGCTGAGGTGAGCTGAGATTGTGCAGTGCACTCCAGCCTTGGTGACAGAACGAGACTCCGTCAAAAAAAAAAAAAAAAAGAAGAAGTCCTAGAGAATCAAGATTTCTGATCTCCATGATGCGTCTCTATCACCAGCAAAAGATGAGGAGAGATGGGGGCTGGGCCTGAAAACTTCATGTGGAGATGCCTCATCTCATGTCCCAGGCAGAGGCCTTCTCTCAAAGCACCACTTCTGCAGCGTGGGCACTGCAGAACCTTTGAAGTCACAGATTCTTGCAGACCTTAGACATCATTCTGTCCTTGCTAAGGCACCTGAGCGTGTGATTCAGACTCTCTGCTTTTGCTTTTCTTTCATTCTCCTCTACTCAGCATTTCGTAGCAAGTTAAAGCTTGATTTTCAGTGCCATTGTGTTTTTTTTTAAGGGCAGAAATTTTGATTTCCCAGTCCCTCTGAACTTCTTTCAAACAGTGATGACTGAAGCTTCCCAGGATGATCCCAGTATGTTCTCCGAAATATAAAAGATAAAGATATGTTGAGCCAGTTTTGTTTTGTTGGGTATTTTCTGATAGCAAAACTAATAAGAGTAGTGACTCTTTTTTTGCTTTATATTAATTACTTCATTTTGATCTTCACAAAATCCTTCAAAGTAGGTATTATAATTATCCCACCGTGTGGAGGAGAATCCCTCAGATTAAATAACTAGTCCTGGACGCATAGCTAATTGCTGGTACCTGTGAACAACAATTTGAATTGAAGCCTAGAGCCTTCCAAAGTCTAAGCTCTGACCCACCAAGTATATCAACA
Organism: Symphalangus syndactylus; assembly: GCF_028878055.3. NCBI lineage: Eukaryota > Metazoa > Chordata > Mammalia > Primates > Hylobatidae > Symphalangus > Symphalangus syndactylus. Next base: position 42,341,410 of record NC_072433.2, read on the forward strand.
CCTCCTCAATGCCTTAAACAGTGTTAGCCTGTACAGAGAGGACTTGACAACTCTGCTAATCAGAATATTTCTTGAGCAACTAATGGAAGGGATAAAGAAAGAAAGGAGGAAGGAAGAAGGAAGGGAAGGAGGGACAGAGTGAGGGAGGAAGACACAAGTCACTGCTGCCTTGTGGGAGAGGCAGTGGACTTAGCATAGCTGCCCTGGTGTCCTGGTCACTGCTCACCCTGTGGCTGAATAGCTTGGGACAGGTTGCCAGACTTCCCTATATGTCTTCATCATTAAAAGAGAGGTTTAAGAAATGATAAATTTCTTCTTCCTAAAGAACCTCTCGCAGTCCCTTTGTCCAATCCTGGCATCTCATTTTTCAATGCTTACAAAGACCTCTCCTCTGGGGTCACCTGGCACAACAACGCATTACTAACTGCCTTCAATTCTTAGGTCATACTGAGGCATTAGGCTTGCCAACCTGGTTGAAGTGTGAGATCTTAGAGAACAAGAATCTTCTTTCCTCTTCCTTTATCTTCTTTTCTCCTCCTCTGCTTCTTTCCCCTGCTCCTCCTTCTTCTTCTCTGTTTTTCTTACAAGGGTTAAACAAGTGCCTATTTTGAGCTTAGCACAAAGTCTGTTCCCACTTTCTCCAAGTGTCTCACCTAAGTGCTGAAGCTCAATAAATAAGCCCAATTGGAAGCGGATACATGATTAGTTAATTGTTCAGTGGCAAAGTTCTTACAGTTGATTTTCTCTGCAATCACTCTAGAAAAAAGATAAGTAAAAGCCTTAGTTGGTGGGAAAGATGGTCTTTTTGAAGACAAGAAACATATTCAGAGGAACGTTTTTTGGGTTAGTTCTTTTTTTGTTGTTTTTTTTTTTGTTTTTTTTTTTTTTTTGCACTTAGCATCTGACAAAGAGAGAGAGTCATTAATGCCATAGTGTGCATATGAGATTATAATGAGATGATTCTCACCTGAGTGATTTCTGAGGAATTCATCTCATTGAATCTAAATACCAGGGATCCAGACTCCACCAAGATTTTAGACTTGGTCTGGTAAACAGGGTTTAATGACTAAGAAAACATGTAGAGTCCTCAAGGATATAAATCAAGCATCAGGACCCCAAACCAGTGATCTCCCACCACAGCAAGTTTAGTCTTATTTGTAAAACTGTAGGATCCTCAAGCCTCCTCCCTAAGAAGAATCAGGAAGAGAATCCTAAGCCCAAACACTGATTTGTCTATTTCCTTGCCTGAGGAAAGATTTGTCTGAGGCATTTCTGACGCTCAGGTTGCAAATCGGGCCGCTCTGTATGGACAAGTGTGTCTCTGAATGAGATTTTGGTATTTTTATGATTGGAGGTGGGGAAAGGTGAAGGCAAATGTGTGGAAGTGAAAGGTATCTTGGGACAATTTCAGTCAACCTTTTATCCAGTGTGGAGCCACCAGCCATCTTGTCTTTTGTTTTGTTTTGTTTTGCTTTGTTTATCTCCTTTGTCATCCCTGGCTCAAACTAAAGAGTTTGGGAGCTTATTTCTGTACCCTTCGTGCCCTCCTTCTCCTGATGTGACAATCAGTGTATCCCAGTTGGCAAAGATGACCCATCCCCTTGGTCTATCCATTGAACCAGGCAACAATCTCCTGCCATCCATTTAACTATCCATCCACCCACCCACTCATCTATCTACCCACGCAACATTAGACAGACTACTATATTCCAGGCATTAAAGTAGGTGCAAAAATCAAAAGAAGAAATAGACGCTATTTCCATCTTGAAGGAATTTGTTGTCTGGTGGGAATGAAGACTACTTATCAATAAGCACAATAATAGCAAGTAGTCAATGATATAATAGGTACATTCATAGTGCTAACATGATATAAAGAAGATTTATTGAACACTTACTATGCTCCCAATCCCATGCTAAGCTCTTTACATAATTTCTCTCATTTAAGCCTCATGATGATCCTATGAGACAGGTGCTATAATTTTCTCATTTTCCACATAAAGGGACTTGTTCCACATCACATACCTATGAAGAGGTGGGGCTCTTGAAGCTCAGCACTCTATCTCCAGACCTTATGCTCCTAAACAGCAAGCTACCTACTGCTAGCTGGAATCACTGATGAAGATATGACTCCAAGGAAATTTACAGAGTTCCCTCAGAGAGGGTGACACTTATGCTGGGCCTTAAAGGAGATCATCAGAGAGAGGAGGGAAAGAACATTTCAGGCAGTTGCAAGACTGGGTCCCAAGTCCCACGTGTTTAGAGAGGAGCAAACACTTCTTCAGTATGACTAGAGGATAGAATGCATATGTGTAGGCTGGGCGTGGTGGCTCACGCCTGTAATCCCAGCATTTTGGGAGGCCGAGGCAGGCGGATCACGAGGTCAGGAGATCGAAACCATCCTGGCTAACACGGTGAAACCTTGTCTCAACTGAAAATACAAAATATTAGCTGGGCATGGTAGCGGGCGCCTGTAGTCCCAGCTACTGGGGAGGCTGAGGGAGGAGAATGGCGTGAACCCAGGAGGCGGAGCTTGCAGTGAGCCGAGATCGCACCACTGCACTCCAGCCTGGTGGACAGAGCCAGACTCTGTCTCGAAGAAAAAAAAAAAGAATGCATATGTATAGATGGAAAATAAATAATACAATAACAATCATAATCTCTACATCTATAGGATGCCTCCTCTACTACCTGCCATGGCTGTTCATACACAAACCCTGCAATCCTCACAACCTCCATGAGGCTGTATCATCATCTGCGTTGGAAAGACTCAAACTAAGAGACTTTCTGCACTGCCCAGATAAATGATTAGCTCAAGGCCACACAGTTAAATGAGCTGAATAAGCCTGTAAAGAAAGAATTGTCTGATTCCCCCAGTTTATGCACCTAGAGGGGTTAACAGCTTGGGCTGTGAACTTAGACCACCTGGGATGAAATTCCAGCTCTGTCACTTCCTAGTTTTCTGGCCTTAGGCCACTTACTAAACCTCACTGTGCCTCAGTTTCCTCACCTGGATGGAAATGATAATCATCTTATTTGTCTTATCTGAGTGTTATTTCAAGGACTCAATGAGTTAAGGCATGTGAATCACAAAACTTGATGCCTGGTACCTCATTTAATAAAGATTTACTATGATTGTGATTGTTATTTTGGGGTCCATTCATCAGGGACATCTAAGTGCTGTTTAAAGCAAGGAAAATAAATGGATGTAGATGAGAAAAAGAATCCCAAGTGAAATGACAGAGAAGTTGACAGTCACTAGCAGCTGGTCAAAGCCCCAAGCTCGGGAGGGAAAAAGGGACAGTTTTAACCAAAGGCCCTGTCAGCTCAGAGAAGCTACAAGCTTTTCTGACAAGTTTTAAACAACTTCCAAGCCTTCCCTTAAATATCTCTTAAAAGCAAAGTGCTCTGGGGCATTTTGACCTTGGCCCAGGGATGATGTGATGTGCCTCTGTGCCAGGCTTCAGCCTCAAGCAGGGGAACACTGACTTATGAGGAAGTCCATGCTGCCTGGATTTTGGCTTACTGGTCAACAAAGCCTCAAGGCTTCCCATTCTTATGTGAAGCTGATTCAGTTTCACCCAAGTTCCCCCAGCTCTGAATGTAGGCCCAGTACTCTCAAGGGATCCTGAGCTTTCTCCATCAAGTGTATTGGGAAGAAAGACAGTGTGAGGCTATTTGTCTTTCTTCCATGAGAGAATGTCTATTAAAATGCAACACATTATTATCCTAATCAGCACACCCTGCCGATCAAATCATGTCCCAAAGTTTTGTACAAGGGCAGCCAGACGTAACTTGATTAGTTCATAAAGAGAGTACTTGTCTCTTGCAACAAGTGAGATAAAGCATTATGTTTGCTTAGCAACATCTCACTTTGGGGGCTGAGACTGCCATAATCACCATACTGGGAAGACAGGCTATTCTAGTTTGGTTTCCTCCAGAAGCAACCCAAAGACAAGGGTTCAAGTGCAGATAATTTATCTGGGAGCTGCAGAAGGTCCCTGTGGAGGAGCAGGGAAGTGATCCAGGGAAGGGAAGGTGGTCAGCAGGGAGCTTCTTATACAACCAGCTAACATTGTGAGCAACTGGAGCTCAATCCTGTGGGGAAACACCAAAGAATGGTGTAAAGCCCAGGCCTCAGAATGAGCCACCTTTGTAGTGAGGGAGCTGGGGTGTTTATACACCAACTTCAGCCATTGTTTGAGACCTGCTTCAGGGGGCTGTTAATACCCCAGGACTTTGGGCTTACTCTTCCCAGGCAAAATGGCTTTCTGAGATATCAGAGAAAGCCCTCAGGCATGGAGAAGTGGAGAAGGACAGGTGGAAGGCAGCTAGAGCATGCTGGAAGGGTAAGATCTGGGAGATCTTCCTCCTCACCTTCAAACAAATATGTTCTGCACCAACTCACTTATCCAGAGGAGAGCTGGTGAACAGCCTCTAATACCCACGAAAATTTTTGTATTTATTTATTAGAGATAGGATCTCTCTATATTGCCCAGGCTGAAGTGCAATGGCTACTCACAGGTACAATCATAGTACACTACAGCCTCAAATTCCCACCCTCAAGCCATCCTTCCACCTCGGCCTCTCAAGTAGGTAGGACAACAGGTATGTGCCACCACACCAGGCTAATTTTTTGTTTTTTGGTAGAGACGGGGTCTCACTATACTGCCCAAGCTGGTCTCAAACTTCTGGCCTCAAGTAATCCTCCCACCTCAGCCTCCCAAGAATTTGAGATTACAGGTTCCCACCACATGTCTGACCTTTGTATCTTATTATTAACAGTGATAACTTATTCACATCAGAGCTTTATTCAGAGACTTTTTACTCATAGGTATAATATGAAACTATATTGATGCAATATTAGTAAACTTTATTGAGGTCACAAGAACAAATGAAAGGAGCTATGACTCACAAATTCTACTTGAAAGTTATCCTACATAAATACATACACATGTTTCCAAAGATATATGAACAAGGATACTAAATGTTACTTTGTTTGTAACAAACGAAAAATGGAAACTGCCTAAGTGCCCATCAGTAGGTGAATGGTTCACTAAAGATTTTGAGATCCTGAAGTTATTATAAAGAATGACAGAAATCAACACATATACTATCATGGGAAAAATTCAATATGTAAGTGAAAAAATTCTTGCCACAGAATATGTGATTATGATTTCCATGTATGTTATAGTCATGCATATATAATATAAAAATGTATTATATATAATAACATGTATACTTGTATAGATCATGAAGGAAACATATCAAAATGTAATAGGGATTATTTCTGGGCAGAGAATAGAAAATAGTTTCAGAAGGACTTTCTCTTTTTAATCAATGTATTGCTCAAGTTGTTCCCTATAAATGTGGATTCATATATTATTTGTGTAGTTAAAAGGATGAGTGATAACTGACATCTTTCCACGAATCCAGAAGACTGTTTTAAAAACCAATCAAAGTGGAAAGAACAACTAAGAATTCATAGCTGTCTAGGTCATTTAGAGTAGTGAATAAACATATCTTCATGTATGTGAGGATATCATTAAAATACAGCACTAAGCCACGTTGGTACTTACACACCTCCTAGCTCAAGACATATTGAAATATTGTCAAAATTTCTGTTTGAAAGGCAGCAAGTTATGTGATATGATTTGGGAAAAAATGTCCACTAAAAATAATCGAAGTAAGGTAATAAAGAACTTGATACTAAATAGATACAGTTCAGCTGCATATAAAATTCACTTGTACAGTACCTGCCCAACACTGCCAGGTGAGTGAAAGGTACAGAGTGAACCACCACACTGGCCACACTGGGGCTTCTTCTGATGTTTACAGGCTCCACTCAAGAGACAGCATTGCATCCAATAATCTACTGGTAAATGTTTAACAACTGGCTCTGGGGATAGTTGGGGTGAGTGCTGACTTGTAGAGCTTCTGATTTCCATGATGTAAATACTCCCTCCATGGCTGCTTTCAAGTTACCAATGAGACATTGCTAGTTGGGAAGAGATTCTCGGTTACAGCAGCACACCATTCTATAGTATTGCCTCTGCATAGGTCCAGTAGATCCAAAAACTTCAAGAACATGTGCAGTACAACCAGTAAAAAGTAGTAAAATAATCAAGAAGAGATAAGTTTTGAGTATCATTGCCTTTGTTTTTCACATCATTCACATAATGGTAAGTTTGTATCATTTAAATTTTAATAATTGTTATGTTTAAAAATCAGTTTGCAAATTTCCTGTAATTTTGATCCATCAGCTCTCTCAAGCTCGTACGTCTCGTACAGGCTGGCTCTAGCATACCACTGACTGTAGGAGTGTACAGATTTGTATCTGGAACACTTCCACGGAGACTACTTCAAGGAAGGGGCCAAGTAGATGCTAATCAGAATTATAGAAAACACCGTGTTTGGCTGTAGAAATATAAACAGACAGATTGTGTTTTCGCAGCAGCCTGACACAAGTTTTGGTTGAGAGCAAGGCTCCCTAATTCCCCCAAGCAACTTGCCTGAGCAGGAAAGATAGTGAGGAATATAATTTCCCTTCTAGTGGGGAAAGGATTTGGCTTCAGAGGCCTGATATTGGAAGAAAATGCACACTATGGTGAATATAAAATGTCCTGCTCAGAATGCTTTGGGGGCTGAGATATTATCTCATCAGCAAGCAGAAAGTAATTGCTGTTCTTTTGAATGTGTCGGAATATTTCTTTCCCTTGATCAGTTTTTCCAGAATGAGGAGACTTTACTAAGATCATTTTCCTAGCAAAAACTATGTTGCTTGATTTTTCTACTTCATGACATCTGTATTAGAGAAACATTTTTTTTCATGGCCATATTAAAATATTACTGGGTATGTACAAGTGGAGAAGTTTATAAAACAACCAAACCTAATAATATTATTTTTCATCATTTGTAAAAGGAAGGAAAGGAGTTGCTAAACCACCAAACCACTAAGGATCATTTTAGCCCTAAAAGCAGATGAATTTTTGTTCCACGTTTTTATGCAGTTAAAACGTAACCAATTGCAAGTGAGAAGAGAAAGCAGGAAGGGAAAGGAGTGAGACCCCGGCACCTGGGGCATTCTCAGTGTCTGATAAATGCCAGATTTACTGCTAAAATGAGATTGATAAATACTAACTAAATCACAGCCACGCTCAGGGCGCAACTCATTTATTTTCCCACCCCCACAAAAGGCACACAAAACACGGAACTCAAGTCAGGCATGACCAAACCTGAAGAATTTGACTCTTCCATCCTGCTGCTAGCCAAATTCCTCGTGATTTGGGCAGACTGTGGGGGAGGCCTGGGGGGCAGGGGTGGGGGTGGGAAGTGATGCTTAATCTGGTGAGTCTTTGGGAAGGAAGGAGCCGCAAGGCCTGGCCAGCTCAGTTCAGTCTTTCATGAATAAACACTCTAATTGGGGACATCACAGATAATGGGTCTGACTTCTTTCACTGGAGGGCCGGATCATGATTTGCTAATTGGATATTCCTGGGGTGGTGGAGGCGCCCTCACTGGCCTTGAGTGATTACTAGTTAATGGGGTTTTAGAAGTTTTTATTCCAGACTGATAAGAGAAGCCACGTTGAGGAAAAGAAGCCGGGCGCCCAATCCGGAATGGCATCAGGAAAGAAGCCCCAGCATCAGGGAAAGCACGCAGTGGCACCAGGTTCCAGGATCTCCCTGGCCCAGCACTGGCTTTTCAAGTGGGGTGCCCACGATAGTCAGTAGCCCAGTACCAAACCCTCTTTCCCTCCAGGGGTGTTTGACTTGGGAGATAACATGCCCTTCCCACCAGACTTCCTTCACCACCGGCCTTTGAGCTCATACCCTTGCTCAAGAGCAAGTATGGGATAAGCCAGGCTCAAGGGCCAGCCAAACAGCAGGGGTGGCTCCTCATGAAAAGGAGGGAGCTGCTTTGGAGCCCTGGGACCTGAGTTGGAGCATAGGGGGTGGCAGCTTTGTTCAAATATGAGGGGGAGGTGATCGGGGGAGGATGCTCCCAGTCTGTCCCTCTGCAGGGGTGGCATCCAAAGGTGAAGCCACAGAGGAAGTAGGAGCTGCAACAGCAGAAGGTGAGGTGGTATCTCAGAGGCAGTGCTCTGGCCCATCCTTTTATGTGGGTTCAGGACCACATTTGGAGGCCTTCACCTGTCCTAACAAACTTCCTGGGGACTGAGGGAAGAGGAATTGGGGAAGACAGGAGATGGAAATAAAAAAAAAAGGCAAGAAGCCTTTTTTTTTTTTCAACTTCCGCCTCCTGGTTTCAAGCGATGCCCCTGCCCCAGCCTCACGACAAGAAGCCTTTTTACACCAAAACTCAAATCAGTTGTTTGCCGCCTAAAAGTTTCTTGTAAACCAAAGGCTAGCAGCTCTGGCCGGAACTGAGAGCATACTATGTCCCATAGAACACCCAATTTCTCTTTCTGAAAGAAAGCAAGACTTCTTTATTGATGAATGTATGGATAATTCAAGGTCTATAGACCTATGCTGTGGTTAGGCACGTTTACGAGCAGTAGCCCTGCTCAGTTCGTCTCTGGTCATTAGTCTTTCTTTTAGGAGACTGGACTCTTTTCCTGGACCTCAACTTGTCAAACTGTGATTTTACTCATTTGTAAAAGACAGGGTGCCTTGGGTATATTGCTCTTGTCAATGAAGAAGGGCAACCTTAGCTCATCAGAAACTGCAGAAGACATGGAGGTGAAGCTTTCCCCGCCATTAATTCCCAACAAGTGATTCAACAGAGAGTTGACATCATGAAGCTAATTTGCATCTCAAAACGTCTTCGAGTTATTGAGCCCTTTCAATGTACTAGACAGTCTACTGTACATTTTACCTATAGCACCTCATTTAATCTTCCTGAAATCCTGATGAGATAAGTAGTATCATTATCTCTGTCTTATAGATGGAAAAACCGACTTAACTGAGGTCACACCCTAAGTAACAAGCAGACCTAGAACTTGACCCCAGGTTCATTTGACCCTAAAGCCTTGTCCTTATCCACTGTGCCCTTCCTAGAATTTTGTGCTGTTCACCTGAAAACAGCCAACCAGTTGGGTGATGACCTGGACTCACCAGGCAGATGAGCAAGGAATCTGATTTAATTTTTGTAGAAGTACTAAGAATGGGTTCCTAATAAGTGGTACATTCCAGGATTATGAACAGAAAAATAAAACTTTATTTATTTATTTATTTATTTATTTATTTATTTATTTACTTTATTTTTTGAGGCAGGGTCTTGCTCTGTCGCCCAGGCTGGAGTTCAGAAGGTGTGATCAAGGTTCACTTCAGCCTTGACCTCCTAGGCAAAGGTGATCTTCCCACCATAGCCTCCTGGGTAGCTGGGACTACAGGCGTGTGCCACTGAGTCCAACTAATTTTTGTATTTTTTATAGAGACAGGATTTCACTATGTTGCCTAGGTTGGTCTCGAACTCCTGGGCTCAAGCGATCTGCCATCCTTGGCCTCCCAAAATGCTGAGATTACAAGCGTGAGCCAGCTGGCCTGGAAAACTTTGTCATATTTTTTTTATTGGTGGTCTTTAAGAACTGCACCCTTTTTCTAGATGCAGCAATAACTGGTCACTTCCCAGAAACTTAAAATAACCGTGTTTATCATCAAAGAAGGCTCACTGATGACCCTGGATAAATTGCTTAAGCTCTCAAAGACTGATTTTCCCACTGCATAAAATGTCCTACAGGAATAGATGTTCTTTAAGCTTTCTCCACTTTCACATTGATTGATCAAGAATTCTATGTGTGTTACAAAATGGGAGTTCAAAATTACGCATGTGGTGCTACTTCCATGGCTAAGAGAATTGGTTATAAAGAATCTGGGTGTTTTAAGGATCATATTTACGATTACTTGGGCTCCTCTTCTCTTCTCTTCTCTTCTCTTCTCTTCTATTCTCTTCTCTTCTCTTCTCTCTTCTCTTCTCTCCTGGTGCTTGTCTCTGCTTCCTTGAGCTATGTGTTTCTTGGCATCCTTGGTACAGCTCCATCTGGCTCATTTGTTATTCATAAATTAACATGTGTTTGCATGCATTCACCTTTTAACAACTGTTCCAAAGTACACCGTAGTGTAGCAGCAAGGGTCTCCATGTTAGATCATGCACATCGCCCATCAGAAGTGTGTGAACATGCGTGCCAATATAGATGTGTTTACATAAACATTATGTGCATTAAATATGCAATACACATTTTATAATAAACACCAAAAGCAGTAAAAAGTCCAAACATATTAACATCATATCTTAGTGGGTCGCTTTGGGCCAGCCAGTCTTTTTATGGAGATCCCCAGTATCTAGGATAGTGGAGGTCCTCTTTTCCTTTGGGCTTAGATGGCAGACATTTGAAAATGAAAATGTGATAAAAAAGAGGGTCTGCAAACCAAGGCCCGGGCAGAAAGTGGGCAGGAAAGTGTCCTATTACTGAGCAAAATTCCAGCTCAGTGTTTCATATGGATGCAATGGAAGGAAAAATGAAGGAAGGCAGGCCTGGATTCTTCAAGGGAGACCAGACATCCAGACAGTCATGGGAATTGTACCAATGGTTAGTCTCAGTTTGTCTTTTGGTGTTACAATGCGGACTGAACCAAAGACATGTAAGGGTCAAATATGTCATATACTCTGCCAGTTCTTCACCCTGGTCCTGTAATCTAGAGGCAATCATTGCACCTTGTGGAAACCCAAATCCTTCAGAGAGACCCAAAATCACACTGGATCAGCTCCTTGCACCCGCATGTAAATGTATTTGACAGGTGTCCCTAATGGTGAAGAAGAGAAAAAACTGTAATAAGACCCAGAGAAACTAAGAGGAGAGGCCCAAAAAGAACAAACCTTAGTGACTCAGGTGCCTGAGGATCCAATCCTGGTCCACATTTACCCCTCATCTTGGCAACAGCCACTCCAGAGTTTGATCGAGGCAGAAGCGTCAGCCACCTAAGGAACATTTTTCTTCTGACCCTTTGGGCAACATCGAGTACCCTGAACTTGTCAAGAAGCTAACAGGGTCTGCTTCTGTGCTCTGAACCTTGAAAGTCTGTTTCCTCCAGAGTGACTTGGAAAAGACTAACTACCATCCTGTACCCCCTTCAATAACTCCCAGTTCTGCCTTAGTGACCTCTGTAGCACCATCATCCCCTTTCTAAGATTCGTTAAGAGAGGGACATACAAAATACATGCTAATGACATATGCAAATGAGTCAGATAGGGCTGGAATGAGGATGTCTAGAGATAACTCGAGGTTACAGAGACCTGTTCAGGAAGAGGAAGATACAAAGTGAGAAAACAAAAGGCCTAGGGAGACACAGAATGAGAAAAAAAAAAAAAAAAAAGAGCTTGGCCACCATGGTTGGTGAAGAAAACACTTTAGAAAAGAGAAAAGGGGCAGAAAAGTGTCCTATTACTGAGCAAAATTCCAAGTCAAGTTTCCATATGGGTGTTACTCAATTAAATGACACGTGTTAACCCAGATTCCACCTTGGAATAATAGTGTTTCATAACACTAAGGCATGTCCAATATGCCAAGCTTTGTTGACACAGAAAATACGTTATAACATATTTAAGTCTTATAACATCCCTGTAAGGTAGATGTTATTATTATTATCATCCCGATTTTGCAAATAAGGAAACTGAAGCACGAAGACGGTAAAATCATCAGCCCAATGTTGCCCAGCTGCTAGGGAGCAGATCGGAGGCTGGGAGCCGAGGTGATCAACCTGCAGAGCTTGCCACCTGTACACAGAGGACTCTACTCCTACTGCAGAGGATCTGCATTAGAACACATGGTTGAGAGAGTCAGGGTTTCCATGCTCTGAAGGAAAGCCCCTTTAACTTCATGAGTTTCTCTTTTCCTTGCTAACTAGTATTTAGCAGGCAGAGTGGTGCTGTGAAATGACTACTCAACTGGAAAGCAGTATATTGGTCTCTTAGTTACTCTGGGCTTTGATTTGTAGGGACTAAGGCTGTTTTCTGCTCAAAGATTCTATGATATATGAATTAACCATCATAGCTTATTAAAGACATGCTTAAAAGGGGGTTAAAAAATTATCTCAGCAGAGACAAGTAATATTTGAAATCTGTTCATTTAGAAACTAAATGAACAGATTCCTTCCAGAAGCACTAAGATTCATCATACACGGTAAATATTTGTTTGGACAAACTTTAAATTGAGGATCATTTGATTGATAGATAATTGTTTCCAATGTCAGCTGAATATGCTCAACTGTCGCTGCCAATTCTCAAATAGATGTGTTATCTTTTTCTGTTTTCTTTCTCTCTCATTTAAAAAAAAAATTTTATTTTTATTTTATTTTTTTAATAGAGACGGAGTCTCACTGTGTTACCCAGGCTAGTCTCAAACTCCTGGGCTCAAGCAATTCTCTCACCTCAGCCTCCCAAAGGACTGGGATTATAGGCATAAGCCACTGTGCCCGGCTTCTCTCTCTCATTTCTTAAAAAAAAACTGTGAACATTATTTTCATATTACCAGCTCTTAAGTTGATTTCTTCACTAAGGGAAAAACAGATGACTCCCATTTTATCCAAGGGACCCAAGCTGTTAGAAGCCCCAGAGGCAAGGCTGTAGGATGGGCCCTGCAAGAACCTCAGGATGTGCAGATCTCCATCTAGCCTGGATCTATCTCCTGAGCCCAGCCCAGCTCTATTCCATACTCATGTTCTGAGGGAATTCCCAATGCCCATTCCTCCTTCTTCCCAAGGTAACCTACCCACTTTCACATGAGACAATCAAGGCCTAGAGGAAGGACTGCCTTGTGATCCTTAAAGGCCTTCCCAGCCCTGAAAGTTATATATATGCACACATATACTCCCCAGCCTAGGAGTCAGAAAAGATGAATAAAGTCAGGAAAGCTTCATGGAGCTGGTCTTAAAGAAAAAAAAAAAGTTGATTTTTAAATAAAGAAACAGGAGAAAGTATTTATCAATTCTTCTCCATTAGGGATTGTTACTGGATGAGAAGAGAAATACTCTGTGTTAAACACAAAGGTCTGATTCTTATTAGACCTGCTTCCTAATTTCTTTCGATTCCCTGGCCCACAGGCCAGTGCTTATTTTCATGGCCCTTTTACAAATAATAAATATTATTTTTATGGTTAATTAACACAGCAATCTGTATTTTAATTTACTTCTCACTTCTGGAAAAGTTAGTGGCCAGAGGAACAACAACAACAAAAAGCTACATTCTCTTAAAGGTAATTTGTTCAAACGGTTCTCTCATTATTTTTTTTAATAATAAGTTTAAAAATCTATTATTATAGAGTAATTGCTCATCAAATTTCTTTTTAAAAGTCAAAGCAATTTTCAAATTATAAAGAACTTCTCAAATGTGTCTAGATAATTATGAGGCTCTGTTTTATATAACTCCTATTACTTCAGTAGGCTGCAAGGCCTGTTACAATCTTTGCCATTGGAGCACAAGATTGCATCAACTGTGTTCACGTGTAAAGCACTGTGTGATGCGTGTTAAAGATAGTACATTTCTGTTTTTGCAAACACATCCATATGGAAATTATCCATCAACTTCCTATAGCATCAGCTGTTAGGACCGGCACAAATTATCTTCTCCCTAAGTTTTAAGGATGATAAAGTTGCATGAGAGATTAGATAGATAGATAGATAGATGATAGATAGATAGATAGATGATAGATAGATGATAGATCGATAAAATAGGTTGACAAATGAGCTATGACTTTAACCAACTCATTCCCCTTGATAAAGAAAAATGGTTAAAGGCTACTGAAATGCTGGGATCTCCAGAAAGACTCTTGGCATCAGCAGAACAGCTACCCTTGGGACAGGACCCTTGAAACTTTTAGATCGCTCCACAGTTGTCTCATTGAAGTTGAAAACTTGCCACAATTTCTTCCTACGACACAGAATCTGATTTTTAAAATTGTATATGTGTACATACAAAGGCATCTGTTTTCCTTAAACATTGAAATAAAGGCCAATTTTGGATTATCTAGGGTGGTGAACTGACTCTGGGAGATACAGGGGAATCATGAAAACTTATAAGAATTTGCAACATTGATCACACACACGTGTTCATGTTTATGCACACATGCACGGGAGCACACAAACACACATTCGCTGCACCTTAGTCTGCCCTTCTCTGTTTGATTCTCCATTCTCCGATTGCCCGCTTCCTGGGACCTCCTAGATACCTTTCCTGGGCCCTTGCTTATCTAATTCCTCCTTCCCTTAAATGCAGAGGCAAAGAGACACCTAGAGCAACTCAGAAAAGGGTCTGGTTTGCTTTAAACATTACTTTTCTCGTCATTATTCTCTACCCCCCAATACAGTTGCCGGCTGTGATCTGCTGCCTTTCAACTTGGAATAAAATACATTACTTATGCAGCGAATGTTTTTAATGTAACAAAGCAAAGGAATAAAAATGCCTTACAACAGTTTTATTAAAAACAAATTCCCACAGTAAATACATATACACTCCGTCTCTGGGAGCAAAACAGCCAAGGACATCACCGCTAAGTGCTCTGGGAAGTGCTTATAAATTACTTGAAATAAAAAACATTGTTGCCTGGACATCAGGGATGAAATGCTGCAGTTTGTAATAAATTAACACAGAACTTTACTTCCCCTCCTCGAACAAAGCAGCCATTTGTCTGAATAACCCACATTCAGCTGTGAGTTATATTTTCACAACTGCAACTGCATTCATTTGCAAATTATTCTGCAGTTTTAATGCTCAAGTTTTAAATACCTTGAGAACTAATAAATAAAGCAAAGTAGAGCAAACAGTTGGCTTGTAGTTTAAAAACTGCCCTAATTTCTGCTTTTCTTTTGGCTCTTTTCCTTTCAAAGTTATTTATTTTTTTTTTTTTTGTAAATGGTTTAAAGTTTCTTTAAACTACACTTTAAAAATAAATCTAAAATGTGTTTGGAGGTATTCACACCAGAGAGAAGTTTCCATAATTCCATTAACTGTGAAGGTATTTGGCTAGTACTCATTTTACATTTTTAAGACTTTTCTTCTACCAATACTTTAATTTAGTGACAGAATAATTTATACCTATCTTTGAGGGTTTTCTGATTGTGTGTAACTTTTGTCTGCAAGTCTTGGATTTGGTTAGATTTTTTTTTCTCTCTCCATCTACTAGATGTTGTCTAGAAAAAAAAAAAAACTCAAAAGAAAAGTCGTGTCACTTCCTTCGAATTATTTTGATTATAAAACAAAAACTCTGCAAGAAAACTCTTTTCACAATCTGCTCGATAAAACAAAACGAACCGCTTTCCAGGTTCTTGAAAGAAAAATTTGATAGAAGGATTTTACAGATTTAGTTTGAGGTTTGAAGGTTATTTTCCTGGCCAAAAAAAAAAAAAAATGCCCAATTTCCTCGTGCAGAGTTACTAGCTTTGTCAAATTTCTTTTGCATTGTTTTAAATAAGGTCTTGTGTAGGCAATTGTACTGCATGAAAGTAATGCCACCATTTTCAGGAAGCGATTTGGGGAGGAAAACTCTTCAGAAGCATGTTATTTTCAAAAAAGTGCCTCATAAAATATTTTTATAAAGTAGGAGTTGAAATCATTTAAAAATCACTCTCTTTTATAAATCTGTTTGGAGAAAGATCTTTTGATCCCCTGTTTCTTCTGATCCTTAGCTTTTATTTTGCTTAGAGGTAAACAACATTTGCCTCATTTAAACAACGGCATTTGCCCTTGTGGTTCTTAAAGAGTTTTCCAGCCACCCTATGGCAATTCATCACATGGGATAAAATAAGGATACTTTGCATCCAAGACTTTTATCACCTCCCAGAAAATGTTTGTTGTTTTTTGCTTTGGTTTTTTCTCTCTCTCTCTCTCTCTCTCTCTCTCTCTCCCGCCCCTACCCCCACCCCGAGCTGCGGGGGATTGTTTTAGGACATTTCAAAGCCTTTTGTGAAGAGGCAACCAAAGTCCTTCTGCAGAGAAAAAGAAAATGCTTGATTACATGCACTGCAAAACGGGAGATATTTCCAAATTCCCTTTTAATTAAGATGTCTAAATAGCCATTTCCTTGGAGAGAGAGATTTCCAAACAGTTTAAAAATAAGGATGCTTAACTGCAACAGACATTCCGCCCTCTCTGACCCTGGAGGCGAGGGGCTGTCACCTGGGGGGAGGTAAATGGACATTCATTCGTGTAACTCCATAAAGGTCAGATGGGGAGGAGCACCCAAAACGGAGGTCGGGATGCCGAGGTAATCATAGGACCACAGGGCTTTAGTAACGCCATGGGCTTCTATTAAGAGAAACTCGCTTCCCTAGTTAGCCAGGTCATTTCTGCAAGTGCATACACCTTTGTCATTTTTAAAAATCACCCAGAGATTACCGGTTTGGTGCTATTTGATTCTCTGGCCATCCAAGCCAGATTAAGAGCATTTGCTCAGGCCCTAAGGACTTCATAGCTGGCCACCCATCTGGTGTTAGGCTTGAGTCTGTGAAAATCCCTCAGCTTAGCACTGAATATTCTTTTTAAAGACGTTTAAGTAAAAGGGCTGACATTAGCATATGTTCCCCCCAAGTGTCCTGTTGAACTTTCTGCTGGGCATCACCCTACCACGGGCTTTCTGGATGTTGTCCAATGAGAGATTGGCTTGGAACTGTAAAATTAGCCATCTGCCTATTAAAAATGTAACCAGCTGCATCCGATGAAACACAGTGACTATTGAAATGAACTCATCCGGGAGAGAACTCGAGTCCCCTGCTTGGACATTTTTCCAATCTACTGCTAGACTGAGACACTCCACAAGCAAAGAGCCTTTCGTCCTTGTTTGGAGGAAAACGGCATGACTCTCAAGAACGAAGAAGACTTGCGGGTTTGTTTTGTTGCTAAAATTCTGGCATTTCTCAGGATGAGTTGGACTTGAAGTGCGGATTTCTCAATTTGTCTGCCATTTGTTTAAAACACCTCTCTGTTGCAAGAAAAATAAAATATAAAATAAATAAGCACACCCCTAGTATCTACCTCCCTTCAAGATCTTATGGTAAATCCTGGGCATTTCTAATAAACCTTAATCCCCAAGCCTAAAATACTCTAAGCAGCACATAATAACTTAAAATTGAGAGCTGGTGCCATAATTATTCCTGCAAGTGCTACCATTTCACCAGATATTAGGCATTCTATATTTACCACAAGGTCTGTTTATTAAAAATGAGAACTTTCAATAGCTTGCGCTATTTTTTCCCTAAAGCGTAATGGAGCATTAAAAAATAATTCATTAACTAATTAACAAAACTGTGTTTATTTACAGTATATAAAATGTTTCTATCAGGAAAATAACACACCATAATACAGCGTTGTGTTGACAGCAAAACATCTGCAGCTTAATTTAATGCATTTACTAAATGACGAGGGGAAATCAAAGGATGTTTAAACAGCTACTTCTCTGCCTGTGATTTGTGTTTCTCTTTAGAGGTCACAGGCACCAAGAAAAGATGTCCCTTGGGAAGCTGGAGCTATTTTCAAAGGTGCTCAATACAAAAATCTTTATGCAATTAGGGAAAGACCGGTCTGCACATGGCTTGGACTCCGAGCCAGTTAACACAGATGGGTCCGTGCAAATGTCCTAAATCCAACTGCTTGGAAGTCACTAAGTGCTGTTAGGTTGAAACATATGAAGATGTCTTTTTTGTGGGTCAAAATCTGTCAAATATTGACAGCTTTATTACATTCAATCTGATATTTCCCATTTGGACTTCCCCCCTCCCTTCCTTCCATCCTCTCTTTCCTTCTTTCCTTCCTTTCTTCCTTCCTGCCTCTTTTTTCTTTTTCTGTCTTCCGCCTTCCCTTCTTCCCTTCTCTTTCTTTCTCTCTCTCTTACTCTCTCTCTCCCCCCTCTCTTCTTTCTTATATTGCC
This sequence comes from Symphalangus syndactylus, assembly GCF_028878055.3. NCBI lineage: Eukaryota > Metazoa > Chordata > Mammalia > Primates > Hylobatidae > Symphalangus > Symphalangus syndactylus. The sequence goes on from NC_072433.2 coordinate 42,359,285, forward strand.
TTGGGCAGGATTTTTGCCAACACAAAAAAACTAGACTCAAAGTAAGTATGAATTGATAAACTTGCCTATTATTCTATTTTAAAATGTGTTTTGCTAGGTTCGTTTTCCCACTAAATCTCTCCTCTGCTCCTGGCTGAAACTTCTCAGAAGGCAAAGGGTTTTCCATTTGTTTGTAGGTTTGATTTTCTTATCACCACCCTAATATGAAATCGCAAGAAAATTGTATGTGATGTGGTAGTAATCGTATTACATGCAATTCAGGTGGGTGTGTAAATCAAAATCTCTCAGAAGAAAAGCTTATAGTCTGGTGATAAAATCAGCAATAATACAGGCAAATGTTATGTTTTGAGAATTTGTCCTTCATTCACTTAGACCTAAAGCTTAGAGTGACCTTAGGAATTACAAAATAAACTAGAAAAAAAGAAAAAGAAAACATCATTTTCCCCTTAACACCCAAGCTTATTCTTAACATCTACCTTTGTTATAATCGTGCACTAATTATAAAATGTTTTATTTCAACTCAGCTACTCAGAGGCCATCCATGCAGCCTTTTGACAGTAGAACCCTGGCTATGTAACAGCCGTAAGGAAATTTCCTGTAGTAATTTCACCTGTTTCAGATGCAAACACATTGTAAGCCTCTTAAGCTACATAGAACAAATAGGATATATCCTGAAAACTGGAGTACTGTTTAAAATTAGATTTTGTTTTAAAGTCTAGTTCAGCAAATTGTACTAACTGAACAGAATTGTTTTAACCATGTCCCTCTGTATTTATACATGCGGGGGCTATTAACTCACAATACCAGTATCTCCTGTACAATTACAATCATGCATTGCTTAACTACGGGGGACGGACGTTCTGAGAAATGTGCTGTTAGGCTCTCTCATCTGCAAACATCATAGAGTGCACTTACACAAACCTAAATGGTATAGCCTATTACACACCTAAGCTATATAGTATAGTCTACTGCTCCTAGGCTGCAAACCTTTACAGCATGTTACTGTGCTGAATACTGTAGGAAGTTGTAACACAATAGTATTTGTAACTCTAAACACTTCTAAACATAGAAAAGGTACAGTAAAAATACAGAATTATAATCTTATGGGACCACCACCATATATTTGGTCCATCATTGACCAAAATATCATTATACAGTGCATGGCTGTCTATGAGTGTGGTCATATTGTGCTACTGTGGGTTGAACATAGACATTGGTTTGGTTCCCTGTACTGAGGCAGTGTTAGGGAAGCATCCATGCAGCATCATTACTTTTCCCCCTCCACCAACTCCAAATTTTGAGGTCACTGTTAAAATAGGACACCAAATATCTATAACCTTGCATCAGAGTTCTTTTTGACCAGGGGTAGAAATCACTTGCAAATGTGCTACCACTAACCCTGCCTATGACCTCTGCAGACATCACTAGTGGATTACAGCAGTCTTCCTCATTGACCCTAGGCAAAGCCTTAGAAGACTTCTCAAAACACATACTACAAATCAATCAGAGTTGGCTCAACAGATGAAAACTCTTAGCTGAAACTAACAGATCCACATGGAGATCAAATCAAGGACCTTAAAACAACAGGATAAATTGTTTCACCACCAGTATGTCCAGTGTGGACTCAATTACCTGTATCCTAACTGATCATCTTCAATTAAGCAGGTTTGTTTGTCTTTTGGCTACACTTTATCTGTAAGAGAGATACACATTATTTTCTTTAAAAGCACATTTCAAGGGATTATTGGGACCTATAACCTTCCAGGCTGTTTTCTGTAGTCAGGTCACAACTAACTTCATCCCTTATTCCATCTGCACTAATTCCTACAGGCTTGGACAGTGCAAAATGTTGTTTAGACTGTCAACCTAAAGCAGATTTGTATTTCTCAACTATACTTCTTATAGACTCAGACATTTCCCAAAATAAGTAAACAAAAAATATACTCGAAGAATAAAAACTAATACCAGAAAAGATTTCCTGAAAGGATTGACATCCCTGATTTCATTTGCATTTTGAACCATGGAGATAATGTTCTAATCAGAATTGAGTGAGTGCACATTCCTGCATAGGGCCTTCTATAACTCCCATTACCCATGAAATAGTCCAGTCACTTTTCTGTATAAATGACAACATGCTTTGTCTATCCTTACCTCATGCAGTCTTATGCCTTCACACTCTCCCCATTCTATATTCAACCTCTGTAAATTATTTACATACATTATTTTCTCAGACACCTGTGCCCTTGCATGGACTATATTCCCTGCCAGTCAATATGCTATTTTCTCTGCCTGGTTAACTTTTTTTTTTTTTTTTTTGTGAAGAAGTCTAGCTCTGCCACCCGGGCTGGAGTACAGTGGCACAATCTTGGCTTACTGCAACCTCTGTCTCCTGGATTCAAGCAATTCTTCCCCCTCTGCCTCCTGAGTAGCTGGGACTACAGGTGCGCACCACCGCACCAGGCTAATTTTTGTATTTTTAGTAGAGATGAGGTTTCACCATGTTGGTTGGACAGGCTAGTCTCAAACTCCTGACCTTAGGTGATCTGCCTGCCTCGGCCTCCCAAAGTGCTGGAATTAACAGGCATGAGCCACTGCACCCAGCCTGCCTGGTTAACTTCTACTTATCCTTTATCCCTCAAGCCCCAGTTCACATATCAACCTCCATCTGTGCCTGGGCCATGCAGGCAGAGTCCAATGATCTCTTTGCTAAATATAATTGTGTAATTTATTTTTTTTCTTTTCTTCTTTTTTTTGGATACAGGCAATCACTCTGTCCCCCAGGCTGAAGTGCAGTGGTGAGATCTTGGCTCACTCCCACCTCTGTCTCCTGGGTTCAAGCGACTCTCATGCCTCAGCCTCCTGAGTAGCTGGGGTTACAGGTGTGCACCACCACACCCAGCTAATTTCTGTATTTTTAGTAGAAATGGGGTTTCACCATGTTGGCCAGGCTGGTCTTGAATTCCTGACCTCAAGTGATCTTCCCACCTTGGCCTCCAAAAGTGCTGGGCTTACAGATGTGAGACACCATACCCAGTCTGTGTAATTTCCTTTTGAAGCAGACTGGTTAGGAGCCCAGACCCTGTAGCAAGATTCCTCAGTCTACAATGCTAGCTGCCCTCTTGCTAGCTACACGTCAGCAGGCAAGTGATTTAGCCTCTCTATGCCTTGGTTTTTTCATCTGTAAAATGGACATAGTAGTAACTAACTAAAGATTTAGAACAGACACATATGCAATATGTGTCAGAATGGCAAATAGTCTTAATACATGTTAGCTATTATTTTCTATGATAACTTTCAATTCCCATGTCTGGGAAACCCCCACTGAATACATGGACCTTGCTCTTTTCATCCTTGTATTCCCAGTTCTTAGCCTGGAGCCTGACATGGTATAAGCACCCAAGGAAAGTTTGCTGGCACTTGCTAAAATGAAGAATAAGAGAATGGGAAAAGTAAAGAAAAACTGTTAGGAGTAATGGTGTTACGAGTAGTGGAAATATATACTAGTATAAGAATTGACAAAAAAAAATAGAGAACACATATATCCTACTAATATGTATACTTTATAAAAAGGTAGTTGAAAATACAGCTTCTTATATATTAATATTAGGCTTACATATAGCCACTCATCAAGGAAAGTAGAGAATTATCGCATTTGTAGGAGGAGAAATCTCACTGGGCTAAGTTATTTTCCACCTCCATGGTGTGGATAGGAGGCTCCGTGAAACATGATGCTAAATATATGGTCTTTTTTCAATCTATACTCTGATAACCAAAAATCCAAACCAGCTCATGTCAAGCAGGAGAAGAGGGTGGGTGTGAATGAGCCTTCAGAAGGGAAGGTCTCTGGGGCTGGAGGAGCAATGTCCTCGTTAGGGTAGATGTCCCCCACTAATGCACACAGCCTCTAGAGCCAGATTACCTGGGTTTGAGTCTCAACCATGGCATTTACCAGCTGAGTGACCCCAGGCCAGGCACGTCCCCTTTTTGTCTTCAGTTACCTTGCCTGTAAAATAAGGGATAATGTGGGCATGACCTCATAGGGTTGTTGTGAAGTGAAATGAGATAATCCTCGTAAATCCCTAAGCACTGCACCTGGCACAAACATGCACTTCATAAACGTATGCAGTCATGACTACCAAATGAGGCTTCTCAACAGGGACACAGAGACTTGGTTGGTGAGGCTGGGATGCAAGGAAGTTTCCAGATAGGAAGAGACAGGCTGGGACCTAGGAGAGTGCATTTGGCATTAAGTGGGAAAGAGAGAGTGTGCTTGCTTCTGTTCCCTGTGTTTGGATTGACTTTTTAAACAGCACAACCTCCGCTAACCTTAGTTGCAACACTGCACTGAAATGTTACTCCCAGGATTTGACATTTTCTTATTCTTCCTACTGCTGTTTTCTCCTTTGTTGCTTTGAAAATATGAATTAATGATGAATACTAATGAGCCCCGTGACAAGGCAACCTCTGTCTAGACACCACTAATGTTGGGAGCTTCAAGACTCACGACACTTTAAAGAGGGAAGATGTAAAGAATTTTTTTCCCTGATTTCCAAACTCACATGGCCCCAAAAGTCATTTTCTCCCCCTTTCCTCCAATCCAACTCCTTTCCTTTAAAATTTTTAAAAGAATCTTCAAGAGAGCCACATGAATGAGACTTTGAACTTGTTCATAAGATTTTATGTGTCTACCTGGAGTAGACATGAAATTGCTTTTTTTGTTAAAGTACTGTTGCATTTATGAAAATCTTTCTGGATGCCTTTTTATCACCCTGTGCTTGCTTTTTTTCCTTTTATTGTTTCTTATGTTGTTTCATGGAGCTTGGGGATTTGTGAAGCAGCCAACCAGAGGGAACTGAAGTCATTGATAGTGAACACACAGTGACTTCCTAGCTGATGCCGATTTTCCCTCCCCCTCCAATAAAAATAGTCATATTTGTCTGCCGTTGGCATCAAAGACAATTTTTATGGCATGGTCTGTACCACTATCTCAACATGATGGTAGATTTCTGAGCATTAAAATCCAAGGAGAAACTAAGAAAAATTATAATATGGAGGATTTTAGAGTAAAGCCATACAACTGATTTGGGTGCTGGAAATTTAGACAACTTTCTCAGTCTCAGTCAGTATTTACACCAAAGATGTTCTGTGCATTCAATAGCTATTGTATTTAGTAACAGCTTTCAGAAGCAAACAGTACCTTGCCATTAGGGCTCTCTCTCTACCCTGAGTTCCTTTTCTTGGCTGCACTCCACAGACCAGAGGGCCGGACGTCAACATCTGAGAAAAATTGACAGGAAGAGATGGGCACCCAGCAAGACTCTAGGACTCACCAAAGCCATCACAAATTTGTCCCTCACTTCACTGACCCCTGGAATTGCTCCCATTGAAACAGTAAGAGGAGCTCTACTTCAAATCCTAATTGGCCGGGCACTGTGGCTCAACGCCTGTCATCCCAGCACTTTGGGAGGCTGAGGCGGGCGGATCACTTGAGGTCAGGAGTTCAAGACAAGACCATCCTGGCCAACATGGTGAAACCCTATCTCTACTAAAAATGTAAAAAATTAGCCGGATGTGGTGGTGCGCACCTGCAGTCCCAGCTACTCAGGAGGCTGAGGCAGGAGAATCGCTTGAATCTGGGAGAAAGAGGTTACAGTGAGCTGAGATCATGCCACTGCACTCCAGCCTGGGTGACAGAGCAAAACTCTGTCTCAAAAAAAACCTAACTAGTAAGTGACCTTGAGTCTATTGGCCCCATGACTCAGTTTACTTATCCATAAAATAAGGATACTGTTAGGACCTCCTTCCTCTGACTGTTAAAAGGACTAAATTAGATACTTACAATATCTATGAAAGCAAGTAAGGGGTTTAAGTTAGTATCTGGCTGATGGTAAGAGCTCAAGTGTTTGTTGTCAGTGTAGATACACATGAGCAGGCCACGTAATAAAGGAACTAAACTTACTCAGTTTCTCTTACACACTGGAGAAAACATTCTATCCAAGATTCAGCAGGAGTCGGTGACTTTCTTGCCCAGGAACTCCTGCATGCATTTCACTGAAATTGTGCTCAGCACTACCTCCTTAACTTGCTTTCTCATTTCAAGCACAAATTTCACATTTACCACCCCTACAAGTTTTCTAATAATTTCTTCATCAAATCATATGTTAGTATTAGCATATGTATGTATTCGATAACAAATTTACCCAGAACCTCTCAGTTCTGGGTGTGGAGGTAGTGGGAGGTGGCAGGGATTGGGTGAGGGTATAGGCTTACAGAAATTACAAACTGTGAAACAGTCCCTGTCCAAAGTCATGGGCAAGTGGGTGCCTACAGACACTTAAACAACAATATTAGTGATCGTTTAGTATAAAGACTAAGAGTGTGATCTCTGAGCCAGGCTTTCTGAGATGCAATTTAGTCTCCACCACTAAACAGCTGTGTGACCTTGGGCAGATCTCTTACCTGTCTGTGCCTCACTTTCCTCATCTATGAAATGGACATGAAAACTATACCTACTTCATAGAGTTGAATGAGATGATATGTCTAAAACATTTAGAATAATGCCTAACACATTATAATATTATGTAAACTTTATCTTAAAAACTAATGAATGAAAATTATAATTTGGTGTGCTAACTATGGACCAAGCACTGCGCTAAGAAGGGTTTTACACTGATTATCTGTCTCATTTCACTCTTACAAGGAAATGCACACATCAACCCTGGAGACATTACTTGGCCTTGTTGTAAATTGGGGTTAATGAAGTACCATCCTATAACATTGTCAAAAGGATTCAATGAGTTAATATGTGTAGAGTAGTTAGGGCTAGGCCAGTACAAAATTAAGGGCTTAGCAAGAGAAGTTTACAAAGTTTAAATAGCTTGCCTGGATTCACATGGCCAATTGATAAGGGTTGAATCATTATTTAAACCCAGGCATGCAATTACTACCTTACCACAGTGACTGACTGAAGAGAATGCACAACCAGGCACAGGTCTATGCAAAGCTTTGTGAAAGCACAAATCCTTCAGTCGTGCCTGGGAGGATCAAGGGAGTTTACATGGAGCAGATGATCCTTCCTTCCTTCTTTCCTTCCTTCCTTCCTTCCTTCCTTCCTTCCTTCCTTCCTTCCTTCCTTCCTTCCTTCCTCTTTTTCTATGACAATGGCAGTAGACATTCATTTACTTTGGTTCAGTGCAATAGCAATGACTCAGTATACACTAAAAGAATGTTACAAACTCCTGTGGGTCAAGAGACACGATCGTTTATCACAGGCCAAGATGTAGTCACACATCACGTGATCACACAATTGAATGTTACAGGCTGGTAACTGGCTCCAGTGGTGGTTGGGCTGACTCAGCCTGAAGCAAAAGGAAAGCAAATGTGGTTAATTAAGGCTGCAGGGAATGTTTAGACTGTGTGCAACTGATACCCCAGCCACCGTCTCCATGTTTTCCTGCAGAGGAAATTTGCATACAACTCAAATATTACTATACTTCCTAAAACCCTTTCAGATATTGTCAGGGAAGGAATTGAGAGTAAGGACTTAGCACTTTTAGAATTATCCCAGCGGCATGCTTAAAGAGTGGTGATTGATGAGAGAGGACAAGCAGTAATTCCCGAATTATGCTTCTATTTATACTTCAATTATAACATTGCGAGAAGAAAACAAAACTTGTGTCCCTTCATAACCTCCGTAGAACTGGGCTTAGTGTCTCTCACATAGATGATGCCCATAAGGAATGGTGAACCAAGGGGTGAAATCGAGAGAGACTTTATCATATCTTTGATAGAATGACAGAGATCTCTCTTGGCCCTTTAGGGAAAGATCACGAAATAAAAACACACAAAGTACAAAAAGTTTTCTTTCCTGATGACTAGTAGGGCAGAACCTATTGGATAAACACACCCTGGAGCTGTTTTTTAAACTCTAAATAAAAGACAATTCACCCTCCTGCTAATTCTTCTTTTAGCTTCCAAAATCAGCCAGTTGGCACAAGACACTAAAACATACCTAGTCCCAGCTAGACCTCGTTAAAGAAATCCTCTGTAAGTACAACTCCTAAAGCAAGTGATGCTCCCAAGCAGGTTTGGATTGACGGTAGTTCTACAAGCTCCTCCAAGAAATAAGGGTTCTTGTTCCAGTAAGTAGAGAAATGCTGCAACAATAACCCTTTCTTGGAGATTCACAATGCACACTATTCTGTTAAAGCATCTGCAACAACAGAAAAATGTATTCAATTGTGTTTAACACAATGATGCCCGAATACATTTGGCCATAAAATTCTAAAACATGTATTTATATTTTAAATACATCTTTTAATTGACACCTATATAATAACTATGTCTGTATCTATAGAGAAATGAATATATATATACTGAAGAAATGGTTTCTAATAAAACACACATAACAGAATGCTGGTCTTGATTAGATTGTGTTGGTTGTATTGAAGGTGAGCTTAGGCCACAGGTGAGTAAGACCCTGCCCTCCAAGTAGCTACTGTATGTGATGTCTATGGGAGGCTTTAATGGGGAGAAGATAATAGGCTATTGGGGGAAAGAGAAACTCTGGGTACAGGAATTAATGAAAATGGGAACACAATGAAAGTGGAGAAAGACAGCAAGACTTCTGAATTTGTAACACCAGCCTCACCCTTCTCCCATACTTATATGCCCCAAAGAGCTGATTTTGAGCCCTGAGGGTTAAGAGCTGATTTTGAATCCTGATTTTGAGCAGGATAGTTAAAAACAAGAACTATATTCCTGACCAGGCACGGTGGCTCATGCCTGTAATCCCAGCACTTCAGGAGGCCGAGGTGGGTGGATCACCTTAAATCAGGAGTTTGAGACCAGCCTGAACAATATGGTGAAGCCCCGTCTCTACTAAAAATACAAAAATTAGCTGGGCGTAGTGGCAGGCACCTGTAGTCCCAGCTATTTGGGAGGCTGAGGGAGAGGAATTGCTTGAACCCGGGAAGTGGAGGTCGCAGTGAGCCGAGATTGTGCCACTGCACTCCAGCCTGGGCAACAAAGTGAAACTCTATCTCAAAAAAAAAAAAAAAAAAGAACTATACTCCTGATAGACTTTGTAAGGTCTAGTCATTGGCTGGGTTGATTCAGAGAACAGATTGCAGAGAGCACGACTGAGGGCAGGAAGCTCAGGCAGTGGGGTCCTTATAGGGGCAGTTGTGGCCAAGGCTTGACAAGAGGTTCAGAATGAAAGCCTATGAGTAGAGTCATTCTAAAGCACCTGGTAGACACCATCTGCCCTGAGAGTCTCCAGAATAGCTGGGGAGATGTTGAGGAAGACTGAGGAGCTGATGACAACCAGTTGTCACAGTCATATGGACAGTTGATTAATCATAAGGACATTTCAGTTTTACTCAAAATCTCTAAGACATTAGATTTTTACAAGACATCTAATGTTACATGGAAAATACTCAAGTCCATTCTTTTTTTACCTTTAAGCGTAACTAAACATCAGATCAGATCATTTGGAGCTACTCTGTCCGTAAATACATACTTGTTACAACCCATTTAGAGTCACCTTATTTACCCCCTTTTCGAAATCTTCTCAATTCTATTGGGATTGACCACAGAGAACCATCTTCTCTCATCTTCTAAATGGGTGCTCTGTTGTGGGTGTCATGGTCATTGCTGCTGTTGTGCTGGTGGGACAGGGAAGAGCAGGCATTAAGAGGTTCTTTAAAAAAGGAAACAAATAACATTCCTGGTGTGATGCTGTGGGAGGGAACTGTGTTCTTGCAAAAGAAATGTTTAACCTGAATCTAACTGGGAGAAAATGGCCAAACAAATCCAGAATGTGGCTTGTGCTGCAAAACCCTGGCTAGGACTTTTCAAAGGACACAATGTGATGAAAACCAGAGGGAAGTGGTGGGATTTGTCTGGATTGGGAGAAACAAAAACACATAACAATCAATGAAATGCAAGGAATTTGATTAAATCCAGGATTTAAAAAAAACTCAAAAAACTCTTTTGAAAATGTTGAAACTTGAATAAGGACTGTATGTTGATGACATTATTGAATTAATGATTTTCTTAGCTTTGATAATGGTGTTCTGGTTGAGGAGGAGAATGTCCTTCTCCTTGGGTGATGCTAGATAAAATATTTAATGGGAGGGACATATCATGATGTCTACTAATTATTTTTGGAGAGAGAAAGAGAGAGAGTGTGTGTATGTAAAGAAGAGATGTAGGCCGGGCGCAGTGGCTCACGCTTGTAATCCCAGTACTTTGGGAGGCCAAGGTGGGCAGATCACAAGGTCAGGAGATCGAGACCACGGTGAAACCCCATCTCTACTAAAAATACAAAAAATTAGCCGGGCGTGGTGGCAGGCGCCTGTAGTCCCAGCTACTCGGAGAGGCTGAGGCAGGAGAATGGCGTGAACCCGGGAGGCGGAGCTTGCAGTGAGCCGAGATCGTGCCACTGCACTCCAGCCTGGGTGACAAAGCGAGACTCCGTCTCAAAAAAAAAAAAAAAAGAAGAGATGTAGTTTATAGTAAGATGGTAACAATTGGTGAATCTAGATGAAGATATATGGTCATTTATTATATTATGTTTTCAACCTTCCTGTGGATTTGAAAACTTTTGAATTAAAAAATGTTTTTAAAAAGAACAGTTCACAAAAAATAAAAAAGGAAATTATTCTTATGCAAAACTATATGGTTTTCTTTAGTCCAGGTTTTTGGTGCAATTATCTCCCCTTCTTTACAATGTGGATCATGCAGGTATTTTATATCCTTTTTAAGAAATAATGAAGGTGGCTGGGTGCAGCAGTTCATGCCTGTAATGCCAGCACTTTGGGATGCTGAGGCTGGTGTATCACCTGAGGTCGGGAGTTCGAGACCAGCTTGGCCAACATGATGAAACCCCATCTCTACTAAAAATACAAAAATTAGCTGGGCATGATGGTGCACGCCTGTAATACCAGCTACTCGGGAGGCTGAGGCAGGAGAATTGTTGAACCTGGGAGGCAGAGGCTGCAGTGAGCCAAGATCACATCACTGTATTCCAGCCTGGGTGGTAGAGTAAGACCCTGTCAGAAAGAAAAAAAGAAAGAAAGAAAAGAAAGAAAGAAAGAAAGAAAGAAAGAAAGAAAGAAAGAAAGAAAGAAAGGAAAGAGAGAGAGAGAAAAGAAAGAAAGAAAGAAAAGAAGAAAGAAAGAAAGAAAGAAAGAAAGAAAGAAAGAAAGAAAGAAAGAAAGAAAGAGAGGAAGGAAGGAAGGAAGGGAGGAACAGGGAGAGAGGGAGGGAGGGAGGATGGAAGGAAGGAAAAGAAAGACAGACAGAAAGAAAAAAAGAAAGAAAGAGGGAGGGAGGGAGGAAGGAAGGAAAAGAATGACAGAAAGAAAAAAGAAAGAGAGGGAGGGAGGGAGGGGAGAAGGAAGGAAGGAAGGAAGCAAGGAAAGAAGGAAGGAAGGAAAAGAAAGAAAGAAAGAGAAAGAAAGAAAAGAGAAAGAAAGAAAGAAAGAAGAGAGAAAGAAAGACGAAAGAAAGAAAGAAAGAAAGAAAGAAAGAAAGAAAGAGAAATAAAGAAAGAAAGAAAAGAAAAAGCCCTTCACAACTATGATTCTCTCTGCTCTCCCTTTAACAAATGTTTCTGTTCTCTCAAGTTGCTCAGTCAGTCAGGAGACTCTCCCTCACCCTTGTGGAAGAAAAGCACTACCACCCTCACACAAAGAGTTTTCCTGGAACCAGGATCTGATCTTGCACATCACAAAATGCTAAGAGACACGCCTGAGCACAGTCCAGATATGGATTTCAGATTCAGCATTTCAACACCAGATTCAGTTAGCCCAGCTGACTTCTGGATGCCTCAAAGAATTCAGGTTAACAGCGTTCATCCCTGAGTCTCATGGCAAAACCTTATCCTCATTTGCACTGTTAAAATGTTCCCAGAATGTCCTCTCACATGCCCATATCAGAAGGCATGACCTTTGTGCCACAGTTGAGAAGGTCTCGGGTGGATTTTCCATAAGAGTTAGACCTCATGAGGTTAGACTCAAGGTAACGGAAAGAAAGCTTGAAGGAAACAGAGACACTGGCCTACAGCAGACAAGCTTTGTGGAACATGTGAGCAAAGTTTCCAAGTCCCTACCTATTAAACTGTAGAAGAGTAGTGAGATTAATTATCCGTGCCCCTAATTAGATGTTAGAGACAGGTCAATTTTGACTCAAGAACAAGGAAGAGTGTTTTAAAGGGGAGTGGCCAAAGATAGAATAATGTGATGCCTCCGTTGGTAGTAAGCTTTCCATCAAAGGAAGTATGAAAACAAAGGCTGTATGACGATTGGGTGAGGAACCACCTCAGAGGTAATTCAAGCATTAGGTGAAAGAGTGACTTGAAAAATCTCCAAGATCCCTTTCTACACACTCACATTTCTCTCTTCTTTATTCTCCCTATGACAGAGAAGTCTCTTTGAAATAGGACCAATGGCATCAACACTGATCCCTAAAGACTGTGCCCTCTGCATGGGCTGTGTCCTTAGCTATTTGGGATAGCATAGAGTAGACATGAGGAAATCTGTCGCCAATCACAGCAGGGTGAAAACAGGGGGCCAAGGTGCTTCTAGGGGAGCCTTCTAAACCTCCGTGTCGGTCTTTGTCCATCACTCCCCTGATCACCAGGTAGCTTAGATAGCCTGCTGGAAAGAATTCAGAGGCTTTCAAGCTCCCAGCGGGAAAACCTTGGAGCCCTGTTGTTGGAAATAGCTCCCAACCTGCATCTCAGTCAGGTATTTTTAGGTTCTGTCTTGAAGACACAGAAACTTTCATACATTTCAGCTTCTTTGTCTGGAGTCACTGCAACCCCAGACATGTCATTGAAAGGGGGTATAATTGTGGTCTCCTCCACCCACCAATCTGAGCAAGTCTGAAAGAGCTTCCTGCTGTGCAGCAGGGAGGCTGGAGCGCCTTTTCTGGCAAGGGAAAGTCAAAATGGATTTTTTAAAATAATAATATGTTGATCAAGAAAAGAAAAAAAAATCTACTGAGGAGAGGGGCCTCTGCTTTGGGGCTAACACAGAGAGGAAGGTTACCTATTATTTTGAAAACTCGTCTTAGTTCTCCTTTGCAAGTACAGAATTCAAGTTTGGAGGAGCTAAAGTCCTACTTGAGGATAGGAAATAAAGATGTTTGGAATGATCTGAGTTAGATCAGTTGGCTGTTAATATGAGGCGCTCTGAGGAATAATTATAATTGTCAATCACTGGTCATAGCCTGACATTACAAGGAGAAATAGAAGGGAAACCAAAACGACGCAGGGCAGATATAAAACTGGCAAAGGGGCCAGGCGCGGTGGCTCACGCCTATAATCCCAGCACTTTGGAAGGCCGAGGCAGGCGGATCACGAGGTCAGGAGATCGAGGCTATCCTGGCTAACATGGTGAAACCCCATCTCTATTAAAAATACAAAAAATAGCCGGGCGTGGTGGCGGGTGCCCGTAGTCCCAGCTACTCGGGAGGCTGAAGCAGGAGAATGGCGTGAACCCGGGAGGCGGAGCTTGCAGTGAGCTGAGATTGCACCACTGCACTCCAGCCTCGGCGACAGAGTGACACTCCGTCTCAAAAAAAAAAAAAAAAAAAAACTGGCAAAGGACATTCTGATGGTGTGTAGGAGCTGGTAGAATGGTAGAAGGGATGTTTGAGTTCCTGAGAGGGTTTGGCAACCATATCACCATAGGCAGGTCAGCAAAGGTGACAGGGCTATGATTTCTGGGGCTCGGGGAAAACTGTCTCGAGGCTGATGTTTTAACTATAGGGCAATTGATCCCAAGTGTCTGAAAGCACACTAAGTGCCTGCAGCCCATGTGACCATGAACAACAACATTAATCAAATCACCCACAATTAGGTTGCACCATCTCTCTCATCAATGGGTTTTGATATCAGACAGCAAAGATGATTGAGGTGAAGAGTGTGTGGAGTTGGGTTAATGAAATGGACACTAGGCCTCTCCCTTAGGAATAAAATAGTAAAGCGATTCTCCCCCAGGATTCAGAAAAGAGATCACACATCATCAGTTTTCTAACTTGATTGGAAAGCAAACACCTACTCCAGGAGTGGGACTTAAGGAGGCTCAGAGAAAAAGAGTATCCCACATCAGAAACCAAAGTCTGATATAGGAGCAGCAACATCAGTTGCAGGTCCCAGGGCAAGATGAAAACACAGAGCCCCTTGTTTAAAAATTATTAAACACCTCAAGGGTCAGGTTCAGTGGCTTACACCCATAATCATAACACTTTGGGAAGCAGAAGCAGGACAATTGCTTGCGCTCAGGAGTTCAAGACCAATCTAGGTAACATACTGAGACCCCATATCTATAAAAAAAAAACTTTTTTAAATTACCAGGATATGTGGCATGCACCTATAGTCCCAGCTACTTAGGAGGCTGAAGTGGGAGGATCACTTGGGCCTGGGAGATTAAGGCTGCAGTGAGCTATGATTGTACCACTGCACTCTAGCTTGGGTGACAGATGGAGACCCCATCTCCCCCGCACCCCCAACATACAAAAAGAATTTCAAGATAAGGTGTCAACAACAGGGCATTAAGCCAAATGCAAGGCCCTTTTGAGAGCAGGACTTCATACAGTGATGTGTGTCACTTGCCTATCAAGCCATCTGTGATCAGAGTAAATCCCTGTCTGATGGTCACTGAGATCAGGAGCACTAGGAGATATGGGGACTTGTTCAAAACAAAAAGAGACCCTGTAGCTGTTATTGGAACAACTGGTAAGGAAAAGTCAAAATGGGCTTTTATAATAACAATATGTTGATTAGTAAAAGAAAAAAATCCGTTGAGGGGAAGAAGCTGTGAATTTGGGTACTTGAGCCCAATGGTTTGGCTTGTAAAAGGTTATATTACCCATCAGTGCTGGACAGCATTTAATACAGAAATCACCTGATCCTAGTCAAGCTTCCTATTTCTCACACACACACACACACACACACACCCATAATAATTGCCAATATTTGCTGAGTACTTACTGTGTGGTAGGTTTGGTATTAAAAGCTTTTATTTAAGCTTCATAATGACTCTATAAAGAATGAAACATTATTACCTTTATTTTTCAAATTTTAGATTCGGGGGTACATCTACAGGTTTGTTACAGGGATATATTGCATAATGGTGAAGTTTGGGCTTCTAGTGTACCCATCACCCAAAGAGTGAACACTGTACCAAACAGATAATTTTTCAACCCTTGCTTCTCACCAACTTTCCTCCTTTTGGGGTCCCAGTGTCTATTATTTTCATCCTTATGTCCATGTAAATCCATTGTTTAGCTCCCACTTATAAGTGAGAACACACAGTATTTGAGTTTCTCTTTCTGAATTATTTCACTCAGGATAATGGCCTCCAGCTCCATCCATGTTGCTGCAAAGGACATGATTTCATTATTTTTATGGCTGCAGAGTATTCCATGGTGTATATGTCTCATATTTTCTTTATGCAATCCACCACTGATGGATACTTAGGTTGATTCCACGACTGCTATTATGAATAGAGCTGCGATGAATATGGGGGTACAGGTGTCTATTTTATATAATTGATTTGGTTTGGCTCTGTGTCCCTGCCCAAATCTCGTCTTGAATTGTACTCCCATAATTCCCACATATTGTGGAATGGACCTCATGGGAGATTATTTGGATCATGGGGTTGGTTTCCCCCATACTATTCTTGTGGTAGTAAATAAGTCTCAGGAGATCTGATGGTTTTATCAGGGGTTCCACTTTTGCATCTTTCTCATTTTCTCTTGCCACCGCCCTGTAAGAAGTGCCTTTCACCTCCCACCATGATTCTGAGGCCTCCCAGCCATGTGGAACTATAAGTCCAATTAAACCTCTTTTTCTTCGCAGTCTCGGGTATGTCTTTATCAGCAGTGTGAAAACAGACTAATACAGAAAATTGGTACCAGTAGAGTGGGACACTGCTGAAAAGATACCCCAAAATGTGGAGTGACCTTGGAATTGGTAATAGGCCGATGTTGGAACACTTTGGAGGGCTCAGAAAAAGACAGAAAAATGTGGGAAAGTTTGGAACTTCCTAGAGACTTGTTGAATGGCTTTGACAAAAATACCGATAATGATATGGACAATGAAATCCCAGCTGATGTGGTCTCAGATGGAGATGAGGAACTTGTTGGGAACTGGAGCAAAGGTGACTCTTGTTATGTTTTAGCAAAGAGACTGGAGGCATTTTGCCCCTGCCCTACAGATTTGTGGAAATTTGAACTTGAGAGAGATGATTTAGGGTATCTGACAAAAGAAATTTCTAAGCAGCAAAGCATTCGAGAGGTGATTTGGGTGTGTTAAAGGCCTTCAGTTTTAAAAGGGAAGCAGAGCATAAAAGTTCAGAAAATTTGCAGCCTGACAATGTGATAGAAAAGAAAAACCGATTTTCTGAGGAGAAATTCAAGCCAGCTGCAGAAATTTGTGTAAGGAGCCCAATATTAATCCCCAAAACAATGGGGAAAGTGTCTCCAGGGCATGTCAGAGGTCTTCACAGCAGCCCCTCCCAACACAGGCCCAGAGGCCTATTGAGGAAAAAATGGTTTTGTGGGCTGGGCCCAGGGTCCCCTGCTGTGTGCAGCCTAGGGACTTGGTGTCCTGCGTCCCAGCCTCTCCAGCCATGACTAAAAGGAGCCAAGGTACAGCTCGGGCTGTGGCTTCAGAGGATGGAAGCCCCAAGCCTTGGCAGCTTCGACATGGTGTTGAGCCTGTGAGTGCACAGAAGTCAAGAGTTGAGGTTTGGGAACCTCTGCCTAGATTTCAGAAGATGTATGGAAGCACCTGGATACCCAGGCAGAAGTTTGCTGCAGGGGCAGGGCCTACATGGAGAACCTTTGCTAGGGCAGTTCAGAAGGGAAATGTGGGGTCGGAGCCCCCACACAGAGTCCCTACTGTGGCACTGCCTGGTGGAGCCGTGAGAAGAAGGCCACCATCCTCCAGACCCCAGAATGGCAGATCCACTGACAGCTTGCACTGTGCATCTGGAAAAGCCGCAGACACTCAATGCCAGCCCGTGAAAGCAGACAGGAGGGGGGCTATACTTGCAAAGCCACAGGGATGGACTTGCCCAAGGCCATGGAAACCCACCTCTTACATCAGCGTGACCTGGATGTGAGACCTGGAGTCAAAGGAGATCATTTCGGAGTTTTAAGATTTGACCACCCTGCTGGATTTCAGACTTGCATAGTCCCTGTAACCCTTTTGTTTTGGCCAATTTCTCCCCTTTGGAAAGGCTGTATTTATCCAATACCTGTGCCCCCATTTTATCTAGGAAGTAACCAACTTGCCTGTGATTTTTTGCCTTGTCTCAGATAAGACTTTGGACTGTGGACTTTTGGGTTAATGCTGAAATGAGTTAAGACTTTGGGGGACTGTTGGGAAGACATGATTGGTTTTGAAATGTGAGGACATGTGATTTAGAGGGGCCAGGGGCAGAATGAGGTGGTTTGGCTGTGTGTCTCCACCCAGATCTCATCTTGAATTATACTCCCGTAATTCTTACCTGATGTGGGAGGGATCCGGTGGGAGATAATTTGAATCACAGGAGCAGTTCCCCCATATTGTTCTTGTGGTAGGGAATAAGTCTCACGAGATCTGATGGCTTTATCAGGGGTTTCCGCTTTTGCATCCTTCTCATTTTCTCTTGCCACCCGCATGTAAGAAGTGCCTTTTGCCTCCCACCATGATTCTGAGGCCTCCCCAGCCATGTGGAACTGTAAGTCCAACAAAACCTCACCTCCCAGTCTTGGAATGTCTTTATCCATAGTGTGAAATGGACTACTACAGTAACGATTTCTTTTTCTTTGGATAGATTCCCAGTAATAGTACTGCTCGGTTGAATGGTAGTTCTATTTTTAGTTCCTTGAGAAATCTCCATACTATTTTCCATATTATCCCAACTTTAAAGCTAAGGGAGATGAGGCTTCATGGGATTAGTTATCAGACTCAAGGGTCTATAACTACTACATGGACAGAGTCTGAATTCTGAGTTCTGACTTGGATTTTTTTTTTTTGGATGGAATCTCACTTTGTTGCCCAGGCTGGAGTGCAATGGTGCAGTCTTGGCTCACTGCAACCTCCGCCCCCAGATTCAAGCCATTCTCCCTCCTCAGGCTCCCAAATAGCTGGGATTAGAGGCACCCACTACCATGCCCTGCTAATTTTTGTATTTTTAATAGAGATGGAGTTTCACCATGTTGGCCAGGCTGGCCTCAAACCCCTGACCTCAACTGATTTGCTCGCCTCGGCCTTCCAAAGTGCTGGGATTACAGGCGTGAGCTACCATGCCTGGCCTGACATGGATTCTTAACCAGGAGGCCACACTCCCTTCTTTGGAATGCATTGTCTCACTGTCTTTTTCTTTTTCTCACCTGTCCCATTTGACAATCAAGGGAAGAGAGGTCAAGGCACTCTGAAAGTTACTTGGGAAATTATTAGGAAAATCAAATCCAAACATAACCCCTGCTCCTGGCTCCCTAATTGAACAAAGGAAAGAAGAAAGGGAATGGCCCCAAACACCCTTCAGCGCTCATACAGCCACGCGGCTGAGGACCAAGGCTGGCAGGACATCAGTAGGTCACATGCCTGACACCTCCTGGCAGGGTAGGCGCTGAGCCAGGCAGACAGACCCCTAAGAGAAACAAATGGAAAAGCCTAAGGGAAGAGCCCACCACATAAATATCTGTAAAATCTTTTTAGGTTCAAACAGTGTTTTGCAATAGCCAGAAAAAAAAAAAAAAAAAAAAGACCTGACTGAAGCAGGTTATAAAAGTGTAAAGGAAAAGTTAATTAAATCATAACTTAGTTGCTAAGAAGGCTTTACTCCTGGTTGAAGGCAAATTGTTCCTACAATTGGAAGCAAAAGTTTTCAGAGCAGGGAAATGTGGTCCAGCTTATTTTAACATTTCTTCCCCATTTTTTGCCCTGATGGGAAATATCAGGAAATAAGAGGGTATAAGGAAAAGGAGCCTGGGATCCCCTCACCCTAGGATTCACCAGCACCTCTTTCATAAATGGAACTGCTGATCACTGAGAACCAAGGCAATGCTGACTCAGCCTTAGCATGAAGAAGGAAGGAGCTCTTCAGAGGCAAGTCTGAAGCCAGAAGATTGGCCAGAGAGCCCAGCATTTCAGCACTTACTAGGTGTGAGAAGCTTTTCCCACTACTTTGCTAGAACATCTGTCTGCTTTGGCTATCTCTGTCAATCCCAAAGTGCTTCTCAAAAACCAAAATTACTGTTTTATTTGTTGTGGTGTCCCTTTAGTGCTTTATCTGGCACATAGGAGGCTCAGTAAGTTGAACTGGCAACAGCTGGGTTTGTAGAGGAAGGTGCTTATTTGGGATCCAAGTGTTTTCCTTTACATCTTATTCTCTATATATCTTGATTCCTACTAACAGGCTGAGAAGAGCTATTTAAGATATTTAGTGACATTGCCACTTTAATAAAACTTTACACAATATATAAAATAAAAGAAATAAATATTTGCTTTATGTGTTCTTCCTGTATCTCCTGATTGTTCATGCCTGGGAGGAGAGACATACTCATGGATGGACCAGCAGTATCCTTCACTGATAGTAGCTTCTGAAATACCTTTTTATTTTGAGACAGTCTCATTCTGCCACTGACCCTGGAGTGCAATGCTCACTGCAGCCTCAACCTCCTGGGCTCAAGCAATGCTCCCACCATGGCTTCCCAAAGTGCTGGGATTACAGGCATGAGCCACCACACCCGGCAACTTCTGAAATATTAAGCATAGCTCTTTAGAGGCCATAATCATTCTTTGCAATGTGTGTTTTAAATAATCTCTTAAAATGAAATACAGTAAAGAAGGCCGGGCACAGTGTCTCATGCCTGTATTCCAAGTACTTTGGGAGGCCAAGGTGGGCAGATCACAAGGTCAGGAGATCGAGACCATCCTGGCCAACATGGTATAACTCTGTCTCTACTAAAAATACAAAAATTAGCTGGGCATGGTGGCGCATGCCTGTAGTTCCAGCTACTCGGGAGGCTGAGGCAGGAGAATCACCTGAACCAGGGAGTCAGAGGTTGCAGTGAGCTGGGATTGAGCCACTGCACTCCAGCCTGGCAGCAGAGTGAGACTTCATCTCAAAAAACAAAAATAAAAATAAAAAAAAAAAGAAAGAGAGAAATACAGTAAAGAAGAGTAAATGCCACCAGCACTGTTAGTTTTATCTCAAAATACTTATAAGATGTTGAATAAAAACTATACCCTAACATTTAGTGTCGTCTAATTCCCTAACATTTGCATATATTTCTGTTCATTCCTATAAAGTTCCTGGATTCTTTTCAGCCTCAGCTTTGTATTAAGCATCCTGTATGCAAGGTGATGGTTCTACGTTCCCAGGTTGGTGGGTCTCTGCTGTCAAAGGCAAGTTTCGCAGCACTTGAGCTTAGAGATTCCAAATGAGTTACACCCGTTGGGCTGATTCTGACTTGCCAGACACTTCAGCTATGAAAACAGCCAGGGAAAATGAGAAGCAGGATCTGAATAGGTGCCTGGTTTTACCCCATCATACACAGCCTCCCCCAACAAGTGACTGGTGGATCCTCCCAACCTTTATTCTTCCATTCAAGTTAAGGAGGATCAGGAAAAAAGGGAAAGAAAACGGGGGAGCCTTAAGAGAAGGCAGCCCAGTGTGCGTGACTAAATGTCAGGTTGTACGGGAGAGTTATAATTGAAGTCCAAGATGACAGATAACTATAAAATCAGATTGGTTCCTTTCCGCATGGAAGGAAAGCATAATGTTGTCGCCCAACCCAAGCTTTTTTGTAAATTGAAATTACGGTTTTATTTGGAGCTATTTTTAAAGGTCCATTAATTAAAAATTGGAAGTCATGCCAATGCAAGAAATCCCATAAAAGGTGTTAGATTTAATGATCACCAAGGACTATAATTAAAATATGATGTTATCTGAATATCAAATGCTCTAAATCCATGTTTGTTTTTTATTGAAAAATAAACAAATTCGGGAGCAAAAGAAAAAATAGAAAAGATATGTGCAAAATGTAATGATAATGGTTGACTTCTAAACAGCCAAGGAAATTATAGTCATCATGTGTGGGAAAAGAACAAACACCTCTTAATTGCATTTCATTATAACGTACCTTTCTCTGCTCAGTTGTATATATTAATTATAAAAATCGTGTTGCAGAGCAGAGCGGCTCTACAATAGTTTTTTCACCCTTCCTCCCTTAATTCTGTCTGAAGCAGGATGGAAGAACAATATCATCTGTCATCTGCAGAAAGAGCTTTCAAAGACAAAATCATAAAAAGAATGAAAGGCTATTATATAAAAAAGAAAAAAATGCTTTGATTTCACAGGTTTTCCACTTATTAATGTTTAAGGTTATCTGTTATTTTAGCAAAGTATCTTCTCATATTGTTTTGTATGTGTATGTTCAGGTAACATCACTTTCTGATAACTGTATCACATGGCATATGCATTACGTAGATAATTGTTCATGGAAGAGGAGAGTGGGTAGGAAGAAGTACTATTATGGAAAGATGCTATGCAGGACTTGAAGAATTTTCTAAGCTTAGGCAAAATAAGAAAGTGGTGGGTTGGATTTGAGGCCAATGCTCTTTATTGATGGGCTGCTGTTTACTTCTACTTAGTAAAATGATGGAAGTAATGGACTTGTAGTACAACAAAAAAGGCCCCAGTTAGGCACTGCGAAGACACCAAGACTGCCAGTGTTCCAGATGATGGAATGGGGTAAGCCAAGGTGGCATTAGGAATTCTGCTTTATCAGAAATCTGCAGGAACAGGTGAGATCCATCTGTTTGGCAAGGGTTAATGTATGATTCCAGAGAGAGCTTGTGATCTAACCTGGGCTTTTAGGAGATGTATGTGCATAACTGCAGTTTTCTGGGCAGAGTTCCATAACTTACCAGATTCTTGGCTGCATCTGTAACCCAGAAAGGCTTGAGTAAGAACTGCTTCTCCAGGCCCTGGGTGCTCAATGTGTGGTCCATGGACCAGCAGCATAGGCATCACCTGGGAGCTTATGGAAATGCAGAATCTCAGGCTCCACCCTAGACCTGCAGAATTAACACTGATGTTTCAGCAAGCTCCCTGGGTGATTCACGTGCACTTTAAAGTGTGAAATATGATGATTTTGATGATGCCATGAAGACAATCCATGCCTGTTCATGGCTCTAGAGAGTCACAGCTCTCTAGAGATACATGTCTGTGGATCACAGTGACTCAGGTTCAACCTCAGGCTCAGCCGTGTGATCTTAGCCCTTAAGAAAGTAGCAAAAATCAATACCTTCCTCATATGACTGCTATGAAAATTAAATGAGATTATGTGTGAAAAACATTGAACAGAATGCCTGACACATAGCACTCCATAATAGTTATTATTTTAATACATTTCCTGGATTTTGTCAGATTCTGGAAATTATTCATGACATCAAAAATGTTATGATCTACAAGTCTAGAGAAGTGGCTCTCAACCGGGGCAGTTTTGCTCCTGAAGCACGTTTGGCAATGTCTAGAAACATTTTTCATTGTCATACCGAGGGGACAGAGACTTCTGGCAACTCATGAGTAGAGACTAGGGGTACTGCGGGACACCCTACACTGCACAGGATAGCAAGCAGTGACTGATCAACCTATGGAAGTTAGGTCCCCCTCATCCCATCCTGCTATCCATATCTCAGCACCTTGTTTATTTTCTCGGGCGAACCCCTCATGCTCAGTAATTATTGTGAACTTATTATGTGCACGATTCTGCTCTGCCTTAATAGGAGATATTAATGGGAGGTTTCTCACATGCATGTATCCTGATACCCCCATGCCTGGCACAGATGGGAGCTTCCAAAGCATCTGTTAAACGAGCAAATTTGTGCTGGGCTTGCCTCTAGGATATTGGTGAGACACATCAGGGAGTTTAATATACCTGTTCTTCTGGTCCCGCTGTCTCTTTAAAAACTTGAGGCCAGGCACGGTGGCTCACATCTGTAATCCCAGCATTTTAGGAGGCCAAGGCAGGTGGATCACTTGAGGCCGGGAGTTCAAGACTAGCCTGGCCAACATGGTGAAACCCCATCTCTACTAAAAACAAAAAATTAGTCAGGCATAGTGGCTCAGACCTGTATTCCCAGCCGCTCAAGAGGCTGAGGCAGGAGAATCCCTTGAACCCAGCATGCAGAGAGCAGAGATTGCGCCACTGCACTCCAGCCTGAGCAACGAGCAAGACTCTGTCTCAAAACATAAAAATAAAAAACAAAAATAAATAAAAACTTGAGACAAAACTAGAATAAAAACTTGAGTTTGAGGTTATTTTAGGTCTCCTGAGGATTCCCAGAAATTAGATGAGATAAAAGAGAAGAAAATAAATAAGCAGATGCATTTCCACCCACTAGCAGCACGGTGGCATGGTAAAGACAGAAGGCTTTAACACTTTCATTTTTTTAAAAAGACAGAAAGATGATGGACTCTGGGTTTAGGCAGAACTGCATCCCATTAGCTTCAATGTTTACTAACTACTTGACTTTATGTGGGTTTTTTCTTTTTCTTTTTCTTTTCTCTTTTTTTTTTTTGAGACAAGGTCTTACTCTGTCACCCAGACTGGAGTGCAGTGGTGCAATCTCAGCTCACTGCAATCTCCACCACCCAGGCTCAAGCGATTCTCCTGCCTTAGCCTCCAGAGTAGCTCGGATTACAGGAGCACACCACTACCGCCCCGCTAATCTTTGTATTTTTAGTACAGATGGGGTTTCACCATATTGGTAAGGCTGTTCTTGAACTCCTGACCTCAAATGATCCACCCGCCTCGGCCTCCCTAAGTGCTGGGATTACAGGCATGAGCCACTACTCCTAGCCACTATGTGACTGTACAAGTTACTCAGCAGTTCAAATGGGACTAATCATGGGAATGACTTCTGAAGCTATTCTGAGAACACAATCGTACAGCAAATATTCAGCACACACTGGCCAAAGGACTGCCATGTGTACAGCACCGTGCTAGGCGCTGGCGCATATAAACCATTTGGCACAGTACCTGGTGTAGCATGAGTATGTGGCACAAGCCAGTTAATACACACACTGCGCTCACCCAGCTCTCGCATGCTCTCACAGACAAGCTGGGTTCATGAAGGAAACCCAGGAATCCCAGCAGGGATGCCTGCCTTTTGCAGCTTGTCGCCACTACTTGGGCAAGAGTCGTCGTGACTTGAGGATCACGCCATCTTGGTGCCCAGTGGTGTTTGGCTTAGTAAAAAGAATCAAAGGATGGTTAAAAATAGTTGAAGTCAGCAAATTAAAGTGTCCTTTGTCAACTCTTTAAAATTAGGTAGGAAGGACACATCAAAGTAGTCTGGGAAAATAAATTACTGCCTTAGGAAATGGAAGAAAAGTGTTTGTGCAAGATTTATCACTGTTAGCAGCACAATGTCGGAAAAGCAGACCCAACCTAAATTTGCAAAGACACGGAGAATCATTTGGGAAATTAGGAAAGTCAGTGAAATGGAATTTTTGTTTTGATTTAAAAAAATTAAAATTATATAAATCTATGAAAAATATACAAGAATATGTACATAACACCTATGTGAAAATACAGTTCTGTGATCTAGTTGTTCACAATAAAATACGAGACATTAATAAAGTTCTATCAAGCTGGTAGATTATGTGCTCTATTCATTTTTTATTCAAAATTTCCCTTAATCCTGCTAAAACCTGTTTCTAATTAAGAATAATAATATCAATAATAATAATTGACTACTTTAAAGTTAGCTGGATTAATAACTAAGAATTTTCCTATTTTGGAAAAAAAAAAAAACTCTAAAAAAGATCCCAGAAGCAGAGAAATAAATAAAAACACATTGAAAAAATTAAATATGGCCAGTGGGTAAACTGTAATTCCCTAGTGCCTAACAGTTTGAAACAGAATGTTATGCATTTGCATGCTTAACTATGGAGAGAGAAGCAGGTACTCTTGAGAAGGAAAAAAGGAAAAGCTTGTACTTTGAAGCAGGGATTTACCAAGCAAGTCTTAATCCCTCCTCAAACTTAAGTTCCATTTTGTACAACCAAATCCCGGACTATGGCCACCTCCCAACAGAGCAAATCAAAATGTTTAGATACTCATGTATCGGGTTCAGAAAGACCCGTTTCTAAAGCCCTGTGTCACTTCTTTAGTGTTTGACTTTGAGCAAAGTGTTTAATGTCTCTGAACTCCTATTTCCTCATCTGTAAAATGGAAAAAATATTCCTTTTCCATAGGGCTGTTTTGAGCATTCAATGATATACATAAAACATCTAACACCAATAAGTGCTGAATCAGCATCTGTTAATTACACTATGAATATTACTATTCTAATATATTGTTCTCACACTCCATTTTATTCCAATCTGTGACTCATGTAATAGGCCAGGCTGCTTGGGGTGTTTGGATGAAGATTTTTTTTTTTTTTTTTTTTGAGACAGGGTATCACTCTGTTGCCCAGGCTGGAGTGCAATGGTGCAATCTCAGCTCACTGCAACCTCCGCCTCCAGAGTTTAAGCGATTCTCCTGCATCAGCCTCCTGAATAGCTGGGGTTACAGGTGTGTGCCACCATGCCCAGCTAATTTTTGTAATTTTAATAGAGACGGGGTTTCACCATGTTGGTCAGGCTGGTCTCGAACTCCTGACCTAGTGGTCCACCCTCCTCAGCCTCCCAAAGTGCTGGGATTACAGGTGTGAGCCACCATGCCTGGCCAAGATCTCTTTTTTGGCTTTGTCTTCCATGCCAAATCTCAAAACTCCAACCTGTGAGTTTCTTCCATTGCTAATTACCGCTCCCCATACTGTGACAGCTGTGTCTCTCCTGTTTGGTAGCTGATGAATCAATCAAAAGATGCTTTTGTAGTGATTTGGGGGTTGCTTAAGTGCCTGATAGAATTCGTGACACTGACAGGTTCCCTGGGGATGGGGACTGTGTTTACCATAGCATGTTCTCAGAGGGTGTCAAACAGGTGCCCAGCCCAAATCTACTCAGGATCACCATGCAGCAAGTTGGGAAATGCCTACCCAGCCCTAGTTCTAGTTTCTATGGTAATGGTGGTTTGGGGGCCAATATTGTAGCAATCCTATTTGCGGATATCTACAGCATGGCTTTTAATCCCCAAACAGTGCTGGTTTTCTTTGTTCTCTTCCTGCCAATCATTTCTGTTCAAGACTTATCCGATTCCTATTCTGTACCATCAAAACTCTGTTCTCCACACAGCAGACTGAGATCTCTGAGTACAGTATATTTCTAGTAAGGACTCAATATCTGCTAACAGTGTATTGAACAATGCATCTGAAAAAAGCACATGGGTTTTAAAGTGGGTTTCCCCCAAATTCTCTGTAATTCAAGTCAACTATTGAGTGCCTACTGGGTGCTGAGCCCAGTTCTAGAGGCTGCTGGCAGGAAACAACATCCAGACTTCAAGGACATCAGAGTGGAGTTGGGGGAAATGGTCATGTTTGCATCTCAGAATAATGCAAGAAAAATTAATAAGGGCTTATCTAGGTGTAATGAAAGCCTGGAGCCTTCACGAAGGAGAAATAAAGGCATTCTGGTTATAGGATTAGGCAAGGAAATTAAAGAGATCTGGACAAACACCATGGAAGAGCAGTTCTTGAGCTGGGCATTGCAGAATCAGATGGGCAAAGAATGAAGAAATTACACTTCCAGCTAAGAGAACAGCATGATCAAGGGAACAGAGTCTCCCAAAATGCATTTTGTACTAGAAATGGCAGGGAAAAACCAAGAGTGGCAAGGACTTTGGCTATATAGAGGAAGGTGATAGGGAATAGAGCTCATATATTGATCGTATCAGTCATTATAGCAACACTTGCCATTTACTGAGTACCTGTTGTCTTCTTGACTCTGCAGTAAATAACTCATTAATAAAAGCAAATCTCTGTTAAGATGTAGAAAGGACTTACCATGTCAGGCACTGTGCTAAGCACTTGATGTGCATGTATATTGCTAGCAAATAAGCTCTGTACACTCTTGGAGATTTTTGTTTTCTCTGTTCTGCTTCTGAACAGATTTGTAATACACTGAAATATTCTTCAAGCAGTGCAGTAGGTGAACACATGAACTTTCAAGACAGCTCCACACTTCACCAACTGTGTGACTCAGGACTAGTTACTCCCCCTTCTCGAAGTTCAGTTTCCTCATCTATCAAATGAGAGATGCAGTTAAATTAGTGCCTTCCCAAGGTGATTGAGAAAAGTAAACAAGAAACTACCTGAAAAGCACCTGGTATGGAGCCTGGCCATGGTAAACATTTACTAACTGCTAATTATTATTACCATTCCACCACCAGCAGTTTACTGAAGGCCAATGAAGCTATCCTGAGAACCTACTAGAAACTGAGAGATAACACTGCATTTCTTTGCCTGTTTTTTATCACCTGATGTGTTGATCCTTTTTTCAAATTATCAGCTAAAAGGTTGAACTTGATGACTTCAAAAAAAAAGAACTTGATGACTTCAATATACTTCTCGCTTTGAAATACCCATTTTTCAATACCCCATGCAAATACCGCTCCTCCAGGAAGCCTTGGAGCTTCCACCTACGAAGCTCTTCCTCTCTGCTGAATGCTTAGCTGCTGCTCATCTTAAGCTGTTCACCATTATGTGATTGGGCTAAGGAGAAGAGTACCTCATCTATACCCTCTGAGCCCTCAGAGTACCTTGGGGCAGAGTAGGGGGTGTGGGATGGAGGTGAACATGGTATCAGGGAGCTCTGGCAGGCACTGGCTCAACCTGCACCCATAAACACCCACCCAACCAGTTATCAGCCACTCTCCTATCTTTCACACCCATCTTCCTTCTCAGAGTTCCACATCAAGACTGAATTTTCACTCCTGAAGCCATTTTCTTTAGACAGGGGCTCATTTGTCACCCATGCTGGAGTACAATGGCACAATCATGGCTCACTGCAGCCTCAGGTGACCCTTCCATCTCAATCTCCCTAGCAGCTGGGATTACAGGTGCACACAACTACACCTGGCTAATTTTTTGCATTTTCAATAGAGAGGGGGTTTTCACCTGTTGCCCAGGCTGGTCTCGAACTCCTGAGCTCAAGTTATCCCTCCCACTTTGGCCTCCCAAAGTGCTGGAATTACAGGCATAAGCCACCATAGCTGGTCCCTGAGGCCACTTTCTTCTTGAAAATTGTATTGTTCTGCGGAAAATATACCATGATTCATCTTTCATTGTCTCTTGATTCACTATCGCTTATGTTTTAAGGTGTTTGGGGTTTAGGGCTTTTTTAAAAAGTAAAAAGAATCATCAAGTATTTAAATCAATCTCTCTCCTTTTTATTGATAGAGACTCAAACCTACTGATTAACTTTTCAATCAAAGCTGCCTGCAACACACAAGGCAACTGCAATTGCAGCTTTGGCGACAACTGAAGTAGTCATTTAGCTGACTTCTTCTCTGTTTCTAGTTACCCCTCTGTGCTGAATCTGTACGTCTGTGATTTCACAGCCTTCACAGAATTCTCTATATATGTTAGGATTATTACTCTCCACCTTTTCCATTTGAGAAAACGAAAGATCAAAGATGGTAACTAGCTTGTCAAAAGTCACACAGCCGATAAATGACAGAGTTAAGGAACTAATCTGGCCACCAGGAGTCCACTCCCTTGGCCACTAGTCCACTGGGTTCATCACCTTCTCTTCTGTTTGCATTCACTGAGAACTCATTGAGGGCAGTGGTTTTGTCTCTTTTATAGTTGCCTAGCAGCCTGGCACCACGTAGGTACTCAAAATGTTCAAATCAGTTGTTCTTTCTAGAAATAAGTGCCTAATCTGGGTCAGACCATTTCTAGATCGGTAGGTGAGGGGTCTGAAGGGGGAAAGAGCAGTAAATAAGGTAGCACAGGTCTCAGTCCTCATGAGGCTTAAGTTGCATTCAGTGGAGCGTTCTGCTTTAACTCTTGGTTTGCTCTGATAAACTCATTGTTTTGCGGACCTTTGCTTAATGCCGATTATCTGGTTTTCGAGGGATCAGCATCATAAATCTGACTACTCCTATCCAGCCTGGGAGGTGCAAGGTGGTCTTGATCACTGCCCCGGGCAGTTGCCTGCTGTGACCCCTGCTTCTTTTCTTCCAGAATATATTAAGTTGATGCAAAAGTAATTGCAGTTTTTGCCATTGAAAGTAATGGCAAAACCTGCATTACTTTTGCACCTACTTAATAGAATACAAAGACACCCCAATCCACTTAGGGGATGGTAGAGAAAGAAACAAAGGAAGTAGCACCTTGGCAATGAAGCTGCAGAAAGGAGGGCTGGAGATGGGGAGTCTCCCTGCTGGAGAGTCTGCCTCTCCTTCTTTGCAGTTGAATTGAGGAGTGTTTTAAGCCTACTTTGTTTGCCATCAACATCAAAATGTCTTTCTTGATTGTAAACTTCTGGAAAGTCAGACAGAGAACATGTGTGATTACGCAAATGGCCCTGTGATATCAGTTCACTATTCCCACAGCAGATGGCTGGCTATCTACGGCCTGAATTCTATCATCCTTTTGAAATCTTTGCTAACTTCCTGATCCTTTCTGGGAGTCAGCTTTTCTATCAGTAAAATGAGAGGGTGTACTCCAGGCTCCTCCCAGAAGTAGCTGTGTGGCTTTCTCCTGGGTCCCCTACCATGTGTTAGGATATTCTGTGATGCTTCAGTGAAAGTAGCTGGTGCTGCAGTGGTCTCCACTGGGAATGAGAAGCAAATCCTTAGGGAACTGTTGGTCTTCCATAAGCAGTGATACACACCCATGACTGGCACCCAGGCAAGTCTTGCCAAACCGCATCATGTTACCCGTTCATTTCAGGGCCAGGAGCCTTTTGTCAAGGAAGGTAAGGAAGAGCTTCTGACGATGATGGCCAAGTTCTCTTTGACTCAAGTTTCAATCTTCACACTGATTTCTATTCTCATTATTTAATTTCCTCCTCATCAGACAGAATTAAATACCAAATACCATTCCCAGGTCTTCTAAAGTCCAATTGCCCAAATGCTTTGTTTCCAACTTAACAAAAGTTTAAATTTCCTCTTCCCTTGCTCAAATTTCTGCCAAAACAGTCATCAGCAATGAAATTTTTGAAGATAATTAGCATATCAGATATCTGTAATAAGCTAATCATGTATTTCTTGGATTGTACTTCTCTGGTTAGCTGTTATTAATCACAAATATTATTCATGTCATTTGAAATATTCCTGTTGGCGGATGTTTTTATGCTTGAAGAATTCCAGCTAAAAGTCTTTAGCTATGGATGCAGACCCTTCCCCCTACTGCAGCCCCACCCAACTGTGAGAGGCAAGATTCAATCGTGTCTTGTTGAACAGGGTTAACCTTCAGGGGAAACAGCATTAAGGGAAGTAATTATCCATTCACACTGAGCTGGCTACAAATAAAGTGAGAAAATCACCTTCTCAGAACTCACATGAAAAACATAATGTAGTTAATATTAAATAAAGGGATTGGGTAACCTGGCCTCTTTTTACAGTGTGTGCTTATGTGTCCTTGATCAGGGGCTGTTTTGTTTATGATTAATGAATGACTCACCTTGGGCTGTGTTCCGTTCAATGCATACCTCATTATGAATTTGAAGAGGTCATTTCTTTCTTGGATTTAAAATAAGAATCTCTTTGTACATTCAGAAGGTTAAGAGTTTGATATTGGTGAAAAATTAGGGCAAAAAGAACCGGGGGGCATTTGCTTTGGGTTATTTCTGTTGTTGCCGTTGTTGTTGTCATTGTTAGCTTATAATGTTCAGAATTTGGAGAAAAATTCTAAGCCCGGGCTCTCATTTTAAAGTAGATCCTAAAATTATGTGGCTCAGGCTCAACTTATCTGTGGCAATAGTACTGCCCTACAGTGCTGTGAATCAGAAGGGCTTGATGTCTCACCTCAGAAGGGCTGTCCAGGCTGCTCCAGGAGGGGCTTGTGGAGGGGGGTTCACATGGTACAAGCATAAATTAAAAGGAAACAAAATCTGAGGCCCCAGTATTCAGATAGGGCATATAGTCCAGCAGCCTCTCTTTTGATATCTTCTTTTTTCTTTAAAGCTGTGTTTTCTGTTCATTACAGTTTAATTTCATTTATACTTAATGTCAGAATGAGTAGTAGACTGCAATGTAATTTACCAAACCCTACAAAACCCAATTTTGATGCAGAAGATCATAACTGGGTTAAAAACTGTATGCCTATTTTTTTTGCAAGATCCCTGACAAAACCATCTGATAAGAAAATATGTATCCCTTTATCATTTTATATATGTAAGTGCATGCACATGCACAAACATACACACCAAGCATACCCACAAACACGTATATCAGAGGAAGACAGATAATAGGCAGATATCAATCTGCAAGCATAGATTTTGTTTTTTAATTAAGACAAGAGGGTTACTACCCAGGAGAGGGAACTTCTGTGTTTGAGACACAGCCCGAAGGTGGTAGGAGGTGAACACTTTCAGAATGACCATCACTTCCACCTGTGCACACACAAATATGTGGTTTGACCACCGGTGGGCCCCACCACAACTCAGTTAATGATCTTTCCACAGGGGTATGTGTGTTCACTGTGCATCCAAATGAGGGCTTGTCACGCAGAAATAAAAGCACATGCATGAACAGGCCTTGGCAGTCAACTCAGGATACCTACTTCATAGTAGACATACTTCATTAGTCACCTAGCCAACTTTTTTAAAAAGTCAAGTTATTTCTTTATGTGTGAGAGAAACTATGTCCTTTGATCATAGCCATTAAGATGGGATTAAATAACAGCAAATCTCAGAGACGCAAGCATTACTCCTGGCTCTATCATTAACTGGCCATGTGACCTTGGGTGGGTCATTTTCCCTCACTGGGCATCCGGGGCTGTTTCTGTAAAAGGAAGGCTTTGGACTAGATAGACCTTAATATTGTTCCTTAACATCAGTGTTCTATGATTTTTTTCCTAGAAATTATGCCCTTCCCATCAATGTTCTATGATTCTGTTAAAATACAAGAATAGCTGACACAACATAGGAAACACCTCCACTTCAAAATGTCCTCTTGGTGGATGTCTTGCTGTTTCACAAAATGCAGAAGATCAATGTCTTTCTTGTCTTTCACCATAACCGCCATCTGCCTCCTAGGCCTATGAGCACCTATCACACACTAAGTACATTCAAGTTTTGTTGGTTACTCTCATGAAGTACTGTCATGGTAGAGTACCAGACAGGCCACTTCAATGGCAACAAAAAAATATGGTTTCTACAACTAGAAATATAATTCTCTTTTATTTTCTAACTTCATCATGAAAGTATGATAACTGGTGGGATTGTGTGACTGCTAAGGAAAACACCAAGCATAATCTTTTCAGAGATTTTTTTTTTTTTTTTTTTTGAGACAGGGTCTCTCTGTCACTCAGGCTGGAGTGCAGTGGTGCATTCGTGGCTCACTGCAGACTTGACCTTCTGGGCTCAAGCAATCATCCCACCTCAGCCTCCCAAGTAGCTGGACTACAGGAACACACCACCATGCCTGGCTAATTTTTGTATTTTTTTTTTTTTTTGGAAATCTGGGGTCTCACTATGTTGCCCAGGCTGGTCTCAAACTCCTGAGCTCAAATGATCCACCCACCTCAGCCTCCCAAAATGTTAGGATTACAGGTGTGAGCCACTGCACCCAGCTTAGACATTTTTTTCTTTATAGATAGTAATACAATTTGGCAACTTCCAAAACAAAGTGAATGTTCAAGAAATGTAGCAAAGTTTCATAGGAAAGTTTCCTCAAATTACCACGAAATATTTTTTAAAAGATTCAGACCCAAACAGTAATAATAAGTTTTTAAAAATGTATTACAAAATTAGAATTTGAATGGAGCAAAGATCTTTATTTTAAATCAGGGGTGTCCAATATTTTGGCTTCCCTGGGCCTGTTGGAAGAGGAAGAATTGTCCTGGGCTACACATAAAATACCCTAACACTACTGATAGCTGATGAACTAAATAAAAAAGGAAACGCAAATTTCAAGAAAATCTCATAGTGTTTTAAGAAAATTTACAAATTTGTGTTGGGTTGCATTCAAAGCCATCCTGGGCCACATGTGGCTCACAGGTCCCGAGTTGGACAAGCTTGTTTTAAATGATCACTCCACACTCAAAAAACGGCTCCCACCAGTTTGAGAAAATGGAAAAAGAACCAGAAAGAGGTGTGCAAATCAATGTTATTATACGTAACACTGATAGCCATTATCTAGCTAGTTAAGCCAGCATGGAAACACTAAAACCCCAAACGAACAAGCAGACAAACAAAATACCCTCTTGATTTTACATAAAGACTTTGTGTGTGCCGTTCACTTTCATTGTTATAAGATGGTTGTTGTAGCTCCAGAAGCCCCACCCAGTGACTTTTTCTTACATCTCATTGCCCACAGCTTCCTCCCTTGGAAAAAGGAGGTTGAACAGGGATTGGCTCAGCTCTCCATCAGCATGTGCCACACTTGTCCAGTATCACAGTGATAATGAATGACAGAGTCAACTGTCTAATAATGCTTGGTGGTATTTCTTTCTTTCATTAATACTAGTGAGTTCCCTAATATGCTTGTTTCCTAGGAACCCCAAACTTGAGGGCCTGGGGCATTTTTCTTCTCACAGGGTTTACCTTATCTTTTATGGGGATTCAGATGTATGAGATGAATGTGGCTACTCTGATCTTACCTGCTTTAATGCACAGAGGACCGAGTCACTTCACTTGCTTTCTCCTGTACACTTCCCCTACCTCAGAGCAAGACCTCCCCAAGCAATGTTATTTTATGTGAAGATGGCTGTGGAATATGATTTGCATTGCCTTTCCATCATGTGGGAGAAAAGGCAGAACTCAACTGACACAATAAGATTAGAGTGAGGAGATGGGAGCCAAAAATTCCTTCATTTGGCCAGCACTGTGGCTCATGCCTGTAATCCCAGCACTTTGGGAGGCCGGGACAGATGGATCATTTGAGGTCAGGAGTTCAAGACCAGCCTGGCCAACATGGTGAAACCCCGTCTCTACTAAAAATACAAAAATTAGCCAGGCGTGGTGGCTAATTTCAGCTACTGGAGGCTGAGGCAGGAGAATTGCTTGAACCTGGGAGGTGGAGGTTGCAGTGAGCTGAGATCGCACCACTGGACTCCAGCCTAGGTGACAGAGTAAGACTCAGTCTCAAAAAAAAAAAAAAAAAAATTCCTTCATTTGAACTGGTGAATCTCCATAGAGGATGCTTGTTGATTTCTCCAGTCTGCGTTTGTTTCTGCTTTTGTTAATAGCACTCACTTTACTTTTGCACATTCACTTTTCTTTTGCACTTTCCTTTTCTCAGTCCATGGAGTTCCCGGTGACTAATGCCAACCACAAGATCTGAAGGTGTTGTGTAACCTAGACCTGGCCTTTCCGTCAGTGCATCCCCCTCTCCAGAGTGACCAATTCAGAGAGGTCGTGTGCTTAAGGTGAGCCAAAGACAATTTTTCATAGATCTTTGCTGCAACTTTAGAGAAAAGGGCTCTCTCTCTGCCCTGGGAGTGCTAGGCTGGTATAATGTAATGTCACCTGAATCTATTGGTCATCATCACAATGGGAAAGCCTGGCCAATGATTGAACGTAGGAAAGCAGAGAGGGAAACGCACAAAGGAGAGAGAGACAGAGAGAGAGAAAGAGAGAATTCAGATGATGCCATTTCAGCAGCTGAATCCTACCTTTCTTGCCCAATCTAATCAGTTGTGTATGCCAAGGAATTCCCTTTTTCAGACTAATCTCATTAATTTGAGTTATATTTCAGATCACTTGCAGTTGAAATGATCATCAGCAGATATCTAAAAATTATAGTCATCCCTTACTCATGTATTGCCCTTCATGGTTTACAAAGCCCTTGCATACTTTTCTCTCATTCAATCTTCTCTGTGAACCTATGAGAAAGGTAATGTCATCCCAGCATTCACAGATGAGGACCTGGACCAGCCGAGGCCATGATGCGTTCATTCTCTTCGATCTTGCAGTGGTTGTTGAGTGATTGTCAATGTGCAAGGCTTTGTGCTAAGTGGTAGGGAGGTAGTGACCAAGTCAGAAGCCACTTCTGTCCCCCAGTCTAGTTGGAGAGTGGACAATACCCACTGGTTTGACAATTCACTGTCAAAGTTCACCTGTGAACATGCAAGAAAGGAGCAGTTCAGAAAAATGGAGAAGGGCCATTCTCTAAAGACTTTGTAATTCAGTTGGAATCAAAAGGATGAGAAAGAGAATTCTAGGTAGAGGGAAGAGCAGTTGCCAAGACCCTGAGGCAGGAAGTATGGCATATTGAAGGAAATTGGAGATGTCCAATGTGGCTGGAGCACAGAGAACAAGGAGGTACCTGAGTAGACTGCGACAGAGGAAGAGTAAGAACTGTGGTCTTCATCTTTATGCAAAGACATAGAGGCATGACTTTATCTGTATTATAAAGACAACTCTCTTTCTGTAACATACAGAACAGACTGGAGCAGTAAGAGTGGATTCGGGAAGAAGTTAAATGTGCCTGGCATAGCTCATAGGACATAAACAATATTTCTATCAACTGAGCTTCGTCACTTGTCCCAGATTATAGAGCCAATAAGGATCAGAGGCAGATGGGGATCTGTGGAGTGACCTGGAAACCATGCTTGCAACCACCATGCAACACAGAATATGAACTAAAAGCACATTTCCTACAGTAGAATTATGAGATTATTCTTCAATTTTCAGCAACTTGACAGTTGGCATTTTCTAACCTTTCCACTTTGCTTCTTCCTCCTTCCTGCCTTCCTTCTCTTTCTTTCTTTCTTTCTTTCTTTCTTTCTTTCTTTTTCTTTCTTTCTTTCTTTCTTCCTTTCTTTCTTTCCTTCTTTTTTCTTTCTTCTTTCTTTCTTTCTTTTTTTAATAATAGTTGCACAATTCTTTAATGAGATTCAGGCAAAAATCTACTTGCTATTTGTGTTGCAAAGTTCAAAAACTCCATATTGTGTCATCACTTTTGAAAAATGTATGACCTAGAACACTTAGCAAATTCCAGAAACCTTTGAACTCCAGTTTGTTGAATATTGTAGTTTATGTTTTCTCTAAATTGTCCGGAACCATTTGTACCTTGGATTATTAATCTATAACCAAACACAGTTCTGGCTAGGCAAGCCTCCTTTCCCACTAACCAATGATGCCAGGAGCATGAGTAAATCTATTATCTTTTCTTTGAATTCTGTCAATATATTTATTTCAGATCTTTACTCTGGCTTCTTTCTCCCTTTATAATTCATGGAAAAACTGTCCAGATAAGATCAGAACTGCTTTGCCATTTATCATCAGCAGCCAAGTCTGACTCAAAAGCCAAGTTCAGAAACATATTTTTTTTCCACACTCAGATGCAAACAGCCAAAAATAAGAGTTGGCCACAGCTGTCTGCCTTTATATTTGAATATGTAAATGTATTATGATCTCTGACTGCCCCATTAGTGGATTCACCTTGTAAATTAATAGACATTCATGGAGACTGTAATACAGGCAAGCTACTGACAGATAATTTCAAGGAATCTAGATTAGTTCCTAGAAGGAAAGAGCCTAGTGTCTACAGAACAGGGCAGTACATTGAGACAGTGCTCTCACGCCAGGCTCAGAGAGAGCTCTGTGAACCTCCCTTCCTAGCTTCAACTGTCCACTGTGGACAACAATGGTACATACCTCATAAGGGTTCAGTCTGTAATTATTCAATGAACATTTATTGAGTGCCTACTATGTGCTGGCACTTTCATAGACACTGGGATAGTAAGCCATACTATTATAGAGCTGACATTCCCATAGGAGAAAGAGATGTGTGATAGATCAATGGGATTGGATTGAACAGTGCCTATATGGCTGGCAAAGTATTGTTTCTAGGTGTGTCTGGGAGGCTGTTGCTACAGGAGATTGGCATTTGAGTCAGTGTAGAGGTAGACCCCCCTCAATGTGGGTGAGCACCATCCAATCAGCTGCCAGTATAACCAGACCAAAGCAGGCAGAGAAAGGTGGGATGTCCTTGCTTGCTGGGTCTTCTGGCTTCCTCTTCTTCCTGTGCTGGATGCTTGCTTCTGCTCCTCCTGCCCTTGGACATTAGACTCCAGATTCTTTGGCCTTTGGACGCTGGTACTTGCACCAGTGGTTTGCTGGGGACTCTCAGGCCTTTAGCCTCAGACTGAAGGCTGCACTGTTGGCTTCATTGGTTTTGATTCTTTCGGTCTCGGACCAAGCCACTACCAGTTTTCTCTTTCCCCAGCTTGTAGACAGCTGATTATGTGACTTTGCCTTGTAATCATGTGAGCAAATTCTCCATAATAAATTCCCTTTTATGTATACATATATCCTATTTTTTCTGTCCCTCTGGAAAACGCTGACTAATACAAGACACCAAGAAAATGAACCAATCAGACAATTTCTCATGGTGATAACTCTACACTAAAATTGGGGAAAAAAATGAAGGAAAGAAGAGTGAAGGGGCACTTCAGATGGGTTTTAGATGGGACTTCATGTAGGTTTGCTCTCTGAAGAGTTGACCTTTTAAGTCAGCCACTGACGGGAAGAAAGAGCCAGCCACAGAGAGATCTTGGGGAAGAGAAGTCCACATTGAAGGAACTGCCAAGTCTCATTTATGAAATGAAAAAGGCCACAGCATTGGAACAGAGAGGGTGGGTAAGAGGGGAGTGATAGGAGGTGATGGTGGGAAGGTAGGGAGGGACAAAATCACAACTTTCAAGGCCATGTAAGGAATTGGGCTTTAGTCTAAGCACAATGGAAAATCACTGACAACCTTCAACCTGGGGATAACAGGAACTGATTAGTGACAATGAAGTGCTGCCTCTCAATTTCTCCTATTGAGAAATTTTCAATGAATGAAGATTTTCAACATATAATTCATATGGTGTAGGTACCTAGAAGATAGTGGATCATGATCTGATGCTTCCAAATTATTGGAAACATGAACTTGGGTTAAGAGTATCTACATGTTACCAAGAAGTGCAGGAATCCTTGGTGTTTGTCTAATTTGGAAGAAATAATTCAACCAAGAGACACATAGCAATGGTTAAGTAGCAGAGTTTATTGAAGGAAGACAAAGTACATTCCTAGAGAGGAGTGGAAAAAGCTTTGGACTGTTCTGGCTAGAAAAATAGTATAATAGTAGCAGGGTTATACTTAAAAAGACAGTATACCCTGAAAGACAAAGTGGAGCAGGCTGCTCAAAAGAATGAGCCCGGGCGCGGTGGCTCACGCTTGTAATCCCAGCACTTTGGGAGGCCGAGGCGGGCGGATCACGAGGTCAGGAGATCGAGACCATGGTGAAACCCTGTCTCTACTAAATGTATAAAAAAAAAAATAAGCCGGACGCGGTGGCGGGCGCCTGTAGTCCCAGCTACTCGGAGAGGCTGAGGCAGGAGAATGGCGTGAACCCGGGAGGCGGAGCTTGCAGTGAGCCGAGACTGCGCCACTGCACTCCAGCCTGGGCGACAGAGCAAGACTCCGTCTCAAAAAAAAAAAAAAAAAAAAAAAAAAAAGAATGAGCCACAGGCCACTGGAAAGAATGAGCCAACAGCAGTCAGTGCTGGGGCCCTCTCTTTAGGAGAATCTTACATGATTATTCATGAAGGGGCACGAGGAGGTGTCACTTGCAACCGTATTTTGGGAGGTCCCTTTGGGTGCGCATGCTCTGTGGTTATACATTACTAGTACACATGTCTCATTAGCATCTAAAATCTCCACCCAGGGGTGTAGTTTCTACTGTTATAATGAGCAAAAGGCTGCTCTAGGGTGAGTTTTTGGAGGAGTGTGCATGCTTATCAGTGGAGAAAATCTCTAGCATGGTTATCTCTGGCTAGGGCCTGATAAGTCCCCTCTAGAGCCAGAGGAGCCCAACCACAAAGCCAGAAGTAGCCAATGTAACCATTGTCTTTTGCTGTCAGTAGGTGGGCATCATCTCAAAGACTTCTATTCCCAGGGGCTCCCTTCCCTGCTCATTTCTGGCTCTCTGCTTACTCTAACATTAACAGACCTTGAAAAATACCTGCATTCAAGATGGTGAAATAAATGCCCCTCAGATGTAGTAACCAATCCATGCTCAGCTTCTGCCAATAATAACTCCCCAAATGCAATGGCTTAAACAAGATCATAGTTTATCCCTCCAAATGGTCCAGCGGCATATGGTACCTCAGTGGTGTCAGGGACACAAACTCATTCTACTGTCTCTCAGCCTGACATGCAGCTTTCTTCTTGATGGTTGAGATAGCTGCCACCCTAATGCCTCCTGCAACATCTATGTTTCACTGAGAGAAACAGGGAAAGGAATTTGAGGAAAGAGAGCACACTTTTTCCATTTTAAAGTTGTGAGGAATAAGTTGCACACATCAGTTCTCATTTCCCATCAACCAGAACCTGGCTGCATAGCCACAACTAGCAGCAAAGGGAATTGGGAAATGTAGGTTTTGGCTGGGGAACAATGTACCAAGATCAAACTTTTCTTATTATAAAAGGATGTTGGAAGGATAAGTTTGATTCTTGCCATAGCTTCCAACCCAGTGCAAAAGTGGCTGTTAAGTTCCTTCAGCCTTTGGAGAACCAACTTTGTTTAAAAAAAGTTCTCTTTCCAGGGGAAAAATGAGTAGAATACATAATAATAAATAATAATAATAATTAACTAATTAATCTTGACATTGCTATATATTGATCATGCTTTCCTACACAATCCACAGCTCTGCGTCACACGAAAACAGCAGCTTGTTTCTTTAAATTAAAAAAACTGAACAAACAAGTCATTGTTCACCTGCCTCTCTTACCGCCTGCTCTTTGAGCTGTTTTCATAAAAGTGGAGAAAGATTTGTACTGTTTATTTATATTTCCTCATCTGGTACTCTTCTTTGTGATTAGTGGCATGCAATTTTAAGTCAGATATTTGGGATTCAGAGTGTTCTTCTGTATATGAAGCAAAATAATGATAAATCATGCGTTCTTAAATGTGTACCTTTAAAATCATTAGCACCATTATAAACATGTTCCTGAAAATTTAACCCATGACTCACTTATTTTGTGATATTCGTATGTGTACAAAGATCATTTTCCTAATCCATTCAAAAAGTTTTGAGTTTTTACTATGTGTGCTTAGTGGATTGACAGTTGGAAGTTACTCTCTGCCTATTTTTGTATCTATAAGATACCAAGAAAATAAGAGTTTTAGCAATTAACCTGTAGTGCAGATGACCAAATAGGATACTAGAGGCCTACAGTTGCATGATGGAAATAGATTGAAGTCAAGAGATCAACATCTTGGCTGTGCTAACGGCTTTCTACATGAGCTTAAATCACTTCCATTCTCTAGTACTCAGGTTCCTCATCTGTAAAGTGAGGGATGGGCCCAGCTTTGCACTGGCCAATGCCTGGCATGGAGTTGCCACTTCCACACTGCTTGCCCATGCAGACATCACTAATCGATCACAGTTGAATCAAAAGAAGATCTTTTTGTCATCCCCTGAATTCAATGGTTTTTAAGATCTCTTCAAACTTTAGCATGTTAGAATCTGATAAAGTAGAAAACAAAGGAAAACAAAGAAAGGAAAACTTAGGTTGAATTAATACATCCACCTGATATGTGACGATTTGCAATTTGGACTGCTGGCCTCAAATGCTGAAAAATAAAGCCTGCTGGCCTTTATTAATTAAAAAAGATGAAGCATAAATTTTGGAAAGAGTGATGTGCTATTTCCTCCACCTTAAAGCCAGAGGATGTAGAGAATATAAATGCAAATTACATGCAAGTATACTTTGGGGACCTTCCTATTTCTTAGAACCGAATTCAGCTTCTGGGGAAATAGAAAAGATGACTCCAAGTCTATATTTCCCAGGAGTTAACTGTAAAAGTTTTCAAGAACCTTATGAAAATTGCCACCTTCCATCATAAAATAAAACTGTTTTTTCATGTTAGCAAGTGACGGCAGACTCTACATGAGGATGGAGGGTGAAGTTTTGCAGCTAGGACTCTTACACCTGAGCATTACTTTTTTCTGGTGGTTATTCCTCAGTGTTTCTGTAAACTCCACACTGGCCTGGGTTGAGGTGAGAGGGGATGCTACTGCCCACTGTTTCTGTCTCCTAATTGTGGACAAAACTTTCCTGTAATTCCTCATAGCTCTAAGATGAGGTGGGAAAAATAAACACAGAGAGAGCCAGGGAATAAACTACCTGGCTTGTTCAGATTGACAAATTCTCATTGTAAGCAGCTCCTCCTGGCTCCTTATGCCCTGGAAGTACCATCAACTACCTCGTCAGAGCTCCCTTCTACCACATGAGGATGCAAGATCAAGGCCAAAGATAGACTGGAGTTTCTGCTCCTGCTGACCCAGGATCTATCTCTCGCATTCCTATTGCTGTGGTTTGAATATGTGTGTCCCTCCAAAATTCATCTATTGGAACACAAGCCCCAAGGTGGTTGTATTGAGACAGCCAAGTATAAAGGGGTCCCAGGAGAACCTCTGACTGGCCTGTGCACTGGGAGTAGTGTGCGCTGGGGTGGAGCCATGGAAGTTCATACCATTTGTAGGGGGCAGGAGCCTGGTCTCTCCTGTTCGGGGGTGGAAACTGGGATTCAATCTGAGAGGCAGGAAGCCCACTAGCAGGACTCTGGTTTTGCTGAGAGTCCTCATTTCCCATTTTTTTTTCCTTTTCACCCAATGCACCCTGCCCTTCTCAACCCTCAAAGTGTCTAAGAGCCTAATTTTTCATGGTCATGGGACTAGGACCCCATTTTTAGCTAAACTAAGGAGAAAGTCCTACAAAAGTATTAAGGAGTGGGGCCTTTTGGGAAATGATAAAGTCACGAAGGTTTCACTGTCATGTTGGGATTAATGTTCTCATAAAGGAAGTTTCAAGGAGCTTCCTGGCCGTTCTGTCCCTTCCATCTTCTAAAGACACAATGTTTGTCTCCTCCAGAGGGTGCAGCAACCAGGTGCCATCACGGAAGCAGAGAAAGAGCCTTTACCAGACATCAAATCTGCTGACACCTTGATCTTGAACCTCCTAGCCTCCAGAACTGTAAGCAATAGGTTTCTATTATTTATACATTACCCAGCCTAAGGTATTTTGTTATAGCAACAGAGACAGGCTAAGACATCTGTTTTCCGCTTCCTCTCCCCACGTGAGTGAGGTGAAGAATGCTCACCACTTGCAGAAAGCCTACACATACACACAGGGTCTATATACCCCATAAAACCCATATATTTAAGACAGATCAAGACTTTCTTAAATAGCAAGAGTAACTATGTGTTACAAGCTGCATTTACAAAAGCTGTAGTTAGGACTGTGCTTGTCAAAGGTTAATGTGAATGAGAATCACCTGAGGATCTGGATAAAATGCAGATTCTGATTCAGTGGGTCTGGGGTGGGGCCTGCTATTCTACATTTTTAATGAAGAAGATCAAGCTATGCAACCCCAAAATATGCTATTTTGGCATAAGAATCTTTTAGGGCTGAAGGCATTTTAGATCTGGAAATCCCTTATCTGTATATAAGCAAAGACTTTCCCAAAAAACTTAATTGTCATAAGTCCCTCCCTTAGGAGTAATTCTAATATTCTCTTCTTGGAGAGGAAAAGCTGGCACCACACCCAAACAGACATTGTCGCAAGACTGTCATATCTCCCATTTATTCTCCTTAGGGTCTATTTATCTTTCCAAAAAGTCACTTGTTTTCCAAAAATGCCCCTTCTCCCTTCTCCCTTGACCCGCTAATTTAGGTGTACAGACCTCCAAATTCTAACCATTCCTTTGAGTTTCTCATCACTGAGTTCTCCCAGGTGTATGTTCTGCACAAGTCAATAACATTTGTATATTTCCTAGGCCAGGCCTGGTGGCTTATGCCTATAATCATAGCACTTTGAGAGGCTAAGGCAGGTGGATTGCTTGAGGCCAGGAATTGGAGAACAGCCTCAGCAGTATTGTGAATCCCCATCTCTACAAAAAATACAAAAATCAGCCAGGCATGGTGGTGTCTGCCTGTACTGTAGTCCCAGCTACTCCAGAGGCTAAGGTGGGAAGATCACCTGAGCCCAAGAGGTTGAGGCTGCAGTTAGCCATTGAAGCAGGATATTTCCCTGACACCTTCACAAGACTTGTGATGGGGTGCCTCATTTACTCAGCCCACTGCTGTCAACTCCTTGCGGGATGGAGCCCTTGAGCAAACTAGGTGGGAACTGGCACCAGCCAGATCAAACTCCACTCAGACCTGCTGTATTCCAACCCTCATGGGAGGAAGCGTGCAGGTGAGCAGGTGCAGGAGATGGAGTGAGCACTTTTGTATGCCGGCAGGAGTGAGTACCGTGCATGTCCCATGGCAGCATCCATGTGGGGTTCCTGTGACCCCTGAAGCCCCAGAGAGTATGTTACAGTGCTCTTTTTAGCTCTGCCATCCATGGACGGCTTAAGTGTTAACAGCTTGGTGGGCCCAGGGCTGCCCTCTGCCAGTGAGGGCAAAGGGCCAGTGTGGCAGCCTTTTGTATCCACACTTGTGGCTCCTGAGCTCCAGTCCAGCATCCAGGAAAAATGAGATCTCATGAATGAATTGAAGGATGGTAAATGTGAGGGATTTTATTGCTGAGGAAAGTGGCTCTTAGTGGGAAGGAGAGCTGTAAAGAGGATGAGCGGTGGTAGGTAATCTTCCCCTGAAGTCCAGCCATCTCCAGTTGGATTCTTCTCCAAAGTTACACCATCAAGCTGTCCCTCTGAAGTGAAGCCGCTTCTCTCCGATGGCCAGCCATAGTCTCTGATGTCCAGCTGCTTCTCCTCTCTGCTGGCTCAGTCTGGGCACAGGATGGGGCAGAGTAGGGCCATGTGTGGCTTAGGAAAAGGCAACATTTAAGCGGGAAAACAGGGATATAAGCTCTCACTGTGGGCCGCAGTCTCAGGCCTTTTGGCTCAAAGGTGGGGCTTCAGCAGGGACCTGCCCCTGGCTGCCCAGAATTTCTCTGCCTCCTCTCCCTATCACCATGATTGTGCCGCTGCACTCCAGCCTGGGTGACAGAGTGAGACCCTGTCTCAAAATAAATAAATAAATACATAAATACATAAATAGCAATTAAAATTAAATTAAATTAAGCAAAATGTGTATATTTTCTCTTGTATATTGTCTGTCTGTTGTTGTTTAATTCACACACCCCCAGTAATTGAACCTAAGAGTGTAGGGGGCAAATTTGTCCTCCCCTACACTAACAAGCTCCCAGGTGATCCTGATACTTCTTATCCAAGAATCACACTTTGAGTAGCTATAACATGTACCCTGATGTGGATCAGGTTATCCAAGGAATAAGGAGCTGCCCGGATAAGCCTTCACTCTCCCACATTTGGTGCCTAGAAAGACCCAGGACCAAGGAAAGAAAGAGCCCATAGCAGTCTATCGTGCACAAAAGTCCCTCACCAGTCTCAAGGTACAAAGAGCTAATATAGGAGGCCAAAACTAAGGGACCAGTCACTGGAGCCACTCAAAAAGCAAGCGCAAAACCCCAGTTCATTGCTCTAGAGGGTGACAGATTGGTGAAGTGTTTTGGAAACGTTAGATGCCAGAATAAGTATGTTTAGCCTGGAGAGGAGAAGGTTAGTGTGTTGGGTTGCCAAATGTAGCAAATAAAAATATGGGACACTCAGTTAAATTTGAATTTCAGATAAACAATGAATACTTTTAGTATAAATATGTCCTGTGCAACATTTGGAATATACTTACACTAAAATGTTGGATTTTTTTTTTTTTTTTTGAGACAGAGCTGCTCCGTTGCCCAGTGGTGCAATCTTGGTTCACTGCAACCTCCACCTCCTGGGTTCAAGTA
The DNA here is from genome assembly GCF_028878055.3 of Symphalangus syndactylus. Lineage (NCBI taxonomy): Eukaryota > Metazoa > Chordata > Mammalia > Primates > Hylobatidae > Symphalangus > Symphalangus syndactylus. The sequence goes on from NC_072433.2 coordinate 42,404,168, forward strand.
ATTTTCCTTCCTCAGCCTCCCTAGTAGCTGGGAATAGGGGCACATACTGCCACACCCAGCTAATTTTTGTATTTCTAGCAGAAATGGGGTTTGATCATGTTGGTAAGTCTGGTCTTGAACTCCTGACCTCAGGTGATCCACCCACCTCTGCCTCCCAAAGTTGTAGGATTACAGGTGTGAGCCACTACACCCAGTCAGATTTTTTTAAAATCTGAAATTCAAATTTAACTGGGTGCCCTGTATTTTATAGGGCAACCCTACTTATGTGGGATGTGGGATACCTTCAACTCCTTGAAGGATTGGCACGAAGCAGTCCTCAACTGGGTACAGTGATCAACTGGGAAGCTTTAGCAACAATACTGGGGCCTGGGTCCCACCTGCAGAGACTGTGGTAGAAGTGGTCTGAGGTTCACTCTGTCACTGAGGTGTTCAGAAACTCTGCAGGTAGTTTGAAGGTTCAACCAAGGTTGACGACTACTGTATTCAACTGACTTAATTCAGAGCTCCATGGTAGTGTTTGAGTCATTGAGGAGCCGCTAGAGACAGGGAAAATTTGGGTCTTCGTGTGAACTGTCAAACAAGAAAAGTCAGCTTCACTCAAGAGGTAATGTGTCTCCTGTCTGAAGTGTGTAAGTAGTAGCTTGATGATTTCTTAAAGGGTTTTTTTTTGTTTTGTTTTGTTTTTTTCCTGAGGGAACTCAAGCTTAGAGCGGGGGTAGGGAGGTGATTGTTGAAAGGGTGGGGGAGGATTGAAGAGAAGAGTAGGACAAAGTGATTACCATGACATTTCCATCTCTGAAATCCCAGGACTGGTTTAGTGATTACATTAAAAAATAAATGAGTCATAGAATGATACACAAAGATAAGCAAAAGAAAAACAAATGAGTGCATGCAAAAGAAAAAGGGACATTTGTGTAAGGTCTGTAGCCTACTTAATTGTACTATGCCAACACATTTTCTGGTTTTGGTAATGCACACTAATTACCTGAGATGTCGTCATTAGGGGAAGCTGAGTAATGGGTACACAGGACCTCGTTGTACCATGTTGGTAAGCCTACAATTATTTCAAAGTAGAAAGCTTAAAATAAATTAATTCATCACATCGCATTGAACCATTGCTTTTCCAGGAGGCCTGAGCAATAGATGGTAGCAGGATTGGTCTAACAGTGGGCAAGAGCTTCCCACTGGGGAGGTGTGGAATCTGTGTGTATTCCTCTCACTCACCGCCCAAGTGGGGACAGCATCTTCTCAAGGATTCTCCTGGTATCCAGGTAGATGGGGGAACCTCAGCCCTTCCTGAGTGTATGTTTACAAACAGAAACAGGGCCAGTTGGTCGGACTGAAAATAAAGCAACCGGAGCTTTTGAAGCTGTCCGAGTTCCTATCCTAGAAGCGGGCATAAGTCACCATGTTCCAGATTTAATTAGCAATACAATGAACTAATAATAAAAATGAAGACCAATCCTGAGTCAAGATGAGGTAACAGCAGTGCAGTGACTCTGTTTCTGGGTGTGGAGCGTGCATGTGCGTGTGCGTGTGTGTGTGTGTGTGTGTGTATGTGTATTTTTAGATAGTGACTTATTCTGCATGTGGTAATTAGGGCCCCAAGGGGGATGCGAATTTTTTTTCCAGGGTTGGCAAATGGAGGGAGGAGGCGGCTAAAATTCCCACACATCTGGGGCAAACAGATCCTGCACTCCAATTTCCTGTTTCCACTGGTTTCTTGTGGAATTACTTGCTAAGTAAATGACTGTTATAAGACTATGAAGATTCGGTCAATCAAATTAACCCCTTTTGTCCATCGCCTCCCTCCCCCCGCCCCCACCCAACGGTTCCCTTCATTTGCCTAAACTCGGCGGCTTTTGAAAATGTGTTCAAGCTTGAAGGCCCAGCCTTCCTCACATTGGCCAAGTGTAACCTGAGAGAGAACCCGGAGGCCCCCAATTGTTTTGCTAATCAAGATTATTGCTCCATTGAGATGTGGACGCACAGCCTGGCTGACAAAATTTGTCAGTTTCCCATGAAATAGTTCTGTCAGTTTAGCCTGGGTGCTGGCAACTATTAACATATAAATGAAGTTTCTCTCTGCTCGGCCCCCACCTTCCCTACCCCTCAGCCACCCATCCTAATGGAGGCAGAAAATATAAACACCGCCCCCCCCCACCCCCAGCTCCCAAACGCTCTGTGTGCTTAAATTAAACCAGCTTCTTTTCTCCGGTGCCTGGAAATCCTGTGGGCCGTGGGGGCTCCAGGGGGGCTGGGAGGAGCTCATTTGCACAAAACTACTTTTAAGGCATGAAACTGCCAGGCCCGAGTCCCCCGCTGACAGCAACAGGCGACTGGCTGGGCCTGCTAGGGGACAAATGGCCGTCTGAATGCCAGGGCAGACCTCCAAGGCAGCCTTCGGGGACAAAGTGGCAACGTGGTACACGGGGTTTGAAAGAGTTATCTGGGCCCAGGGGTCAAACGCCCGCGATCTCTTGCTGGTTTGACCTGCCGAATGGCAGGACTGGGAACAGGTGGGAGCCACTAGGAGTGGCCAGTCGCTGGCTTTTCTCACCCTGGATTCTGGGACAAATGTGGGGCTGGCTGGGCTATGGCCTGGGGTGAGCTCACCTGTCTTCACCTTAAAATGACGACTTCCTTTGCCACAGCCTCGCTTGGGCTCTTAGCTGAGCGAAAAGAAGAAAGGAGATCAAATTCTATCTTCTTGTTTCTCCTGGGATAGAGTTAGGGCAAAAAGTATTTGATATATTATACTGTATTTCTATTACTCATATAATAATATATGTGTATATGTATATAACCTATCAAGCACTCAGGTGAAAATAAATTCACAATGCCAAAATGACATACGTTACAGAAATAATCTCATTTTGGCATCGTAAATTTATTTTTACCAGAGTGCTTGATACATATACACACAGATATATATGTATATACACACATATACATATTATATATACACATATATGTATACATATAAAATCTCAAGCACTGTGGTAAATTAATATATGAATTTTATGTGTGTGTGTGTGTGTGTGTATGTGTGAATGTGCAAGTCAACACAAGTGAACAATATTAGCTATCTGGTGCTAAATTAGTTATCTGAAAGGAGAGTTCTGCCAGGAGCCTAGTGTGGTCAGAAAGGCACTCACGATGATTCTGGTAATTGGTTCAATGGGCTTTGCAAGGTTGAGACTTCTGCCAGGGATCCTTCAATCATGTTTTGTTTCAGCTATGTGGTAAACTGATGTTTTCGTGGCCCCCAGAGACAGAGACATGAGTGAGCCTCCCCACCCCCACCTCCGAATTGCTTCTCTTTTCCAATCTTGTGTCTCTTGAAGCCTGATAGGAAAAGACACCTGGGGTAAAGGATCGCCCAAGGACTTCCTAGTCAGAAAAGCCTCAGTTGAAATGTTTTCCTGAAGTCAGGGCATCAGCTCTTAGCCAGACTCTTCAGATTTGGTCTTGGAATCAAAGATTATTTTTAGTTTATTTGATGTGACTTTGAAATTTTCATCCTGAGAATATAAAGGAGTAATCTCCAGGTGTTTTCACCATGAAATCTGTAGAAATTAGCCTTTCAGTAAATACAATTTAATGGTTAAGAGCTGTGGAATCAGACTGTCTGGATTCCTAGCTGTGTGACGTTGGGCACTTAACATCTCTGTGCCTTACTTTCTTCCTCAATAAAATAAGCAAAGGAGAGTGACCTTATTATTTTTAGGGGAAGAGGAATACACTGTATTATGTTTATAAAGTGCTTAGATAGTGTCTGCATTTAGTAAGTGCTTTGTGTTTGTCAAATAACACAGTAGGAAGAATTCAGTGCCATTTCTTTTATTCACTGATTTAGTTGATCATCACTTTATTTATGAACAGCAAGGAAGTTTTCATTTCTGGGTAGTGACCCAAGTTTATTTTTAAAATAAATATATTTAAGTTAAATATAAAGTCAATTTCAAGAAAGATACCAAATAAATTATAGTGTGGGGGACTGTGAGTATGGCAAAACATAAAGATGGTAGTCGAATGCCTGAAGTTTGAAAAACACTGTTATATACATGATTAGATTTGGGGAGAAATCTCAGGTGTGTATTCCAAAGAACTGAGGAATGCAATGTCATTCTTTAATTCTCTGTTAGCATTGTCCCATACTTTGAATTTTTATGTGAGATTTGTGATTAGGCTTTATTATGTAACTGAATTGTATCCCCACAACCACCACCAAAATTCATTGTGTTGAAGCCCTAATCCCCAATATAACTGCATTTGGAGAAAGGGCCTTTAAGGAGATAATTAAGGTCAAATGAGGTCATCAGGGTAGAGCTCTGATCCAGTAGGTCTGGTGTCCTTATAAGAAAAAGGAGAAAAATACCAGGAATATGAGCCCACAGGGACTAGGCTATTCTAGGCAGCCATCTGAAACCCAAGAAGAGAGGCTTCAGGGAGAAATCAACCCTGCAGACAGCTTGATCTTGGACTTCCAGCCCACAGAACTATGGGAAAATAAATTTCTGTGGTTTAATTCACCCAGAATGTGGTATTTTGTTATGACAGACCTAGCAGAATAATACCGGCTTATATGGGCCAAAGGAAAAGATTTTGTCCGAGAGTTCTTTCTCTCTATAGTTAGGAGTAATTTAAACTAAACAAAAACAAAACAAATGATTGTGTGTCAGAAATAACCACACAATTGCCAATCCTCTTCAATGAACTAAATGTTTGTCCCCCTCCCTCATTCATATGTTGAAACCCTAATCTCAACATGATGGCATTTAAAGGTAATTAGGGGGATAATTAAATCATGAGAGGTAATTAGGTCATAAGGGTGGAGCCCACATGAATGGAATTAGTGCCCTTCTAAGAGGAGACTGGAGAGCTGCTAACACTCTTTTCTCTATGTGTGGAAACTAGGAGAAGTTGACTGTCTGCAACCTGGAAGCAAGCCCTCACCAGAAGCTGACCACGCTTGCACCCTGGTCTCAAACTTCCAGCCTCCAAAACTGTGAGAATAAATATCTGTTGTTTAAAAGCCACCCAGTCTATGGTACTCTGTTACAGCAGCTCAAACTGACTGAGATCCTCTTTAACAATGACAATAAAACTAAGAATGGCTAAAATGTACTGAGTGCTGACTAGATTGGACACCGGCAGTGCCACACACACCACATAAATGATGTCACCTGATTGTCAAAACAGATCTAGGGAGGAAAATTCTAGAGACATGAAAACTGCAGCTTGGTTCTCAGGAAGGAAGTGCAGAAGTCATCAGGTCTTTCTGCCCTTAAAACCAGAGCTCTCAACCCCCATGGCATTCTGCTGGCAAAATTCTCTAAACTAAAGAGGCTTCATGAGAGATGCTTAGCAGGAGCCAGGAGAGCAGCCTAATCCCACAGGGAGGACACGCAAGCCTGCTGGAAGGCTGAGGGGTTCAGGGAAGGCTGCCTCAGCCCTCCTTCGGGCCACACGTTCCCGACCTGGATTATTTCCTAAAATGGTTTCATTTTACAAATGAGCATGAGACTCCGCTGGAAGCAGCCAACATTGGCAGAGATTAAATAATTAGCATTTCAAAGTGTTCATTTTCATTTTCCTCTTTGCCAGGGTGAGAACCACTACAGGACAAAAATGAGCTCCTTTTTTCCAGTCTCAGCCCAGGAGGGATCTTCACAGAGAAAGCAAGCCCAGCCCATCCCTGCAGCTGGCTCCCTGGTGCCCATTCTGGAAGGCTGGACCCATCCTGACCTGTCCCTGCCTCAAGGACTGCCTGGTGAGGGATGGCTTACCAACACTGTGACTCAGTCCTTCCAACATGCCCAACAGGTCAATTCTGGGATATTCCTTACAGGAATTAATGACAGCACATTGCTGGTAATGTTGGCATTTGCAGATTACATTTAAATTTAAAAATTCCTTTTATGGGGTTTAAGAATAGAGCCAAGACACCCATGCAATAAAGAGAGGAGGAGACTTTGCCTGGTCTAATGGAGAAGCTGGAGCTGCATTGTTGGGTACAGTGGCCAGTGGCTACACCTGGCTTTTGAACCCTTGCACAGCGGCAAGGACACATTGAGATGTGCCCTAGGTGCAGGATACACACAGGATTTCAAAGACTGAGTATGAAAAAGGAAGACAAAATGTCTCATTAATATTTTTATATTGGTTGCATGTGGAAGTGATAACAGTTTGGATATACAGTTGACCTTTGAACAATATGGGTTTGAACTGCACAGGTCTGCTTATAAGTGAATTTTCTTCTGCCTCTGCCACCCCTGAGACAGCAAGACCAACCCTCCACTTCCTCCTCCTCCTCCTCAACCTGCTCAACATGAAGATGATGAAGATCAAGACCTTCATGATGATCTACTTCCACTTAATTAATAGTAAATATATTTTCTCTTCCTTGTGATTTTCTTAATAACATTTTCTTTCCTCTAGCTTATTTGTTGTAAGGATACAGTGGTATATAATATTTGTAACATACAAAATATGTGTTAACCAACTCTGCTATCAGTAAGGCTTCTGATCAACAGTATGCTAACATTTTTGGACAGTAGTTAAGTTTGGGCAGAGTCGAAAGTTATAGGCAGATTCCTGATTGTGTGGGGCATTGGCATCCCTAACCTCTGCACTGTTCAAGGGTAAACTGCATTAGCTGAAATAAAGCATATTCTTAAAATGAGCTCCACCTGTTCCTTTCTGCTTTTGTAAATGTAGGTACTCTAAAGGCTTTTCCCATTGCTCTAAATCTTTCTCCCTCATTCATCAGCTTATTTTACTTGTCACCATCTGAAATCCCATTCTTCATGTATCTGTTTGCTCTTAGGTTTCTGTTTCTCCTTCTGAAATATAAGGTCCCTGAAGGCAGGGGCTCTGTCTGCCTACCTAACTGGGTGCTTTACTTCCAGTATGCAGGGCCAGGCACAAGTTATGCACTCAATAAGAGTTTTTTAGATTGCATGAAGGAAGAAAGGGAGCTTAGGTAGAAGTTACTATTCTAAAGCACCTCTGGGCACCAAGTAGAATGGACCATTTTATTGCTTGCACTTGAGGCCACTATATGCAAAAACCTTTCACTGACCCTATGACATTTTAGGGCACTTATATGATTACCTGTCAATCTTCTTCTACTGGACACTAAGCTCCTTGATAGCAAGAATCTTATTATAGTTACTTTTTTATTCCCAGGCACATAGGAAGTATCCGGTAAATGTCTAATAAATAAATCAACCATTGAAACTTTACCATAGAAGTCTAAAATGATGTAACTTTCTCAATAAGAGAGCATTCTAGCCTCAGTTGAGTAATGTTGGTTTTCTTTCTCCCTGCTCTGTCTGATCATCTTAATGGTCCTTCTTTTCACGACAAGGAAACAGCTGAATTTCACCAGTAAGATATGGGTTTGACGCGCCAGCTGGATGTGATAACACAATAACCCAAATTACTGTTTATATAGTGCTTTATATTTGGCTAGGTGCTTTCATGTACTCTATCATGTCATTTGGTCCTCAAAACTACTTTGTGAAGTGGGAGGAGCAGAGATTAGAATTGCAATTTACAAACGAAGAAATAGGATTACAGACATTGCCCACATTGGCTTGCCCAGAGACACTGGGAGAGATAAATTCTAAGCCCAGGACCTTAGATTCCTCCTTCAGTGCCTTTTCTGGGTACTTCTGACTAGAATCCAATAGACCACTCACTCTCTAACAAGCGTAAGGCAGCAAAGTTTCTTCCTCTTAGCTCATCTCTGCCCAAAAGGCTTCAATGACTTCCTGTGATTTGTAACATATATTCCAAACTACTTCTCCCAGCAAGGAAAGCTTTCTGCAGTCTTATCTTTCCGGTCTTATTTTTGGATAGTAATCCCTTCCAACTCAGAGTCATGCGCCCAGGTACGTAAACCTTCAGATATCAGCTTTCTTGGGCATGCCTTGGACTTCCCCAACAGCAGTCATTACAGCAAATAAAGAATTTAATAAACACAGAGCTAGCTTAGCAGTAAACAGGAGTTTATTACTCAAATCAGCCTCTCCAATAGCTCAGAGGCTAGGGTTTTTAAGGATAATTTGGCATGCAGGGTGATGCTGATTGGTTGGGGATGAAATTGCAGAGGTGTGGAAAATGATCCTCCTGCGCTGAGTGTGCCTCTGGTTGGGGACCACAAGACTGGTTGAGTCGTGAGTCAAGGTCCAGGTGGAGTTGGTTACGAGAACACAAAAGTCTGCAAAACACCTCAAAAGACCAATCTCAGATTCTACAATAGTGATGTTATCTATAGGAGCAATTGGGGAGGTCACAAACCTCGTGACCCTGGCCACATGACTCCCAAGCCCCAAGGAATTATAGAAAAGAAAACGAGGGACTAATGTCTGGTTATCATTTAACTATGCTTATTTTTAGCAGAATTTAGGCTCCTCCCATAATCCTAATCTCATGGCCTTCTTTAGTTTTACAAAGGTAACTTCTGTCCCTGAGCAAGGAGGGGGTTAGTTTTAGGGAGGGACTGTTATTACCCCTGCTTCAAAGATAAACTGTAAACTAAATTTCTCCCATGGTACGCCCAGGAACAAGTGAGGACAGCCAACCTGTGAGGCTAGAAGCAAGGTAGACTCAGCCATGCTTGACTTCTCTCATGTCATAATCTTTGCAAAGGCAGTTTCAGTGCCTCATTGATACTTTGATGGTCCATCTCCAAATCAGCTGCTCACCATCTCACTTACAGAGCATTTATTTTATCTGTAGTGAGCATTTGTGGCGATATATGCTAGTAACACTACATGTATTCACATCTCCAAGGAGGAGCTTCCAATTTCCTACAAGACCGCAGTCACTGTCAAGGTTGCATAATTCAGGGGTGGATACTTCACTTAAGTGTATACATTCACAATGTTTGAACAGGAAAAGAGTCTCTGTAACAGCTGCCTCAGGAAATGTGACAATGAGGAGCCAAAGTCAGTGAATAAGGAAGAAGCCACACAAAGGTATAAGGGATGGAAATGCCTCGTTAGTTTCAAATCTGTGGCTTCAGCAGTTTTTGCAGCCAAGTTGCTGAGCTGTGCTTCCAGAGTGTATTAAATAAGACACAGGCTTGGCTATCATAACATGAAAGTCCTAGAGCTCTGACCAACCAGTGGATTGGTGCCCCTTCAAATAAGTGTTCTTCCTGGTCCAATCAGCTGTGGCAGGAGCATCTGGTATGTGGGCTGTGTTTATGTTAAAGAGGAGTAGGATGGTTCCTTGGTACCTGTCTGTTTCTAGGGCTGGTGTGCGCGATGCATCTTAGCTTTGAATGCCAAAGCCTCTCTGTACTATCGGGTGGAGGGAAGGGCACTGGTTCTTAGAGAATGAATTTTGAAATTAATATCTGACCAACCTACCAAAGGCAAAGTGAGCTCATTGTCTCTGCCACTAGAATGGCTGAAAGCTATTCAGAATTCAAAATCAAAGGCATTTTGAAGACCACAGGCTCATAGAATGGGGTCTGTGTCCCTTCTCCCCATGAACGCACCAGGTCTGAAAGTTTGAATAATGCGCAAAGAACTCTAAGCAACAAATGAAGAGTCAGACTGGATGACAGTCCACACGTACACCTTAAAAACTTCTAAATATGCAGATTCTCCAAGATTCTCTACCAGCAGATTCTCATTCCAGCATATCTCCTGCATGGCAGTGCTGCTGGAAAATGTATCCCAGGTGGTATTCCTCCAGCCTGCTTGCTTTTCCTTGTCAAATGTTGCCAATATTCTTATTTCTAGTACAGGGAAGAGATTGTATTTGTGACAGGCCTATCCTCAGAATTAGTCATATTTTTTTGAGCAGTAGAAGATGGATTCCAGTCTAGGCACGGTAGTTGATGCCTGTAATCCCAACACTTTGGGAGGCTGAGGTGGGAGGATTGCTTGCAGTAAGGAGTTTGAAACCAGCCTGGGCAAAATAGCAAGACCCCCATTTCTACCAACAAAAAAAATTTCAGAGAAATCAGACCCAAAAAAAAGGATATCTGCATCTGTATCTATATCTGTATTTAGAATAGAATAGGCAACAAGCAACAGATAAAACCAAAAAGACTCATGAATTACAGCCAGTAAGAAACGATCAGAAACACACCTCATAGTTTCTTACCCATTTATTGAGAATTTTTTAAAAAGTCATTACAGGCATATTATTTCACTGGGCATAATATATAGGCATAAACCAAAATATGTGGTCCCTGGTCTCAAATTATTTTTTTAGTATGGTATTAAATTGCTTATTTGTGGGTGTTCCATAGGCTCCTCAATTCAATCCCCCAAGAAATGAGCTCATTACCTCCCCACTCCCTCAACCTGCTTCTCTCCAATCTCTCTCTAAATTGTGCCCCATCCACCCGGACACCTGAGCCAAAACACTTCTAGCCATCCTTGATTTCTCCTGTTGATTCTGCCTTCCAAACTTCTCTCAAGTCTGCCCGCTCCCCTGAATTCTTGTCTAAGCTGTCATTGTCACTTGCATACTGCATGGCTCTTCAAAAGTGTGTCCTTATAGCCACTTTTGAGCCTTGCTGATCCATGCTCTAGGCCGGGGGTCCCCACCCTCCCCACAAGCCTCCACAAAGTACCAGTCTGTGGCCTGTTAGGAAGTAGGCCACCCAGCAGGAGGTGAGTGGCAGGCGAGTGCGTGAAGCTTCATCTGTATTTACAGCCACTCCCCATCACTCTCATTACCACCTGAGCCCCACCTCCTGTCAGATCAGCAGGCATTAGATTCTCAGAGGAGTGCGAACCTTATTGTGAACTGTGCATGCAAGGGATCTAGGCTGTACACTCCTTATGAGAATCTAATGCCTGATGATCTGTCACTGTCTCCCATCATACCCAGGGACCATCGAGTTGCAGGAAAACAAGCTCAGGGCTCCCACTGATTCTACATTATGGTGAGTTGTATAATTATTTCATTACATATTATAATATAATAATGATAGAAATAAAATGCACAATAAATGTAATGCACTGGAATCATCCCAAAACCATTCCCCCCACCTCCAGGTCCATGGAAAAATTGTCTTCCACAAAACTGGTCCCTGGTGCCAAAAAGGGGGACTGCTGTTGTAGGCTACTCCCAGAATCATTATTTCCCCCCAGCTACATTGAGGTATACCTGCACACAGTAAACTGCAAGGATGCAAAGTACACAGCTTAGTAAATTGTGATGTATGTTACACATCCAGGCAACCATGAATCAAGATAATCACCACCAAAATTTATTTTGACTCCTTTGTGATTACTCCTTCCAACTCCTTTCCCTCCTGCAAATCCCAGGCAGCCTAGGATTTCTGCATTCTGCCCCTGTGGATAAGTGTGTATTTCCCAGAATTTTATATAAATGAATCATACATTATACACTCATTTATATCTGGCTTCTTTCACTCAGCATAACTATTTTGAGATTTATCCATATTCCCTTATGTATCAATAGTTTCACTGCTATTGTTGTTTTCTCATTTCTTAGAAGTATTCCATTGTATGGGTATACAATTGATTTATTGGTTTGCCAGCTCATGAAGGTTCGGGTTACTTCCAGTTTTTTTTTTTTAACCTATTACAAATAAAGCTTCTATGACAATTTATGAACAAGGGATTGTTTTAACATAGGGATCCAGTTCTCTCAGACAAATACTTAGAAGGGAGATGGCTGGAGCATATGATAGCTGTACCCTTAAGTTTTTAAGAAACTGCCAAACTGTTTTCCATAGCTGTTGTACCATTTTACAGAGCCAGTCACAGAATATAAAAGCTACAGTTGCTGGCTTTCTGGGCTCCTGCCTGCTGCCCCAAGCTCATCTTCCTACTGTTCAGTAGCATCTTTTCTCTCCAGCTGAGCAGTCACTGATGTGGCCCATTTTCACTCTGTTAAATAGTGATGGAATCCCTAACTTTGCCTTGACATTGTGCTCAGGGCTGTCAGGAAAGTCATGGACAGAGCCTCTACCCTCCTAGGACATTAGAGACATATACACAGCGATTAATCCTGCCCACAGGTGGGAGAGCCGTGACGGCACTACAAAGGAAAAGAGTCCAGGAAACGTAGGTCCTTTGGGGCAGTTGTGGTCTGAGAACATTTTCTGGAGAAGTTAACCATCACTGGCCTTTAAAGATGCCTGATGTTCGGAAGAAATTATGTCCATCTTTTTTTCCATTCGTGCCATATCCTATTTTCAAGACCAGCCTCATAGCTGACCTCTCTTAGAATAATGTGATGACTAAAAGTGTGTGCTCTGGGCTCCGACTACTTGGGTTCAAATCTCAGCTCCACTGCTGTCTAGCTGTGTGATGCTGAGAAAGTTACTTAGCCCTTCTGTGTCTCAGTCTTCTCCTCTTTGAAGCCAAGATAGTAATAAGTGCTACATTGTGTTATTGAGAGAATAAGATAACACATGGAGCATGTTTAGAACAGTATATAATGCACAATCAGCTCTCAATACACATTGGATAGTGATTACTATCACCACTCCCTCAGCCATGACTCTTTTGTGCTGAAGTTGTTCAGCGGAGATCACCTACCTTACTTTTTCGTTTTGCAGGCATAACAGTCTCCCTGTGAGAACTCTTCTTGGAATCTCGCTTCTCTTTTTATCAAGCCCTCTTTGCACTCTGTGGGGTGCTGTGTTTATAAATCCTCTGTATATATCTTTACCTAATCATTCCCATTGTCAGGAATCTTTCAGTGGTAAATATCATAATACATAATTCAAATTTGCTTTATCAATAAAAACATTTTCTGGCTTTGTAACAAAGAGTCCATATTTGAGACTGGGTTCATGTGTGATTTGATTTGCCAGCTCAATCTTAGCTTCAAGAACTTAGTTTCTGTTTTTTTTCCATTCTACTTTCTTGGGTGTCAGTTTAATCCTAAGGATGGTGGGAAAGAAAAACAAAAATTATTGCAAAACTAGTTAAAGGAGTAAAGAAGACTTTATTCACGAGTATTGCAGTAGTGGGGAGAGATCAGGCTCAAATTTGGGTACAACAAGGACAAGTGGAGATTTATAGCCAAGGAACAGGATGAGGGTGTCAGTGGATTGGAAATTGCTAAGAGGAGAGGCAGCAGGGTTAGGGGATTCTTGCTAAACTGGCCTAACAAGATTCTTGCTAATGGCAGGCCAGAGATTTATACATTGAAAGTGAAGGTTGAGAAACTTGATATCAAGGGTGATGCCATATCAAGGGTGGGAAGTAATTTAGCAGGATTCTTACCAAAATTCAGCCAGGCAGGCCAAAGACAAGCCAGGGGTCAAGGTCAAGGCCTAAGTGAAAAGAGAGCTCAGAGGAGCTTGACTAAAGTTGGGTCACAGGGAGTCTTTGCAAGTGGCTCCTCTTGTGGTTTAAAATGGCTGCTGGCACCTCCTTAGTCCATGCGTTCCTTAATCAAAGCCAGCAGCAAAACCAGGAACAACTTTGTCCTTAATTCCCAGGAAAAAGTCCAAAGAATCACTTATGTCAGATCAGCTTATTCACGCGTGAACCTCTGGACTAGGAGGTTGGCTGTGCTGGTTTGTTTAGCATTGTCACTTGATCCACTCCCAGAGCCAGGAAAGGAAGTGATAGCATCTAAGTTGTGAAGCTCCCAAACAAAACTTGGGCCCAGGCTCATCCCTAAATATGTGAGGACCCCAGGAAAGAGTATAAATAGAGGCCCACCTTCCATATGTATAAAGATTTTTAAGTCATCAATCAAACTAACAAACAGTTTAATAAAATATGTTCTACCTGCCCTGGGTTGCCAGATTAAAAAGACTTCCTAAATTTTTAGTTGTTTAATCTGGCAACCCCACTTCTACCTTGAAAAATGCCTTCATAGTGACAACACATTGAAGAATAAGGGTGAAGCTGCCTGTGAGTCCCTCTGATGTCACCCAGGAGAGCACAAAGAGAAGCAGGGAAGGGGTTCTCCTTACTCCTGGGAATAATATTTTGTTATGCCAAAACCTACCACATCCTTCCTATCTGGGAAGAAGATGTGTGCAATTTGTCTTTTATGTTACCTAAAAGCTTCCATCGTTGAGTTCTTCCTGCTGTCCACAGCACGTCTTTCTCTGACTTCAACAGTGGGACACCCTCAGATCTTCCTGGCATTCAGGCCCATCTGCATGTTGTTTTGAGGAAACATGGCTGGGGAGGTGGAGAAGCACTTCCCTGGGGCCTGAACTGTGTTAGCCACAGAAGCAGATGTTTGGGTTATAAGTCGTGCTGTGCCAGGGCTAAGCACCAGATCCACATGATAGAGGCAGCTATGTATTCTGTCATAAGTGTTTTCTTATGCATATGTTTGTGATATGTAGAACTCTCTCAAGCTGGGGGCACCGGCCAGAGGCCCTTTGTGTCAGGTCTAAGGACAGCACTGGGCTTCTTCATTCTAGACTTATATACAGCAAGACCGCATTTCCTAACCTCTTTGGGCCATGTGATTGAGTTATGGCTAGTGAATGTTGGCTACTTCTTGCCCTGACCCATGAAAATCTCCCACAAAATTCTTTGCACTGTCTTTTTCCCCATTCACTGGATAGATGTAAAAGATTCTAAAACCCTAGTGGAGAATAGAATCACAGATGGAATAACTTCAATCCCTGAATGACTGCCTGGAGCAAAGCCTCCCTTCAACTTCCACCTCCAATTGGATTTTACCCAAGCAAGAAATCTCTGTGATGTCAAGCTGCTGAGCTATTGGTTTTTCTCTGTTAAGCAAATCGTACTACCTTAACTTGTGCAAGGGATGGTGCGAAGAAGGATAGAGAGAATGTTTGCTGCTGTGGCAACTAATAAGCTAATATCTACCACGATTACCTCCAAACAGCTCTTAGGCATATAGCAATAATAGTCAAGTGACACCTATTACCTACATTTCTGGCTGTGTCACCAGAGGTCTTTTCACATTACAAAATCCGGAACCATTTAACCTAGAGTCTACATGGTTTATGTAATGTACCTAACATGGCACTCTGCTCATGTGACTTAGAGCATTCGCATGCAGAGAATTCAGGACCTGGAGTTGATTTTCCAATGCTTGGAGGTCATATTCTTATCACTATGATTTTAAGCTATGAACTGAAAAACCAATCATGTAATATATGGCTATAAAAATGTCAGTATGTGCCCACAGTTAAGAGCTGGTAGGAAAAACAGCCTGTTGTCAAAGACTCAACCAGGCAAGCAGCCTCTCTTTTTAAGGGCAAACACACAGAAGTTTTCGTCCATTTCCACAGTCTCAATGAACTGTATTTGAAATGACCTCCAATGCACTATTGTTTGGAGTGAGGGTGTGGGGAGGTGAGGGTTTCCTCAAAAGTTCCTGAAGATGGAGTTTTAAAATGCATAGACTGAACTCAATGTTGGTGGGAAGCATCAGGGGTGAGAGGGTTATGGAGTTTCTTTGACCAGAGGACAATATCAAAGGAGGGCATAATGCAGAATGGTAAACAATCTTGGGAAATCTGTAATAATTTAAAAAGAAACATGTAGGGTCGGGCATTTCAAAGAGAAGTATCAAAGTGTCGAATAAGAATAAATTTATAAAGCCAATACAGATTGATTGGTCCCGCTTGTGGGGATTCCAATCTTCTTTAAATGCACTACCTTCTTTAAATGCAGTAAAGTCTTTTCCTGTGTTTGAGATCACGATGGCCACTCAGTGCGCTATCGTCCCCTAACACAGCATGGGGATTTAACATTGCCCAACAACCTGGAGTCAGGTCCTGCCAGGAGAGCCTGAAGTAAAAAGAGAGGCACAATTGCCAATTCTGTTTTAAATCAAGCTTGAGAGTCTTGATGTGTGTCTAAAACGTTCAGCAAAGAGTTAAACAAGAAACTATAAAATATGATAGAAACAATATGAGATCTAACATCTCAACAGTTGCCAAAACTAGCAAATAATCAAAATCTGACCACAAAACCTCTCCAGATCCATAATGGCACCAATACCAGCTTAAGAACAAAGCTGCCCGATATATTTTTTAAATCCCTCTCATCTCCACTCATCTCCTGACCAAATGTTGGCAACGAATTGGCTTGCAGAATTTTGAGTTGTAAAAGGGTTCAGAGATTAACTGGAGCAATAATTCTGAAATTGGGGGAGGAAAGGTACCACCCCCTGGGAGATGGGCGCATATCAGAATCAGGGAAGTGGATATTTAAGGGAATATTTATTGCTGTAATTGTATACTAGAGGCAGGAAAGATTTTTGTTTTCCTAGAAGACACACAAAGAAACACTATGAAAATACCCTTAACTGATGGAGAAATGAGACATCCTCCCTGCTAACCAGGAAGATTCTAATGGAGGTGAAAGAAAGGATGTGTGAGGTGTTAAAGTTATTAAAAGGGGATGTTGTTTATAAGTTCATGAAGGTGAAAAAGCGTGACCTTTTTCTCTACATATTTAACAATTCATTCACCATTTCATTCAATTCAGCAAATTATGATTAAACATCGACTGCATACCAAAGAGTGTGGAAATATTGAGAAAGCAGGGTTAAATAAGCCTACCCTATTCCAGTGTGTAGATTCACACAAACAGAAAATGGACAACACAAGTTTAGTTTTATAGAGATGTGCAAGTTATCATAGAAGAGACAAACTCTAGCCATAGGGTATAACTAGCGAAGGCTTTTCTGAGAAAATGATACCTCCCCACCACCATCATCACCAACTCCAAGGTCATTATCGTATTTGTTATGAGCTGGGCAGTAAATATCTAAAGAGAGAGGAAAAGTCAAAACTTTGTGGTATGCAGCCTCTAAAAGGGCCCCCAACGAACCTGGTCTCCTGTTACTGTATAATCCTCTGCCCTTGGGTGAGGCCTGAATCTAGTGATTCATTTCCAAAGGAAAGAACACAAACACAGCAAAAGTGATGAGATGTTACTTAGATTGGGTTACAAAAAGAATCAGGCTCTCACGTCTCTTTCTGGGTCTTTTTCTCTCTATCTATCTCTGTCTCTCTCACACTCTCTCTCTCAAAGCTCTTGCTCTAGAAGAAGCAAGTTACCATGTTGTCAGTAGCTCCATGTTGTCAGGCTCACATCCCAAAGCCCTATCAACAGCCAGCAAGGACCGGGACCTGCCTATGGGGATTTCCCCCCAGTCCCACTTTGAGACCCTGATGCAGAGACACAAGCTCAGGTGTGTCCAGATTCTTGGCACCCCCACCTCACAATTGTGAGGTTATAAATGTTTGCTGCATGAAGACACAATATTTTGGTGTAATTTGTTACATCGAGATAGACAACAGACTCCTAACAAACACTGTAAAGACAAAAAACTGACAATAAGTACCTGTATGAATCACTGGAACTTAACATTCTTTGGGATACATTAGACAATTCAAGATCCTAATAAAATTCCACCAATGCCTGGCTTTAAAAGAGAAGGGTGGTAACCAGGGGTTTGGGGGGTGAGGAAAATGGGGAGTGAGGAAAATGGTCAAAGAGCACAAACTTTCAGTTATAAGATGAATATGTTCCAGAGACCTAATGTATAATGTGGTGAATATAGTTGATAATGTTGTATTGTATACTTGAAATTAGCTAAGAGAGCAAACCTTAAGTAGTCCCATCTCTCTCTCTCTCTCTCAAACACACACACAGACACACACAGACACACACACACACACACACACACACACACACACACGGTAACTCTATAATGTGATAAATACGTTAATTAGCTTGAGTGTAGTAATCATTTCACAACGTATATATATACATATATATCAACACATCATATTGTATACCTTAAATATATACAATTTTTATTTGTCAGTTATGCCTCAGTAAAGCTAGCGGGGAGGGAAGAGAGAGTGTCCATGTACCCCCCAACCCTGGCTCCCCATCTCAGTACCTAAAGCAGCTCCTCTGAGATAAGGTAGCATATTCTCCTCTCAGAAGAAGGTCTGTAAATGGCAGAACACTATGCAGGGAAGGGCTTCTTCTAGACTTTTTCATTATATTTTACATTTTATTGCTGGAAATATTTTCTTCTTTGCATTAAAAGATTTCAAAATTTTCCCCCAGGCATATATTTAAAGTCTCCGTCCACCCTAACTTTCTTTCCAAGAGGTTATTATCATTTGTCATTTACTAAATGCTTTCCTCCCCTGAGGCATCCTCTCCAGGGACAAGGAGATGTCAGGGCTCCTGTATTTCTGAAGGGCTTTCCCCGTCCACACCTTTCTACAGGTACCCGTGACTGGAGCAAAAAACAAATGGTCAAAAGCTCCATGAAGAGGAACTGGCAGGAACTTAGCCTGGGCTGGACTAAATGCTAACTTTCAATCTGGTCTGGAAAAAGGATTTGGATAGGAAAATTAATTGTAAAAATTAGTAAATTGTCTATCATCTCCAGGCTGAGTGAAATAATAGTGTTCTGGAATTACATCATGATTAATAGAGGCTGTCACACAAACTCTGGAGACAGACCACATCACCCAGCCTAGCACAGAGAAGGTATGAATTAGTGTGCGCTGAATAACCAAATGAATGGACTCTACATGGATCGCTCCATTTTCAAGGAATTAACGGGTGAAAAAAAATCTAACACTAAAAGGACACTGAAAAATATAAAAGCCTCTTTGGTTCAGAAATGTCATGAAAAGCAATAGATACTGTAAAGAAATATTTGAAGTGGCATGAAATAAAAATTTCCAGTTGCTCAAATATTCTATCAATGTATATTATAGTTGATGGTAATTAATAATTATTGATAAGAAAAAAATCTATAAAGTTACTTAAACGTTAATTTTTCAAATGCTAAACATGTTATTAAAAGGTATGGAAAGAACAGTCCAACTATATATTATTAACTGGTTTATTTCCTTTCTAGCACAGATCACTATTAGAAATTGTTTTTTATTCGTTCATTCTCTGTCTCTCTAACACTCACCACATTCACCACACACACACACACACACACACACACACACACACAGACACCCTAATACTGCCAAAAAGGCAGCAATGTGTTAAGTGCCATTCACCACTTTTGTCCAGCCCCGAGTACAGGCATGCTATATTGTGGGCATACAAACAAATACACACATATATGTTTTTTTAACTTATAAATATTTATTGTATGACCAAAGCAATGTTATTTCATATATTACCATTGATTGAAGCTTATTCCACATAATGCAAAGAATGTAAAGGCCAGGTTATCAAAGTAAAACATTTTAATTAATTTATTAATTTATTTATTTATTTATTTGAGATGGAGTTTCACTCTTGTCACCCAGGCTGGAGTGCAGTGGCGTGATCTCGGCTCACTGCAACCTCCGTCTCCCAGGTTCAAGTGATTCTCCTGCTTCAGCCTCCCAAGTAGTTGAGATTACAGACACCCCCCATCATGCCCAGCTCAAAGTAAAACATTTTGGAACATCTCCCTCCCCACCTCATCCCTCAACCCTTTTCTTTTTAGGATCAAAATACTTAATCCTCTCTTGGGTCCTAGTTTTGTGGAACTTCCTGTCCTCCTAACACAGGACGGTTCCTGGAAAGTCCTGCTCCAAACTCAGTCCCTGCAAGAGAGGCCCACAACAAATGCTTCCTCAGGAGACCTTCTCGCTCCTGGACACCAGATCTCATGCCAGTTAATAAATGAGATCTGACAAGACTTTAATCTGAAGTGGTATTTCCCTCTAAAGTCCCTCCTAACCTAAAGTGGAGCCACAGAAAACAGGAGGAAAATAGAAGGAAATACTGTGAAAACGAAGAGACTGCCCTTGTTAACAGCACACAAGGGGAAAAATAATTTTTTGGCATTCATTCTATTTCCTAAGACTTCAGATTTAAGCTCAATTTGCCACGAGAATTGTATCCAAATCTGGGATAACTCCATTTCTTTTATTCGGGTTCAATTTTTCTCCTTCTGGTTTTTATTTTTAGCAGTGCTTCAATTGCTTTAAGATGATAATAACCATCAGACATTTTCGATTCTGAATTTATGTAGAACGAGGCCAACAGTTCTCTTTTCAAAGTCTTCAGGAACCCAAACTTTCACAGTCCCACATTCTGCTCCCAAGACATTAACTCTAATTAAGCTAATCAAACCCATGCACAGTCATAAGAATAAAAAGTACTAAAGAACAAGACAACTCTATGAGAAACAGATATTATACAATGAAAATAAAATGAATTCTCCAGACTTCTTTAACTACTGTTCCATTAAATCCATTTATTTTTGAATGAGCTTTGATCTTTTTTTCATTTCATAGACCAAGATGTTGTCATTAGAGGAATGAATTACTTCCTTTAAGCTGACCTCATTCATATTCCATACCCAAAGCCAGTCTTACTACAACTGCAATTGAGCCTAATCCAATTACAATTTTTATTTCAAAATATAACATGATCCCCCGAACTTGAGAACCAAATGTATTTCAAGGTTCACAAAAAATGCAAGATTTCTATTTGCATGAAAAAATTAGGCAAGATTATTTGTGGGCTGGATTGGAGGGCTGAATTCTGAGCGTTAGAAAAATGGAAATACCACTCCACTGTGTCTCTCAGCAACAACCTCAGCCTAAGGGGTGAGATGTCCTCCTTATCTAGGCAGAGAAGTTCTGGCCTAAACCATTCCCTCCAAATATCTTCATTCATATATTTGTCTTTACTCTCACCTTTTACAAACCCCACCCCGTGCAGCATCTTGATGTCTTCACGTTAGGGAAGTTTGATGGTTCTTTCACCAACCTCTTCTTGTTCTTCTTGTCACATTTGGTCACGTCTTTTCAGCTTATTTCAAGGCTAGTTTGAGACTGAGTGCCCTCCACCCTTTTCCCCATTGGAAAACAGTCTGAGAAGAGACACACAAGATGTCCATGAGTCCTTACGGTTGGTTCGACATGAGTCTTTCACACTGGCTCATGAGAAAACAGCTCATTTTATTTGCTTGGTCTACCATCCAGGATTGCTATAAGGGTCAAATAAAATGTTTGTAAACTGAAATATATAAAAAGCTCCATGCAAGACTGACAAATACTGCCACATATTATTCTGGAGGAATGCCAAGAAGAGGCAGTCACAAGGACTCTAAGTGTACAGCACCCCCTGGAGTTGTGCAGTGCGCAACTGTATGCAGCAGCCCTGGTGTTAGGTAAATGTGTTGTCCTCATGGGTTGATTTAAGAGGCCTAAGCCATAAGGGTTAAGGGGAGAATAAGAACAGTAGAAAGCAAAAATAAGAAAGAAAGAAGACATGGAGAAAAGAGGCTGGGGTCCGGGCGTGGTGTCTCACACCTGTAATCCCAGAACTTTGAGAGGCCGAGGTGGCTAGATGGCCTGAGCCCAGGAGTTTGAGATCAGCCTGGGCAACATGGCGAAATTCAATCTCTACAAAAATTGGCTGGTCATGGTGGTATGCGCCTGTGATCCTAGCTACTTGGGAGGCTGAGATGGGAGGTCAAGGCTGCAGTGAGTTGTGATTGTACCACTGCACTCCGGCCTGGGCGACAGAGTGAGACCCTGTCTCAAAAAAAAAAAAGAGACTGGGGATGTGGTGTAATGTCCAGAAACATGTGTGTGTATGTTCACAGACAAAGATCTAGAAGGATATACGCAAACCCTTAACATGAGATATATCTGGATCATGGGGTGGGGTATGATTTTAACTTTTTGCTTTGTTTTGTTTGTGCTTTTTGTTTTTTTGAGACAAGGTCTTTCTCTATTTCCCAGGCTGGAGTGCAGTTGTATGATCATAGCTCACTGCAGCCTCAAACTCTTGCACTCAAGTGATCCTGCCAGCTCAATTTACTGAGTAGCTCAGATTACAGGCATGCACCACCACACCTGGTTAATTTTTAAATTTTTTTTTTTGTACAGACAGGGTCTCACTCTGTGGCCAGGCTGGTCTCGAACTCCTGGCCTCAAGTGATCCTCCTACTTCGGCCTCCAAAAATGGAGGATTACAGGTGTGAACCACCACATCTAGCCTTATTTTAATTTTTCAACCACAACTTTTATATTTTTCAAGAAGCAATAATAAAAGAAGAAGCTGAGGTGTGGACAAAAGAGTCCACTAAATCCTGGCTAGGGAGAGAGGATGTAGGAGGAAAACACACAGAGTTGCATACTTCAATGTCAGACCGACATCCCCATCATACTTCGTCATCCACACTTAGGTTCAAGAGACAAGGGCTAGTGATGAGGGGGAGAAACCAAAAAGAATCAATAGACTCAAGCCAGTGGAATACTGCCCATGGCTGTTGTTGAGTTAGACACTGCTTACTTCCTCTGGCTTTTGGGTTTCATGTTCAGGTGACTGCGGAAGCCAAAGCAATGAGTAACATCACTAACTGAATGAATGTAGATGGACAAGAAGATCTCTTAGGTTAGATGATTGCAAAATGTTCCCTTTGGGGGAGTACAGGGGAAGTATAAGAGCAAGGGTAATCTAAGAGTGAGGAGCGTCATCAATAGATTTTTTGATCAACATATATGATGGATACCAAGAGCCCTCCGAAAGAGTGGGTATATCACAAAGGACTAGAAGTCTATTTGCTCTAATAACCAAAACATCTAGGGATATCCTAACCCCGCTTTATTCAACACATCCTGCCCACACCTCATCTGGGTACCATTCAACCCTTTGGTTCCACCCACATCCTTAAAAAGTTAAAAATACACATATTTTTATGTAACGGCCTCTTTTGCTGCATGTTACAGTTTCATGCTTATTACTGAAAAACTTGGAGCAGGAAAGCTGGAGACCAATTTGATTGCTTCACCAAATAGCGCCATTTGTTGCTTTCAGAAGCAGTAGGTTTGTGGAAATAACTGTAGAAAACATCTCAGGACTGTAGCTCATTGTTGAACCATGACTCACCACATTGCCTTCCATGTGTGAAGAACTCAGTACTTTTTCTAAGGGCTTTCTGGCCTTTCATGTTGCTTTAAACTTGGAGCAATCCTGAAAGACAAGGTCGGTAATTCATGCCCATTTGAGAAACATCACAACTGAGGTCCTCCCCATGGTTGTAATTAGTGAGAGGCAGAGTTGAAACAAGAACCCAAGATTCTGAATTTTGTTTTGTTTTCTTTTTTTTCTTTCTTTTTTTTTTTTTTTTTTGAGACAGCTTCTTGCTCTGTCACCCAGGCTAGGGTGCAGTGGGAAGATCATAGCTAACTGCAGCCTCAAACTCCCGAGCTCAGGTGATCTTCCCACCTCACTCTCCTGAGTAACTGGTACTACCAAGGTGTATCACTACTCCTGGTTAGTGTGTGTGTGTGTGTGTGTGTTTGTGTGTGTGAAGACGGGGTTTCACTATGTTGCCCAGGCTGGTCTTGAACTCCCGGTCTCAAGTGATCCACCTGCCTTGGCCTCTGCAAGTGCTGGGATTCCAGGCATGAGCCACAGAACCCTGCCTGAAATTTTTATCTAGCGTAGTTGAATGGTTAGGAGCACAGGCTCTGAGTCAAGCCACTTAGGTGTGATTCTAACATCGCCCCACACTGGTTAGTTGTGTGTTCACAAGCAAAGTATTCAGCTACTTTGTGATTCAGTTTCCTCATTTTAAAAATGGGATGTTGCAAGTTAAATTGTGTTCCTCCAAAAGACGTGTTCAAGTCCTGACATGAGTTATCTGTGAATGTGACCTTATTTGAAAGTAGGGTCTTTGTGGATGAAATCAAGTTAAGATGAGGTCATGCTGCATTATGGTAGATCTTAACCCAGTGATGACATGCTTATAAAAAGAGGTAGTTTAGGCTGGGCGCGGTGGCTCACACCTGTAATCCCAGCACTTTGGGAGGCCAAGGCAGGTGGATCACGAGGTCAGGAGTTCAAGACCAGCCTGGCCAAGATAGTGAAACCCATTCTCTACTAAAAATACAAAAAATTAGCTGGGTGTGGTGGTGGGCGCCTGTAATCCCAGCTACTCAGGAGGCTGAGGCAGGGAATTGCTTGAACCCAGGAGGCAGAGGTTGCGGTGAGCCAAGATCGTGCCACTGCACCCCAGCCTGGGCAACAGAGCAAAATTCCATCTCAAAAAAAAAGAGAGGTAGTTTTGTACACAGACATACAGAGAAGAGACTTCCAGAAAATACACAGGCAGAGGGGAGGAGGTCAGGTGATGATGGAGGCAGAGACTGGAATGATGCAGCTGCAAGCCAAGCAATGCCAAGGCCTGCCAACAAACACTGAAGGCCAGAACAAGGCAAAAGAAAAAGTTATAGAGAGTAGGGCCCTACACCTTGATTTCTGACTCCTGAAGAGTGAAAGAATAAACGGCTGTTGCTCTGAGCCAGCTGGTTTGCAGTAATTTGTTATGGCAGGCCTAGGAGATGAACGCATGGGATAATCACATTTCCTGCCTTTGGGAGATCATGTTATTCTTCAATACTTTTGTTCTCCTTCTTGACAAGATGATACACTCTTGCCTATTAGATTTCATACTTGGCTATATTTTTTGCTTTTGCCAATGAAATGTTGGTGGAAGTGAGATGTGCCACTTCCAAGGAGAAGTTTTATGAGCCTCACGTGGTTCTGTCATCTTATCTTTCCCCCCTCCCAGGAGACACCCAATCCTCAGATAGGGGCTGCTCCTTCAGCCTGGATTTCCAGATGATGATAACACGGAGCACAGTTGAGGCTGACCTGTTATGAGCATTAACGTGAGCAAAAAATAAATGTCTGTTGTTATAAGCCGCTGACATTTGGGAATGTTTGTTACAGAAGCATAACTTAGCCTAAAGTGACTGATTTACTACCTCATAAAATGTTATGAGCACTCGATATCATGATGCTTGTAAAATACAATGCTGGACATATTAATATTATTTAAGCACCATTACTATTTTCTTAACTCCAACAGGGCATTGCAATCACTGAGTGTCTATTATGTGTCTGGATAACGTATTTGGTTCAGGGATGGGCATGTGACTAGTGTTGGATGAATTTACCATCATTCTTGGCATTTCCCTGGAATACTCTTTTTGGAAGAAAGGAAAGTGTGACCTGTGTTCCTAGCTGGTTTCTAGCTGTGACATATGCTTGACATTGGTGAGGAGTATCTTTTCCACTCTAAGGAGAGAATCTAGCAGAAAATGAAGACAGCACATAGAATAGAAGATGCTAGAGTTAGAGAAAGAGGAGGAGCAAAAAGGAGTCCTGCTGACATCATTTAAGCCCCTTGGATCCAGCCATGCTGTCAGAGGCACCCTAGGACTTCCAGTTACATCAGCCAATACTTTGCCATTTTTCCTAAACTGCTTTGAGTTGGGCTTCTATTAACAGACAGTCTTGACCGTTGGAGAACCATCCCAATTCCCTGCCACCAGTTGCTTGTTCTTTAAGGGCGGAGGCTCATTCATTGATATCTTTCCTACAGCTCTCAGCATAGTGAATGGCACATATGGGAGTGCACTGTGTTTGGAAATTTATGCAGAACGTTTAGGCACTTAAGGAGAATATTGGTCTCCATATAAACACAGCCCACAGAGGAATTTGTAACTTATGCTACAGAACTGTCCTCAGGAGTTAACAGATAATGAATATTTTAAAAATTATTATTTGTAAAAATCTGAATACTTAAGAAGAAAAGCTTAAAATTAAGAGAAATAATCACATAGAAAGCTTTTCTAAAAAAATCTGTCTAACCTCTCTGAATCTGTTTCTTCATCTGTCAAATGGGATAATATTAACAACTTTTCCATCTACCTGGGCACCCAATGATATGATACTTGCAAAATGTGCACAGATTTTTATGGCAACTTGTACAGTGCCAAACAAAAAGTAGCCACTGTTATCACACATTCACAGCTAAAAACACACTATTCAGACTGAACAAGTCTTGCTGAATGTATTAGTCCATTTTCACACTGCTATAAATAAATACCCAAGACTGGGTAATTTATAAAGAAAACAGGTTTAATTGACTCAGTTCCACATGGTTGGAGAGGCCTCAGGAAACTTACAATCATGATGGAAGGCGAAGGGGCAGCAAGAACCTTCTTCACATGGCGGCAGGAGAGAGAAGAGCATGTGAGAGTGCTAGAAAAACCTTTTGTAAAACCATCAGATATTGTGAGACTTCACTCACTATCATGAGAACAGCATGGGGAGACCGCCCCCATAATCCAATCACTTCCCCCCCTCAACATGTGGGGATTAAAATTCGAGATGAGATTTGGGTGAGGACACAATATCACTGAACTCTCTGGGGACAAAGAATTGGGGTAATGGGGTGATTCCACTTGAGACCTGAAGGCTTTTTCTACTGATATAAGCAAAAGACCCAATTTATCACAGCAAATAAGCACATTAATGTTAACATTAACCATAAGAGAAGATTGGCAAAAAATCAAGATAAAATATGGACGGGGAGCCAGACTCCCAGAAATCACAAGAAGCCACCTACTAGACTGACAACAAAGAGTTAAATGCAGCAGACCTGGAAGCCAAACACACAAAGCAGAACACACAGGCAACTGTGGTGAGAACACACAGGCAGGCAGTGGGACCACAGCCACCCCTCCCTGGTATGGATACAGTTAGAGCAGTCTGAAAGACTTGGAACATTTTCCCATGGCAAACGTTCTTTTTCTCTCCCACTTGGACATTCCCCTTCCATCCTCGCTCTTTTGTGATCAACATTCCATACAGCAGCCATGAAGATCCTTAAAAAACAAAAACAAAATCCTATTTCTGCATTGCCTAAAGCTTCTGACAGTTTCTTATCACAGTTAGAATCACACCCCAACTCCTTACTGTGGTCTATGAAGCTCCAAGTCATCTGGCCCCTGCCACATCACCGACTTTCCTTTGCCTAACCTGGCGGCCACACTGGCTTCTCCCCAGTTCTTCAGACCCAGCAGCTCCATCCTGCCTCATGACCTTTGTGCTTGCTGTTCCACCTGCCGGGATGTACTGAACCGAGAGCCTGCACTGCTCATTTCTTTCTGTCATTTAGATCTCACTCAGTGCCACCTCTGTGAGGCCTTCTCTGACCACCTGATTTATTGATTTATTGACCCAAGTTTATTTTTGTAGAGATGAGATCTCACTATGTTGCCCAGACTGGTCTCAAACTCGTGGGCTCAAGCGATCCTCCTGCCTCAGCCTCCTGAAGTGTTGAGATTGCAGGCATGAGCCACCGCACCCGGCTCCTGACCACTTGATTTAATATTGTCATCCCTTACATCACTCTACCTTATTTCTAGTTTTATGCCAATAATCCCTGCTTGGCATTATGGCCTTGTTATATGTGTATATACATAGACACATATATGTACATACGTGTACGTATGTATGTATACACATACACATAATATACATGTGCATGTATGCATATTTTTCCCAAAACTAAAAATCATGTTTCATGAATACAGTGTTGGGCCTGTGTTCTTGTCTCACCCACTGCCGTATCCTCAATGCCTGGAAGTGTCCGGCCCACAGTAAATTCTCAATAAATATTTATGAAATGAGAGAGTAAACTTTTCCCAGTCTCTACTCATGCTTGATTTCTGTGTCTGCAGTCCTTGCTTCTCCCTATCTGTCTAATTTAGTATCAATGGATCCCAGGATTGGAAAGGATCTTGTCATGTCTGTTCTCCCACTCTTAGGCAGGACTATGCTTGAGCCATTTCTGAGAGAAAAGAGTCTTCTCAGTTGATAGACAGGCTGAGTGGTGCAAGACCCACCAGAGAGGAAGTTTCATTGATGTTGTTAATATTTCTGTGCTTTGCTAAGTAGAAACTAGAAGAAAGTCTTATTATGTGACAAGTATAACTAGTAGGTTTCAATCCCAGTGCCAACTCTGACAGATTAGTGGTATCTGCCTGAAGTCATGTGTTGAGGAATTGTAGGCTCCTATGAGCTAATTAAAAAAAAAAACCCAAGATTCATTAACAGGGTCTGTGTGGGCATAGGACAAAGGATATAAAAATGGTGGCATTATATATTTTCATCTCATAAAAACACAAAGTTTTCTTTTGACCAATGTCTAGGCCATCTATGATTCACTTTGGCGATGTCATCACTAAAAAAATGAGGGTGAGAGAGCTGGGTCACTGCTGTCTCTATACCCCGGGATAAAGCACCGTAACTATCTCTTACTTCCCTAATAATCTACAAACGCACTTGAATGTGTCTCATAACTTCCCAAACAGAAATTTCAAGTGAAGTCTGTAATTGAATATCTGATGGACGAGTCAAGAAAAATCACCTAAGACAAGTGACAAATAAACACCCATCCATGAAAATTACATTCCTACTTGAAATAATAGATTCTAGGTCTCTGAGAATGTTTTTGAAGGTCAGGCCTTCATGTATAGGTTGATATGTCTTTTCTTGGACTTCATATCTTCAGTCTCTTCCTATACATATCAACCTGGAAGTTGTTTGGGTGATTCAAACTCAGCATGCCTAAAACAAAATTCAATTGTATTTTTTTGTTCCTGCAAAACTCAAAAGCTGTGTTACTTCCTGTCTTCCCTATTCATCCAGTAAATATTTCCTTAGTGCCTTTCTATGTGCCATGTACCATTCTAGGCAAGGGGCCATGGAAGTGAACAGTACAGCAGAGGTCCCTGCTCTTACAGACAAGATTACCAGATTATACAATGCAGGAGGCAGCAATTGCATTGTGTTCTTTGTGATTAGTGTCCTTGGAGTTGCACAACATACTGACCCTTCTCATGGAGCATAACTTGTAGATGGGAATACAGGAAATAAGTGTGTGTATAATAAGAAGAAACAATCCTTTCAGATAGTGATAAGCATTATGCAGAAAATAAAGGGATAAGTAGAGAGCATTGGGCCACATTGGATGGGGTGGGGGAGCCAGAGAAGGAAAAACATCTTTGAAGAAATGACTGGAACAGACTTGAATCATGACAAGGAATCAGTCATGTGAAGATCGGGCAGAGCATTTGCCACAGAGAAATCTACAGGTGCAATATCTGGAAGGTGGCAAGAAGCCAGATTGGTAGAGAAACAGACTGGAGAGGCCTTGGTTGAAGGTAATGAATCAGAGAACGTTGGCAGGAGATGAGGCCTGAAAGCAGGGACCACATCAGGATGGAATGGGGAGGACTTAGTGAGGAATTTGGCTTCTATTCTAAGCCTATGGGAAGCCATGGGGGGTCTTGGGCAGAGAGTTGCAGGATCACTGTCTCAGCTGGCATCTCGATTCACCCAGTTGCCCAACCTTGAAACTTAGTTCTCTCTCTTTCATCGGAGTGGTCAACAAGCCCTGCTTATGCCCTCCCTTAAATGGCTCCCAAATTATCCCCTTTCATTTTAACCCCAGTGCCCTGGTTCTTTCTCACCTGAAATTTCCCAGGATGTCTTCCTGCCCCAGCCTCTCCCAGGACTCTCTTTGGCATTGCCACCCACACCTTAAAGCCCCCTGCCCAGAAATTTCAGCTGGGTCTCCACTGCCCACTGGGTGAGCTTCAAATCTGAGCATCACTCACGTCTTCTTGCCTCTCTCCCATCCCTAACACACCTCATACTTCTAGGTTCACTGAAGTCCTTGCTTTGTATAAAACTTTATTATGATTATTATTTTTTTTGAGACAGGGTCTTACTCTGTCATCCAGGGTGGAGTGCAGTGGTGTTATCATGGCTTACTGCAGCCTCAACTTCCTGGATTCAGGTGATTCTCCCATCTCAGCCTCCCAAGTAGCTGGGACTACAGGGGCACGCCACCAAGCCTGGCTAACGTTTTGCATTTCTTTGTAGAGGCGGGTTCTCGCCATGTTTCTCAGGCTATTCTCAAACTCCTGAACTCAAATGATCCTCCTGCCTCAGATTTCCAAAGTGTTGGTATTACAGGTGTGAGCCTCCATACCTGGCCAGAAACATTCTTTACGTGTTCATATTTATAGGTGCTCTTCCATCTCCCTGGAATGCCATTCTCTATGCTGCCTGTTCAGAAAAGACTTCTCTGATTTCATCATGTGGATCTTTGTGTTGACACAGAACTTGGTATATGTCTTGGAGGCACTTGTCAAGTTGAGATCAGAGTTCTCTAGGCAGAGGCCAATACCCTCACTCTCCAAAGCTCCTGAAAGCAGAGATCATGGCTTGTATCTGTGAGACCGGCAGGGACAGGCAGATGCCCAAGAAATACTGAACCGAAGAAAGCCATTCCATGACCCACAGAGATCCCTGCAGAGAGAAGGGAGGACACATACCATTTTCTATGGTGTCTGGGAGTGACCATCCTGGGTACAGCATCCAGCAGTCTGTCCAAGATGATCAGCTGCCCATATGGAGTCCAGGCAAGTAGGTGATGCTGCCTCTCTTCCTTGGCATCTCCAGAACCCATCAAGTTTAATCAGCCTGTAACAACAACACAAAAAGGACTAGATAATTAATAAACAGTCACCAGGCCACTTGTCAAGTCAAGCTAATGACAAGGTTAGTTTAACAGCACACATCTGGGTAGAGTGATACTAGCATCATGTAGCTGCCTGTTCCCACCATCCAAAAAGGAGAGTTAAGCAAGTCTGTGGTCATTCATATGATCAGATCCTGGAGGGACCCCAAATCCATACATGAGAAGCAACTCAACAAAGCAGGCAGTGGAACTCAGAATGCTAATCTACACTCTTAAATTTCTGCCTTTTTTCTTTTTTACAACCTACATAAAACATCATCTAGAGCTCAGAGTGAATGCTTATTGGTAAATCATGATTACATAGATTATAATAATAGTCAATATTTACTCAGTAAGAGCCTGGACAGAATGATAAAAATGAAAATAAGCTGCCTAAACTCAATATACTTAAATCTAACGGGGCAGGAGATATGTAATACAGAGTGTTACAGCCTGAAAAGGATCCCAGAGAAGATCTACTCAAAACCTGCTTGTTTAGAGATGGGGAAACTGAGGCTCAGATAGAGAAAGAGACTGGCCTATGGTCACTCAACTTGCTGGCAACAAGATAAAGACTAGAACTTAGGCACATAAGTAACCCCAGTACAAGGTGGGAAGAGCAAAGGGCCACCAGGCAGGGAAGGAGCATGAGAACCAGGCCAAGAAGGTGGAGAGATTTATTCCATTCAGAAGGAGGAGGTTACTGGGAAGAAGCGTGTGAACAGGGCCTTGAAGGGTGGACAGGATTCCGATCAGTTTCAGGGAGGATACTCCAGGGCAGAGGGACTGGTGATCAAAGCACAGGAGAAGCAGAGAAAAGGCCAGTTCTGGGGATCCCAGGAATGTGCTCCACGTGTGAGCTGGCCAGATGAGCTGATGCACAGAGGCACACCTCAATTTCCCACCCTAACCATCATCATCTCTGGCTTGGACCTTTTCTTCCCTTTTGGCCCTTATGGTACATTCTTCCCCTTCCAGCCCGTGTGATCTTTTAAAAACATAAATTAGGTCACACAATTCTCCTGATTAAAATTCCCAAATGCTTTTCACTATGCTTAGCGTAAAATCCCAATTTTTTTCATCGCCTATGATATTCTATGTAAAATGCCACCTCTGAGCGTTGACTCAGCTTACACCAGGCTCTCTTCAGTCACAACATTCTTCCCTCCAAATCTTTCTGTTCCTCAGATTTGCAAAGCTCATTCTCATCTCATGTCTCTGCACACACTGTTTCCTGTGCATGCAAATCTTTACCTATAGACCTTTACGGGGTGGCTCCTTCTGAGTTCGGCTCAAAGATCACCCGTTCAATGAAGCTATTCCTCAGGTGGCATAGACTTCCCCTTTCCTGCCTCCTGTCACTCTGTGGGGACGTTGTGCTGTTTTATTTTCTTCATGGAATTTGCCGAGCTATAACTCAAATCCATTAACTACTTCAGGACAATCATTATTCAATAAGTTGGACTGGAGAAATTCATTACCCACATGAAAAAAAAATTAAAATTAGGTCCCTACCTCATACTATATGCCAAAATCCCCAGGCAGATTAACCATGCTAAATATAAAAGGCAAAATATTATTGCTTTTTGGAGAAAATGCATAAAAATGTCTTTATGACTGCTGGGTGGGAACAATTTTCTTATGCAAGACCAATAATAATAATGGTAATAGTAAATAACTACAGAGTAAAAGATTAACAAACATGACTACATTAAAATTAAGAACTTCCATTCATCAGAAAAAAAAAGAGTTAAAAAAATCCACAAACTGGGAGAATATAATTTCCAGACAATCAATCAATAATCAGTCAATAAAAGTTTAATTATTAGAATACTTACAGATCTCTTGAAAATTAAGATATTAAAAAATAATTCAGTCAGGAGTGGTGGCTCATGCCTGTAATCCCAGCACTTTGGGAGGCCCAAGGTGGGCAGGTCAGGAGGTCAAGAGATCGAAACCATCCTGGCCAACATGGTGAAACCCCAACTCTACTAAAAATACAAAAATTAGCTGGGAGTGGTGGCACGCACCTGTAATCTCAGCTACTCAGGAGCCTGAGGCAGGAGAATCACTTGAACCCGGGAGGCAGAGGTTGCAGTGAGCCGAGATCATGCCACTGTACTCCAGCCTGGCAACAGAACGAGACTCTGTCTCAAAATAAATAAATAAATAAATAAATTAAATAAAATAAAAATAATTCAATAGAAAATGGGCAAAAGACAAAGTGACACAATAGAAACTTCACCAAGGAGGAAAAGTGATTGAAAACTAGAGAAGTTTACCACGAGTGCTCAACCCTAGTGGGAAAGAGGGAAAGATAAATGATCGTCATCGTGAAAATCACTCATTTTTGTACCATTAGATTGGCAAAACGTTAATAAAATCTGGCAATGTCAAGTTTTGGTGAGGATGTAAAGCAGCAGGAACTCAAATATCAGCATGGGACTATATGTTAAAATAACTACTTCAGTAACACAATTTAGCATCATTGTATAAAGTTAGAAAGGGTCATATGATAAGACCTAAAAATTTATCTCTTGGTCTCTACTTAGAGAAACCGTTGCAGGTATGTTCCACAGGACATGTCTATCAATATTTGCAACAGCTTTGTTTAAAATTGCTCAAACAGGAACTCACCTAAATGTCCATACACAGATGGTTAAATAAATGATGAATGCTCATAAAATGGAATACTACTCAGCAGCAGCAGTGAATAAGCTACAGGTAACACGCCAAGGAGGATGAACTCCAGACATAAAACTGAATTTTAAGAAAATGCAGAAGAAAACACACGAAATAATCCTGCTTTTATAAAATACACAGAGAAGGAAAACTAAAAATATACGGATTTTGAAATATATACACATGCAGTAAAACTATAAAGAAAAGCAAGTCTGAGCACGGTGGCTCACACCTGTAATCCCAGCACTTTGGGAAGCTGAGACAAGAGGATCTCTTGAGCCCAGGAGTTCAAGACCCACTTGGGCAACAAAGGCTACAAAAAAATAAAAAATAAAATAGGTAGGCATGGTGGCATGCAACTGTGGTCCCAGCTACTCAGGAGGCTGAGGTGAGAGGATCACTTGAGCCAGAGAGGTCGATGCCGTAGCGAGCCATGTTCGTGCTGCTGCACTCCAGCCTAGACAACAGAGCGAGACCCTGTCTCAAAGAAAAGAAAAAGAAAGAAAATATTTATTTTTCAAAATTAGAAGAAATAAAGTGACATAAGAGATTGGTCTCATAATAATATGAAGGGGAAGAAAGTAGGAGAGTAGGCATGAAACAAACGTGGCCAGGAGTTACCAGCTGCTGAAGCTGGGTGATGAACACTTGGGAACCCATCAAATATTTTCTCTACTTTCATATGGGCCTGAACTTTCCCACCATTTAAAATGTTCTCTATTTATTTTTAAGTATGTGTGTGTGTGTGTGTGTGTCTGAAGGGATGTACATATTTTGATTTTTTTTTGAGATAAAGTCTTACTCTGTTGCCCAAGCTGGAGTGCAGTGGTGTAAGCTCAGTTCACTGCACTCAGCTCACCTCCACCTCCTTAGTTTAAGTGATTCTCCTGCCTCAGCCTCCCAAGTAACTGGAACTACAGGCGTGTGCCACCACGCCTGGCTGATTTTTGTATTTTTAGTAGAGATGGGGTTTCACCATATTGGCCAGGCTGGTCTCGAACTCCTAGACTCAAGTGATTCACCTGCCTCGGCCTCCAAAAGTGCTGGGATTACAGGCATGAGCCACTGCACCTGACCCATATTTTGATTACTTTTATGAGAGTGGAATGAGATAGAAGAGAAATATACAGAAAACACTACCATATTGGCAATGTTCTATTTCATAATTTGAGTGGCAAGTGCATGATTTTTTTCCTTTTATTATGTTTCAGCACCTACAGAGGTACTGCATGTATACAATATGTAATACCTGCTTTATAATTTTTTAAAAGGGCAGTGAAGCAGCGGAGAGATACAAAGCAAGCGTGTGAGATGATTTGGCCTAGCCCTCTCCTCCTAAATTTTAGGGAGCTATATGCTCCCCCCATTTTAAAGATAAGGAAACTGAGTCTCCAAATGGCTACATGCCTGCTGCAGCCTAGCTGCAGGTGTCTACAGAAGGATAGGGTGGGAGGTGAGGAGAGGCAGGGAGGGACGGTTGCCAGGGAACCAGAGCTCTGGCTCCGGGGCATGGGTCAGTCTCGAAAGAGGGCCATCTGGGAGATGGACTGCAGGAACACTGACCAGAGCTCTCAGGACACATGTGACTGAGGCCTCAGATGTGGGCACCATTCCCACATGGATCGGCTCCATTTTTGCTTGTTCTTTGGACATGAAACTAGAATCCTCCAGCCTGTCAGTGAGCCTGCGAGCATGATGTCACCAGTGGGTCTGAGCAGCAGGTGGAAACAGCCAAGCTAACTTAGCATGCTACCAAAACAAAGTCCTGTCATAGTGGTTAGCAGCTCAGCTCACAGAGGATTCTGTAAAGGAGAATGACCATGTGATAAACACCCAGCTCCTATTCCGCCTGCCCCAGAAACACCAGCTTAGTAACTGTTGCACGTGTGTGCACAGATAGCCCCGCTTCCTCACCCTTCCTCTCCTGGTTTGTAATCGCACTCACAAAGGCCCACACCAATGACTTGAAGCATCCTATTGGCAGTCACAAAGGCAAAGGAACTCCAGGTTACGGCCACAATTCAGCTTCAGAGCCCCCCCATTGTGCCCAGCCACTGCAGTGGTCTCAGAGCTGTCGGGGGTCTTGCATATCTGATACGTGCAGCAAAGTGGAGGAACAATGTAACAAATTATGGACAAGCTCAGAGCCCAGCCTGTGGAATTCTTCCCTTTGTGAGCTTCCATCACGTGTCAGCTGGGCTGCTGGGCCGAGAGGAGAACGCAGGGGTGGGGGACATCCCAGCAGCAGGAGGCCAGCCCAGCGCTGGGACACTTTTATACTTTTCACACAGAGGAATGTTACCCCTTCACTCCTTCTCTCTCTCTCTCTCCCTCTCTCTCTCTCTCTGTCTTTTATTTACAAGGGAAAAGATTATTCTGACTCTGGTTTTTTTTCTTGGAAATCTAAATATTCTATCTAAATACCAATACTATTTCTTGCTAAATAAAGACCCAAGTAAATTTTTGGAGTCTATTCTCCCAGGAGCCAAATGCAAAAAAATTTCCAGCAATGTGGACAATCATCTTGGTCCTAACCCTGCCCTTATCTTGACTTCCTGGTGCCTCTATTTCCTCATCTGTAAAGAAAGATACCATTATAGTAAGACTCTATTTCATATGATTGTCATAGGATTAAATGTCTATAAAGGGCAATACCTGGAACATAGACAGCCTTCAAACTGTGTGCTGGTGCTGTTATAATTATTATTATTTACAGTGTTATTTTCAGAAATATTCACCCTATGGCCATTTTCACCATTCTCCTTCATCCTCTTTCTTGGCCCTTTCACATCTTAGCAGGTTCTTTATAAGAAGGGCCATTTCTGATGCTTCTTTTGTATCTTAAAGTATATAGGAGGGGCAGGACACAAGGATTCACGGTAAGAATTGGTTTTCTAACAAATGCTTAAATTCCAAAAGGTGACCTAACAAATCCTAACAAATCCCAAAAGATGACCTGCAAAAGTAGACTCTTTTTTTTTTTAAATCCCTGATGCTGAAATACATTTACCTGATGAGGAGGCTGTTGTAGAGCAACTAAAGGTTTCTCTCAAGTTAGCTTTCCAAGTTTTGTTAGAAGACCAATATCATGTTTTCTCAGGATGACAAGAAGAAAGTATTCCTTATGCAAACAATTTGTGAACACATCATTAATCATTTCAGTATTCTAGGTGCAAATTCTTAAGGGTGTCCTTTTCCCTATGGATTTGGGAGGATGGTAGCATTTGGAGGGAGAAAGGGGAAGTGTGGGCAGCCCAGCAGGCTCAGACATTGTGACTTCTGTAGGCTCAGCACAGTTGCTTCCTTCTCTCCTCTATGACTATGGCAGCCATCACCAATCAATCATCCTTAATCAGCCATCACTAATCAATCCTCACTAATCAGTCATCACTAATCAATCAAGCTACTCTTCTCCATCACACCCTGGTCCAGTCTAAGCTTCATAATCGTCCTCAACACAGTATTCCTGGTAGACATTACCAATCATTTAAAGCTTCTTTATAAAACAAAACTATTTGCCCCTCTGAGTAGAGGGAAGTGGCATGAGTCAACAGGTCTGAAGGTCAGAAGGTCTGAGAGGAGAGATGGGATCTGACAGTTGGAGAGGCCAGACATGAGCAAAGATTTCCCACTGGCTATGAGTAATAGAGACAGGCAGGTAGGATGGTGGAAATTAAGTACAGTCTCAACTATCACATTGTCTGTAAGTAGCGGGGTGTGGGTACCAGGACAGGCTTCAAAGTTAGGGTAGGATTTGTGATCTTGATAGATCCCTGCTGGTTTTAAGCCAAACGGGGTAAACTATAAGTCACTCCATGAGCTATTTAGGTATAATGGTATACATTTCAGGGTGATCTTAATTGAGATGAAGACAAATATTTTATTGCAAGAATAGTATGTCCCAACAAAATTTGAAGTATCCTTGAATGAAAGCCAGCAAGAGGCACAACCAGGCCTGCAGATAGACCTTCCTTTGCAGGAAACATTGGCAATTCCTCACTTTGCCATCTACACCACATGCAACTCTACATAAACAGGGAGGGTGATTTTTCAGTCACAGGGTCAGCTGTCTCCTATATGGTCGGTGTCCATTTCCCTGCACATGACCAGGGACGGGCTGAGGTTTAGAATCCATTCCATGTAGAATATCACTTTGTTTGACTCCCTCAGAAAATGAAAAAGCAAAATGCTTTTGCTTCTCTTTCTTCCTCTCTGTCCTCCATGAAGCACCTCCTCGCCCTCCACGTTTCATAAGACAGGTCACCTTTATGGTCTCTGAGATGTGCCCAGACCACAGGTGCTAGTCAAAGCCAGAGGCCCATCCATAAGGCCAGAGAATCTCAAGTCCAAACTGTATCTTCTGTAACTACAAATGGACCTTTCCCATCC
Source organism: Symphalangus syndactylus (assembly GCF_028878055.3). Lineage (NCBI taxonomy): Eukaryota > Metazoa > Chordata > Mammalia > Primates > Hylobatidae > Symphalangus > Symphalangus syndactylus. Next base: position 42,441,590 of record NC_072433.2, read on the forward strand.
CAAATAAAGATTCCTTCACTAAAATGGCTTTGATTTCTTGCAGTCTGTGTACTCCTTATAGATCCGCATAAGAAACAAAAACCTCTGTAAAAGAAGCAACACCCCGGGGCACGTATATATGCTGGAAACATCAAAATTGTCAGGCAACTTCCCTCTCACCCTCCATGCTCCAAGAGAGATTATTAATTGTTCCCAGAGAAGGAGGTCAACTAAAAAGGGAGATACTCAGTTTATATACGAATCCCACAAAAGAAGCCACTGCTTCTCCTCTGTTTTTGCCAAATTGATGCGGGCAAAAAGTCTGAGTGACAGCTCAGAAGCCATCACCTATAGTAAAACACAGCCACCACCCCAACCACTGGGTAAGGATTTTATTTTATTTTAGGAAGGCAAAGATGGCTTTTTTTTGTTTGTTTAGCTTGAAATCGCAAGGTGCATAAACTTTTCTTTCTTCTTCTCTCCCACAGGGAAGCTTTCACACCACATTTTGTTTCCTGACAAGAGAAGGAGAAATCGTTGGCCTCTGTGTGACATGGAGGGTCCCCCCACCCGCAAGCTTTTGTGTTTGCTGGATCTTGGACAGTACCCTGGCGAAAAGCATTCGGCAAGATTATCCGGCTAGCACAGCCTTCAAGGAATAAATATCTAACACCTTGTTCCCTTTTGCGGTTCAAAAGCCACTGTCACTGGGGTACATAGGCAGTTTTAAAAAAGGCTATAATTCATATGCAAACTAGAGGAGGATTTTCATGATTTCATAATAAAATGTTGAAACGCTTTGATCTGGAGCTGTAAGGAGGTGTGAAACAGTGCCTCCGAAACAGACAGATATTTGTGTAATCATCCTTTATGTATTGCCAGTGCGGAATAATAACATATCAAAGCCCCAACCTACCTCATCTGCCTGGTACAGCCAAGGCATAAATAAAGGGGAACAATGGAATTACTATTACTCACTCTCCGAGAGCCAGCGACATCACTGTATCCTTTATAATTGCTGGCAAGAAGATTAATGTTTTGTTAAATATCAGAGCAAGGTCACAAGGGGGCTTGCAGGCCTGTCTAAACATCTAGTCTTTAAACTCCTTCTCCCTCACTTGCTCTTTTTTGCGGAAATGAACTTGTAGCATTTCCTCTAATTATGGTGATTTTTGCTTCTGAAAGCGGGCCTACATCATCGCTTGACTCTGAACACGCTCACACACACATGCATGCATAGACACACACACACACACACACACACACACACATATCTTCCCCAAATGATATTTGGGGACAGGCCTGACTTAACTGCAGCATATGGGCAACGTTGTTATGAGGCGACCTTGGCCTTTTAACCAACGTAGATAATTCATTGCTTGTCGCTGTGGCCTGAAGCACAGGGCTCGTGTTTAAAAGATGAACTTTATTGGGGTCCTCAGGGGGCTCCCTAGCAAAGACTGGTATCATCGTTCACTGCACTTCTGTTATGTTTAGCCCATACGCCTGTCCATACAGATGTTTCCAACAGCAAACAGTTCATGACCCAGAAAGAAAAAAATATTTTGGCTTTCCCCAGCTTTCAGCACCTGTTCAAACCAAAGGGACATCGAAGCTCTTTGCACACATCGGAAGGCTTAGCCAGCAATTGAAGAGAGGCCACCTCATGGCTGGAGCCAACGTTGCAACCTGGTGGCAAACCCAAGCCCCTTCAAGCAGTGACTCTTATTATATTAACTCCTAGAAGAAGTGTTAGCAGGAGACAAGTGGCAGATCTCACAGAAAGATCATTCATTATGTAAAGATCGTCACATGCATGTGTCAATTTGTCTCACCACATCAGAAATTGACCCAGATATTTCATGTTCATTCCCCTATCATTAATTCTGTATTTTTTGGGGGGAGGAGGGCAATGCCACATCTTTGGTATAGCATTGGACGCTAGTCATTAGCCATTTGTGTAATTTTTGCAGGCCTGAGGTAAACTTTAGAAGTTTTTAAGGATTGAATAATTTCAGAAATGTATCTGGCGTTAGTGGAGGCTCTTTACTTGTTCCCAGAGGTAACAGTGACAACACTTAAAGGGCTTGGGATCAACAAAAAGGTCTTACAAATATGGCTAAGTATACAATAGAAAGAACTAAAGGGAAACTCTTACCTCTGTCAGAATTTGAAAGGATGAGAAGCTCTGTAGGTTGCAAAGGAGACACAAGGGCACCTTTCAAAGAGTCTGTTTATCTCACCACTCCATACCTTGCCTGGGCAAAGGGATTTTACATTGCAGCTCTAATGTTAAGCAGATGTGCTTATTTGTTTGTTTTTTGTTCTTGCAGCTCAAGGAGGAATTAAGAAGTAAAAGAGACAGCTTGGAATGAAGGTGGGTGTAAGAGGCAATTGGATGTGAAAGGGCAAATGTCCTGACTTTGGAGACTTGCCTCAGCTTCACTAATCTCAGTGACAGTTGTGGTATAGAGCCATAATTACCATATGTCCTCTTGGCTCAGCATAAAAAGAATAATATTCCACCTACTATAGATGTATGTTCTTCCTGGGTACTGCAGGCCCTCAATAAACATGTGTTGAATCAATAAATGAATGGATGGATCGCCAATTGACTCAACGGATAAATAGGTGGATGGATGAATGGACAGATGCCTAGATAAGTGGCTGGATGGATGGGTGGATGGATGGATGGATGGATGGATGGATGGATAGAAGAATGGGTAGAGGATGGATGGGTAAATGGATGAATGAATGGGTGGATGTGTGGATGGATGTGTAGATAGATGGATAGATGATTGGGTGCCTAGCTAAGTGGCTGCATGAATGGGTGAATGAATGGTAGGATGGATGATTTTAGAGAGTTAATGCAAAGTAAACCAGACAAGTAATCACTCAACTATGCCAGAGTTTGGCAAACCATGACCCATAGTCCAAGTTTGACCCACCACATTTTTTTGTAAATTAAGCTTTATTAGAACACAGCTATGATGATTATTTAGGTTCGTTTGCTTTCATGATCCAAGGCAGAGTTGAAGTATTGCAACAGAAGAAGTATGGCCTGCAAAGCCTAAATTACTTACTGTTTCTTTACAGAATAAGGTAACTAACCACTGAGCCACACTATTACTAGACTTTCTGAGTCCACACTACTTCTTTTCCTTGTTTTCTTTGTTTTATTGATAAAACAAACAAATAAAAAATATAGACAGTAAAACCAAATACACTCTTTCAACTTGTATAAACTCTCATAAACCTGCTGGGTGATACATAACTAAATAAGAATATTTTGGTAGAACAATGGCAGTAAACCAAGTCAACTGCTTCATCTGTGCCTCATTCAAGGAAATGATTATCTTTTCCAATGCAGGACAAAGAAAAGCCTAGGTGATAAATTTTTCGATAGCCTGCAAGGTGCATACAAAATGTATTCTGTACTTTATGTGGAAGTTAAGGAAATTTTTCAGGGGCTAATTTTGAGCACATTATTAATTTTGCACGTTATTACATTCACTTTACAATCTAAGAAGCTTTTCTTGTGATACCATGGAACCTTATAACCTTAGCTAATATATATGACAGGTGAGGTTATTAATCCTCACCCCATTGTGCATGTCGAATATTCTCTTCCTGCTGGGCTGAAAGGATTATCTTACTGTACTTCCCATGTTCTGGGAGGAGCAATACAACAGCTGCTAAGATAAGATGAATTTAACTTTATGCTCTTTAGGTCAGTAATGAACACAGAGCAAAGGCAGAAGGATCAAAAGAACACGTGGGGTTTTCCAAGAAAGCAGAACTACTAGAAGCTACCACATGGAAAGTAGCTTGAGATGTCCATACTTTAGACAACAACATTGCATGAACTTGGCAAAGATCCACAAGCAGGAGGGGCAATGGGGGGAATAGGGGTTGAAGGCAGATATGTTGGGAAAGCAGATATGAGTTGTTGTATTCTATTTGTAATGGTCATATCCTATATAATACAATGTTGTCACTGCTTTTTCCATCTCAGTGCAAGAAACTTGCTAACCGTCAGGTAACTGCAACCTGACTTCCATTAACAAAATGTCAGTGTAGAGTAGGCAGGTTCTTTGATGGCCCCCAGTGGTCCCCACCTCCTATTAATTATGCCCTTGTTTAAGCCCCTTTCCTTGAATGTGAGCTGAACCTAGTGACTTGCTTACAATAAATAGAATATCGCAGAAGTGATAAGATGTTTTTTCTGAGGGTGGGTTACAAAAGATGACAATTTCTGTCTTGCTTACTGATATGGTTTGGCTGTGGCTCCATCCAAATCTCACCTTTAATTATAGTTCCCATAATCTCTACAAGTCATGAGAGGGACAAGGTGGATATAATTGTATAATAGGGGTGGTTCCCCCACTCTGTTTTTGTGATAGTGAATTACTTCTTATGAGGTGTGATGGTTTTATAAGGGGCTTCTCCCTTTGCTTGGCACTCATTCTTGTCCTTCCTGCTACCATGTGAAGAAGGAAGTGTTTGCTTCCCCTTCTGCCATGATTGTAAGTTTTCCAAGGCCTCCTCAGCCCTGCGGAACTGTGAGTCAGTTAAACCTCTTTCCTTTATAAATTACCTAGTCTCAGATATTTTTTCATAGCAGTGTGAGAACGGACTAATACACTCACCTTCTCTTGGCCTCTCAGTTGCTCTGTTGAAGCCAGTTGTCATGTTGGGAGTTTCCCTATAGAGAGATTTGCATGGCTAGGAACCAAGGTGCCCTCCAGCTAACAGCTAGGGAAGGACTGAGGCCTCCGTCCATGAATTCTGCCAAAAGCCACATGAGTGAGCTTAGAAGTGGGTTCTTCCCCTGTGGAGGCTGGAGATGACTGCAGCCTCAACTTACACTTTGACTGCAGCTTTATAAAGACCCTGAGCCAGAAGATCACTTAAGCTCACCCAGATTCCTGACCTACAGAAACTGTAAGATTTTCCAGTCCCTTTAAGCCAATACTTTTTGGGGTAATTTGATATGCAGCATGGATAACTAACATAATCAGAATTTGCCTTTAGCTTTCTTTGCCCTTAAATATCTTAGTCCAGCTCCCTTTTTGTAATAATCAATGTCTGGCATCTTTTGTTTTACTTTATTTTTCTTTTGAGGGCTGAAAAGAAACTGTAAGCTAAGGATAAGTGACTGATTTGTTAACACATTTAGTTTCTTGGTGGAGAAATTCTGTCCTGGATACTACTGCCATGTAAGAGATTCCTCAAAATTTAGTGGCTTAAGCAACACCACTTTATGATATCTCCTGGGTTCTTTAAGTCAGAAATTGGGGCAGTGTATGGCTGGTCAATCCCTCTGGGCATCAACTGTTGTCACACAGAAGTATTCAATGAACGGCTGGTCTCGTCTGAAGGGACCAAAGTAGCTTCCCCTGTGTCTGATGCTTTGGACAGTCTCTCCAGCATGCAGGTCTCAGAGTATCCTGACTTCTTATGTGGCGACTGATTTTCCAGGAAAAAGAGTCCCAACAAGTTTGGCTTCACATTCATCCTCTAAAGAAACATTTCCTACTTGGATGGAGCACCTTATAGATGGAACATCAGACCCAATACATATGGAAAAAAATAAGATAATCTAGCCCAAATAAGTTGGAAAACATTGCCTTCTCTAGTTCCCTCTTGGATAGTCAAAATGCACATGAGCATATTAAAGGTCTTAAAAGTCAAGAGGACAATTTAACCTGCTGTATCAAACACATTCCTAATCCTGTTTTGGCATATCACTATAAAAATTATTTGACACTTGGAAATAAGGCAAAAATGTTGTGATATGGTTTGGCTCTGTGTCCCTACCCAAGTCTCATGTCAAATTGTAATCCCCGAGTGTTGGAGGTGGAGTCTGGTGGAAGGTGATTAGATCATGGCAGGGGTTTCTAATGGTTTAGCACCATCCCCCTAGTACTGGCTCATGATAGAGTTCTCAGGAGAGATCTGGTTGTTTGAAACTGTGTAGCAGTTTCCCCTTTGCGCTCTCTCTTCCTCTTGCTCCATCATGTGAAAAAGGTGGCTGCTTCCCCTTTGCCCTTCTGCCATGATTGTAAATTTCCTGAGGCCTCCGCAACCATGCATCCTTTACAGCCTGTGGAACTGTAAGCCAATTAAACCTCCTTTCTGCATAAATTACCCAGTCTCAAGTTGTTCTTTATAACTGCGTGAGAACGGACCAATACAGGTTGGAAATGTGTCCTTTTAAAATCAATAATAGTGGCAAAAGCTACTCAAAAATTGTCCAGTGGAACCTTTTGCAGTGATGGAACTGTTCTGTGTTTCTGATAGGGTATCTGCCAGCCACCTGTGGTTATTGAGCACACGGAACGTGGCAAGTGTGACTGGGGAGCTATATTTTAATTTGATTTAATTTTACTCAAATTTCAAGAGCCAGTTGAGTCTAGCAGATATGTTATTGGATAACACAGGTTTAGGGAAACATTCTCAGTTCATCCCATTGTTTAATATTAGTTAAAGGTCCAGGCTTAGTGAAGTCACTAAATCCCCTCATGCCCTCTGATCTTTTCAGCCACTGATCAGGCCCCCACTGACCCCCAGGATCCATCTGCAATCCAGTGACTAAGTGAGTAACACCTGACCCGAAAGGACCTCTCCAGGACTCTGCCTCCAGGCTGAGGTTGTTCTGACTTGTTGTGATAGTTAACTTTATGCGCCATCTTGACTGGGCCATGGGATGTCCCAAGAGCTGATTAGATATTATGTCTGGGCATGTCTATGTGGGTAATTCTGGAAAAGACTGGTATTTGAATTGGTGGACTGGGCAAAGCAGATGGCCTTCCCCAGTGTGGGTGGGCACCATCCAATACACTGAGGTCCTAAATAGAACAAAAAGGCAAGGAAGGGATTGCTTGGCCTGACTGCTTGAGCTGGGACATCAATCTTCTCCTGCCCCCAGCACTTTTGGTTCTCAGGGCTTTACACCCAGACTGGAATCTATACCATTTGTACCATCGGCCCTCTGGCTCTCAGGCCTTCCAATGACCCCATCAGCTTTCCTGAGTCCCAGCCTCCACAGTCACATGAGCCAATACCTTACGAGAAACCACATGCATGCTATTGGTTCTGTTTCTCTAGAGGATCCTGACTGACACACTGCATCAGAACACCCAATGCAGGGCCTGCTCCCAGGAAGCCCTCATGGCTGCTGCTGCTGCCTCTGGGGTAGCTGTCATGATCTCCCTGTTACACTGTAGTGTAGCATCACCAGGTGGTGGTGATCTCAGAAGGGGGACTGCTGCTTGTCAGGACCATGGATAAAGCTGGGAGCTCTGAAGCCAGGCTGCCTGAGTTAAAAATCCAGGCTCCTTGACCCACTCAATGTGTGCATTTGGAGATGTCTGGACTTTTCTATATTTCAGTTTCTTTTTCTATAAAATGAAGATAAATAATAAGAAAACCTCACAGAGTTGTAGTGAGCAGGCCCATTCCTAACATCTGCAGGGCTGAAGAAGCAGAACACAAAAGGGGTTCTCAAGTGCATGATCTACTTATCCCTATTCCAGATACCCCTCCACTCTGATACCCACCCCACCCCAGTTGTCCACCTCTTGGATATGGGGACACACACTGGCAGTGCCATCCTCCTTTGAGAGGACAGACCTAGGAGAGAGGTGTGTGCAGCCACAGACAGGAAATTCTGAGGTCCTGGACACACCGAGTGTGGACTAGAAGAGGAGACGTGAGTTACAGGTGAACATATGCCCTTAGCCCCAGAGTTTCATCCCCAGGGGGAGAGGCACAGCCGGCAAAGAGCCAAGGCAGAGCTCATGGAACATGTATGCACACACATGCACACAGGGCCCAAAGCAGGAGCCAGTCTTGCCTGGTTCCAAGACTGATACCGGGCAGAAGATTTAAGTGATGGCTGAGAATGGGGCTGGCACCTGGTAAAGATTCAGTAAGCTGCTATTATATTTCATGTCAGTTTCACTACAGTATCTAGCTGTGGATGGTCCAACTATCCTCTGAGCCTAAGACCTACTAACAGATGACAAAGAATACACTTTATTTGATTTGGAGAGAAAATAAACCCACTTTATCTCTTCAAAGAGAGTTCGGGGGGGTGAAGGGATGACAAGACAGACCCAGTGATACAGGAGGCCTCCACTTCCCAGCGGCCATAGTATTCCAGATTCATAAGGTCAAACTTTACAGCCCTGTTACTGCCACAGTTGATCATCCCTATCAAAAACATGCTATCTATTTCATCTCTGCTTTAAATGCAAAAAAACGGCTTCTGTGTTTTTCTTATAATGAAGGCATAAAAGAGCTATATGTCACATACACAGGAATTAAAGAGGTAGAAACATATTTCTAAACAGTTGTCACGTATACAGAGTTGTTTAGGGAAATGTAAGTTAGCAAATGTAAGTTAGCAAAACGGAAATGTAAGTTGCTCGGATTGCCAAGAACAGAGTTCCAGGAAAGGCAGTATAAAAATGAATTTAAGGTCACACACTTAGAGGCATCTTTAGACTGAAACTAGAATGAGGCAAGAGAGGTAAGAAGTCACTCTCTTTCAGGCTCAAGTCAGTGCAGGTTACCACCTGAGAGTGAGTACATCCTTACATGTAAGTCCTCTGTCCCTTGCTTGTCTCAATCTAATTTGCACCTTGAGACATCCTTTATGTTGACCAAGGCTTATTATATAACATTTTATTTTTATTTATGATTTTAATATATAAAATTTTAATTTTGATAAAATCACAACAGGAGACCTACCCTCTTAACACATTTTTAAGTGTACAATTCAGCGTTGATGATAGGCACAATATTATACAGCAGATCTCTGACACTCATTCATCTGGCACAATTGAGACTTTATGCCCTATGATTAGCAAACCCATTTCTCTCTCTCTTCCAGCCCCTGGTAGCCACCTTTCTACTCTCTGATTCTATGAGTTTGGCTATTTTAGATACCTATATAAGTGGAAGCATGCAAAATTTGTCCTTATGTGCCTGGCTAATTTCACTTTGTATAATGTCCACAAGGTTTATCCATATTGATACATATTGCAGGATTTCCTTCTTTTTAAGGGACGAATACTATTCCATTGTATGTATGTATGTGTGTATATATGTGTGTATATATATATATGTCGTGTATATATGTGTATATATATATATGTCACAATTTCTTATTCATTTGTCTCTTGATGGAAATGTATATGTAATACTAAAACTGTAAAACTCTCAGAAGAAAACACAGGGAAAAAGCTTTATCACATTTGTTATGGCAATGATTTCATGGAAATGACACCAAAAGCATAGGCAACAAAGACAAAAATAGACAAGTGAGACTACATCAAACTTAAAAGCTTCTGCACAGAAGAAATAATCAGCAGAGTGAAAAGGCAGCCTACAGAATTGGAGAAAATATTTGTGAACCATATAGTTGATAAGGACTTCATTTTCAAAATATGTAAGAAGCCCCTACAATTCAATAGCAAAAAAACTAATAACCAATTAAAAAGTGGGCTAAAGACTTGAATAGACATTTCTCCAAAGAAGACATACAAATAGCCAACAAGTATATGAAAGGATGTTCAACATCACTAATTATCAGAGAAATGCAGATCAAAACCGCAATGTGATATCACCTTGCACCTGTTAGGATGGCTGCTATCCAAAAAACAAAAGGCAACAGGTGTTGGTGAGAATGTGGAGAAATTGAAATCTTTGTTCACTGTTGGTAGGAATGTAAAATGAGGCAGCCCCTATGGAAAACAGTATGGAGGTTCCTAAAAAAATTAAAAATCGGCTGTGTGCAATGGCTCACACCTGTGGTCCCAGTGCTTTGGGAGGCCAAGGTGAGCAGATCACTTGAGCCCAGGAGTTCAAGACCAGCCTGAGCAACATGGCAAAACCCCATCTCTACAAAAAAAAAACACACAAAAGTTAGACACATATGGTGGGGCACACCTGTAGTCCTAGCTACTAGGGAGGCTGAGGTGGGAGGATCACTTGAGCCCTGGAGGTGGAAGTTGCAGTGAGCCAGGATCACGAAACTGCACTCCAGCTTGGGCAACTGAGCAAGGCCCTGTATCAAAAAATAAAAATTAATTAAAAATAGAACTACCACATGATTCAGTGATCCTATTTCTTGTTATTTATCCAAAAGAATTACAATCAGGATATTGAAGAGAGACATGAATGCCCCAGTGTTTATTGCAGCATTATTCACAATAGCCAATATGTAGCAATAACCAAGTCTTTTTAAAGTCCCAGGTAGGCTTTGAAATTCTTTGACCAATTAACACACAAATACCATCTTCAGATCATTTGCACACACCAGAGGTTGTTGGCAGCTTTCTGGGTTGGAAATGAGAATAGCTAGGGCTTTTCCCCACCAGGAGCCACTCTCCCCAGGATATGCAAAAGGCATGCACATCTGGATGTTCATCTTGCTTCCAGCTCAGCTGGAAGGAGGTTCTCTGAGATGGCAAGCCAGGATGGTGTGGCACCCAGTGGTTGTCAGGGAGGGGGAAGACCAGGTCCCCTGGTACCCAGCAGGTGCCAGGGAGGAAGACGGGCCAGGCAAGACCCCAAAGCGCATAGCTTCTCCTTGGGATATTTATCTTTGTTTCCATAGGTATTTATTTGTGCTTTTCTTTGTCTGTTTTACGTGTCATTGAGAGTTAAAGAAGACATATTGTACGTCCTAAAGAGAAGCAGTAAAAATAATTTAACTTACTTCTTTCATGTCTTAGTGTATTAATTCTTGCTTACACAAGGAAATACAAAAAACAAACTGTAAACAAGGAATCATTTGGAATCAGATTATGCATGAATAATGACACACATTCTCTTCTAAGACATGGGAGGGGAATCTAGTTTTACTGCCAGTGGCTCTAAAAAATGTTTTGCTTTTTCAAAGGAAATTACTCAGAATGTAATAAAACATGTTTTCTGCTCTAAAAGGATTAATTTACCTTTTGTGTCATGAGAAAATAAATGCAATCAATACTTCAATTCTCTTCCTCTATGGAAAAAGACAATTTCCAAGTTTGAATCTTAGGGAGTGATCATTTACCCTTGATTTCTTAATATTCAGATTCTGTTGCTCTTACGATTTCTCTGTTACTCAGACTCTCCCTGGAGCCCCAGATGCCTACTGGGAGTCTCTGCTTTCGTCTCCAGCTCCAGACCCTCTTTCTTTTTGTGTGTTTCCTTTCTTTCCTGTGATCCCCAATTTCTTCACTGGTGCCTAGAGACTGAAAAGCATAAGGGGATCTAAGATGAATAAAGAGGCAAGTTAATCAGTGCAGCTTCCAGGCCTGGGGTCTACCCTATCTCTAACACCAGCGTGCCTTGTGACTTGGAACTTGCTACCTAACCTCACAATCCCTCACTTTTCTCACTTGCAAAGGAGAGATGAAAACCAGTACCTACTTGGTAGAGTAGTTCTAAGGAATGGATGCATGAATAGTGTTCAGTATAGTATCATGAGGACCTCATTTTGCTGAAGCCATTTACTCGCCTCATTTTCATATCTGCATGCAGGCATTCTGTTTAGAAACAATCCTTTGTTCTAATTTCTGTCCTTCCCACCAGCAGAATTCACTCTCCAGTTGCTGCAGGACATTTGAAAAGATTGTACACATCACTACTGCTTTATTTGGATTTACCTTTATTGAATCTCAGACGAAAGGGTTGAAAGGATCTTTTAAGATCCATCCACTCATCTGTCCATCCGGATAATATTTACTAAGCATTCACTACATGCCAAGCACTGTACTAGGCCCTGGAACAGAGATGTGAATAAAACACTCAGGCCCTTACCTCCATGGTGCTTAATTTTGTGAGTGGGCATTGAACAATCCATTACAAGTAGAGTGACCAACTTGCCTCAATTTGACTGGGACTTACCCAGTTTTAGCACTTAAGCCCTCCCCAGTCCTGGCAAACCAGAATGGTTGGTCACCTTAATTGCAAATGTGATAAAAGGAAAATATACTATAAATGCTTCCAACCAGAGACCTGATCCAGTCTCAGATGTCAGAGGGGACTCACCATAGAAAGCAGCATTCATGGAAACCAGGCAGATTGGTAGACAAACAAAGGACATGGCGGAGAGGGGAAAGGGAGGTCATGTGTGCAAGCAGAGATTCTGTGTGTACAAAGGCCTGGGGGGCTGGAGGAACTGGGAAAAGCAGAGAAAATAAAGAGATGTGACTGCAGGGAGTGTAAAGAAGACCTTGCAAAGCCCATGGAGGAATTTGTGCTTTATCAGAGGGATCCAGGGAAGCCTTGAAAGCCATGTTCTAGGCACTGTTCTGGGAATTTTGCATGTATCAACTCATTTGATCCTCACATCAACCCTGTGATGTCAGTACTTTTAATATCCCCATCTTATAGATGAGAAAACTGAGGCATCCCTAAGTCACATAGGTAAGTGGTATGACTAAGATATGAACCTGCACATCTCACTTCCAGAGTTTAGATACACTTTAAAAGACCATACTAATCTTATCAATATAGCAGGCACCCACAATAAAGGTATGATAGATACCATTACCCCATTGCACAGTTGAGAATAATCAAGGTGTGGTGAGGTTAAAATCACTTGGCCAAAGAACATTGCACCGAAAGATTTACTTAAAAACAGCACTCTGGCTATGCCCTAAGCAGATCAACTGGAAGCAGGCTGCAAAGCCCAGGTAAGAACACGTTGTACAGGAAAGCTGATGACAGCTTGGGCATGCGTGTGTGGCAGATGGCATAGAAAGCCTGGATCAATCATTCTCTTGGAGAAGAGTGGACAGAGGTGGCCCAGACTGATTGGACTAGGGCAGATAGATAAGAGAGGAGGGAAGGTTGACTCCCAGTTTATTGGTGGGAGCACTTGGATGGATGATGGAACGCATAACTGAGAAAGACAAACCTACTTTAGCAAGTTCAAGTTCTCGAAAGCATCTGTGCTTCAGGCCTTGTGCCACACACAGGGGATGGCCAGATGACTGAGCTATGGTACCTGTTCTCCAGACATTCGTAGGTTGTGGAGGAATAGTGTGGGGAGGGCCCAGATAGAAATGTGCACAAAATATAGGAGGCATGGAACAGGAAGAGGAGACCAGCTATGCTCAAGACATCAAGGAAGACTTTACAGAGCAGGAAGTCCTTCTCTTTGGTCCTAAAAGATAAAGAGAAGCTCACTAGGAGCAGAGGGAGGACGTTCCAGGCAGGGGGCACAGCATATACAAAGGATGTAAAGGCAGGAACGCCAGTTGAACTTATTCAATTATTTATTTATACCAGTATGGACTTGTGGATATTTATTTTATTCTATGGGTTATAATCTGTGGGTTACTATCTTTATTTATTTTGTGACTCAAATTGTTCCAGCTCTGCCTATTTAGAGTTTCTTCACATTGGCTTTTGCATTCTTTCTCATATTTTGAGAAATTTCTTGCTTTCTGGCATGACAAGATGCCCCTGGCTCATCTCGGATTTTCCCTGCCCCAGTGCTGGAATCAACCACTCCTTTAAGGAGCCCTTGGTCAGGGATTTTTTAGACAAATGAATGGGGAAGGCAGAGTGTGGGGGTCGAGGAAGCCAGGTAGGCCAAGGCAGGAAGCAAGCGGGCTGTGCGTGCAGCAGAAGGCACAATGGGGCAAAAGCTGAGTACTGAGAATGAGGATGAAGATGCCCAGTTCAGATATTCTCCTGCTTTTTCCTTCTCTCCCTGGAAGCTAAGACCTTCACAGAAGGTAAGCATTAAAACCCAACATATGGAATGCTGGGACTTCATCCACCAGTGCTCCCAGGGGCATTGGGAAGCCACTCACAATGTGTTTCTGGTTTAGGTGACCCACTCCTGGGCTTGTGCCCTTCCAGATGTCACAAGCCATCTTGGGAGAAGGAAGACTGAGACATGAGTCTGACAGTTGAATCCAAGCGCCTAAAGGGCATCTGGAAACCACCTCCTCCCATACCCAAGGCCTCCCCTGACCCTCTGCCTCACAGTCAAGTCCAAAGAATCTAGTCTAGTGTTTACTAGCCTGGGCCTGGGAGTTAGAGCGTCATGTGTTCGAATTCCAACTCTGTCATTTATTATCTGAGTAATGAAGACAAATTCTCTCAACTGCTCCCAACTTTGGTTTCTTCATCTGTAAATGAGGAAGATAATCTTGACTCATGACAAAAATTAAACATGACAACATATGTAATGCCTCAACACACAGCTTAGCAGGTGGTGAGCCATTCACAGACTGCCTTTATTTTATTAGTAGCCATGTGTTGGGCACCAGGAACTGTGTTAAGAGAAGAGGAGCAGAAGCCACAGCACCCTCTCATGCCACCACATTGCGGAACATTGCACACTTGACATAGCATTGTCACGTTCCAGCGTTCATCCTCCCAACAGTGTGTGAGCTGAGCTCTGCTACCTTCTAACTAACTGGATATTGATCAGTCTCATAACCTACTAAACTTTGGCTTCCACATCAGCAAAGTAAAGGTATCAATTTTTGCCTGGCTTACAAAATATAGTTTTAGCCCAGATTGAGTAACGATAACAATAACAGTAATTCACTTATGTAGTACTTGCCATGTTCTAGGCACTGTTCTGGGAATTTTGCATGTATCAACTCATTTGAACCTCACATCAACCCTGTGATGTCAGTACTTTTAATATCCCCATCTCATAGATGAGAAAACTGAGGCATCCCTAAGTCACATAGGTAAGTGGTATGACTGACATATGAACCTGCACATCTCGCTTCCAGAGTCTAGATACACTTTAAAAGACCATAATAATCTTATCAATATAGCAGACACCCACAATAAAAATACGGTAGATACTATTACCCCATTGCACAGTTGAGAATAATCAAGGTGTGGTGAGGTTAAAATGACTTGGCCAAATCTAAACCTGGAGCTTTATCCTCCTGAGGCTAATTTCAAGCTCGTTCTTTCTTGTTTCCTTTTTTCCAGACCTCTGCCTTAAGCACAGTTACAGGCTATGTGAAGGGAAGAGCTAAGAAGGCAGAAGTTGAACAGAAACAGGTTTTACAAAAACTTAAAAAGCGGGAGTATGTCAAAAATCGCATGTGATTCATTGCCAGAGGAGCAAGCGGTATAGGGAATGATTACTCTAGAACTTTCAAAGAAACTGAGGGGAGTTTATAAGCAAGGCACAGGAAGGTGTTGGGAAACTGCAAAGTGTTTTGTAAATGTAAAATATTGTTAGTATGGGGGTTGTTCTTTCCTTGGTATTGAAAGTTGGGTAGAATTGGGATTATACTAACCTCATATGCGGATGATGTGACCTTACAGGGCTGTTGTGATTCAGTGGGACACTGTGCATAAAACAGTTAGGATCATGCTTAGCCATGCAGCAAGCGCTGTACAAGTGCTTGTGTAATTTTTAAATCAACGTTATTGAAGTGTAATTTATGTGCAAAAAAACTAGCCCCATTTAAGTTGTATAGTTCAATGAGTTCTGACATCTGTACTCACATGAGGAAGTACTGCCACATCAAGAGTCAGCTATCGCTTTATCATCGACGTAATTATATTAATATTTACTTCATGGCACTCCTGTGGGGACTCATGGCCTTCAGAACAGTGCTGGGCATTGATAGTACTCAATAAATATGAGCTATTTTTACCATGATGCCTAGCTACTAAAAGTTATTCATTGGAAAGAGTTACCTAGGTGCTCAGAAAAAAAAAGGGAAGCTTCCATTTTCGGGGGAGAATAGCTGAAGACTTTTCTGAGAAAGTACTAGTGTGGTCTAGCGAGAAAGCAAGCTGTGAGCACCACCCATGATCTGATCTGCCCTCTTTGAGCCCCAAAGATCTCTGAACTGGACCCCTTCCTAAATTCAGACGTGCACACAGAGGCTGGCCACCAGAATTCCCAGCAGTGTTCTTTGGCCAGTCAAGGGTCTCAGAGAGGGAAAGCAGCCTCATGGGACAGAATCAGAAAGGTCACCAGCAAGAGAGGGATCCTCCCCTCTTTCCTTCTGTGGCTTTGATGGAGTTGCCAGATCACTGCTTCCCATCTGCAGTCCCAGGTTTCAAAAGAGACTTGCCAAACAAGCCACGAGTGTAGGCTCTCAGGAAAACAAACACTAGGAGAAGTATTTTTGTCAAGGCAGGAGCCCTGCAGTGGCTGGCTGCTCTTACAGATAAGTTATCTGTTCACCTTTCATAAATGTCAGACTTGAAATAAAAAAGACGGGATAATGAGGTCTTATTTCCACAGAAGCAAGCATGCACCTACTAATTAACCCACAGACCACTAACAAACGTTGCTGTTTAGATGCTTTTGCTGCAATTGTCAGATGCACAAATAGCTTTTGCTCAAATGATTTGATTTTCTTACCCTCCTTTGCTATTTTTAAAATATTTTAAATGGCCTTGATGATTCAACATCTGTTGATTCATTCACACAAATTTGCGTAATACCCACTGTGTGCAAAGTATTGAATCAGAGATTTGGGGGATCCTAGGAGGCTGCTTTGGGAAGAGTAGAAGCTCTGGCACCCAACAAGTTGGGATTTCAACTTTGGCCTTGTCACCCAACATACAGATTAAAAAGCTGCAAGGCTCCATGGATTCACACACTGATGTTAAATGGTAATCATGCCACTGTCTTTTTAAAGTTGTTGTTGGTGTTAAAAGAGATAACATAATTAAATATCTCACAGGTGGAAAGCAGTACTTATTACAAAAAAGGAGCAGAGGCTGGGCACAGTGGCCCACGCCTGTAATCCCAGGACTGGAAGGCCTAGGTAGAAGGACTGCTTGAGCCCAGGAGTGCAAGACCAGCTTGGGCAACATAGTAAGACCCTGTCTCTACTAACAAACAAAAAAATTAGCCGGACATGGTGGCATGCACCTGTACTCCCAGCTGCTTGGGAGGCTGAGGCAGGAGAATCGTTTGAGCCTGGGAGTTCAAGGCTACACAGTGAGCTGAGATCACACCACTGTACTCCAGCCTGGGTGACAGAGTGAGACTCTGTCTCTAAAAAATAAAAATAAAGGCTGGTGCACAATGACTCACTCCTGTTATCCCAGCACTTTGGGAGGCCAAGGTGGGCAGATCACAAGGTCAGGAGTTCGAGACCAGCCTGACCAACATGGTGAAACCCTGTCTCTACTAAAAATACAAAAATTAGCTGGGCATGGTGGCATGCGCCTATAATCCCAGCTACTCAGGAGGCTGAGGAAGGAGAATCGCTTGAACCTGGAGGCAGAGGTTGCAGTGAGCCAAGATTGAGCCACTGCACTCCAGCCTGGGTGACAGAGCGAGACTCCATCTCAAAATAAATAAATAAAGTAAAAATAAAAACAAATACAAATAAAAATTAAGAAGGACTAGAGGAAAAATATGGAGGAGTAAGGGAGTGAGAAGAAAGAGGGAGAGGGGACGAGAAAGAAGGAGAAAGAAGAGGAGATGGCAGAGGTGACAAAAGAGAAGAAAACAAATCAACATGGCGACAGAGGAGAAGGAAAAGATGAGATGAGGGTCTTTTTGAAGCTGCTCCCAATCTGGTGAGGAAGACTGACATATGGAAAATAACTAGGGTATTGCTATTGGCTGAACTGTGCCCCGTGTAAATTCACATGTTGAAGTTCTAGCCCCCCAGTACCTCAGAATGTGCTGTATTTGGAGACAGGGCCTTTCAAAATATACTTAAAGTAAAAAGAAGTCACATCAGTGTGCCCTAATGCAATATAACTGGTGTCCTTATAAGAAGAGGTGATTAACATGCAAACACGTACAGAGGGTAGACCACGTGAAGATATAGGGAGAGTCAGCCATCTACAAGTCAAGAAGAAAGGCCTCAGAATGAAATCAACTTGGCCATCACTTTGATGTTAGACTTCCAGCCTCCAGAACTTTGAAGAAATAGACTCCTGTTGTTTAAGCCACCCAGTCTGTGGTACTTTGTTTTGGCAGCCCTGGCTAACTAATACAGGTATAGTTGGTAAAAAAGAGAAGTAGAAAAGTATCACAGACATTTTAGAGAAGGCAACTAAATCTCACAATGGGATTAGGAAGCAGAGATTGGGGGATGAGGAAAATATCGAAGGATGATTATTTCTGGGGTCCTGTAGGTGGAGATGGGCAGGGAAAGGCTTGAGCAAAAGCCCTAGAGTCAAGGCATGCTCACTGCATAGAGAGGAGTCGCAGCTGGCTTGGCAGGTGGGATGGAAGAGGAGGTTGCAAAGATATGGTCTACCCGATTTAAGGAGGCCTTGAGTACTTTATTCCGAAAGTGGTTGCAAGCTCTGAATAAGTGAATTCTACAGGTGGACATCCAAAGTAAGAGAAAAACAATTCCAAATTCTTTCACGTGAGATATTACATGGAAGGCAGAATATTCTATAATAGGGGTTCAGTATCTTCGCTCTGGAAACAGTGATGCTCCCTTGCCTCTGACAATAAAATAACAATAAAAATAACACATTTTATTTCTTTCTAAAGCAATGCTTCGTGAATGACTGGGTTTCATTCTGACAACCCTGTGGTGGTTTGAGTGGTGGCCCCAGAAATCTCTTATTTCCCAGAACCTATGAATGTGACCTTATTTGGAATAAAGAAGTCTCTGCAGATGTAATAATGTTAAAGACCTTGAGATCCTTGGATTATCTAAATGGGCCCTAAATGCAATGACAAGTGTCCTTATGAGCGACACACAAAGGAGAGACACAGGCTACATAAAGATCAAAGCGGTAACTAGAATTAGGCAGCCAGGATGTCAACCACAAGCCAAGGGATGCCTGGAGCCACCAAAGGCTTAAAGAGATGAAGGAATGTTCTCCCCTAGAGATTTCAGAGGGAGTGTGGCCCTGCTAATGCCTTGACTTTGGACTTCTGGCCTCCAAAACAGTGAGATGATACATTTCTATTTTTTTAAGCCAGCAAGTTTGTAGTCATTTGTTAAGGCAGCTCTAGCAGGCTTTAAATTATAATACAAATGCTTCAAGAAGGGCAGAGGAGGAATTCTAATACCTATGTGACCAATGAGAAAAGCAAGATTCTGCTCTTATATAAGTTAATCAAAAAGTGTGGTCTACTTGGACCCAAAGATTTTTCAGTAGATTGGAATGCCCTAAATGTAGTCCCTGAAATTGTGAGAGATTAGAGAGGCTCATCAACAAGCCAGTGAACCACTCCTGTGAGCAGTTGACAGAAGAATGCAAGCTAAGGTCAATGAGTATCTGAAATAGCCAGGGTCCAGCATATGGTAAGAAATGTGACCCAAAGACCTTGAACTGCAGGCTGAGAAGCTTGCTCCTGGCTTGTAAAAACACCTGTTTGCCAAAGTTGATTCTTTGGATTAGCAGTCAACAGGATTCATTCATACTACAATAATTGAATTGTCAATCACTGGCCTTGCTCAGGACTGTCAGAAAACCTGTCGACTGAGCACAGATAAGTTGATCAAACCAGCTCAGACCAGCTGTGATGACGCAGAACACCACCTTGATAGAATCTCAATATGGGGACAATTAAGGAAGGCATTGATGGGGCTTTAGGGCCAGGGTGAGTGATTTTAAGGGGGGTCTTACAAGGTAGGAGAGCTATTGGCACAGGACAGAGTTTCTAACAAATGGTTTCGAATTAGTAGACAGAATGAGGCAAGGGTCCTGAAGCAAACTTTGATGAGCAAGATGTCAGTCATCAAAACTGATAAAAAGTGTTTTGGTTGATTCACAAGAGCAGGTATTTCCTGGAGCTAGCAGCTAAGTAATTTCTGCTTGATCCCGATATTGTCTAACATGGACTGAGAGAAGCATGCTGGCCTAAGCATGCTACAACTCACTACAACAAATATGTAGTGAGTTGAGGATTCACCATGTTAAGGCACTATTCTAGGTGCATGTGTGTGTGCATGTGTGTAGGTGCCTGTTAGTGAGTGCGTGTGTGTATGTTAATCCTTGACTCCATAAAGCTTGAATTCCAATGGGAATGTGGGGAGGACAGAAACAGAATATTCAATACACAAATGTGACAAACTGAATTTAAGAGAATGCTAAGTTCCAAGGAGAAAAATAAAACAGGAAAAGAAAATGGAGATTGTTATGGGAAAAGAAGAGCAAACGATATTAAGTGTCATGGGACCAATCGCCCTACGGCCACCTAAGCTTGGGGAGTGCTTGGTGAAACAAAGTTAAATAGACTTCATCACCCCAGAACATCCAGGAGTCTTATGTTTTTCAGTGTTTATTAAGAGTCTCCAAGAAGATGATAAAGCATACTGCATTTTCTAAATGTGTTTTGCTTCTGTAGCCTTCCTTTCATAGCACCTCACTAAGGACCTTTAATCATTGGGAAAATGTTTAAGGAAGACACCTGTAGGCAGAGGACAGTCATCAGGTGTGCAGAACAACTGGCTTGAAGGACCTGCAAGCCAGGAGGGAGGTGCTGGCATGACAGTCCAAGCCTCTGGCTGCGACGGGATACAGATGTGGAGAAGTGACAGAGGCTGAGGATGGGAGAGTGTGACAATCCATGAGCTTGTGCCAGAATATCGGGACCATTCAGGAGAGGTGGACACATATCTCAGTTTTTCTCTGTGCTTTCTGTTCCTATCACAGAATTGGGTTTAATATTTGTTGAATGAATAAAGACATGTAATGGATTAGAGAAGAAAACTGGGTAGATGGCATCCAAACTTAACCAGTTTGTGGAAAACGATGGGGTTACCTATTTTTTTTAATTTGCTATTTTAAAATTATTATACTTTAACTTCTAGGGTACATGTGCACAATGTGCATGTTTGTTACGTATGTATACATGTGCCATGTTGGTGTGCTGCACCAATTAACTCGTCATTTACATTAGGTATATCTCCTAATGCTATCCCTCCCCCCTCCACCCACCCCACTACAGGCCCCTGTGTGTGATGTTCCCCTTCCTGTGTCCAAGTGTTCTCATTGTTCAATTCTCACCTATGAGTGAGAACATGCAGTTTTTGGTTTTTAGTCCTTGCGATAGTTTGCTGAGAATGATGGTTTCCAGCTTCATCCATGTCCCTACAAAGGACATGAACTCATCATTTTTTATGGCTGCATAGTATTCCATGGTGTATATGTGCCACATTTTCTTAATCCAGTCTATCATTGATGGACATTTGGGTTGGTTATTGTGAATAGTGTCACAATAAACATACGTGTGCATGTGCCTTTATAGCAACATGATTTATAATCCTTTGGGTATATACCCAGTAATAGGATGGCTGGGTCAAGTGGTATTTCTAGTTCTAGATCCTTGAGGAGTTGCCACACTGTCTTCCACAATGGTTAAACTAGTTTACAGTCCCACCAACAGTGTAAAAGTGTTCCTATTTCTCCACATCCTCTCCAGCACCTGTTGTTTCCTGACGTTTTAACAATTGCCATTCTAACTGGTGTGAGATGGTGTCTCGTTGTGGTTTTGATTTGCATTTCTCTGATGGCCAGTGATGATGAGCATTTTTTCATGTGTCTGTTTGTTGCATAAATGTCTTCTTTTGAGATGTGTCTGTTCATATGCTTTGCTAACTTTTTCTTTTGTCTGTGACATATTTTATTTTATTTTTTTCTGGTGATCTTTATCCCTTCTTATCCTGATTGTATTATTTATAGCTGCATTAAAAAGTACCCCAGGCAAGAGGCATTTATTACCTCACCATGTCTATGAGTCAGGAATCTCATAGTGATATATCTGGGTGATTCAACCTTAGGGTCTGTGTCTTACAAAGTAGCCATCAAACTTGTTTGGGGCTGCTGTCATCAGATGGTTCAACTAGGTGAAGATCTGCTTCTGAACTCACTCACCTCACTGTTGGCTGGCCACAGAAGATCTATTTCTAAAAGTACTTGTCTGGGTCTCACTTCAGGGCTACTTCATGTCATGGCAGTGGCTTTCTCCAGATGCAAGTGATCGAGAAGGTATTACACAAAGGCATGAATTCCAGGAGGTGGAGATTATAAGAGCCCCTTTTGGAGGCTACCTCTAACACTGAATTCAGTACTGTCATTCAAGCCGATCTCGAACTTGTGTGCAGGAGATTGCGGAACTCAGGTATCTGTCTCTATGAGTGAGAACATGCGGTGTTTGTTTTTTCATCCTTGTGATAGTTTGCTGAGAATGATGGTTTCCAGTTTCATCCATGTCCCTTCAAAGGACATGAACTCATTATTTTTTATTGCTGCATAGTATTCCATGTGTATATGTGCCACATTTTCTTCATCCAGTCTGTCATTATTGGACATTTGGGTTGGTTCTAAGTCTTTGCTATTGTGAATAGTGCCGCAATAAACATACGGGTGCATGTGTCTTTATTGCAGCATGATTTATAATCCTTTGGGTATATACCCACTAATGGGATGGCTGGGTCAAATGGTATTTCTAGTTCTAGATCCCTGAGGAATCACCACACTGACTTCCACAATGGTTGAACTAGTTTAGAGTACCACCAACAGTGTAAAAGTGTTCCTATTTATCCACAGTCTCTCCAGCACCTGTTGTTTCCTGACTTTTTAATGATTGCCATTCTAACTGGTGTGAGATGGTATCTCGCTGTGGTTTTGATTTGCATTTCTCTGACGGCCAGAGACTTTAAACTAACAAGATCAAAAGAGACAAAGAAGGCCATTACACAATGGTAAAGGGATCAATTCAACAAGAAGAGCTAACTATCCTAAATATATATGCACCCAATACAGGAGCACCCAGATTCATAAAGCAAGTCCTTAGTGACCTACAAAGAGAATTAGACTCCCACACAATAATAATGGGAAACTCTAACACCCCACTGTCAACATTAGACAGATCAATGAGACAGAAAGTTAACAAGGATACCCAGGAATTGAACTCAGCTCTGCACCAAGCGGACCTAATAGACATCTACAGAACTCTCAACCCCAAATCAACAGAATATACATTTTTTTCAGCACCACACCACACCTATTCCAAAATTGGCCACATAGTTTGAAGTAAAACACTCCTCAACAAATGTAAAAAAACAGCAATTATAACAAACTGTCTCTCAGACCACAGTGCAATCAAACTAGAACTCAGGATTAAGAAACTCACTCAAAACCACTCAACTACATGGAAACTGAACAATCTGCTCCTGAGTGACTACTGGGTACACTATGAAATGAAGGCAGAAATAAAGATGTTCTTTGAAACCAACGAGAACAAAGACACAACATACCAGAATCTCTGGGACACATTTAAAGCAGTGCACAGAGGGAAATTTATAGCACTAAATGCCCACAAGAGAAAGCAGACAAGATCCAAAATTGACACCCTAACATCACAATTAAGATAACTAGAAAAGCAAGAGCAAACACATTCGAAAGCTAACAGAAGGCAAGAACTAACTAAAATCAGAGCAGAACTGAAGGAAATAGAGACATAAAAGCCCTTCAAAAAATTAATGAATCCAGGAGCTGGTTTTTTTGAAAAGATCAGCAAAATTGATAGACCACTAGCAAGACTAACAAAGAAGAAAAGAGAGAAGAATCAAATAGATGCAATAAAAAATGATAAAGGAGATATCACCACCGATCCCACAGAAATACAAACTACCATCAGAGAATACTACAAACACCTCTACGCAAATAAACTAGAAAATCTAGAAGAAATGGATAAATTCCTCAACACATACACCCTCCCAAGACTAAACCAGGAAGAAGTTGAATCTCTGAATAGACCAATAACAGGCTCTGAAATTGTGGCAATAATCAATAGCTTACCAACCAAAAAAAGTCCAGGACCACATGAATTCACAGCCGAATTCTACCAGAGGTACAAGGAGGAGCTGGTACCATTCCTTCTGAAACTATTCCAATCAGTAGAAAAAGAGGGAATCCTCCCTAATTCATTTTATGAGGCCAGCATCATCCTGATACAAAGGCTGGCAGAGACACAACCAAAAAAGAGAATTTTAGACGAATATCCTTGACGAAAATTGATGCAAAAATCCTCAATAAAATACTGGCAAACCGAATCCAGCAGCACATCAAAAAGCTTATCCACCATGATCAAGTGGGCTTCATCCCTGGGATGCAAGGCTGGTTCAACATACGCAAATCAATAAATGTAATCCAGCATATAAACAGAAGCAAAGACAAAAACCACATGATTATCTCAATAGATGCAGAAAAGGCCTTTGACAAAATTCAACAATGCTTCATGCTAAAAAATCTCAATAAATTAGGTATTGATGGGACGTATCTAAAAATAATAAGAGCTATCTATGACTAACCCATAGCCAATATCATATTGAATGGGCAAAAACTAGAAGCATTCTCTTTGAAAACCGGCACAAGACAGGGATGCCCTCTCTCACCACTCCTATTCAACATAGTGTTGGAAGTTCTGGCCAGGGCAATCAGGCAGGAGAAGGAAATAAAGGGTATTCAATTAGGAAAAGAGGAAGTCAAATTGTCCCTGTTTGCAGATGACATGATTGTATATCTAGAAAACCCCATTGTCTCAGCCCATGCCTATGTCCTGAATGGTATTGCCTAGGTTTTCTTCTAGGGTTTTTAGAGTTTTAGGTCTAACATTTAAGTCTTTAATCCATCTTGAATTAATTTTGTATAAGATGTAAGGAAGGGATCCAGTTTCATCTTTCTACATATGTCTAGCCAGTTTTCCCAGCACCATTTATTAAGTAGGGAATCCGTTCCCCATTTCTTGTTTTTGTCAGGTCAGATGGTTGTAGATGTGTGAAGTTATTTCTGAGGGCTCTGTTCTGTTCCATTGGTCTATATCTTTGTTTTGGTACAAGTACCATGCTGTTTTGGTTACTGTAAGCCTTGTAGTATACTTTGAAGTCGGGTTGCCTGATGCCTCCAGCTTTGTTCTTTTTGCTTAGGATTGTCTTATCAATGCAGGCTCTTTTTTGGTTCCATAAGAACTTTAAAGTAATTTTTTCCAATTCTGTGAAGAAAGTCATTGGTAGCTTGATGGGGATGGCATTGAATCTATAAATTACCTTGGGCAGTATGGCCATTTTCACAATATTGATTCTTCCTGTCCATGAGCATGGAATATTCTTCCATTTGTTTGTGTCTTCTTTTATTTTGTTGAGCAGTGGTTTGTGGTTCTCCTTGAAGAGGTCCTTCACATCCCTTGTGAGTTGGATTCCTAGGTATTTTATTCTCTTTGAAGCAATTGTGAATGGGAGTTCACTCATGATTTGGCTCTCTGTTTGTCTGTTATTGGTGTATAGGAATGCTTGTGATTTTTGTACATTGATTTTATATCCTGTGACATTGCTGAAGTTGCTTATCAGCTTAAGGAGATTTTGGGCTGAGACAATGGGGTTTTCTAGATATATAATCATGTTGTCTGCAAACAGGGAAAATTTGATTTCCTCTTTTCCTAATTGAATACCCTTTATTTATTTCTCCTGCCTGATTGCCCTGGCCAGAACTTCCAACACTATGTTGAATAGGAGAGGCGAGAGAGGGTATCCCTGTCTCGTGCCAGTTTTCAAAGAGAATACTTCCAGTTTTTGCCCATTCAGTATGATATTGGCTATGGGTTTGTCACAAATAGCTCTTATTATTTTTAGATACATCCCATCAATACCTAATTTATTGAGAGTTTTTAGCATGAAGGGCTTTTGAAATTTGCTGAAGGCCTTTTCTACATCTCTTGAGATAATCCTGTGGTTTTTGTCTTTGGTTCTGTTTATATGTTGGATTACATTTATTGATTTGCATATGTTGAACCAGCCTTGCATCCCAGGGATGAAGCCCATTTGATCATGGTGGATAAGCTTTTTGATGTGCTGCTGGATTTGGTTTGTCAGTATTTTATTAAGGATTTTTGCATCGATGTTCATCAGGGATATTGGTCTAAAATTCTCTTTTTTTGGTTGTGTCTCTGCAAGGCTTTGGTATCAGGGTGATGCTGGCCTCATAAAATGAGTTAGGGAGGATTCCCTCTTTTTCTGTTGACTGGAATAGTTTCAGAAGGAATAGTACCAGCTCCTCCTTGTACCTCTGGTAGAATTTAGCTGTGAATCTGTCTGGTCCTGGACTTTTTTTGGTTGCTAAGCTATTAATTATTGCCTCCATTTCAGAGCCTATTATTGGTCTATTTAGGGATTCAACTTCTTCCTGGTTTAGTCTTGGGAGGGTGTATGTGTCCATGAATTTATCCATTTCTTCTAGATTTTCTACTTTATTTGTGTGAGATGTTTCTAGTATTCTCTGATGGTAGTTTGTATTTCTGTGGGATCGGTGGTGATATCTGCTTTATCATTTTTTATTGCATCTATTTGATTCTTCTCTCTTTTCCTCTTTGTTGATCTTGCTAGCAGTCTATCAATTTTGTTGATCTTTTCAAAAAACCAGCTCGTGGATTCATTGATTTTTTTGAAGGGTTTTTTGTATCTCTATCTCCTCCAGTTCTGCTCTGATTTTAGTTATTTCTTGCCTTCTGCTAGCTTTTGAATGTGTTTGCTCTTGCTTCTCTAGTTCTTTTAATTGTGATGCTAGGGTGTCAACTTTAGATCTTTCCTACTTTCTCTTGTGGGCATTTAGTGCTATAAATTTCCCTCTACGCACTGCTTTAAATGTGCTCCAGAGATTCTGGCATGTTGTGTCTTCGTTCTCATTGGTTTTAAAGAACTTCTTTATTTCTGCCTTCATTTCTTTTTGTACCCATTTGTCATTCAGAAGCAGATTGTTCAATTTCCATGTAGTTGAGTGGTTTTGAGTGAGTTTCTTAATCCTGAGTTCTAGTTTGATTGCACTGTGGTCTGAGAGACAGTTTGTTATA
This sequence comes from Symphalangus syndactylus, assembly GCF_028878055.3. Classification (NCBI taxonomy): domain Eukaryota; kingdom Metazoa; phylum Chordata; class Mammalia; order Primates; family Hylobatidae; genus Symphalangus; species Symphalangus syndactylus. The sequence goes on from NC_072433.2 coordinate 42,468,354, forward strand.
ATTTCTGTTCTTTTGCATTTGCTAAGGAGTGCTTTACTTCCAACTATGTGGTCAATTTTGGTATAAGTGCAATGTGGTGCTGAGAAAAATGTATATTCTGTTGATTTGGGGTTGAGAGTTCTGTAGATGTCTATCAGGTCCACCTGGTGTAGAGCTGAGTTCAATTCCTGGATATCCTTTTTAACTTTCTGTCTCATTGATCTGCCTAATGTTGACAGTGGGGTGTTAAAGTCTCCCATTCTTATTGTGTGGGAGTCTAAGTCTCTTTCTAGGTCTCTAAGGACTTGGTTTATGAATCTGGGTGCTCCTGTATTGGGTGCATATATATGTAGGATAGTGTTAGCTCTTCTTATTGAATTGATCCCTTTACCATTATGTAATGGCCTTCTTTGTCTCTTTTGATCTTTGTTGGTTTAAAGTCTGTTTTATCAGAGACTAGGATTGCAACCCCTGCCTTTTTTTGTTTTCCATTTGCTTGGTAGATCTTCCTCCATGCCTTTATATTGAGCCTATGTGTGTCTCTGCAAGTGAGATGGGTCTCCTGAATACAGCACACTGATGGGTCTTGACTCTTTATCCAATTTGCCAGTCTGTGTCTTTTAATTGGAGCATTTAGCTCATTTACATTTAAGGTTAATATTGTTATGTGTGAATTTGATCCTGTCATTATGATGTTAGCTAGTTATTTTGCTTGTTAGTTGATGCAATTTCTTCCTAGCATCAATGGTCTTTACAATTTGGCATGTTTTTGCAGTGGCTGGTGCTGGTTGTTCCTTTCCATGTTTAGTGCTTCCTTCAGGAGCTCTTGTAGGGCAGGCCTGGTGGTGACAAAATCTCTCAGCATTTGCTTGTCTGTAAAGGATTTTATTTCTCCTTCACTTATGAAGCTTAGTTTGGCTGGATATGAAATTCTGGGTGGAAAATTCTTTCCTTTAAGAATGTTGAATATTGGCTCCCACTCTCTTCTGGCTTGTAGAGTTTCTGCCGAGAGATCCGCTGTTAGTCTGATGGGCTTCCCTTTGTGGGTAACCCGACCTTTCTCTCTGGCTGCCCTTAACATTTTTTCATTCATTTCAACTTTGGTGATCTGACAATTATTTGTCTTGAAGTTACTGTTCTCGAGCAGTACCTTTGTGGCGTTCTCTGTATTTCCTGAATTTGAATGTTGGCCTGCCTTTCTAGGTGTGGAAGTTCTCCTGGAAAATATCCTGAAGAGTGTTTTCCGACTTGGTTCCATTCTCCCTGTCACTTTCAGGTACACCAATCAGACGTAGATTGGGTCTTTTCACATAGTCCCACATTTCTTGGAGGCTTTGTTCATTTCTTTTTGCTCTTTTTGCTCTAAACTTCTCTTCTCGCTTCATTTCATTCATTTGATCTTCAATCACTGATACCCTTTCTTCCAGTTGATGGAATCGGCTACTAAAGCTTGTACATTCATCACATAGTTCTCGTGCCATGGTTTTCAGCTCCATCAGGTCATTTAAGGACTTCTCTACACTGGTTATTCTAGTTAGCCTTTCATCTAATCTTTTTTTCAAGGTTTTTAGCTTCTTTGCAATAGGTTCAAACATCCTCCTTTAGCTTGGAGAAGTTCGATCTTCTGAAGCCTTCTTCTCTCAATTTGTGAAAGTCATTCTCCATCCAGCTTTGTTCCATTGCTGGCGAGGAGCTGCGTTCCTTTGGAGGGGGAGAGGCGCTCTGATTTTTAGAATTTTCAATTTTTCTGATCTGTTTTTTCCCCATCTTTGTGGTTTTATCTACCTTTGGTGTTTGATGATGGTGACGTACAGATGGGGTTTTGGTGTGGATGTCCTTTCTGTTAGTTAGTTTTCCTTCTAACAGTCAGGACCCTCAGCTGCAGGTCTGTTGGAGTTTGCTGGAGGTCCACCCCAGACGCTGTTTGTCTGGGTATCAGCAGTGGAGGCTGCAGAACACCGAATATTGCTGAACAGCAAATGTTGCTGCCTGATCATTCCTCTGGAAGCTTCATCTCAGAAAGGTACCCAGCTGTGTGACGTGTCAGTCTGCCCCTACTGGGGGATGCCTGCCAGTTAGGCTACTCGGGGGTCAGGGACGCACTTGAGGAGGCAGATTGTCTGTTCTCAGATCTCAAACTCCATGCTGGGAGAACCACTACTCTCTTCAAAGCTGTCAGACAGGGACATTTAAGTCTGCAGAAGTTTCTGCTGCTTTTTGTTCAGCTATGCCCTACCCGCAGAGGTGGAGTCTACAGAGGCAGGCAGACCTCCTTGGGCTGCGGTGGGCTCCACCAAGTTCAAGCTTCCTGGCTGCTTTGTTTACTTACTCAAGCTTCAGCAATGGCGGGTGCCCCTCCCCCAGCCTTGCTGCCACCTTGCAGTTCAATCTCAGACTGCTGTGCTAGCAATGAGCGAAGCTCCATGGGCATGGGACCCTCTGAGCCAGGCGCAGGATGTAATCTCCTGGTGTGCCATTTGCTAAGACCATTGGAAAAGCGCAGTATTAGGGTGGAAGTGACCCAATTTTCCAGGTGCCATCTGTCACAGCTTCCCTTGGTTAGGAAAGGGAATTCCCTGACCCCTTGCACTCCCCAGGTGAGGCAATGCCTCACCCTGCTTCAGCTCATGCTCAGTGGGCTGCACCAACTGTCCTGCACCCACTGTCTGACAAGCCCCAGTAAGATGAACCCAGCACCTCAGTTGAAAATGCAGAAATCACCTGTCTTCTGCATCACTCATGCTGGGAGCTGTGGACTGGAGCTTTTCCTTTTTGGCCATCTTGGGACCATCCCCCGGGGTTACCCATTTTTGAAGCCTGCAATGATAGTTTCAGGTCCCACCCTGTCCCTCCACTGCCCCCTACTCTCTTAGCAGAGATTTCAGTCTATGTTACTGCTCCTATGTATTTCTATGTCTCTTAGGGGCGTTTCCTTGTGCCTGGAAATCTGGCCCCATGCTGCCTCATGAGGGGGATGACGGCCCTGTTGAACCCCTCCAAATTGAACCCCACAACCACTGTGCCCCCATGTCTGGTCCACAGTAACTTGCCTGCTGGACTTGGTGACCTCAGTCACTGTGTTGAGTCACAGATGAGGCCAGAAACTAAGTGACGGCTCCCTACGCATGACTCCTCTGGCCTTATTATGGGTATAATTGGTTTGCTCCTGCAACCAAGAGGCCTCAAGGCTTTAAGAAAGAACCCCCTTACCTTTGCAAGACCTACCATCCCCCATTAGGTTACAGGACCTCACGAAGGTGTCTGGCTTGTTATAGTTTCAGTGTCAGCCTCTTCTCTGCAGCCCTCAGGCATGGAGTGAAGACTACCTTCTCTCACCCCTTTCCTGTTCTTTCTGGGGCCCCCTGTCCTGGTTTGCAATCTAGCCTCACTGGTCACCACCCCAGGCCTTCAGACAGGTTTCAATGTCTCTGAACTGCCATGAGGTGTGGGAGCAGTTTGGGGGAACTTTTTTCCCAGGAAGCCTTTCTGACCTTACGTAAATTTCTGTGTGAATAGGGGAGGAAATTGTCCAACTCTACTCTGTTACATCCAGGCCTCCAGTGGAAATATATGTGTTGAGAAGTTCAAGGCAGAACTCCATCCATCACCCGAGTCTAGGCCTCCGGGCCTGTCAGAATGCCTGTGAACAGCAGTTTTCAACACAGCGTCCACGTCTGCTCTCCTCAAAGTAGATAATTAAGTTGCTCCTCCTTGGGCCTCTGGGACTACATTCTGACTCCCAGGCACGCCAGCTTGGTGATCACCTCCCAGCTCTGACAGACCCCAGGTTCCCTCCAGTTCTCAGTCTCCTGCCTCCCGTCAAGCTTTCTCAGTTCCATGGGCTTCTGAATCACCCTCCTCAGAAACATTTCGTTCCGAGAATTTTTTTCACCTTGCCATAAAAACATGGAATTATTTTTTTAATTTGAAATTCATTTGGAGTCTTCTTTTATAGATCTGTCATTTATACAATGGCTGGAAAACTTTCTAAAATCAGATATAATTTATGAACCCCTTCTTTTCGGCATAATGTCATTTTGTACATTAAAATGATAATGACTGGAGGAATCAGATGTGTCTCTCCATCAGGGGGTGGGGGTAGTCGGGGAGATGGTGGGTGGGGGGCTGTTCTGGTTCTTCTGAAATAAGTCTCAGTGAGCCTGTGCACAGCTCCCACCAGGGGCTTTCAAGAAAGTAAGAAAACAGGAAAAAATGTATTTTTCACATCATCCTTGAAATGAAAATAACAGTGAAAAATAATTGAAACTTATGGCCCTTACAAAAGAATGAGGCCTTGAGAAATGGTTAATGATATCTCTTACACATAAAGTTTTTGAATTACACTTGATTTTAAAAAAATGTGTATTTACATATACTATACATATATATTTTTCTATATTTATATATACTATATATTTATATGCATATACTTATATATTATATATTTATATGTATATATTTTATATACTTATATGTATATTTATATATCACATATTTATATTAATATATTTTATATATTAATATGTATATATTTATATATTACATATTTATGTTAATATATTTTATATATTTATATGTATATATTTATATACTACACATTTATGTTAATATATTTTATATATTTATATGTGTATATTATATATTTATATGTAGATATTGTATATATTCACATGTATGTATTTTATAAATTTATATTTATATATTGCACATATTTATATATATATTTTATTTCTATATTGTATATATTTATATGTATATATTTAATATATTTATATGTACACACACACACACACACACACACACATATATGTCTTTTGAAGTAGTTGAGGGCAATATGTAAAACAGTTGTTCTCAGTCCTAGCTGTGCAGTAGAATTGCCCAGGGGAGGTTTTTTTAAAATATTAAATCAAATGTGAATCTAACATGCAGCCTGTGCTGAGAACAGCAGGATAGCGGCCCTCAGAAGATAGGGCTCTAAGCTCCATCAATATTGTTGGTACATTGCATGATCTTGGGGTCAATAAGAAAAGCTAATTCTTACTCCTTACCATGGGCCAAGTGCTGTTCCAAGCCCTTTTCTCATATTGACTGTTCTTAAGAGCCTTTGAGGTAGGTACTATTATTACTCTGTTTCTCAGATGAAGAACCTGAGGATCAGAGAGCTTAAGTAACTTGCCTAAAGTCACACAGCCAGTACTTGACTGAGGAGGGATTTGAATCCAGGCAGTCTTGGGCTGGTGCTCTCTACCTGCTATGCGTGCTATCTCCCTAAAGGATTTAAGTATCTATTTCTACATAGTCCAAATATGAATTAGTTTGCTCATCTATAAAATTAAGTAAGCTGAACTAGGTGATTTTCAAAGTTCTGTGGTTATAGGGTCTCTTTTTTAAAGGCAATGAAAATGAGCCTCAGAGAAATGAAGTGTTTTGCTGCTATGAGTAAGCCAATGAATCAGAGCCAGTTCTCCAACCCAGGCCTTCTGAGTCCTAGTGCAGAATTCTTTCCCAATCCACAGTAAAACAAGCTGGAGAACAGGGTTGCCCCTAAAACATCCCAGGGGAGATTAGACTACTCTGTGAAAAGAACTCAAGTGCTAGGTTTGAAATGGCGACACAAATCTGAAACCTGTGTGCTTCCCTGTATCTTCTGGGAGACGGTCTAAAATGATATCAATGTAACCAAATTTCAATTAAGTACCCATTATTTGCAGAACCCTGATCTACACACTGTGAGAATAGAATAAAAATGTATGGTCTTGTTTTCACTGGAATACACACACACACACAGACACACACAGAGGCACACACACACACACACACACACAGAACGTTAACCACAGGGGAGAAGACAGCCTACCACACACCTCTGTGTCAGGAATGATGCTTCAGCCAAGTTCTTGACGTCTCCCTTCCTAGCATCTCCCAATAGAAGGAGTTGCTTGAGGCAAGTGAAGAGTGACGTTTATTAGAGGGTGTGGTCACTGTGTTAAAAAGGCACAGGCTTTGCCCAGCCTTCCCTTGCAGTCCTCTCCCTGCAGTGGACCTGGGGACAGTCTTGCCTCTCTGTCTTTCCATGTGCATGCTTGAGTGCTTCGGCCACTTTGCAGGTCCCCACACCAAGCAGCCACCTGGAAGGTAACCAGATGCTCTGGTTTAAATCCTGAGTCCAAAACTACGATTGTCAGGAGGCTGACTCCTTTGGAGTTCTAGAGCACGAAGATATGCACTCAAACCCCAAATTTCCAGAAACTCTGCATTGCAGAGCATCCTCCCAGCCATCTGCTCTATCTCCACCCACATGTGAGTCATCAGGATGACTAATGTTACTCTGAGATAAGTAGCATGATCCTAAATGCACCCCGTGATGGCATCCACTGAGCAAGCATTGAAACAGAAATAACGCTTCAGGTTTTGCCCTGGAAGAAGCCATATATCTCTTATTCACATCGGTGGATGCTAACTTCCAGGCAAGCTCAGACATTCGACCTTAGACATTTAGATGAATAAAAAGGGTGGAAAGTAATCTCTTTTTCTGAGAAAAAAAAAAAAAAAAAGACTTGAAAGGGGAAGGAGAAGAAGGAAAAGGTGGAGGCAGAGAAGAAAGAGGATGATAATGAACAAAGATGAAGGCAAGAGGAAAGAAGAATTAAGAAGTGGTTCTTGGTCGTACACCACCTCTTTAGAAATAGCATTTTTGTGAGTTAAATGCAAATGAATAAAAAAACATGTGGATTAAATTCCCCTAAAAACACTGACGGGCTTAAAATTTTAAAAGAAAACAGGACCAGCGCCAAATGCGTTGTGGTCTGGGCCAAGCCCAAAGGGAGGTGTGTTCTGGCCTGTGTACACTACACACCTGGGTTCCCTTGTGTGCAGTGGGCGTTGGGAGCTGTGGGACCCTAAGGTGGCTCCCACACCTCATTGTCAGGTGGCCACGATTCACGAGTTCTCACACCGTGGCCAAAGTGCAAGAAGGGGCAGATTTGGCTAGGATGGACTCTTGGCTCCCCAGCATAGCTAAAAATCTGAAACCAATTTCTTGATCTCTTCCCCCGTGCATACAAAAGACAGATTCTGAGCAAGGGAGGCATCAAACCCAGGCTCAGCAATAGATGTACTATCTTGATATAGTCTGAAGCCAGGCATCTGGGTCTCTGCCGTGGATATCCTACAGATGTGTAAAGAGCCTACTCTCACACACATGGGCATATAGATGACTTTTCTGTTGTTATTTGAGACAGAGCATCTCACTCTGTTGCCCAGGCTGGAGTGCACTGGCAAGATTTCAGCTCACTGCAACTGCTGCCTTCTGGGTTCAAGTGATTCTTTTGCCTCAGCCCCTTGAGTAGCTGAGATTACAGGCAAGTGCCACCATGCCTGGCTAATGTTTGTATTTCTAGTAGAGACGGGGTTTCATCATGTTGTCCAGGCTGGTCTCCAACTCCTGACCTCAAAGGATCCATCCACCTTGGCCTCCCAAAGTGCTGGGATTATAGGTATGAGCCACCGTGCCCGGCCTAGATGACTTTTGACCTGCAGTAACCATCCCTTATGAGCACTGCAGTGTCCCAGGCACTACATTAAGGGCTTTATCCACATCAGCTATGTTATCAAGAGTGATTCTCAAATGAGAATTCTTAGGCTCAAGAGTTCAGTGACTTGTTCAAGCTCCTATACCTCATTCCTGATGGGAGGGAGGGGTACAGGGAACAGGAGCCATTGTGTCATGCTGTAATGCCATAGTGTTAGTGTCCTTAATCACCTTGTTAGAATATTACTTCAAATGTAAGTTTGAAATATATGCAAAAACCATCAATAAACTCCAAATGATTCATTTACAGAAAACAATCACAGGGAAAACGGCACCTTGTCATCTCTTAGAGAGCGCTTCTAGCTGCACTCTTATCTGGTTTGTGTATTCAGGCAACGAGATAACATTTCAATACTAATCTGAGAAAATCATAATTAGATATGTAAATGGATTGGAGAAAAAAATGTAATAGTGCATTTTAAGATACATGTAATTATTTTTCTATCTTCCCTCCCCAAAGCAGAGTAGATAATCAAAATTTATCTATGCCACAAGAAAAATTGCTCTTTCCTTTCTTCTGTGTTAGCTTGTGTTCTTATACATATCCACAGCATTGGCTTTTGTCATTTTGTGGTAATTAATCTCTTAATTATCTGTCTTTTTCACTTGACTCTGAAGGCAGAGACCGTATCTGATGCACCTAGTGCCCCTAGTTTTGGTTCAACGCCTTTAAGGCCCCTTGCACAAGGATGACTAATGTGTGGCATGCATGCCTGCTCTACCTTCCCACAGTTGTGGAAGATATTGCTAATCAATCACTGCACTGAACCTCTTGCTGGTCTTAGAATTTCGAAGATAAACCTGTGGGTTGACACCACCAAATGATCACAGAAAAAAACCTTTTCTCTACCCCTGTCATATGCCTAAATATGAAGCCTTCCTTGGTTAGGAAAGGCTCTGGAAACATAATAACAGACAATGGAAAAACATAGCAGAGGCCCCCAAATCAACATCTGTTCTCTGCTGAACACTGATTCAGAGAAGAACTCATAAAAAAAAAAAAAAAAAAAAAAAAAAAAAGACATAGACAAGTGGCCCCTGTTGGGAAAGTCTGTCTTTGAATTGTTTTCATCTGGAGCTAAATGAGGAGATCCAAGTTTTCTTCAGTAGTAACGCCTAGAGATGTGAGATTAGGGGGTGTCAGAGACTATGGCAAAACTACTGTGAGTAAAACCCTGAATAAAACCATCACGCAGAGGGTGCTGGAAAGGTTCCTGGCTCTCATAATCTCTGGTGTCCAGTCATTTCAGAGGCTGGAATGGACCTCCATTTTTTCCGTTGGTTTGATTGCATGAGTTAAGCAAGTGCTTCTTTTGGTGAAACTGGTTTGAGCCCTAACCAATTGATAGTACAGTTTTAAAACCATAGAAAATTAAGAACATAATTATATAATGTTCTGGGCATTCACATTGCTTTAAAATTTTGCCTATCTGGCTTACAAGACTTGTCACCAGCAAAGCTCTGGGCTGCCTTCACACCACCACATCTGATCAGGGGGTTGGAGGACACCATGATTTGATGGCTTTGGAACATCTGTGTCCTTTGTTCCCCTACCCCTTTACTTAATAATGACTTAGCCATGAGGTGTTGGTTTTTTCTCTGGGTTCTTAAATCAGAGATTTGTCCTCCTTGGATCTAAAGCAAAAGCTCATTTTTGGTAGGAAGCAGCTCGTAGGGTTCTAGCTCCAGCCATGGGTACATGCATGCCTTTGGAGATGTTTCTTTCCTACTTTGTGTTTCTGTCAAATGAGAGGGTTGAAACGGTGACCTCTAAGGACTCATATGGTGGTGAGGTTCTTTGACTGACTCTGCTCAGAGATGGACAAGATTGAGGTCTCAAGCTGATCCCTTCCCTCTGTCTTGGCACTTTTCCAGGCCGAGGGAGCTGGCCTCTCTATAATGGCAGGAGGGATTAGAAAACCACAGAATGCTTCCCTACACAGTCTCCCATGAGCCTTGGCCTCCCCACATAGGCTCGTTGCTGTTTTGTCTCATAAAGATGAAACACATTCCTCTGTTCTGAGCTCTATGGTCCCCACACTCTTTCTTTTCTCCCTCTTATTTTTAAGCTTAAACTTCTTCTAGAGTAATTTGTTCACAGCACCAGCCCCCATGTCTTGGGGATGCTAAGTGACAAAGACACATGTATAGAGTAGGAAGAAAGGACTTTTCCTTTTCTACAACCTGCAATAAGTCACAAGGTGAATAAAGCCAAGGTTCAGGCCTAGACATGGTTAGTAAAGTTCTTCTAGGTTCTGGAAGCTAAAATCCAGGCTCCCACTAAAACCTGGGGGCTGAGAGTTCAAAAAAGGTCATTTTGAGACCTCTTACCCCTTGGATCTGCTTCCTGCTCCGATGAAAAAGGAAAAGACCAAAGCTCAGGCTGATGAAATGGCTACAATCTGTGGAGTGTGTGTGTGTGTGTGTGCGTGCGTGTGGGCGTGTTTCTTTTAAATAGATTCCCCCCAAAGAGAAATCTTGCTTGTGTGGGTAAACACTCTTTTAAGAGGCACAAATCTGTCTCTGTCTGCCTAATCTGGGACTTCTCAAGCAATTCATACTGGGTATCCAATGGTTAATCGGTGAAAAGTCTTTTTAATTTGGTAGAATTAGGGACTTCAGAGCTGTTCGCACAATGTGATAGGATGGAAAGTCCATCATTACAGAAATGTATGGGGAAATGAAAAAGAGATGACAGAGAGCAGGGAGACCACCCTTCATTCTTTGCACAAGATTCTTACAGGAGACCTGGTAACAGCTTCATGGTTTATGAAGGCCAGAGTAGTTGACTTTAGAACTTGTGTCTCCTGAATCTTCATCCATGGCTTTTCATTCTTGAGCCCTTTCTTCCCTTATTGGAAACCATCTTCTACATCCCAGCCATCTTTTCCTCATCACTATTGTCCAGATACTCCAGCACTTTCATTGTCATCTCCTGGACCTTTCCAAGAATGCTTTAGAGTACATATGTGTCTTGCTCAGAGCCAAATTATTAACTCCACAAATAGACTGATGTTTGGTTTCCAAAAGGATTTTTACTTTACTTCATGGAAGTCTTCTTTGAAGAATAAGTTCTTCTGTGTTTAAATAGAACTTTATTTCTGGAAAGTAGGATTGAGGATCAAAAGCCGCAAGCCAATGCTGTGTCCTGAAGAGCCATAGGCAAGTCAAGTTTACAAAGAAGTGGAGACTATGAGCAACAGAAGGTGTAAAACCAAGCAAAGGCACAAGTATAGAGTAGGAAGAAAGGAAGCCAGGAATAGAGGGGGAGAGGCTAGAAAAAGCACAGACCTAGTGGGTAGAGTATCCAAGGATCCCGAGAAAGATCCCCCAAATTCTTTTCCTGAGATCCAGAGATTTGCCTTGGATCTAGTACCTGCTTCTTGAGGCCTGACTTCATCACCATCTCTCTAGTGACAGTAGTCCTTTTACTGAGTCAGCGGAGAGAGACACTGTGCCTTCATCCCCAAGTGCCTTGGTTGACTGCTTTTTTGTTTCAAGAATGAAGCCATTGGGTAAAATTCAGCACATCTGAACTTCCAGCAGCTTAGTGGCAAGGGAAAGGTCCCTGGTTTGGCTAATGATCAGAGAAAGCCACAGTGAATCAGCAGGGACACTCTTTGGAGCCAACCCAATGTGACTTTTCCCTGAAGCAGAAGGGAGGGTAAAGAATGAGAAGAATGGACGGAGGCATATCCCACTAGGGCATCATGAAAAACAGCTAACTGACCTGAAACCATGGGCTGGAGGCTCTGAGATCAGCTGCTTTGATACAAGTAAGATCCACCTTCATTACTCATGTGGCTTGGGATGGACTCTGCTGAGTCCCATTGAACCCATTCAACAATTTTCATACAAATCTCAGGGCTAGGTTCATACTGAATGTTCTCTTGCACCAGAAAAAGAAAATTGTATGCAGACACTTTAAGAATAGTTGAATACTGGGCTGGTGCAGTGGCTCATGTCTGTAATCCCAGCACTTTAGGAGAAATGGTCCCCACACTCTTTTCTTCTCCCTCCTATTTTTAAGCTTAAACTCCTTCTAGAGTAATCTATTCCCAGCACCAGCCCCCACGTCTTAGGGATGCTAAGTGACTTTTCCTTTTCTACAACCTGCAATAAGTCACAAGGTAAATAAAGCCAAGGTTCAGGCCTAGGCCTGGTTAGTAAACTTCTCCTAGGCTCTGGAAGCTAAAAGCCAGGCTCCCACTAAAACCTCGGGGCTGAGAGTTCAATAAGGGTCATTTCTAGACCCCTTACACGTCTGTAATCCCAGCACTTTAGGAGGCTGGTGGATCACTTGAGGTCAGGAGTTTGAGATCAGCCTGACCACCACGGTGAAACCCCGTCTCTACTAAAAATACAAACGTTAGCCTGGCGTGGTGGTACACGCCTGTAATCCCAGCTACTCGGGAGGCTGAGGCAGGAGAATCGCTTGAACTCAGGAGGCAGAGGTTGCAGTGAGCCGAGATCATACCACTGCACTCCAGCCTGGGTGACAAAGCGAGACTGTGTCTCAAAAATATATATAATAATAATAATTCAATACATTTGTAGACAGATCAAACAAGTGGATATCATTTTCCATTGCCAAAGAGTTGAGTCCCTCAAAGTACCAAGCATGCAACCTAGAAAATCTAAAATGCTCATCTATCTTTTTCTCTTCCACTCAGACAGAGTTCTAAGAGGTCCTTGAGATAACAGGGCAATTAATCTCCTTTCAATAACTAATAGGAGTTAGTGGAAGTAGCTCTGGTCAGAGAATGGGAAGGAATTGAAGCAGGCAGGATCCCAGTCTCTCCACCTCCATCAGATGGAACAACTCAGCGTTTATCCTCACTACGTATTGAACTTCTGCCTAAACTTTTAATTAAAGTGTTTCATTGATTAAAATATTTTAAAAAGTAAAATAATATAGAAAACCACTGAATTTGGCTTCCAGAGTAAATTTTCTGAGGAAAAAAAAATTACTGTTGAAGGGGGGAAAATAATGTTTCTAAGATTTGTCCGGACATTACACACACAGGCACACACATACACAAAATGCCATCAACACTTCACATCAACATTTAAAAAAAAATAGAGATGGGGTCTCGCTATGTTGCCTGGACTAGTCTCTTGAACTTTGGGGCTCAAGTGATCCCCTTGCCTCTGTCTCTCAAAGTGTTGGAATTACAGGTGTGAGCCACCATGCCCGGCCAGCATTGCCCCTAGAGTCAGATCATTCATTCAACCATTTAACAGACTCTGAGGCAAGGCCAACTGAGGTATTATTTATATCCTACCTCACTAATCCTCATCCCCAAATACTTGGTGTATACTTGCTTAAAATGTCACTGCCCCATACGTAAAACTTTAATTTTTATTAAGCAAAACCTTAAGAATGTTAATTATTAATTAAAATTTAATATTTCTTAATCAACATCTTATATTTAAGAAAAAATAGAAGGTAACTTGGGGGCCTTGTTAATATGTGCAGATTCTCCGGCCTACCCCACCTCCCCCAAGATTCTGTATTAAAAGGTCTGAGGTGGGGACTTAGAGCCTGCCATTATAAGAAGCCTCCTAGCTTCTTATAATAAACAATACTGTAAGAAACACCACTTAGGCTGGAGCCTCTTGAGCTGGCAAGATGATTTTATATAAGTGATGGTTAAGGAATCCCTCCCAGTAGAAACTATCAGAAAAGTGGAAGAAGCAGGACAGGGAAGGGGAGGAACATAAGCCAGGCTGTGACTTCAGGTAAAGTCCCAGCTTCAGTAAGACCCTGCAGGGGAAGCCTTAGGCCTGCATTCCTACTGGATCAAAGGATCTGCACTTTCACACGCTGTCCAGTCCATCACTGGCCAAGGGCTAACCCACACAGGATGGAAATCCCCAGGGACCACCAGGGCTCTGCATTTTGCGGGTAAAGAAGCACCACAACCTGAGGGAGGTCCTAATGGAAGTTGAAGATGTATAGGTGTGAGTAATTAATCAGAGGGGATCTGGGTGGATCAGGCAGGTAGAAGAAAGGGATGTGGGTGGAGTGGGCAGCGGAGGTGCCATCACAAACTGCAGGCTATCAAGTGGGTTAGGCCTAGGAGGCCACAGTTTAACAGCACATACAGTCTAAGAGGCTCCTTTGCTGAAAAATCAGTGCCAACAAACATGGAAAAACAAAAAAGCCCAAGGAAATATTTATGCAAGCTTGGTTGGATGAGTAAATAAGAAAGGAATATCCAAGATTAAAGTGTTGCTGTACTCATGCATTGGTAATTTCATGTAAAGTCAAATGTCCCTCAAATATGACGCTGTGATTCTAAAAGAAGATTTTTCTATTCCATTGGCATTACATCTTGTTGACACTCTTTGAAGGAAGCTTTATGGAATAATTTCCCAACTCACTGCCTCTTTCCACTATGGAGTGTTCAAGCTGTTAATCTTGTCAACTTCATTCATCTCAGTCTTTCTCCTCTGCACCACTTTTATATTTCTACAATTCTGATGATCACACTTATCTCTCTTGTTCCTGGTACTGAACCATAACTCCTTAAGGGTTAAGATCATGTTTACTTATCAATACGCTTCAGGGACTACAGCAATGGTCTTCACAAACTCTGAGCAGATAATCGAGGCTTGCAGGTTGACTGAATTATTCACAGTCCAAAGCTTTACTTTGATAGTTCCATGCAAGCAAAGTTTTTCCTAGACTTCTGTTCTATTGAATTCCTTAGGTTTATCAACCAAAGAATCCTTTAGGTGATTAACCCTAATTCTTTAGGTAATTAATCACCCAAATATTTATTGAGCATCTAGTCTGTACCCATCTTGATATTGGGAAGGTCACAAAGTAGTATAAAACACAGTCCAAGTGCCCTAGGTACTTAAATGTTTTGGAGAGAAACAAGTTTTAACAGATTTGAATCAAAAAGGAGGATACTATAACAATATAATCAAGTGCAACATTATCAAATGCCACTAAAACTCAATGGTAGTGAATAGATCAGAGTTCATTGTAAAGTACACACCATAAAAGCACAAGGAGTTCAAACAGATTTCATACTCATGTCAGCACTCATCAGTTGGTAGTGGTTGCATACAGAATCATCTCAGGAAATCTTAGTTTAAATGTGAGCTAAGTCAGCATCAGATTGATTAGCAATGTCTGCCAGGGCAAGAAATGATGACTGGTAGCAGGCAAATTGAACGTTCTTGTAGACACGCTGCACTCAATGATCAAGAATGGTTTCATAGGCAAGAGCTCTTGGAATGCAACAACCAAAGGCAAATCTAATGCTATTTTTTTCACAGAATTAAAATTTCCAGTAACAAGCTGGCTTTTCCCAGAATACCAACATTTAGTTCACTAATGGAGCCCAGTCTCAGTGGAAGCCAAGTTAATGCCAGTGCTTGCTTTTTCCCCTTCCTAGACATGTTTGTCACATCAGATCTCCTCCTAGAGTGCTCATATGTCTAAATTCACTTTGTAAAAAGAGCCTGCCAAAAAAGGAAAAGAGAGGGGAAGCTAGTCTGAATTCAATGTCAGTAAAGAAATGCAGGCAGAGAAATGCCACCATTCAGCAGTGATATCCCAGTGCTGTTTGGATATCACTTGGTAATGGATTTTGTAGGAAATGACTCATATCATCCCCAGGCTTGGCAATCTCCAGGTTAGGGAGACCTTGGAGAGGTCAGGTAAGAATAGTGATGTGTGTAGAAGAAAGAACAATGAAACTGACATGCAGAAGAATTGGGCTCTAGTGTCAGATCTAGTACTTCCTCCACTGAAAGCCTGAGTAGCACTTGAGTCTCAGCTGCCTCATCTGAAATACAGAGCCAGCATTTTTTCCTTCTGTGGAAAATAAAGTATCTTTTGTTTAGGGATAGCATCCATTACTTCTCTTCCTTGGTAAGAATGCCTTGAATATATTTTGGGTCACCATCTTACCTCCTTTTTAAATGTGTAATTTGACTGAGACTGAACTTCACTTCTAGTACCTAAACCACCTATGAATGGCATAAGCCCATTTTTCTGGTAAATCTTAAAAGTTGGGTACAAACAGGTGTGCTGACAAATGTTTGACAACTGGCTCTGTAAATAATAAAAGCCTTATTTTCAGCAATTGCCAATTTCTGTGGCCTAAATATTCCCACTATGGCTGATGTTGAGCTACCAACATGACATCCTTGAACTTGAAGCCAGGAAGAAATCTACACAATCAGCTTAAGGGTCAAGCACACCACTGGCACAATCCAGTAGAAGTAAACTTCAGGCTGGATAAAAGAGGGCTTGGCTTGGTTCTATGAAGATGTGATGCTTGGAACTGGTACAGCTATTTGCTACAAAGAGAGGAACTTGTAGAACCAGAGCCACCCAAAAGTACGATGAATCTGAACCTGAGATTGGATCATTTCAGACTGAAGCCATTTCTACATACAAATTCACATGTTTGCCTGAGCTATTTTGAATCAGGTTTTATGTCACTTCCAACCAAATATAAACCAATCATACACTACATATATCATAAAATCATTATAAGAATAAAATGAGATAAGCTATACAAAGCTTTTAAAATGTAAGGTCTTCCTCTTCTGATTGGCATTTGCAAAGGATCATACTGTTCTCCCCAAGGAACCCCTAAGACAAAGTTCTCTAATAGGTCATAACTGTCCTGGAGTGAAGAGAGCACAGATTTTCTTTCTTGCTATTATATTGGCAGAGATGATAAGAGAGAGGAACTTCTCTTAGGAATATAACAGTCTAGGGGCTTTAAAACAAGAGTTGAATCTGTCAAAGAAGAGGGTTTTTATTTTTTATTTTGGATGCCGCACTGTAGACGTTTGCCTGGGGTCTTAGAGGGCCTATTTTATTACACTTAGAAATGCCAGAAGCAGCTAAAACTGAACCTTTCTATAATACTGCTGGCTATAGAAGCCCAAGTGACAGCAGGACAGTCACTTGCCAAGAAAGAGAAGGTTATGTTATAGCCAAGAGTCTGTGCCTCTCAGAAGAGACGATAAAAGACAGGGTATGAAGGAGGCATTCCTTCCTGGTCACACAAAAAGGTGCTAAGAAGTCAAATCTGGAATCTCAAACACTCTATTAGAGGAGTTCCACAGCCAGACACAAGAGAAAGTCTCTTACCAATAGCAAGTCTCTTACCAATAGCAAGACTCTTACCAATAGCAACAGGTTCCAATGGACCCTTGCTTTTCCTATAAAACGCAGGGATCAATGGTTCTCCAGTCACCTTCCATAGCCAAGGACCTTACAGTTTAAATATTGGGTTTATCTGATTGCTGAAAGAACATAAAAAGTAGTCAGGGGAGCTATAGGCTTTTCATGATAGAAAAGAAAAATGAGGGAACTGGCTTGAACACAGGACTCTTGACTTGATGGAGGCTACAACCCAGATGTCTTGACTTCAGATTTAGTATCTTTACCTCCTTCATAGTTCCTAATCAATTAGCCTTACATTGGGATCTTGTCATTCAGGTTTTTATTGTCTAAGTGCATGCAGTTACAAAGTTTCATAGGGAACCTCATAAACATCAAAATCTCAAAATATTCCAAAGTAATGTTCTAGCAACTTACAAGTTCAGTCTCCACTCCTTTGTCCTGTCTTGCTTAATACTAGCAACCATCCCCTCCTATCAGTTACGGACCATTTGGAGGAAGTCTTCGACTAAAATGCAAAATACAAAGTAAGCCCCATCCAAAGTTAATTCACAGGCTAGTATGAGATTCCACAAAGTTGATGAAAAGGATAGTAAAGGCCACTGGGAGGGAACACACACAAAACCACCAACAAATACAACAAATGAATGTGTTTCATTGTTTGAACACAACAACGAAAGAAGAAAAAAATCAACAATAAATGTCAGGAAAAGTGTTTTCATTAGTGATTTAAATATTAAAGAGTTAATAGAGGTCTTTGGAGAAACTGATGAAGTTCTCAAATATTTTCACTCCAAAAAATCACTTGTCTTTTATTATTTTAAATTGATACATAATTGTACACATTTATAGGGTACCATGGGATAATTTGAAACATATATACCACGTGTAATAATCAAGTCAGGGTAATTAACATGATTTTTTAAAATTTCAATAAAAATCAATGGTTAGGTAAGGGATGTCAAAAAATATGCCAGAATCTCATCCTTTGATTCATTCTTTGTTCATCCTCAGAGTTAACAAATCATTGTGTTTATAGTCTATAAATTGCTAAATATGAGGTAAAATAAATTATTTGTTTCGTTTTAATCAATATACAGACCCAATGAGAGCATTTTACTTTATTTACTCTTATAAAATTTTGGTGCTTGATTTTGAGTGGATTTAAACTCAAGTCTTTTTCTTCTCTCACTTATCCTTACATAACAGGGATCTCCTCTACATAGAAGGAAACTACTAACTGTTTATTGAATGGTTGGTTGGATGAACAGAAATGGCTTCTCTGCCTTCAAGCAGGACCATAGTTGGACAAGACTTGATCAACAAGCAATTGCAGCATGTTTCTTAAAGATGTTTCTGGAAAGGAATGGCTTAGCATCTATGAGCCTTTCAGTCAGAAGAAATTGGTAGCGTTCTATTAAATATCACTAGTAGGTCTCCTGTTCCACCTCAATCAAGGTATAAATACATGTGAAACCTTTACTTAGTGCCAAAAGCATTTACTTTGGCCTTACACTGTGAAAGAATTTAGTACCATAGCTTTCCTCTCAGGAGCTTATAGATTAATTAAGGGATTAGATGTAGAATAGTTGCAGTCTGATGTATAATCATATAAAACCAAAGCCTAGTGCATATAACACAGATGCTGAAAACCTAAAAGTACTGCAGAGAAGAGGAAAATAGAGCCATTCAATGGGTTAGCATCAGTGGGAAAATGATGAACGGAAAAGAGGGGGGGTATCCCAAAGTAGGAGAGAAGCAGCATCATAAACGGCAAAAGGAGCACCTGGATGCTGGGGGCTTAGGAGAGCCGCATTAAAGAACAGCAGGGAGTTAGATGAAGGTGAGAAAATTCCACTCCTGTTTGAAGCCCATCCTATGAGTGACATTTCAGCAGCTTCTTTCACTGACCCCTCAAGAGCCTATGCGTATATACATGGGTTTATGCGCCAGTACCTAGCACTAGTCCAAAACCACTTCTTTTCCGTTTAAGTTGGTGTCTCTTGTGAGCAAGAAACCTGTTCTACTTACATATGAAGGCTTACACTTATGGGTTTCCAAATCCTGTTTCTCCATACCCAAAGAGATTATCCATTTGAGGGCTGTATCAATTATCTGCTGCCACAATACTGCTGCATAATTAAAAATCATAAAGCCACTGTGGGGTACAATAATACACTTTTATTCTGCTAACAAGACCCCAGGGTTCAATTATTCAGGTTGGACTTGGCTGATCTTGGCTGGGCTGGCTCACACGTCTGGGGGTAGAGGGCTGCTGACCCATCTAGAAAGGTCTCAGCTGAGATGACTCTGCTCTATTCCACATGTCTCTCATCATCCATCAGGCTAGCCTGGGCATGTTCATGTGGCAACAGTAGAAGGTAAGTGTTAACAAGTCCAGTTGCACAGTGCCATTCAAGCCTGTGTGTGCTTCACGTTTGCTAACATTGGCACAGCAAGTCAATGGCAGAGGCCAGAGTCAGAGACACAGGGCATGACAAAGTTACATGGCAAATGGTAGGGATGAAGAAATGAGCCCCTTTATGTAATCGATCTGTGGTGAAGGTCATAACACCTTCTAATTAACAAGGCAGGAAAAGGACCAGCAGGTACAGTCATGTGATCCATTAGACACCCTTCCCTAAAGTTCTCTTCAAGCCTTGAACACCAATAAGAGGAGCAGGGGGAGTGCTTACATGATTTTTTTTAAGTGAGCTAGCTGAGCAGCCAGCATTTTCCCAAGGCTGCCCTGTTCTATTCAGAATAAAGACACAGGCAATAGGCCATGCTTGGATGCCTCGGACCATCTGCCAACAAAAACAGAAAAAAAAAAATTAATTATGAATGGTGTCTTCCCATGCTAATCATTTATTGTAAAGGATTTCTCCAGCTTGTTTATAATAGCTGTTGCCTAAGGGTGCATGCTGTATAAATTGTCTGATTACAGGATACAGAGCGCTTCTTAATAGGCCTCAGCTGATTAGGAGAAGGGAAAGAAATTAAAGAGGCCATTTCCCTTTAGGTATGCAAATACCTTCCAGAACAAAAGAGAAAGATATGATAGACCATGATGAAACACACCCTCTTTTCTTTTTACCTTAAATTATGTACCAGGCAAGGAGCAAGCTTCATTGCATGTGTCAGCTGAGATGTGAATGGTCTAGTAATTGAAACAATACCAATGCCAGAAATGCATGTTAGATGTCGAGCTAAACTAGCTCCCTGGGCAGCCCTGCAGCAAATAGTAGTGCAGTGCTTGGATCTCTCTGGATAAGGGGTCACTCCCAACCTTTGTGTAATTTGACTCTGGCTCATTGAGCTAAATTTGTTTGAATCAGCTTGGCCTTCTCATTTTTGAAGCCAAAATTTACATGTCAACATCTGGCAGGAAGGGCAGTTGGAAGGCAGACTGAATGTGTTTGAAAAACATAAAAGTGCACAGATAAGAGTCATTTCTTCTTCTCACTTCTCAGGCACACAGAGATTCACACATACATCTCACAGACATGTGCATGCACACACACACATATACATGCAGGAGCCTCCGTTCCCACAAAGATTTTTCCTCTTAAGATGTCCATTAGTGCTTTGAAGGGGTATATTCAACACGGTATTTTATTGTGACTTACTTTTTCAAGGAGCAGGGATTTTATTGGTCTCCCTGACCAGTTATAGAAAATACAGAGGTGCATAGAGATGTTGAGGGTAGTGCCAATATGAGGATTCTACTTATTTGGAAGTAAACATGCTGTGCCCCAGATGTCAGGCACTTCCAAGCATGAATTATAAATGGATGAAAGGAGATTAAACCCTTGCAGCCTACGTGGGTGAGTCTTCCCTACTTCAGAGGTTAGTAAATCTCATGTGCATCTTATCAGTGCTTTATTAGAGCTGAATTTATTTTCTATCACTGCATGGAAAATCACCCCAAAACTTAGTGACTTAAAACAACAACATTTATTATCTCGCAGTGCTCATGAATTAGAAGTCTGGGCACAATTTGGCTGGGTCCTTTGTGTCAAGTTCTCTCACAAGCTTGCAATCTAGGTACTGGCTGAGGTTTCAGTCTCATCTGAAAGCTTGACAGGGGCAGGATCTGCTTCCAAGCCCACTTACTTGATTGTTATTGGCAGGATTCCATTCCTTGTGGGCTGTTGATCGAAGGCCACCTCAGTTCCTTGCCAGGTGGCCCTCTCCTTTAGGGCAAGCACACCATAAGAGCCAGTGAGGGGATGCCAGCAAGATAGAAATGATAATCTTTTATAACCAAAGCTCAGGAGTGGTATCACATCACATCTGCTGTATTCTACTTAATGGAATTAAGTCACTAAATCCAGTCGCCACTCAATGGAAGGGAATTACCCAATGGCACCAACACCAGGAGATGGGGATTTCTGGGAGCCATGTTAGAAGGCTGTGTGCCACAAGATCCCTTTGGCATTATTTCCCAAAAAAAATCTTCTCTGGAGGACTGAAAGCTAACTAAGTACTATTTTTCAGAGTCCTTGAGTTCCAGAAGTAAAATTTGTAAACTAACCTTTCCTCCTTGCTTGTACATTTAGTTTATATTTAACAAAACTATGGAAGCAAAATTTGGGTATCTCTGACACTTCTGCAGAATTGAATGTCCATCTGGACAAATTAGTGACCCCATGAGTGTTTGACCTGCCTACTTGAATTCAATTGAATCTTACTGAACACCTGTGGTGTGCCAGGCACCTTCCTAAGTGGGAATACAATATTAATCCAGATACATGCAGTCTATGCCAAAAAGGAGTTTCAAGCTGGCATGGGCAAAGGATGCATGTCATAATGGACTGCTTATATAGATGATGGTAAAGTAAAGGTGGTATGGGATTATGTTAAAAAGAATGTGTTACTTAAAAAAATATGAATGATGGACATTGTAATTCAGATTCTTTACCATATTGTGGTCATATAGTCCTGTTCCTATCAGGTTTTTTTTTTTTTTTTTGCGGTGGGGGGAGGGTTGGAGTCTCACTCAGTCACCCAGGCTGGAGTAAAATGGCGTGATCTCAGCTCACTGCAACCCCCACTTCTCAGGTTCAAGCAATTCTCCTGAGTAGCTGTGATTACAGGTGCATGCCACCATGCCCAGCAAATTTTTGTATTTTTAGTGGAGATGGGGTTTCACCATGTTGGCAGGCTGGTGAACTCCTGACCTGAAATGATCCACCCGCCTTGGCCTCCGGAAGTACTGAGATTACAGGGGTGAGCCACTGTGCCCGGCCCCTGTCAGTTTTTTGCTCCCTTCTCTCACCAAGACCATGCACTCCCTCAAAAAAAAAGAAAGAGTCTTCTCTGAAAACTCTCACCATTCTCACCAGCTCCACCCCCAATACTGGCTCAGTCTGTGGCCTTTGCAACTGTGGTTCTCTCTGCCCACTCTATAAATGATTAATTTATTATCTCACTTGCTTGAAAGAAATCTTTTAACCCCTATCTGAACTAGTCACTTATTCCCAATCATTCACTTATTCTCTTATTTTTTATAGTCTCTATGAAAATATTAGTGAATTATTCACTTTTTTATTATTGTTACTTTCTTTTCTAGACAGTAAGCATCATTAGAAAGGAAGGAAATCTAGTCTGTTTTGTTCAGCATTATATTCAGTACCAAGAACAGTACACATAGTAGGTGCAGTCTTAACATTTGATAAATAATGAATAAATGAATGAATGGATCTCATATAATGGGGCTTGAGAAAATGCAGATCCAGAGTTCCAACAGGGTTGTTTATCCCCCAATGCCTCAGTTTCTCAGTATGTAAACTGAAAATGCATTGTTCCAAGATCTTTTGTAAAGGAAAAGTTAAGGATATTTAAGAAACATTTTAACTGTGGTGTGTAAAAGCAATATTTAACAATTATTTTTCACGTGTAGTTACTTAGGTCAAAAATTTTTAAGCCAAATCAAGTGCAGCAAAACTGTAATAAGTCTATTAGAGAATCGACAGGGAGACACTTTTTATCACATAATCACTTTGGGGTCAGCATGCCTCAATTCCAGTTATGATTTTAGCACGGACTATGAGACCAAAGGTCAATCACTTCCAAGCCTCTCTGTCCTTGAGCTGAAATAAATGATTTGAACTAACTAATGTAACAATGCCAACTACATTTTTCAAAGAAAAATAAAGTGATGGGGTCTGTATTTGTCCATTCTCATGCTACTAATAAAGTCATACCCAAGACTGGGTAATTTATAAATGAAAGAGGTTTAATTGACTCACAGTGTCACAGGGCTGGGGAGACTTCACAATCATG
The DNA here is from genome assembly GCF_028878055.3 of Symphalangus syndactylus. NCBI lineage: Eukaryota > Metazoa > Chordata > Mammalia > Primates > Hylobatidae > Symphalangus > Symphalangus syndactylus. The sequence goes on from NC_072433.2 coordinate 42,491,372, forward strand.
GTGGAAGGCAAAAGAAGGAGCAAAGTCATGTATTGCATGGTGGCAGAGAAGAGGGCATGTGCAGGGGAATTCCCCTTTATAAAACCTTCAGATCTTGTGAGACTTATTCCCTATCACAAGAACAGCATGGGAAAAACCCGCCCCCATGATTCAATTACCTTCCACTGGGTACCTCCCATAACACATGGAGATTATTACAATTCAAGGTGAGAGTTGAGTGGGGACACAGAGCCAAAAGACATAAGGGTCTAAATAAGATTCTTATAGGTCTCTTCTGACTGAATCTAAAAGGAAATCTATGAGAAGCTTTTGAATGCAACCTATGAGAATCCCCAATGCATTCAAATGGTCTATGGAGTCCATAGTATAGATTGGAACTGGGATTGCTCAGAGAACAGAAGATGGATAATCACCATACCTGACAGGCAGCTTCCAACTCTGAATTCAAAATGCAAAACCTCAACTGGTAAATAGATTGGTAGATATGCAATAAAGCAAGTATTGAAAAATGTTAATGTTAGAATCTAGGTGGTAGGTATATGGTTTATTTTACAATTATTTTCAACTTTGCTACATGTTTGGACATTTTCATTAAAAAATTAGAAAAAAATAAAGTTTAACATCAAAACTTAAGGGTTGAAATCCTTGCTATGCACATTTAGGTATGTTGGGCTATATAGGGGTTCTTTCTCAGGACTATACCATGTCATCCCATTTGCTAGATTGTCACTTTAGATGTTGGTTCATCTGAACCAACCAATGTCTAGAAACTTCTAAGATTGACAAATGGGTGAGAGATATTCCAGAAGAATGTCAAAATGTAGTGCAAAGATCAAAGGAAGCCCTAGCAACCACATACTTGCTCATTCAGGACCTTATATGACCCCATGAGAGAGGCAGGTGGGCAAAATATGACCATCTTATAGGCAAGAAGATGAAAGCCCCAGGAAATGAAGTGACTTCCCCCCAGGGTCACACAAGTACATGGAAGAGGTTTTGAACTGGGGTCATTGGACTCAAACTCTTGCATCTTTATTCTAATTACAATAGCTTAGATTTTAATGAGCTTTTAGTATGTTCCATGCTCTATTGTAAATGTTTTTCATGTTCTGACTCACAACTTTTTTCACAACTACATGAAGTAGGAACTTCTTTTATTATCCTCATTTTATAGAAGGAAATGGAGGCTCAGAGAGGTTAATTAGCTTTTCCAAGGCCACACAGCTAGGAGAGGCTAGAGCTAGGATTTAAACCTCATTATGATCCCAACGTATTTCAGTGCTACGAAAAGGTATCCATTGATTATTTTCAATAATCATTTAAATGTTAATAAAGCTGTTTTTAACAAAATGACCCTGCAAGGATTCCACGAGTTAGCTAAGCTAAGAATAAAGTCTAGACACAATATTTTTTGTTATAATATTTTAAACTTTGTGTTTAAAAAAACAAATTAGTAATATACTTTTCTTATGGGACAACTTTTATATTTCTTATGTGTTTTTTTGCTTTTAGTTATTTCAGAGTTAATGAACTTATAATAAAATGTATTTTATTGTTTTTTGAAGCCAAATAAAACCATTCTTTATTCTTGAATGGGCCCTTCATGCCAATTTAGAATAGGATAATGGCAATGTTTATTTATGCCTAATACATATGTGAATGTAAAGCATGCTTCTAGCCAACACCAACTTCCTGAACTAAGACTTGTACCTGCTTCTCTCTCTCTGTACACAGAGACCCAGAGACTCTCTCTAAGAGCCTCTTCTGGATTTGTTGCTGATAAGCTTGAGCGTATTTGCTATCTGACTTGCAAGTTGTGAGAAGTTCAAGTATGAGAAAGAGAGGGAGGCCTGACTGTATCAATCAGAGCCTGAAAGATGAAGGGACCTTGTGGTGAATGCTGTACCTGCCTTGCCTGGTCTTCTGGCCCCATATCATTTCCTGGCACATGTGCGGGACTTTCAACCATCAGCATCTGTCTTCCTTTATCTAAGAGCTTTCTTTGGGAGTGGCAGAGCCACTCTGCCTGTGTGTGCAACAGGACAAAAGAGTAGAGTTTGGAATCCATGCAGGAGTAGCCCTCAGCCAATGCCTGAATGTGGGTGCACGGGGAGATGAATCTCCAGTTACCCAGAGAGGCAGCCTGCTTAATATTGCCCTTCTTTTTGGCTTCTTTTCACTCCCTGCCTCACTTCCCATGATGGTAAATTTTCTGTGTCAGCTTGGCTGGGCTATGGTGCTCAGATATTTGGTCTAACATGCTGGATGTTTTTTTATGAGGGATGAGTAAGGGATGAGATTTACATGTAAATCTTGGACCTTGAGTAAAGCAGATTGTTCTCCAGAATATGGATGGGCCTCATTCAATCCACTGAAGGCCTGAATAGAACAAAAGGGTCACCTCCCCCAAGCAAGAGGGAATTGTCCAGTAGACTGACTTTGGACCTGACCCATAACAATGGCTCTTTTTTTTTTTTTTTTTTTTTTTTTACTTTTTTTTTTTTTTTTGAGACGGAGTCTCGCTCTGTCGCCCAGGCTGGAGTGCGGTGGCGCAATCTCGGCTCACTGCAAGCTCCGCCTCCCGGGTTCACGCCATTCTCCTCCTCAGCCTCTTGGAGTAGCTGGGACTACAGGCGCCCGCCACCACGCCCGGCTAATTTTTTTTGTATTTTTAGTAGAGACGGGGTTTCACAATGGCTCTTAACTGCCCGTGGACTCAAACTTCAACTCTTTCCTGAGTCTCATCAGGTTTTGGACTCACCAAGTCTCTAAAATCATGTGAACCAATTACCTGCACTTGAATCCTGGACTCAGGGTCCATTTCTGGGAAAACCTAAAGAAAGAATCCTGAGCATCTCATGGAGAAAAGATGTGTGATTCTGGGAAACTTCATGTAAAATCAAAAAGGTAATAATTGAGCACTTACAATGTGCTTGTCATGTATTGCCTTGCCTTATGTACAGTATATCAATTAATCCTCACTATGCAACAGGTACTATTGTTGCCCTTACTTTACAGATGAGAAAAGTAAAATTCAACGAGTTTAATATCTGATTAAACCTAAAAAGCTCTAAAGTTTACATCCTAAATTGCTTTTTGCTAGTGCTCAACATTTATTTTCTGGTCAACAGAACAGAAAATGACCATTCCTCACTTCATGAGCACACATTTCTCCTGAACACAAATGCTATGAAGGGATAGCCAGGCACAACTGAGCTAGAAGATTGAGTCCACACCAGGGTCAGCTTTTCCTACGATGTGCCAATATATCTGCTGCCGGGGGCAAAAATTCCTGTTTCTAAGAAAACTGTGCCTCTGAAGGGAAAAAAAAAAGGAAGGGAGAGACAAAAGATGGGGGCAGGCTGAATGTAAAAAAAAGAGCTTCAGGAGTCTTCTTGGAAAGCAAACAACTTTTGCAAAGCAACATTTTGATGAGTTAAGTGCAAATGAATCAGGAATAATGAGAAACACATGGGCTAAATTTTCCTTAAAATATACGAGTTTAAAAATTAAGAGGAAAAAGTGCTTGGGGAAAATGTGTTTTAAGTTTTAGCCAAACTGAAAACATTCACAAAATGGATCAAGATATTTGTTGAGCCCACAAAATGACTAGGTTGGTCCATCTTGGGCAGATAGAGTGATAAAGAGACGTATAAACAGTGGAGAGAGATATGCTGGGCCAGCCAGGACAGAGCTTTACGATAGAACTGTTCCAGGCTCCCCGAAAGCTGTAAATTGGGGATTTAGAGAGATATTGCTTTTCTTTCATTTATTTCTCCAAGTAACATGAAGTGCTGCACTCTGAATGTAATATTAATGAATAAATAATACAGTCATTTGAAAAGCTGTTTGTTGAGAACAAGAAGTATATTTAGGGTTTTTTTTAAGGGCTTCAAAATCTGTGTTAACAAGAGAGTCAAAAAACATGGAAGATGTGCTGGGAATCTGGGGGCTCCCACAACACACAAGCCGAAGAGACTCAACTTGCCTGCTTCTGGGTGGCAGAAATGACAGGTGTCAGCATGGAAGGAACGCAGAGCCCAAAACTCCCTGTTGCTAGCTAAAGCAGCAACCCAGCTAGAGTGTTCCCTGGGAGGCAGAGCAGGGCCTTCCATGAAGACCTGGACCAGAGGTGCTAATCCTCCTCCTAAGCGCCAGGATTCATGGCGCCTCCCCTCTCCATGTCAATGGGAAGCTGTGACATTATCAGTCAGTTTCACATTCACACTTTCAGAAACAATGACCAAAGTTCCACTTTTGTTTTGAATCAATATAATTTTTAGGTAAGTGGTAAGAAACAGGATTTGAGGAAATATTTACTTTTTTTTTTTTCTGAGATGGAGTCTCACTCTGTCGCCCAGGCTAGAGTGCAGTGGTACAATCTTGGCTCACTGCAAACTCCACCTCCCGGGTTCAAGCGATTCACCAGCCTCAGCCTCCCAAGTAGCTGGGATTACAGGTGTCCGCCACCATGCCTGGCTAATTTTTGTATTTTTAGTAGAGATGGGATTTCACCAGGTTGGCCAGGCTGGTCTGGAATTCCTGACCTCGTGATCTACTCACCTCAGCCTCCCAAAATGCTGGGATTACAGGCATGAGCCACTGCTCCCAGCCATATTTACTTGTTTTTAAAGAAACGACACTGGGTCAAGTGCCATGGCTCACACCTGTAATCTCAATACTTTGGGAGGCCGAGATGGGCAGTTCCCTTGAGCCCAGGAGTTTGAGACCAGCCTGGGCAACATAGCGAGACCCCATCTCTATAAAAAATACAAAACTTAGCTGGGCATGGTGGCATGCATCTGTAATCCGAGCTACTCAGGAGGCTGAGCAGGGAGGATCACTTGAGCCCAGGAAGATGAAAGTGAGCCATGATCACACCACTGCACTCCAGCTTGGGCAACAGAGTAAGCCCCCGTCTCAAAAAACAAAAACAAAACAAAACAAAAAAAACCCAAACAACAACAACAAAAAGAAGCAACACTGATGTCTGGTGCTTCCTTCAATAGCACCATTCAGAGAACTTGAGGAGGTCCAGAATTATCACTGGTGGTTCTGGGTCTAGAGGAGAAAATGAGGCAGATGCTATGGCCCAGCAGGAACAATGACACTCAGCCTTGAGAATTGTCTTTGTGTTTCTTGAAAATGAGTCTGGGATACCCACTACTCTTTTCCCAAAAAAAGGCTCATAATGACCACCTGGAGTTTCACCTCTTCCCGCTTTTGCTCTTCCAAACAGTGACCTGCTGGGAGACCAGATCCCTTCACGGCCATTGTTGACTCCACCCTATTTCTAGAAAGAGCCAACTGGAATCCAAACATCTGGACCTATGAATAGATACCACTTTGGAAGCATATATAGAATATTGGGTTTTCCAGGTGTAAAGATGGGCAAGGCCTGGGTTTGGGTAGACAGAACAAATGAAAAGCAAATTTCTGAAAAGAGATTCATTAGAGCAACATGAACACATATCACTGACTCTTCTGCTGGCTATTGTGCTTTACCAAAACTAAACAAACTTACTGTTGTGCATGTAGGGCCTTATGGAATTAGAAGAATATGGTCTTTGAGCTTTTGGCCCAACTTGGATCAGTGCTTTTTTTGGCCCAACTTGGACCAGCACTTTTTAACATCTCGATCTTCTTTAGAAAGTAAAATGCCTGATTGTCACTGAAATAAGAGCCCAAAGGGGGAGAAAATGACTCCACTCTCACATTCTCTCTGTCTTCAAGATAACCAAAGAAAATCAATGGAAACCTAAGGAAGTGGGGAAGAAAATGGAAGGAGAAACTCTTATGTGAAAAGGTAAAGAAAAATGGTCTTTTTGAGGCTTGTTTAGAAGGAAAAGAGCCTTGGTTTGAAAGGCAACCAGCTCATTCTGTCACTTACCAAGTGGGCAAGTTAACTTTGCTAAGCCTCGGTTTTCTCTTCTATAAATTGGGGGCTGATTTGCGGGGCATTGTAAAAATTAGAAGTGATACAGGTGCTGCTTCTGGCACATAGTAGATCATCAGTCATTGCAAGCCATTTGCTGTCATGCTCGCTGACTACCAGACAGAGCAGATGAAGTTGACATGCAGCTACACAGAAGAAACGTGTTTTGGTTCCCACCTGTCTGCCGATGAGGGGAACCTCTGAATGTTCTGAGAGTCTCTGCAGAGCAGCGTGGGCCTCCTGAACAGCAACAGTTCTGTGGAGGTGGGGTGACATTTCTGAAGTGTCTTGATTGACACCTTCAGCCATAAACATAAAGCAAAATAAAGTAACTTCCCTCTTATTAAGGAATACAGAGAACTCCCCTCCAGGTCGCCCACTTGAAATATGGAGAAGGTTGGGCTCTGAGGGAATGAAAGTTGTTCTCAAGATGCATTTTGGAAGTCACTCAAGAAAGCACCCTAGTCCTTCCTTGTGGGAGGAATGGCACTGCCACAACTCACCAGCAGGGCATTAGGAAAATTGCATTCCTTGAAAGATGTTAACACTTAATTAGCAGAAGTGGGTCTATGGTCAAGTTCATCTGAGAAGCACACAAACATCGTCTAAGCACTAAACAAGCCTTCAGTAGAAATCATCCTGGTATATTTTATATACTCTTTAGAGAACCAGGGAATCTGGGAGAGGGAGATATAGCTTGGAACTTTTCCCATGTTTAGTTGGCCACAGCTTCTTTTCTCCAGGCTTTCATGATCCAAAGGATACATCCTGGAGAGGGCTGGTGTCAGCAGTGCTGATCCATCGGCAAATTGTTTCTCCTTCACGGTTCTTGGATGGAAACTGTTTATTTATTTATCTTTCATTGTTGCTGGGTTTTGTATTTCCACCTCTGGTTCTCAAACTGGCTGCACATTTGAGTCATGTGAGCAACTTTTTAGGAAAAACGAAAACAATTTAAAATCTGGAGCCCCAGTTCAGACCTCTCTAAATAGCAGCCCACGAGTCTGCACTTTGAAAATCTTCCACCAGGAAGTTTGGGGCAGCCAACCTGGCACAGCTAACCAAAGCCTGACATGGGAGCCACTCCCTCTCCCCTGTATCACTGACAACATTTTCCATCTTCTTGTCATCGCAGACTTTACAGTTGTTGTCATGAGTCTAATCTGAAAATGAAACCGGCACGTGATGGCAACCAACCTAAAGGGAATTTTGAAGCCTGCAGAAAGAGGGATACTTTCTTTCCACTCCCCAAACTCAAGTAAGAACAATCATTGACTTTCCCTACAACCCATTAATTCTATATTTAGGAAACTAAAAGGAAAGGGGGGAGAAATCAACCACAACCTCACACACAATGGAAAAGATTGTAGAATCCCAGTGGCTATATTGACAAAATGTAGCATGCGTGGCCTTCATTGGGGTGTTACTGGTCTCATATATTAGATTTTTCTTTTCTAAAGTGGGTGAGTTAATTTGTCTTGGACCAGCATTCCTACAGACAGAATAGAGATCTGGTATCTTCATCACACTAGAGGTAGTACAATCTGGACATGCCAAGTCCCTTGTATGCCTGCAAGCAGTTTTAAAAGGTTTTGGTTAGCTCCACTTTTATTAGAATGAAAGCTTTTCACAAGTAAGAGGTTTTATGAGAGTTATTTTTAAAGTAATGTGTTTTTATTGGTTTCTGGTAAGATCAGTGAAATCACATGGCATTTTAAAAGAATTTTAAACCAAAAAAAGATGTTCAAACAACTTGCTTGAAACACAAAAGCCAGGAAAGTTAGAATAAGATATTTAAACACAAGGAGGTCAATACCAAGATAAAAACAGTTCTGAAGAAGCAGCAGAAGGAAGGAAAGAGTGCTCCAAGCCAGGACAAATAGAAACTCAGCTTAGCATCTAAACTGTCATTCATTTATTGAGGTAGAAATGCATCGCTTTAACTCTGTTGCCCCCCACAGATGTGAGGATCACAATTTGTTGTGTATAAAAATTAGGCTCATTAGATACGAGAACATATTCTCCGTTGCCTAGACCTCAATATAATAAACAATATGCAAAAATCCAACTGAGTGAAGGAAAATCAGCAGAATTTCAGATGCACAAATCACAGAAGATCCTAGCTGGAATTCCACCTTCTTCAGTTCCTCCTCCTCTTCTCCGTCTTCATCTTCTTAATCTTTACTGTCTTTTTTCTGATTATTAAGCTAATACATGCCCAGTCCAAAACACTCAGACATGTCTAATGCAGCCTGAGAAAAGCAATCTCATTCTTTAGGTGAAAAATAAAAACAGGTCAAGAGAAAAAAGGATGACTTATCCAAGGTCCACAGCAAGTCAACTGGCAATTTAGGAACAGAAATCAGGTATTTTAATAGTTCTCCAGCATAGTTAATAGTCACAATGTATATGTATTTGATGTATACACACATGTACATTTTTGCTCTTAAATTATTTTCTACACCTTGCTATGGTTTGAATGTTAATATTTTCCCCTAAATTCATATGTTGGAACCTAATATCCAATGTGATAGTGTTAAGAAGTGGGGCCTTTGGGGAGTGATTAAGTCATGAGAGCTGCACCCTCGTGGATCAGATTAGTGCCCTTAAAAAAGAGGCTCCAGGGAGCCACCTCGCCCCTTTCACAGCAACAAGGCATCACCTGAGGAGCAGGGAGCAAGTCCTCACCAGACACCAAACCTGCAGATGTCCTGATCTTGGACTTTCCAGCCTCCAGCACTGTGAGCAATACATTTCAGTTGTTTATCAGTTGCCCTGGTCTAAGGCATTTTGTTACAGGAGCCTGAATGGACCAAGATACCCTTACGATGTGCATGCATGAGCACACATGCTGGCATGCACACACACAATGTGAGTGTAAGCATCATGAAAGAAAGGCAAGGTTAATGTCTTTCTAATACAGCACTGTAGACCAAGTCTCCAGCACTTACTAGATGTGCAATAGACACATAGATGATTAAATGAATGGATCTCTTCATAATGCTTTTTTAAAATCAAACCATAGCTGTCTCATAACCCTTGATCCAATACAAGTGAGCAATCAAATAGATCTGTTAATGTGATATAATACCTGTAAAATCTCAGAACCCTTCTACCTAATTATAGAAAGCAGTTGAAGAGTGAATTCCCTCCTATCCTCTGCAAAGGATACATTGAAGCAACAGTTTTCTAGAAAGAAAACTATAATGAGCTCCTACACACCTGGGTACAAGTTCTGTCTGGGCCATTGCAGTTGTGCAGTCTTAGGACTTCTGCCCCTCCCAGAGGTGGCAGTGATATTACTCACCTATTCTCCTTGAGTTGGTACAAGGGTTAAGTGGAACAATAATTTGGAGAGAAACAAAACTCAGAAATGTTACAAACATACAGACTTTGTATTTCAGACAAGAAACTTTCTTAGAGTGCTTTTTTTTGTCTACGTTGGTACCATGTGGTGATGTTATATAGAAGATGTAAATGCCTTTTGTAAAGTGTGGACCCACCTCACTAGATAATGATTATTTTCATAGAGTGTGAACATTCTCCTTTTTGAAGTGCAATCTTCAAGACTATCTCTCCTTATCTGCTCTGAAAAAGGATTCCATCTGTTTCCTTCTGAAGAGCATCACTTAATCTTGAAATACCACCTGGCTCCCTCCAAATTTAATTTTAACTATGAGACACATCACTACTTAGAACTAAGAGATTTTCTCACCTTGGACACAAGTTGAGAAAGGAAAAACTTGAGTCTCTGGCTGCCATTGCTTTGGACATTCTTCAGTGGATAAAAGATTAAGTAGTGTTCAGTAAACTTGACCACCTACCATCGAGAGTACACTGCCTCTACCTTCTCCCATTCCTTTTTTTTTTTTTTTTTTTTTTTGGATATAGAGTCTCACTCTGTTGCTGTTGCCCAGGCTGGAGTGCAGTGGTGCAATCTCAGCTCACTGCAACCTCTGCCCCCTGGGTTTAATAATTCTGGTGTCTCGACCTCTCTAGTAGCTGGCATTACAGGCATGCACCATCACGCCTAGCTAATCTTTGTATTTTTAGCAGGAACAGGGTTTTGCCATGTGGGCTAGGCTGGTCTTGAACTCCTGACCTCAAGTGATGCACTGGATCTCAGCATCCCACAGTTCTGGGACTGTAGGCATGAGCCACTGTGCCCAGCCTCCCTTTTTTTGTGGGTCGGGGGGTGGGGGGAGGTAGAAGAAATTTCCACCATTTTCCCCTCTTACTGGGTTGGCTTATAGGTAGTTATTTATGGTGTTTATCAAATATGTTTGGCTCTCCACCTCTTCTGCACATCATAAGACTGTTTCCTGACCTCTTGTGTTTGAGTAAAGCCACATGACCTGCATGTAGGAATGATGTGTCACTTCCAATATAGAAAATTTAATTGCTAAGGAAAATATCATTAGAGACCTGTTTTCTCTGCTGTAGTACCCAGCAACACTTGACATGTCAGCCTACATGCCAGATTATAGAGACAGAGAACAAAGCCCCCACTGACTCAAAATGGACATGTATGAGACATTAATTTTTATGGTCCAAGCTGCTGAAACATTGGAGTTGTTACCGCAGCATAATCTAGCCTGTCAAGATTAAGAAAAATGGAGAAAATAGAGAATATTTGCATCAATTAGCTATTGCCTATACTTATAATAAACCACCCCAAAATCTAGTGATTTAAAACACCCACCATTTTATTTGCTCATGATTCTGTGGGTCAGCAATTTGGGTTGGGCTCAGCTGAGTGGTTCTTCTGCTTATTTCACTCAAGTCACTGCTATAGCTGCAGTCCACGGGTATATTGATTGGAAGCTGATGGCTTAGGAGTCTTCAGCTTGGATATTTCACCACAGTTCCATGTATTCTCAATCTCTGGTAGGCTTGCCCAAGCTTCTTCCCCTGAGCCTCCATACAGCAAGAGAGCAACAATAGAAGCTACAACACCTTTTGAGGCCTGTGATAAGAACTCCCACATTCTATGGATCAGAGCAAGTCTCTAGTTCAAACTCATGGGGGTGAAAAAATAGACTCTATCTCTTATGGAGGTGGCAGCAAAGTCACATTGCAAATATAGGGAGGGGAGGCTCTTGTGGTCATTTTTTGCAATCTACCACATCATCTCATGACTAGTATACCAGTCCAGAATGTTTACACATTGAAACAGCATCCTGTCTATTTTAGAGGGGAGGGGTATCATCAACAAGATTTTGCTTAAAAAAAATTAACTAAAGAGCCCAATATTCCACCACTTGCCCACAGAGGGTTGTCGTTACCCAGTTTCCATGACACTACATGGTCTTCTTGCAACCAGTAGGCACCCTACCTCCCAAGATGCCTGGGCCATTTTCTCTACAATCTTTTATACAATGTTTTAAGAAAACATACCTCTTTCGGGAATATGACTTGGAAAAATGAGATAAAAGCCATGGAGTTCCCAGTTTCACTGAAGTGGATTGAAAATTCCAACAATGGCTCCCACAACATAAGGCAACAATTGATATCTGGAGGCAGTGAAGACCAGGGAGTAATTTGAATATGAAGTGGGAAGGGGAGCTTCTTACAAAAGTGAACAACTTGATAAAAGCACTGATGAGTAATAATAGCAGTTACTCACTGAGTACTTAATATTACGATTCCTAATAGTAATAAATGCTAAATAAAGCATGTGCTCTCCTAAGAATGAGGTTAAATCTTAATTAAAATGTGAGGGACTTTGGATAAACAGTAGTCGGTTTATAGGAAGCCTACATTGGCTCCTTGCTTATATAATTTCAATAAATTAGCAATAAAAACCACTGAAAAAGGATAATTATCAGAGAGAAAAAATACTCAGTGTTAATGAGACAATGGCAGGAGGCAACCCCTCCACCCCACTCCTCCTTCTGATGCCCACCCACCATTTTATCTTTACCTGTAGCTCCCCCTGGTTAAACTTCCAGAATCGATGGGTTCATTCCTCTTGTCCCCCGAATCCTTGGGCCTGCCAGAGTCTCTGCCTTTTGGTGTTCAGAGAAGGCCTGGATGGATGGCCAGGGTGCAGGGTTCACAGGCCTGGCATCCCAGATCCTGCCTTCAGCTGTCACCTTAGACAAAGCAGTGGTTAGGAAGGTTGGAGTCAGGGAACACATGAGGACAGAAAATGCTCCCTCAGCCATATAACCCCCTAAAGACTACAGGATGACTGAAAGGTGGCTGCTCTTGCAATGGAATGTGAATGATCTTCCCCAGGGCAATTGGATGAATCCAGCTCCAAGAGGTTCCAAAATTTGAAAGGGCAGGCTCCGGGCTGGCTGTGAAAATTGTAGGAAAATTGTAATGTGGGCCCCTGAGATCACTCTCTGCAGGTCTGTTCCCCATGGCTTGCCAGTTCTTTTTGCTCTCACCCAATGTCCTGTTCTCTGGTGGCCATGTGATGACTCCTGAGGACAGGAAATGAGTCTACCTCTACAAGAAATCCATCCTTAGCTAGCGAAGGAGGCTGAAGGGCATCTCCCACCCTTCATTCATGCCCAAATGCGTATTTCACTGTTAGCCTGCCCAGGTTTAACCATTTCATTGTCTTTTATATAAAATTATAACAGGGTTCCGGTTGAGGCTGGATTTCTAAAATCTTGATACCTAAGAACAAAGGCTATAAAACCATTTTAAAACTAAAGACAGATTTTCAGTTCAAATTGGAAGAGGGACCACACACTTTTATCTTATTTTTTTCCCTCAATACTAACAGAATAGCGCTATGAACCCAAAGATTGCTGAGATAAGGAGGAAGGGATCCTTAAGTAGAGCAGAGAATCTGTATTGTTTCTGGAATGTTGAAAGTGTATGGGATACTACTAATGCATGAGTCAGAGAAGAGGAAACTGGAGTCCAGAGCACCCAGAGAAGGCCCCTGCAAAGGTGGAAGACATTCTTCCTCGCAGACCCCGGAGAGCTATAAGCCTTTTACCTGTAGGTAGGCAAAGCAGAAGCAGAAATGGGAGAATAAATAGGTAATAAATTAAAGTTCTCTCAGGCTCTTCTGTTTTATTCCCTACTCTTAGCACACTGAACAAATGACGGTTTATACCCAAGATCTGGACTAGGGCTCCTGATATGGCTGTCAATTGCCTCTTGCAACATAAAGGAGCGGATAACCTGCTAGTTGTCCAAGCCACCCCAAACTCTCACCACCATATGCCAAGGTTCAAATCACTTTATTTTACCATGAAGGGAATGAAGGGAAGGTGAGTTGGGAGGCAGAATTCTAAAACCAAAATGGAGAATGCCTGCTGTGTAAATCAGCCAAGTGCCTAACTGGCACACAAGAATGGGCAACTGAAGATCAAGAGCCAGGTGGAAAATCCATTGAGGATAACTTGCAGCCCCAAACTAACAAGTGAGCAAAAAAAATGATTCCAGAAAACAGGAAACAGGAGAAAAATATTTTAAAAATTAAGTAAGTACACTCAGATTTAAGGCAATATTACATTTAAGACAAAATATACTGAGGAAACAAATCAGAAGATAAGAAAAAGTACTTTGAAAATAAACATGTGATAATATTGTGAATATTTCTGCTTACCCACTCAGCATTCATTGCTCCTTCAATCATTCCCAAAAGAGCACCCATTTTGTTGAGGTATCCCCTCATCCTAGAAAGCGTATGTGACTCAATAGGCGACTTTCGGTTGTTACAAGGAGATGAGGGTTAAAAGGAATGAGGGTGTGGTAGGCTGAGTACTGGCCCCCCAAAGATGCCCAGGTCCTAATCTTCAAAGAATGAGAAATCCATCCTCCACTAGCGAAGGAGGCTGCAGGGCACCTCCCACTCTTCATTCATGCCCAAATGCTTATTTCACTGTTAGACTCAGCACCCGTTCACCCTATGAATATATTACCTTACATGGGGAAAGGGACTTTGCAGATGTGATTGAGTTAGGATCTTAAAATGAGGAGACCTGTCCTGGACTATCTGTTTGGACCCAATGTAATCACAAATCCATAGAGTAGCAAGGCAGGAGGGTCAGGGTAGTCACAGGAGGGGTAACAGTGGAAGCAAGAGATTGGAATGATGTAAGGAAGGAGTGACAATCCAAAGAATACAGGTGGCTTCTAGAGGCTGAAAAAGTCAAGAAAATGGATTCTTCCTCTGAAAACAGCAGAAGGGATATACCCCTGCCAACATCTTGATTTTAAATGTTGATCTTGCACATCAGTTGAGGTCAGGGATTTGAGACCAGGTTGGCCAACATGGAGAAACCCTGTCTCTACTAAAAATACAAAAATTAGCCAGGTGTGGTGGCACATGCCTGTAGTCCTAGCTACTCAGAAGGCAGAGGCACAAGAATCATCACTTGAACCCAGGAGGCAGAGGTTGCCATGAGTAGAGATTTTACCGCTGCTCTCCAGCCTGGGTGACAGGGAGAGACTCCATCTCAAAAATAATATAAAATAAAATAAAATAAAATAAAATAAAATAAATAAAATAAAATGTCTGATCTCCAGATCTATAAGAGAATAAATTTGTGTCACTGTAAGCCATTAACTTTGTGGCAAGTTGTTTTAGTGGCAATAATACAACCAATACAAGTGGTGTTATTGACATTTTGTGGACAGATACCAGGAACACTAAATGTCCTGAGATGCATGAGCAGTTGCTTACAGTCAAGAATTATCTTAACCAAAATGGCCATAGTTCCTAAATTAAGAAACATTGGAAGTTATTCAGAATATATTTCCCTCTTTCTCAATGCTTGGGTTGGGAATGAGCACGTGGCAAAGTTCAAGTCAAGGAGATGTAAAGAGAGCTTGGCTAGGTTTCTAAGATGTCTTTGGAGATCTTCTCTGGAAAGACATTAACAAAGAGGCATATACACCCAGTTCCTTCTAGCAGCTATTCTTCACTCTCCTAAATTCTATGAAGGTTGAGAGAGGTGAAGAAGCTGCAGAATAAATGTTTGAAGCTAGCAGAAAATGGTTTATGAAGTTTAAGGAAGGAAGAAAGAAGCCATCTTTATAACATAAAGGTGCAAGGTGAAGCAGTAAGTGCTGATGTAAAAGCTGCAGCAAATTATCCAGAAGGTCTAGCTAAGATCATTGATGAAGGTGGCTATACTAAACAACAGATTGTTAATGTAGATGAAACAGCCTTCTATTGGAAGAAGATGCCGCCTAGGACTTTCATAGCTAAAGAGAAGTCAATGTCTGGCTTCAAAGTTTCTAAAGACGGGCTGATTATCCTGTGAGGAACTAATGGAGCTGGTGACTTTAAGTTGAAGCCAATGCTCTTCTGCCATGCCAAAAATCTTAGGACCCTTAAGAATTGTGCTAATTCTGCTGTGCCTGCTCTTTAAGTGGAGTAAAGCCAAATGACAGTACAATTGTTTACACATGGTTTAGTGAATATTTTAAGCCCACTGTTAAGACCTACTGCTCAGAACATAAAGATTCCTTTCAACATATTATGACTCACTGACAATGCACCTGGTCACCTAAGAGCTCTGATTAGGACATACAAAGAGATTAAGGTTGTTTTCATGCCTGCTAACACAACATGTACTCTGCAGCCCATAGATCAATGAGTACTTTTGACTTTCAAGCCTTATTATTTAATAAATACGTTTCAAAAAGCTGTAGCTGCTGCAAATTTTAATTCCTCTGATGGATCTGAGCAAAGTAATTAAAAACCCTCTGCAAAAGGATTCACCATTCTAGATATCATTAAGGACATTCATGACTCATGAATACCAACATTAACAGCAGTTTAGAAGAGTTTTATTCCAATGCTTGTGGATGAGAATTAGGGGTTAAAGACTTCAGTGGAGGAAGTAATTGCAGATGCCATGGAAATATTAAGGAAATTAGAATTAGGTGAGTGGGGTGGCTCACGCCTGTAATCCCAGCACTTTGGGAGGCCGAGGCAGGCAGATCACCTGAAGTCAGGAGTTCAAGACCAGCCTGCCCAACACGGCGAAACCTCATCTCTACTAAAAATACAAAAAATTAGCTGGGCGTGGTGGCAGGTGCCTGTGGTCCCAGCTACTCGGAAGGCTGAGGCAGGAGAATGGCTTGAACCTGGGAGGCAGAGGTTGCGGTGAGTCAAGATCGTGCCATTGCACTCCAGCCTGGGCCACAGAGTGAGACTCTGCCTCAAAAAAAAAAAAAAGAAAAAGGAAAACTAGAATTAGAAATAGAACCCAAAAATGTGTGACTGAATAACTGCAATCTCATGATCAAACTTGAATGAACGAGAACTTATTTCTTATGTATGAATGAAGAAAGTGGCTTCTTGAGATGGGATCTACTCCTGGTGATGATGCCACAAACATTGTTGAAATGACAACAAAGGATTTAGAATATTATAATACATAAACTTAGTTAATAAAGCAGTGGCAGGGTCTGAGAGATTAACTCTAATTTTGAAAGAAGTACTACTATGGGTAAAATACTATCAAATAGCATTGCATGCTACAGGGAAATCTTTCATGAAAGGAAAAGTCCACTTATGTGGCAAACTTCACTGTTGTCTTATTTTTAAAAATTGCCACAGTCACCCCAGTCTTTAGCAACCACCACCCTGATCTGTAGGCAGTCATCTGACTGACAACATTGAGGCAAGATCATTCACCAGCAAAAAATTACAACTCACTAAAGGCTCAGAAGAGTGTTAGCATTGTTTAGCAATAACATTTTTAATTAAGATATGTACATTTTAACAATAATACTATTGTTTACTTAATACACTACAATACAGTATAAACATTACTTTTCTATGCACTGGGAAAACAAAAATTTTTTTACTCACTTTATTGTGATATTTGCTTTATTATAAGAGTCTGGAACTGAACCTTCAATGTCTCTAAGATATGCCCATATGTAAATGATATCTCAATAAAGCTGTTAAAAAATAAAAACTATAGCTGAAAATATTTTACATATGAAAGTTCATATTGAACAGAAACACCAAATACTGTGCAGGATTGGAAAAAATCCCCACATTTCAAAATATTCTTATAAAAACTTACAGACAGTAAGAACAGGTTATCTACAAAGACAAAGCTTCATCTGACTTGTTACAAATAATACAGAATACAGGAAGAAAATGGATGGATCTGAACATTATTTTTAAAATGTTTGAGTCTAGACTTTTATACCCAGTTCAACTATATAAATAATGAGAGGATGGGGTAAAGATATTTTTCAGACATGTAAAGACTCAAGGTTTTTTCCTGCATATCTCTCCCCCAATTTTTTTTTAACAATATACTACAGCAAATGAAAAAAGAACAATAAAAGACACAGGATTCTATCAATAGAGGATCACCATATGTAGTAGAGAGAATAATGCCCCCCATCAAAGATAACCACAAAATGATCTCTTAATCTATGAATATGTTACCTTACTATGGTCAAATAACAGGATAAACCCTGTGGTAACAAATGTATTTACATAATCATAATATTTTCACTGCAGTTTATCAGGTTTTAACTTATAGGAAAACATTGATTATTGATTATACTTACAGAACATAAAGTGTTATAAACCTCAAAAATGCGAAAATAATCCTATGACTAACAGGAATTAAAGAAAGTTGGAGGGCTATGTAGAATTGCTAATATCCTTAATCTTGCAATGTCAAGAGGGATGATACAATGTAATGTTAATAAATTTGAAAATAGAAATACATTATTTTACAGATATAAAGTCCCCCAACAGAAAAACTTGAAATAATATACCTAACAAGATTGGAAGGAGGACATGGGGAGAATTAGTTCAGACCCTCATCTTTCTTATTAGGAAGCTGACAAACACTGTTCAGAATTTGTAGACCAAGAAGTAGAGTTGTGTGCATTGCATGTGGACATTTGAAATCAACTTGGAGAAACTAAAAATAGAAACAATCAAACATGGTTCCTCTGTGGAGTAGATGGAGTATAAAAAGTAGGGAAAAGGGATGCTTTTCTTTTTCACTTTACCCCCATGTTTCCCCCCCAGATCCACCTTTGGAGAAGAAAACTGTTGTCCCAGCTGTTGGGCCACTGCCTACCATACTAAATAGTCCTCAGCTATCAGCCTTCTTCAGATAGTGCCTCAGCTAAAGAAAGCTGCCTTGCCCAAGTCCATTCCTTCTAGAGGTAGTCTACATAAGATATTTAGTCTAGAGCAGTGATGTAAAGTCCTGGTTTCCTCACTCAACTAAGGACCATTCTGAAGAGCCAGCCCAGCTTCAGAGGTCCCCATGGAATCACTGCATTACTGTGACAGCATCACAGCCCTGCCACTCCCTCAGCCCCAATTCTGCTTCCTCATTTTCCCTCACAGGTGTTGATCTCAAGAGTCTTCCTTTATAAACTTCCCACTTGATAATCTCTGTCTCAGAGTCTGCTTCCTAAAGAACCCAATTTGGGATAGACCTGTTTTACACTAACTTTTTAAAAAAACCATTCCTAAATTAATTTTATAAATGTAAGCACGGAGCTATGTGCATGCTTTTATTGATTTGTTTTCTTCTAGAAATAAAGGATCATTTAAAATCTGAGGAAACATAAACTTTATTTTGAGAAAAATGCTCTAAGAGGCTGTCTGCTTATGCAGAGTTGCACCAACTTTCCCCATCTATGATGCAGAGGTTGAAGGCACTGGTGAGCTAAGCTGCTTTGCATCGTAATAGAAAAGATTGTATTCTTGAAGCATAGGTGGCCTTGCATTCTCTCAGAGTATCTTAGTGGAGTATCTTTCAACTGCAGGGCTTGTTGATGAGGGTATTTTGGTTTGTTTTATTTTTAATTGACCCAAAATTGTACATATTTATGGGATACAAAGTGATATTCTAAACTCAATTTGGAAGGCCACACCCAATGTCTTTTCTTAAAAGAATAAGAGTGCGTTGCTATTCTGTCCAAATAGATGAACACATTCATATTGTCAGAAGCATCTCATGCCATGGGAAACTATGAGGCCTTGGTAATAACTTCCAGTGATTTCCCACGACATGAAAATCCAATTCAAACTCTTAATCAAGTCTTCCCAGGCCCTAGGAGATCCTGCCTCCATCTATGTTTCTGCTTCATCTTATATCACCTCTCCCTCTATTCATGACTCTAGAGCCACACTGCCTCATTGCATCCTTGAAATCCACCAGGCTGATTTCTGCCTCAGAACATTTGCATAAGCCATTGTCTTTGCTTAAAATGCCTGAAATATTCTTCTCCTGAATCTTTGTTTAGCTGACTCTATCTTGTCAATTCAGGTGTCTGCTATAATGCTCCCTTGGCAAAGAGACCTTCCCTGACTATTCAATAGAAAGTAATGCCCTCTTCCTTCTCTATGGTATCACTCAGCTTTCATTTCTCCAGAGCACTTAGCACCAACTGAGGTTATCTTGTGTTTCTTTACTTGTTTAGTCTCTTCTCTCCTTGCTTCCCAGAAGGGAACCTTAGAGCAGGAACTTCCTTTGACATGGCCTTGCTGTTTTTGCAGAACCTTCAGCAATGCTGGGCCTTACCTGTTGCTCAATAAATATTTATTGAATCATCAAATATAAAACTATATGAATTTAGTAGGTTTAGAAATCTCACCCCAAATAAGGAGGAAAGCTTTGTATTTTTAAAGAAATTAGAAGATGGGTTCATAATTCTGAAATACCCTAAGTGTTGTCAACTTAACTAAGAGGTGCTTGTGACACAAAATGCCCTGGAAACACTGATGAAAGCTATTGTCCTTCTCCTCAGGAAAAAAAAATGTAGGTATATTTTCTTGTATATCCACAAAGTATGATGTGTGCAATTTCAAGATTTCTTCCCCCAGGTTGAGAAGCCCTACTCTAAAGACTATGTGAAAACCATTTGTAAATGGCACCAAATTAGCAGGCAAATGAGTGTTGCAGGAGTAACTGCATGTAATTTTCCCCCTGTATGGTCTACACCCATTTAAACAGCTCTGACTGAATGGGAGCCACCTCATGGAGCAAGCAAAACAGGGTCAGGCTAGCAGGAGGCCTTAAGAGGTCATCTTCTCTAACCTCTTGCTGGGCATGACTGCTCATCCAAACATCTCCCACAGGCTCGATGATCTTATCAATGGCCTCTTGGCCTCAGATAACCTCTCTAAAGAGATAGTAGCCCCATCTAATATAATTTATCTTTAAACACATCAGTCTCCTGCATTTGACTATAAATTCACTGAAGACAGTTTTACCTAAGAGTCTCTAGTGCTGAGTTAGCACAAAACTTCAATGTTTGCAAAGCAGATACTAAGTACCAGGCATTGGGCTCAGAACCTTACACTAATAAACTGTTTTAAATTTTAAAAATGTAATACTTTTCACAATCCTAAGAGATATAATCTATCATTTATTTGCCCATGTGTTTATTATTTTACTTTCTTTACTGGAATGTAGGTTTCTTTGGAATCGTCAGTTACAAGTGAATCCAGTAAATACAGCTGAATAAGTGAGTGAATGAATGAATGAATGATGACTCCATGCAGAAGAGAACAAAAAGATAAGAAAGCTCTTTCACTCTTAAGGCAAACAAATAGTGAGCAAAGAAAAACTATAAATAAACAGGTAAATATTTTATTTCCAATCGTGTTAAATGCTCTAAAGAAAGATTTCTTTCCTCTAAACTAAAGCTTGTCAATGAGCTTGAGAGTGGCTTGTGGCAGGGGGATGCTGTATTAGATAAGCAGTCCGGCAGCTCTCTCTGAGGAAGGGACATTGAAGCCTAGATCTAGTGGTGAGAAAGATATAGCAATAAGAAGATTCCAGAGAAGAAGCTTCCAGATGGAGAGAACAGCAGGTGCAAAGGCCTTGAAGTGGGTGCTTGGCATGGCCAAGGAGCAGAAAGAAGACCATTGTGCCTAGAGCTAACAGGTTCCACTGAGAGCTCTGATGAGAAGTTTGGGGACACTGGCAGGGGCTGTATCATGTAGTATAAGAACGTTGGGTTTTATTCTGATTGCTATTAAAAGTCACAGAATAGCTTTAAATAGGGGGTTGACCTAACATTTTAAAAGATCACTCTGGCTTCTGCCTGGAGAATGAACTGTAGGGGACAGAGAGCCCCAGGGCATGAACAAAGGGATTCAGACTGGCTGGAAGGCTGGTAGAAGGATGGCTCCCATGAGCCAGGGGACCTAAGGCCTAATCTCAGCCTTGTCCTGACCACTTGCAGGACAGGTGTCGCTCTACTACCTGGGCCTCCATTTTCCCACTTATAAAATAAAAGGGCTCATGAGGCTATCTATTGCTGCTTTTTCTTTTCTTTTCCTTTCCTTTCCTTTCTTTTCCTTTCTTTTCCTTTCCTTTCCTTTCCTTTCCTTTCCTTTCCTTTCCTTTCCTTTCCTTTCCTTTCCTTTCCTTTCCTTTCCTTTCCTTTCCTTTCTTTCTCTCTCTCTCTCTCTCTCTTTCCTTCCTTCCTTCCTTCCTTCCTTCTTTCCTTCTTTCCTTCCTTCCTTCTTTCTTCTTTATGGAGTCTTGCTCTGTCACCCAGGCTGGGATGCAGTGGCGCAATCTCAGCTCACTGCAACCTCCACCTCCTGGGTTCAAGCTATTCTCCTGCCTCAGCCTCCTGAATAGCTGGGACTACAGGTGTATACCACCACGCCCAGATATTATTTTTTTTTTTTTTGTATTTTTAATAGAGATGTGGTTTCACCATGTTGGCCAGGATTGTCTCAATCTCCTGACCTCGTGATCTGCCTGCCTTGGCCCCCAAAGTGCTGGGATTACAGGTGTGAACCACTGCACCTGGCCTATTGCTGCTATTTCAACCATGACATTATTAAACTTCTGAATCTTAGTCTTGTTTTTGTCATTTGGATTCAGAGACAAATCTAAAGACAGCAGATCTGCCCTCTGCCTGCCTGAACCTTCCGGAGACAGCCCAGCTAACACACAGGTAACAAAGCTCAGGCCAGCGATATGAGGCTCTGTGGCAGGGGCTGGCTGACAGAAGCCAAGCACATGCTTCCTACGTGCTTCATGAGAGGGGACAACCCCTGTTCAATTCTGCTCCTTAGGCAAAGCCAAAAACAGACCACACCCTGCTTTTAAAACAGCGACTCATCAGGAACACTCTGATGGGGCTTTGTTTCTTGTTGCTCTTTGGTCCCCAAAAGGCACACATGGCCACCCCTCGGGGCTCATCCCAGTGTCTCCTCTTGGAAGGAAGATGTGCTCCTAGAAGGCCAGTATCCAAATGCAGCAACGCTTTGGTTTGACTAAGAGAAAAGGGGTTTGACCTGGTTGGATATTGCATCTGGCTCTTTCCCTCCCTCCCACCTCCCTGCCTTTCCTTTTATCTCCCAAAGTGGTCCTCTCCGGGCTGATGGGAGAGGGCGTGCGCTGTGCTGGGGGTCACATCGCCTCCCCTCCCGACTTCCTCAGCCCCCGCGTCCCTCGCACACTTGCTTGTGCAGCTGCTGTGTGTAAATTCCTCACATACATCTCCGACTGGCCAGTTTATTTTTACAAACAATAAATAGGACGACATTCCTATGGTGTCTCTCTCTGGACAGCCTAGTTTACAGAGCTGAAGAGACAGTGATGGAAGATTGGTGGGGTTTATACAGATGGTGGTCCGCATGTCGTAAATCTCATAAACACGGAGTGAGGCTTTTTTTTTTTTTTCTAAGAAACACAAACAACAACAACTCACTCCCCCACCCCCTTTTCTCTTTTTCCCCCAAGATCACAAGACATTATCAAGGCCTGCAAATCATGACCAGATGATATTAAGTTGCTTCAATAACACTCTGGATCCCTTCCGGTGTGCTATTTTTCTTCATTAGAAACGATAGCCCAAGTGCACCAAGTCCTCTTTCCCTATCCTCAAAATTTATAGATCACAGCCTCTAAACTAATTGTTACTTGCACACTAGGCCGCAAGCTGTTTGTGCATGGAGCAATTACCTCCAAGGCCTTGATGAAAGGCACAGGGGAGGCAGGAGGGTGAGGAAAATGAAACACTCAGGCAGGGTGGCCAGGTTGACCTGACATTGTGGATAAAAGTGAGTGAGAAGTTCCCTTATCCATCACCGACCCTTGTTCAAAGCTTGAGATGTGTCATGTACCTGGTGCAAGCTGCTGACTTCATGACATTATGAACCAAACCCCTTCCAGACCAACATCTCCCTAGGAAAGAGAAGCATATGTCCTGATTCTCTGTCTTAACCTCCCAGATTATAGCACTTCCTATAGCTCAGAAAGTCATTGACTTCCCTGTGAATAAGCAAAGCAAGAGATTGGGTTCCCTGTGGCTACGCTGTCCAGGTGGTTCTCAGGATCTGGGTAGCAAACCTAGGTGTGCACTCACTGGATGACTGCCAGGTGCTGTCCCTGTGACAGCATCATCCCACCTCAAGCTGGGTTCTCCTCCCCTAGGCAGAGCAAAATCTGAAGGCCTGGGGTCAGAATTAGAGATGCTGTCTTACTGCTGCCTTTTGTAGACAGAGAAACAGAGGCTCACAGGCAGGCCAACATCACATGGCAAGCTAGTGCCAGAGACAGGTCCCTTGACTCCATACTCAGGTCTGTTACCGTCTGGCAACGTTGATGCCCTGGGAAATCATGCCATTTGCAGGTAGAGTTCTCATTCAAATGCCATGTGAGAAATAGCCCCAGCTGATCCCACCAAGGATGATTACCAAAGAGTCACAGCACATCACCAGTCATAGTCCAGCAGAAAGTTAGTTTTTATTTAGTGGGGTTCACAAAGTGATGTTCTTTCCTGGGTACCTAAGGAGGAGAAATGCGTTATTTTGGCACACAATCAGGCTTGGTCAATCAAGTCTTCGAGATCAGCCCATAATATGAGGACGTTGTTAGTGTGCCATCTGTAACCCCACAGCACCCACCATTCTTGTGTCCTGCCAGAACCTGGACTGTGTATGAGAGATGCTCAGCCCTCATGAAGCTGAACAGAAATGCCAATGAGTGAACACTCTGGGAGCAGCACTCTACCAAAGAAGGTAAGGAGCGGTGAATAAATACCCCGGCTTCCTCCTCCCTCAAAAGGAACAACTCCAAGGCATGGACTCTGGGTCTCCCAGGGTTCCCCAATGGGATTGAACCCTGACATGCACAGGCGTATGCTGCTCCTTAGCACAAGCTATAGTGGATGTCTTCCCTGCCCCACTTTATCTCCCCACTGCCTTGCCAGCAATTCCGGAGATCACTGTCTAAATAAATTGCTCACTTGCAAATCCTTGTCTCGGAGTCCACTTCTGGGGAAACCAAACCCAAGATACTTCCCAGTGTCTTCTCTCTTTGTGAAGAACATTGAGGTCTATTGAATGGCTCCCTTTAAAAAAAGTGTTTTCTTTTTTTTTTTTTTTTAGACAGAGTCTTGCTCTGTTGCCAGGCTAGAGTGCAGTGGCGTGATCTCGGCTCACTGCAACCTCCGCCTCCCAGGTTCAGGCCATTCCCCTGCCCCAGCCTCCCTAGTAGCTGGGACCACAGGCACCCGCCACCATGCCTGGCTAATTTTTTGTATTTTAGTAGACATGAGGTTTCACCATGTTGGCCAGGATGGTCTCGATCTCCTGACCTCATGATCCGCCCACCTGGGCCTCCCATAGTGCTGGGATTACAGGCATGAGCCACTGTCCCCAGCCTAAAATGTATTTTGTTTACCAGAATTTTTAATTAAGGATATTTTAAATAAAGATAAAAAAATAAATGTTCTTGTTCTATTAAAAATCAGAAAATCTGGCATCCACGCATGGCAGTCCTGAGCAGGAGCCGGAAGCGGCCGCCACTTTTAGAGAAGCCTGTTCTCTCCACTTCCTTACGGTCCCCACCAGGTCCAGCTTTGTTCTTTCAGGTCAGTTTCCTGGTCCCTATAGACAATTGATTTTTTGAACTGAAGATTTCTATTTCATCTTAGCTGTTTTCTAAAGAGCTGTAGACAACAGATCAAGCATGTTTCTTGCATTCCGTTTAATTTCTTCCTGAAATCTAATAGAGGAACTCCCCAAGATTTGGATAACTATGCTTCTTTTTATGCTTTTTAATTTCAGATTTTTATGATAGTTGCTCTCTATCTTTACAGCAGAAGAGATTTCCCTGATCTGCAGTTGTCTGCATAAGCTCCCTGCACTTTATTCACGTTCAACGGGAAACCATGCCAATGAGATTCCTTGTTGCCTTCAGTTCATGGTGGGCTCCTGCGTAGCCCACTTGAATTGTTTTGATTTTTCCCTTGAGAAGATCAACTCTCAAAAATAATTCCCATCCTCCTCCTTCCCCATACCCTACCACTATTACTATTCATGAGTTATTTTTCTTCTTGTGTGGAGGAGTCCTTCGTACCCCTCAAAGACTTCTCAAATTGCATTAATTCACTTTTCTCTCCTATCAAAGTACTACGTGATACCATTGTCAGCCTCATAATATAACCGACTATAATAAAATAAATCTAAATATGTGTTTAAAAGAGCATGTGTGACCTACTGTGGTAGTGAGGTATAACATTTGAATACTGTCACCTTAGAAAATTAGAGGTTTACCGGAAAAATGCCATCACTTCTGTTCCATGGAATTGAACTTTTGCCAGTATCCTTTTGCTATGGCTGCGAAAGGGTCAATGTGTAGGATAAGGGAGAAATTCATTCCATCATCCAGGTAATCTGCCTACATATCTCTAAAAGCCAGACATTAGAAAACTACTTTTTTTTTGCTTCATCTCTGCTGATTTTTCACCAACTGAAGAAGGGCAGACCACCGAATGTGAGTGACTCTGAGAAGTTTGTGTTCTTAAGAGAACTGAGTCATTGGCCCCCATGGCTTCCTTGTTCCTCCTCTGGGTTTGGCCTTGTGTGAACAGGTGGCAACGAGGTCTTAAAATTACCAATGAACACACTTCTGTCCCAAATCTGCTTTGCAGCAGGAGCTCCGAGCTTGGAATCCACAGCAGCCTGGCCACTCCAGCCAACAAGAGGAAGCAATGCAGCAAAACACAGGGGCAGAGAGTGGAGGTACTCTTAGGATATTTTCCAGGTAAACATCCTATAAATAGGGAGAGTCAAGATGCCACAGCAGGCAGTCCCAGCATGGATTATAAAGCATAGATGTGGCATGGAGACCCAGTGGAGGGACCAGCACAGCCTAAGGAGAAATCTCAGAACATCAGAACTAGAGCTGTGAATGGAACTCAGGTATGGGGCTTTCTCGTGGGGGCAAAGAAGGAGACCATGTCAACATGCCAGGGAGTCTCACCCCAAGCAAGCTTCTGCCGCTCCTCTACTTAACCCCCTCAAAGGCTCCCTGTGCTCTCAAGATAAAGTCTAAACCCCCAAACAGAGCTTTTCAAGACCACTGGTCTGATTGGCCTCACAGAACTTCATTTGTTCCTCATTGTCTGTCCACAGGCTCTCTGACTGCTGGGCTGGGCCTTGAGTAAGCTGGTAGGGGGATTGGAGATCAACCAGACCTGTTGCCTGCCCTCAGGAAGCTCACTGTTCAGTAGGGAGACAGACAGGGGACAAATAGTTTACAGAGCTACCTCGTAAGTGTTGTGAGAATTCAGAGATGACAAAAAGAAAGGGGTGATCAGCTCATTTGGGGATGGGAAGGAAGGCCTTCAAATCAAAGACCTTCAAGACTGAGGAGCAGATCATTGAGGGCAGGAGGAGGGGAAGGAAAACAGTCCAGCAGAGAGAATGACTTGAGCACAGATGGAGAGGCTCAATGCTGCTTGGGACATGAGGACTTCAGTGAGACAGGAGGTCACAAGCAATGTCTTGGGGACTAGAGGGACATGTTGGTTCCTGGGCCAAAATTCAAGTTTCCATGCTGAGTTATGAGGACCACCTGGAGGTCACCTGTGCTTGGAGGCTTCCTGAGTGTGTCAGTACTGTGTAGACTATGTGTGACACATCCTCCCCCAAGAGACATGAATGATTGGCTCACGTTGCCGGAAAGTCAAGTAGGTATCATGGCTCCAGGGCCCTTTTTCCACCTCTGGGCTCCTCTTTCCAGCTTGTTGCCTTTGTTTTTCAGCCAAGTTTTCCCCAAGTAATGACAAAGATGGCCATGGGGATCTTATAGAGATCTAGATAGAGTTTCCCTTCCCTATTAGTTTCCATGAAATCTCAAGGGAAATAGCCTCATTGGCCCCAGCTGTGCCACATCCTCATTTCTGGACCAATTGCTGTGGCCAAGGAGTTGTAGCATTTTCATAAGCCAGACCCAGGTCATGGCTAATTCCTATAGCCCTGGGTAGGGTCAGTTTCCCCTGCTCCCATGATGATTGTGAATAGAGTGTTGGCACCCCAGGAGAAATGAGTGTGTTTTTTTCCAAAATGGACAGTGAATGCAGGGCAGGTAAAAGCCAGTGCTATTTCCCATACAACTCTGAACTGAGCCCCTTACCCACCAGATGTGCAGCTTATGCAGAGAACAACATCCCTCTTGCCAAGATGATAGCTGCCTTGACTTTGATGTTCCTCAGTTTCCACACTTAACGTCAGCTCTTCTGCCAGGGCTGCATACTTGTTTGTTTTGTCTGGACAGATTTTTGTGATGCTTCTGCTGCAGGAAACAGCTACATCAATAAGGTCCACTGTTTTGTTAGCTTTATCAAGGAGCAGGAGCAGAATGTCTGCTCTGGTGAGCTGCTTTTGTGTCTCCAGCTATCTCAGAATAGCTATTTTCCAACATATTCTTTTTCTCTATGCTATTTTCTTTACCCAAGCCCACTTTCAAACAATTAATTGGTGAGATTTGTGGCAACATTCTTGTACCTATTAGAATTTCATCCTGCAATCCAAGGTGGTTTACAACT
The DNA here is from genome assembly GCF_028878055.3 of Symphalangus syndactylus. Taxonomy (NCBI): domain Eukaryota; kingdom Metazoa; phylum Chordata; class Mammalia; order Primates; family Hylobatidae; genus Symphalangus; species Symphalangus syndactylus. Next base: position 42,519,084 of record NC_072433.2, read on the forward strand.
TCTGTATTTCCTAGCAATTAGATTTTGTTTATCAAGCAAGTGGGTTCAAGAGCAATGACATTGCACTGTGTTTATGAAAACAGGTCTTCAAAGCACGAAAAATGACATGTTATGTTGCTCCTGCTGTTGCTATGGCTACTTTGCCTGCATAATATTGACTAAGGAGATGTCAGAAAATCTGCTAAAGAGCAGAGATCTCTGTATCTTTCTTCCCTCCCTTTCTCCTTCCTTCAACAAAGACTTACTGAGCAACTATTACACCCCAGGCACTAGACATACAGTAATATTTCTAAAATTCCCCTAATATTATATATAACTATATCTATAATAATATAATATCATCTTATGTAAGTATATATCTACAATATAATATAAATATACAACATAGATAAATATTTATATATAAATAAATTATAAATATATATTTGATCTATGACATATGCATCAGTGCTTACTGTTTGACAGGCACTGTTCTAAGAACTCTGCACATAAAAACTCTTAATTTTTTTTTCATTTTCTTAACAATCTCTCTTCTTTTTCTTTCTTTTCGGTTTATAATTTTAAATTTTGTGGGTACATAGTAGGTGTATATATTTATGGGGTACTTATTCTTCATATAATATGATAAATACATTTTATAGATGAAGAAATTAAGGCAATAAGCTATCAAATGACTTTCCTAATATCATACAAGTAGTTATTAGAAGAGAAAGGACCTCAACCCAGGTCTCAGAATCACTACACTATTCAATAGCAGACAAATCTTCAAAATCAAAAACAAACAATTAGAATAATTACATTGTGCTACTAATCCATTTGTGGAATAGCACATGAAAATAATTACAAATTATGCTTAATATGAAGATGGGTAAGTTTTAGGATCATAGAAGGAGCTCAGTCCGGTTCAATGGCCATAGTGAGGGAAGGCATCTCTGAGGAAGAGATGTAGCAGCTAAAATTTGAGGACGAGTTGGAAGTAAGTGGTGTTGGGAGGACGGAGAGAAGATCAAAGGCAGGTGTCAGGCAGAGGGACAGTAGGTATGCACCTGCCCCAAAACCTAAATGAAGCCTAGTAGACTGTGCCTGGAAGCAAAACCTGTAGAGATGGTGTAGTTAGGTTAGAAACAGTAAGGTCATGCTTTGTGAGTTTTTTATTTCTGGTGGGCAGAAAATGGCCCCCAAAGTGACTGTGAATATGTTACCTCGTGTGGCAAAGGGACTTCACTATGTGATTAAAGGTACCATGGACCTTGACAGGGGATGGGTATGCAGTTGCACCCAATTTAATCACCTAAGTCCTTAAAAGCAGAGACTTTTTCAGCCATGGTCACAGAGAAAAACGTGACTACAAAAAAGAGTCAGGAAGAAGTGACTTTGATGGCTGTGAAGATGAAGACATGGAACACAGCCAAGGAAGAGGGTGTCCTCTAGAAGCTGAAAATACAACCAAGTATAATAAGAAAGAAACAAAGCCAAACATGTATGTTAAAAAACATCTATGACATAATGTAGTAGTTAGGTATAGTTAGGTTGAGTTCCGTCAACTTAGAAAGTTAGATGTTTGCCTGACAAAATGACATCACTTCTGTTCCATGGAATTGAACCCTTGGAAAAGGAAGGAAACAGCTTTCTCCTATAGATCCTCCAGAAAGAAATGAAGCCCTGAGAACATCTAGTTTATAGCCCACTGAGACCAGGTCAGAATTCTGACTCCAGAACTGTAAGACAATAAATTTGTGTTGTGTTAAACTAAGTTTGTTGTCATTTGTGACAGCAGCGATAGGAAATCAACACATGTCATAAAAAACTATTGATGGCTTTGAGCAGAGGAACAGCACTATCAAAAAATTTTTTTGAAACTTCAACAATCTTCTATTACCAAACTTGTGCAAGGTTAACGCTTTCACCTAGAGAACAGCAAAAATGACATCTCTAACAAGATCAAGGGTGGGAGGTGCAAACACAATGAAGACTGTCTCTTAAAAAAAGCATTAAGAAAAAATACATTATCTACATAAGCATTGTTTTAAAAACTAAAACTTCCCAGTGTGGCAGAAAAAATATCCCAAAGTGATTGCAGTCCACAAAAAACAGCATTTGGCAGTCTGTGCTGCCTTAAAAACCCCAACTTAGAATAACCCTAGGAGAAAATCATCCTTCCTCCATTAAAAAAAAAAAAATCCCTTTTTTCCTTGTCCTTGTTCAGATTCCATGAAACACGCAAAGAATAACAGGATGGACAACACCCAGCCCACTTCTCTCGCCCCCTATCTCTTAAGGCTCACACTCAGGACTATTCCTTAGGAACCTTCACTTCTACTACAATCAGAAAATTGATCCCTAATTTCTGGGCCAGAGTTCTAGAAACGCAAAAAACATTCTCCTGCTTCCTTCAAGGAGAAGCCTGCGGGATCCTTGAAAGATCAAGGGGACAGTGTATCTGGCTGCAACTGGAATGCCTGCCGGTTGGGCCCAGGGGATCCCTTTTTCAGCAAAATCACCCCAACACCTTATTACTGAAAGTCTAACTCACCAGGCAAAACCAAGGAACAGCATGCACCAAACTACATCTGTACCAAAAAGGTGCACCTTTCCAACATTTAACCATAAAGGTAAGGGAGGTGAGGAGAGCCGAGTGAGTACTTGACCTCATCTGTCTTCTGAGAAGCTTGCGTATTTTAGGCCAAAGCCATGTTGCAGAGAAAGACATTTGGCCAAAGAGTTGTCTTTGCTGTGTCTGTCTGGATAAAGCTGCCATTTCTGGGCATCCTGGTTCAAGGATGCTTTATGGAAGCTTTGCCCCCTTATGCAGAGTACTTAGGAATTAATGGGGAAATTTTCCATTCGCCTTCATAACTGGCAAATACTTCAACAGCAGTTTCTCAAAAACCACCAATGGAGAAAGACCACCCCTTAAGTTGAGGTTCACAGCTCCTTCCGGTTGATGGACTTCTTGCTGGACTTGGGTAGCAGCTCATTGGTTTTAGAAAAGTGTCTACATCCGGTTGGGTGTGGTGGCTCACACCTGTAATCCTAGCACTTTGGGAGACAAACGTGGGTGGATCACTTGAGGTCAGGAGTTCAAAACCAGCTTGGTCATCATGGTGAAACCCAGGTCTCTACTAAAAATACAAAAAATTAGCTGGGCATGGTGGTGCACACCTGTAATCCCAGCTACTCGGGAGGCTGAGGCAGGAGAATCATTAGAACCCGGGAGGTGGAGGTTGCAGTGAGCTGAGATTGTGCCACTGAACTTCAGCCTGGGTGAAACAGCAAGACTCCATCTCAAAAAAAAAGAAAGAAAGAAAGAAGAAAGAAGAAAGAAGAAAGAAGAAAGAAAGAAAGAAAGAAAGAAAGAAAGAAAGAAAGAAAGAAAGAAAGAAAGAAGAAAGAAAGAAAGAAAGAAAGAAAGAAAGAAAGAAAGAAAGAAAGAAAGAAAGAAAGAAAGAAAAGTGTCTACATCCAAAGAACCTCTATACGCAGACAACAGGGAGGGATGAGCTAGCTGCAGAATGTGGTGCTCTTTCCTGTCCATGGCACTGCCCGTCTTCTGAGCATAAGAGCCCCAGAGCAAGAAGACAAGCCGGTTCGAGTTCTGATGTAGCCAGGACACAATTGCGTCAGTGAGTTGCTCCCAGCCTCTCTCCTTATGAGAACTGGCTTGATGGTCCAGGATAGTGAGACAGCATTGAGTAAAAGAACCCCTTGTTTGGCCCACCCAGATAAATCTCCATGCTGAGGGTGAGCAAAACCATCTATGTCTGCAGACAACAATTTTTAAACATTTTCTGAGCTGGGCGGAGGTGGAACAGGTCTTTGCACATGAAAGCAGAGCCTGTAAGCTTGACTGGGTCCATGATATGGATCCTGTCTGGGAATGAGAACCTTCACATCTCTTATGTCACACATATGGGTCTAGGTGAAAACTTGGTGTGGGGGCGAATAAACAATGTAATGTCTGCTTTATTCTGCACAAATCCCATTACCTTTATAAAATACTCTTTCCTGAACTGCACTGAGGTACTTCTTCCAACTCTCACCAAAACCCATGGGTAGTTGTGGACCATGAGTCTGTGTTGGGCCATGAGTCTGGGAAGAGCCCTGGTCTTCCTCCTTTAGATGTGAACCAACTGCTCACTGCTCAGGAGTGAGGAGGACAGCAGGCTGGACTCAACCTGCCTGGCCCTGGCTTTCTTGATGGGGTGGGCCTCTGCATCTTAGTTCTCCTAAGCTACAGCTGCCTCTCCAGTCCCCACATCAGCTGGCTTGGGACTGTGGGAAAGAGACTTCCCAGCCAGATGGGGAGAGAGGAAGCAGTAGAGTGTCTTCCGGCTGTTCATCCCAGAGTTGAGGAGCAAGCAAACACACAGCACAGGGACCCACGAGGCTTCCACTGGCTGTAGCAGTCAGCAATTCAAATTTTTTTAAATTAGCTGCATATTTTTATCTGGGTCTCACATTATTTCACTGTGATTTGGGGGTTGTGATGGTTTATTTTATGTCAACTTGACTGGGCTAAGGGATGCCCACATAGCTGATGAAACATTATTTCTGGGCATCCCTTAATATCCGTGCAGGTGTTTCTGGAAGAGATCTGCATTTGGGTTGGTGGACAGAGTAAAGCAGATGGCCTTCACCAATGCAGGTGTGCATCACCCAATTCATCGAGGGCCCAGAGAGAACAAAAAAGCAGAGGAAAGGTGAGTTTGCTCTCTGCTTGAGCTGGGACACCCAACTTCTCCTGCCCTCAGAGGTCAGCACTTCTGGTTCTGGGTCCCACTCAAATGGGAACTGACACTGTCAGCCCCTCCCTACTCCCACCCTTGTTTCTGAAGCTTGCAGACTAGGGCAAACTGCACCAAGAAGTTTCCTGCTTCTCCAGCTTGCCAGTGGAGCAGAGGGCAGGCTGTGGGACTTCCCAGCCTCTGTAATCATATGAGCCAGTTTCTGTACTGGTTCCATTTCTCCGGAAATCCCTAAGACAGGAGTCAAACATTAGCCAGATTTTACTAAGCTGTTGACAAAGTTTTCAACTGGGGTTGGAGAAAACTACTTCTCTACATCACAGGACAAACTGTCCTCATTTCTGTTACTAAACACTCGTATCAATTCCTGCTGTTGTCATCAGCCACTAGCACCAATGTCTGACAGCAGCAGAGATTTCCAGGGGCCTTGGTGCACTCCAATGCTGGCCTAACTTGGGGCATCTTAGGCAAATTGCATAACCTCTCTGAACCTCAGTTTCTCTGCTGTAAGTAAGATGGAAATTCTGTCAAGGCCTATTCTACAAATGGGTCATTATGAAGATTTAAAAAAAACCTAATTGTCCGAACTTTAATCTTGGCGCAGAGTAGGGCTCAACAAAAGCTACTTTCTCTTTTTCTGTGTAGTTGCTTCCAGTGCTCCAGTTGCTTCTGGGTCAGACAATGCAGTAAATGTCTGGACAACTATAGCCATGAACATGAAGTGTTCATGTAAATGTAAGGGCCGGGGAGAGTCAATTATCAGCATAAGGATGATAGGCAAGTCTCTCTCCATAGAAATGTTTTCTTATAATGTTCCAAAGCATTATAATGCTCTGTGTCCTCCAGTATCCTAGTTATTAGCTGGAGTAATAGGAATGAGCTGTTGCTGACAACAGTGTTACTCATGAGCACATGACTGTTGGTCGACAGCTCTGTGCAGGGACAGCCTTGTCCAGCTGGAGGAAGTTCACGGTCTAGTGACTTAGGGAAGTAGTAAAAGGAGACAACCAGGTAGTTTCCACCCAGACACACACACACACACACACACACACACACACACACTTTCAATAAATAATGTAGCTGTTCCTTGTATATCTACCCTTGATATAATTTTTTCTTTGTTTCTGATGAATAGACATAAACCTAAAAAGGAAGTATCCGAAGTATGTCTTGGCCACTTTTACTATATAGATAGATTGATGGGTGGTTAAAATTTCAGTACAGATATCAGTAGGGTCCCTCTGCTTCTTATAATCTAGCTAAGAATGGGTTAGGCTATGGAATGTCTGTGACCTTCAAGAGTCCTCTGATTTTTTTTTTTTTTTTTGAGAAGGAGTCTCACTCTTTCACCCAGGCTGGAGTGCAGTGGCGCGATCTCGGCTCACTGCAAGCTCCGCCCCCCGGGGTTCGCGCCATTCTCCTGCCTCAGCCTCCCGCGTAGCTGGGACTACAGGCGCCCGCCACCTCACCCGGCTAATTTTTTGTATTTTTAATAGAGACGGGGTTTCACCGTGTTAGCCAGGATGGTCTCGATCTCCTGACCTCGTGATCCGCCCGCCTTGGCCTCCCAAAGTGCTGGGATTACAGGCGTGAGCCACCGCGCCCGGCCTTGAGTCCTCTGATTTTTAGAATCACTTCTGACTCCAGGCACCCTGCTTCTGCTGATTTGCAGAATTTTGGGAACCATCTGAGTCTTTCTAATTGTCCAAACCAACCTGGAAGCCAGAAGGCAAAGGTACCCATGGATTTAGTTGACACAGCTGAGCCTCCCAGCACAGAAAGCAGGGTGGAGCTGAAGATGCTAGTGCAATACATGAGCGTGTGTGAGTATACAATATGCCTAGTGGGTTTGGGTGATAGAGTCCCTTATGTGTCTGTATAGGATTGGGAGTGGAGTGCACTGGTGCATCCCTGACCAGTTGGAGATGGGAGAAGCATGGGGTGTTCCCTTCCAAGGTTCCAATTCCCTTCCTCAGATGGACTCTTGAATTCAGCTAAACTAGACAGCAGAGGAAAGCAGCTGGCTGATCCATGACTTTTCTGGCTTCTTGGCTGATTTCAAGTTCCCTGGGCCCTCCCTAGGTGTAAGTGTCACCTCAGTGGAGCAGACCCTGAGTGACACAGCAAGTAAGATGCAGAGGGGATGGGAAGCTCTGATGGGAATCAGGATGTAAAGGGAGCCCATCTCAGGACAGGGGCCTTTGCAACAAATCAGGCCAGAGAGGGTGGTCCAGCATGCAGCGTTCACCTGAGAGGAGAAAACATCACCTGGTGGGCAAAGACTGAGAATATGCAGTAGCTGAGGGGTTCTCAGGACCCCTCACCTGCTTCCCCATGGGCTTAGGCCATCTCCTCATCTGCTCATGGGGTTCTCTCAGACAGATCTGCCCTCCCACTCATACTTCCTTCATTTCCCAACACATCTGCTTAACATCTTGCTCCCTCCTCTTAGGCACTTTTGTTTTATCACCTAATTTTTAACTGTCTTCCCCACTTCTAATCTCACCTTCCCTCAAAACACTTCTCATTGCCTCCATGAGGTCTCTCACTCCCAGGGATGTTATTCTGACCGTATAAACCTATAAAACCATATCTGAACACGATAACCTAATTTGAAGGTGTCATCCAACATCCTGCTACACTCAGCTTAGTCCCCTAGCACTAGCTGGCTCTGCTCCCAGCCCTAGGAAAGAAACTCTTTCCTACCTATATGACACCACACTCATAGGTCACAGCCAATTGTGTCAGGTGCATTTACTGACTCTGGAGAAGACAAGCCATGGGTGGCCAGTGCCCACTCACATCTGTTATTGCCCAACTCTTTGAACAATTGAGGGAGTTTGGAACAGAGTCAAGTCAGCATAGGGAACTAGAGAGATGTCTCTGGCCAGTGAGATCCCCATCACTGTCCTCTATCCATTCTTCTTTCTTTTTTTTTTTTAGTTTGGTCACCCACCCAGGCTGGAGTACAGTGGCGCGATCTCAGCTCACTGCAATGTCTGCCTCCTGGGTTCAAGCAATTCTCCTGCCTCAGCTTCCCAAGTAGCTAGGGTTACAGGCACCCACCACCATGCTCGGCCAATTTTTTTATATTTTTATTAGAGACGGGGTTTCACCATGTTGGCCAGGCTGGTCTCGAACTCCTGACCTCAGGCGATCCACTTGCCTCAGCCTCCCAAAGTGCTGGGATTACAGGTATGAACCACTGTGCCCAGCCTGCCCATCCTTCTTAAGTCCCATTTGTTTTAGTCTGTGGATTTAAACCAGAATGCAAAGCTGGACTGCAGATCACCTAGTTAGGCACCATTTTCTTTGTCTGTTGATCCACGTAAACGGTTTGATGAGTTTCACTGATACCCATCAGGAGTTTAAAGACAAAGGGCAAGAGAGTCATGGGGTCCACCCTTTGGCCACATTCTGGCTGGGCCCACCCTACACCAAGAAGTTGTCTTTATAACGCTTTCTTTATAAAACCTTATATAACATATATATTATACATATATATATATATATATATATCTTTATAAGGTTTTCTTTATAAACCCAGTCATTGAAGATTTTTCTTTTGTATTTTTAAATAATAGTCATTTTCATCTGAATAGCTCATGAGAAAGCCTGTGGGGACAAGGACAGCAGTTAAAGAGTCTGTGTGTATCCACACTGGAGCAGCAGCCTGGAATAGCCAGAAAACTTGGGCTTTGAACTCACACGAAGCTAGGTGCAAATCTAAGCTCCAACACTTCCCAGCCATGACTTTGGGCAAGATGTTTGAACTCACTCATTTATTTACTCAGCAAATATCTGTTGAGCCCCTACTATGGCCTGACTAGGTGCTAAGCACTGGGGCTACAGCAGAAATAAAACAGACATGCTCTGCCTCTACTAAGCTTCAACATAGCAAAGAACTAAGCAGTTACCCTGTCTGTTTTCTTAAGACAATAACTATCGTAAGAGCTATTGTGAAATCAGAATATATATATACATATACACATACACATACATATACACACTCACATACACACCACAGGCCTCCCTCAACATGACCTTGTTCCCTTTTGAGTGAAACAGCTTCTGGGCAGCTTGATGCTTTCTAGATCTTGGCCTCCTGGCTATGTCTGCATATTTTCTTCAGTATCTAAAAAGTACTTATTGAGTGTCAATAATCTGCCTGGCACTGTTCCAGGCACTTGGGACACATCAGTGAACAAGACAAAGTCCCCAGGCTCATGGAGGTGCTAGATGGAGCCAAACGATGAATCCCTGACATAACAAAGACATAAATTGTGCACTGTCTCAGTTCCCAAGTCCCCTCAAGCAGACTCTGAGACAAGAGCTGGTGCAGGGATATTACCTGGGAGGTCATTCTAGGAAGCACAGGTGAGGAAGAGGGATGGGGAGGCAAGGCAGGGAAGAGAAAGATAATTAAAAACACATTAGTAGCCTGGGCAACATGACCAAACTCCATCGCTACTAAAAACAAAAAAAAAAATTAGCTGGACACGATGGTACATGCCTGTAGTCCTATCTACTTGGGAGGTTGAGGTGGGAGGATCACCTGAGCTTGGGAGGCAGAGGTTATAGTGAGCCAAGATTGCACCATAGCACTCCAGCCTGGGCGACAGAGCAAAACCCTGTCTCAAATAAACAAACAAACAAAAAGCATTAGTGAGCAGAGGGTTAGGGTTAGAGTTAGCCTGTTTTTAAACATCATAAGCATCAAATTATACAGGATGTATGGATGTCGTACTTTGTCCTACTCTTTCTGCTCAGTCAACATAATGGGTGTGAGATCCTTCCATGTCCCTGGATTGGTCTGAAGATTGCTCCTTCTCATTGCAGCACATTAGTCCACCATGTGACTCTACCATAATTCACTTCCCAGCCCAGGGCCTTTGCATTGTTTCTGATTTGGGGCTGTAAACACTGCTCTGAAGGTCTCTCTTAGATGAACACATGCTCATTTCTATTTGGTATTTACCCAGTGAAGCAGAATAGAGTCTGGAGACAGGGAACCTAAGGCTGATTTGTGCTGACTTCCTAGAACTGGATCCAAAGGAAAACCCCACTTTTCTATACCCAAGTAACAAAAGAATAAGAGGCTACTTACTTTGCACTGCCTTGCAGATGAAAAATGAAAAGTACCTGTAATTGGTCACCTCCCACAACCAATCAGGCTGGTCATGGGGCCAGGTCTTCATGTTTAACTTTGTAACTTCACTTCACCCTCTGATTGCTCGCCTCTTGTGACCAATCAGACTGGTTGCAGGTCACGTCTGCATTTACATAGGGTGTAACCAAGTAACCAATGGGAAACTCTGGTGGATATTTAAACTCCAGAAAATTCTGTAACCAATGCTCTTGAACCACTTGCTCGAACCAGCTGCTACTCTGTGGAGTGAATTTTTGTGTACATATATCTGTGCTTTCGTTGCTTCATTCCTTCATTGCTTTCTTTGTGCATTTTGTCCAATTTTTTGTTCAGAACGCCAAGAATTTGGATGACTTGTAGTCAAGACCCTCCACTGGTAACACTGGGAGTGGAATTGTTGGATTGTAGAGTTTGCATAGATTCAGCTTTGGAAAATAATTAGCAGATGTTTTACAGGCCAATTCTGAAAAAAAGAAAATAGTTACAGGTTTGACTGTTTTATACTCAACATGAAAATAGTTTGTAGACAGTCCCATATGGGGTTAAAAATAAATATTTTTACAGCTGAAATGACTTACTCTATTAAGAAGAAGAATGTCAGTGAGAAAATTGGCTCTCTTTTTGGCCAATATCCAGGCCTTTGAGGAACCCCTGAGGAAGCATCTTCCTCATTTGTCACTTTAAAATTAAAACATGCCATAGGGGGACAGCTGGAGGAATGCAAGTGTCTCAAATGCCATCTTTTATCCCCGCAAAGGTGTCTCTCCACTCCAATTTCCAAAAATTCACATCTCACCTCCACCATTTTCAGGCTCAGGGAAGATGTTTATTGTTCAGTAGATACCTGTAAGCATCAAGATTTGGGGAGTAGTAGGATATGGAGCAGTTGTAAGGATGCAAATTCTTGATTCAGACACACCAGGTACTAAAGCTTGAATCCTAGCGAGTGATCTTGGATGAATTATTTCCCCTTTTGGGTTCTGGTTTCTTCATCCACAAAATGGACAAAACAACAGTTCTTGTCATTGAGAGAGATTATGGAAAGGACTGTCTGAAATGCATGAAAAGGAATTAGCATAGGGCTAGCACCTAATTCTCAGAAAACATTAACTGCAATCAGCATCATCGCTGTGGTCATTTGTATTTGCCAGCTGTCAGAGTGGGGATGTTCCCAGCTGTGCAGCACTCAAGTGGGCACTGAAGGTTCATTCTCCCCACCTCTTTCTTCAATGCGGCAACTAAGTCATCACTCTCCCCACCCCCAGCTCTCTGCGGTAGCAGAAGAATCCAGGCTACAAGTGCCAGAATCACATCACACTGAGCTTGCTAATCCTTTTTGCCCTCAGATGTGGTTAGCTAGAGAGGGGAAAGGCAAGAGGAGGGAGGCTGGCAAGTTGCAAACCCAGGACAACAAAGCTGAGCTGCCTGAAGCCTGCAGCCGGGAGCAAACGGAAACAAATTAGTTCAATCCCAGAATGTAAACCGGCATTGACAAAGATGCATGGAAAAGCCATGCAAGGAAAGCCTGCTGCAATTTCTCATCTAGTTAGCAGAGGGATCAATGCCACAGGCACAGGCCCCGTAGAAGACACCGCGTGCGGCAGCATGTGCAGGCCCTGGGGCCTGGGACCCCCTTTGGGGCTCCCAGATGCATCAGGTGCCAAGATCAGCTTTGGCGGAAGAGGACTTGCCCTCAGATGTTCTAGTCCATGTATTATAGTGCCTGAGAGTCCTGCATGACAGCTTGATTCAGGGATATAGAATTTTAGGACTTGGAGGATATTTTGTCCAGAGATTTTTATATTCTAGAATTCTATGAATGTGCACTGGGGGCTAGGAGGATGCTGTGAAGATAGGGAAACACTGAATAATAGGTGGGCTCCCAGCTTCAAACAGAGCTGTCATCTGTTTCGGATTGGGATGAACCATATGAAATTGCCATTTTTATTGGCCAAAAGCAGCTCATTATTGACAATTTCATTTGGTTACATGAGGTGCAGGCTGGATTTGATCCTGAGCAAGCCACCAGCTCCAGGAGGATGGGATAATGGGGTGCAAATCACTTCTCCATCTCTGGACCTGAAACAGGACCTGGCATATGCCACAGCTGGAATAGCAAAGGAATGAAGCAGGTGTCAATGCCTTCATGGGTTCTTTCTCTATTCATTTATATATTTGTGAACAATCATTCATTGGTATTAGTATGCATCAGATACTAAGTGCTGGGTTACAACAATTAAGCAGTATTTTGTTTAAATATGGTTAAATTACTTTAGCAGCAGACAGACATTGACCTTCCCTGAGGCCATTTATAGTCCAGTGGGTGAGACAGACATTAAACATACAGTGGCCTGAGTGTTTATTACAATTGCGATAAGTGGTACAAAGGAAAGAGGGCACATAATCCTTCAGTGTTTGATGTGGTTTGGATGTTTTTTCCCCACCAGATCTCACGTTCAAATGTAATCCCCAGTGTTGGAGGTGGGTCTCATGCTAAGTGTTTGGGTCACGGGGACAAATCCCTCATGAATTTGGGTGCTATCCTCAGATAATGAGTGAGTTCTGGCTCTGAGTTCACACAAGATCTAGTTGTTTAAAAGAGTGTGGCACCTCCCCCCTCTGTCTGGCTCCTCCTCTCACCCTGTGACACTCTGGCTCTCCCTTTGCCTTTCACCATGATTGGAAGCTTTCTGAGGCCTCACCAGAAGCAGATGCCAGCACTATACTTCCTGTACAGATTGCAGAACGGTGAGCCCAAATAAACCACTTTTCTTTATAAATTACCCAGCCTCAGGTGTTCCTTTACAGTAATGCAAGAACAAACTAACATAGTACTCATTAGGTGCAAAGTGCAAGGGTGGCCACTGGGAAGGTTACAGTGGTAAGATGCTGCCCAGCTGCCGAGAGAAGAAAGTGTAGTAGACAGTATTGTGCTCACAAAGATTTGGTATCTCTCCTTTGGAAGAATTGTCCTTACCTCACCTATTGAGCTCAGGCATGGCCAGGTGACTTGTTTTAGCCAATGAAATGTGAGCATGAGTGACTTATCATTTCCAGGCAGAAGATTCAAGCCTCGGTGTGCCATGCTGTCTTTTCCTGCTGCCACACACTGCTGCTTCTTTAGCTAGGGTCCTGGAATACAGGCCCTGGGAAGCAGAGTCCTCAGCCCTTCCCAATGGGTGTGAAAACCGCCTAATAATTTCAGGTTGTTTGTTTCAGACTGTTTCAGCATAAGCTTGTCTGACTAACAGCAGTCATCCATGCTCTTGCCCTAATCTAACATGAAACCATGTTATAGATTTCCATATTCCTCTCCAGTGCCAAGTACAGTAGCTTCCATGTGGTAAGTACCAGTAAATGATTGTGAATGAACAATTCAGCACAGGATGTGGTAATTGCCCTAAAAGAAGGACAAATCTGGTGTCCTGAGAGTTCAAAGAAGGGAGAGCTCAGCTTTAAACTCCAGAATGAGAGCATCTTGAGCACAGACCGACCCTAAATGAGTATTACAATGAGTATTACAATCACTGTTATCATTCCAGTCCAGCTGTGTTTGGGGAATGGCTTGCAGGTGAGTGAGAGTGGAGCACATCATACTGCATCATACTGCCCGTGGTCTTTCTTTATGCTCCAGAGGGCATGAACGCTAGTAGCTGTGGCCTTATGTTCTTAGAGCCTCATGATCAGAGAAGAGCATGCATCCTTCTCAGCTCAAATTTTTTAAATCCCAGGGAAGACTTCCTATTGACTCAGTTGAAGTCACATGTCTTTTCTTGAACCGATCAATCATTGTGGTCTCTGGGTAAAATCCAGTTGAATAGCCCAGCCAAAATTTGATCCAAAAAGAACAGTATCTGTTCTAGGAAGAACAGAGTCAGAGTCATCGTGAGTCAGGCAGGCTCCCCATTTTTATAAGTTTAATGCAATCATTTATTGAGTACTTACTGCTGTATGGAAGACTCTGTGCTTGGCACTGTGGAGGAATATAGAAGACATAGAAGCAGAAGTGGTATTGGGAGGTGAGGAGGCAGAGGCAAGGAAAAAGTAAAGCCCAGACTGAGTCCAGCCCCTACTGCACAGACACTCCCTCTGGGCTGCCCTGCCCTGCAATGTCTCTCCACCAGAAAGCTCTGGTCCCCTCCCAGCACAGCCCCCGAAGAGCTAAAAATCAAGGCCACTCACTCCTTAGCCTGACAGCCAAGCTGGATGAGAATGAATGGGGCTCTGTGAGGCATCTTGCAGCTCTCTCGACAATGCTCTGCCCCGTACACTCTGTTCTCGTGGTTTCTGTCTCCTCTTCTGTGTTTACAGGGTTGGGCAGCTGCTACAGCCCTTGCCTCTTCCCTGAGTGCCTCAGAGTGACAGAGATGAAGAAGCTACTTGGCTCTGGGAAGTGTGGCCTGGCTCTGATATGGTTTGGCTTTGTGTCCCCACCTAAATCTCATCTGGAATTGTAATCCCCCAGGTGTAGAGGGAGGGAGGTGATTGGATCATGGGGGCAGTTTCCCCCATGCTGTTCTCATGATAGTGAGTGAGTTCTCATGAGATCTGATGGTTTTATAAGTGTATGGAAAGCTCCTGCTTTGCTCACTCTTCTCTCTCTTGCTGCCTTGTGAAGAAGGTGACTGCTTCCCCTTCTGCCATGATTATGAGTTTCCTGAGGCCTCCCCAGCCATGAGGAACTGTAAGTCCATTAAAGCTCCTTTGTTTGTAAATTACCCAGTCTCAGGTATTTCTTTATAGCAGTGTGAGAATGAACTAATACAGTGTGAGAACTAATACAGTCTGAGAATGAACTAATAACAGTGTGAGAACAAACTACAGGCTCTGTCCACAGTCAGCACTGTGCAGTAGGCACTGAAGTGAGAGAGAACTAGGTCTAACCAGAGCCCTGTCAGTCACAAGCTGGCTAGCCTGGGATGTTAGAGCAACTGGGAATGTGCTGGGCAGTACGTAGCATTAAAATAGGACTGCAGTGACAAAAACAAATCAGGGTTTATTTTTCATACAAACAAGAAGTTCAGCTTTAGTGGCTCAACCACTAAAGGGCCACCAACTCTGAAACTCTTTGGACCTTTTCATTTTGCAAGCTGGCCTCTGTAGTGCTAGGCATTGCATCTGTCAGCAGATGAGCACCGAAGAGGGGTTTAGGGCGGGGCAAAGGCAGTGGGAGATGTCTTGTCTGTCTCTTTTTATCAGGAGAGCAAAACCTTTCCCAGAGACTTCCAACAGGCTTAGATCTCATTGGCCAGATCAAAAGAAACAGGGAAAACAGATATTTTGCTTCTTCAGTCTTCATAGTGGAAGACAACAGTGAAAAAAGTATTGGGAACAACCATAGGTCAGCCAGGTGTCCGTGTCTGCTCCAGGAAGTTACCTTCTTAGCCCCATGCACTAGTTTCCCAGAGATTCCAGAACAAAAGACTGCAAACTTTGAGTAGCTTAAAAAACAGAAGTTTTTTGCCTCACAGTTCCAGAGGCAAGAAGTCCAAGACTGGTGTTTTCAATGTTGGCTCCTTCTGAGGGCTGACAGGGAGGATCTGCTCCCAGCCCCTGCTCCAGCTTCCCAGGGCTGGCTGGCCATCTTTGGCGTCCCTTGGCTTGGAGAAGCATCACCCTGATTCCTGCCTTCATCACCACATGGTGTTCTCCCCAGGTTTGTGTCTGCTTCCACATTTCCCCTCTTCATCAGGACTCCAGTCTTATTGGATTACAGCCCACCCTAATGATCCCACTTTAACTTCAGTATCTCTGTAAAGACCTTGCCTCCAGATAAGGTCACATTCTGAGATACTGGGGGCTAGGAAGTCAACATACAAATTTGAGGGGGACATAGTTCAACCCATAACAGTCCCGTTTCTTAATCTATAAAATGAGTATAACAAGAGTTCCTGCCCCACGCTGGTTGTAAGACTTACACAGGGTGATCCACATAAGGAACTCCCATCAACGCTGGCCCAGAGTGAGGACCCAATACACAGCTGCTGTGCGTGGCTCCGGGGCTCTGCACCTCTAGGGCTGAGGCCAAGGTCAGGGCCAATGAAAGGAAGATGAGGCCAAGAAGGAGAGAGGCCCATCAGTTCCCAGCCCCTAGAGTTTTCCCATGTCCCCAGTGGGACAGACATGACCTGACAACTGACTAGCTGGCCCTCATGATCCAAGATGGCCCCATCCTTGGCTGCTCAGGGCAGCTGGCCACCTGAGTCAGTGGGACTTTCATCTATAATCCAGGGTGGCCTCACATACTTGGTCCCACAGAGCTCCCATTTCCAGGAAAGCAACCTTTAGCAGCTCCAAGGGAAAGGTGGAGGAGTGGGCTCCCCAGCCCTCACTTGGTAATCTCTTCTCTTCTGGGCAGTAATGGAATCCACCTCCTCTCCTGGGGGCCATTTCCCACAAGAGCAGGACAGGCTGCGATCTCAGGTTCCAAGGGGCTGCTCTCTCTTCCCACTTGAGTGTTTTGAGTAAATTACAAGGCTCTTTTCAGTGGTGGGGGCTTTATTGTTCTGCCAGGACATCTCCCTTTGTCAAAAACACAATAACTTGTTATAAGTGGTACTTTTTTTAGGTTTACCAAGCAGACAGACTAATTGTATCTTTTAATCTGGGTCAAACTGCTCTTGCTTATTACAAATTGGATCTGAATCCTAAAAATTGGGGCGGGGGGGTAATGTGGGGAGCATTTCCAAATAATTTAGAGGCAGAATTACCTTCAGACAAACATTATGTCATGTTAGGGAGGAATGCTTACCCAGGCCTCAGCCCAGTTATGCTCTGGTTGGCCCAGAGGGAAGCTGAGGGACAGAGAATGTTCCCTGTTACAGATTCTGGCTACTCATGGAGCTCGTGGATGAGGGGAGCCAATTTGGGCATAGAACCAGGCATTACAGCCTGGATAATGATTCCCAGAAGTATCTGGTCCTGATCCTGTAACCTGTAAATATTACCTTATTTGGAAAAAGGGGTATTCATAGATTTTACTGCATTAGGGAGTTTATGCTGGGTTATTTGGGTGAGCCTTAAATGCAATCACAACTGTCCTTATAAGAGAAAGGTGGAGAGAGATTTGACACAGACAGAAGAAGACAGAGCTTAGAGTGATGCAGCCACAAGCCAAGGCTTGCCAGCAGCCACCAGATTCTCCCTAGAGCCTCTGGAGGGACTATGGCCCTGCTGATACCTTAATTTTGGTCTAGTAAAACTGACTCGAGGCCTCTGGCCTCCAGAACTGTAAGAGAATAAATTTTCATTATTTTAAGAAACTAAGTGTGTAGAAATTTGTTACCACAGCTTTAGGAAACTAACACACCAGGAGATTCCTGTTGATGGCTCCACTCTACCCAAAGAGGAATTTCCAAGGCTGAAGAGGCCCCCAAGAGACATGGAAAGTATCAGAAAGAGTGGCCATTGGCCGGTGGTGTTCTAGCTCCTGTTTGGCTACTTCCTAGTTGTGTGACCCTCTCTGAACCTCAGTTTCTTCATTAGAAAAGTAAGAATAACCAACCTCCTCACTACATTGTTGGAGGATTAAATGACAGGACACACATAAGCCAGAAGCTGGCATGTCACCACTGATGATCAGTGAAGGTTACTTTTTTGTTTAATTTTTATTGTTATGCCTCTGTTGACTTTCCAGGGGCTATTGTCAGAGTCATCAAGCAGTTTCTTGGGGCACTGTAGACTGTACTCATATCCTCTGCAAACCCCTTAATTTGCCAGGCAGTGCTATTTGTAAACTTCATGGGCTCAGATCATTGAGGGTTAATTTCTCCTGACTCAAAACAGTTTGCAGAAAACGTTGATGCCAATGTAAAGCAAACATGCTCAAGCCAGAAAGGTGACATCCATAACAATGAGGCCAAGTGGGATATTTATTTCATCCAATTCACCAAAAAGAACACTATTTTTGACAAAGGCAATCAAAGAATTAGCTATATCCATGCACCTTTGATAATTGTCCTTGGGTTGAGGCAAGGCTGGCCTTAACCATATTCATGATGTGTTTCCAGGGGTACTCCTGGACTACCCACCTTTGAAATACCTTCACTATCAGAACTATAAGTTCCACTGTTGGAGATTTATTCCTTTGGTGAGCTCAAGCATGGACCAATTTAGAGTCAAATATCACTAAGAAGCCAATTCCAGTTATTAATAACTTAATACATTGAAGTTTACAATTTAAAACCTTCCAGTGTCTTCCTGATGCTTCAGAAAAAAACTACATAATTTTCATGGTCTCCAAGGCCTCCACAATCTGATCTTCTCCTCCTTGCCCTTGTATGTTTCTTCTAGTTGTTCAAATGTTCTATGATCTCCCTCTCTCCTGCCTCAGGCCTTTGCACAAGCTGCTCTATCTGCAGAAGATATTTAAAACATACTGACCTCCTGGGGCTGGGAACTATACAGGGAAGGGGAAGAGTGAACACGAGTATAATGGGACATGGTCCTCAACATGGTCCTCACACTCAAGATGCTTGTCTTCAAGTAGGAGTCACGGCTGAAAAGAAGCTGAGAACAGATAGAGCAAGCAGCCCAGATGCAAGACAGCTAAATGCTACAGGTCTTAGGACCATTTCCTCTCACTTACAGTGGCCCAGCCACGTGGGCCTTCCATCTGCCACCCCAGTGAGTTTGTGGTTCCCCACTTAGGGCCTTGGCTCATCCCTTCACTCTGCCTGGAAGCTTTCTCCCTCATCCCTCCCATGGCTGCTCCCTTCTCACCCTCTCCATCTCAACCACTCGCCATAGAGACTTTCACTACCATCCCCTTCAAAGTGTGTCCATGCTGTTTTTCTCACTCAGTGTCCCTTCCTTGGTACTTCCTGACATTTAGCACAATTTGAGATTGTATTTTTCTTTGTAGATGGTCTGATTAATGTCTGTCTCCCCTCTTATATCATGAGCTCTGAGAGGCTAGAAAAGGGTCTGTTTGTCCAGTACTTGATGAAGCCTGGCAGAGTGGGCACCCAGTGGAAACTCATCGAATTAGCTGGTGTGTGTGCATGGTTGTGTGTGCCCATGTGTGCATGTGTGTGTTTGTGTTATGGCTAAAGACAAAGATGAGTTAATGTACAACATAGATTTAAAAAGTATCAAATTAATTAATTGTGCTCTTGTATACTTTAATTCTGAAAGTTAATTATTTGTCTGCTGAAGGCCTGCTGCCTTGGACAGAGATGCTAGCACAGGGGAAGATATAGTAAATGGTGGCATCCCAGTTTGCAATGAAAAGCATAGAAATCAAGCACATTTATGAAATACAGACATCACTTAGCACAGGTCTGGAACCAGGCATAACTCCTTCAGGTGACAATTGGTCCTGTGCATAGACCAGAATGGAGTTATGGAAATACAAGCCTGTAGCCTGTAATCCCAGCACTTTGGGGGGCTGAGGTGGGCTGATGACTTGAGGTCAGGAGTTCAAGACCAGTCTGGCCAACATGGTGAAACACTATCTCTGCTAAAACTACAAAAATTAGCCAGGTGTAGTGACATATTCCTGTATTCCCAGCTACTTGGGAGGCTGAGGCAGGAGAATTGCTTGAATCTGGGAGGTCAAGGCTGCAGTGACCTGAGATCGCACCAGTTCGTTCCAGCCTGGGTGACAGAGCAACACTGTCTCAAAAACAAAACAAAAACAAGCCAGTAATTTCTAGGCAGATTTTTCTCCTGTGAGCTGTTTGCCAGCAGCCATTTACCTGGCAAACTCTAGATCTAGAATTCTCCTTCTTGGTAATTCATGATTACACAACTCTGACATTGGCTGGCTAACGTTGACTCTGAACCCTCCAAAAGGAAAGTTTTCTAAGCAAATGAACAAAAATCATAAAATATCAAGGAAGCAGGTCAAATTATTTAGGAAATAGAGGTAGCCTATACCAACACAGAGGAATCTATTTACATACAAACAATATATTAATTATAAAGCATTCTTTGCTATTCCTTAAAGCAGGGGACTCCGAACGATGTTCCCTCTGTATAATGCAGTGGCCTTATTAGAGTTTCTGTCTGTGTTGAAAGGCAACACAACTGCCTCTCCAGTACATTAGAGTGAAAGAAAGGGAGGAGAGAAAGGGAAGGAAAGGAGGAAAGGAGGAAGAAGACATGGAGGAAGGAAGGAAGATGCGGGGGAGGAGGAGGGAAGGAGGGAAGGGAGGGAACAGGGAGGAGAGGAGAGGGGAGGTGAGGGGAGAAGGAAGAGAAGGAGGGAGGGAAGGAGGAAAGGAAGAAGGGAAGGAAGAGAGGGAGGGAAGAAGGAGGAAGGAAGGAAGGCAAAAAGAGAGGGAGGGAGGTAAAGAAAGAAGGAGAGAAGGAGGGATGGAAGGAAAAAAGAAAGAAGGGAGAGAGGGAAGAAGGGGAGGACTTGCAGCTGCCAGTTGCCCAGTGCTTAGTGTGCCAGGCATTTGTGCTAAATGTTAGACATACTTCATCTTTTCATCTGCCAGCCACCCTCTGAGATAGATATTTATTATTATTTCCATTTTGCAGATTAACTGAGCTGAGGTTTGGAGCAGTAAAGCTACCTACTCAAAGTGGCAAGACCATATGTGCAGGGTATAAAATCCAAGTCATAGCTGAATGGAATAGCACATTCCTCCTCCATCACAATCAGACCACCTCACTTCCAGATCTTATCGCTCTGAATTTCCTTCAGGCAGAGGATCCTTCCATGGAATAATGCAAGTGCAGAAGGCTTAATCCTTCTCTCTGTGTGCGTGTGTGCATGTGCCCATGCGTGCCATATGAAATCACTTTAAAATGTCATGTAAACCATAATGAGGTACCTCATTTCCAAAGAGATCAGTTGGCAAACATTTTAAAAGTTTGACAAGTCAATCCTGGTGAGGTAGTGGAGCAGTAAGAACTTTCTTACCCCTCTGGTGCAGGTATAAACTGCTAAAATCATTCAAGAATGCAATTTGCTGATGTCTAGAAAAGCTGAAGCCATGTGACTCCCATGACCCAGCATTTCCTCGTCCATCTGTACAGACAGGAATTTTTGCACATTTACATATGGAGTCACATGGAAGAATATTCATTGCTATAGTGCATGAAATCTAACAAAATTAAACTTAATAGATTTGGAAAGATACCACGTATAGGTTAACAGGAAAATGGATAAATAAAGGGAGATTATGATGCTGTGACAGTTTGGCTGGAAGTTGAACCAAACTGGAACCCCAGAACTCCTGGAAACAACATGGAGAACTATCAAATCAATACTGAAAAAAAATAAATAGCTGCCAGAGACAACCAACAGTATGACCACATTGATTCTCCGGGCAGATCACGAGGTCAGGAGATCGAGACCACGGTGAAACCCTGTCTCTACTACAAATACAAAAAAATTAGCCTGGCGTGGTGGCGAGCGCCTGTAGTCCCAGCTACTCGGAGAGGCTGAGGCAGGAGAATGGCGTGAACCCGGGAGGCGGAGCTTGCAGTGAGCCGAGACTGCGCCACTGCACTCCAGCCTGGGCGACAGAGCAAGACTCCGTCTCAAAAAAAAAAAAAAAAAAAAAAAAAAAAAAAAAAAAAAAGTGTAAAAGCACGTGGACACATACAAATGAAAAAAAATTTAAAATCATATATGAGAAAATTTAGGACAGCAGCTACCACTGACGGAGAGAAGGAAGGGAATTGTACGGTGAAAAGACTTCAACTGTGTTTGCAATGTTTTCATTCTTAAGCTGAGCGATGGGTATGTTAATGTTTATGAAATATTCTCTATAAGTTTTTTTTGTATGCTTGAAATACTTCGACGTAATGCAATTTTAAAAAAGGAGGAGGAAGACTAAGTATTTTGCTTTCTATAAGAAATGCTACTGGGGGATAGCAGGGCTGAGAAGCGGCCAGACTGTTGGTGAACCTGGATAAAGCTTCTAATTTCTCCTGGCCTGGCTGGAGGTGCCCTACCCTTGGCGGGTGGTCCAGCCCGTGATACAACTGCACACAGCAATGCCTGTAAGCAGCAAGCATGGTAAACCTCCCGGGATGCCACCTCCAGCCTGCTGCAATGCAGAGCATGTTCTCTGGGAAGCCGTGTTTTCTCCAGGTGAAGGATGGGATCACTCCATCTCCGTCACCTGCACAGAGAAGGAAGTGCTATAGAGAGACAGATTAGATCATCTATTATCAAGTAGGCATTAGACCGACTGAGGAGGCATCTGCCGCTCGCCAGATGTTCTATTCATTATCAGAGTCATGGGGAAGGTGGGCCTTGATTCTTCCTCTCTGTCCCCCGAGTCCAGACTCTCTAGGGAAGAATCAGACGGGAGACTGGATCATGGACCAGCTCCCTCATCATGGACCAGCGCCCTGGCCTGATGATGTGGTGGGGTGGGGCAGGGGGTGCACCGCAGGCAGCACAGAGTACATTACTCCTAGGCTGTGGAAATACTCAAGAAGAGAGTATAATATTTTGGAAGGTTCTTGTGTTCGGGCCAGTGGCAAAGCATGATGAATATCTCCCCTGGGACACTTAAACAAAAGCCCAGCCAATACTACCATCGTTGTCATCATCATCATCATCGTCGTCGTCAAATGCTTACTCTGAGCCAGAAACTCTGCTAAGAGTTTCACCTGCATTTTCTTATGGACTTATGGCAAGGTCTTTACAAGGAAAGAACTATCCACGTCCCCAGGTGACAGCAGAGGAAATGAGCAGGGAGAGGTAAGTAACCAACTGAGCTCCACTAAAGTGAACTGCCACAAACATGCCATCTCTCCTCTACCTCACCATTGACCTGTCAATGACCTCACCCAGGCATCCGCTCCACAGGTGCGGAGGTGGGCAGGGTCCCTTTGCTTTCTTATATCCCGGAAGCACTCTGGGCAGAAATGGCACACCCAGCACCTAGCATCCAGCACCCAGCACCCAGTACAGCCTTCTCTAACCAGCCAAGGCCCAGAGGTCTGGGCTTTAAGAGCATTAAAATTTCTAAAACAGGCACCTAAGAGTGTTACATGACTTTCCTCAGAACCCAAAAGGCTCTTCATGACTTTACGAATCTTCAGAGATGAGGATGAGCATGGCTGTTAGATTTCCCACCAGGCGGCTAGCAAGACCTAACCCCAAGCCCCATCCCTGGTCATCTAGGGGATCCCCTCATCGCCCATCCACTCTTAATTGCTGGCTATTGGAAACAAGCAACACAGAGTGACTAACTCCACCAGCACCACCACCGTATCACCACTACCACCCAAAGCCCACTACCTTCCAAATCTAGGGGCACATCACCATCCGATCTGGAAACCTCTTCCTATACCTCTGATGTTCTGTTTCAATGAGTCTGAGCCCAGATGCAGACACTCTATAAAATACCCCGAGATGATTCTGATGGTCTTACAGATTTAGCACACATGGCCTTAAGCTATAGAAAGTTCTAATGGTGGAATTACAGAATTCCGTCTGGAGGTGATGGAGATGTCAGCTTTTCTGGCAGAGAACAGAATTATGCCCCCAAAACTTAACTCCCCACCCCAGCCCCTGCCCCTGGAAACATTGGTTAGCAACTAGGTCACACAGGGAGAAATTACCCTTTAGAGTAAGGATCTACATCAGCTCCACTCTACTCTGGCCCCCAGACACCCTCCCTCCCTTTCCCTAAAATCATCCCATCTGCAGCCAGGCTCATTTCCAAAGTCATGTTCACTTGTCTTGACCACAAGATGCCCAGGCAGATTGCATGTTCTAGGTCCAAGGGAGGTGTGTTAGTCAGCTCAGGCTACCATAACAAATACCACAGATCAGGTGGCTTAAACCACAGAATTTCTTCCTCACAGTTCTGGAGGCTGGAAGTCCAAGATCAAGGTGTTGGGTCAAGAGTTCGAGACCAGTCTGGCCAACATAGGGAAACCCCATCTCTACTAAAAATACAAGAATTTGCAGGGCTTGGTGGCAAGCGCTTATAATCCTAGCTACTTGGGAGGCTGAGGCAGGAGAATCGCTTGAACCCAGGAGACAGAGGTTGCAATGAGCCAAGATCAAGCCACTGCACTCCAGCCTGGGCGACAGAGTGAGACTCCGTTTCAAAAAAAAGAGGTGTTGGCAAAGTCGGTTTCTTCTGCGGCCTCTCTCCTTGGCTTATAGCTGGCCATCTGCTCCCTGTGTCCCCACAGGGACTTTCCTCTGTGTGTGTCTGTGTCCTAATCTCCTCTTCTAAGGACACCACTGAGATTGGATTAGAGCCCACCCTTCTGTTTTCTCAGTTACTTCTTTAAAGGCCCTATCTACAAATACAGTCACATTCTACAGGACTCGGGGTTAGGGCTTCAAAATGTGCACTGAGGGAAAATGTGCACTGAGGGGCACAATTCAGCCCGTAACAGGAGGGAAAACAGCTTACAGAGAAATGCAGGGAGTTTGCATGCCATTGTCCCAGCCACTGGGATCTTCCACCTGGATTTACATCTCCTCTCATTCCTCTCTGTTCCCCCTGAACTCTAAATCTTGACATACTCTAATCTTTTATATTAACCCATGATACTATATTTTCTCTTTTTATTTATTTATTTTTTTTGAGACGGAGTCTTACTCTGTCGCCCAGGCTGGAGTGCAGTGGTGCGATCTTGGCTCACTGCAGCCTCCACCCCCTGAGTTCAAGTGATTCTTCTGCCCAAGCCTCCCGAGTAGCTGGGATTATAGGTGCCTGCCACAGTGCCTGGCTAATTTTTGTATTTTTAGTAGAGACGGGGTTTCACTATCTTGGCCAGGCTGGTCTTGAACTCCTCACCTCGTGATCCACCCACCTTGGCCTCCCAAAGTGCTGGGATTACAGGCATGAGCCACCGCTCCCGGCCTCTCTTTTTTTTTTTTTTTCTTTTGAGACGGAGTTTAGCTCTTGTTGCCCAGGCTGGAGGGCAATAGTGTGATCTCGGCTCACCGCAACCTCCGCCTCCCTGGTTCAAGTGATTCTCCTGCCTTAGCCTCCCAAGTAGCTGGTATTACAGGCATGCGCCACCATGCCTGGCTAATTTTGTATTTTTAGTAGAGAAAGAATTTCTCCATGTTGATCAGGCTGGTCTCGAACTCCCGGACTCAGGTGAACCACCTACCTCGGCCTCCCGAAGTGTTAGGATTACAGGCCTGAGCCACTGCGTCTGGCCTATATTTTCTCTTTACAGCAGGAATTACAGAAAATTTAAAGCATCACTGCAAGTGCAGGAGATGAGCCCTGGAAAATATTGTCATCA
This sequence comes from Symphalangus syndactylus, assembly GCF_028878055.3. NCBI lineage: Eukaryota > Metazoa > Chordata > Mammalia > Primates > Hylobatidae > Symphalangus > Symphalangus syndactylus. The sequence continues at coordinate 42,544,170 of NC_072433.2, forward strand.
CGCCCAACGTTGGCATGCATTCTCTTCTCCCTAGTTGGGCTCCTCTGTGCTCATTAATTAGTTCAGTGAATAGCAGCCATCAGTCACCGGTGGACTCTTCTCTAAAACTCTATTTGATTTTCTTGAATTATCACCTGAGACAGGGTAAACAGGAGATGCATGAAATATTCTGGAATCCCAAATTGATAGAAAGGTATCATGCCAGGCACTGGCACCCATCAAACTGAATGACTTGGAATTTACACAGACAGGATGGAGGCTGGGGAGGACAAGAAGAGGTAAGGACAGGGTGGAGCTGAGGGAGTCCTCAGGTTTGTAAGCCCACCCAGTTCATCACAACTGGAAAGACAACAGCAGCCTGGACCTCAGCCTCACTGAACCCCAGATCCCCAGATCAGCCCTGGGGAGAGGATGTTTGCAGGTCGTGTCCATTACCTCAGTTAGAGAAAAAAGCCAAGAAGGCCCTTCTGACTGATAGTGTTTGCCTTCAGCAAACAGTCTCTAAACATCAACAACATGGCATCAGGAGGTGGTTTTGGTAAATTGTTTGCTTGACAGAAGGAGTCATTATTGTATTTTATTTTTCAGCTTTTATTTTGGCTTCAGGGGGTACATGCGCAGATTTGTTACATAGGTATATTTCATGACACTGAGGTTTGGGGTATGAGTGATTCTGCAACCCATGTAGTGAACATAGTACCCAATGAGTAGTTTTTCAGCACACACCCACCTCTCCCTTTTCTAGTAGGCCCTGATGTCTGTTGTTGCCATCTTTATGTCCATGCATACTCAATGTCTAGCTCTCACTTATAAGTGAGAACATTCGCTATTTGGTTTTCTGTTCCTGCATTAATTTGCTTAGGATAATGGCCTCCAGCTGCATCCATGTTGCTGCAAAGAACATGATTTTGTTCATTTTTATGGCTAAATAGTATTCCATGGTGTATATATATCGCATTTTCTTTATCCAATCCATTATTGACGGGTACTTAGATTGATTCCATGTCTTTGCTATTGAAGAGTCATTATTTTAAAAAGCATTTGCCAAATTCTTGTGGACATTGCCCAAAGTATATTTTTCTCAGCACTCCTCCTGTCTTGGGCCAAAGCCTTTTCTTGACCAGAAGGCAGATAATGACTAGAGGTAGATCTTGACATTGAGATTCAGAAATGGTCCCATTTGCTCAACAGAATCTGTTATTTGGGAAAAGGTTACTCCAGATGAGGGAGTTTTGAGGATGCCTGGGCTTACTCCAGGTGCCAACCTGCAGCCAGCCCTGTCCCCAGAGCTCTGTCTCCAGACTCCGCCTATTCCCCCCATACCTGTTCTGCTCCTCCGGGCCCTTGCACCCTGCCCGGCACAGATGTGTTCCCCTACTCCCCACTGTCAATGCCCTCTTGCCTTAGGAGTGTGTCTAAAATGTTAACACTATATGGATCAAAGAAATGTACACTGTGGCTTCCGGAAGCCAGATATGTATAAGCTCTTCAGAAGCAATTTGGAAGTGGCTGAACTGAGACTGGCCTGCCCGGCACTTGCAGGAGCGGGAGGTCTCATTAAGCTGGACTTTCTCTCCCTTCCAGGAGCCTGCTGTTCAGAGACCAGCAGTCGATCACTTGGGGGCAGGGAAAAAGGGGAATGAAATCTGCAGCTTTAGGAAAATGGAACTGAAAACATTTAACTTTGAATCATAAACAGAAACAATAAATTAGAGAGAGGTCAGGGAACAGGAAATCAAGAGAGGAGAGGCCCGTTCCCAGGAAATAAGGAGATTTGGTTGGGCAATGACATTCAGCAGCCTTTCGTGGAGATACTGACCACTGGGGCTGGGCTGGCTGTTGCACCACTGTCAGAGGAGTCTGGCCCAGAGGGGATATTCTGAGGCTGCCCTTCACTGAATTCTCTAATTGTCCCCAGAAGCACAGTCCTAGGCATAGATATTTTACATCAGAAAAAGGGACAAAGATCTCAGTTGGAAGTGGGCATCCTCTTGCAACCCAAAAAGGAATGCATGGTGCAGGTTCTAGTGGGACTTTTCGAAGACAGGGTATATGTCTAGCATTTCTCCAGATGCTAACAGGATTTACACCTTTGGGCAATTGCATAAACTCCCTGGAAATACATGTCTATAGCTGTTCTGAGGGCCCTGAGTCAAGTGTTTTGTAGGGGCTAGAAAGGCAGAGATGAATGAAACATGGCTCTAGAGCCACCCAGTGTAATGGGAGAGACAGACACATTGACCACAAAGCATAATATTAAGCAAGGCAGTTGGTGATGAATTGGTCTACATCAGTATGACATAAAAATAAGTCGGATAGAGCAGGCGCCGTAGCTCACGCTTGTAGTCCCAGAACTTTAGGAGGCCAAGGCAGGCAGATCGTTTGAACCCAGGAGTTTGAGATCAGCCTGGGCAACATGGCAAAACCCCGTCTCTACAAAAACACAAATTTGCCAGGCGTGGTACATGTCTGCAGTCCCAGCTACTCAGAAGCTGAGGTGGGAGGATCACTTGAGTCCAGGAGGCAGAGGTTGCAAAGAGCCGAGATCCCAACCTGCACTGCATCTGGGAGACAAAGTGAGACTCTGCTTCATAAAAAAGAAAAAAGGAAGGAAGGAAGGAAGGAAGGAAGGAAGGAAGGAAGGAAGGAAGGAAGGAAGGAAGGAAGGAAGGAAAAGGGAAAGGGAAAGGGAAAGGGAAAGGTCAGAAAGACCCAGAATGCAACCCCAGACTTCCACGTCCTACTTAATGGTCCTTGAACAAGTTATATCATTCCCCGGAAATTCCATTTCCTGGATCTAAGAAGTACAGCCCTCATTTCTGTGAAGATCCACAAGGCAAGGGAAGTGGGGTAGCGTGGCTCACAGGGAAAGAAAGGCCCAGGGTACTGTTCTGAAGCCGCCTGAGGGTATGGACCCATGTCCTTGGGTGGATTTCTAGAATCTCTATTGAGATTTGCGCCATCTAAGTAAAATGAATCTGAAGAAGTCGTCTGGAGATAAAACTATCCCTATGTTTGGCCCAAGGTCAGTGCTGAACAAATGGGAAAGTAAGCAAGAGAATGAATGGGGTAAATAGCAGAAGTGATTCGGGACTGACTGTCTCACCTCTCAGCAAAATCCCCAGTTGAACCCCTGAGAATAAAGGAGATTTTATTTATTTATGTATTTGTTTAACAAATATATGGCACTTAATTTGTGCCAGGCATTATTCTCAGTGCTTCACCAAGAAAAACCAGTTGAATAGTCACTATAATCCAAGGAGATGTTATTATTATCCCCATTTTACAGATAAGAAACCTAAACAGAGAGATTTAGTACCTTGGACAACGTCACATAGCTAAAAAGTAGCCAAGACAGTTTTTGAACCCAGGCTTTGAACCCAGGCATTGTGGCTCTGAGAATCCACATTCCTTCTCTATTAAGGAGGCTAAAACGTCACCTGAAGCCTCAAGGAGCCTGGTACCAGTCACACCCATCTACAGCTGTTAGCTCAGGTGGGAAGCTGCTGAGATGGTGTTCAGAGCCCGGGTGCAGTACTCAGCCTCTGCCTTGATTCAAGAAGCCCAGTTTAAGGGCCTCCTCACCCACCCCCCAGGACTTTATCAGCCGCCCCCTAAGCCTAGAGGCCTCAATTCTGCTACCTAGATCTGTGAAGTGTCCTTGGGTCTGTGGTGGCACCAGCCACCCTGGGGCCTCCTAGAAAGGGTCCCCACCCCGCTCCTCCCCAGTGGCCAAGGTCTGTCCTTGTGGCAAATGCAGCTGATCTGTACTGGCTACCTGCAATACTGAATGGAAAAGAACTTAGGGTCACATCTGGGCTAACCAGGAAAGACACCCTGGTCCATCGGTGATTTCCCCATGGGCATAGGAAACAGGTTATCGGCCACCGGCCTAGCATCTCACTCAAGCCCATGGCTGACGCTCACAGTCCTCTGCCCAAGCTGGGCTGAGTGTTTTCTCCTTATAAGCTTCAGGCTGTTCTGCTACTACCTCAGTCAGGATTCTTCTGATTGCAAGTGAGAGAAATCCAGCTCTACCTGAACATGCGAAAAAGGAGAAATAACTTATTCACTTAACCGAATTATACAGGGGCAGATTTCTCAACCTCTCCGTCTCTCATGTATGCTTTCTTCTGGAACAACTTCATTCTCAATCAGATTCCTCTCTCAGGATAGCAAATATGGCTAAAACGGCTACCAGGACTGACAAGCTGGTCTTTCAGCTATAGTTTCAACAGAAGCTCCAGAGCTGAGTTTCACTGGCTTAAATTGGATCACATGACCTCCCCTAAGCCAATCATCTTGGCCAAGGGATGTTCCAGTGCTCCAGGCCTGGGTCCCATGTTTGCCCCTGTAATGAAATGGGGAGATGGGGATGGAGATTAGCCTCACTTGCCATCTAGTAACCTATGGTGGAAAAGGGCTGGCTCTCCAGAGGAAACTTGGGATGCCTTTCTCAGCATTTTAAACACCTAAAAATCGCGTTTTAAGGTTTTTCTGGGAAAAATGTTTACGGGATGGATTAGAGCACTGAACATGTACTATGCCAAGCCAGTCTCGGCTCCTCTTCCCTGGTTCGTGTTTATAGACTTCAGTCCTGGGAAGATGGGTTCTTTCCTGACTCTCTTGATCATTCACATCAGAAAAGAGTTCTGTTCCTAGGGATTTTATTTTTTAATTATGGGAAATTTTCAGATATAATCAAAAGTGTTGAAAATAATCTGTGTCTGTTCCTCAGCTTCAACAATGATTAACTCAGGGCCAATTTTGTTTCATCTATAGCCCCGCGCATCCCGACCCCACCCTGGATTACTTTGAAGCTAATCCAGACATCGTATATCTTTAAGATGCTCAGATTGCAAGGCCCTACAGAGCTAGAGATTCCATTCTCCTTGAGAAGAAAGGAATCTGGCCTGTTATTGTACATCACTTAGCAGAGGAGAGTCTTGCCTTTCCTCCTCCATAAACATGGCCCAACTCTCCTTACTTAATATTATACTTTGAATCTTTATGAGTGGAAAACTGCACTTTGTTTATTCTTGTCTGGAAGTGCTCAGCTGGAGTGATTGCAATGTTATCTCCCTGGGCATCCCCATTATCCTCATCCTGCTGTTGTCCCCGACCCCATTTCAACCCACTTTGCCTGTAGCCTTGTTTTCTGACCTGCTCCCTGCCTCCTCTTACCTGATTTCTAGGGTCCCTTTCCCCATTCTCCTAGCATGCTAACATACACACAGTCCAGAGAACAACAATAGCCTGAAAAAACTCTATTTCCCATTTTATAATCCCAACACAGAGCAATCTCTCTCCCATGCACCATAGCAGCCTACAAATTGCTGCAGATGCATGCATCAAAGAGCCATTCGGCTGCTCATGTGAACACAGGCTTCCCTTGTGCTTCCAAATGCTATGTTATCTCTGCCACAGCAATACTCCTTGAATAGCTAATAAATGCAAAAGAAAGTTTGGGAGGAAGAAAAAGTTACAAAAAATTATTATTATTACTTAAAGAGCCAGAGAAAGATAGCAAGTTTCTTCTAAAGTTACAACACCATCGTTAGCAGCTGCAGGGTACATGAAAGCCAGGGGCCGGGGGAGGGAAGATAGGGCATATTTCAAAGCTGGCTGCTGCAGTAACAAAACGCGAAGGGGGTGTTGTGTGGAATACGCCAAGTGTTTGAAGTGGACAAGGTTTCTAGCATGTTGCCTTGATGCCTGTACATACTTAATAACAGATGTTTGGTCTCTCTAGGCAGATAATTGTCCTTCTGTAAGGTTGACCTGACCTGCCTGAACGGTCCAGCTTCGAGCGCTGCAGCAGTAACAAATGATCCTAGCTTCTCTCTTTTTTACTAGGGAGATGCTCAGCCACGCTTCCTTTTAAGCACATAATTACTCGGCAGCAACTGAAGCCCATACATTCCCCTCTCCTAATGGCCATAGAGCCATTCGGTCATAATTTATGGGGACAGGGTTCAAAGTTTTAATAATATTTGGATAATATCATTGCCCACACGTCGGGGGCGTCGTGATGAATAGAAGGAGAGTAGGCTTATTTCGATTCCATGCATGACAGTGAGGACGTTAACGACTGGGTGCCCGGCGTGGCCTTTATGGAAACTGCCACCAGGCCATCAGCTCACGAATTATAGATCTGGGCATGAAGGATCACATAGGGATGTTGTTCATGAGGAACTGTCCTGTTAGCGCCTCTTCCTTATGCAGATAAATGAATTGCAGGGAATACCAAAACGGCGTAAATAAGCCCTTAGTGGATAACATATTAGAACATCAACATAAAAAACACAGTGCTGGGGCCTGCTTGGGGATATTTATGTTTATACTCTCTGCTCAAGTGGCTCCCTGATTTTTTGGCTTCTTACTGCTCACCTCATAATTCCAACCTTCTAACGGCACCTCTGGGTGTGTTTCTCAGATGCTCTGTGGTGCCTGTTGACATTTGTACACAAGTTTGCTCAGAGAAGTGCTTTTGGGTAGGCAGATGGGTGAAGGCTCGTAAAATTCAAAACATACCTAGTTAGCATTGTCTTAGTGACATGGTGGGGTGACCCTAAAGCAGAGGCCACGCACTGGCAGGTGCTAGTGGAAGAAGAGGGGGCAACTATGTCCCCAGAAGTACAAGAAGAAGGGAGATGTTCTCAGCCATAAACCAGATAGAAAAGATCCTTGGAGAAGATCGAGTTCAACCACACTACTCTCAAAAAGCAGGTGGCAAAATTGAGGTTCAGAGGAAAGCAGGGACTCCCCCTAAATTATAAAACCTTGTTGCCAAGCCAAGATTACTGACTCCCAAGTGTGGCCCCAGGCTGCCTTATCTGGCCTGAGTTTTCTCTCCCCAAAATGTAAACATTCAACACTAGCACCAAATGATAGTGTTAAGACTAAAACAATGTTTGCCAACTTCCTCCTGTTAATCTAGACTGACTCACTCTGAACTTTGACAAGGTTCGCGTGCCGTGAGCAATCGTTGAAATTACACACTCGATGTCCATTTAATCTGAAGGATTTATTTGGAAAGAACAGCAATTATAGCTGCACCTCAGAATAACTAGGAAACGGCGCATTTAAGTCTCTTTAAATAGCTTGCCGGAGTTCTAAATAGCTCCCCCACACCCAGGTTCTGATCTGGAGTTCTCATTTGCCTGGGCCTTTTTACAGAGCCCAGGAGTGGTTTGGAGCAGGTTTCAAACGTGGAGGTTTGTTTCTCTACTGGGAGGCACTTTATGTCGAGGGCTTTCTGTTTTCTGACACATCTAAGGATGTGTTCTTTTTTTATCTTGCCAGGAGAAAGGAGGTAACAATGTTCTGCTGAATAAAGGCCAAGAACATTTACCCAGTTACAATTTTTTTTTAATATTCATACAAAAAATTAACTTTTAGGGGATCACAGCTTTATGAATTTTAACACATATATAGAATCATTTAACCACCATCACAATCAGGATACAGAACAATTCCACCACTTCCAAATCTCCCATTAAAAAGTAAAACCCCAGCCAGGGATGGTAGCTCGTGCCTGTAATACCAACATTTTGGGAGGCTAAGGTGGGAGGATTGCTTGAGCCCAGGAGTGCGAGACCAGTATGGGCAACAAAGCAAGACCCCCATGTCTACAACAATAAAAAATTTAGCCAGGCGTGGTGGTGCACACCTGTAATTCCCACTACTCCGGAGGCTGAGGTGGGAGGATGGCTTGAGCTCGGGACTTTGAGGCTGCAGTGAACGATGATCACACCACTGCATTCCAGCCTGGGCAACAGAGAGACCCTGTCCACTCTCAAAAAAAAGTCAAACCTTCCCTTGGTCCCTAACCCTTAATCCCCACTGATCTGTTCTCCATCACGATAACTCTGTTTTTTGGGAGTGTCATATAAATGGGTTTATACAGTTTGTCACCTTTTGAGACTGGCTTCTTTCACTCAACATAGTGCCTTTGAGATCCATCCAAACCCTTGTCTGTATCTACAGTTCAGTCCTCTTTGTTGCTGAGTAGTATTCCATCACAGAGCCCAGACCTCCAGTCAGGCATCACCAGGTACTTACGGGATGAGGACAGTGGCTAATGGCTGTGATGTGTGTGCTGTGTGCACCACGCTCTGTCCTAGTGTTTTACTGTACTAACTCGTTTAACCCCTCAACAACCTAATGGGGTGATTACTAGCATTATATCCATTTTGCAGATTAAGAAATTAAACCATAAAGAGGTTACATAACTTGCCCAAGGTCGTACGACTGGTAAGTCAGGAAGCACCTATAAGGTTAGAACCAGCCAACCCTTCTGCTTCATCATGGGACATCCTAATTATAAATATCTCTGGAAGGGAGAGGAGAAATGTCAATCTCCAGGGAGGTGTAAATGGCTGACAACATTGTCTTGCCAAGAGCAGGCTGTGCCAGGGTTTGAGGAGGATAGCTGACATGATCAGGAGGAAAACAAGGAAAGGGGCCCAGGGATCTCACTACCACATGCCACAGAGAACCACTCCCAGCGTGTGCACCCAGATACCCACACACACCCCAAAGGGAAAGGGAGGTAAGCAGGAGAAGGCAGCACTTCACATAAATGCAGTGGCTAACAAATAGGAAACATCCTGGCCTCTGCCCATCCTACTAAGTCTCAGGGGTTGGGAAAAGAACCAGATCTGAGAATTTCAAATTAATTGCCATGAATCCTGGAACTGTCAGTCTCAGGCTTCCAACAGCGTGGCCATCAGCTGTCTTACCTAGGCTCCTTTGAAGCCTGAGATGTGGCTGCTGTCCTAGGAATCGTAACAACCTAAAACATAAATGTGGAATTCCAGGAGTGATTTCACCCAGCACTGAGCCTGTGGGGAAACTGAGGCCTAGAAAGAGAACGGACTTGGCCAAAGGCACATAGCAAATCAGTAGCAGATCCAGGATTGTAACCCAGATCCCTTCCTCCATACATCCACCCATTCATTCATTCAACAACTGAACCTACCATGTGCCAGGCACTTTTCTGGAAGCTGGAGACAAAGGGTGATGAAGACACAGTACTAGCCTTCATGGAGTTAGTTTTGGCAGGAGAAAGACATTAAAACAATGATCACAAGCAAATGGATAATTTAAAGTCATAGGGAAGATTTTAGAATTTTCTCAAGACCCCCCAGCAAGTGTGTTTCCAACTCACCTCAGCTGCTTCTATTTCCTAAATCAACAAGGTGAAGTTTCCTATAGTAGTAAAAGCCTCCATGTGCCCTCTCAATAAGATCATGGAAAAGGTAGTTATGTCGCTCTATAACTTTTTTTTTTTTTTTGAGATGGAGTCTCGCTCTGTCGCCCAGGCTGGAGTGCAGTGGGGCGATCTTGGCTCACTGCAAGCTCCGCCTCCTGGGTTCATGCCATTCTCCTGCCTCAGCCTCCCGAGTAGCTGGGACTACAGGTGCCCGCCACCACGCCTGGCTAATTTTTTGTTTTTTAGTAGAGATGGGGTTTTATCATGTTAGCCAGGATGGTCTCAATCTCCGGACCTCGTGATCCACCCACCTCGGCCTCCCAAAGTGCTGGGATTACAGGCATGAGACACCGTGTCCAGCCGTTCTATAACATTTTAATCACAGGTGTTGAATGCTGGCTCCCCAAATACCACTAAGAGCCTGTTGGTAAAGCAAAGCTGAATTGATTGGTCACTGCAATGAGGGAGAACACCACCTCAAAAGAGCTTTGGCAGTGCTATGGTTTGGATGTTTGATGCCTCCAAACCTCATGGCAAAATATGATCCTCACTGTGGGAGGTGTGGACTAATGGGAAGTGTTTGGGTCGTGGGGTGGATCCCTCATAAATGGCTTGGTTCACTTGTTGCAACAAGAATGAGTTCTCACTCTATTAGTTCCTGCAAGAACTGGTTGTTAAAAAGAGCCTGGCATCTCCCCTCCTCCTCCCTATTTCTCTTGCTTCCTCTCTCACCGTGTGATCTCTGCACATGCCAGCTCCCATCTGCCTTCCACCATGAGTAGAAACAGCCTGAGGTCCCCACCAGAAAAAGATGCTGGCACTGGGTTTCCTGTACAGCCTACAGAAGTGTGAGCCAGGTAAATCTCTTTCCTTTGTAAATTACCCAGCCTCAGGTATTTCTTTACAGCAATGCAAACAGACTAAGACAGGCAGCATCTTAAATGGGGAAGGGCAAGGTTATTTTTACTGACATTCTCAAGTCTGGCTTAAAGAGTGTTTTCAAAGGGAGGAGGAGTTGGTTAGAATCAGGTAAGTACCATGCTATGATAGGTTAGGATTGGCAGAAACAGCAAAGTGGGGGTTTTGAGGGGGCTACTTCAAAAAGTCTTGGAGGGTAAAGCATTGAATGCTTTATATTGGAGAGTTGATTTTTTTTTTCAGGATATTCTGGTAATCAACAATAAAGTTAATTGGCTGGGCAAGAATATTGCTGGAATAGTAAAGTTATGCTAATAAAAACAGGAATAGTAAAATCATGTTATTATAAAAGTAAGCCATGTGGGGTAGATGGCTTAGGTTCTCATAGAAATGATACCTGTTCATCCTAAGCTAGCCAATAGAAGCAATAATTGTAATAACATCTACCACTCTATGCCAATCAGCGAATGTTAGGAAGGCATGAAGAAACCTATTTTACAGCTGCTGACTCTGAAGTGGAGAAGGGCCAAAATGCTCAGCCCAAGTCCTCAACTTTGAAGCAGGAAAATCAGGATTAGAATGTGAGTCTGTCTTTCTCTGTCTCTGCTCTATTGCCACTCAGCCAAAAGGAAAACAAAAGAAAAATTGCCCATGATCCCACTACCAATATTATTATTCTGCCCTGAATGTTCTCCTTTAGCTCAAGTCCACCTGGGGAACTTTGTCTCAGACTGAAAGGTTCAAAGAGAGGATCTTCTCTGTAAAACTGCCAGCAAATCACCACCTCCTCCTTGTTCATCACCATCACTACCATCACCCCCATCACCTCCACCACCATCTCTACCTCTACCAGCTCCACCTCCACCACCACAATTTTCATCACCATCTCCACCACCATCTTTACCTCCACCGCCTCCATCACCATTTCCACTGCCACCACCACCACCTCAACCACCACCACCATTTCCATGACCGTCTACACCTCTACCACTTCCACCACTGCCCGCATCACCACCACCATCTTTACTACCGTCTTTGCCTCCACCACCACTACTGCCAGCATCTCCATCACCACCTTCACCACCATCACCACCACCTCATCTCCACAACCATTTTCACTTCCAACAGCACCACCACCACCGCTGCCACCACCATCTCCATTATCATCTCCACCACCATCACCACCACCTCCACCACAATCATTACCGCCTCCACCACCAGCACTACCATCACCACCACCTCCACCACCACCACTATCTCCACCACCTCCACCACCATCCCGCCACCTCCACCATCACCACCATTTCCACCACCATCACCTCCACCACCATCTCCACCACAATCGTCACCTCACAACGTTCACCACCACCACCATCTTTATCACCATTTCTAACACCATCTTCACCTCCACCACCACTACCACCACCACCTTCTCCATTACCATCTCCACCACATCATCACCACCATCACCACCACATCATCACCACCATCATCACCATCTCTATCACCATCTCCACCATCATCTTCACCTCACCCACCACTATCATCACCATCACCACCACCTCCAACACCACTAACCACTACTGCCACCATCACTACCAACTATCTCTATCACCATCTTTACCACCACCACCATCTCCACCATCATCACCACCTCTACCACCACCACCACCATCACCATCTCCATCACCACCAACTTCATCTTCACCACTACCACGAGCACCACCATATCTACCACCATCTCCATCACCATCACAACCACCTGCACTGGGGTGATTGTGCCTTCTTTGTGACATTTCAGAAGGGCTATTGCAACATTCTCCAGGGATCTTTGCAAGTTGTTTGTGCAAATTATCTGTGCTCTCACTAGATTGTGAGCTGCTTGAGGGCAGGGACCTTCTGATTTACCTCAGAGCCTCTGAGCAGCTTGCACATGGGCTGGCACAGAGAAAAAGCTCAGCCAGGATGTGTTCACTGAGTGAGGGCACAGGAGATTCTGGAAAACCCAGATTCCTGCAAAGCAGGCTGAGGCAGAGTTCTTGGCTCCCTCCACAACCCTACTGCCTCAGTATTTCTGGATGCCTTTGGTCCTCATCTTCCACGCTGGTGTGGGCATGCCCCTATTTCTGTGCCCCCACACAAGCACTGAGCTGTTTAGAAGGCAGTTTCTGATGCCCCAGTCTTGGGTAATAATAATACTATTATTGTTACTATTATTATTGTGCCAGTCATTGTGCAGGGCCTGAGAAGTGAAGAGGAGGTCAGGGCAGGGATTCAGTTGGGGGTAGCCTGCTCAGTAGACTGAACTGCATGGCAGCAGGCGCCAGTTCACTCAATGCTAAAATTCCAGTCTGCCAAAGACCAAAAGTCAGCCAGTATTTGCTAAATGAAATGAGCTTTAATTCTAGATATTTACTTTTTAACCTTAGAATGAAACTCCTTAGTATAGTTGTTCTGAAATTTCTGAGTGCATCAGAAGTCACCTGGAAGGCTCGTGAAAGCCCAGATTGCTGGAAGGCTCAGTAGATTTGAGATAGGTCCACTGATTTACATTTCTGCCAACTTCTTATATGATGCTGATGCCACTGGTCCAGAGACCCTTCTGGACCACCACTGCTCTCACGGGAGGTGAGTGAGAAGGCACGGGAATTGTGAATTGGGAAGACCAGGAAGTCCCTAGCCCATCTTCTCCCATCCTGTACCCCCACCTGGCATCAAGGCTTTCCTGGACCATCAAGGCAAATGTGGGAGACCTCATCAAAGAGTCCAGCAGAAAGGCCTGAGCGGGGGCTGGGGCAGACCCTACCTGAGGAAAGGGTGGATCCCCAGGTGGCCTCCTGTTTAGCCAACAAACAGAAAGGGCGAAATCCCCAACTGGACCTGCTTGTTTGAGTAAACACCTCACAGGGCCGCTTGTGTAAACACCCATTGTCTACAGGCAGATTAAGAGTGAGCAGGAGCTGGGCTTTTTTTCTTTCCTTTTTTTTTTTTCCTTTCATTTTTTTTAAGCACTGAGAAAAGCCATTAAGGGATTAACACCCCGATTTATGAAAATGGAGGATGATAAAGGAACAATGGGGTGACAGCATTGTGTAAACGACATTGATTCATTTCAGAGACAGGGCTGTTAACTGGGAGAAATGGAGAAATAAATGGAACAATGAGGAGATGCTTTTACCAGCTTGTCATTAATTAGCTGAGAGTACAATTGTTTTATTGTCCTTTTTGAAAAATACAAAATTGGTAGGAAAATACAAGCACTGAGCAAATCGATTATTCTGTGTCACAGGCTGACATCTGCTTTTCCTTTTCTCCTGAAGCTTGCCTCCGGAAGTGGCTTCCTAAGGGAGGAAAAGAAACCTTTCCCCGGCAGGAGGATCTTGCAGGGTTTGGGAATAAAATGACCCCACTGCCCAAGGATACTCCAAACTTCTTGGCACTGGAGGGCGGCCTCTAAACAGGAAAACCCCACCTCCATCCTCTTCTTGCCTTCACCAGTGAAGGAGTGAGGGCCTGGGAGGTGGGAGGTGAGTGGGACCCCCTGGGAGGCATCTTGCTGCAGGTGGAAGGAGACAAGGAGCTTGGGGAAAGGGAGATGAGCTTCTGGGGGTAGCAAGACTGACACAGTGGTCCCTCCCGTACCTGCTGACAGCTCATCCAGCACCACTGTCCAGGCTCCAGCAAGATTCCCTCTCTCTGCTCATTTCATCTACAACCAGGAGCTGAAGTGCCTGCACTATGCCTGTGCTGGGATGCATTGAATGAAAAGGCTTCTCCAGGCAAAGAAAGTGAGCTCAGATCAGGGTGGGTGTCCTCACCACAGTGGACTTTCCAGAGCTGTGAGCAGTGCCAGCCCTGCCTTGGAGAAGGACACATTTCTGGGTCAACGGGTGTTGAAATAAGATTTTGCTGGATCCAAGAGGACTCCGGTTAGGGTGAGCTGGAGAGGAAATGCATGGCATGGGCTTAGGGCCATGGAGACCCACGGGGTAGATGCAGAGCATGTCTATGGGGAATTTTGAAGGAATAAAGAAGGCCAGGCATGTACAGGCTGGATTATCCCCACCCAGCCTCCCAAACAGAGATGCAGCTAGGGAGAGGAGAGAGGATGCTTGAATCCAAGTTCACCTCTGTATTTGTAAGCGCGGTTTGCAAATCCAAGCATCCATGTTTGGATTCTAACCAGTCAGAAGAGTTGGCCAACTGGGACTATTTCAAGAAAGAATCTGACAATCCCACAAAGGGTTAATAGCACTTATAAAGAAAAGGAGCTCACAGAAACAGTATGCAAGGAAACTGTAAACAGCATTGCCATTGTCTTTGCCTTCTGTGACTACTGGTCATTGTTTGGCCTTTAATCTGCAAGCACTATAGATATAAATATAGCTGTCTTTATAGCATTGTATCTTTACAGCCCAAGATAAAACAATGCATCTTTATGTCTCTAATCTTTATATTTATATAAAGATATCTTTATTTGGAAAGATTAGATATGTATGTCTCACAGATTAACATTGACTGAACATAGATTTTTATGCATTCATTTCCTACATTCAATGTCTCCGATGTGCCAGGCACTGCTCTAGTGCTGGGTATAGAGCAGGGAACAAATGAGAACCCCGGCCCCAGTCCCCACTTTCATTCACCAGAGAATTACATTGCCGGATGTAAGAGAAAAAACTCAACAAATACGTACTAACAGAAATAGATTAGATAGTAATGAATGCCATGGAAAAAATGGAGCAGGTTTAGAGGGCAGAGAGTTGTGGGGGGTGCTGCTGTATGCTATGGGGTGGTCAGGGAAGGTCTCACTGATAAGGTGACAATTGAACAAAGACCTGAGCTGGCAGCTGTGCAGGGGGCACGCTGTTCCAGGCAGAGGGCACAGCAAGTGCAAAGGCCTGGAGGCAGGAATGTGCTTGGTGGGTTAGAAGCAGAGAAAGAGCCTAAGAGGCTGGGCACAGTGGCTCACGCCTGTAATCCCAGCACTTTGGGAGGCCGAGCGGGGCAGATCACTTGAGTTTAGGAATTCAAGACTGGCCTGGCCAACATGGCAAAACCCCGTCTCTACTAAAAATACAAAAATTAACCAGATGTGGTGTCACACACCTGTAATCCCAGCTATTCAGGTGGCTGAGGCAGGGGAATTGCTTGAACCCAGCAGGCAGAGGTTACAGTGAGCCAAGACTAAGCCACTGCACTCCAGCCTGGGAGACAGAGGGAGACCCTGTCTGAAAAAAATAAAAAAGATCTGAAGAGGCAAGAACAGTGAGCAAAAGGGAACAAAGTCCAAGATGAGCTCTGAGAGGCACAGATAAGGGGGTGGGGATCTGATCTACCAGTTAGTGTAGGCAGGTGAGAAAGGGAAGAGGGAGCTGGAGCCGGCCTGCTGGTCTAAAGGGGCAGGCACTGCTCAGCTCCTGCTAATGGTTGAACTTGAGAGAGATGAGCATGGAGTGGCCATGTCTTATCATCTTTAAAGCAAGGCTGGATTTTCAAGTGGACTATCCTTATTTTAAATCACGTACAGTTAAACAAAGCATACTTGTGGCCAGATTCACTCACGAGTTATTCTATATACCTCCCGCTTACCAAGCAAGGAGAACTCACACAAGTCATACATCTTCTTGCCCTTTATTATCTGGGTGCCAGAGAACTTGGGGATAATTTTAATTTTAAGGCATTGTAACTATACTGCATAAAATTCTTGGCAAAATCATCTCTCTTCTCCCAGTTCTCAGTTTAATATGATTTTTTTTAATGTCCGGTTAAAGGTTGTGTGCTTTTTATTATAAGCAACCTTAAATTATGTTCAATTAGGAATAAATTCTAACAAAACTAAACTGTAAGGGAATAGCTACTGTGATCACACTCTTTTGTAACGATCTATTATGGATGTTCAGGGGGGAAAAAAGGCAAGTGCCTGCTTCTTTGATTCTTTATAAAGGTATCTCTGGCTCAAATCACTTGGAATCCACGCAAACCCTTTAGATAACAGAGGAGATATCATTTGCCTCTCACATGCCAATTCTGATCACTTGGAAGATGCTGCTGAAAACATTTGTGTTAAGAACGAATCTGAGGCCATGCTTACATTAAGTAGGAGAGTGCAGGCTGGTCAACTAGGGATGTCTGCTGTCATCATAGATTAGGCATTTTTCCATGGTGTAGGGAGGACAATTCTAATAGAATTGCATATAAAGGCCCAAGTAAAATCAGCCACCAATTGAGGGCAGAAAAACAGGGGCTTAGGCCAAAAGTTAACAGCCCATACTAGTAACAGCCCTGGATTTGAACCCTGTTTGTCTTCTACAAGTTGTATCAAGTTTGTCACATTTCTTAACCCTTTTCAGCCTCATTTCCTCATCCGTAAAATGAGGATAATAGTTGTATCTTAAATCATAGGACAGATGGGATGATTAAAAGGAATAACCTTAACTCAACTGTAAAAAGTATAGGCACTCCATCAATATCACCTGTTATTAATATTATTATCATTATTTTTCAGACTGCACCCCCCCACACCCCTGCCCATCACACCAGTGACTGTCTTTTAAATAAAAGTAAGGGATTTACTGGCTTATGGAACTGAGAGGTGCTCAGGTCGGAAATCTGGGTTCTGCTGTCACTTCAGACTTAGGGTTTGAGAGGCAGCTCATGCCCTGTGTTCAAAGCCTGGCTCTGCCACTTTAGAGCTACAGGATCTTGAATGAATAGCTCAGCTCTCTGGGCCTCAGTTTCCTTATCTGTTCATATGGGAGTGGTAACAACTTAGAATGACCTTATAGAACTTCTGTGAAGGTTAGATAAGGTAATATATATGAGTCATAACAGCACAGAGCATATAACAAGAGCATAGAATTGTTAGCTTTTATGATTATGATTTTATAATAGACAGTTTGGGATAGTTATTCTTTTGGTTACACAGCTTGTTAACTTCCTCCTTATTTGGAAGAAATTTTCCACTTTCTGAGTCTTGGGAGGAGCTGAGTCCACCTTCCTCAGCAGATGATAAAAATGGCTGATTCCCATCTCCCCAGGATCCCTTGCACCTGAAACAGAGGTATGTGACTGTCTTCCACCAATCAGAAGCATCCAGCCCAGGTTATTCATTGGATCGCTGTGGTACAAAAAGTTGGGGATTGGGTAGCATTCACGGAGCAGCAGTAGCCATTGCAGCAAGACCAAATCCCCGGGACAGCCATGGCAGGGCTAGGAGAGAGGACACACACCTGACACACAGGAATGATGTCAACGGTGCCCTCACCAGACCTTCCTGTGAGATGACTGGGGCATCCCCCGGCTGCGTGGTCTCTGAGCCTGGCTCTCCAGCCCTCCTTGCAATGCAGTCAGCCACCCATACTCTTGAATTCATTTCTTTCCTGTGTAAGGCAGCCAATGTCTTTTTCTGTTCCTTGCAGCTAAGAACCTTCCCGATACAGTAAGGCAAGGCAGAAATCTTCCTCCAAGTTCTGGAAGGATTTGAGTTTTGATTCTGTTAAATTACTGACCTTATAAAGAAGCCTCTTCCACCATGACTAAGCCCGAGTGGCTTTGCAGTTGGCGTCAACGGGTGTACCCCCCATCCCTGACTGAGATGTCTGCAGATCCATACACAGCCAAGGCTGTCACAAAGATCTTGAAATGTCTGCTTTGCCCAGCACTCACCACTCTAGGGTGCTACCTGAACTCCCTAGGGAAGAGCAAGAAATGAGAGGAAAAGAGGAAAAGCAAGATGTTCTTGGCAGCGGTGTGTTTACTCCACCAAAATCAAACACAAAGCTGTGTGAGGGCACAGAAGTTTGCCAAATGCAGCCTGAGCCCTTCGCTGAGAAAGCCCGCTGGAAGAAGAGGAAGCCAAACCAGTTTTAAGGATTGAAGGTGTTGTTGGTAAATAACAATCAACACCTTTGGCTAAAACTCACTTCTTCAGTGTCCACTGGAGCCTGGATACTGACTGGAACAGACTAGGAGCCACAGACATGCAGAGATCACAAATCACCCTGCCTTTTGAGACTGCAAAACTACCATGTGGAACTAGTGCTGAAGGAGTTGGGAGGGATGGATTCACTTATTAGCCACAGCACCTAGGGTGGGCATCAGAATCACCTGAAAGTCCTGTGAAAATGCAGATGACAGGACCCCACCTTAGAGTTTCTGATTTAGAAGTTTCTGTTTTCCTTCTAGCAAGTTCTCAGGTGATGCCCACACTTTAAGAACCACTGATGTCTAGATGCAGTGGCTCATGCCTGTAATCCCAACACTTTGGGAGACTGAGGTGGGATAATTGCTTGAGGCCAGGAGTTTGAGATCAGCCTGAGGAACATAGCAAGATCTTGTCTCTACTACATTTATTTATTTATTTTTAGTCTCTGGGCATGGTGGAGCATACCTGTAGTCTCAGCTACTCAGGATGCTAAGGTAAGAGGGTCACTTGAGCCCAGGAGTTAAAGCCCAGCCTGGGCAACATAGCAAGACTTCATCTTTACAAAAAAATTTTAAAAAATCAACTGGGGCTGGGTGTGGTGGCTCATGCCTGTAATCTCAGCACTTTGAGAGGCCAAGGCAGGCAGATCACATGAGTCCAGGAGTCCAAGACCAGGCTGGCCAACATGGCAAAATGCCATCTCTACTAAAGAAAATACAAAAATTAGCCAGATGTGGAGGTGCGTGCCTGTAATCCCAGCTACTGGGGTGACTGAGGCATGAGAATCAATTGAACTGAGGAGGCAGAGTTTGCAGTGAACAGAGATCACGCCCCTGTACTCCAACCTGGATGACAAAGCAAGACCCTGTGGCAAAACAACAACAAAAAAATCAGCTGAGCATGGTGGCCTGCTCCTGTTGTTCCAGCTACTCAGGAGGCTAAGGCAGGAGGATTGCTTGAGCCCAAAAACTGAAGGCTGCAGTGGGCTGTGATTGTGCCACAGCACTCCAGCCTGGATGACAAAGCAACACCCCACCTCAAGAAAAATGAACAAACAAAAAAACCACACTGGCTTAAAATAAGCCATTTACAGTTTCTTCTGTAAAATGGGAGTAGTGACCCTGGCTCATGAGATGGCCTGAGCGTCAATTACATTTGTGGGTGTGAGAGTGCTATACACCAAATTGCACCATCAAAATGTGAGTTGTTCATAATAATGCTAATGCAAGTTTCCCAGCGTGAAGCTGGCGTGCAGCTGCATAATCACAAGTGACGCATTTATTGAACCTCTGTGCTATGCTCAGCACTGCTGAGAATATAGTGAGTACTTCCTTAATGTCATGGGTAGCTTCTCAGAAACCGAGACTTTAGGCAAACCGACACATAATGAAACAAATTTTACCACAAGCCAATTGATACAAACAAAAGTTAAGTTCCTACAGCATATTCCTGTTCACACAAACATTGCCAAACTTCTAAATAAATGCTTCTAACATTAGTCATTTTAATAAATGTGAACTCTACATTCTTTTAGAGAGACTGAAAAAGACAAGTAAGAAAATTATTTACCCAATTTTTGGTGCATCTCTGAGTGATGGCAGTTGTAGTGGTGGTGGGTTAATTAAAAAAAAAATGTTTGCAAAACAAAAATTGTGAGGAGTGCCTCCTGCCACCGGGCAGTTAAAAAATCAAGCACAGATACAGAGGGCTTGCTGGGCACTTCCATCCACAGCTTTTACTGTGTGCATTTGTAGGATTATTGTAGACTTTACAAATTTTTATTTTACAATAATTTGTCTTCATTCATTTCCCTTTTTTTTCTTTCACTTTTTCTTTTCTTTTCCTTTTTTCTTTTTTTACTTTAAGTTCTGGGATACATGTGCAGAACGTGCAGGTTTGTAACATGCATATACACGTGCCATGGTGGTTTGCTGCACCTATAACCCGTCACCTAGGTTTTAAGCCCCACATGCATTAGCTATTTGTCCTAATGCTCTCCTTCCCCTTTTCCCGTCCCCAAGCAGCCCCTGGTGTATAATGTTCCCCTCCCTTTGTCCATGTCTTCTCACTGTTCAGCTCCCACTTATGAGTGAGAACATGTGGTGTTTGCTTTTCTGTTCCTGTATTAATTTCCTGAGGATGATGGCTTCGGCTTCATCCATGTCCCTGCAAAGGATATGATCTCATTTCTTTTTATGGCTGCGTAGTATTCCATGCTGTGTATGTACCACATTTTCTTTATCCAGTCTATCATTGATGGGCATTTGGGTTGGTTCCATGTCTGTGCTACTGTGAATAGTGCTGCAATCAATATACCTGTGCATGTATCTTTATAATAGAATGATTAGCATATACCCAGGAATGGGATTGCTGGGCCAAATGGTATTTCTTGTTCTAGATCCTTGAGGAATCACCACACTGTCTTCCACAACAATTGAACTAATTTACATTCCCACCAACAGTGTAAAAGTATTCCTATTTCTCCACAGCCTCGCCACGATCTTTTACTAATCACCATTCTGACTGGTATGAAACGGTATCTCACTGTGGTTTTGTTTTGCATTTCTGTAATATCAGTGATGTTGAGCTTTTTTCCATACGTTTGTTGGCTGCAGAAATGTCTTCTTTTGAGAAGTGTCTGTTCATATCCTTTGCCCACTCTTTGATGGGATTGTTTTTTTCTTGTAAATTTGTTTAAGTTCCTTGTAAATTCTAGATATTAGACCTTTGTCAGATGGGTAGCTTGCAAAAATTTTCTCCCATTCTGTAGGTTGCCTGTTTGCTTTGATGATGGTTTCTTTAGCTGTGCAGAAGCTTTTTAGTTTAATTAGATCCCATTTGTCAACTTTAGCTTCTGTTGCAATTGCTTTTGGCGATTTCATTATAAAACCTTTGCCCATTCCTGTGTCCTGAATGGTATTGCCTAAGTTTTCTTCTAGAGTTTTTATGGTTTGGGGTTTTACATTTAAGTCTTTAATCCATCTTGACTTAACTTTTGAATAAGACGTAAAGAAGGGGTCTGGTTTCAGTTTTCTGCATGTGGCTAGCCAGTTTGCTCAGCACCATTTATTAAATAGGGAATCCTTTCCCCATTGCTTGTTTTTGTCAGGTTTGTTGAAGATTAGATGATTGTAGATGTGTGGTCTTGTTTCTTAGGTCTCTATTCTGTTCCATTGGTCTATATGTCTGTTTTGGTACCAGTACCATCAAGTCCTGCTTATTTATTCTGGTTCAGGGTTGTGGGTGGTGAGCATCCACGCTGGCCAGGGTGTCATCCCATTGCAGAGATCACTCACACATACACCCTACTCGCTCACACTAGAACTGTGTAGGCATGCCAATGAAACTCACATGCACAGCTTTAGGATGTGGGAGGAAACTGGAGTACCTGCAGAAAACCCATGCAGACATGGGGAGCATGTGCAGACTCCACACAAACAGGGGCCCCTGAAGGAATTTTTTTTTTCATCAAAATTATAATGAAATTACTTCGGGGTGATGCTATTGGAGGGCCTGCCGAGCAACAGAGCAGCTGAAATGATCCTCACCATCCCACAATGGCAGCTGCTCCCATTCATTTTCTCATTTTCCACTCAAGACAATCCTTGGGTTTGGTAGCCCCATTTTACAGAAGGAAACTGTAGCTCTAAGTTATGAGGGGACTTCCAGAAGCCACGAGGAGTGGACACTTTCTGGGGTGCCTGAGCATCTCCCAACACGATCCCCACCCAGAGCTGCCTTCCCACCCTAAGGGGTTGCCTAGATGTCAACCTGGTGCTTTGCAACCCTGACACTCTGGCCAGAGGTGTTGGATCAGAGGTTGACTCCTGACCTGAGATGGTCCAATTAGCATCTGCCTCCTGGAAACTTAGAATCACTGCTGAGAGACTGAGTCACCAAGTGTGGACCAGAGGATGCCAGGGTGAGAAGGGAGAAGAATAAAGCCTGCACGCAGGAGCAGCAGACATGAGGACCAGCAGGTTGGAGCTTCTAAGTTCCTGTTTCCAGTCAGTTCCTGGGACCTCACTCCATCCCTGTCCTTGGATTCTCTTATATATTTTCAAGATTTCTTTAAAGTTAAATCTTAAAAATACATAAAAGAATATATATATAAATATATATATTTATATTTATAAAAATATTTATATATGTAAAAATGTATATATATATATAAATATATGAGAGTATATATATATATACACATTGTAAAACATTTAAAAAGTTTAAAATGAAATAAATTCCTTAAAATACAAAACAGTAAAGTTTTTGTTTTGTTTTGAACTTTGCTATAAGTGAAAGAAAATTTCTCAAGTGGCTTTATATAACACAGATGTTACTGAATGTTATTCATATTGCTGAAAAGTCCAGAGGTAATTTTTTCTTTAGGTAGTGCTGATTTGGTGGTTGAAATAATGTGATCAAGTACCCATTTTCTCTCTATCTCTTTCTCCCCCCCGCCCCTCTCCTCTCCTCTTTCGTCTCTCCTCTCTCCTTCCTTTTGTGATGTAGAATTTATTCTCAGGGACCGCAGAGTTATTTGCAACTCTAGGCATTTCTGTGGTGGTAGCAAAAGGGTTGCACCAGCTCCAGACCTCACACCATAACCTACATTATCCAAACGAAGAGAGACTCCCTTCTAGTTGGTTTTGCTAAAGTCCTGGGATTCACTTTCATTCGTCCAGACTAGGCTACTTGTCCAACTCTGAGCTAATCACTATGGACAAGGAGATAGGATATACTCTTTAGATGGAACCAATCAGGACTTTCCCTTGAAGCAGAGGTGGAGTCTATCCCTCCCACATCATATGATTAAAGATGGGAGAGAGAAACAGTCCCCAAAGAACAATCAGGCATTTTTGGTCGGAGTAGGAGGCAAGGGATACACATCTCAAAAGCAACCAACACATGTGCACTATGTCTTATGGCTTCAATAAATGTTTCTTCTTTGCTTAATCTTTCTTGAGTTAATTTTAAACTTTTCGTTAATTTATTCTAAAACATTTCTGGGAAGCTCTTGAGAAACTCTTGCCCAGTTTAAGTGGAGAAGAAGAAAATCCAAATCTCGCTCATTTGGGGTGATGAAGAGAGGTTTAGATAGCCTTGATTAAGATTCTTATCTCTACACAAATTTAACAAAAAAATAATTATTAGGACCAACAGTAAGTTATAAACAAGATCTAAAAGAACAGAATTAAGTAAAATTATGAGGAGTAACAGAAAATATTTAAAATACCAATCCTATATATTTCATAATGCTTCATTAACTTATAATCCATTTCAATCAAGATTCTGTTGCCTGACTCGTATTGAAGGAATCTTGAGTCATTGTGACCAAAAAAAAGGTTATTATGTTTTACTAGATGCCTTTTATTTATGTAAACATTTATATAAATATTTTCAAGTGAAGGAAATCTTTAAAAATCTTACTTAATTTGCGAACTGTCACAAATGATTAAGCCACAAATAATGCTGTGTAATCTGTGTGATGGGTGTACTTGCCTGGGAAGAAAATGCCAGAGACAGTAATTAAGCACTCTTTTAAGAATTGCTGAATTACCAGTGCACCCTGGCATAGGGGACAATATTGTATGGAGAATACAGACACGGAAAACTCAATTCATAAGTGATTTGAAAAAGGTAGCCTCTGAATGTGAAGATGTTATTCACATTCAGATGTTTTCTGAATGTGAAGATAAAAAATGCCTTATCAATTTATTTCTCCTTTATGTTTGTACAAAAGGGATTTATATATATATAATACATATCTAAATATAAGTGTAAGAACTCTTTGGATAAACTTAATTTTAAAATTTTAATAATAGAAAAACATAGCATGACATTTATTTGGGGGCATATGTTTTCTTCCTTGTGGTATATGAAATGATCACCTTACCTTGATAACATCCTAGATTTGATATAAACACAGTAGTTCAAGTCTCATAATATAAGAGCTCACATGATGCAACCCCACTGTATTATTATTTGCTATTGTTATTTTTAGCTGCTATTGGCCACTCTCTTATACACCAAACATTATTTTCTTTTTATGCTCGTATGTATGCATCACAACTGGAGTACAATGAGCCTTCATGTTTAGCACATTCACTGGCCAAGATATTGTTTGTGGTTCTATCCAAAGGGGCAAGTGCATTTTTTTTTTTTTTTTTTTTTGAGACAGAGTCTTGCACTATCGTCTGGGCTGGAGTGCAGTGGCGTGATCTCTGCTCACTGCAAGCTCCGCCTCCTAGGTTCAAACCATTCTCCTGCCTCAGCCTCCCAAGTAGCTGGGATTATAGGCACCCGACACCATGCCCGGCTAATTTTTAGTATTTTTAGTAGAGACAGGGCTTCACTATGTTGGCCAGGCTTGTCTCGAACGCTTGACCTCTTGATCCATCCGCCTCGGCCTCCCAAAGTGCTGGGATTACAGGCGTGAGCCACCTTGCCCGGCCAGGGTAAGTACATTTTTACAAATAATTTTACAACAGCACAAATGCTACTATATTAAAACTTTTTCTGTGGTCGAATACTCTATTTCATCCTCCAAGAATCTAAGATCTATAAAACAAAACATACTAACAAAACCTAAACCCATTATCATTTACTTACAGGCACTGATAACTCTCATGCAAAAGGGAGAACAGTTCAAATAAACAAATGCTTAGTGTTGTCCAATGAAGTGTAAACAAAATCCAAATAAATGAGTGGGCACATTTACTTCCTGCTCAGGCATCCGTCCTTATTGGCTGTTCTTAACACCTTCAGTGCCTCCACCCGAATGGGATTCATCAGTCAAGTTGCCATACATTTCCGGCTGTTTCTAGAAAATTACTGCTAGAATTAATGCTAAAAACATGTTAAAGCATAATCGTGACTCTTGCAAATCTTTCCCCTTCATGGCTGATCATTCCATTACGTCATAATTATCACAGAGCTATAGCATAAATACATAGTTATTTCCAACTCTCCGTGCAGATGGTCGGTTACATGATAATTACAGTATGTTTGTACTTACTGGGTTTAATTACCAGATAATCAGGAAGAACATGCAAATTGCTAGGTTGTTGTAACACAGTACATTGAACCAAGTTAAACCTGTGTACTGCATATAAGTAAACAAGTTCTTAATGGGATTGTGCACTGTAACCTGTGACAACAAGAAGGCCAGACGTTTGTTATAGGTCCATTTTGTGGGTTAGCATTACACTCGCAGAGCATGGATTAATGTCCAGATTACAAGGAAATGTAATGGGAGAGACACTCATGCTGCCACGCCTGCCACAGGGACAATGGGAAACTGGCCACAGGAGTGGCTGAGCAAGGTGCCAGCTCCTGGCTCTAGAGTTCAATTCTTCCAACACAGTGCATTGCACAGTCACCTGCATGCATCTGTTCTCAGCCCAACCATGTACCTGCCCAAGTGCTGGCAAAGAGAGATTGCAAACCATCTACCAAATAAACCTCTCCAAGAATAAAAGATCACTCCAGTCTGGAGCAAATTTATAGTTTCCTGGTGTGTGCATTTTGCCACCCATGTGATGGCTAAGTATTTTTCCCTCTTAATCACGTGAAAGGAAGCAGCCCAGATCAGCACTTCTGAGTCCCCCGAGCAGCCTACTGAAGCACATTGCTCGGTTTCTTCTCTAGCATACTTTCCTACTTTCCCCTTCCCAGTTTCCACTTGGAAATAAATCCATGCTGTTCTAAAGAAGCCAGATTCACCCCTCACTTCTAAGAGTGAAACTTATGACCTTTGCAGTTAGCATATTCCCTCCCCTCTGGCTACAGCGATTGGTTTAAGTTCATATTTAAGCCTCAAGCTGCTTAAGCCAGCCTTAAAGTAGATCACAGTCTGGAAGTGCCAGGAGCAAGGTACTCTGTCTTCCTCCTTCAAAACAAATAATGAAGCTGAAGCCTCAAGGGCCACTAAAAGCCATCTTGCAAACCCAAAGAAGAAATTGGGTATTTAATGACATCAGTGAGCCATGGGATCCAGCTTTACCTGAAACCTGTATCTATATTTTCCAATTACATGAGTGAATAAATGTCCTTTATTGTTTATGCCATCTAGAGTTGGGGTTTCTGTTACTTATAACTAGAAGCATAACAATTTATAAAGTTGCCAGATTTATCTACCTGGCTTGCCACAGAAGATTCCTTACAGGCTTTTTTCATGGGAATCTTCTGTACCACTACCTAGACATGAGCAGCCTTCATGCTCTGATCTATTCTAAAGCATTCACGTTGATTGCTTTTCCTGCTAATCTGAGATGGCATACCAGTGTCTACCTATGGAAGCTGCAGCCTCATTCCAGGGCAAGGAGAAGCAGAGAAAGTATTCTTCATCCATGAATGGTGTGGGGTGGGGGTGAGGGACCCTCCAAGGTCCTGCTTTTTTCCCTACAGAGAAGTCTGGTGGGAGGACCCTGAGTCCAGCAAGGTGGAATATTATTTGAGGTTACTCAAGGACACAGGCCAGGATGGAAAGGGACCAAGGCCACTGACAGGAAGTAACAGACTTCCACAACCAGAGGGCTAAGCAACAGCACAGTGGCAGGAGCGGAGAGGTGCCTTGGGACAGAGAGGCAGAGCGAAGTGTATACGGTGGGTGAAGAAAAAGCACCAGGTCACCCTGCCATCTTCCTCGAGTCAAATCTTGAAACAGCAGGTCAGGCTGGACATTCACTCATCCCACATACACTTAGCCAATGTCTAGTTTTGAGTGCCTGCAACAGTCCCAGACATTGAGTTAAAGATAGATACGGCCCATATGGCCTTTGCCTTCATCCTCCTTATCTATCAAGTGAGGCAGACAATTCAACAAGCAATGACAACAAACACGGTTGTCACCAGGTGTTGTGGGAGAAGACAAGGAGAGAAACCAACCAAACTCAGATTCAAGGACAACTTCCTGCATGAAATGACATTGACACTAAAACCTGAGTGATGGGAGGCCTTCAGACAAAGATGGACAGGAGAGAAAATGCCTCCAACAGAGGTAAAGAGCTTGTGAAAGGCAGGAGCATGCCGATTTCTAGGAACAAGAAGGAGTCTGGTGAGGTTGGAGAGGGGATGGCAGGGAAGCAGATCTTCCAGGTGCTGAGGCAAACTGGGGCCAGATCTCCCAGGGCCATGGCTGCCTAGCAAAGAATTCCCATTTTATCTCAAGGGCAGTTTTCAACAGGCAGGAATGACATGATCAGATTTGCCTTTTAGGGGGCCATTACTCATATTTTATTCCAAACACATAACTAAACTACTTTTCAAAGGTCTTCTTTGGGGAGATCAAGAAAAGGGGAAACAGTGTCAATATACTGCCTAAACATATTTTCCTGTAAACCCATGTGCCACAGAAGAGAATAAGCCGTGGGTTTCAGATACCCTTGTACTTCAATCGTCAGTCCCCTTTTCACAGCTGTTTGATGTTCAAGACGCTCTTGGAATACTTTCAATAAATCTTCTTAACTCTGTTTTTCCTTGAAGCAGGAAGCCTTGTCTTCAGCATGTGATCAGGCTGTAAAACTCGGCATTTTCCAGACCCTACTCATCAGGCATGATGGAGCTCCCAGCCTCCCACTGCCCTGCCTCATTCTCACCGGGATGGCATGGCCCATGTGGATGCGTCAATAACCTCTTTTTCTGATATTATGAAGCCTGAGAGGAACGTTAATTCAGGATGCTATTGGATTTTTTTTTTTTTTTTTTTTTTTTTGAGATGGAGTCTCACTCTGTCACCCAGGCTGGAGTGCAGTGGTACAATCTCAGCTCACTGCAAGCTCCGCCTCCTGGGTTCAGGCCATTCTCCTGCCTCAGCCTCCCCAGTAGCTGGGACTACAGGTGCCTACCACACGCCCAGCTAATTTTTTGTATTTTTAGTAGAGATGGGGTTTCACTGCATTAGCCAGGATGGTCTCAATCTCCTGATCTCGTGATCCGCCCACCTCAGCCTCCCAAAGTTCTTGGATTACAGGCATGAGCCACCACGCCTGGCAGCTATCAGATTTTTTTAAAACAAGAGATGTACCTTGAGTTAGATGACCACAATTATGCACTCAGTTGGGTTCTTATGGACCAAGACAGATGACAAAGAAAGGCAGGAAATGAATTCTTATTTCCATGAGCTGGGTCTCAGATATATATCTGGAGTCGTATTGATATGGTCATCCTTTGTCTCTGACATTTCTCTGATTTTCTTTTTTTATGTGGCTCATCATAATAATCGAGAAGATTATCATTAAGTATAATGATCAGTAGCAGTGGTGAAAATAATGGCTACCACTCACTGAGTGTACAATGTGCTAGATAGCTAAACACCTTAAGTACATTATCTCATTTAATCGTCACAATAACCTTGTGAGACAGGTAATATTATATTCCTATTTTACAGATGAGAAAACTGAGGCTCAGAAAGGCAAACAGGATCTAATACTGTAGGGAGGGTTTGAACCCAGACCGTCTGACTACTACCCACAGCATACTTGGCCTGAGGGAAATCCCATCTTTATGAATGATTGGGAAGTCGGCTCCAGGCCCTCGGGTCCACTAGCTTTCCTGATGCCCATATTGGGTACATCTCTGTCTGCCTCTGTGTATTTCTCCCTGCCGAACTCCCTGCCTATAGCCACAGTACTGAGCCAAGAGAGGCGCTATCACCTGGGCCAAGTTCTCATTAAAATGTGTGTGTGTTTGGGGGGCCTAATGATTATTTTCAGTCCTGGTTCCTGCTTATTTGGTTTGGGTTTTGCACGATTAATTAGGAGACTAAATTAATGAGAAAGGAAACACGTGTCCAGCTGGTCCTCCCAGATGTTCCTGGAAACAAACTCTCCAATTTGCACAGCGTGACAGTGTAAACATGACTTGGGGAAGCCGCTCCGAGTTGGTTTAGTCCCCGACTCCACGGGCTGGGCATCCATGCCTGGCCAGGTCTGAAATGATGTCTCAGATGTATTTGCTGATCCTGTTCTCCTTGGCTCTACCATGGGGCAGCCTCAGTTACACTTCCTCACCTGAACCTCAGAACAGGCAAGGACAGAAGCCTAAACTTGGAGCAAGAGCTAGAGAAAGAGAAAGACAAGGAAAGAACAAAACAATTCTTAATGGACAGATGGTAAGAAAAAAAAGTTCTCCAAAATTCAGCACCATGTGCATTTCATAGACATCTGCCAGTAGCCTAAGAGTCCACTTTTCTTTCTTATCCCATCTCTGGTGTTCCTTTTGCCTTCATGATGAGAAAAGACTGATCCATCCCAGTTTTATCTTATTTGGAGTGGTGACTGAATGAAAATACACTGGGATCCATCAGAGTCACCCAATATGTCTCTCCATGATGGAGTCAAATACCATTAGGGAAACCTCACTTACAGGAAAATGAAGGCAGTAAGCACCTTAAATAAATTATCTCTTTTAATCTTCACAATAACCTTGTGAGACAGATAATATTAATCTTATATTCTTATTTTAAAGATAAGAAAATTGAGGCCCAGAGAGGTGAACAGCAGCTAGTACTGTAGGAGGGTGTGAACTCGGGTCATCTGACTCTAATACCCACAACACATTTGACCCTGGGGAAATCCCATCTTTATGAATTATTAGGAGGTCAGTCCCAGGTCTTGCTGTTCTATCCAGCATTGGGTAAACATCCGTCTGTTTCCGTACATTTCTTCCTGATTAGATTCACAGTACTGATGTGGGCAATTCCTAGAAATTCAACAGGAGATCCACGCACTCTATACTGTCTCTCTCTCAATATGTTGGACACTTACCCTATGCCAGTGATGGCCACTGGGGCCACGCATTGAACAAGGCAAGCGTGGTCTTCATCCTCAAGGACTGTGTAATCTAGCTCTTCTAGCTTCGCAGCTCACAAACCTGACCAAGGATATTAACATAGTCAAGAAACTCTCTTGGGTATACACATGCAATGATGTGTTATTCAGCCTTGAAAACGAATGAAATTTGGACATATACTGCAATATGGGTGGATCTTGAAAACATTACGCTAAGTGAAATAAGCAAGACACAAAAGGATGTCTACTCCATGATGCTATTTATATAAGATACCTAGAATAGTCGAAGACACAGACAGAAAGTAGAATGATGGTTACTGGGGATGGAGGAGAGGGTGAGTGGGGAGTAAGTATTTAATGGGTACAGTTTTAGTTTGGGATAATGAAAATGTTCTAAAGATGGTTAGTGGTGCTAGTTGCACAGCAATGTGAACATAATACCATTGAATTTTACACTTAAAAGTGGTTAAAATTATACATTTTATGTTTTGTATTTTTACCACTATTTTTTTTAAAAGAAAAAGAAAGCCTGCTTGGGACCTGCTAGACAAAAGTTTCCTGGATGAATGGGGAAGTTGAGCCTCCAGGCAAGCCCCTGCTGAGATCCCCTTGCTCTAGCTGAATCATCATTGGTCTTCACAAGATTCATTTTTAAATATTAAGAAAGTCGTCCTACACACTGGGAAAATGGATGTAAACAAGAGAGAAAGTTCCTGAGGAGATCAGATAACAAGCAAATTGCAAAACTACACCCCCAACACACTCTATTTTGGCCCTGTTTTATTTTTATCCTTAGTATTTAACACAATCAAACATAATACATTTTTGTTAATTAATCCTGTGTGCCTGTATCCCTCCATCCCTCCACTGATACTAAAGAGTATCAGGTGGGATTTCACTGTGGTTTGATTTGCATTTCCCTAATGATTAGTAATGTCTAGCATCTTTTTGTGGATTTGTTGGCCTTTGTATATCTTCTCTGGAGAATGTCTATTCAAGTTCTTTGCTCACTTTTTAACTGGGTTATTTTGTTGTTGATAGGAATTCTTTATATGTATTGGATATTGAATATATATATATATATTCAATATATAGTCCTCCAGCTTTATTCTTTTTAAAGATTGTTTTAATTGTTCAGAATACCTTCAGGTTTCATATGAATTTTAGAATGGGCGTTTCTATTTCTGAGAAAAACAAGATTGAAATTTTGGTAGGGATTACACTGGATCTCTAGATTGCTTTAGGTAGTATTGACAGCCTAATAATATTAGGTCTTAAAATTCATAAACATGGGCTATATTTCTATTTATTTATGTTTTTAACTTCTTTCAGCAATGTTTTGTGGTTTTTATGTCTTTCACCTCCTTATTTAATTCGCAAGTATTTTATTGTTTTTGATGCTGTTATAAATGGAATTGTTTTCAGAATTTCTTTTCAGGTTATTCAATATTAGTTTATAGAAATGCAACCAATTACTTGTGTTCACTTTGTATTTTGCTGAATTTATTTATTAACTCTTAACAGTTTTTATGGATTTTTTCTGTTTTCTACATATAAAATCCTGGTAGCTACAAATAGAAATAATTTTTTTCCTCCTGTCCAATTTGGATATCTTTTCTGGTCTTTTTCTTGCCTAATTGCCCTGGCTAGAAGTTTCAGTACTATGTTGAATAGAAGTGGTAAAAGTGGGCACCCTTGTCTTGTTCCTGATTTACAAGAAAAACTTTTCATTTTTCACCATTGAGTATCATGTCAACTGTGGGTTTTTCATATATGGCCTTTATTATGTTGAGTAGTTTGTTGAGTGTTCTTATCATGAAAGTGTGCTTAATTTTGTCGAATGCTTTTTCTGCATCAATTAATATGATAGTCTGGTTTATTTCTCTTCATTCTGTTAATGTGGTATATTACACTGATGTATTTTCATATGTTGAACCCCTCCTACATTCCACGAATAAATCCCATTTATTGGTATATATATATATATATATATATATCCATATATATATGTGTGTGTATATATATACCAATACACAGATATATATATATATCCTTTCAATATGCTGTTGAATTGTGTTTGCTAGTCTTTGGTTGAATATTTTTGCAATCAATAGTCATAAAGGATATTGATCTGTAGTTTTCTTACAATTTTTTTGGTCTGGCCTCATTTGTATCAGTGTAATGATGGCTTCACTGAATGAGCTAGGGGGTCTCCTTTCTCTTCAAATTTTTGGGAGAATTTGAGAAGGAATGGTATTAATTCATCTTTACATGTTTGATAGAATCCAGCAATTGAAGTCATTTGCATTCACCAGTTGAAGCCATTTGCAGAGTCAGGGCTTTTCTTTTGGGGGAAGTTTTTTATTCTTAATTCAATCTCTTCATCAGTTGTAGGTCAATTCAGATTTTCCATTTATTCATGATTCAATCTTGGTAGGTTGTGTTTTTGCAGGAATTTGGAATTTGTCCATTTTGTCTAGGTTAACCAATTTGTTGGCATACAATTACAGTATTTTTAATTTTTATAAAATCAATAGTAATATGTCTAGTTTCATTTTTGATCTTAGTAACTTAAGTTTTCTCTTTTCTCCTTAGTCAATCTAGCAAAAAGCTTGTCAATTTTGTTGGTTTTTTTTCCAACGAACTAATTTGGTTTCATTGATTCTTTTTCTACTTTGATAATAATATAACCACCTCAGTTCATTTTTGGTTGCTATTGACATGAAATATCTTTTTCCATCCTTTCACTTTCAATCTATTTCTGATCAAAAGTGAGTCTCTTGTAGGCAGCATATAATTGGATCGTTTTTAAAATCCATTCTTCCAATCTATGCCTTTGATTTATGAGTTTAATCCATTTACATTTAAAGTAATTACTGAGGCTGGGTGTGGTGGCTCACACCTGCAATCCCAACAGGTATATAGGCTTGGGAGGCCAATAGGTTTGGAAGGCCAAGGTAGGCAGATTGTTTGAGCTCTGGAGTTTGAGACCTGTCTGAGCAACATGGTGAAACCTTGTCTTTTTTCAAAAAGAAAAAAAAAAAAAGATAAAGTAATTCCTGATAAGAAAGAGCTTACTTTTTGCCACTTTGTTATTTGCTTTCTCCATGTCTTATAGCCATTTGTCTTTCATTTCTTTTCTTCTTTTTTCTTTTTTTTTCATAGTGAGGAAGACTTTATTCAGGACCATAGATACAGGGACCACTTCAATAGAATCTTGCAGTTGAAGAGAGAGATTGGGCTGAACTCCAAATACAGCATGAGCCACTGGGAACTGAGAGCCAAGGTGTAGGGTGAGAGTCAGTTGATGAAGTTCATTTCATTCTTTAGCATCTTCTTTGTGGTTAATTGACTTTTTGTAGTAACACGTTTTGATTCCCTTCTTATTTCTTTTTATGTATATTCTATAGATATTTTCTTTGTGGTTATCATGGAGATTATCCTTAACATCCTAAATTTATAGCAATCTAGTTTGAGTTGACACCAGCTTGGCTTCAATCACGTACAAAAACTACAGTTCTGTCGCTGCTTTACTTTCTGTTATTGATGTCACAAATTGCACCTTTATATATTGTATGCTTATTAACATAGATTTATAATTATTTTATGTATGTCTTTTAAATCCCATAAAAAATTAAAAGTAGAATTATGAACCAAAATAACAATACTAGTTGCATTTTTGTTTGCCCATATATTTACCCTTACTAGAAATCTTTCTATTTTCATATGGCTTTTAGTTACTATCTAGAATTTTTTCATTTCAACCTGAAAGACTCCCATTAGCATTTCATGTAGCGTAGACCTACTGGTAATAACTTCTGCCAGCCTTTTTTTAAATCTGGAAATGTCTTAATTTTACTCTCATTTTTGAAGGACATTTTTGCCATTTTGATGTACAATTCTTGGTTAAGAGGTTTTTATCTTTCTTCAGCACTTTAGTTGTATCATTTCACGGCCTTCTGGCCTCCAAGTTTTCTGCTGAGAAATTGGTTAATAATTTTATTAAGAATCCCTTGTACATGGAAAATCAATTTTTTCTTGCTGTTTCAAGAATCTCTCTTTGTTTTTGTCTTTCAACAGTTTGATTATCTGTCTAGGTGTGGACCTCTTTGAGTTTATTCTACTTGGAGTTCATCGAGACTTTGACTTTATGTCCATTTATTTCCTCAAATTTGGAAAATGTTCAGCCATTACTTTTTTTAAATAAGCTCTCTTTGTTCCTTCCTCTCTCTCTTCTACTTTTAGGACTCCCATAATGCCTATGTTGATGTGCTTGATGATGCTCCATAAGTCTCTTAGGCTCTGTTCACCTATCTTCATTATTTCTTTCTGCTTCTGAGACTCAGTAATTTCAAATGTCCTATCTTCAAGTTCACTGATTCTTTCTTCGGCCTGCTCAAGCCTGCTGTTAAGCCATCTAGTAATTTTTTTAATTTAGTTATTCTATTTTTCAGCTTCAACTTTCTATTTGGCTCTCTTTTATAATTTCCTTCACTTTAATAATATTTTCTCTGTTTTTTGCATATAGCTGTCCAGTTGTTTCACCACCATTTGTTAATAAGACTATACTTTCTTCACTGAATTGCCTTTACATCTTTCTTTTAGTTGTTCTTTTATTTATGGGTCTATTTCTGGGCTCTGTAGTCTATTCCCTTCAGCTATTTATCTACCTTCACATCAATATTATGCTCTCTTGATTACTGTAGCTTTCTAAGAAGGCTTGAAGCCAAGTGGTGTTAATTCTCCACTTCTTTTGCAAAGTTGTTTTGGCTTTTCTAGGCCCTTTGCATTTCCATATAAATTTTAAAATCAACTTGTCTGTTCTGCAAAACAAAGGGTTGCTGGAGTTTTTATTGGATTGTATTAAATATATACTTATAGATATATAGATCAACTTGAAGAAAAGAATATTTAGACTTTTAACTCATGAATGTGGTATATTTCTCCATTTTTTTTTTCTTGCTTGCTTTTTTCAATTTTTTTTATGAGACAGGGTCATGCTCTGTTGCCTAGGCTGGAGTGCAGTACTGCAATCGTGGCTCACTAAAGACTTGACCTTCCAGGCTCAAGTGATTCTCTGGGCTCAGTCTCTCGAGTACTTGGGATTACAGTCACAATTTCTCCAATTCTTTAAATGATTAATTTCTTTCAGCGATGCTTTGTAGTTTTCAGTATACAGGTCTTTTATCAGATTGAACACTGAAATATTTTAAGCAAGAGATAGACATGGTCTACTTTACCTTCTAAGGTAAGAATACAGGGCTGAAAGAGATCAAAAGTAAGAACAGGGAGGCATATTAGGAGACTACCACAAAGATCAATCATGTATTAATGGTGGCTTGAACCAGGATGGTGGCAGTGGAGACTGAAAAAAGAGCTGATTTGAGATTTAATTAGGTTGAACCATACAGAATTGATATTTTTTGTATGTCAAAGAAGGTATAAATTTGTCAACTTCGTATGTTTCAATCTAATGTTTTGGAGCTAAGTCTGGACTTAAGACCTGCTGGTTGATTCAATGCAGGGAGCTAATGACAAAAAAAAGGAGCAATGCTGGCTTTTAGGTGCTTTGCTCAAGCAACTGAGCGGATGATGATGCCATTTCTTAAGATTATGAAGAGTAAAGGGGGAAGGAGCTGTGCAGCTCTGCATTCTTCCTGCCTTTCTCTTTATTTCAAGCTTTTTTTCTTTCTTTCCCTCATCTTTAGCTTTTCAGGGGACACCATTATCACAGGCTACATGTTTACTTTTAAACATGCATTTTTCCCACCTGGCTCTTTGTCTGACATTTTAATGACTTTGCTGGCTTGGTTTTTCATGGAGAGGGCATACGGAGAGAATATATTTTCTGTGCACAGTTTGAGGTTCGTGTCTACTCCCTTAATGTTAATGCCATAGCAACATGCCCTTAACTTTTTATTTCTTTGAGCCCAGCCCTCATCTGGAAGGGTCTGGGGCACATTTTCAAGTAATTTGGTGCCGATCATCATGAGACTCCTGAGTTTATGGAGGGAAGGCTAGAAACGTATGCTTGAGTTTATACTCAAATTACTATCCTAAATGACTCCATGGGGGGTTTCTTTTAGGGGTCACTGAGAGCCAGAGTGGAATGTTTTTCCTTCTTCACTTTATCCCAGGCCTTGGGGCATGAGAACCATAAATGCAGGTAATGTGTTTTATAGCCAGATTCTCTAGGTTCATTTTTTTCCCTTCTCTCCCTACCCCCAATGATATCCATGAAACTCCACAGAGTGGCTAGAGACTCATTTTGTTGCAGCCCTGTTTCTACAAAGGCTAAGAGATTTGGGTGACTGATCAACATAGCAGGGTGCATCTAAGAAGCGTTGACACTTCCTGTTCTTGTCTTAGCCAGGCATGAGGGATTGCCCTTAAGCCCAATAGAGAGGTCCAAGTTGAAAAGGGTTTATAAGGTAGTGAGCTCACAGTCACTGGAGGTGTTAAAGCAGTGCCCAGAAAACTATTTGACAAAACTGTTTGTAGTGAAAATTTATGCATCCAACAGGAAATCAAACTATAATCCTTTAAGTTTCTTCACAACACAGACTTCTTTTTTGAGACTATGATACCCCTTCTTTGCTTCAACACATATTTATTATCTACCATGGGGCTGGGAATTGCACCCTGAGGTACAACAGTGAGCAAGATGGACATAGGCTCTGTGCTTGAAGAGCTTTCAGTCTAGTGAAAGTGACAATAATAAATAAGTAATAAATAAATAAGGTGATGAAAATAGTTGTGGCTACCAGGTATTTTACACGGGTTATTGCAACGGTGCTTCCCAACACTACATGACCAAATCATACTTTATAAATGATAAAATGCAAGCTCAGAAGTTTGCATAAATTGTCCAGGCTTACACAGCTGTTACCTGCTAAAGCTGCAGCAGCAGCCCAGGCCTTTGGGTCTCCAGGGTTCATACACTTAACTATGCCTCTGGTTAAGGTTCTTACAAGACCAAGCAAGCACTCAGGTCCTCAAGACCCAACTCTCCACGAATGCTACCCTCAATCTTACCTCAAGAAAGGTAAACAGTACAGGTCTCCCCTCCGCCGCTCCTGTCACCAAACATATTAGTCCTCAGAGGCCTTCAAATAAAAACCATCTCTCTGCCTTATGCAATTAACTATGCCAGCTCAAAAAAAAAATAAATTATAATAACATGTTTTACTTAAAACCTGAGGCTTGATACTTGCCAGATCTCCCACTGCCTTTTTAAAAGTGAGGAGTGGGAAAGGCAAGGCAAGAGGGTTGATGAAAGCCCTACTATGTGCTCTGCCCTGGAAGGGGGTAGGTTTGAGCGGCTGGAGTGTCGTTCACAAATGAAATGAAGCATATGCTACCTGTCCTTCACAAACTTAAAATCTAATTGCAGAGACAAAAAAGAGATGAGCAGGAGGCAGGCAAAGAAGATCAAGGAAAGCCGGGCGCGGTGGCTCACGCTTGTAATCCCAGCACTTTGGGAGGCCGAGGCGGGAGGATCACGAAGTCAGGAGATCAAGACCACGGTGAAACCCCGTCTCTACTAAAAATACAAAAAATTAGCCGGGTGTGGTGGCGGGCGCCTGTAGTCCCAGCTACTCAGAGAGGCTGAGGCAGGAGAATGGCGTGAACCCGGGAGGCAGAGCTTGCAGTGAGCCGAGATTGAGCCACTGCACTCTAGCCTGGGTGAAAAAGCGAGACTCCATCTCAAAAAAAAAAACAAACAAACAAAAAAAAAAAAAGACCAAGGAAAGGACTAAAATGTGGCATCTGAGCTATGCACTTTTCAAATCCTGGACCTCGCTGCATGTCTTTGGACAAATCCCTTTGCCTGAGTCCTGATTTTTTTTATCTGTAACTATGTTTTCCAATAGAACTTGTAGCGATGATGGAAATGTTCCATATCTTCAGTGTCCAAGAAGGTAGACACTAGTTTTATGTGGCTTTTGAACTCATGAAATGTGATTCATGTGATTGAGTACTAGATTGCTAATTTTACAAAATTTTAATTATTTTAAATTCAGCCACATGTGGCTAGTGGCTAGAATATTGAGCTACATAAGTCTAGAAAGTGAGGAGTTAAGAAGCTTCATCTTTTCCAAATAATATATTGAGAAATATATTAGAAATGTGCATTTTGCCTCTAGAATTGTCTTGAAATAATAGTAGGAGTGGTGAAACATTTGGGCTACAGAGGCAGGAGCCACATCCCAGTTTTAACGTGTCTAGTTGTGAGGCCCTGGACAAGACCATTAGCCTCTCAGTGCCTCAGTTTCCTCATCTGTCAAGTGGAAATAATAGTACCTACTTCACAGGGTTGTTGGAAGAACTAAATGGCATAATAAATGGAACTCACTGAGAATAGTTCTTGACACTGGGTAAAGGCTCAACAAATGTAGCTGCTTTTTAAAAATTTTTGTTGTTATTATTATTCATGGGACTCGGCATTACCCAGCCTCCTGGAATCACACCTTGTTCCCCTAGCAACTCACTCTTCACCAGGGAGCCATCAGGAACCTCTGAAAGCCATCTTCTTGATCTTAGTTGCCAACCTGGAAAGATGAAGGATGAGAGCCCAAGTCTAGGGGACCCTCTGTATGCAAAGAACATTTACATTTTGGTATTGAGAGTCTCTTCCTTTCCAGCACCTGGCAACACATAAAGAGAGTTTAATGTTCTTATCATCTTCAGCAGAGACCTCTGCAGAAGGGATTAAGATGGTTCTTGGGCTTTTAGATTAAATGATAAGTGCAGATTGCTAAGATAATGATCAGGGTGAAACATTCAGATATTTTTATCTGTAAGATTTTTTCAGGTTACTAATAAAAATTCAGAGGGGCCTGACAATAAACACAGAATTTCCTTCTTTTTCTTTCTTTATTTCCAATGCATTTAAGAAAGAAAAGAAAAAAAAATCCTGCAAGGTATGGAAATCTGTTCTTAAGTTGCTTTAGATTCAATTCAGTGTAATGGTTACTATGGGATTTCTTTGTATGGACAACTCCCTGGTGAGTGACAGTGATGTCACCAACTCCGTTTGTACCCATGGCTAAGTGTCTTCTTTTTGGACTTCAGTTTCTCCATGAATACAACAGAGATTTGGACTTGGGATGGAAAGTGGTCCCTTAACAGCCTTTTCAGCTCTGAAAATTTAAGTTTCGACAGCACCCTTTCTTTTTAAATTGACAAGATGACTGAGTCAGAAAGGACTGATCATTAAGCAACATTCCCACTTTTCAGGCCTTGAAATTCACAGAATAGCAGTCAAAAACTCAAACACCTTCCGTGGCCAAGCAGGTCACAGAAATGAATGAATTTGGCTGCATAGATACTATGGTGAACTGGAACGCCTATGACCCTATCTAAAGGAGGCTGTGACTGTATGTCTGCAGGTGACGTTACCACATTCTGTGGACATTTATGGAAAGATCTTCAGCTTTTCCAAGGAATACGGGAAATACGGTTTTTTTTTAAAATCCTCATTTTAAATGCTAACCCAAAGAAAACAAAAACAGAAACCGTAGACTAAGCAAAGATTAGTGTAGCATGAACGCTGTCCTCACCCCTGCCCCTCCAATACCAGGTGTAGATGGTGGAACCAAAAAGGCCTGCATCCAGGCCAATTCTTGGAAGGTGATTTTTAGAAGAAATTCAGATATCAGGCCAGTTCTTTCAATCTGACTCTTTCTGCTAAAAACCAATATGATGACCTTTGGCCAAAAACAGTGAAGTCCAACCTGGACTGAAAACTAAAAGTAAACAAGAATCCTGCTGTTTTCCAGGAGTTGGCTCCTTTGTGTTGAGAGTTAACTATTGCACTTCATCAACCTTCCAAGTAACTAAATCCCAAATTTCCTGGTTATCTTGAATTCCTGGGCATCAATGTCATTAAGAAGTTCCCACACTGAGTCGTAGAATCACTTTCTCAGAATTGTTGGGAAACAAACATCCAAGGGGATACTCGATTCCCATCTAAAGCATCCTGCAAATGGAAGAAGCTGGGCTGCCTTTTATCTCCTACCAGAGCAGCCTGTCTATGTCCTCATAGCATTTATCACAATCTATGATTTAGAAATATTTTGGTTTCCTTGTTTATCGTCTGCATTCTCAACCCCACTAAAATGGAAACTCCACAGGAAACTCCACAAGAGTGGGGCCCATGTCTATCTTGTTCACAGTTATTTCCCCAGCTCCTGTAACAAAGTCTAGAACAGTAGGGCTCCAGATAGATATATTTTCTAAATAATGAATTAATGAATGATCATCGAGGTCATATTTCAGTGTTTCCAGGAACAGGCAGCTTACTACTTCCCAAAGCAATCCATTATTTCATCAGACACTTTTGCCGATAGAAAGTTCCAACACAGGTCTAAATTTAAGTGATTTCCATTAGCCTGAGTTTTATCTCTTGGGGTTACACAAGCCAAACTTACCTCCTCTTTTAACTCCCATGCTCTAATTCATAGGTACGAAGTCTCTTTGAGTCTAGTTTTTGGTTTTGGTTTTGTTGTTTTAATTCAGGCAAAACACGTTCATTTCTGCCTGTTGCTCTTCTAAAGAGGGAGAATGATGATTGAAAGCAGGAGAGATGCAGAATCAGGACAAGCGGGAGTCGGTAAATCAGGAGTCCTGAACACAGTGTGTAGTTGACAACCTCACTGGCACTCTTACTTTCAATATGTATTTTAAAGCCAGATGGTCTGGTTTTTCAAAATGTGCATTTCTCAGTCACGTTTGGATACACACATTGAAAAATAAGCCTGTATCTTTGGCCCTAGCCACATTTCCATGTGAATGAAACAGAAGGAGCCATTGGTTATGTACTGAGAGAATGTCTTGGCCCTGCCAGCCTTGAGATTCTAGGACTCCATGAAGAACACCAACCACTATGGGAGTGTGAGTGTGTGTGTGTGTGTGTGTGAGTTTGAGTGTACAGATGGGCTTTTCTCCTAAACACATGGCTCTGAAAATGCCTTTCAAAGGGTTCAGACCCAGTGGCCCAGAGCCAAGGAGCAATGAGGCCAAGAATGGTGATTCTGTCCTTGAATGACCCACACCTCTTTGGTGTCCTGAAGGCAATTAATCTTTATGGAGAACAGGGCTATGCTTCTGTTGCTTTGCAAGCCTCCTGCCTAACTGACCAAGCCTGTTAGTTATCTGACAAAGTTTGGATGGAGTGTTGATCAGGAGGCCCAGCCGACATCCTCCTGAGGCTTAGACATCAACTGCGTGTCTCACTGGAACCCACATGCTACTCACCAGGACTTTGCACTGGGAAGCTCCAGTGCCTCAGGGGTCAGAAGTGACTTTCAAAGCACCAGAAAACCAGAGGAGGAGAAGGAGTAGATACAGCATGGTGTGTGATCAGCTGAACCTCTATATGAAGCAGAATAAAAACAAACAGCAAATACAGCTGGAGACTGCACACACTTGAATATTAGGCAAGCTTTTTTTCCTAAAATTAATTCTTGAATGAGAGGGAGATGGGTTATATTTGAATCTGCTTGAGGTCTTTCATGTTGTAAAAGGCTTTCTCAAATACTTTATTTTGAACAAACAGTACTATTTCAGGAAAACAAGTTAGCCTAAAATAACTTCAGCCAGCTGGTTTGGAATGCTAAGAAAGGTCACCTGACACAATCAGTAAAGAAAGAGGACAAAGACATTTAAAACAGATTTAGTCATTCTTCCTGGGGGTATGAATTCACAAGGGCAAGCTTTAAATGTTGTTGTGCACACACCTTTAAATGATTGGTTCAAAAAACAATATAGTAAGTTGTTAATGATGAGGATAGTGAACAGTACTTGGGCATTAGGATAAAATTTCCAATGACAACATCATGCACAGATTCAAAAAATGCAGTATCTAGGCACAAAGAACATTTTAAAACAATAAAAAGGTCAAATCCAACAAGGAGACATAACAGCTATAAACGTATAGGCACCTAATAACAGAGCCTCAAACTTTATGAAGCAATAACTGACAGAATTGAAGTAAAAATAGACAATCCAACAATAATTATGAGAGCTTAAATACTTCATTGTATACAGTGGACAGAACAATTATACAGAAGATCAACAAGGAATAGAGGACTTGAACAGTACTATAAACTACCAGACCTAACAGACATCTATAGAATACTCCACCCAAAGCAACAGAATTACACATTCTTCTCAAGTGCATGTGGAACTTTCTCCAAGATAGACCATATGTTAGGTCATAAAACAAGTCTCAATACACTTTAAAAGGTTGAAATTATACAAAGTATGTTATTTGACCATGATGAAATGATGTTAGAAATTAATAACAAAAATACATTTGAAAAGTTAATAAATATGTGGAAATTAAACAACCTTCTCCTACCTAAACAATGGATCAAATGAACAAACCACTGGAGAAATCTGAAAACACTTTGAGATGAATGAAAATGAAAACACAACATTCCAAAATTTATAGGATGCAGGTAAAACAGTGCTTAGAGGGAAATTTGTAGTTGTCAATGCCTTTAAAAAGAAGAAAGATCTAAAATCAGCAACCTAAACTTCCATCTTTAGAAACTGGAAAAAGAAAAGCAAATTAAACCCAAAGCAAGGAGAAGGGAGGAAATAGTAAAGATTAAAGTGGAAATAAATGAAATAAAGACTAGAAAAACAATAGGGAAAATCAATGAATCAAGTGTTAGGTCTTTGAAAATATCAACAAAACTGACAAACCTTTAGCTAGACTGACCAAGAAAAATCAGAGAAGACTCAAATTACTAAAACCAAGAATGAAACAGCAAACATTTCTAGGTACCTCACAGCTAAAGTGGAGTATTTATGCTTTTTCTAGATATCGGTAAGCTGACTCTAAAATGTATATGGAAAGGCAAGGAACTCAAATAGTTGATTCTGAAAAAGAAGAACAAAATTAGGGGACTGCTACTTCTTGTGCTCCAAGACTTAGCAAAGGTGTCATGTTTTCCGTATAGCTGTCTTTGATTCTCTCATTAGTTTTCAGCTTCTCTCAGTCATGTTCCCATAGGAACCTGTGCAAAACTTCAGCAGGACACTTACTGCACTATACTATGTGATCTGCATCTTGAAGACACAGATGGCATCTTTCTTTCTTACCCAGGACCCAGCAGAATGCCCAGAAGAGAAAAGACGCTTCATAAATGTTATTTTGGATGGATGGATGGATGGATGGATGGATGGATGGATGGATAAAGAGACGGATGATGACTTTAGAATCTTTATCTGCACACAAATTGATGAGACAGTATAGTTTCTTATATGCTTATCAAGGAAGAAACACTAAAGTGAGAAACCAAGAGACTCCCCACCAATTCTGCCATGACCCCCCATATGGCATTTGTCAAGTCATTTCCCGTTTCAGATCCTCAGTGCTATCTGGAAAATTTGTGAGTGTTAATAGATGATCTCTAAATGTCATCCACTTATCAGCTCTATAATCCTAGGACTAAGCAGGTTCTTCTATGTCCAGTGCATTCAGCAGTTGATGGAACTGGCCTTTTAAAAGCCAAATTTAGTGAACCTATTCATTAAATCTTACAAAGTAGTCAAACCAACTGTGTACCTAAACATAATATTCTGTCTCTCTCAAAACTTTTGTACAACTTAAACTCAGCACCCTTTCAGCCCCTTTTGTAGAAAATTTACATGGCACTCAATTAGCATTCACAACAGATTTTTGGCACAGATAATTTGTCAGCCACAGCAGTGTCACCCTATAAACTGGCCCTAAATTCAATTTTCTGTTACTGATGGGAAAGGACATTGTAGATGGGAATTTATGGGGTGCCTCAGGTTTGACAGGCAGTCACATGGGTAAAAGAAAAGGGCAAAAGTATTTAAAATCATGGCTCCTCCCGTAAAACCTGGAAATTGTTTTTGAATAACCACAGCAAAGAACAGAACTACTCAGTGCTTTTTTGTCTCTCAATTTCAGAGACATTCCAGTTCAACACTGGATTATTTCTCAGAGATTTTCTTAACACAGAAAGTAAATGGCTTGTTCTAATTTCTGAACTTTAGCCGTTTTTTATTTTTGACAAAGACACCTACTCAATTTCTCATTCTGATTCCAGCCGCAAGAGATTTGACCAGGACTTAATTTTTAACATCCTTGCCTGGGCCAACACGGTGGTTCAAATCTAATATTTGGACACATATTCTTGAAATTATTTACTTATCCTGTCATTGCAGCAACATTGGAATATTTTCTAGGGGGAGCCGAGGGTGACAGAAGCTCTCCATTCTGCCATCCTAAAAGAATATAGTCTTTTTTAGGTAAAGAAAAAATTCAGTCTTTAGAGTAAGGATGTTGGCCATTTCCTAGAACTCATTATTCTTTTTTTCTTCTTTTAAAATCTTTTATTGATACATAATATTTGTACATATCTGTGGGGTACATGTGATATTCTGACACATGCATACAATGTGTGGTAATTAAATCAGAGAATTTAAGGTATCCATCATCTTGAACATTTATCATTTTTTGTGTGTGTTGGGAACATTTCAAATATTCTTTTCTAACTATTTTGTTATGCTGATTTTTTTTTTGGCTTTT
Source organism: Symphalangus syndactylus (assembly GCF_028878055.3). Taxonomy (NCBI): domain Eukaryota; kingdom Metazoa; phylum Chordata; class Mammalia; order Primates; family Hylobatidae; genus Symphalangus; species Symphalangus syndactylus. Next base: position 42,588,593 of record NC_072433.2, read on the forward strand.
TTTTTCTTCCTTTTTGTGGAGAATGGGGTCTCGCTATATTGCCCAGGCAGGTCTCAAACTCCTGGGCCTAAGCTATCCTTCCACCTCTGCCTCCCTGAGAGCTGGGATTACAGGCATGAGCCACCAAGCCCAGCTTAACTACTCTGTAATATACAATATATTGCTGTCACCCAACTGTGCTGTTCAACACCAGGCCTTATTTCTTCTGTGTTCTGATTCTAGAAATGTTACAGTTAAAATAATCTATAGCTTGAATCTGCATTTTTAAGCATTACTTTATAACAATTATACTAAGTATTTTCTTTCAGTTGCTATCGAAAATTCTTAAACATCATTTAAAAACCTAAAATTTTAAGCCAGGCATGGTGGCATGCACCTGTAGTCTTAGGTACTTGGGAGGCTGAGCCAGGAGAATTGCTTGAGCCCAGGGTGTTGAGGCTGCAGTGAGCTGTGATTGTGCCACTGCACTAAAGCCTGGGAGACAGAGCAAGACCCTGTCTCCCAACAAGAGAAAAAAGAACAACTAAAATTTAATAATTTTAATATGTTTATGGTTTACCATTTCCGTAATTTGATTTCACACAAAGACAAAACTGGATATACATTAAAAAGAAAAAAAAAGAGATTTCTTTCTCTGCTTTTTCAGGCAGCTCACTATGAGGCTATTACAAATCAATGGAAGCACATTTGGTGAAGAGTACAGGCCCATCAGAGCATACCTTTGTATGTATTTGGTTGACAATCTTGGGACATATTTTCAGAATTGTAACTACAGTGTCCATTCCATTCCAGGGGCCTAAGAATGTCACTGGCCAGAACAAGTTGAGTCCCTAGTGTGTTGACCCACCAGTGCTCTCACTGACCAACTAAGTGACTGGGTACAAATTAAAGAGGAGAATTTGAATGTCTGGCTCTCTGGGAAATAAAAGGTCAGAGGGTTGATTAGCACCATCAAGCCTCGATACCCAGAATCATGGAGAGGAACAGTGGCTCGGACCTCTAAGCGGCACCACCAATGACGTTCCTGTACCTTGGGGGATTCCCTCGCCCCATTTTTTTATCCCATTGCCCCTTCTGTGCCAGTCTCTTCCTCTGTGAGGAAGTGGTTTGAGAACCCTAAAAATGAATCCAAGGAATCCTTTTTGTTTGGGGCAGTTTTCTGCAGGCAACATCTGTGTGCATCTTAGTTGTCACAGGTCTGGTCAAACGTAGAGATGAATAAATTTTAAAAATAAACAACTACAAAAATACACAAATTAGCTGAGTATGGTGGCACACACATGTAGTCCCAGCTACTAGGGACACTGAGGAGGGAAGATTGTTTAAGCTCCAGAGGTCGGGGCTGCAGTGAGCTGTGATCACACCACTGCGCTCAGCCTGGGCAACAGAGCAAGACCCTGTTTTGAACAAAGTCAGACCTAGTATCTGCGGATATGGTGAGGGTTGGGGGCCAGAAGGAGGGATAAAAGGGATGGGGCATGGCCATACACTAACTCTCCAATCCTTCAGCATTGTACCTCCATCAACAGAGTGTCCCTGCCACACTCTCCACTAGGAAAAGGAAGTGGTGAGGACACTTTTCACCATTATGTCATTGCTTCCCGTAAGAAGTTAGTCATTTCTCACCACCAGGACTCAAGCAACTAGGGCCACCTCACCTCATGATAGAAAATGGAATCATGGCAAATAGGCAGTTATCATACAAAAGATAATTAATAATATTAATAGATAGATAGATGTAAGTAGATAGATGATAGAGAGATGATAGATTAGATAGATAGATGATAGATGATAGATAGATAGATAGATAGATGATAGATGATGATAGATGATAGATGATAGATAGATAGATGATAGATAGATGCATAGATACATAGATACATAGATAGATGATAGATAGATAGATAGATAGATAGATAGATAGATAGATAGATAATGGTGGGAAGAAAGGAAGGGAAACAGGAATAAAAGGAGTTGAAGATTATGGTTTCTTCACAATGTCCACTGGCGTTGCAGAGCATAAATCTTCTCCTATCCTGAAACTCTTCTTCTTTCTTGGCAAGTTATGGAAGAACATAGCCTTCAGCTACTACTTGCAGAGTGAAATACTGTGTCCCATAGGGCATAGCTCCCCATGTCTGGCTTAATCACCAAGAGGGCCCATCAAAAATACACCTTCCCAGAACCCATCTCAGAGATCTTGACTTTACAAATCAAGGGTGAGATGGGAGAATATGCCCTTGTGTGCTCTCTCTTCTCTCTGTCTCTCTCTGAGTTCTCTGCTGGTTTTGGTAGTTTGAGAACCATAAGGCATGTAAAAGAAAGTCAAGCATGGGGACTTCTGTCCCAGAGATGTGTAAATACAATTAGATTCTCATTCTAATGCAAGTGCTTCTGAGAAAATGCTGGACATGAACCATGCTGCAAGCTAGAGCTGAACTCAAGCTCAGCTACTTACTCACATGGACACATTGGCCACCAAGTTTCTTGAGTCTGAAGTTGGGATGTTAATAGCCTCTATTCCATGGAGTAGCTGAATGGATAGAATGAAATCTATTCACACATGAATTGCTTAGCACAGGGTCTGGGACAAATAATGAGGGTTTCATAAAAAGAGGTATATCATGTTATTCTTATCACAGCCAAGTTAGAAAGTCCAGCCTTATTCAAGTGCTGTGAAAGACAACAGAAAGAAGAAATTTTCATTGATATTAGTCGAGGAAAATATAATAGTAGTAAAAGCAGTTAGGGGCTACTTACTCCATGCTTGAAGAGTTTTTAGAGAAATGGAATTATTAGTCTCAAACAGTAAGATCATTTTTCCAATCCGCCATGGTTATCATAAGTGAGGGCCTTAGTTATCACAACTGAGGGCCAAACTGAGCTCTATCCACGTGAAAGAGAGGGGCCAGAAGCAAAGGCTGGACATTATTAAGAACATGAAGTTGGGCTTAGCTCATCTCTGCTCCTGGTTTGGTTGCCTTGGTCTGATACCAGATACTTTCACTTCTTAACCTTCCTTAAGCCTTGCCCTTCCTCCCAGGAAAGGACTAACAAGTTCAGTCCCAGTGTACTGTAAATGAATAAGACCCCTGAAAAGCTCATTCCCCACTGCTGCCTGAAGATTTCCACATTTTCTGAAAACTAAAAGCTGTAGGCCAGGTGTATTGGCTCACCCTACACTCCGAGCACTTTTGGAGGCCAAGGCAGAAGAACAACTTGAGGCCAGGAGCTCAAGAGCAACCTAGGCAACATAGCCAGATGCCATCTCTACAAAATTAAAAAAAAAAAATAGGTGGCTTCAGTGACATGCAACTTTAGTCCCAGCTACTCAGGAGGCTGATGTGGGAGGATCGCTTGAGCCTGGGAGTTCAAGGCTGCAGTGAGCGATGATCACAGCACTGCACTCTAGCCTGGGCTATAGAGTGAGACCCTGTCAGGTAAATAAATAATAAGTGCCTTAAACCAAGATGATGATCTATGATTGAAGAGCACAGCATACCCTTGGATCAGGGGGAAGGTATTCTGAGGGAGGCAGGAGCCCTGCCTCTGCTGTTAAACACCAGCCCACCCACAGGAAGTGAGCACCTTTTGTCCCAGATGGGCAGCACTTCACAGTGTAGCAAGCTCTCTCACCCCATTTTCTCACTGCCTTCTCGGCAGCTTTGTGATGTAGATGAGGAAGAGGGAGCCAGTGGTTAGAGCCAAAATGGCCCTGAAAGATGATCAGCAGATCCAGAATTCCCAAAGCATGAATTATACATAATACATGCATACCCTTGGGCACAAGCACCACCTGCCCTCACTGAGACCCTTGCAGCCCCTATCCTATCCCTTTGATTCACTATAGAAAAAAAGTGTCCCTGGGTCCCAGGGTCTTTAATCCCTCTCTAACCCTTGTCAGCTCCTTTTTAGGAAACCACAAGTGAACCTAGGTCTCAGAATCTTTGGCAAGCCACAGCATCTAGCTAGGACTTAATAACAGCTTTCATGGTTTGCAGTATACTTATTTTTTCTATTAGTTTCTATTTATGCCAACTGATTTTCCATCTGTGGGAGTGAAAAAATATTCCTTTTTTAAAAAAAATTTAAGTAAATGTAGTGAGCCAATGAAAAGGGAAATATTAAATAACCAAGAGTATGAGAGATTCACAGACATGACAAAAGTTGTAAAAATGATGTACACACATGATTAAAGTCTAGAAAACCCTCACCAACCCAACCCACCATCCTTGCAGTAGAGAACTCAGGCCAAGTTTAAGGTCACTTGTTTTCGGTAGCAGAATTTGTCCAGGGCTCATTCTATACATGCAGCCAAGCCTAAGATATAAGCAGTGGAAAAAAACACGGAGTCAGGTCCCATGTAAGCAGGATAGATCCACAGTGATGGGCAGGGAGGTAAAAGGAAAAGGCCCTGAAGAGTCTGAAATCTGATCAACAATGATCCTGTGTTAGACATCTGTCTGCAGGGTTAACTCTTCATTAGGAGGCATAGCTCAGGGTAGGAGAGCATCTAAACCCTAGAGTTCAAGGCCTTTTCCTTTTGCACATATCTCTCTGTGGCTAAAGTAGAAACATCTTGGGTCCAGCTTCCCTGGCTCAGTGGTTGGATTTGAGATAAAACATATGAACATATGAATGTAAAAGAGCCAGTATGGGGCATCATTGTGGACCAGCAGAGATCTTGTGAGAATGAATAGTTACCACACTGCACTGCAGTCATCTTCAACAGTGACTCCATGTGGTGGGGATAAGAAATAGCAGCATGATACTGAGAACTCATGTCTGCCCTTGCTTGGTGTTTGTACTAGAGCTGACCCTCTTGGGTAAAAGCAGGGTTTCTCAACTTTGACACTGAGTGCATCTGGGACTGCAAGAGGCTGCCATGTGCATTGTAAAATGTGTGGAAGCATCTGCCTCTAGACGTCAGGAGTACCTTCCAAACCCACAGCCATCAAAAATGGCTCTAGACATTGTCAGATATCCCAGGAGGTTGGTGGGGATTGTCCCTGATTAAAAACAACTGGGTCAAAGTCATCCCAAAGAGGTTCTTGAACAATTTAAAGAATGAATTCTCAAGAGGGAAATATTAGATATCTTGGCTCTAGGGGATGCAGGAGCTCAAGAAATTTACTAGAAAAACAAGAATTTATACAATAAGACTTTCGGGATATAAACATAAAGGGCCTGACTTACAGTAAATGCTCAGCAACATTGTAATTTCCTTGCTGTGCTCTTGCTCTTTTGCAAGTCTTTTTCTTCCATAAGCTTTTAAAGATCACTGTGAGTGTGCATATGCTAATTTCAAAATCAGGAAGAAATACTGGAGGAGAGAAAAGGGGGCATCTGTGTCCAATCAAAAGACCCCCCTTAGTATATACCCAAAGGACTATAAATCATGCTGCTATAAAGACACATGCACACCTATGTTTATTGCAGCACCATTCACAATAGCAGAGTTGGAACCAACCCAAATGTCCAACAACGATAGACTGGATTAAGAAAATGTGGCACATATACACCATGGAATACTATGCAGCCATAAAAAATGATGAGTTCATGTCCTTTGTAGGGACATGGATGAAACTGGAAAACATCATTCTCAGTAAACTGTCGCAAGGACAAAAAACCAAACACTGCATGTTCTCACTCATAGGTGGGAATTGAACAATGAGAACACACGGACACAGGAAGGGGAACACCACACTCCGGGGACTGTTGTGGGGTTGGGGGAGAGGGGAGGGACAGCATTAGGAGATATACCTAATGCTAAATGACGAGTTAATGGGTGCAGGAAATCAACATGGCACATGGATACATATGTAACAAACCTGCACATTGCGCACATGTACCCTAAAACCTAAAGTATAATAAAAAAAAAAAAGACCCCCCTTACACAAAATGGTACAAGAAACAAGATTGTGGCAGGCACCTTTCCTTTGGGACTTGAGGCTTCTCACTCAGTCTTGGTCATAAGGATGATGAGAACAGAATCTAACCAAGGCCAAGCAGTGTTTCCTAGGAGTTTGATTCTTAAGTAGATATGCACAGGGAAGGTATTTGGAGTGTGGCCATGTGCTGGCTGCTTTTGAGAAAGACAGACCAAGGCTTCCTGGCTTACCATGTTCACCAGAGATGCTCTGAGTGCTTCAAGTACCACTCCCACAATTTTTTGTGTTTTGCTTACATTAGTGAAGCCCAGTCTCTATTATTTGCAACCAAAGAATCTAGTAACAGTCTTTAAAACTCAGAGTGACACAGATTGGACCAGCTTCCTGTAACAAGAGCTTTGAAAAATTTAAATTCTGGCTGGGTGTGGTGGCTCATGCCTGTAGTTCCAGCACTTTGGGAGGCCGAGGCAGGTAGATCACCTGAGGTCAGGAGTTAGAGACCAGCCTGACCAACATGGAGAAACCCCATCTCTACCAAAAATACAAAATTAGCCAGGTGTGGTGGCGCACACCTGTAATCCCAGCTTTTCAGGAGGCTGAGGCAGGAGAATCGCTTGAACCAGGGAGGTGGAGGTTGCAGTAAGCCAAGATCATGCCATTGCACTCCAGCCTGGGCAACAAGAGAGAAACTTCATCTCAAAAAACAAAATTAAATTCTACTCAACCAATTAGAAATTTGTTAAGGTCAATGACAGAGACAGTGGAAATTTACTTATTTGTTTGTTATCTTTTTTTTTTTTTTTTTTTTTTGAGACGGAGTCTCGCTCTGTCGCCCAGGCTGGAGTGCAGTGGCGCAATCTCGGCTCACTGCAAGCTCCGCCTCCCGGGTTCACGCCATTCTCCTGCCTCAGCCTCTCCGAGTAGCTGGGACTACAGGCGCCCACCACCACGCCCGGCTAATTTTTTGTATTTTTAGTAGAGACGGGGTTTCACTGTGGTCTCGATATCCTGACCTCGTGATCTGCCCGCCTCGGCCTCCCAAAGTGCTGGGATTACAAGCGTGAGCCACCGCGCCCAGCCTGTTATCATTTTTTTTAAGAGACAGGATCTCACTCTATTGCTCAGGCTGGAGCGCAATGGTGCAGTCACAGCCCACTGCAGCCTAGAACTCCCAGACTCAAGCAATCCTCCTACCACAGCCTTTCGAGTAGCTGGGACTACAGTTACACACCACCACACCAACCCGAATTTTTTTATTTTTTGTGGAGTCAGGGGTCTCACTATGTTGTCCAGGCTGGTCTCAAACTCCTGGGCTCAAGCAATCCTCTTACCTTGGCTTCCCAAAGTGCTGGTGTTACTGGTGCAAGCCACTGTGGCCAGCCTCAGTGGAAATAAATTTAATAAATTGCAAGAGAGCTTGTAGAGGCAGCATGTAGTTTAAATGTAAGAGAGGAAAAAATTAAATCAATACAGTCTGCATTGAATAACTGTAGTATGCACTCTACACAATAATCACTGGTATTCTATGCTCATTCAGGTGGGGCAGATGGGGTGCAGTGTGATTCTTGTATTAGGGAGTAGAGTTTGTAAATACATACAGAAGAGTTGCATCATATGAGTTTACTTTGTTCAAAGCTAGCTAATCAAACTCAGTAGAGATAGAGACAGAGAGAGAAAAGGAAGGTGAAAGAAGAGAGAAAAAGGGAAATATTAGAACACGTGCCCCAGAAGTAGTGTGAGGTGAGATTCATTTATCTTCTGTCCCCTCTATCAGCCTCAGTGTCTCTGTGCCTCCCACAGTGTGTCTTGCTCCAGTGAGTGTGACTTCATATTTTACACACACACAAGTGAGCATGCACACACACAGGACCCCTCAACTACTTCACCTAGTGCTCAACTGACAGAGTATGCTCCCTCTTCCCACACTAAAGGAAATTCTCTCAGGGTTGGACTCACTGAGAAGATGGATAAGAGTAACTGAAAAAAACATTTGTAGGCTGGGCACAGTGGCTCACACCTGCAATTTCAGCACTTTGGAAGGCCAAGATGGTAGGATTGCTTGTGGCCAGGAGTTCCAGACCAGCCAGGGCAACATGGTGAGATCCCATCACTACAAAAAAAAAAAAAAATTAAATTGGCCAGGTATGGTAGTGCACACCTATAATCCCAGCTACTCGGGAGGCTGAGGTGGGAGGATCGCTTGAACCAGGAGTTCAAGGCTGTAGCGAGCTATGATTGAGCCACTGCACTCCAGCCTGGACGACAGACCGTGTCTCAAAAAAAAAAAAAAAGCAATTTGGAATTTTATTTTCTCTACTCTTTATAGGCAGAATCAATGTCAGTTATTTTACCTGTCCTGGTGTGGCAGCCCCAGTGGGTGTGTGCCCATATCCCTTCAGCATTCAACTCTACAAGCTGCACGCTGCTTGGAAGGAAGACCTGACTCTGTCTGGGGGCTCTTTCTGGCCTTGGAAGTAGGGAGCGGTGGCCGTTTACTACCTTGGAAGCAGTCCTGAACCAACAGCAGACGAGGAGTCAGTGAATAAATACCACCTTCCTCACTCTCCATGACTCAAACTCTGAAACAGGTTCTATTCCCACTGCGCAAGTTGTCAGTGCAACTGAACCCCTTTCCCCCCCATGACAGCTCCCTGTTTATGTGACTGCCCTTCCTTCCCTATCTCACTTACAAACCATTTGCTCTCAAATTCTCATCTTAGGATCTGCTTCTGGAGGAACCCAGACCAAGACTCCTGCATTTTTAACACCTCAAATCACTTCACTGCTATGTTCCAAAAAGAAAACCTCGGTGGGTTTTGAGGGTCAAAATCCAGCATTATCAACCAAGACATCTTCTCCATTAGAAACTATAGTCACACCACACACAGCCTGTGAGCTTTTCAAGGGCCCAAGAAATGGTTTGAGACCCAAACAAAAGACACAGGCAGAATAAATAAATAAATAAATAAATAAATAAGTGAATAAATAAATAAATAAGTAAATAAATAAAAAAATCCCAGGGAACCTGCAAAACCATGGTACCATATGTTGGATTAAATGTCTACAAAATGTAGTCTGAGGCCAGCTTGTCAACCACAGCTGAAATAGATTCGCTAGCAGCTGTATATGAATTATAATTAATGTGAGGTGTGGGTATTTTAGGATGCTATCATTGATAGCAGGCAGGGCAGAGCATGAAAAAGGCAGGCTGATGGGCTATGAGTGTTATAAAACAGTCCTGTGGTTCAGACTGGAATCCCTGTGTCCAAGACTACACACTTGGACTCTTGAAAACACATAAGAAAATGTCTTTCCGGCTGAAACTGCCTCCCTCAGAGTTATAGATCACCATCTGTGGACAGAAATCTTTTCTGGGGAGAAGATGTCACCGGCGTTCAGAATCCAATATTTGCCCTGGCTTTGTTCTTCCTTCACAGGAATCCATGCTCCACAGCAGTTCCCAGCAAGCTGCACTCTTCGGAGGCAGGATGCTGAAACCTCTGCTCCCACCCCCACATTAGCTTTATATCCAAATGTGACTCGGAGGCTGGTGAGCTCAAGGTGATCAATGACAGCTCCAATCAAAGCCACCCAGATAGGCAGTGCACTTGCCGCTCCTTGATATAAAAGGTGTTTTATTTCTCATCCCTTTATTTTTGTCACTGAAAGAATGCTTCCCATGTGTGGATTAATTAAAGTGTAAACATTAAATATTGATTGATGCATTATCAGCATGGAGCAGTGGCCTCCCGTCTGATTGATTCCTGCAGTGATTTATTGTCATATTTGGGGAGTCATTTCACTTGATAACCAAGAGGGATCGCCTGCCTTCCCCCACCACGCCGGCTCCACTCCCCTCTTTTTTTCCCGGTACCTCCTCTTATTCTTCTAGGTGACATCGAGTTCCAATAACTAAAACATCTTTATCTTACTGTCGAGAGAAAAGTGTGTGGCCTGACATTTGTTTTGTGTATGTGTATGTCTGTGTCTCCCAGGCAATTATCAAATCAATTAGCAATTTAACATAGAAATAACAAATCTACCCTCTTCTTTGGGATATTTCTGATGAACAGAGCTTGCCCCTACAAAGCTCTGTGAGATATGATTATGGGAAGTTGGGGGTGGAAGGTTGGGGAGAGTATAAAATGAAACAAAGAGAGAAAAAAAAGCTATAGTTCCAGTTTTGTCATTTTTCTGAAGTTTGCTCTCACTGTGGAACTAGAAGCAACGGGGAAATAAAATAGCAATTTATATTTATAATTGGATATAAGTCTCTATAGATATGAATCACCATACCACATTTTATCAGGTTGACCCACATGAAATTGCTGTTTTATAGGTCAAAATGATCAAATATTGACAATTTCATATAGCTGAAGCTTATATATTTAACCTCCCTTTTGAAGTAGGATATGATGGTTAGTGTTTGTTCTGTTTTCCAATGAGAAAAGGGCACAAAAGGGTGACACACACAGTTACCATTTAGTTTGTGTTTTAGCATAAACCAGGCATTAATCTAAACACTTTACATAATTTTCTACCACAGCCTATGAGATATAGGCACTATCATTGTACCCATTTCACAGATTTTTTAAGAAACATAAACAAGCAAAACAAGGCTTCAGATGACTAAATAAGTTGGTGGGGACTTCATGGAGCACAGAAGTCTGAAGATGCCGACCTCCCTGCAATGTGTCCAGTTTGAGGCATTCACCAGTCAAGTGGAGACACTGAGATATCTCAGGGGCTCTTGACCCCAGTCAAGGGTATGCATGGTCCAGCGGCCCCACAAATGGCTTGAAGACTTCAGCTTTGAAATCTTCCTGTTTCCTGGCTTCTCCTCGGCAGAAGGAGGGAGCAGACACTGTCCAGACCTCCAGACCAGCATGGAGAAAACAGAAGGAGAGTGTTTGACCCTATTCTCTAGGCTGCTGTTCTGAGCAGGAGCCCAGAGTCAGCACCTCCATAAAGAAGGGGGCATTTGAGGCCTTCCTTGCTCCAGCGAGGGAGCCCAGAGAGGACTTCCCAGGGATCTTCTGTCACCAAAATCCAGCCTGGACGATGTGTTCAGGGAGGCCAGACTCTGGTCTCCTGATTTGTCATCAGACTAATTATCGAATGGAACCAGAAAAGGAAGCCAGCACACTGTTCCCCTGGACCTCCCTCAGCCCTGGAAATGCTGGCTGGTGGCTTAGTGTCCCCATCCCCAGAGGACCCTGCCTATTTCACTTAGGGCCCCAGGTCCTCGTCAATGCCACTGCCATATTGTACAAATCACATCATGCAGCAAGATGCTTCTTCACATGGTCAAGGGCTGAATGAGCCCTCTGCTCCCTCCATGACCTGCCTGTCAGTTCCCCCACAATCCTTCCTCTCCATCTGCTTTGACTGACACTTTTCTGAGGATGACCCCAATAAAACAAAATGTGATTGGCTGTAGCCTATAGAAAACTTCATACTCTGCATAAGGGCAGTATATAATTACAATGATCGATTAGTGGAAAATTTATCAATTGGTGACTCCTTTAAAAAAAAAAATGCCCTGGTACAAATGCATCCCACTATCATAAGTTTCTTCTATGATAAAATTTTTTTCTTCCTTAATGTGTGTGCGCATGTGTGTGTGTTGGTGGTGGTGGTGGTATTCTTTGTTTTCCAATTTCTCAAGTTGAATGGTTTGGTTTGTGTGTTCTCCGTCTTATATTTTAATAAGCACCTCGGAGGTGCTCGAGTTAGTGGTAGAAGTTCCATGCACTGCTTCCCTCCAGAGACACCCTCCCAAGACATGGTCTTCTTCTAACCCACCAGGCATCTGCTGGGCATCTACCACCCAAGCACTTTTACCCAGGATCTCTTTTCATGTAATCCTAGCATTTCTGCCCATTTTACAGATGAGTACACCACGGTTCAGGCAAATAAACTCATCTAAAGTTAGCATCTCAGCAGGATATGGTGTTCTGATGCCAAGAACAGTGCTCATTCCAAGACCCTAACATTGTGGGGAGTGGGGTGGGTTTCATCAGAAGGAGCCTTAGCATTTGAGGCTATAAATTGCTCTCTGAATACTACTTTAGCCACATCCCATAATTTCTGGCATGTGGTGACATTCATTTCTAAATGGTTTCTTATTTCAGTTTTGACTGCTTAACCCAAAAGTTAATTTGGCAAGATGTTTTTAAATTTCTAAGAAAGAACATTTGTAGCATATTTTCTAGAAATATTACCTACTATAAATTCTAGGACCAGTTAAACTTCCTGGAATTGTCCTTTTCAAATCAGTTTCATTGCCCTTAAACTTCAAAGATCCAGTAAGATTCAATTGACATGATCCCATTACCTGCAAGGTAGATCTAATATTACTGACATACCAGATGGATGAATTTCATAGATTTGTCCAAGCTGCAGAGCAGAGAAAGGACACACTCTATGGCCTCTGGACTCCTAGTAGAGTGCTTGTTCCTGCCACATTTGGTCCTGGCTCTGAATAAGATTCATTTTTCTTAAAAATATTTATCTAGTGTATTATCTAGTGTATGCTAGCTACTATTCCAGGTGCTGGGAGTGCAGCAATAAATGATATAGACTAAAATCCCTATTCTCAATAGCATTTTCTTGGGGAGCTTACTTTCAGGTAAATGAGACCAAAATGTGAATATACGGCCCAGAAAGAGGAGAAAACCCATGGGTGCAGAGGAGCTGCTACTGCAGAGTCAGGGAAGCAGAAAGTCCTCCTCACAAGAGCCAACACATCTGTGCCTAAAGGGTCCAATAATTCTTGCAAGCCTGTCTCACCTACTCTTTGGAGGTGCTCAAGTTAGTGGTAGAAGTGCCATGCACTGCTTCCCTCCAGAGACACCCTCTCAAGACACGGCCTTCTTCTAACCTACCAGGCATCTGCTGGGCATCTACACCCAAGCACTTTTACCCAGGATCTCTTTTCATATAATCCTAGCATTTCTGCCCATTTTACAGATGAGTACAACAAGGCTCAGGCAAATAAACTTACCTAAAGTTAGCATCTCAGCAGGATATGGTGTTCTGATGCCAAGAACAGTGCTGATTCCAAAACCCTAATGTCGTTGGGGGGGTGGGGTGGGTTTCATCAGAAGGAGCCTCAGGGGAAGAATCTGTGGAATTTTGGTTGGTCTATTACCCTCTGTTATCTATATGTGTAACCTACTGCCATGATCATCACCATCAACTTCATCATCTCATCAAGAGATAATCATCTTCATTGCTGTTATGTTATGAGCAGCCAGTGACTGTGCTATCCAAACGCTTTAGATCCATTGGCCCTTTGCTCAGGATAGTGGTGAAGAGTGGGCAATCTAAAATAGACGTCTTGGGTTTAAACACTAGTTCTGCTTCTTAACAGAGTGAGGGTGGCATCGGGCTTAGTCTCTTGCCCAGTATTGCACAGGAAGTAAATGATGGCAGTCTGGATTAAACCCAGGCTTGTTGGTCCGCAAAATTCATGTTATCCTGCCTCCCAGAGGCTGGGCATGGCTTTTAAGCAGAGTCCTTGAGAAAAGAATTCCAACATCTTCAAAGAGCACTCTACAGACTTGTGGATGACATCGAATAAACCTGAAAAGTCAAAGTAGTATTGGGATCACATCTTGCATCCATAGGTAAAAAGGAAGAAATTGGACATATGGACACTTTTTGGATCTCAGGTGGGCTTGGGGAAAACCAGAGCTCAAGTTCTCTTGACACTTAGAGCATTACTGCCTGGAAGTCAAATGACTTCTTCACGTGGTCACAGGCCGGAATGAGCCCTCTGCTCCCTCCAGGACCTGCCTGTCAAGTCTCCCCACAAGCTTTTCCTCCATCTTCTTCTACTGACACTTTTACGAGGATTACTCAGATAAAATAAAACATGATTGGCTGTTGTAGCATGGCTATAGCCTGCAGAAAGCTTCATACTCTACATGAAGGGAGTATATAATTACAATTACTGATTAGTGAATAGTGTGTCAACTGGTGACCACTTTCAGAAAATGTCCCAGCACTAATGCATCCCACTATCATAAGATTCTTCTATGATACAATTCAGGCAAAAGTCCTTTCTTCCTCTGTGTGTGTGCAGGTGTGTGTGTGCAGGTGTGTGAGTGTGTGTGGTGTAGCTGCAATTGGTGGTATTATTTTTTTCCCAACTTCTTGAGTTGAATGCTTGGTTCAGGTATTTTCAGTCTTAGGTTTTGATAAACCTATTTAAGGTTATAAATTGTTCTCTGCATACTACTTTAGCCACGTTAGAGAAGCTTCTGTAGAAGCACGGCTTGAGACAGAACTCTGAATGCACAGAAAATGTTGATATGTGTTCAAGGGAGGGAAAGAAGAGTGGGAGAGATGGGGAAGAGGCTGAGCATGGCTGTGGTCTTGAGTGAGGTTAAGCTTAGCCTTAGGGAAGTGGGGACTCTGAGAGGTAAGTTGCTCCTTAGGGACAGGGTCAGCCATTTACTGGCTGTGGGCTGCTCGGGGAAGGATGAGTCTAACTCTGCCAAGAAGATGATAGCTCTGAGCCACTGGCAGCCAACACTCAGCACCCAAAGAGTAGGTGTCCTCACTCCTGACCCAGCAAAGGGAATCTGGACCAGGTCCCATTCTTAGCCCCCACACACAGCTCAAGTGTGCGTGACTGAAGTATCCTCTGTACCAGCACACTAGTACCTGAGTGCTGACGCTGGAATTGCTGGCTTATGGTGAAAATAAAAAAGAAGACACTTTTAGATGGTATTCTGACCTTAAATTCTCTGCAGTTAATGCAGCCTCATATTGCATGCATGCCACTGCTGATACATTGATGGACACAGGGCTTCTGAGAGGAGGAGAAGCCAAGGAGCCATTTGCAGAATAACCAGGAGGTGTCCCATGGGCTTCATGTTCTCAGGACTTGGCTTTGTCCATCACCCAACGAAAGCACCCTGAGACCCACTCACAAGGGAGGTTCGAGGTCTTGTTCTCAAAGGTTCTCCCCATCTTCAATCCCCAACTTCTCATTCAATAAGAGAACAGAGCTTCTCTCTAAAGAAAGCACAATTCAAGCCCCACCCAATCTGAGTATGCTTCAGTCTTACTTAACAAAACTATCACACCAAATACCCCCATTTCCGATCCTAGAAGAAATGGGAATGAAGAGAGTGACAATCTGATCTCTACATTCAGTGAGTTCTAAAATAATGCTTAAATGGCTCCAGGATGACCTCGATCTGAAGACACAGAAATTTCAACGGTGCATTCTCATAGATGTCTCCCTAAGACAGATGATCCCTTCAACTCAAGAAGGAAGATTCTGATGTTCTGGTGGTGCTGCTTCCCCTGCGAATACATTGCAGATCACTGCAGGTCAAACAGTGGCTGCATTTATTAAAAAGAGGATTCGTAGGAGGCAAGACGACCAAGGCTGCTTCTCACATGGCACCAAGGTGCTCATCTTTAGCAGACATTAATTCAGAGACACAAGGATGCAAGAAAGTCATTCTTGTGTGGCTGAAGGGACCCAGAGCTGTGACAGAGCAAGAATCATAAAAGAGAGTGCAGGAATCATGTTTGAAAGCAGTGGAGCTTTATATAAAAAAAAACAAGATCTCCTTTTATACAAAAGCTGTATCTGTGACTAACGACTTTTTCACTGAAAATGGCTTCTGTTTCACCATCCAAGGGAAATTATTATCTACAAGGAAAAGGATCTAATATTTTATTTTATTGTTTTCCCCCATGAACAGACACAAAAGAACTTCATCACAACTTCATCACAAAAGCTTCATAATTCTATTACTTGAACTTGGACCCTCTTACAATAAAAGTTTACCTAGTGTTCCAAAAATGAGGGTCTGGAAGAGAAAATTACATCATTTCTTCTTACAGAAATGGCTTTCTCATTTTTTAATCAACAAGCATAAGTCATCTCCTCTTGTTGGTGTGTTATTTCCTGAAATTGTATATGATGGGTTTAGAAAAATTTGAAAGGAGAGTTTTGAAGTTTGCTAAATGCCCACCATCTCCATAACCACTCAAATCAGGCTATTTTTTATAATTCCTTTAAATTAAATATCTTTGATAATAAATGCAAATTAAGGAGCAATAAATTATAACTTCTAGCCTGACCGGTGACTAATTATATATATTATAATTAACTATAGTTTCCAACACAAGGTATTTATCTTAATAATCATCCCATATCCATTAGCATATCTCAAAGGGTTTTTGTAAAACAGCATTCACCATTTGAAGAGCCATCTAAGGTTCCCCCTTTGGGCTATGAAAGGGTCCAGATTCAAAAGAGATGGAATTACTTTAAAAAGAAG
This sequence comes from Symphalangus syndactylus, assembly GCF_028878055.3. NCBI lineage: Eukaryota > Metazoa > Chordata > Mammalia > Primates > Hylobatidae > Symphalangus > Symphalangus syndactylus. The sequence goes on from NC_072433.2 coordinate 42,604,794, forward strand.
TCTGGGCTAAATATAAGTTGAGAAACTCAGATTATAGGCATAAAACCCTGATTTAAAAATATTTATCCTAAATATACCCTCTGACCATCACTAAAGAGTCTTTAGGTTCTAAAAATCTACAATTTCCATGAATCTGCTCAAAATATCTTTAGCCCTCCTAGGCTCTTGTGAAGGCATCAATCAAAATTTGGGGTTATGATCTGAGCTTTACCAAGGGAATCTATCAGATTTTTCAGAAAAGTCTCTGATCTTCTTCTATGAAAATCAATAAGGAGAACCAACTGCTGGTGGTAGAAGGAATGAAATGGCTCCCACTGACTTCATTCTTATCCTTGCTCTACTATTTGTTTTAGAAACTTAAGTATCCCCCTGACCCACAGTTAGTTGGTGGTGGTAGGAATAAAACGTCTCCCACTGACTTCATTCTCATCCTTGCTCTATTATTTGTTTTAGAAGCTTAAGTACTTCCCTGACCCACAGTTAGTTGAGCTCTTGGAATGATAAATAAGGCAGGGAAAGCCCACACAGGCTTTTTGAGACCCAGTTATCTGCCAGTTTGTTGTAAAATTGAAAGTTTTGCTTCTTAGATTTGCTATAGAGTTCGGGGGTACATCTAAAAACATGAAAATGGCCCCTAGGTTCTCCCCTTACTCAGCCCGCAGCACCAGCGCTTCTTAGAAGCCATCAGAGCCTCCTCCAAGGGTTTTTCCTCTGGTTCTCAGGAGTCTCTGGCATGAACGGTTAAGCCTTCTGATACAGCTGGTAATCCAGTTCTGGCCAGTATCACTGCATTTTCCAACTGCCCCTGGGTAATTGTCCCAGGGACTTAAATAAGTTGGACCAGCAGCCAAAGGCACCACGAAGGTCAAACTGCAATAGAGCGTGCCCCGATTTTATCCGAGAGATTGATGCGCAAATCACCTTGATTTCGATTTGGCACCGGTGTTATAAAATGCACTTGCAATCACCGATAACATGTAAGATTAGGCCCCAGCATGGGACACTGTATTTTATACCCTCCGTGGAGTTTTCCCTAATGCAACCATAAATCAGCCCACAAAGCAGGGCGTTTTGTCCATGTTAATAAAGAGGACAGTGAGAAACCCAGGGTGCCTTCAGGTGGAGACATTTTTGGAACTTGGAATGAGCCTGAAATCTTTAGCTTGTATCAGGGCCACCCGGATGCAACCTTCAGGGGACAAACCACAGTGGGAGCTTTCAGGGAAGTCACAAAAGAACAGTGACTACAGGATCGCCCAGCAAGAAGTGCATGAGCATGGCCACATGGGTGCAAAAATGTCCATTTCTGAGCATTTAAGCAGAGAGTCAAACTCTTGAGGTAGGAGAAAAAGTACCAAATAGAAACCAAAGTTGTTGTAACACACATATTTCAATATGAAAAAGAGACTAACGTAGTAAAAAGAGATGGGAAAAAAATAAGCAATTCAATCAGAAAACCACAGTTTGCAAAATAACTTTTGGCAGTAGCTACAATATGTCTTCTTCTATGTCTTTCCTGCCTGGCCCCACTAAAGGCTTTCATCAAATTTTTATTATTTTGGCCAGGCATGGTGACTCAAGCCTGTAATTCCAGCACTTTGGGAGGTTGAGGTGGATGGATCACCTGAGGCCAGGAGTTTGAGACCAGCCTTGTCGACATGGTGAAATCCCGTCTCTATTAAAAATACAAAAAAATTAGCCAACCATGGTGATGGGCACCTGTAATCCCAGCTACTTGGGAGGCTGAGGCACAAGAATAGCTTAAACCCGGGAGGCAGAGGTTGCAGTGAACTGAGATGGCATCACTGCACTCCAGCCTGGGTGATAGAAAGACTCTGTCTCAAAAAAAATATTATTTTTTAAGAAAACAAGTACTTTAAATTATTTTTTTAATTCACAGAACCCATAGCCATAGTTTTATACAACAATTTCATAAGGTGTCCAGAGTGTTAGATTTCACTATCTAGAAAAGTTTAACTCAATATTCAGGGAAAAAAAATGCTTGGAACCACCAAGCTCATCTTCACCTTGGTGCGGTGGCTTAAGCTCAGCCCCAAATTCTCCTTATGGAAACTGCTCTGCTCTTCTCCCCACTTCTTTTCCCCCTCAACAACACCACCCCATCCACCTATCGGAGTCCAAACCAGTGGGCGTCTGACCTTGCTCTGTGGGGCTGGGGCGTAGATGGGCAAGGTCCAATATGCCTGGTGTGGGTCTACAAAAGAAGAAGGGAAAATCTAGGTTGGAAAAAAACAGAGAGAGAAGTAATTACTTGCAATGTTTCTCCCCGCTCCCCCACCCACCCCACCTACATTTTTATTCTTCTAGAGCTTCGAGACTTCTCCTTTAATCTAAAGCAAATAAGAAAATGTCTAATGAAAATGATTCCCCTGTTGGGGGCTATGCAGATAGCCCTTTCTCCCAAGTAAAATAGAAACCAACAGGCTGAATGTGCAAGAAAAATTTATTCCACTTAACGCAACTAAATCTCCCTTCAATTTCAAGAAAAACTGATTAAAATGAAAGACACGTCCGAGTCTTTTATAAAGTTTCACATTTGTATTTTTGAATGCCATTTAAGAATGAGCATGAAGTAGGTCTGAAATGGAAGAAACTAGAGAAACCCAGCTCTGTCACTTGCAAATAAAAATAACTGGCAGCACTGGCCAAGCAGGAAGCATGCTTCTTAGCGGACACCATTACATACTTTTTCTTTTAATCAAAGTGGAAAAAGCACATGCCACTTCTTCTTTTTTCTTTTTTAAGAGATGATATCTCATTCTGTCATCCAGACTGGTGTGCAGTGGTGCTATCATAGCTCACTGCAGCCTCCAATTCCTGGGCTCAAGCGATCCTCCCACCTCAGGCCACTTATTTTTTGAACCATCCTTTCTCTAATGATATCTTATCAAGCTAGGAAAAAAAGTTACTAAACAGAAATTTGCATTGAGTTTAGAAAGGGGGAGAAAACTGACCTTTTTACACATTTTAAGAGCTCAGAGTCTTGAGGATAAACTTATGTTGTGGTATCTGGCTTCATTGTATCCAAATTAAACTCTCCAACAGTTTTAGACAGTTTACAACAAAAACACAAAACAAAAAGATAAGAATAAAAGGAAACTCCCTGCTACACTCTGCCCAAGGTCAAGATGTCAATTTGAAGTAACAAAAAAAGAGAAACAAAGTAGAAATCACATCCTCCTTAAAAAAAAAAAAAAAAAAAAAAGGAGGCTGGGCTCAGTGATGAGAGAGAAACCCAAACCCTGCCCTGTGCAGTGGAGCCTGCCCGCTGTCCAGCACAAGGTGAAGGGCTTAGGAGCCTCTGCCCACCTGTGGGCAGAGCAAACCATGCCCAAACCCAGGAATAATTTTCTCACTGAGGGGACCTCACTGACCCAGCTGAGTGGGCACACCGAAGAATCTTCTTTCTGCTTCCAGGCAAGAGGGAGCTTTTTCCAGGCAAGAGGGAGCTTTGTGGTTGTCGCTGGCAGGAGAAAGGAGGCAGATAGACGGGATGTAGGGGAGCAGGCACAGACAGAGAAGCCCTGGCTAGCCCAGTACCAGGACCTGGCCTCTGTCTCCCGCCCTGGGCCTCCCAGGAACATGGGAAGCTATGTGATTCCCCAGCCAAGGGCCAGGAGGCTAGCCTCCTTGTAAAGTGTGCCACCCAGGGCTAGAGAAGGGGAGTGTGCATACTTCAAGTCAGAGGGCAGGAGGCAGAGGGCATGTGTGAGACAGCTGCCCCAGAAGAACCCCTCCCAGGCAGGATACATTGTCTCATCTTGTCCTCACCAACTTCTCCCTATGGGATATCAGAGAGGCTGAGAGTCAGGGGACCTGATCTAACCTATGCTGGTCATTGCTATAGTGAGCCTTGGATGCCTTGAAAGTTAACCTGCAAGGCCCTCAGTTTCCTCACTGGGGAAAGGCAGTGCTGATGGCCTACTTGGGCACCTGGGAGGCTCAGCCACCTGCAAGCTCTGTGACAGGGAGGGACACCTCCTGGCCAGCAGCTCTATATGGTGAGGGAGGTAGAAATCCTTCCTGTGAATACTACTGAGATTAGACTGGCTAACTGAGATAATGCTGGTTAAACACACACACACATGCACACACACACACAGCCTGGTGGCTAGTGACCCGGCACACAATAAAGCCCAAAGGTAACACAAGTTTGTTTGCATATTTGCTCATTTTCTAAAACACTACCCTTCAAAAACAGGGACTCACCATATCTGAGTGTTTCGAAAGTCTTCCTCCTCTGAGGGTCTCTTTGATACCTTCAGGAGAAAAGTCAACCGCACCCGTGTTCAACGACCTCCATCAGTGCCTGCTCCTGTGCTTGTGAAGTCTCCCAGATCAAATCGGGGGGAAGGAAAGCCAATAAAACATGCACCAGATGTAATAATCCCTTCTAGGGGTGACACCTCCAAATGGCAAGTGTTGGGGGATCAGAAAAAATAACATTTTAAAAGATGGCTTTTGAAAGCAATAAGGTTATATGGGAGGCCAGGTTACGTCTGGAAAATCTCTGTATCTTCCTCTCAATTTTGCTGTGAACCTAAAACTGCTCTCAAAAGTCAAGTCTTTTTTAGAAAAAAACTGTAAGTGGTACCTTGACAGAGCTCATGAATAGCCAGTGGGTTTGTGGGGCTTGGCCTTTAAGTCCAGGTGACAGCCTCATAACGGGTTCCAAAAGTACTATATCCAAAACCACAGGAGCATGGGGCACCATGGCTCACCCCTGTAATCTCTGTGCTTTGGGAGGGAGGCCAAGGTGGGAAGATCTCTTGAGCCCGGGAGTTTGAAACCAGACTGGGCAACATAGTGGGATCCTATCTCTAAAATGTATTGTTTTTTTTTAATAAAAAAAAGAAAATAGCCAGACCTGGTGGTGTGTGCCTATAATCCCAGCTACTCACTAATCAAGGCAAGAGGATCCCTTATTCCCTGGGGGTTCCAGGTTGCAGTGAGCCGTGATCGTGCCATTGCACTCCAGCCTGGGTGACAGATTGAGACCCTATCTCTAAAAAACATACTTTAAAAACAAAAGAAAAAAGAAACTCTGAAGAAGCAGTGGGCCTGACAAGCAGCATTCAATCCAGGGATGATGAAGGCGCTGGTAATGTTGAAATACTGTTTCTAGCCTAACAGACTACACTCAATATAAAAAGTAGATATCGTTTTAATATCTAAACATAACTAAGTTAATAGATTAGACATTGTAAGCAGACATAAGAACATTTATTCCTTGCATCCAAGAGTTAAAGGACTGATGTGGGCAGGGACTTGGGGAATGTAAAGAGTTAATAGATGTCTGGCTCTTACTCCCTCTGTCTTGTCCAGGAAGGCAGACCTACCCTGAGGGGACAGGACAGGAGGGCTGAGCATAGCACACACTTCTGTTTTCTTTTCATGCTTGCACACTTTTACTGCATCTGTTCTGTGTGTGTGTGTGTGTCTTGTTCTCGCTGTTTCTTCTCTCTGGCATTGTCCCACCCCCTCCTCTGTTTCCCTCTGTCCCCATGACTCCCCACCCCCCACAGACACCATTCTGGATAATTATAGTTTATTGATTCTCCTGGTGTTAGCTGCCCCCGGCACCATCTTCCTCATGTTAGCTGGGGCACCTTCCCAACTCCATCACAGCCCGCGTTTCTCAGGAGGCAAAGCACTCCCAGCGCTAATCCGGAGAGAGCTGCTGCCTGGATCAAGGCCCCTGGAGTCCCTCTGGGAGGTGAGCCTGAGCCCCTGCCCCCAACAAGGACCCCAGCCCTCCACCCCGTGGAAGCTGAGGCTGAGCCCAGAGGGCAACTGAAATAATAGTCATAGCAGTAAACATGTATTGTCACTTACCACATGCCAGGCAAGTTCACAGGCACAGTCTGCACATCCTCCCAAATCCCTGGGGGAAGGGGCTACTACTCATCACTGTAAATGAGAATAAGGGAGGTGCAGGGCTCCCCAGAAGTCACACAGCTGCTTCGTGCTGCAGCTGGGATCTGACCCCCAAGCTTGCACACACAGATCTCCAACTGTCTCCTGAAAGAAGCAAAGACCACTGAGGTGTGGGCCAAGCAGATGGCATGGGGTGAAGGAAAAATGCCCAAGATGCTGACTTTTAAAAATGCATTCTGAGATGAGCGTGACTTGCAGATTCTCCGCCCATTGCCACCCAGAAAGAGAGGGTCCCCGGCCAGCTTGAACCAGTGCCCCAGCTGTGGAGGGAGACAACCTGGCTCCCAAGCTGTTTACTTCTCAGCCATAAACAGGAAGGCCATAAAAGGGGCCCTTTTTGGTCAACCACTCAGGGGCTTCTCTCTCCTCCTCCTCTTCCTTTTCCTCCTCCCAAGTACGTGTCCCTAGGCAGAGAGAGTGTTTCCTTGAGGCTGCTACCTCCCAAGTGTCATTGTCTCTTTGCCTTAAAGAACCTCCTTTGAGCTGGAAATTCCAACTGTTGAAGTCACTACTGAGTTGCAGAAAAGGTAGATGCTTTTGCCCAGCCTAGAGAGCTCAAGGACTTGTGGGGTACAGTGCCAGGCATGCAGTAACCTTTCTGATCTCCACTGGCCACTTTGAAAACTAATGAATAAATAGAAATGGCTCCTTTTCTGAAAAGAGAAAACTGCAATTCTAAAAGAAACCTGGAGAGGAAGTGATCAAGGTATTCAGAGGTGAGAACCCCCAAAGGAAAGTAGACAGCACATCTCTAAGAAAGTTCTCTATCACATTCTTTCCCACAATCTTCTGCAAAAAAAAAAAAAAAAAAAAAAAACCAAAGGTAGAGAGAGGGATTCCACAACAAAGCAGAGTTGCCCTCTTAGAGACACACACAGTGCGTGTGGCTTTTTAAAGGTTCTGAGAAGTTCTGCAGCAAAGGACCTTGGTTCATTGCATAATGTGTTTTCCAAATGTTTTTGCCCACAAGATTCTATTTCCACAAGTGGTTCATTTATTCTTATGACATTTCAAGTCCCCTTTGATGCTTTGAGAACCTCTAGGTTAATGCATGAGGTCAGGTGTGCTGAACGTTCACTGGTCTCATCTCGCCTTGACTTTCCTTTTCAGTCTTCATGTTAGGGCCTCTTGGACATAACCTTTACTTTTTACTGTCTCCACTCCCCAAGAATGAGCTGAGCCCCACAAGACAACTGAAGAGATGAGGCAGATGGAAATACCTGGGCCTCTTCAGGGAGTTATCAGGGAATTGCTTTCTTTGGATCCAGGGAGATCTCCTGTTTTCAGGAAGTCTTTTTCAGCCTCTTCTCTCTTTGGCTCAATGATATTCAGCTAGATCCTGCTCAATCCCACAGGGCAAGGCGACACAAAAGCTTCTAGAAATGCATCATGTGAAACTATTAGTGTTTCCTTGAGGAGTATTTGTGTGTGAGTATGACAGCCTCATACAAAAATTTGGATAACCCTAGTAAAACATTTTTTGTTGAGACAGGGTCTTGTTCTGTTGCCCAGGCTGGAGTTCAGTGGCTCATTCACAGTTTACTGCAGCCTCAACCTCCCAGCTCAAGCAATCCTCTCACCTCAGCCTCCCAAGTAGCTGGACTACAGATTCCCACCAGTATGCCTGGCTAATTTTTTAAAATTTTTTTATAGAGACAGGGCTTCACCATGTTGGTTTCACCATGTTGTCCAGGCTGGTCTCGAACTCCTGGGCTCAAGCGATCTGCTCACCTCAGCCTCCCAATGTGCTGGGATTACAGGTATGAGCCACTGTGCCTGGCCACAAAACATTTTTGATGTGACTGAGTCCTTGAAAATCTGTGTGACTATTCTGTTTCCATCCCCAGCCCGGAAACATCCCCGACTCCTATCATCTTAATTCAGGGAAACTCTCTGGGAACTGGACATCTTACCACAGTCCTACCTCCCCACCAAAGCCTTCTCAGACTACTATGGCTATGTCACTAGCACATATCTGTTACTGGCTTGAATTTTTTGTGTTTTGTTTTGTTTTGTTTTTAATGAAAACTTGAATATTGTAAGGTCTCAAACTGATGAACCAAGCCTAGCTTACTGATGTCTTAGCTTCATGGTGTTTAGAAAAAGAAAAAGAAAATATTTCCATCGGTTGGTTTTACATTAAAACACTGGATTTATGGCCTCTGCTTAAAAAAATCAGAGGATCTCGCGAAGAAGGCCTACATTCCTCTTTTACAACCATCAGCAGGAAGTCAGAAGCAGTCTTCAGATGAAATAAATACCTTCAGTTTGCTGAAGTCCCCACCATTCCCTAATGTCACTTAGAAATAAAGACACTGAGCCATTTATCCCAGTTTTACCATTAACTAACTGGGTGATCTCAGGCAAGTAACTAAATCTCTCTATGTCTCAATTTTCTCTTCTGGAAAATGGAAAAAAAAAAATAAGATCCTGCCTATATCAGTTAGGTTAAATGAGGTTCACTGTGGTTAAAAAAAAACACTCCAAAATCTTAGTGAATTACCGTGACGAAAGTTTATTTCTTACTTACACTCCATATCTCATGCCAGTTGACACAGGGCAGGGTTAAGAGAGAGGTTGCTCTAGATATCATAGACTCAGAGTTCCAGGGCAAAAGAGGTTCCATCTTGGCACACTTTTCCATGGTCAATCCAGGGACCATGGGAGTCAGGGTTAGGAAACAAAGTGGAGAATCACTAAGTCTTAAGACTTCCACCCAGAAGTGGCACACATCAATTTCATTCACATCCCATTGGCCAAAGTAAGTCACATGCTCTTGCCTAACTTCACAAGGGGCAGGGAGCATTAACGTGCAACTAACAGACTAACTGTAATGCTTCCAAGCTCTTCTCTTTCATGGGGCCCTGTGCCTAATTTATATTTGTAAGTTGGTATTCCTTTCCTTCAAGAGGTCCCCACAAATTGGATAAGCTTTAAGCTCTGCAAAACCTGGATCCATTTCTGGACAGAAACATTTGTTAAGAACCCTGATGATTTCCCGACTACCTCATGGGCTTGCTGTGAGAATGGGGTTAAAACGTAGCACTTTCAAGACAGCGTTAAGCACTGGGTCTCTACTCTATGGGTATTGACTTTTATTATTATTAGGACAATAGTAACACTTCACAGTTCTGACTCTCATACTGGACACAAAACACACACACACACACACACACACACACAATTTGCTCACTAATGAATACTGGCTCATCAGGAAGCCATCACTAACCTCCACAGAGAATTGTCATATTTTAGGGGATCCTTGACTGTGACCTTGAGGAAGTCCTGTTCCTTTTCTGGGCTTCAGTCTCCACTTCTGTCCATGGGGGTTAGTGGGGAGTAGTCCCAGGTGACTTGTCTGCTCCATGACATTGAGTGAGGGGCCCCTTAAGGGCTGCGGGTACAGGTAGGAATGCTAGTTGTGGCGAAGAAAGCTAGAGCTGATTAATTATGCAGGCAGCCCCACCTCTGCAAACCACCCATCTGGGAGGTCAGCCTGCAAACATTGTTTCTCTTGATATTACAGGCCTGCGTGTCTTCGCCCTTAGTTGTCCGTATAAAGCATCCCAGCAGCCCACTTCCGGTGGCCTCATAAGACCCTGCCCCCACACATTGTCACTGGCTCACAGCTGTAGGTCCTTTTTCTAACAAGCTTTTCTGCTCAGACACAAGAGATGAAAGAAAGGACCTCTCTGATGAAGCAGTTGAACCCGCTGCTTGATGTATTCTTCCCTGAATTTTTTTTCATCCTCCTTTGCAAGCTCCCAATTGCAGTCTCTCCAAATGCCTTTTCCTATTCGAATGCAAAAGACAGTAAAGGAAACACGCCCCCACCCCATCCTAACTCACACACAAAAAAGCCCATTCAAGTCCTCTTCCCCCATTTCCTGGATGAGTGTCCTGGACAAGTAACTTAATCTCTCTGAGTCTATATCATCACCTGTAAAAACAGAGACACCTGCCCTGACCATATATGAGTGTTACATTGGAAACACCTTGTGAATGTAAAAGGGTAGAGAAGTGTACCACTTCTGTTTTAATTTCTCTGAATCGGTATGTAGTAGTTTTCTGTTGTTGCGAAATGAATTACCACAAATTTAGCAGCTTAAAACAACACCCATTTAATATCCCACAATTCTATAGGTCAGAAGTCCAGGCAGTCTCACCTGGACTCTGCTTAGAGTCTCACAAGGCCAACATCAAAGTGTCAGCCAACTGGATTCTTATCTGGGGGATTTGGGAAAGATTCTGCTTCCAATTTTTACAGTTGTTGATAGAATCCGGTTTCTTGTGGCTTCAGGTCTGACATCCCCATTTCGTCACTGTCAGCTGGGGGTTGGGGTTGGTCTTGGCCTCTCCAGGCTGCCCATGTTCCTTCTCATGGGGTTCCCTCCACCTTTAAAGCCACAGAAGGAACATCAAATCCTCACCCTTTCAATTAAGAGGTCATTTGATTGGGTCAGGTTCACCCAGATACTCTCCACATTTTAAAGTAGATTTACTTAGGGCTTTACTTGCATCTGCAAAATTCCCTCTCAGCAGCATTTGTGTTAATGTTCAATTGAGTCAACAGAAGAGGAGAATCTTGGGGGAAACAACGGCATTTTTAGAATTCTGCCTACCGTAACACAGCAATTCTTAAACTGCCTTCCACAAAGGTAAGATCATGATAGCTGTTCTGTGAAGAAAGCAGTTCATAGCCAAACTATTTGAAGAAACACTGAGGGAAACAGAGTGAAACCAGTTTCGTTTGCTAGTTTTTCAGTTCAGGACGTAGGAGAGTCATTAATATGCCATTGTATCTGGTGATTCAAGGCATGTAGTATTCCCCAAATTTATTAAGCTGTAGTATTCTTTTCTGCCAGAATATCTGCTATTCTTTATAACCCAGTTTGGGATACAATCATGCAGATTTAAAAAGGAATTTGTATAGGCAAAGACAGGATGATAAACAGGAAATTCCTTATATCTTTACACATCTGTGTTTAGAAAATTGTGACCTGATGGTAGGCTCATTATCTGTAGGTGCCCTCCGAGGCATAGTCCTGGATACCAGTTTCTGGAAGGAGTTAATTATCCATGGCCCTCCAAGGGGCCCCTCCACTCCACTTCCTCCAAGGGCTAGGTCCATGGTGTTGTGCCACTAGCAAGAGGCCTTCAGGTGCCATAACTGAATATGCTCACTGTCTTGAAGGCATTTCCCTGCCCCATGATTCAGTTTGCCTGGGATGAGTCTGAAAGGCCAGAGTGAGGTCCACAGAAGAGAAGGAGGGAGGAGGAGTTTGGGCACAGCATTCTGCTGAAACCAGGCACCTATCTGTTCATTGTCCTTCCAGGCTGAGCTTCTCTGATCAAACCCTAAAGCAGAGAGAAATGCCTCTTCTTGGAAGGCATGCTTCTAACAAGCAGCCCCTTCCTCTGCTGCCTCTTCTCCCTTCCCTGGGACAGGCCTGGCGCCACTTTTACCAACTGTCCCAGGGATATCTCACAGGCCAGACCTGTGGCCACTGTATGATTTAACCCTGTGCCTTTGGGATAGAAAATCAGTGCAGGTTTTATCATCTCTCCCCTGAAATCAACTCCAAAACAATTTTAGCCTTCAATCCATTCATCTGCCACTCTATGCTTGATTTCAAATTGTGGTTTGTTTTCTCTGTAAGAATCCCCTGGCCATCTTTTGGGTAAACAGCAAGTATGTTCTGGGCACTCTAATAAATTGCAACTTCAGACAGAAGCTTGCTCTTGCTGGAGGCAAGTGATTAAACATTTTAATAGCACAGCAAACTTATCAACAGGCATACCAAAAAAGAGAAAAGGAAGTGATTTTATTCTCCCAGCTTGTATTTCAGAGTATTTTACTACTGGGGTCAAATGTCTCTCAAAGATTTTTGAGGCCCAAATTTGACTTTGAAGAATCTCGAAAGGTTTCTAGAATGCACACTGCATCATGCTCTATAAAGAGCCCAGGATTTTCCCTGCACACGCCTAACTATCCAATTCAATATCACCATGGCACCTAAAAGGTTTTTAATATAGATATTAAATATATCTATATCATCACTTCAGTGAGAGCCTGAGCTGTGCTTTTTCCTCTGGGGTCTTCCAAGCTATTTGCTGCTGACATACACTATTAAAAATAAATCTACCCTGAGGAACTAGTCATTTTACATGGCATTAGGACTAATGTTATCATTTAAGTAGCTGCAGAGATTTGCCAACTACAGAGGCCCCAGATAACGAAGGAAACATGATCATGTGGGATAATCTTCTGTGCAGAAATGACTTTCATCATCTGTAATATGTAGTTTAGATGCTTATTTAAGATTTATACTATTGAACAAATATTGATGCCCTCAATAGAATAAAAAACATCAATGCTAGAGTTAGGTAAAAGATCAGATCCACTTCCAGTGCTTCAGACTTGGCTGGGTATAAAACAATATCCTTGAAATCTGTGTAGCGCAGAGGGGAAGAAAGAAGGAGATTCATTTCCATTCTACCACCTTCCACTTGGTAACATGCCAGGCCCTGGCATGTACAAATTTATAGCATCTATACAATAATTTTATAAAGGAGGCAATATTTTTATCCTCATTTTACAGATGAGGAAGCTGAAGGTTAGCACATTTTCTTAAACTGAAGTTTGAATAAGCTCACTGCTAAGGTACGGTAATATTGAGAATTGAACATGGCTCTGACTGCAAAGTCTGTACACACTCTACAAATATTGTCCTCTTCCACCATTTGCAAAAGGACCAAGATTCTGACTGCTTTTTCCACTCTACCCACAGGGTGGAAAATTGACAATGTAATTGATCATCTATTCATCCATGGATGCAGATGATTTCATTTATTCATCCATGGATGCAGATGATTTCATTTATTCATCCATCAATCAATACATATTTATTGAGCAAGTAATGCACCAGGCACTGTGTCAAGCACACAGCATACAGAATGGAAACAGGCATAGGATAGGCCCCAATCCCAACAGCAGAGATGGATGTGCACATGCAGGCCCTCCTAGTTTGGTGAAGTTGGATGCCCTTGTTCAATGGCTGCACAGCTCGATAAAGGCAGTGCCCAGGTCGTTTGCCTGCATAGTTTTGCAGCCCTTTTGATAGACCAGATGAGAGTGATGACTTCCTTAACCCCTATCAGACACAGAGCATCGCCTCAGCCTGACAAAGTGCTGGGATAACAGGCATGAGCTACCGTGCCCAGCTGAGATGCTCTTCAATCTTATCATACTTGGCACTCCCCCAAAATGCAGACATCATTACTCCACATGCATAAGTAGCTTCCGTTTAATGGCATGTTGTTGTTTACTGTTACACAGCACTATGACATCTATCCATTATTAGCCCACTTGACAGATGAAGAAACTGAGGCTCAGAGAGGTGAAGTGATTTATCCATGGGCAGGTAGATGGAGTGAGGCAGTGGAGTGAGAACCCTGGGCCTGATGTTTGACTCTCTTCACTTGTGCATGTACCTATCACAAAGGAAAACATCATCTGAGAGCTTACGTATTGCAGGCCGTTTGAGGAGGGTGCTGTTATTGTGCCCATTTAGGGTGAAGAACACAAGACACAGAGAGGTAAGTCACTTGCCTAAGTGCACACCACAAGGAAGAGGCAGAAATAGAACTTCAGCCTGAGCCTTCTGACTCCAGACAAGAAGGTTTAGGGTGGTTCTCATCCTTATGGGGTGGTTCTCTTTGCAAAAGGCAACTTGGGCTTGGTAATGATGCACCAGGTCTTCTCCGATCCTGATGCTGTCATTGTGGGGATCAAACCCTCATTAAAGAAAAAACACTGAAGAGGCCCTCTCTTTTGTCCATCTTTCCCCCACTGGCTTCTCAGCTGCTAGGATCCCTGCAGCCTCATAAGATCTGAAGCTCTTGAAACAGCCTCTTCAGAAAACTATGGGGATCTATTGTTATATTAAAAAACAAAAATAGGCAATTCCAACATCTTGAGAGGCTGAGGTGCGAGGATTGCTTGAGGCCAGGGGTTCAAGACCAGCCTGGGCAACATGGCAAGATCTTGTCTCTACAGAAAATTTAAAGATTAGCTGGGCATGGTGGTGCAGGCCTGTAGTGCCAGCTACTCAGGAGGCTGAGGCGGGAGGATCACTTGAACCCAGGAGTTTGAGGCTGCAGTGAACCATGATTGTGCCACTGCACTCCAGTCTGGGCAACAGAGTGAGACCCTATCTATAAAAATAACTTGCAGGAGGGTTCCAGTATGGTGGAGAAAAGAAGATGAAGCGAGGGCACCAGAGCTGGTACTGGGGAAGGCCTAGTGGCGATGATGTTAGTGTCTGGTTAAGCCGCATAGCTGGTCTGATGGGATTTGGCAAACTCCAGCCCTGTCTCATTTCTAGTCATTTTTACCTGCCGCATTTGCATATACATATGATATCTGTTATCCTAATTATATCTATTTTCCCAGGTACGGACAGACATACCCCAGAGTTGGGGTGCCCATTAGCAGATCACACAGGCCTCTGCAGCTGTGTTTTGATTAGCGGAAGAGATTCTTTGGCATCGGAGAACTGAAATCACCTTTTAGGGTATGATAAGCTCAGCCAAGCGTCTCGCAAGTGAAAATCAGAGGTTTCTCTAAGGAAGGAGTGAGAAAGACCATAAAGAATTAAAAGGAGAATAACCTTTAATGGTTTCAGGTGTGAACGCTCAGTGACGCTGAAGGCCTGCCATCCATCAGACAGCACCACGTTCCAGGATCTCTCCAGGCCCACATGCACCCCCATACATGCCTCTGGAAGGAGGGGACAGCCATGGGAGCCCCTCAGGGGGAGCTCAACTCACCATTTTTCCAGGCTGGGTTCCAGCAGGGAAGACGTGAAGGTGAAGAGGCCAAGGATGGCTGGAGGAGGGAGCACAAGAGTATTATGGATCATGATGCATGCCCACCTGCCTTAAATGACTTGCAAACAATATGAAAATCCTTATGCAAGTCACTAAAAGCCCCCTTTTATTCTGTATGGCTCAGGGGCTCCTTTTAGAATTCACGCAGGTATTTTCATGATTGCATGCTCTATTGTGGACTTGCATGCCCAAGCTCTCTCAACTTCCTTGCGAGGTGTCTTAGTCCGTTTGCATTGCTAGAAAGGAATTTCTGAAGCTAGGTAATTTATAAAGAAGCGGTTTATTTGGCTCATGGTTCTGCAGGCTGTACAAGAAACATGGCACTAGCATCTGCTCCTGGTAAGGCCTCAGGAAGCTTCCACTTATGGCAGAAGGGGAAGAGGAGCTGGCATCACATGTGAGAGAGGAAGGGTGCCAGGCTCTTTTAAACAATCAGCTCTCACATGAACTAACAGAGTGAGAACTCACTCATTATGGTACCAAACCATTCATGATGGATCTGCCCACTAGACCCAAACACCTCCCACAATGACCCACTTCCAACATTGGGGATCACATTTCAGCATGAGATTTGGAGGGACAAACACCCAACCCATATCAGGAAGGTTGTGCCTCTGTGCTGTGAATGTGGTCTATGGGTCAATACTTTAGGTGTTAAGTTGGTGAATTCTTCGTAATACATGGCATTTTCATAAGCCCTATCCTATGTGACCCTTGATAACTCAAAAAGGGAGCCTGAGCAGGTTTTATGACCCCTGCTGTACTGGGCCTAAAGGCACTTAGTAAGTTACCCAAGGCCAAACAGTCAGGCTGTAGTTGAACCCTCCCTTGTACCCACGTGCCCTAAGTTCCAGTCTGGTACTATTTACATTTCTCTGATTTAAACATTGCACACAGAGAATAGTGGAGGACTAGAGAGGCAGGGAACATCCAGGAGAGGGAATTCTCAGTATTTTTTTCCTTCTTCTGGAGGGAAGAAAAACCCTCCAGTGGCAGGGTTTCTCACTGGAGGGAGGAAAGCCCATGTCACTAGGAGGGGTCACCAATGATTTGTGGATTCAAAACACTCATCAGGGGAGTATTCTGGGTTGAGAAGTACTCATTCATTCATTTTTTTTCCTTTGACAAATATAGTCACGTTATGCATCACTTAATGATGGAGTACGTTCTGAGAAATGCATCATAGAGTATACTTACCCAAACTTAGATGGTATAGCCTACCACATAGCCAGGATTTATAGTGTACCTATTGTTCTTAGGCTACAAACATATACAGCAAGTTACTGTGCTGAATACTGTAGGCAATTATAACACAATGGTAAGTACTTATGTATCTAAACCAATCTAAATTGGAAAAAGCACAGTAAAAATACGGTCCTATAATCATACAGGACCAGTGTCATATATGTGGTTTGTCATTAGGTGGTGTGTGACTGTATTTACTGAGGACCTACTACATGCCAAGCATTGTTCTATGCAAATGAGATTCAACTGGAGGCAGACAATGATCAGTTGTGCTAAGGGCTATGATGAAAATAAAATATACCAGCTGAGACCAATTTAGCCAGGCCAGTCTCTCTGAAGAAAAGCATCTGAGCTAAGACTCTTCACTGAGCAAGAGCCATCCACCCAAGAGCTGGGAGAAGAGGTCTCCAGGCAGGGCTGCACTGTAGGCAGAGGTTCAGGAGCAGAAAGGGCTGGAGGCTTAAGAACTAGAAAAGCAGTGGGTCCGGCTGAAGCTGGCTAGAGCAAGGTTACGAAAGGCAGATGGTCTGAGATGAGTTTGGAGAGGGAGGCTGGAAAACAACTGGGCAGGACCTCAGAGGTTTTTTAGGTAGCCTTTAAGCTAACCCCAAATGTAGTGGCTTATAATCAACAGCTTGGTTTTTTAATTAAATAGATTAGAATAACAGTCAATACTGTAATATGTAGTAGTTCTCCAACCTTAGCATGTATCAGAATCACTTGGAAGGCTTGGTAAATCTCACAGAATGACCGATGCAGCTTACCTGAGGTTGGGCCCAAGAATCTGAATTTCTTTTTTGTTTTCTTTTTTTTTTTTTTGAGACAGAGTCTCCCTCTATCACCCATGACCTCGGCTCACTGCAACCTCTGCCTCCCAGGTTCAAACAATTCTCCTGCTTCAGCCTCCCAAGTAGCTGGGATTACAGGTGCCTGCCACCACACCCAGCCAATTTTTTTGTATTTTTAGTAGAGACGGGGTTTCGTCATGTTGGCCAGGATGCTCTCGAACTCCTGACCTCAGGTGATCCACCCACCTCGGCCTCCCAAAGTGCTGGGATTACAGGCGTGAGCCACGGCGCCCAGCCAAGAATCTGCATTTCTAATAAGTTCTCAGGTGATATTGAGGCTGCTGGTCCCAGACCGTTGTGAGAACCACTATATTAAGAATGCATCACATATATTACAGTCAAGTTTTATTTCTTTGAAACTCTTGTTCCAGTAATATATCTGTTCATGTGTACTGGATCCTGATGGAAAAGGCTGTTGTTTTTTTTTTTTTTTTTTTGAGATGGAGTCTCGCTCTGTCGCCCAGGTTGGAGTGCAGTGGCATGATCTCAGCTCATTGCAAACTCCGCCTCCCAGATTCACACCATTCTCATGCCTCAGCCTCCTGAGTAGCTGGTGGACTACAGGCGCTGGCCATCACGCCTGGCTAATGTTGTGTATTTTTAGTAGAGACAGGGTTTCACCATGTTAGCCGGGATGGTCTCCATCTCCTGACCTCCTGATCTGCCTGCCTTGGCCTCCCAAAGTGCTGGGATTACAAGAGTGAGCCACCATACCCAGCCGGAAAAGGTATTTTTTAAGGATGGGTTCAAAAAAGTTTGAAAGCCCTGAGTTTAATAACATAGGATCCTTCTTTAGAAGAGAAATTATCCTTTCATTTTTGTTTAGCTCTTGTTGCCCAGGCTGGAGTGCAATGGCATGATCTCGGCTCACCACAACCTTTGCTTCCCAGGTTCAAGCGATTCTCCTGCCTCTGCCTCCCGAGTAGCTGTTTCTACAGGCATGCACCACCATGCCTGGCTAATTTTGTATTTTTAGTAGAGATGGGGTTTCTCCTTGTTGGTCAGGCTGGTCTCGATCTCCTGACCTCAAGTGATCCACCTGCCTTGGCCTCCCAAAAGTGTTGGGATTACAGGCGTGAGCCACTGCGCCCGGCCGAGAAATCATTCTTGAATGCTGTAATTGGCTGCTGAGAATCTTGTGACTTCTATAAACATAAATAAAATAGTAAATATATGAATGGCCCAGGTATGGTGGTTCATGCCTAAATCAGCACTTGGGGAGGCCAAGGCAGGAAGATCACTCAAGGCCCAGAGTTCAAGACCAGCCTGGGAAACACAGCAAGACCCCATCTTTACAGAAAAAATAATTTAATATTATCTGGTAGTGGTGTCCGGCACCTGTAGTCCCAACTACTTGGGAGACTGAGGCGGCAAGATTGCTTGAGCCCAGGAACTCAAGGCTACAGTGAGCTATGATCATGGCACTGCACTCCAGCCTGGGCAGCAGGCTGTCTCTAAATGCATATGTATGATAATAGATTAAAGAATATCTAGCTGGAATACGAAACAAGATTCTCCTGTTGATGGCCTCACCTCAGCCTTAATTTATTGTCCTACTGAATCTCCAAAAACATTGGATTGCATTTTGGCATAGAGCCCAGGATCCCACTCTAAGCTGCCTGCCTCCCTATTCAGTGCTAGGGAGCACTCCAGCCACTCTGACAATGCTTTCAGGTCCTGGTTGCATCTCCACGGTGATGGCATCCTCCAGAGGACTCAGCCGCATTCAGTCCTTAAGATGCAAGCCCACGAACCCGGTTTGCCACACATACCTGTTGGACAGTTTATGTGACAGTTTCCTCTGCA
Source organism: Symphalangus syndactylus (assembly GCF_028878055.3). Taxonomy (NCBI): domain Eukaryota; kingdom Metazoa; phylum Chordata; class Mammalia; order Primates; family Hylobatidae; genus Symphalangus; species Symphalangus syndactylus. The sequence goes on from NC_072433.2 coordinate 42,623,543, forward strand.
GGTTAGCCCTGCTTCTCCTGTGAGCTGCACTGGTGCCAGATCCCCATGGGAAATTAGGGATAAATCCCAGCTTCTCCTTTCCTGGCCAGTTCTGACCTCAATTATAAAAAAAGTGTTAGATCCTCATTTGGTAGCAAACCATCCTGGTGGGGAAGTTGAGGGCTTATTTCTGGAATCCTAATAGAAAGGCAGTAACTTCTGGAATCTACAGTAACTCAGGAGTCTAGAAACGTGCATGCATTCATTCAGTAAATCTATCAAGTACCTACTGTGTGCAAGGCACTAGCAAGGTGCTATGACTATCCCAGGAGTGAACAGAACACACCCTCCTGCTGTACATAGTGGGTGCACTTTCTGCCTCCTTCCCCAACTTGCTAGGTGACTTAGGCCAACCACTGTCCTTCGTAGACACTTGGCATGACCAGTAGGGCACAGAAAGGAGCATGAAATGTTAGCACTGCAAAGTACCACAAGAGTGACTGAATCCCATCTCCTCGTTTTATGAATGGAAACTGAGGCTATGGTGAAGGAAAGGACTTGCTCAGGATCACATGGTGTGTTGCTGGCAGAGCTGTGTGGAAGGCTGGCTGAAACCTCAGAGACTGCCTCCCATGTAGCCTCCTTATGCTCCTCCCCATGGCCGCTTCCAATCCCCTCCTTCTCGCCTATCATGAAGATGGAAAAGTCTGTCTAGTTGGAAATACATGGAACTGCAGAAAGATATAGCGGGCATCAGGTAGTTGCTGTTTTTTTTTTTTGGAACAATTCAGGTTTAATTACTGTGACCTAGATGGTGTTCTAGAGAGAATATGGGTTGTCAGAGCCCAGGCCAGGGACAGAAGCAGCAAGGAGGCTCTGAACCCATCCAGGCAGAACCGACCCCCACCACTAAGGTAGGAGGTGGGACTCAATACCAGAGATGGGGCTCAGACACTGGACCAAATTGATGACTAGCTAAAACAGGAACTAGGCAGAAGCAGCTTTCCATAAGACATGCCCACCAGTGTGCCACATCAGTTTACCTTTGCATGGCAACACCCAGGAGTTATCACTCCTCTCCATAAAAATGACCCGATGGTGCAGAAGTTACTATGCTTTTCCTAGAAATATCTGCAAGAAACACCCCTTAATCTGCATGCAATTAAAAGTAGGTATAACTATGACTGCACACCTGCCCTGAGCTGCTGCTCTCAGCACACTGCCTACGGGGTAGCCCTGCTCTGCAGGAGCAGTCACAGAGCTGCATCACTGTCAGAACTGCAACACTGACACTTCAGTAAAGCTGTTTTCTTCTACCTTACCACCAGCTCACCCTTGAATTCTTTCCTGAGCAAACCCAAGAACCCTCTCAGGCTAAGCCCCAATTTGGGGCTTGCCTTTCCTGCATCACCCCTCCGCTTTCCATCTACTGCATTTCTGCAGACCACTCATGCACAGCTCAGTGGGTGTTACATATTTGATACTTGCCCAAGTCCACCAGTTGGAAAGAACCAACCTCTCCTCCTTAAAGCCACCAGCTTGTGTCTCTCTTTGGCACTTCTCTCATTCTGCCTTGCATGGGGAAGAATTTATTCAATCACTCACCTGACATACCTGTGCAGTGTCAGGAAAATAACTAAGTTCTGGAGCATCAGGGAGATCCAGACACAGCTCCCCACCCTCAAGAAGTCCACCCACTGGACAGGCCCAGTGGCTCATGCCTATAATCCCAGCACTTTGTGAGGCCGAGGTGGGTAGATCACTTGAGGTCAGGAGTTCGAGACCAGCCTGGCCAACATGGTGAAACACCATCTCTACTAAAAATACAAACATTAGCTGGGTGTGGTGGCATGTGCCTGTAATCCCAGCTACTCGGGAGGCTGAGGCACGAGAATCACTTGAACCCAGGAGGTGGAAGTTGCAGTGAGCTAAGATCATGCCACTGCACTCCAGCCTGGGTGACATCTAAAAAAAAAAAAAATTCACCCATAGACAGCTGTCACCATATACAGTGAGTGTGGCAGCAGAGGACCTCTGGAACCCCAGTGAAGGCCCTGAGTTGAGCACACATCTCTCTCCCCAGCCAGCCTTTGGTCTTCATAAGGGCATGGACTATGCCATGCCCTTTCGCCCAGCTCGGTTCATCACCACCTTCTGAAAGATTCAGCAGCTTCCTTGGGGAATCCTCCAGAAGAAGTGGTGAGAAGACAGAGCTCTCTAGTCCCCTTGGAAAACTGCAGACACAGCCAAGTCTACAGAATCACAAGGGGAATTCCCTTCTTTTTCTCCTGCCACCTACCTCCCTCAATGGCACTAGATGATTATGATGCAGCCTATGGGACTGTCCTCCCAGGACTCCTTTTCCAGGAATTGTCCCATCACTCCCCATCTCCTATCTTCTACATGGTCATCAAGGGAATCACCCTGTAAGTCCAACCTGACTCCTGACCACAGCCTCAGGGTTGGCACATGTCACCTTGAGCCAAAAAGAGATCTTTCAGGAATCCTTGAAATTAAAATAAAAGAGAGCCTCCAGTATCTTCGAGCAAGGCGTGAAGTGTTCTAGGTAGCTGCATTTCCTTCCATGAGGGTGTCAGAAATGGAAGAAGCCAGTGTGCAATTGGATAGGATGAACAGATGCTCAGCAGGAAGCTGGAAAAAAGATCACGTGTCCTGATCCCATTTGAAGCCCTCATTCCATTAGGTCCTGTTGCATCTTTTCTGAGATACTCCAGAAAAGTCTTCCTCTTTAGTCTCCCTCTTCCATAAACTGGTTCAACTTGAGTTTCTGTTACTTGCAACCCATGGCCTCCGAATGCTGCAATACTGCTCTGGGAAGTTGCTATGCTTACAAAGTGTCATGCCTTTGGGGGAATTTCTTCTCTATCCAACCCTCAACCCTACCTCAAACTGAGAGTCACCCATAGATGGTGCCATCCTTATATTAGAAGGAAACCAAGTCACAAGCTATGTTTAAAAACATCGAAAAATAACATGAGACTCTAATGATAATGGAAGGTGGTTAGCCAAGCTCCAGGGCAAGGTGTCTGTAATAGATGTCTTTTGGCCATAGATCCGTGAGATATTAAAGTCCAGGCTGGGAAGAACAATGAAGAAATAATTTATGTTCATTCTGTTTATACTACTGCATGTAGTAAAGCATTTACTAGCTAGAGAAAGAGTTAAACTTGACCACAGGTATCAGTATGGTAAATATATTGACTGTCCAGGGTCCTTGTTCTATGTAAAAGAGGAGTTAAACATATACATTGTTATTCCTCATAGTGGACCATGGTCAACTCCCCAACAACTAAGCCACCCTGTCACCTTGCAGAGGCCGTGCAGTTTTGGGTTTGAATCCAGCTCCAATGGTAGGTCTGAGGTTAATCACTTTCAGCAAGTGGTTTAGTAGTGGTTGTGTGATCCAATTCCAGCCAATAAGACTTAAAGAGAGGTTTGCCAGAGGCTTCTGAGAAAGGTATTTCATGCACTTAAGAGACAGAGAGAGAGTATGAAAGTCCACTCTCACTTCCGCCAACATGATGTGAACAGGGAAGCAAAGAGCTCTGATGCCTGTGGCTGCCACCCTGAAGCCATGAGGGGATCCAGCCTTCAGATGAAGCAGCTACAAGTCCCTGATGTCATGATGAAGGCCCTGGATTAATTCTGAGTGTGGGAGCAAATAAATGTCCATGCTGTTAGGTCCGTTTGAGTAGTGTATCCTATTACTGCCAGCTGAACTCATCCTAACCAATGCATTCTCTAATCAAAGGAAGAGCAGTGGCCAGGTGCAGAGCTCATGCTTATAATCTCAGCACTTTGGGGGACCAAGGCAGGAGTAGATCGCCTGAGCCCAGGAGTTCAAGTTTGCAGTGAGCTATGCTCATGCCACTCCACTCCAGCCTGGGCAACAGAGCAAGACTGTCTCTGGAGAAAAAAAAAAAAGAGCAACAATTTTGAGTGCAAATCTCAGCTCTGCCGCTTGCTGCTGGTATGAAATTGAGCAATTTATCCAACTCTTCTGAGCATCAGTGTATTAATCTGTAAATCGGGACATTAATGTTACTGTGGTGGTCATTGGTCAATTTGGACTATCTAGAATCCAGTCCCCCACCCTCAAAACTTTTTGGGGAGCTCCCCCAATGATATATGGTCTTGGAGAAAGATAGAGCCTGCTAAGTACTCTTGTTGCTTAACAGACAAGATCTCTTTTTCCTCCCTTGGCCCAGCCAAATGGCAGGTCTTGAAGTAAGCTCAGCAAATCTCAATTGAGGGACTTCAGGCCATGGAGATGATTGGAAGTTTTGTTGATTGTAGTAACAGAGGTGTCACATGGAACAGCCTTCCTGATTTTCTGGGGTTCCATGGATCCCCCTTCCTTTTCGCAACTTTGTGCTCCAGCTTCTGACAACCTCCTTCCAATAAACTCTCTCATTTTCAGAAAGCAAGTCAGCTTCTGTTGCTTGCAGCCAAGAATGCTGGCAGATGAAAGGGTCTTCTTTATAAGGCTGTGGCGAAGCTTCACTGAAATCACTCTTGTAAAGCCAGGCTCCATACACGTTAGCTATTGAGATCAGTACAGATTCAGATGGCCCCCACGAAGGGATGATCTGAGTTCAACACAAGGTTTTGATTGACCAAAAAGGGTACACAGTATCCCAGTTGCTGAATTGGCAAACTTCCCCTCTACACTTAACTTTGGCTGCTTGGAGTCTCACGCTTGCCACATTCACCATGAATTGGCAACATGTGATGAACACAACGGCATGGAGGCACAGACCCTCCAAAAGCCAAATCCAAACAAACAAAATGTTGAGCGGCAATGCTGGCAACAAGTTCTCCTTCTTAACCACGCTGTGCTAGTCCTGATGTTAAAATCACTTTACAGTCTCTGGACACACAGCCAATGGGCAGCACAAGGGAGTCAGGGCACTGAGGGAACAGGGGCTCGAGGGCAAAGATCGGAGGCCAGCTCCAGTGGATAAGTGACTGTCCCAGGTACATGTCCTACAACTGCTCTACCTGGCTCTCTGCACCGTCAAGCATGTTTCGAAGTGGTTGAACCTGCTCCTTAACTGACAGAGGAACAAGTCAGATGACTGAGGCACGCAGCTATACTTTGTAAGCTGGTACATTCCAGACACCAGGGATCCTTGCCATCAACCTCACTACCACCACCATCGTCAACAGCATGTCTTTCTCCTCTCTGACGTTTATTGAGCTATTATTATGCTCCAGGGACAGACTTAACATTTCGTGAACACGAGTTCATGGAATCCCTGCAAGAGCGTTAGGAGGTCAGGTACTATTCTATTCATTAATCAACTGACGTGTAGAGTACTTGAATGACCTGCCCAAGGTCACATGGCTAGCAGGTAACAGAGCCATGACTCACCCCCAGGTTTGGCAGGGTCCTTAACCATGCAGCAACAGCTCAGCAATATTGCTCCAGAGATGCCCTTCCTTCCAAACACACACTTACACATTCGGACTCTAATTGCAGCCTGCCCTATGCTCAACTGACTTTTCTCTGCCATTTCAGCAGCCACACAACAGAACTTTTGCTAAAGTGCCTTTGTGTTTTTATTTGGAAGATGGGTTTTATGCCCTGGTTGGGGCTGGCAGTGGATCCTGTCTCTTCTACATTATAAACTCTTATGAACACGCCATAAGAATGTCCCCTGGGTGCTTACGGCAATATATGAATCATGGCCATTTAATCTCATGTGTACAGTCAGAGGACTGGGTCCACGCTTTTTTTCTACGAGTTTGGCCTATAGGCTTTATGCTTGTAAATCTTCCCTCACACACCAATGCTGGCGCACCAAGAAAAACAATTATTTATGAATGGGATATTCAGGTGTTCTGCTCCAGATTAATTGCTTTCAATCCTATTTAACAGACATCTAATGTGCCAATGGTAGAAAAATGAATCACTGCCACCACTTCAATGAGGAAGAAACATCAGAAAAGGCGTGCATCTTTCTGAGAGGGCACTGTGAGCTGGGCTTGTGTCTGTGGGGACCAGTATGGTGAGGATCTGCGGTTCTGGAGGGAGGGCAGCTGTGAGGACGACCAAGCACAAGCTCACCCCAGGGAGCCCACACCACCACCCACCCCAGCCAGCAGTGCCTGACTTTTTTACTACTCTTCGTTTGTTCCAGGGAAGAGGAAGCACAGATCAATAGGATGCTTGACAGAGGTGCCTGCGAGCACGACCATTCCTCAGGCCAGACGCTGATGGCACCTATCACTAGCAATAAAAGGCTGCTGGGGACAGAATTGAGGGTCCTCCCTTTGTGGGCCATCTACACCTCTCTGATAAACATCTCTGCATGAGCTCGCAGCAAAGGAACCATTTCCAGGAGGCAACGTGCTCCCTGCCTGCCATCTGCACTCCGCTTCCCAACAGACATTTCCTTACGTTGTTCAAAAGATTTTCCCAGCCAGGCACGGTGGCTCATGTCTGTAATCCCAGAACTTTGGGAGGCCAAGGTGGGTGGATCACTTGAGGTCAGGAGTTCGAGACCAGCCTGGCCAACATGGTAAAACCCCATCTCTACTAAAAATACAAAAATTAGCTGGGTGTGGTGGCGGTCCCTCTAATTCCAGCTACTCAGGAGGTGGAGACAGGAAAATTCTTGAACCTGGGAAGCAGAGGTTGCAGTGAGCTGAGATTGCACCACTGCACTCCAGCCTGGGCGACAGAGCAAGACTCCATCTCAAAAAAAAAAAAAAAAAAAAAAAAACACCTTTTTCCCAGGCTCACCGGTACTGGCCAGGCCACCTGTAAGGATCATTGCATTTTATTCCTGTGCATTGTGTGGAATGGGGAATGCTGCTGGAGGTTTTGTAGCAGCTCCTGGCTCTCAGGAAGGTGGTGCAAAAACCCACTTGCTGTCAAGATCCATTCCAAATTAAATTCCTAGAGGGAGGCCATACCTCATCAGTCCTTCTTTATTTTTTTGGAGAGGAAAAGGCATTATTTTGCCAAACTAGTTCCTTAAAACGCTAATTCTTTTTTGGTCCCTTTTGCTGTGTTTGGAAAAAACAAAAACTATTGTGGATGTTACAGCCAAGGCGGGCCTAAGAATTCTACCTCCTTGTTTGGGCTGGCATCCCTCGCTGGTCTTGGTTAGGCAGGGTAGATAGCGACCAAAGAACTGTGGTCTAGTTCTGAAATTGATGACACAAGCATATACACACTGAGGCTCCTTTCTCCAACCCTCCATTCACATCTTAAATGGGAATATGAAATTGCCCCTCTCATGTCCCTACTGTAAAAGGTGGGGGTGGGGGAAATAGGGTGAGGGGACAGTAAGGAAGCCTCTGCAGGCCTCTAGTTTAAACTTGTACCACTATGAGACTCTAGGCTTTAAAAATTAGGACAATAACATCATAATACATGTTCACTCCAAAGTCAGTTTAGCAAGCTTATAGAATATTCCACGGTAGAATTGGGGAAGTAATCTCTGTAGGAAGAACCATCTAAGCCAGGGTTTCTCACTCTCGGCACTGTTAACATTTGTGGCCTAATTCTTTGCTTTGGGGCGGGGAGTGCTGTCCTGTGCAGTGTAGGGTGTTCAGCAGCCTCCCTGGTCTCCACCCACTAGGTGCCAGTAGCACCCCTCAGTCATGACAACCCAAAATGTCTCCAGATATTGCAAAATGTCCCTGGGGATGGAAGTTGCTCCCATCTGAAAACCATTGCTCCCAGCAAAGGTGTGGAGGTGGGAACAAGTCTGATACATCCAGGAACTAGAGATAAACACTGCACAATTATTACCCATGTCATTGGGTTCCTGAGAACACTAAATGAGATGTAAAAGGACTTCATAAAATAATCATCATCACCATCATCATCCTCACCACAGCAGCTATTGTTTCTTGAGTGCCTATCACGTACCAACCATATGCCTGGCACTGGACACCCACCATCTCTAACAAGTATTCATGGCAATTAATGCTGGTGCCATGGGCTGGTGACTCACAGTAACAGACAGCCAGAGCCATCATGTTCACCAAATACGGCAAACAAGAAGTAGCATGGCCAGGCTGCCCTCACTGCTGCAGGGGAAACAAAGGGTGTCCTCTTTCTTCACTCACAGTCCTGTGTTGTCAGACTGGGGATGTTTCTTGATACAGGATGGGCTGGAGAACTGAGTCATGCTCCTATTGGAAAATCACTAGTCAAGGTGACTCCTGCCCTATCCCACTCAACCACTCATGACTTGTGGACTCACTGGCCACTCATTTACACCCTCACTACACAAAGAGTGGTCCGTGATCCACAGCCACAGCAGCACCCCAGAGCTCATGAAGGAATTCAGAATCTCGGGCCCCACCCTTGACCTTGCAATTCAGAATCTTCATTCTAACAAGTTCCCCAAGTTATCTGTGAATGCATTAAAGTCTGAGATACTGCTCTGTGGTAAGAATCCAAGGCTGCTAGCATCTGTCAGCATGTTAGAGTGTGCACAGATGGACCGCAGCATCCCTTCGCTCTCTGGATTCAACCATTTGATAAATATTTCTCGAATGCCTACCACATGTCCTGCCCATGTGGGGCTGACAGTCTGGTGGCCTCTGGCCATCACCCCCGCCCAGCTGGTGACTACCCAGATAAAGTCACTCAGTTTACAACATAGGAGGAAAATGAAGCTCTACCAGATTAAGAAACTTGGGCAAAATCCTGCTGCTAACAAACAGAATAAGAGTTTTAACTCAGGCATTCTGTTCCCAAATCCTGCCCCTTTCTCTTATATTCATACTACTTTTCAACCACACTCTTTGGGGCAAAAAGAACATACAGAGGTTTCTGCATATCCTAACTACTGAATCATACTAAAAGCAGGATTGCGGGATAGGGGTCACACAGACTGGCGGCTGGCATCAGTCATGAACTCATCCAGAATCAGAGGTTCAAAAACAGTTTCATTCACTGGGTTGGAGTTAGCTGTGCTCTAAGCTCTCCATCAGTTTCATCAGTTCTAAATCAAAGGCATTTAAAGACTACCCATTAAAAAACAATACAAAGCAACTGCAGCTCCTGAGATTTTAATGAGTCTGTACCCTCATACTGTATCTTCCTAACATCTTAAACCAAAACAGGGACCCAGATCAGGTCCCTGCTGGGAACTCCAAAGTCCTGCCCCAAATCCTTCTGCACCTGGGCTTCCTAAAACTTGAAGCCTTTTTTTGTTATCATGTAGTTTTCGTTTTCTTGTAAAAATGTCATGAGACCTGGTTTTAGGCTTCAAGCAACTCCAAGGCTTGATGACTTCAGGGAAATTTCTCATGAGTCTCAGTTTTCTCCTCTGTAAAGTGGGGAAAACAGAAACATTTGACAGAGTTCTTGGAGAAATATTTTGAGATAATGGGCGTACTGTGCTCAGCTGGAGTCCTGGAAAATGTGCAATAAAAGGCCAATACCTTCTCCCTCCCTTTTCTTCTGAAAACATCCCAGGGGTCTGCTGAGGGCAGATGGCACCTGATGAGTCTCCCTAGCAACTCTCTGACACATGCGGCTGAGCTGAGCTGGGAGTGTGAAGGAGGCAGAGCCTCCTTCAAATGCACCACCACACACAGCTACTTTTTTATTTTCATTTTTTTGTACAGACTCTGTCTCACTATGTTGCCCAGGCTGGTCTTCAACTCTTGGCCTCAAGCATCCTCCCACCTTGCCCTCCCAAAGTGCTGGGATTGCCAGCAAGAGCCAGTTCATCTGGCCTCTCGGTGTTTAAATTAACCAGTTTCTGTTGCTGAAGCTAAGAACCCTTGCAGAAGCAACCCTCAGTTTAATTCCTGGTCTTAAATGTAACTTGTAGAAATAAATAAATGTGTACGCTTAGAAAATCCCCACCACTGACCTAACTCCACTATGTCTACACAAGTACTTCTGAAAATGAAGCCCTTGGAACACACCCACTGGAGTCAACTATGGTGTTAATAGGGTATTGATGGTGTTACTAGGGTATTGATGAAAATGCAGATTCCTGGTTTAGACTCTTGGAGGCTGCAGTTCAGAAACATGCTTTTTTTTTCACCCCAAGTTCTCCCTACCCATCTTTCTAATTGTTGTGCTCACGAAAATGTAAAACCCACTGGTCTCTGGTGCTTCCTAACCTTTTCTACATAGACAAGTATTAACATCTGTGTGGCTCACTGTGATGAAAGCTAGAAGCTCCTGTGACCCAAGGCAACTGGCTCTGGGGGACTCTGGCTGTCCCAGGTCATACCCAGCCACCCTGAGCACTAAGGGGAAACATTATCTAACTACCCACCTGGTGGGTACAATGGCTGTGAGCTTCTGGACTATTTCAGAGCCACCCAAACTCTGGCCCATGGACCGGTGTGATCCATGAGTTTGTAATCCATCTGCAACACCATAACTACAGAAACTGAACGTAAGCATTGAGAACTTACTTTGGCATTTTGCCAGAAGAATTTCTCGGTTGCTAATCCATCATACAATTTTGGACTAATGTTTTCTGTGACCCTGTTTTCTATTTCATTTTTTTTAAGTAATATTTTTCTAATGTAGTCCCCAAAATATTGGTCCACAATACATTTGGAAAAAAAAAGAAAACCAATTGCTCCTTCACCACAACTGATCTACAGCATACCAAAAGAATCATCCAATGGTGAGTTATGTCAGTTTGGGGGTTCTGAGTCATGTTGGTCCAGCTTCAGACCTTGAATTCCCCCTGGATATGTCTGCCAGCGAGGGCTGTGGCCTTCACTCTCACCACAGACAGGGCATCTAACTGAGACTAGATTAGTACCTGACAGCCAAAGGTCTTTTTGCCTCCAGGCAGAATAATAGAAGAAGTTACTACTACTCAGTAACACAAGGAAAACTTTATGCTGTCTCCAGAGTCAATATAGGTGGATCAGTGCCAGCCCCATCCTGTCCCTACCCTAGCTTTGTTCCCAGATCAAATGCAACCGGGCCCCAGAGAACTTTTAGGGTTCAAACGCTTAAATATGACGGTGGCAATTTTCCTTTTCCCTTTAAATTCTTTATGTACAATGACCATTTCCAAACAATGTGGGAAATAAGAAACTTAAATTTTCAATTTATCAAGATATTGTGGAAATACACATATGTCAAATGTACAATTTGATCAGTTCCTCTGCCTCCTGGACTCAAGCAATCCTCCCACCTCAGCCTCCCAAGTAGCTGGGACTAAAGGGGCACACTACCCTTCTTGGCTAATTTTTAAATTTTTTGCAGAGATAGGGTCTCACTATGTTGCCCAGGCTGGTCTTGAACTCCTGGGCTCAAGCGATCTGCCTGCCTCAGCTTCCCAAAGTGCTGGGATTATAGGCATGAGCCACCGTGCCAGGCTTGATCAGTTTTGAAATAGGTATATAACTGTAAAACCATGAGTACAATCAAGATAACAAACATTTCTATCACCCTGCACAATTTCCCTGTGCCCCTTGACAATCTCTCCTTCCCTCCCCTTCCACTCCAGGCAACCGTGAAACCACTAATTTGATTTCTGCCCCTATGGATTCGTTTGCATTTTCTAGGAATTTTACATAAATGGAATTACACTGTGTGTCCTCTTTTGCTACTGGCTTCTGTTACTAAGCATAATACTTTTGAGATTTATCTACGTCATTGCAAGTATCAGTACTTCATTCCTTTTATATTGCTGAGTAGTACTCCACTGAATGAAACCGTTTTCTATGTAATTGCAAAAACCAGTTTTGAAAAAGGAAATTTAACTTTTTTAATCCTCCTGAAAGTATAATAACAAGGAAAAAGGAGGAAAAAGGAAAATGAAAAAGGAGCCCACTTCTCTGCCCTCATTCCCACCTCAGGATCTTTGCACTTGCCCTGTTCTTGGCCTGGAATGTTTCCCATGTCTTGACATAGTTCATACCTTCTCATCATTCACATCTCAATGCTCCAGTCACTTCCTCAGAGGTCTTCCAAGATCACCATTATATCCTAGATGCCGATAATATTGACTGCTATATAGTAGGTGCTCAATAAATATTGGTTAAGTGAAAGTATAAGAGAATAAATGAATGAATGCATGAAAAGGTGAAAGAGCACTATGGATTGAACTATAGTTTTAAAAGTTATAAAATAGTTTTTTTTTGCAAAATCTCAGAACTCCCTAATAGAGTAAAGAAATCTGGAAGGCCACCCACTAACACGGGCTTGCTCATGGATTGGCACAAGGGCCTGGACCAAACCCAGCAGGCGTGACACGAAAATCTATTTAACATGAAGGTGAGCAAGTCAGCCTTGGTGATCCCCACCACACTGGCTGGCTCCGGTGCTCCTACAAATCATCTGAAATGCTAAATCATGTTTAAATCCCTCTGATTGTGACCACTGGGGACCCTGAAGGACACTCACATGTAATTTACATACTGCCAAGTTCCTAGGAGCCTCTAAATAAAGCCCCCGAGGGCTCCCAAGCACTATTTTTGAGGAGAAGGACATGCAGCGACAGATTACATCGAGTCTGCTACCCTAACACCAGGAAGAAAAGAAACCTCACCCTCCAGTTGCTGGGACATCTGCGAATGTCTTAAACTACATTCGCTGTCAGATGCTTCCCAGGGAAGCCGTGATTACATGAAAACCGTACACAGATGCTATTGTCTCTCTCGTTTTACATAACTCCACTGGTAACAGGTTTTTTTGCTCTAATTTTCATTCCTTTTCCAGATTCTAACCATAAAAAGTGTTTTAATCTGAAAGCACGAGGGAGGGGGTTTCACAAGGGCACTGTGCCTTCTGCCTGCAAATGTTAAATTACATTTGGTCACAACATGGTTATCATGCCAATAGTGAGTTGGTCCATGCAGCAGCTATTGCAGAGTCTGAATGCAGATCCAGGAGACACACACCTTTAAGGGCAGGACAGGCTGATGGGAGGAGTTTCCATTCCAACTCTTAGATTTGGCTACGGATTGCTCTGTTGTAATAAACATGACTAATTTTTACAATCTGACAAAATGGGAAGTAAAATTGCCAGAAAAGTGAGGCCTACGAGACCATAAGTGGTTTAAACCTTACAGGTCCCCAACCCCCCCCAAAAAAAGGCACTTGTTTTTTTTTTTTTTTCTTTTGCTGCACAATCCAGAAAACTACACAATTTTTTGTTTTAAATGAACCAAATAAAACAACCAAGTGAATACAGGCTGGCACCTGAGCAAAAGGCCACTTACGTGTCCACCGGTGCTACTAAACCTTCTAGAAGCATGACGATGGTCTGTCCCTGGCCCAGGCGACCCACAGGCACAAGGATGCTTTGGCTCATGCATAACTTGCTCTAGTCTCAAATTTCTTTACTAGCTAGAACCACCCATTCAAATCTTAGAAATTACCTGAGATCAAGCAATGCTTTTATTCTTTCCACTACACTGTTCCCTTTATCCTCAACACTGAGCCAGGCAATAATACGATCTCAGGAAAAAAAGGTTTGATTAATTGCTTGTAAGCAAGGAAAAGATATCCCATGCCTAGCACGTACCTCTGTGATGTGAATGAATAAATGGATGGGTGGGTGATACAGAATGATATTTTAACCATAGGATATCATTTGATTCTCACAACCACCTTGAGAAGTAATAACAATAATAGTTCACATCTATAATGTGCTGATTATATGCCGGCCACTATTCTAAATTTTTCATCCATATTAACTCTTTTAACCCTCCAGAACTCTATGAAATACGGATGATTATTACTTCATTTAACAGATCAAGAAACTGTTGGAGACATATAGAGGTCACACTGCTGGTAGGGGGCAAAGCGGAATCCTTGTTAGATGCTCTTAAGCGCTATGCTTCTTTTCCCGTGGCTACATTTTATGAAGCAGAAAATGGAGGGTAGCAATCTTAATTATTATTATTATTATTATTATTATTATTATTATTATTATTTTGAGACAGAGTGCAGTGGCGCAATCTCAGCTCACTGCAACCTCCGCCTCCCGGGTCCAAGTGATTCTCCTGCCTCAGCTTCCCGAGTAGCTGGGACTATAGGCACATGCCACCATGCCCAGGCTTTTTCTATTTTTAGTAGAGATGGGGTTTCATCCTGTGTTAGCCAGGATGGTCTTGATCTCCTGACCTTGTGATCCGCCCGCCTTGGCCTCCCAAAGTGACAATCTTAATTTGAACAAGGCTCCCCGATCCGCAGAGGCAAGCTTAGGGCTGTGTTCCCTGGCCAGTGTTAAATGGCAGAGCCAGAATGTGCACCCAAATAACCTGACTGTGAGTCTGCACGCTCAACTCCCAAGTAGCACATGTGGAATCAAGCGAGTCCACAGCAAATACGTGAGATCCGCAGAGGAGAGATTGTCCATAGGGTGGAGACAATAGGCACTGGGTTATTCAGCACTGTTCTCCCAAACTGAAGGTGTTGTGGGGTCCAGGAAAGAAAGAGGAAACAAAAACAAACCTGGAAAATGTGGGCTGCACCCCAGCTCTCTTGAAATCATTTTGCTTTGGTTGGAGAAGGAGGAATGTGCTGGCATCTTCCCTTGTTTAGTTCCCAGGCATCCATTACAGCATGAGGAAAGTCCACAGCAAGACCTGGGCCCAGTTCTCAGCAAAAGTTACAGGCATTACACCCTGAGCAAAGTTCTGGGTGAATCTTCTTGAGGATTGGAATTTACTACAAAACATGTCAAAGAGTCTTGGGGAAGTGAGGAAAGCTGGGATGAAAGAGGGGAGGCCAGGACACAAGGAGAATTTATAAACATGAAGAGGAAGAAAAGATTGGAACTAGTTGCTAACATTAGTGTGTGAGTTTGGGATTATGGTTTCGGCGATAATTGCTTCTGGTTTGAGAAGGCATAAGAAAACAGGGAGACACAGGTTTGGGGTTGGGAAGTGTTGGTCTCTGAAATGTAAAACTCTTTGTCAAACTGGATGTTGAGTTGGAGAGAACAATATTGTTAATGTGGCTGAAGAGACAAAGATAAAAATTGAAAGAAAGAAATTATAGTGCAATAATTAAGAAAGTTTAGTCGATCTGGGAAAAGGGGAAGAGGGAGAAGAGTGGGCTATCCCTGCCAAACCCTTTTTTTACCCCTTCCTTACTGACCACACATATGGAGCTGAAAAGGAAAGAATGTGGGTTTGAACTGAAAAGATTGCACAGGATTGATGAATTGAAGTTCATTGTGGGGGCAGGGTAAAGCTACAAATGTGATTCAAACTGCAGCCCCAAGAAGCACCTCTCTCCATCAGGGAAAACCCAAAAAAAGATCTTTGCTCAAAAGTCAGTAGCAAGAAACCCTGAGAAATATTCCCTATGAAAGTCATAGCTCAGCTGAGACTTGTGGGGTTTGTAAATTATCTATAATGTGAGTGACAGGCAGACCTTGCTCACAGCCAAGTGTCAGTACCCCAGCACAGTTCTGAAACCAGACCTTGCCATTTCATTTCCACCAAACAGAAACCAAAAGGTGCTTTTTCCTGCATGAAAACTGAGGAAGAGAAGCCATTCACCAGCATGGGTTCACTGCACACAACTTTTTTTTGTAAAAACCAAGATGCACATCTCTGAGAATTTTTTATCTGTTCTTTAATAATGGAAGTTCCGCTGAAAAAGTGGCAGCGTAAATGTTTTTTTAAATAAAACTTTGTTGCAAGAGATGTGCTAAGTTAGTTCATCCAGGAGTGCCATAAGGAGGTCGTTTGAGGGGATCTCATTTATGAATGAAAGTGAGTTTCCTGGCAGACTACCAGTCTCTTCCAAATGCACATGCTCCAAGAACAGGACTCCACAGATCTCACACTTATTTCCAACAGAAGACACAGGAACTAACCACACTATTCGCTGGATCCTAACTAAGGTCCCACTGGAGCGGCAGATGGGAATCTGTGCGTCCTGCTGGGCTTCCTGAACATTCTACTACCAGGTTCTAAGAATTAGCTATACTCTATTACATGGTGATGATTTTTTTTTTTTTCGCGCTCAGAAAACCGCAAAGGGATTTAACCAAAAGGAAGGAAAGGTTTTCTTTTTATAAATTCTATTAGCCTTTTCCACTTGCTCTACGTCGTCGGGACATTTCCTCTGGGAGGAATTTCACACCCAGAGGCCCCTTGGCGAGGCACTGTTGCATGCGGGGCGCAGTGAATTTAAGTGCAAGATGCTCAAATGTGGACGGAAAGTCAAAATCGCAAGCACTTGCAGTCGCTAGCGAAGTCGGTTTCTTAATACCGGTGTAGGAACGGCCCTCCAAGCGGAGAAAGACGAACTTTGCCGCGGGCAGACAGTACGGGACTCTTGGCTCGGGCGCGCGCGGGTGGTTACCAAGCCCACCCTCCGCTTGCCACCGCTGAATTTCACTCCCGAGCCGGCGCCAGGGCGCCCGGTCACGGCGCTGCACCCGGCGCCCGTCTGGAGATAGCCCTTGGTGGCGGGTGGCGGGCGGCGGGAGTCCCCCCAAAAACGTGCGTTTTGCTGCTGGTATTGAACTGCTGGAGAGCGAGTGCGCCGAGGGCGCACAGTGTAGACTTGGCCAGGGGCGGGGTACCTACCCGAGCCTGCTCCAGACCTTGGGTTCGAAGCCGCTCCAGTGTTCTAAGAGAGGTCAGGATTGAGTGACAGCAGTTCAGTAGGAAAGCAGTTTCTGAAACTCCCGGGGAAGCGAAGTCCCGGGGTTTAGAAAAATAACCGAATCTATTGAGAGCTTTCCAAACTTGATCTTTTTTTCTGTCATTTTTTCCCTGCTTTCCCCGCAGCCCCCCACCCCCAGCCCTGACTCCAACCCCAACTCCAACCCTAGTTAAGAGCCCTAAGGGCTAGAGGGTACAAGCCACCTCAACCCTTCCTCTTTTCCCTCTGCCCCCGCAAACTTTCAGACAAGGAAAATACAAATAAACCCCGGGTGGTTAATGCGGGTGCATTCAGGAACACCCCCCCCCAACACACACACATGCACACACACACACAGCTGGCCACCCGCTCTGTCCCACCCACCTCCGGGCAGGGGAGGGACTGGGAACCTGATCTCCGGGCTCCTGCCCCGAACGTTTCCCCATCAATAATGTTGATACCATCGATGTGCCTCCTCCCCCGCCCCCGGGGCTCCGCTGCCGCCTTTTCGCCGCTTTTTGCCTTGCTTAAGAAAACGAAACCTCCACTATTGCCCTCCTAGCCTCGGCCGGGGGCCAGCGGGGCCTTGAGCTGGGGACTGAGGAAACAGGGGTGCAGGGAGAGCGCTTGGAGGCGTCCTCCATTTCTGGGGTAGGGTGGCCAAGCAGCGTCAACGGAACGGAAAAGAGGGTCTGGGGCCCAGGCAAGGCCTCATTCCAGGCCCTATCCCAGACCCGAGGTCAGATCGGGCCAGAACAAGATACTTTTAAGGGTAGAAGAACCAGGCCTCAGAATGCAGGAGCCTTGACCCCCCCCCCCCCCAACGTTGCCCTTCGTAGGAAACCTCATGGCTGGGACCCCAGTTGTGGCCTGCGGCCTTGGGACACAGACCTTCGGCCCCGCCAACCCACCAAGGACACTCTAGGACTTGGGAAAACTGAGGGGACGTATTAGTAGGAACAAGCATCAATCCCCCAAGATGAGAGTTTGCAAAACTCGCCAAGCGCCTCCCCCGGGTGCGGTTCCTCTCCGCCAGCGAGGTCGCGACCCCGGCGCAGCTGCCGCCTCACTTCGGGCTATCCCCATTCGCTATTGCGGATCAGCCCCTAAGTACCAGGCCCTCTCGCGGAACCTGCAAGTCCAAACTTCGCTACCCGGATTCCCCAGTAGTGCCCCCCCAACCCCACCTCCACCCAGGGCTAGGAGGGCGCGACCGCACGTAGAGCGCGCAGGTCTCTGGGGTGAGCAGGGCGTGTGGAGGGACTCCAGCAGTGGCACCTCACTCCCGCTCGCCGCCTACTTTCGACCCGCACAAAAATAAAGATTAACCCCCACTCTGCTTCTGTTTTTATTGATGTAAGTATTTCTTTGCATCGCGGCACGCGGAGCCTCGCCAGCGCCCTGACACTGTGGTGCCCGCACCAGCGAACCACGGAACTTGGGACCGAGACAATGGCCCGTAATTGATGTATTGCCATCAACAATAAAGACCAATTCTCCTCTCCCCGCCATTCCGACCATCCCCCTCCTCCCATCCCCCCCTCCTCCACCTCCCATCTCCTCTCCCGGGGCCACCGAGGGAAAGAAAACAAACAAGAAATTAGCGGGGGACGCCAAGCGCAGAGCGAAACGCCCGCCTCTACGCCGTCGAGGATGCAAAAAAACGAAAAAAGTTATTAAAGTTTGGATCCCCCAATTTATTCGTCTCTGCTCGCCCATTTTTAATTAAACATCTCGAAGCTGCTTTTTGCATGTTCATTTCGTTTGGTTGTTTGTTGTGGTGTTTTTTGGGGGGGAAGGAAAGTTTTTTGTTTTCTTTTTTTCCTACACTTAATCTTAAATCACACGTAGACCAAGCAACAAACACGTGTTAAGTTATTCCCGGGAGCTTCCTGCTGCGCACGCGGCGCGCACCAGGAGAAAAGCTTTGCGGGACCGCCAGCTCCGCTAGGTTCCTGGCCGCATGCGGTGCCCGGGAGGCCCGGACTTTCAAGAAGCCAAGATTGTTAGAGAAGGTTGCGAACGGCTCCAAACGCGGGCACATTCCGGGAAAGGAGTGTGCAAGTGCACACAAACGCGTTCGTGTACCTGGGAGAGTGTGGATTGGTGGGTGTGAGAGGACCCCTGTTTGTGAGATGGGGGCGGTTGCGGGATTTACACGTGCTGCCGTACACGTTCCCGAGGTCTGGGAGAAGCGAGCTGCTAACACCCCAGGAGCGCGCAGATCCATCTTTGCCGAGGGATCTCTTTAAATATTCAGTGAGAAATAATGGCATTTGAAGCACCACCTATGGAAACATTATTATCTTCATTCTTCAACATCAGCCCCACTGATAGCTTCGTTTGTCTTTTTATCAAAATCTACTGTACCCATCAGGACCTGGGGAGAAAGGGAGAGCTAGGCGGAGAATGTGAATGTGTGTGTTAGGGAGTGAGCGAGAGCAGAAGATAAGAAAGTAAGAGAAAAGGTGGAAAACGGACGAGCAGGGAGAAAGAAGGGAGAAGTTACACCAATAAAAAAATAATAAAGTCAGCAGATGAAAAACAGAAACATTCACAGGCACACAAACACATTTACACCTTAAAAGAAAAGAAAAGATTTAAGAAGCTAAGAGAAAGGGAAGGGTCCTCTACGGGAGCGCAGTACGGGTCCGGAGTACCCGAAGTCGGCTCGGGAGACTGGTGCCCACTTCGCGCGAACCGACCGTGTCACCGGCCAGACGCAGGGGCGCTCGCGAATTGGGGCGTCCTTATCAGCCCTCTCCTTTCCTGATCGCGAGATAGGGCAGGGATTGTGTATCTGCACCCCCCTCCTCCCCCATTACTCAGCCGAAGTTTAGTTTAGTTTAGTCCTTCGGGCGCAAGACTTCGAGAACCTTGGAGAGAGGAGACCCCGAGGCGCGAGGGGAAAGAGCTAGGCTGAGCCGCGTACCGAGTCTCAGGTTCGCGGGCGCCTGAGCCCGGCAGAGGGATCGGGCTCCTGGCTCTGGGCTCTGGGGTGCGGGGAGGGAGGTTGCATCTCAGCTTGGGGGAGATGGTGATAGAGCGAAAAGTTTGGGCGCCGCGCTCGGCAAGTGCCCGAAAAGTGGAGGCGAGCTTCCGCGCCGCCAGGCAGCCTCGGACAGAACACCTCCCCACCGCCTTCCCCCCACCCCGCTTTCCGGCTGTGCGCCGCCACCTCGTCCCCGAAGGCTGGGGCGCGGCCCCCTCCCCAGGGCGGGGTGCCCAGGGGTCCCGGGGACTGGCCCAGTCCAGTGCCCGGTCCGCCCGGGCCGTATCTCCCTAGGCCGGGGAGGGCTGCTGCGCTCAGGGTGAGCGGCAGCCCCTCCCCTCCCCCCGGCCGGAGCTGAACTCCGAGCCCAGGCCGGTCCCCGCTCTCTGCCCGCCCGGGGCTCTGCGGCGCCACCGCTGCCGCCGCCTCCCCGCGGAGTGACGCGCCCTGCAGCCAACCGGGGCAGCCGAGGGGGAGGTCCGGGAGGGGTCCTGGGCGGAGCCGGGCCGCCCCCTTATCCCACGGGCTCGGGGCTGCTTCTCCCGAAAACTTCAGCCCTAATTGTCCTGGGAATGTCCGAGGTAGAGAAAGGGAGCGAGGCAGCAAGCAAGAAGCTGGAGGATCAGTGCCCCTGGCGGGGAGGGGATGGGGTGGCGGGAAAACTGCCCCTCCCCCCAGCCACAAACCCATCAGGTTCCCAAACCTTTCCTGGATCCTCTTCTCCGCGCCCCCGCGAGCCCGGGATCCAGGGGATGGAGAACTCGGGGCGGAGGAGCGCCGAGCCAGGCGGGAGGGAGGCCGAGCCGTGGGCGGGAGGCGGACCGGCGTGGGGCTGGCTCTTCCCCACTCGCTTATTTTTTTTTAATAGGGGTGGGGGTGGGCTGCTTTCTGGTAGCTCTTAAAGAAACGAAGAAACACTCACGAAACGGGACGCCCTCCCCCCAGATCCCGCCGCGGGACTCCCTCCCCCCGCGGGCCGGCGCGCCTCGCGCCCGAGTTGGGAAGTTCGCAGCGCGCAGGCAGCCCGGGTCCCCAGCCCCCGCCGCCCGGCCCCACCCCCCACCCGGGGCGGCTCAATTCCGGGGAGGGCATGCTAATTTGGGTCAGCCCAGCCCTGGATGAGGGGGGCGAAGGAGGGAGGGAAGAGGGAGGGGAGAGGGAGAGAGCGGGGGGCGCCCGCCGGGGCGCCGGGCCCGCAGTGGAGAGGAGGCCGGCCCCCGGCGGCCGGGCCGCGGAGTCCCGGGCGGTCGCAAAGAGGGTTAACCCAGTGTCGGGCGGCGCGGAGCGCAGAGCCAGCCCCGCGGCCGGCTTATTGGGCCAGCGCGCGGAGAGACAGGGGTCTGCAGCAAATCACGAACTAATTGATTAAGGCGAGCGGGTTTGAATAGCGCTGGCCCGGTGCCAATCGCCTTTCAAAGAACCCCTCTATGATTAATCGCAATGCATTATTGATAATCATAATTATAGCAGGACACATGCGCGCTGCGCCCGGGGCCGGGGAGCCGGGGAGGGGGCGGGCGGGCCGGCGGGCGGGGGGAGCCGCCGCCGCCGCCGCCGCTCGATTTCCGTAATTTTGAGAAGATTTTTTTTTAGTAATTTTTTATTCTGCCCCAGCTGATGTTTGAGCCAGCATGTCGCGGAGGAAGCAAGCGAAGCCTCAACATTTCCAATCCGACCCCGAAGTGGCCTCGCTCCCCCGGCGAGATGGTGAGTGCTCCGGCCCGCGCCGTGGACACACACACACGCACTCACACTCACGCACACTCGGACCCACGCACACCCGGCTGGCCCCCGCGCCCCCTACCTCGCCGCCGCCGCGGCCCGGATTGCTTCTTCCACTCGGCGTAATTTTTTTTTTCTTTTTAATTTTCAATGTGCCTTTGCTGGGCTTTCCCCCGCTGCCCCGGGGAAAGCGAGCACATCTCCCGGCAGGATCTTTCCGGAGTTGTTGTGTCCTCCCGGGGGAAAGAGGGCGGGCATGCCGGCCTGGCTCCTCCGTCCCTGCTTTTCCGGGGATCCCAGCCGCGGCCGGGGCCCTGGAGCCCCATGAGGCGTGGGTGAGGGCGGAGGTCGTCCCCGCCTGACCGCACGGGGCCCCTAGCGCTCCCGGCGCCGGCCCCGGGGCCCCCGGCCCGGCCTCCGCCGCCCGGCCCTGCTGCCAGCGGGAAGGAAGTTTACTTCGGGCGCTGGGCTGAACTCCGAGCGTGGAGGAGCTCGCTGCGCCCCCCTGCCCCCACGCACACTCCCCCTCGGCCTGCGCGGCAGAACGGGGTGCCTTTGGAGGTTCAGACCTGCAAGAAGATGGGGACTGGTGTCGGGGCACCCGCGCCTGACCCGCTGGGGTTGCTGCCGGGGTGGAGAGTGCCGCTGGCCGCCAGTTGTTCCGGAGACGGTGCAAACGGACGGGGAAAGTGTCGGGGTCTGGCTCGCAAAGTTTATCTCCGCATCTCTTCCCCAACACTTGCACCCTCTGCCCCCCAAAATCTTTATTGTTGGTATGAGCCCTCTGCGGATCGTGGCGCTCCCTACTTCCAGGGGGGTCGGGGAAGAAGTCATAGAATAGTTTTTCAGGTTTGCGGGTGGCCAGCCAGAGTGGAATCCCCTCTGAAACAGGAGCACTCGCTTTCTCCGATGGAGGCGACAACTGTGGGTCCCGAAGGGGCTGAACAAGTCCAGAACAAAGTTTGTGTGTGGGAGCTATGGCAGAGAGTGGAAGAGATCCGGGCAGGGAGTTGGGGTACAGAGGGAGGACACCTGGAATCCCTCCTTGCTCCTAAAGGTATTTCACTGTACCGGCCTCAAAGCTCCTAGGCCTAGCGCCCGAGGCGGTGCGGCGGCGCCCGGACTCGGGTCCCCGGGTCGTCCCGGCACGATGCTGGCCTCTCGGCTGTGGGAGGACGCACAAGGAGCCATCTCGGCGGGGTCTCAGCGGCTCCGGATGCCGCTCGGGATGCCCACACCCTAGGCGGCATTTTGGGGTGTGAAGGAGGGAGCTGGGCCCCGACAGAGCTCCGAAGCGTGCCCCTGATCGGCACCTCAGCCCACTAAGCTGCGGCCGCCCGGGCAGAGGCCTGCCTCTCGTTAGAGCTGGGGCACAGTGAAGCGAAGGGACCCCCGCTCCCTTTACCCCTGCTGTCAGGAAAGGGGAATCCTGACTTGGGATCCCTGTAAAAAAAATGGGGGACTTGAAATTAATTAAGAAATGCTTTACAATAACCCTCCTCCCGGCCCCCAGTATTTCCTCAAGCTTGAATCCTTACCCATGGCCTCTGCGATTTCTCAGTCCGCTGAAAACAGCCCCTGAACCCCGCTTTCCACCCCAAGCGAAAGCGAGCACGCGGGGTAGATCGAGGTGAGATGACCCAAGGCCGCAGCAGCTGCGCCGAGTATTTTTCTGGGTTTTCTCAGCTTAGTTTCTGCTGCTTCCCGCACCCACACTCATCTTTCCTAAAGTTTCTGGTGAGACCTTTTGCACCGGAAAACTGTTCAGGTTAACAGTTTGTACACCAAATAGCAAACTAGAGATAAGAGAGCATTTTCTAGTGTGTTTTGTAAATTTGTACTGGTTTTCTACATTTTCCAAAAAAAAAAGTCTCGGCCTTCGAGGAGAAATGATGCGTGCTAGATCTTTGCCTTTTGCCTTCAGTATCAGGAATTTTTAATAGTTAAGTCTTCTCATAAAGCAATAATATAAAACGAGTTCACTACCTCTTACCATTATTCTTTATTAGTACTATTTTTTTCAGTTTAGTTTATTTGAGCTCTGAGGTAAGTTAGTTAAATAACTCAATCAAGTTTCCTTTCTTTCTCTTTTCTCTCCTTCTTTTGATTTCTTTCTCTTCCTTCCTTTCTTTTTTCTTCCCCAAAGCTGGTACATTGTCCTAAAGAAGCAGTAAACTGTTAGGGGCTCCCTAGGAAACACCCCCTCCCAGCCTTCTTTCCTCACCTCTCCCCACCCCCTCCTCTTTTTCTTCAGTAGTAATGGTTTTAGGTTATGACTGTTTTTACATGGTTGAACAATAAGTTTGGGAGAAGTTGCCTAGAGGGTAGATTTTGTAATAGGGTTTCAGGATTTAGTGTGTTGTAATAATATTAGTACACAAGTAATCCTCCCCCAACGCTGGACATACAGGAGGGCCTAACATACTCCAGTTCTTTTTATTTGGGAGTAGTTCTGAAATAAATGGCATTGAAAGTTCATGACATAACTCAAGGTTACCTTTTAAAAGTCACCTTTTCTGCAGTGAGTTCAGCAATCTCATTCTTCTCCCCACATATAACCCATACTTGTAGGAGTAGCTGGATTTTCTGTTTTGTTTTGTTTTTTATGTAAAGAAACATTGTTACATTTTTAGAAGGCAAGCCCCTTTTCAAACATTCTGATTACTTTTTCTTATGTCTTGAGATGGTCTTTGAAATATGACAAGTGAAATATGAAACATACCAAATTAAATCTAGTTCATGCACTTCTCATTTGTCAGCACCTCAGATTGTATGACTTCTACCCAGAGTGAGACCTAGAAAAGTTTGTAGACCCAAGTTACAGGAGCCCTAAAGAAGCGGCTCCCAAAGCTGAAAGCAGCTAGGGCTGCTTGGTGTTGTGTGTCCTGCCTGTGTGTGTTTGAGTGTGTGTGTGCTTACAAAGAAAACCCAGACCATGCTAAGGAGCCACACAGACAGCTTCATCTGAAGCAAGTGCAAACAAAAAACAAAAACAAACACAAAAACAAAAACGAGTATTTGGTCGATTTCAGGATGCTGGTATTTTATTTTACTTTAGTGTGCAGCTGCTATGCCAGAAACACTCTAAATTTGGTAATTTTTCTGCTTCTTATGAAACCAAGATTATGGCAAATATGACTTGTCTCCTAAATGATATTCAACAAGTCTTGAGTTACTTGCAGAAAGATGACTGCTACTGGAAAGATTGTTTATCAAGTTAAATAATTCTTAGGAAAGGGAATATTACAATCTAATGATTTTAAATGTGGGCTCTTTACTATAAATTGGGATTTCAGTTATGTGTTGTGTGTGCATGAATGCATGTGTGCATGTATGTGTGTGTGTGTGTGTGTGTGTGTGTGTTGGGATTCTTCCTTTGATGGCGTTTTTGAGATTTCTGTAACTTCTACATGGATGGCCCATTTAGACTCCATTCATTTAGTTAAAAAGTATTTTGGTGCTCAGTTTTTTCAAGGAAAAGATAATATTGGAAGAATGAAACACCATGAATTACAGATAAAACACTAACAATCATATGAAGTATCATAAAAATTCCTCTTATTTATATTAGTAATGAAATTCTATTATTTAACCAAAGTAATTTGCTCATTTAGAGCAGCTTTATAGTGGCACATTGATCACTGGGCCCAAAAGGTTAGCCAGAACTGTAATTAATTGCTTTTTTTTAAAAAAAAAAAAAAAAAAAAACAACACCTGCAAGATAAGGCAGTTGGAAAGAATTCATGTTTAATCAGAGCTGTTTTAAGTTTGTCATAATGGAAGATTCTGAATGAGAAAATGCAAACTGTTTTTTTGTGATTTGCTTCAGGCTGCACATACTTTGTAAAATGTTAAAAAACAAACACATAAACGAGCAAAGTCTAGTTAGGCATGAGGGTAGTATGTGTGAAAGTGAATATGTGATACTGAATATTTTGTGGTTTATTTTACATCACGTTTCCCCTAGAGTTCATTGGCACAAATGCCAATGTATAGGTTCTTCTTTGGGGGCTCTATTTGTTTTCTTTATACTTTTGGAGGTAGCAAGTTGTCTTTACCAACAGAACCTTTTAGAAGGTAGAACTCCACATTTTTATGGTGGAGATCTTACTGGGACGGAAATAGGCAGACTGGTTAAGTTTTTGAAATTGTCAAAAGCTAAGCTCTGTGTAGGAACTAGAATAAATTCCTTCTACAACCTCAACTAGGTTTTTCTGAGACACTTCTTGGTGCAGATAGCACCAGAATATTCCAAAAATGTTCTTAGATTATTAAAACTGAAGTAGTTTGGCGAAAGAGGTGGAAAGTTAACCAAAGAACTAACACCCCTCCCCCCCAAAAAGAAAAAAGTTTGTGTGCCAGGCTTTAGAAAACCTAGATGTGTCAAGCTGTTTTAACCTTTGCTAGCCTCCTCCCATGCAAAGGTGACAAGGTCCAGATCATAATATGTCCTTCAGTATCTTCCCAGTGACCCCCAAATTGAATCCTGCTAGTCACTTAGCAGGAAGTTAGTAGTTTATTTTAGTTTCACCTTATCAGCTTGGCGTCTTTTCCTAACCTTATTCCCCTGTCACCCTCAGATGCCAGACCCCCAAAGGGGAAGATTGACAGGTAGTTCCCATAGCTCGGTTTTACCCTCAAACAACAGGGATTTAGTTCCTTGTGCCTTTGCCAATGTTTATGTAGTCAAAGTTTAGATCTCGCCTTAAGGAGTCTCTTTTTACGCGTCACTGCAATAGGAAAGCCACAAAGAAGTTTTTGAACAAACCCTTGCAACTGGAACCCCATCTAGTGTTCAGTTTGATTCATCCATGGGAAAGACATTTTCCCCTTTCATTTATTGTGTACATTAGGTGGGCTTGGATCACTATTTTAAAAGCAATGCCTCGTCCATGTTGTTATTTTTTCAGAGATTTCACTCGTATTCTTCCACAAGAGAATACTATAATCCCCGTCAGAACAGTGAGTGAACTTGAAGGGTACCAGGAAATTTGTCATTTGGTGGCATATCACATAGAGGAAACTTTAGACATCACAGAAAATAAGCCCAGCATATGTCGTAGTGTTTAAAATTTCTTTGGAATCCTAAGTTGGATTCAGACTTTTCCATTTGGATTCAGACTTTTCCCGGGTCGATGCAGAAAAAAAAAAAAAAAAAAAAGACCAATCAAATATGTTTGTGATAAAAAAAAAA
This sequence comes from Symphalangus syndactylus, assembly GCF_028878055.3. Classification (NCBI taxonomy): domain Eukaryota; kingdom Metazoa; phylum Chordata; class Mammalia; order Primates; family Hylobatidae; genus Symphalangus; species Symphalangus syndactylus. The sequence goes on from NC_072433.2 coordinate 42,650,015, forward strand.
AAAAAAAAGGAACAGGCTGTTAAAATTAAGGACTCCAAAACCACTATCATGAGAAATTCTATTAAGAAATGTAAATGCAATCTTAAGATATTGGGAAGTACAGTGAAGTGTCTTTCTGAAGAGCTCCAAAAAATAAAACTAAATCTGGTAGAGTAAGGTGGTTGCGTCTGTTTTTTGTTTTGTTTTTTCCCTTCCTGGCTGTCTAAACCTTTTTGTGTGGGGCACAGTTTTATTTTTATTTTCTCAGTAGACAGATATGGTAGAACACCAATTTTCTGCTTCCAACTCTGCAGTTCAGATGATGAAAAACTGACAAATTTGAGTTAGGCATCAAGTACCTAAATTGTACAACAGGAACTAAAGCATCTGGGATTTTAGTATAAATTTGGTGGAGGTATAACATCACTCTTCCCCTCCCCCTAACAAAAGGCCCAGAAAATTCCAAATATCTGTTTGTGTGCACATACTTAGAAAACCACTGCTTCTTAAATTTTGCTATCTGACTAGGGTTGCTTACAAAATTAATCTGTATGCAAAATCCATAGAAAAGGAACAGGAATGTTATTTTCACTATAGTACAAGGAACAAGGCAACTGTATTTACTATAATGGGGTCACCAGTTGCAATCCTGTGTAACAGATTACTGAGAGAGATACAAGATAGCAGACAATCAGAAAAATGAATTAGAACATGTTCGTGTGTGTGTGTGTGTGTGTGTGTGTGAGAGAGAGAGAGAGAGAATGTGTGTGTGTGTGTGTATCTTACTACAAATTACTACAAATTAAAATATTCCCTTTGGTAAAGAGTCCAACTAGTCCTCATGTTTTGTCTTTTTTTTTTTTTTAATAAAAGACTGTTTCCTTGGAATTTTGTTCCGAATGCAGATAGATTTCAAGTTAAGAATTATTACAGTGTAGCGACACCTGCTTTTGAAATAAATCAAAATAGATACCAGTATTCTGGGGATGTGGGGGTGTTCATAAACATCAGGAAATTAAATTAGTTCACTCTACAGTGAGATCAAATGTCAGCTTATTAAAAATGTTGTGAAAACCTAAGCTAAAATATGGACAACTTTTTAACAATCTCTTAAAAGCAAGCAGGCATTTGCATTTATTTTTAAACATCTATATTTTCCATCCAGTTAGCACAATCCTAAATATAAAAATGTTGACTGAAAAACTTGAAAATTCTCAAGTGAGTCTTGAGGCAGCACAAATGCAGAATTTGAGTGCAGGAAAATAATAATCAGCTAAATCCTGTAAAGTAACCTTCCTTTTATTTTTTCCATATCTTATGAGAATATCAGATGTTTGCAAGTTATAAAGAATTAAAATCTCTTTTAATCGTGAGCACAGATGTGCTAAATATTTGAAGCAACTACATTGTAATGTGTACAATTGATGAAGTCAGTTTTCTGATTTCCCTTGCTAGTTATTTAGTTCTGAATCTGTCATTATTTGTCTAAGCCCAGCTGACCAAGCAAAACTGTGTTTTAAAGTGGCTTTATGTTTTGATAAATGTGAGCTGGTTGAAAAGTATTTTCCACTGAATGCAGAGCTTAATAGAACATGCTGACATAATAGTTTTAATGCATTTTGTTGAAAATGTGTGAACAAACAGAATAGCTTTTGTTCCTTCATAATTGGCTGTAAAAGTAGATGGAAACATAACCATTACATATGGAAATGTGCAAAGAGAAAGAAATAACATTTCTGTTGAATATATTAGGAATTGCATTTCCTAGTTTAAAATAAGCATCTGAAATGGATGCATCATTTAAAATTGGTTGTCAAAATAAGAAGCTTTAAAGAGAATTTTTGTCACATTATTTTTGTCCCAAGTTAAGCAACACAACTTTAGCAAATTTCATCTAATATTTTGTTTATATGATTTTAAGGCAGGGGGAGAAGCAGAAAGTGCTTAAAACAGCACCTTCCATGTGCATAGGAATCCAGTGCCAATTAGGGTGATTAAACATTAAATTAAAACCAAATCATTGTTGGTATTTTCTGCTACAACTAAGATTTGTTTGCTGGTGTTAATGCATTTTGCACTATACCCTTGTGGAGATTAAAAGATGGGTATTAGGAAGGCTAGCTTGTTAAGTATAACTTAGCTACTCAAATAACACTCCCAGTGAATAAAGTGTGCGTACATTTGGCATACTTCACCAGGGATTCTAATCAACTTCGGCATCACTCAAGGCAAATAGAGTTAAGGAATTTCCAGAAGTTAGTATTTAGGTATTAATTTTATTTTCTGGAATGCAAAACTAGTCAAGTTTTTTAAAGTGTTTACTACAAAAAGGCAAACAGCTGAACCTTTCCAATGGACTTTAAGTTTACTGAAAAAAGCAGCATTTTGATTTTACATTTATTCATATGTGCAATTACTTTGTTTTCTGCAAGTTTTCTGGGAGATTCAATTTGGAAGTCATGGAAACTACCTATTATCTGATTCAGTTCTGCAGAAAAGCATGCAGGGAGGTAATCCTTGAATTAAACAGTTTTTTTTTTTTTTTTCCACAGCCGTCGTAGATGACCACACACCATTTGTACAACAGAAGTTGGTGTTCCCCATGCTGGGCAAACAATGGGAAGCCATCCTGTCTTTGAATAGGATGTTAGCTTGGAGTTAGAGATTTTTCTGTTTAATTTACAAATGGATCTTAGTGAGAAGACATCTGAGCAACCAATGGAAACAAACATGAAATAAAGGGATTTTTATAATAAAAGGTTCAGGACAATCTGTTAAACAATTGATAACAGTTAAGAGCAAACTGTTTTTAAAGGCATTCAGACAAGGAGAGCTGCAAAGCATTTTCAAACTCTAAACCAAGAATTATTTCTTAGGAGATGGGAGCGCTTCTCAACTGCACATCCTTCTTGAAGTTGATGTTTAATCAGAAATGTAAATCTCGTGCCAGTTTTTATAGACATAGAGAGCACTTTTGATGAAATATTTAGCGGCATAATGTTGCCATTTGGAGCATAGTGGCATATATTCTTTGATTAGTGGAATGGTAGCCGGAGTTACATCTTTAATTTTAAAAATAAACATGCCATGGGGTGATATATAGGTGCCAGGCAAGCCTTGTAATGGATTATGATTATTGTGTTTCTCTTCATTGTGTGTGTTGCCGTCCCTTTGTGTTCAAGTGAGTTTTGAGGAACGGTCTGGAGGATTTGTTACTGATGGGACTAAAGTGTGTTTGTCACGGATCAGACGTAGCGCAGGTTCGAGGTAGGGGCTTGAGGTGATTTTCAAGTTGTCAGTCTACAGCTTGGTGATATGCATTTTTTCCCCCTTGTCAACAACTGATTGGAACCTGAATGACTACAAATTAGTTTAGTGACAGAACAAACTGTCACAGATATCTTTGAGTCGGTTGAAAATGAATAAGGTTGACAGAAACTCAAGAGCCTAATAAGTCCTCAGAATGGTTTGTGGACCCTCTCCGGACGAGTAGACAATAAGGTGTATAAAAGATTGGAAATCAATATTTTGCTATGGAATTTCATCATGCACCAGTGTCTCCCATTTGTAGTATTTTATATTTTGATGAATTATCTGAAGGCCATGACTCTCTGAAATACCGGCTGGATAGGAATTCCTCCATACCCTTACAAATTAATTATGGATGTTCTTAGGTAATACTGATTGGTTTTCAAGGGCTACATTTTTGAGTTTTGCAGGTAGAAAACCATTGATTTAGCCTCTTTTTTTTTTAAGTCATAGGTGACTGTGTGTCCTGGCCCCTTTTCTAACCCTGCACCTTTTTGACATTTGTAGGAGACACAGAAAAGGGTCAACAGAGTCGCCCTGCTAAGAGCAAGGATGCCCACGTCTGTGGCCGGTGCTGTGCCGAGTTCTTTGAATTATCAGATCTTCTGCTCCACAAGAAGAACTGTACTAAAAATCAATTAGTTTTAATCGTAAATGAAAATCCAGCCTCTCCACCCGAAACCTTCTCCCCCAGCCCCCCTCCCGATAATCCTGATGAACAAATGAATGACACAGTTAACAAAACAGATCAAGTGGACTGCAGCGACCTTTCAGAACACAACGGACTTGACAGGGAAGAGTCCATGGAGGTGGAGGCCCCGGTTGCTAACAAAAGCGGCAACAGCACTTCCAGCGGCAGCCACAGCAATACCGCCCCAAGCAGCAGCAGCAGCAGCAGCAGCAGTGGCGGCTCCTCCACAGGTACCTCAGCGATCACAACCTCTCTACCTCAACTCGGGGACCTGACAACACTGGGCAACTTCTCCGTGATCAACAGCAACGTCATCATTGAGAACCTCCAGAGCACCAAGGTGGCGGTGGCCCAGTTCTCCCAGGAAGCGAGGTGCGGCGGGGCCTCTGGGGGCAAGCTGGCTGTCCCAGCCCTCATGGAACAACTCTTAGCTCTGCAGCAGCAGCAGATCCACCAGCTGCAATTGATCGAACAGATTCGTCACCAAATCTTGCTGTTGGCTTCTCAGAACGCAGACTTGCCAACATCTTCTAGTCCTTCTCAAGGTACTTTACGAACATCTGCCAACCCCTTGTCCACGCTAAGTTCCCATTTATCTCAGCAGCTGGCAGCAGCAGCTGGATTGGCACAGAGCCTCGCCAGCCAATCTGCCAGCATTAGTGGTGTGAAACAGCTACCCCCAATCCAGCTACCTCAGAGCAGTTCTGGCAACACCATCATTCCATCCAACAGCGGCTCTTCTCCCAATATGAACATATTGGCAGCGGCAGTTACCACCCCGTCCTCTGAAAAAGTGGCTTCAAGTGCTGGGGCCTCCCATGTCAGCAACCCAGCGGTCTCATCATCGTCCTCACCAGCTTTTGCAATAAGCAGTTTATTAAGTCCTGCGTCTAATCCACTTCTACCTCAGCCAGCCTCCGCTAACTCGGTTTTCCCCAGCCCTTTGCCCAACATCGGAACAACTGCAGAGGATTTAAACTCCTTGTCTGCCTTGGCCCAGCAAAGAAAAAGCAAGCCACCAAATGTCACTGCCTTTGAAGCGAAAAGTACTTCCGATGAGGCGTTCTTCAAACACAAGTGCAGGTTCTGCGCAAAGGTCTTTGGGAGTGACAGTGCCTTGCAGATCCACTTGCGTTCCCATACTGGAGAGAGGCCGTTCAAGTGCAACATCTGCGGGAACAGGTTCTCCACCAAGGGAAATTTGAAAGTCCACTTTCAGCGCCACAAAGAGAAATACCCTCATATCCAGATGAACCCCTATCCTGTGCCTGAGCATTTGGACAATATCCCCACGAGTACTGGCATCCCATATGGCATGTCCATCCCTCCAGAGAAGCCAGTCACCAGCTGGCTAGACACCAAACCAGTCCTGCCTACTCTGACCACTTCAGTCGGCCTGCCGTTGCCCCCGACCCTCCCAAGCCTCATACCCTTCATCAAGACGGAAGAGCCAGCCCCCATCCCCATCAGCCACTCTGCCACCAGCCCCCCAGGCTCAGTCAAAAGTGACTCCGGGGGCCCTGAGCCAGCCACAAGAAACCTAGGTGTGCTCCCAGAGGAAGCCGAAGGGTCCACTCTGCCACCCTCTGGTGGCAAAAGCGAAGAGAGTAGCATGGTCACCAACTCAGTCCCGACGGCAAGCAGTAGCGTCCTGAGCTCCCCAGCGGCAGACTGCGGCCCCGTGGGCAGTGCCACCACCTTCACCAACCCTTTGTTGCCACTCATGTCCGAGCAGTTCAAGGCCAAGTTTCCTTTTGGGGGACTCCTGGACTCAGCCCAGGCATCAGAGACGTCCAAGCTTCAGCAACTGGTAGAAAACATTGACAAGAAGGCCACTGACCCCAATGAGTGCATCATCTGCCACCGGGTTCTCAGCTGCCAGAGCGCCTTGAAAATGCACTACAGGACACACACTGGGGAGAGGCCCTTTAAGTGTAAGATCTGTGGCCGGGCTTTCACCACGAAAGGGAATCTTAAAACCCACTACAGTGTCCATCGTGCTATGCCCCCACTCAGAGTCCAGCATTCCTGCCCCATCTGCCAGAAGAAGTTCACGAATGCTGTGGTCCTGCAGCAGCACATCCGAATGCATATGGGAGGCCAGATCCCCAACACCCCAGTCCCCGACAGCTACTCTGAGTCCATGGAGTCTGACACAGGTTCCTTTGATGAGAAAAATTTTGATGACCTAGACAACTTCTCTGATGAAAACATGGAAGACTGTCCTGAGGGCAGCATCCCCGATACACCTAAGTCTGCAGACGCCTCCCAAGACAGCTTATCCTCTTCACCTTTGCCCCTCGAGATGTCGAGCATCGCTGCTTTGGAAAATCAGATGAAGATGATCAATGCTGGCCTAGCAGAGCAGCTACAGGCCAGCCTGAAGTCAGTGGAAAATGGGTCCGTTGAGGGGGATGTCCTGACCAATGATTCATCCTCAGTGGGTGGTGACATGGAGAGCCAAAGTGCTGGCAGCCCAGCCATCTCAGAGTCTACCTCTTCCATGCAGGCTCTGTCCCCGTCCAACAGCACGCAGGAGTTCCACAAGTCACCCAGCATTGAGGACAAACCACAGAGAGCGGTCCCAAGCGAGTTTGCCAATGGTTTGTCTCCCACCCCAGTGAATGGTGGGGCTTTGGATTTGACATCTAGTCACGCAGAGAAAATCATCAAAGAAGATTCTTTGGGGATCCTCTTCCCTTTTAGAGACCGGGGTAAATTTAAAAACACTGCTTGTGACATTTGTGGCAAAACATTTGCTTGTCAGAGTGCCTTGGACATTCACTATAGAAGTCATACCAAAGAGAGACCATTTATTTGCACAGTTTGCAATCGTGGCTTTTCCACAAAGGGTAATTTGAAGCAGCACATGTTGACACATCAGATGCGAGATCTGCCATCCCAGCTCTTTGAGCCCAGTTCCAACCTTGGCCCCAATCAGAACTCAGCGGTGATTCCCGCCAACTCGTTGTCATCTCTCATCAAAACAGAGGTCAACGGCTTCGTGCATGTTTCTCCTCAGGACAGTAAGGACACCCCCACCAGTCACGTCCCGTCTGGGCCTCTGTCTTCCTCTGCCACATCCCCAGTTCTGCTCCCTGCTCTGCCCAGGAGAACTCCCAAGCAGCACTACTGCAACACGTGTGGCAAAACCTTCTCCTCATCGAGTGCCCTGCAGATTCACGAGAGAACTCACACTGGAGAGAAACCCTTTGCTTGCACTATTTGTGGAAGAGCTTTCACGACTAAAGGCAATCTTAAGGTACCTTGCTCTCTCTGTACCATACCCACTCCATCAACCCTGTCCCACTGCCATTGATTATCTATAATGCATGCCCCCAGAGTCATCAGCCCAGATATTCAGGGAGAGAGCTCTTGCAAGGGAACCTGCTGCACATGGTTGACGAGGGGAGAAACGAGGGTGCCTGGGAGGGTCAGGATCATGGCAGGGACAAGAGCGAGCTGCAGCTCACAGAATGTCAGTGCACATTGAATAATTTGGTACCTAAGCGAAGCAGCGGCCTCTCTCTGTTGTCTCACTAAGTGCACCAGATGAATTGCTTTACCTACCAAGGAAGACAGCCTAGCGTTGCCATGGGGTATTGATTAAAGACCTCCATGTGGCCTGTGTGCTGCCCGTATCACTTAATAATTAGGGTTCTCGGCGTATGTATCTATTTTTCATAACTATGCAGTCCAGCATGGTTTGTCTAAAAACAATAACGTCACCGCTCTGCTAATGGGTATTATGATAATTGATTATACAGCATTTCCTACTGATATGTGTTGGAAGTAAAGCAAATATGCTTAAGTTCTAGAGCAACAGTTGAGTGCTCTTAGTGTGTACATTTTTCTGTTGACAGAGTATTTCTCTGGAGATTGTTCCCGGTAATGTGAGATGAATAATTACTTTCTGGCTTTTCTGTCCATACACAGGCCCTCCAATGGGCAATCAGGGAGGGATACCTTCTCCCCATCTGAAAAGGACATTTATAGGGTAAAGGGTGTCAGATACAATACTTACCATTGCAATGAGAGTGGACATAACAATTCTAGCCCTGAAAGGAGCTATCCGCCACTGCCTGGCTTGCTTGAGGCCATTATAAGCTAAATATGGGTAATAAAAAAAGAGTAAGTAAGGCATCCTTGCCTTGGAAGAGGGGAGACAGCCCAGGGCTGCAGAGAGTGAACATGTTATTACTAGACGGGAGGAATGGATGGTTCCTGTTGCCTTCACTGTCTGTCACATGATGAGAATAGACATTTAGGCCACTTGCTTTGTGGACATTTGGGATATGAGTTGAGACAGATTCAGCTATTAAGCTTCTCTCTCCCTCCTCTTTTTTTCCCTCTCTCTCTGTGTCCCTGCCTGCCCTCCCCATATCTCAGGTACACATGGGCACTCACATGTGGAATAGCACCCCTGCACGGCGGGGTCGGCGGCTCTCTGTGGATGGCCCCATGACATTTCTAGGAGGCAATCCCGTCAAGTTCCCAGAAATGTTCCAGAAGGATTTGGCGGCAAGATCAGGAAGTGGGGATCCTTCCAGCTTCTGGAATCAGTATGCAGCAGCGCTCTCCAACGGGCTGGCGATGAAGGCCAACGAGATCTCCGTCATTCAGAACGGTGGCATCCCTCCAATTCCTGGAAGCCTCGGCAGTGGGAACAGCTCACCTATTAGTGGGCTGACGGGAAACCTGGAGAGGCTCCAGAACTCAGAGCCCAGTGCTCCCCTGGCCGGCCTGGAGAAAATGGCAAGCAGTGAGAACGGAACCAACTTCCGCTTCACCCGCTTCGTGGAGGACAGCAAGGAGATCGTCACGAGTTAAAGCAGCTCGGGCTGGAGACATAGCATTCATTCCTGTTCAGAATGCGACCTATGGTGGCCTCCTACTCCTTGCCCCCCACCCCGCCCCGCCCCTTCCTTCTGTTCCCCAGATCTATGAACTACAACATTATGAAGACATTCTTTTGTACCTTGTTCAACTTTAGAGTTCTAAGAAAGCTTATTTATTAGTGATATAACCTTGCTTTGCAAACAGAATGCAAGCGTTAACTTTGGTCTTCTGTATTTTGGACTAAATACTAATTGACTAGAGTGCTGTAAACTTGCTGTAACATTTATGGCAATTGCAAGTTGCCCTGCTAGGCAGTTGTAATCTGGCATTAACTTATTTTCTATATCCAGTTTAATATGAATCTGGTGTTGATGCAATGCCTCAGTGATGCATTAGATCTCTAATAAAGTCTGTATATACATGTACACTTTGATCCTGCTGGAAAATTTTATCAGCAAACACATTGTCTAATCTTTCAAAACAGATTTAAGGAAAGGACTGAAAGTACAGACTGAATAGTGTGGTTCTTTGAAAGGTTTGGTTTTTTTATTTTTATTCTAAAATTCAACCTTTTTTTTTTGTAGATTTAACCATTTCCATTTTGAACTGCTATTTGTATTGTGCTTTTTACTTGAGTCGTCTTCAATGTTAATAAGTTTCTGTACAGTAATAAGCACGCAGAATTCTTTAGAGAAAAAGAAAACAAGTGTTGTTTTGGTAGTTGAAACTGAGACGTAACATTTTGCCTTGTAGGTATATTCACGATAGAAAATGTGTGCTGGAATTTCACAACGCTGCTAAGTATAGCATCTTGAACAACCTTCAGTGGAGAAAATGTAGATGCTCTTGTATATACAATAAGAAATATCACTTTCATTCAAATGTACATATGTTCCTTACAAGAGCAAATGCTTCTTCTTGATCAAGAGAGCAGGTATAGTGTTTGTTTATTTTGTATTAGGTATGGAAGAAAATAATTGGACTGTTACATGCACTTTCTTGGAAAGTTGAAAGGAAAGGGGGGTCCAATTTCTTTAACATTTAATACTTACTAACAACAGAGATACTGTAATTTTACTCAAGTAATCAAATACATTTTTTTTGCAACAGATAAAACAAAATACTGTGTCTGTGTTTTTAGAGTGCATTTCCATTTAGCCAGGCCCCTAAATGCATTTTAACATTTCCCCAGGCAGCAGTCAATTATGTATGTGAGTATGTATCCGTCTTTAAATGAGGAATTGTAAAAGGCATAACAGAAACGGCTTTGCATGGGCCTGCGTTTTCTTTTATTTTGAAATTTGGAGGCCCTAGATATTTTCCCAGTATCCATGACTTACTTAGGAATGGATTTTATAGACTCCACTCGCTACCCACCCCATCCCCAAGAAAAACAAAACAACGAAATGACATAAAAAGATGTTGGAGGTTTTAACCCAACAGGTAAGTTTCTTTTAAGCAAGATATTTATGCCGATTTAGATTTCACTTTTACTATTCTGGTTTTATTTCACTTAATGCAGTCACGTTTTTTCAGGCAGCTGAGAGCCACATTGCTGGGGACTTCCTGATGCTGCGGGGTTATATAATCTGACTCAAACTGGGCCTCAACCCAGAGAGGTCAACATGTTCTTTATTTAACTGGTCTTTTAGGCATTTAAACGCACATGCATATTTGAAAGAAAAAGTCTATTAGAAAGGTTATGTAGAGTCAGCTTGAATATTTCATCATGCAAATTCAAATGGATTCTTCCCCTCTCCCTGTTATTCTGGGGCGGAGGGGGTAGCAGGCTTTCTCCCTCCTGAGCACTGTTTTGAGGTGAGCAAACGGACTGAAGGGAAGCTGTGTCCAGAGGGGTCGCCGATTTTTTTTTTTTTTTTTAATGTTTCAGGGAGCTGGTGAACCGCGCATCCGGCGGTTGTGCCCAGGTAAGGTAGAAAGCGTCAGGCCGCTTCCTGCAGAAGTTTCCACCAGGGCGCGGGCCCCTCGGGTCCGCACTCCCCCGCCGCTGTTGTTAGACCTCTGTGCCGAGGGGTCGCCCTCAACCTCTGCTCGGCCTCCGGGTCCAGGTCCGGCGTTCCGGAAGGTGGGCGCTGACCTGGGCCGGGAGAGTTCAGGGGAGGGAGTGGGAGCCCCCAAAGCCAGGGAGGGTGGTGGGGTGGGGGGGGGGGCGCAGGGGAGAGGGTTGCGCGACGTCGTGAGTGATGCTGAGAATCACCCCGAAGGCTCAGCACCTGAACATTTAGAGGGACAGATTTCTCTCTCTCCCCTCTCCTGTTCCGTCCCCTCCGCTCCAGGAGTGACTTTTTTTCCCCAAGAGTGGGGACACGGATTGAAGGCCGGAGTTCCAGCCAGAAGCTCTGCTTCTGCGCGGGCCAGATGGAGCTGTTTCCGTTGCACAGACGACGTCCACACCTTCCCATCGCTGGGCATGGCGAGGAGGGGCTGCCCCTGGCTGCGCGCCCTCTGCACCCAGGGACAAGGCCTGGGGACATCTGAGGGAAGTGATCCAGGGGGCTGCCGCCCACCGACAGGGGCAGGCTTCGACAGTGCCCCCCTGCCGCACATGCCCGGCGCCTCGCCGGCCCTCTCCAAAGGCGTCCAGGCGGCTGCCCCGCGACACTTTCCACCGAGCGTCCGCCAGCAGCTGGACCCCGCTCTCCAGTGGTCTCCGCCGCCCGTTCCCCGGGACTCCCGCACTTCGGGCCGGGCGCGAAGGTCACCGCCCTGCACCACCTTGGGCTGCGCGTCCATTTCCAAGAGGCAGGCAGTGGGGAGAGGGGAGCGGGGGCGCTGTGTTCCCTTTCCCTGTCATCACTAACCTCCCACCTTCCAGCGGTTTCTGAAAGTGACTTAAGGGGAGCAAAAGTCACTTTTCTTTCCGGAGGCGTCAGAAGCGTTTAGGAAAAGGTCAGAGGGTCTCTCTGTCTGTCTCTCCGTCTCTCTCTCTCCAACCCCCTCCTCTTCTCTCTCTCTTTCTTTCTCTCTGTGTGTGTGTCTCCTTTTGTCCCTGCCTATCCACTTATTGATTGACTATCTTTCTAATCTATTGATTATTACCTGCCCATTCATTCCCCTTTCCATCCATTTCCAAAATAAGAAATCGCCCTCTGCCTTGCTTCTCCTCCCAGTGTGAAAAATACACTCAGCCTTTGGGCTCGGCCTGCAGAACAGAACTGGATTTACATTTACAAAGCAACAGGGTTGAGGTGAAGGCAGCTGACGGGCGCGCACCCCCTCCTCACCTACTCCCCGACCCTTGCCCCGCTACGCCTCACTAGAGGTGCCTCGTGGTGGTATTGGAATCACCGAGAACCGAATTCACTGAATTAAGGAAGGATTGTTGCTGCAACTAAGTTCACAGAAATTTTTAGCTAAAAATATTCACTTTGGTGACAGTTTCCCCAGCTTTTTTTTTTAAAGGGGGAATTGTAAAAATACAGAACAGCCCAGAGAAGAATTTAAGAAACGCTTTGTGTCTATCACTCAAAATTTACAAACCTTAGGAACTTGTAGTTTATTCCAGGTTTTTTGTTGTTATTGTCCCCCCCACCCCTCCCCAGGAACCGCGTTTCCTGTTCTTCCTCTCTGCCTGGGTAGCTGTCATTCTCTCATTCTCTTCTATCTTTCCTTCCTTATATTTCGTCGTGCTTTTTCTTTTTTCCTTCTCCCTCAATCTTCACTACCATTCCTTTTCCACCCACCCCGCACGGGCTTCCTTCTTTCTGGAAAATATTCTCGGAAGAGCAGTTTGGTGATTGACAGGGACCTGGGGAGGGAAAAAAGAGAGAGAGAGAGAGAACCAATGACAAACCCAAGCTGCCCGAGATGACCCCTCCCTCCCCCCCACCCCCGTCTGGGTTGGGGAAGGGTGGGTAGCGTAAGGCATAAGGGAGGGGTCCTGCAGATCAACTGGAGATACCTGAAGCTGACTTTGCGCTTTGAGTTTTCGCATCCCAATCTTCACAGGCCAGATCTATTCAAATGGCTTTTCAGGGAGTGGAGGGAGGGCTTTTTTTTTTTTAATTACAAGAAAAAAAGGTCTTCAAACAGAAAATTCTTAATGATTTGCAGTTGACATAAATTTCTAGCAGTAGATAATTTGCTTATTGTTTTTGGCATGTCGTGAATGTCAAGAATGAGAGAGCAAACAAACAAACAAACAAAAAAAGCTCCCACTCTGTTAAAACTTAGCAGTCCTGTTAGAAAAATAAAGCAATGGATTCTTTACTAGGAGTTACACACTCCACCCCAAATGAAACAAATGTCAGAGGGGGTAACAAAGTGGAAAAAAGTATAAAGTGAATTTCAAAGGGCTCCACAGTAAAGCGCAATCTGAGATTCACAGAAAAGTAGAGACGGATAAGACAGGAATTAGGTCATCTCGTCCAGACCCCAGGAAATATGTCTAGATCAAAGCCTGCTCTGTTAGAATAAACAAAACAGGACCCATTGGGCCCTACCAATATTTTCATCTCAGTGCTAAGAGCTGCTAATCTAACCAGCTCTATTTGATGAAAGGGAGTAAAAATTACAACTGTAAAAATGACGACGTAATAAATGTCCTCTCAACTCTTAGAGGAAGATAAAGATTTAGATTTGAGCTAAAAAGTAACAAGATCCAGGCCCAGATCAACATAAACTTCCTGGAATTTTAGCACTAAGTAAATTATCTAATCCTAGCCATTGTTCCCTCCCTGCTGCCACCCCTCACCCCCACCCATCCCGTGTACCCCATGCAATTGAGTATGCAAGATGATTTACATTAAAAATTTGTTAAATTTTAACTGCCGTCTGAGGACATTGCAGGGGGCCTTTGGGGTTCCCTTCTTTTGCATTCCTTAAAGACCCACCGGTTTTCTGTCCCCCGCCAATCCCCAATGTGGCGTGCCCCCCTGACAGTTGTTGGGGTAGCAGGCTGGACTTCTGTGTGTGGATGCTTTGTTTAAACCCAGTCTTAAAGTTTGGGCTCTCTTTCCACTGTGAAGGGCAGATGGACAGAGGCCTGGCGCGTGTGTCCCATCAGCCTGGCTTGGGGTCCACACAGTTCAGCAGCTCATTGATATTTTCGCAGCTAAGCCGAAGTACTGTGTAAGTACTGGGTAAGGCTTTTTTTCACCACCGACTTGATGGCCTTCAACCAACGACCAGGGAACATTCGATAGATAGAAACATCTACCAAAAAGGACAGGAAATCCCAGAGAAGGAAAATTGGCCCAGGCTAAATCCCGGGTTGTAGTTCCTTACTGAGCCTGGCTTCCTCTTAACTGTTTAAACATAGGACTTGGCTCCTCTCATGTTTCTGTGTCCATCTAAGCTCAAGTTGAACAAAGACTCATGGGCCGCGTGTCAACCTGGCTCCAGTGCTTTCTGAAGCTAGGGACGATGACAATGGGGGTGGCGAGTGTGATTGGCCTTTCTGAACGCCACCAGGAACAAACCGTTTTCTGTGTGTGGCCCCTGGCTGCTCACCTTGCCAAGGGCAATTCCAGGATCAGCTTTTTACTTACATTCTGCGGAGGGCTTTGAAGACAAGTGAAACTGCACTGGAGGCCACACACAAGTCGATCCTTCCTTATAAGACCCAGAGTGGGACCTAGTCCAGCTGCACCAGGCATAGCTGAATCCTAACACAGTGCAGTCTGTTAGGTCATGGATGCCTGGAAACCAGGAGGTCACATCATCTTGTCACCACAACTACATTCAGGATGAGGTCCTGGAAGTCACCTGGAAACATGGGTAAACATGTAAACATGGTAGACCCACTCCTGAGATTAGGGCCAGACAAAACATAACTATACGAATCAGCCTACAGACATGCTTCTGTATTCAGAATTTGAAATTCTCCATGTCTCATCTTGCTTGTGATCATAACAATCCATTTGACAGATGACAAAACTAAGGCCCTGAGAGCAGAGAAGGAACATTTGGACACCAGGAGACCTGGAGCTATCACTAGCCTGAATGCCAACTTTGGGCATTTGGCAATCATTGCCTGATCCATGGTACCATTCCCCAAACTGTACCATGACAGGTTAGACTTCCGTCAATAGGCTCCAGCAGCTTCCTTCAAACTCTTGCCATGTTTATAACTACATTAGTGGAATCCCATCTTTACTTTTACTTATTTAATAATTTAAGCTGACTCCCCTTTTAAAACTTAAGTATATTTATTTCAAAAGGAATGGGAAACATTAAATTCATTTATCTCCAGTAGTCTTTCTAATCCTGTGCCAGAGAAACCCTTATAGTGCAGAATGGTTTTACACTGGTGATGTGCCCCAAATTCAAAGTAATCTGAACAAATCCCATGGCTTCACTCATCGACACCCTTTCTGGGTTCTCTTCTAACCAGCTGTCTCTTGTTTCAGGCAAGCATGAGGTCTGTAGGTCTTAAAGAGTTTTATTTAAGCCCCATCTTCCCTGCCCATATCTGTCAATACGTACCTTTGACCTGGCCTACAGTTTTCCAAACCGCAGGATGTGACCCACTGGTGCGTTATGAAATCAGAATATATAATCGCTAGGACTATTTTTTTTAATGTAATAGAACAGAGAATATCAGAGTATATCACATGTAGTAAGGGTAAGTGGTGTCTTGTGAAGCTTTTGTTTCAGTTATATACATGTGTGCACTGGGCATGGTGCCATTCTTAGCGTGAGATGACATCAAAAAAGTTTGAGCCTGGCATGGTGGCTCAGGCTTGTAATCCCAGCACTTTGGGAGGCCGAGGAGGGTGGATCACCTGAGGTCAGGAGTTCGAGACCAGCCTGGCCAACATGGTAAAACCCTGTCTCTACTGAAAATACAAAAATTAGCCAGGCGTGGTGGCGGGCACCTGTAATCTCACCTACTCGGGAGGCTGAGGCAGGAGAATGGCTTGAACCTGGGAGGCAGAGGTTGCAGTGAGCCAAGATTGTGCCATTGCACTCCAGCCTGAGCAACAGAGCAAGACTCCGTCTCAAAAAAAAAAAAAAAAAAAAAAAAGCCTTTGAAATGGGCCAAGTGCAGTGGCTTGTGCCCTCTAATCCCAGCACTTTGGAAGGCCAATGTGGGCAGATTGCCTGAATCCAGGAGTTTGAGTTTGAGACCAGCCTGGACAACATGGTGAAACCCTGTCTCTACAAAAAATATAATAATTAGCCGGGTGTGGTGGCATGTGCCTGTAGCCTCAGCTACTCAGGAGGCTGAGGTGGGAGGATCCATTGAGCCTGGGAGACAGAAGTTGCAGTGGGCCGAGATTGTACCACTGCACTCCAGCCTGGGTAACGGAGCAAGACTCTGTCTCAAAAAAATTAGAAAAAAAAAGTTTGAAACATAAAGAAATGATCAATATTTCAGATGATGGATATGATAATTACCCCATTCTGATCGCTATACATTATATGTATCAAAACATTACTATGTACCCCATACAATTACTATTTATCATTTAAAGAATAAAAGCTACAATAATATTAATTACACATAATTCTTCATTTAAAAATATTTGAAAGCTTTTGACAAAGACTCTGAAAGATATGGTTATCTTGTCTGTTTCTCAGCTGAAACACAGAACCAGGGTCCTCAGAGGGAAGACTGACACTCAGGTTTTTGAGGATCAAGAGAGCAGGGATGAAGTCACATGAAGACGAAGCGGGTTCTGGAGTCTCTGCCATCACTCATCCACTGTGCAGAGTTTTCTAGCTGCTGCTTCTGCGAGGAAAGAGGCCAGCGCTGGCTCCTGGTGCTGGCTTGTGTGTGTTCTCCCCTCGTAGGCTGCTTCCACATGGAGGATTTTAATAGCATTTCGTCGTCAAGGGGATTTCTTCTTAAACACACACATGAGTGCGGAAGGGGAAACAAAAACCTTGAGCAGGAAAGCTTAATGACTGCAGCAAGCAGTACTGTCTCTTTAAGATCCCTCCCCCATTGGTAATTGGGCCCAGCTCTTGGGTAACTAAGATAACATCCCTCCCAAATCCTGCCATTTCTAGGCACCCTTAGTCCGAGTATTAACTGTGGGGTTTAGCATAGCCTAATAGTATAAAGTCCTAAGAAGTCATTCCTACAAGAGTCCTTGTAGAAATGCTGCTCTGATAGGGAGGTTGTCTGAGGACTTCAACAAAGATAAGATTCCAACTCTAACACACACACACGCATGCACACACACACACACTTACTTATTTACCTAAATGTCCAGAGCTAGGAGTGGCCAGGGAGAAACTTCTTTGGCCATATAGATGTTGGTCTGAGTTGAGGCCTGAGTCATTTAGAATTATCCCTCTCAATCTGGGAGCAGAAGTGACTTGCCCAAGGTCAACTTATGAGTTGAAGATAAGATACAATATCTCATTCTTGATTCGCAATTCAACACTTCCTGTTTAAATGATAATTTAAAAAAAAAAAACCCACCCTAGTATTTCCTTTATTGGCATCAGCTCTTCAGCCTCTTCGATCCATGCCCTTTGCCAGGTAACTTACAGTCCCTCCCCACTTCCCTGCCTCTTTGGGTTTGACTATGTGGCTTGCTTTGGTCAGGAGAGTGAGGTCGAGGCTATGGTGTGCCAGTTCTGAGCCAGGCCTCAAGAAGCCTGCATGTTTCTACTTGTGCCCTTGCACCTCTGGGAAGCACATGGCATGAGAAGCACAAGCCGGCTGCTCTCAGGGACAGAGTGGAAGCCCTGT